>NC_141671.1:44783727-47183727 GCF_028749965.1 Puma concolor | reverse complement strand
TCGAACAGGGAGCTCGATCTACAAATGGAGTGTACAATGAAAGTCCTGTTAACCTATTTCCAATACTATATACATAACAGCTTTTAATTCTAACCTAGGATGTCCTATCAAGTATATGATCACTTGAAAGAATTACTCATTTCTTCATTTGGCAAAAACTTATTGAATTTTTATGATGTGTCAGCCTCTGTTTTAGACATAGGGAAGTTAGAAATTGTTAGCATTATATATGGTTAAATTACACTAATTTTGTTCTTTGTTATATAACCATATTAAAGAGATATTTTTTTTCCTTTTAAATACGCATAATTTGTCTGTAGCTGAGTGTCCCAAGATAAACTTCAGTGTTAACTTAGATGTAGTTTTCAATGAGATTTCTTTGATCCATCTTAGCAATGATTAACTATAAATAAATAATTTCATTGCATTTCTGCCATTATTTTTTATTAAGAATTCGTTGTTTTTTGTCGTTGTTAGGGGCGCCTGGGTGGCTCAGTTGGTTAAGCATCTGACTCTTGATTTTGGCTCAGGTCATGATCTCATGGCTCATGGGTTCAAGCCCCACATCGGGCTCTGCACTGACAGCATGGAGCCTGCTTGGGATTCTCTCTCTCTGCCCTTCTCTCTCTCAAAATAAGTAAAATAAACTTTAATGAAAATTTATTTTTTGGATCAGGTTTAGGTTCACAGCAAAACTAAGGAGACGGTGCTGAGATTTTCCATGCTGCCATACATGCGTCTCAACATCCACATTATCTATTTGTTCAAATTGATGAATCTACATTGAACATCATAATCACCCAAATTCCATAGCTTATGGTTCACTCTTAATGCGTACATTCTGTGGGTTTAGACAAATGCACAACAGTTTCATTCTCTTAAAAACTGTTCCGCCTATTGATTCCTCCTCGTCTTTCAGTCCCTGGCTGGTAACAATCCTTTTACAGTCTCCATAGTTATTCTTTTCCCACAATGACATATAGTTGAAATCATACAGAGTGTAGCCTTTTTGGACTGACTTCATACAACCTAGTGATACGCATGTAAGTTTCTTGAGGCTTGATACCCCATTGATAACTCATTTTTTTTTTATAATTTATTGTTAAGTTAGCTAACATACAGTATATACAGTGTACTCTTGGCTCCGGGAGTAGATTTCCATGATTCATCTCTTACATACAACACCCAGTGCTCATCCCAACAAGTGCCCTCCTCAATCCCCATCACCCATTCTCCCTGCCCCCACTGACTCCCCACCCCCATCAACCCTCAGTTCTCTGTGTTGAAGAATCTCTTACGGTTAACCTCCCTCTCTGCTTGTAACTATTTTTTTTTCCTTCCCTTCCTCCATGGTCTTCTGTTAAATTTCTTAAATTCCACATATGAGTGAAAACATGTATCTTTCTCTGATTGACTTACTTCACTTAGCATAATGCCCTCCAGTTCCATCCACCTTGTTGCAAATGGCAAGAAGATGTTACATATAATGTTACACTACTAGGCATTGAGAAAGAATGCAATCTTGCGACCTCATGTCTTTTTAACTCTAAAAAGTATTCCATTGTCTGGATCTACTACAGTTTACTTACCTATTCATCTACTGAAGGACACCTTGGTTGTTTCAAAAGCGGGCAATTATGAACAAAGCTGCTATAAACACCCATGTGTGGGTTTTTGTGTGGACATAGGCTACTAGATAAATACCAGGGTGTGCAATCGCTGGATGATATAGTAAGAATATATTTATCATTGGAAGAAACTGCCAAGCTTCCATATTGGCTATAAAATTTTGCATTTCCAGAAACAATGAATGAAAGCTCATGTTGCTCCACATGCTCACCAGCATTCGGTATTTTCAGGGTTCCAGAGTTTGGTCATTCAAGTAGGTGTATGGTATCTCATTGTTTTAATTTTTATGTTCCCGATGATATATAATGTGAAGCCTCTTTTCATATACTTATTTTCTTTCTGTATATCTTCCTTAGTGAAAATTTTGTTCTTTAGCCCATTATATTTAATAAGATTGTTTTCTTGTTGAGTTTTAAGAGTTTTTCATATATTTTGGATAGTAGTTCTTTATCTTATGTATCTTTTGCAAGTATTTTCTCCCAATCTATGGCTTATTTTCTCATTCTCTTGACATGTTTTTTTGGCAGAGCAGATTTAATTTTAATAAAGTCTAGCTTATCAATTATTTCTTTCATGGATTGTCTTTGATGTTGTATCTAAAAAAGCCATCACCATACTCAAGATCTTGGTTTTCTAGAGTGTCATCTTCTAGGAGTTTTATATTTTTATGATTTACATTTAGGTATATGATCCATTTTAAGCTAATGTTTTTTAATGTTTATTTTTGAAACAGAGAGACAGAGCCTGAATGGGGGAGGGACAGAGAGAGAGGAGACACAAAATCCGAAGAATGCTCCAGGCTCCAAGGTGTCAGCACAGAGCCTGACACGGGGCTCCAACTCGTGAACCATGAGATCATGACTTGAGCCGAAGTCAGATGCTTAACTGACAGAGCCACCCAGGTACCCCATTTTGAGTTAATTTTTGAGGAGAGCTTATGTAGAATTATTTTTTTGCACGTGAATGCTTAATTGTTCCAGCACCATTTTTTGGAAAATACTATCTTTGCTCCACGTCATTGCATTTGCTTCTTTGTCAATGATCAGTTGACTATATTTATGGGGTTCTATTTCTTAACTGTTCTATTGATCTATTTGTTCACTCTTTATCCAAATCAAACTGTCTTGATTATTGTAGTTTTATATCAGGTCTTGAAGTTGAGTAGTGTCAGTCCTCCAACTTTGTTCTCCTTTAATACTGTATTGAATACTCTGGGTCTTTTGCCTCTCCACATAAACTTTAGAATGAGTATGATGAAATCCACAAAATAACTTGTTTTTGACTGGGATTTCATTGATCCTATAGATCAGTAGGAAAGCATATTTGAGTCTTGACCATATTGAGTCTTCCTGTTCATGAACATGAAATATCACTCAGCATAGTTAATTCTTTTATTTTATTCATCACAATTTTGTAGTATTTCTTGTATAAATCTTGTGCATATTTTGTTAGATTTGTATTTAAGTATTTCATTTTTGGGGGTGCTAGCATAAATGGTATTATGTTTTAATTTCAAATTCCACCTTTTCAATTCCATTATAAAAGAAAGCAATGGACTTTTGTATATTAACCTGATATTGTGTAACCTTGCCATATTCTTATTAGTTCCAGGAACTTTTTGTTGATTCAGGTTTTGTACATAAATGATTATGTCATCTGTGAACAAAAATAGTTTTTATGTCTTCCTTCCCAATTTGTATACATTTTATATCCTTATTTTATTGAATGAGCTTAAACTTTCAATTTGATGTTGAAAAGGTGAGAGGGAACATTCTGGTCTTGTACCTGATCTTAGTGGGAAAGTTTTGAGTTTCTCAGCATTAAGTATAATGTTTTTTGTAGGTTTTCTTTCTGTAGGCTGTAGGTTTTTTGTAGATTTTCTTCAAGTTGAGATTGTTCCCCTCTATTCCTAGTTTGCTGAGTTTTTTTAACATGAATGGGGATACTGAAGTTTGTCAAATGCTTTTTCTGCATCTACTGTTATGATTATGTGATTCTTAAAAGCCTATTGATGTGATGAATTACATTAATTTATTTTCAAATGTTGAACCAGATTTTCATATTTAGGATACATCTTACTAAATAATTTTGTATAATTATTTTCATACATTGTTGGATTTGATTTGCTAATATTTTGTTGAGGATTTTTGCATGTATGTTCATAAGATATTGGTCTGTCTTTTTTTTTTTAATGTCTTTGGTTTTGGTATTAGGGTAGGGCTGGCCTCATAGAGTTTGTTAGAAAGTATTTCCTTTGCTTCTATCCTCTGAAAGATATTGTAGAAAGCTGGCATAATTAAGTTTTTCCTCAAATATTTGTAAGAATTCACCATCTAGGTTTGGTGCTTTTGTTTTGGAAAATTAATTATTTATTTGATTTCTCTATTAGATATAGGTTTATCCATATTGTCTAATTCTCTTGCATGCATTTTGGTAAACTGCATCTTTTGGAAATTGGTCCACTTCATCTAGGTTATGAAATTTGTGGTCATGGATTTGTTCAGAGTAATGCTTTTTTATCTTTTAAATGTCCATGGGATTACATGTAGTGGTGTCCTTCCTTTCATTCCTGATATTACTGTTTTGTTTCCTCTCTTTTTCTTGTTTTCCTGATTAGAGGCTCATCAATTTAACTGATTTTTTTTCAGAGAATCAGCTTTTGGTTTATTGATTTTTTTTCTACTGATTCCCTATCTTTAATTTTATTGCTTCCTACTCTAGGTTTTTCCTTTCTTCTTTTTACTTTGGATTTAAATTGGTCTTCTTTTTCTAGTCTCCCTAGATGGAACTCAGATTAGAAATTTCAGATCTTTATTCTCTTCTAATAAATATATTCAATGCTATAAATTCCCCTTCAAGCACTGCTTTTGCAGCATCCTACAAGTTTTGATAGGTTGTATTTTCCTTTTTACTTAGTTCAAAATATTCATTTTTTTTTAATGTTTATTATTTTTGAGAGAGACAGAGACAGAGACAGAGAGCAAGCAGGGGAGGGCCAGAGAGAGAGGGAGACACAGAATTGGAAGCAAGCTCTAGGCTCTGAGCTGCCAGCACAGAGCCTGATGCGGGGCTTGACCTCACAGACTGCGAAATCATGACCTGAGCTGAAGTCAGCCGCTTAACCAGCTGAGCCACCCAGGTGCCCCTAGTTCAAAATATTTTAAAGTTTCTTTTAACATTTATTCTTTGACCCATTTGAATTTTAAAAGTATTTTATTTAATAGCCATGTATTTTGGAATTTTCCAGGTATCTTTATATTATTGATATCTAGTTTAATTACACTGTAGCTTGAGATCGAATATTGTATGATTGCTGTCTTTTAAATTTGTTGTTTTATGGCCCCAAATATGATCTATCTTGGTGAATGTTCCATGCAAACTTAAGAACAATGTGTATTTTTCTGTTATTGGATGAAGTAGTTTATAAATTTCAGTTATATCCAGTTTTGATTGAGGACATTCTTGACTGAGTTCACCATGTTCTTACTGATTTTTCTGCCTGTTGGATCTACCCATTTCTGCTAGAAGGGTATTAAAGTTTTCAACGATAACAGTCAATTCATCTATTTTTCTCTATAATTCCGTTAGTGTTTGCCTCGCATAATATTCACGATATTCTGTTATTAGGCAAATAGTTATATTCCATACTCAGAACTACTTTAATGTGCTTACTCTATGGACATAATCTTGGCTTCATAATCAGTTTTAGTTCCACATGTTCCAAACACATATCTGTATAAAAAGAATCATTCTGAAATGTGGGACTTTCACAAAGTCTGTTGAGATTGACTTACCCATACTTTAATCAAAATAGTTGTATGAATGGATCTTAAATGGGTAAAAATCCACGGACTCTTATAGAATCTCGCTGTATCTATTTATTTTCATTCATGCTTGCCAGTGAACTATAGAAACCCCTTCCTTTCCACTGGAAAACACATGAAGCAGATTTCATAACTTTCTTGTTAGATTACTTTTCATCAATATTATAATCTCAGATTTACATCAAAACTTCAGGGGCGCCTGGGTGGCGCAGTCGGTTAAGCGTCCGACTTCAGCCAGGTCACGATCTCGCGGTCCGTGAGTTCGAGCCCCGCGTCGGGCTCTGGGCTGATGGCTCGGAGCCTGGAGCCTGTTTCCGATTCTGTGTCTCCCTCTCTCTCTGCCCCTCCCCCGTTCATGCTCTGTCTCTCTCTGTCCCAAAAATAAATAAACGTTGAAAAAAAAAAAAAAAAAACTTCAATTTCACAACCAATCCAACACTCTTTAATCCTACCAATTTATGCCTAGGAAAATGCCATAGACAGAGATGGGGTGTGATGTGATATTTTTATAACATGTTTCCTTTTTCTTTCATTTCTCCACAACACTCTTGCAATTGGCTATTTAAAAGGAGAGGGCGCCTGGGTGGCGCAGTCGGTTAAGCGTCCGACTTCAGCCAGGTCACGATCTCGCGGTCCGGGAGTTCGAGCCCCGCGTCAGGCTCTGGGCTGATGGCTCAGAGCCTGGAGCCTGTTTCCGATTCTGTGTCTCCCTCTCTCTCTGCCCCTCCCCCGTTCATGCTCTGTCTCTCTCTGTCCCAAAAATAAATAAACGTTGAAAAAAAAAATAAATAAATAAAAGGAGAAAAAAAAAAGGCCAAGAAATCCTAATTGCATAGGAGGGAGTGATGGCACAAATAAAAGGAGCAGAAATTCGAGGAAGCATATTGAGCTTTATCATTGTTCCTTACAGTTATTTTTGTAGGCTTCCACATGCTCATTGTCTTTTTGTGGGTCAGTTTCTTGGTTGCCAGGCAGGCAACATTCTTAGGTAGGTCTTCACCAAAGCAATGCATGTCCAGTTGCCTTCTGAAACACAAAATTGTCCCTTAGAAATACCATATGTCTTTTTGCTAATTAGTAATCTCAGGTTGCCTAATTCTTAGTCTCACTCTTCTCACTCTGCTCTTTTGTTTGTTCTTACAACTTCATGATGCCAGATTTCTCCGGGCTGTAAATAGGTACCTTCCTTTGTTCATGTAGGGTCCAGAATCCACTGACAGCATAGAGCAGGATTGAGTTTCTTCAGGTCAACAGTCATTAGATGGGAAGGGAAACCTAAGTTTCCATAAATTTAGAAACTCGGGGTTCTCTAAAATCCCTTTCATGAGGGGGAATCATTGGGTTACTTTCTGGATCACTTTCATACAAAACTGAGAGCTCTCCACCTCAAGGACTCTCTTCAGTACCTTCTAAATGTGCTCTTATCACATTTCTGATTTTTCTCTTAAACAGCTTTGATCAGCGGTAGGAGCTAAGACAGTTCTGCTCTTTGTCTTGCATTGATGTGTCTACTAGATCACAAATAATGCATGCTTTTTTAAAGAATCAAGGTGAAAAAAGAAAGAAAGATTTACTGGGTTGGGTGCAAATTGCAATGAGAGAATTTTAGAAGAGACTTGCGACTGTTCATACAAATTGGGCATCTCTAAAACAAATGCAAACACATGCAAACAAATGCAAATGCCCTAGTTTCCTAGGGCAATTAGTTTTGAAATCTATGGGGGAAAATATCTGGTTTTCGTTTTATAATCACTAATTCAAAGGACTCTACCTAGAAAGTGCTAATATATGAGTGTGTGTGTGTTTCTTTCTCATGATCTTAAAGTTTTGTGTTTTTTTTTCCCCTACATCCCCACATATTGTAGGAGGAAACTGGATAAGCAGGACTAAACCAGTTACCAAAGCTTTTCCTGGAAGATTTTCTTAAATTCCATTATTACTTAGAAGTACTTCTAGCTGGGAGTAGCTGTTTTTTTTGTTTGTTTGTTTGTTTTTTCCCCAAGGGATGAGATAGTGGAGAATGGATCAGGGAGTACAGTATTTCTATAAAAACCTGTATATTAGGGAAAATTTTTAGATTTTTCCACGATTGCTGTCATTGAAAAAGAAAACCTGTATGGTGGTGGTGGTTGAGGACTCTTGTGTACTCCCAGGGTGGTTGAAATATGTTTGAGTTGTGATACTTTGTGGATGAGGATCTAGAATAGTCTGTACTGATATTTACTTTGATTCTATCTCAGAATTGTTAAAGTATGTCAGGAATTTCTTAAAATGACAATTATAACTGCTTGGTCTTGGAGTAAGCTCTATGTATGGTAATGATAGGGAGCTTTTAATTTCTTGTCCTTCAGAAAGAACATCTCATGAAATTTAATGACCACCATGTCTGGATTGTTCCTTTCACATTTCATCTTAGAAAAAGCGTCTTAACTAAAATAACTTTCAGGGCACTTATAAATCATTTTTATACTCAGAGGAAGAAGATCCAGTGATGAAAATACTGTCAATTCTTTTGATAGGTTTTTGTTTTTGTTTTTGATCCTTGAATTTACCTTTGGAAAATCCCCTTTAAATATTGACTAATTCCACCCTTGCTCACTTCCTATCTTTTATAGCATAGTATTGAAAGATGATGAATCTGATTAGATAAACAGAACACATCCTTGGTGAATTGCTCTATTGGATTTTCTGTTGTGCCTGTTTGTGTGCTAATTGTGGATTCTTTGTGCAAGCACTAACTGTATAAAGTGCAGATGTTTTTAAATCACTGCCAGTCACTAAAAACAGACCATGGAACATTTCCTATTATTTTAAGCAGTGGCATTAATATGAAAAAAAAAAGGGTCTACTTATCCTAATGCCCACTTATGTGTCACCTATCCTTCCTTCATAAAACTGGCTTTTGAATAAGTTAAAAGCCTATTTTACAAAGGAGACAGAATGCTCATGAGATATCTCGTGGAATTGAGATGACATGTTAGTTACCCAGGTCTTTCTCAGAATGATGTGCTTTTAGGTACTCAAATATAAGACGGCAGAATATTGCCATCTCTCAAGAATCACCTGTTAATTACCTCTTGTGAGCTGACAGCTCAATGACATATTCTGGCTGACACTAAAGAAAAATCTATGGGCCCCACTTCTAAGAGTTTTCCAATTCAGCCGAGGAAATATGATGGGGATGTGTGGATATGACTAAGATTTTTTATAAAATTTTTATAACTAAGTAGAAAATGCTCTACCACATGTTAGCTGAATGATCTTGGAAAAGACATTTGATTATCTGGAACATCAGTCTTCTTGCTTATAGAATAAAAACTAAATATTCTTTACGTGTTTGTGAAGGTCTTTGAGAAAAAAAATATTTTACAAATAGGAATGCATAGTACAAAAGTTGGTTGTTAATGTGTGCCCTTAGGAGTCGTAAGGAATAGCCGCAATGTGTTAATCAGGGTAAGCCTTTAGTTTTAGAATTACAGGAGCTGAGGACATTAGAGACAGTGTATGCCATTCAAGCCCTGCTCTTAGCCAGACTGCCCAAACAGTCGTGCATCGGGCTGTGGATCATCTCGCTATTTGAGTTGAAACAGTTAAAAAGGAATCTGGCAAATTGAAAGAATTAATAGACGAACATGGATGAAGTGATTTGTATGTTTGTGTTATAATTTTTAGTATATTTTTATTCAAGTAGATCATACATTTTAAAACACATGGACCCTAAGAGTACACAGCAAAGAATGTGTACAGAATGAACACTCTCTTAAAACCAGCACCTGAAGGCACGTGGGTGGCTCAGTTGGTTGAGCATACAACTTCAGCTCAGGTCATCATCTCGCAGTTCATGAGTTCAAGCCCCGCATTGTCGGTCTCTGTGGTGACACCTCAGAGCCTGGAGCCTGCTTCGCATTCTGTGCCTCCCTCTCTCTCTGCCCCTTCCCTGCTCGTGCTCTGTCGCTCTCTCTCTCAAAAACAAACACTAAATAAAAAAAATAAAATAAAAAAACAGCACCTGATCAAGAAATACGTAAAATCTCCCTAAAATCAAGTCAGAAAATTGCCCACAAAGGGCAACTTCTATATTAAATATTATTAACTTTGGCCTTTTCTTGTATACCAGGTGAAAGGAATCATACTGTATATACTCAATCATACTGTATATACTCTATCACATGTAGCAATAACTTATTTCTTATGCCAATTTAGTGGATAAATACATCACAATTGATCCATTTTATCATGAGTGAATATTTGAAGTCTTTTATTATTTTTGTTATCGTTACAAATAATCCTACTACAAACATTCCTGTACATGCCTTTTGGTATACACATGCACAGTTATGTTGGATAAATTCCTGGGTCACGGTGTATGTTCCTATTCAGCTTTAGAAAGCACTGCCAAATACTTTTCAGAAGTTGTATGAATTTACACATTCATCTACAGTGGATGAGATTCTAAGCTGTTCTATGCTATCCACACAGTGGTATAGTCAGTTTTTATAATCTTAGCTTTTCCAATGGCTCTGTGGTAGAACCTCACATAGGTTTGATTTACGTTTCCTTTGTGATTAATACCATCGAATACATCTCCATATACTTATTGGCCACTTGTATATACTCCACTTTGAAATGCCAATTCAAGATTTCAGACCATTTGTTAAATTGGTTGTTATTTTCCTTAAAAATTTGTAGGATTTTTTTAACATATTCTGTATACGGGTCCCTTGTTGGATATACCTGAATATTTTCTCCTGGGTTTCATCTTGCCTTTTTACTCTTATAGTAGTGTCTTTGGATAATGCAAGTGCTTAATTTTAATGTGTTTTTTCAATATTTTTCATTATGGAGACAGTTAGTTTTGTTTTAAAAAATCTTTCACGGGGTGCCTGGGTGGGCAGTCGGTTAAGCGTCCGACTTCAGCCAGGTCACGATCTCACGGTCCGTGAGTTCGAGCCCCGCGTTGGGCTCTGGGCTGATGGCTCAGAGCCTGGAGCCTGTTTCCGATTCTGTGTCTTCCTCTCTCTCTGCCCCTCCCCCGTTCATGCTCTGTCTCTCTCTGTCCCAAAAATAAATAAACGTTGAAAAAAAAATTTTTTTTTAAAAATAAAAAATCTTTCACAATCCCAGTACAATTTATATATCTTTCTATGTTATTTTCTGGAAGTTTTATCGTTCTGCCTTTCACATGTAGATCTATTAAATATCTGAAATTGTTTTGTTAGAATGTCTAGAGGAAGTCTAGATATATATTTCTTCCAAATGGATAGCCAACTGTATCAACAATATTTATTGAAAAAAAATCCTTCCCGCATTTCACTACAGTGTCATTTTTGTTCTATATCCAGCAATTTATGTGTGTAGTTTTTTATAAGGGGATTTACTTAATTGTATGACTTTATTATTTTTTGATGTCTGCATATGGATTCCTTATACTTTGTTTCTTGGTCATATTTTCAAGCTTCTCTTTTCTCTATTTCCACTTATATAAGGTTATTTTATATTCTGTGATAATTTCAACATCTCAAAGCTTTGGGCATCAGATTCTATGCTCTGCTTTTTCCGCTAGTTCTCACTCTTATTACATTATTTTCTTGAGTATTTTTTTTTTTGCTTTTATCTTAATAATTTGATTTTACTCTGGGAAGGTATTTTTTCCTTGTTTTTGGTCTGTGGATTTGCTTTGAGACCTGGGTTCCTCTGGGGAAGACTTATGTTGTATCTCCTAGTTATCTGGGGTTACCAGTAATCTGGGACCACTTTAAATCTTCCATTTGAGATCTATTTCAAATCTTGAGGGCAGCATGGATACAGAACAAATTAATTCTCCATTGGACAATATTTTGGATCTCATGTATAACATGAAATCACGTCAGAAACTTTTATGCCAGCTTGTGGTTACAGATTCTCAGGGAAGAATCTTTATCTTTTCCCTCCCAACACCAAGGTCTAGAAAAACAAAATTTCTTTCTGGCCTCTTCTGTATGATTTTTAATTTTTTTTTTCTTATTTGGTTAGTTAATAAGTTTTATACATTTCTTCTGCCCTGTGGGTGGGACATATACTCCTTTGAGAACTCAGAATTGCATACGGCTCGTCTATTGCTTGTCCGTTTGAGGAGAGTCATCAATTTTATATTCTGTCCTCTGCACCCCAAGTGTCATCAGAGTTGGAACTCACGCTCAGCAGAAGGCCTCAGAGAAAAAGATAAATTTGACATTACCTTAGCTCCTAAGATTGAAGCTTTAATATCATTTTGCCTTTGCAGATTCATTGCCTTCAGTGAAGTGACAGTATTAAATCAAGTATGGTCCCTCTTATGCTACCCAATATAATGTTTTCCTAAGATAAAAGGCTAAATGTTTCTAAAAATGGCTAATAATTTCCTGAATAGATTGAAATCCCTTGAAGGCTGGCTATTTATAGAGTAGAGGACCCTCAAGACAAAGGCAGAATTTCTGAATCCTAACCCAGACCTAATTTCCCAGGCTGGGAAAAAAAAATTACAACTTGATCATTGATTCTGCAGAGTAAAAGTATTGTGCTATTGAATTCAGCAAAGCAATTATGACCGGATCCATAAGAATCCATTTATGAGATAATCTTTATGTAACTGGTAATCTTACACAGTGAAAATTTTTAATAGAGTACCAGTATATAATAACTATTTGGATTGCAGAAATCATTCATCTAATAAATGTTATAGATGCTCTGAGGGGTCGGGAGATGATGGTGTGGACTTGCTTTCTATTTACCTGAATCACTTCTAAACTTACTATTTTATATTTCATAGCCAAAAATCACTTCTCGGCCAGAAGTGTAAGTACTCACAAGCCTTTTTAGCTTGCCCGTTTTGAGACTGGAGAAGTATGGCCACATGTCTTTTCCTCTCATAAATGCCTTCCTGAATCCTTGGAAGCCGATTCTAGATACAACGGTCAATGTTGCTGTATTCTCAGTTTCTTCTATTCCTCTAAGGAACTCTGTAGCTCTGTGTTGTGGCAGCATATTGGTTCATAGAAATGAGCCAACTGAAAAGGATAGTTCGTATGCAGTTGAATGTTAGTATAATGTGAATGTAGGCTTAAGTTTATATGTGGCTGCAATATTTGTAACAGTAGAATTGACAGTTACTAGATGTCAGTATACCTTGTGCGCTTTTAGTGTTGATGACAGTCCTTTCCCATGGCCATGGCTTAGGGGAAGATATTTAGATACTAGCTGCTTCTGATGATGTGTCCTAGAAGACGATTTGATGACCCATTCTGGTTACTTTCTACTTTTTATTGATAAGAAATAAGACTCCTCTCAAGTATACTTTGCATTGTAATTGGGGATGCTTAAAAGGAGTTTGAGATTCAACAACAGGTACTTATATTAGTAGAGAATGAGTAGAGCAGATATCACTTTGGCAGAAGGACTTTTCTGACTCTCATATTACCTCAATGTGATTTCTCATTGTCACATGGGAAGTCACTCTGCACTTTAAGAACTACCTTGATGGGCCCCGTTTCTGCTGCACAATCCTTTAGACCTTGATAGGACAGTTTGTTTTCTTTCTTTTTCCTCCCCTGTTGATAAAGCATCATAGCAATCAAAGGAGCAGAATCCAACAGCAGGGGTTCAGGCACAAGACAAGCCAAATGGGCTTAATTTTTGTTTTTTTAGGGTCAACAATTTACCAATCTGTTGATTTTTCTTCTGCTGTCTTGAGTCACAATTGTATGAAGCAGAATGAAAACAAAATAGGCTTTATTTTCAGGTCTTTGTGTTTATAGTGGAATTTATTAGATGGCTCTCTAACCCCTAAAACAAGAACTTATACTTAAAATTCACAAAATCCTTTACATTTGACTCTTTTTCTTCCTTAGCCTAATGTACAAGTTAAAAAGGGGGCAAATAAAATGTCCATATGAAGAAATGGCCGCATTATTTATGAAGATGTCCATGTTAGGGGAAAAGACACTAATGTATTTTTGGGCAAAGCTATTATATTTAATCTTTTGCTACACATTGCTAAATATTTGATTGAGGGGACCATAGTCCTGTGCAGATATCTGAAGTGATGATCTATTTGGCAATCCCCATTTAAACAAATACCAACTTCATTCCCTTCCCAGGGTGCCAAGTTAAGATTTACTCCATGCAGGTAGGGGTAGATGACCTGCATTAGTTAGCTACTGCTATGTAATAAATTATCCAAAGACACAGTGGCTTAAAACAAAGCACATTTTAATCCCATGGTTCTGTTGGTCAGTAATCTGGGTAAAGCAAATGGGGCCTCTAGTTCAGGGGTTCCCATGGGCTGTAGTCCCACCGTCTGAGCTGCAGTCATCTTAAAACTCAGCTGAGGGAAGATTTGCTTCCAAGAAGCAATCTGACATTTTCCCAAGTGTAATGTTTTTTTAAAAAAATATTCTTAATCATAAAGTGCTGATTTTTCCAGGTGAAAAATGAACTATGATTCACTTTAATTTTGGCAGAGAGGAGCCTGACTTTCTCCTCTTCAAGAGAACTGGTCATTCGGCAGAATGGGAAGAGCTGAGGTATGACTGATTTATAGAGTGGCTAACAGATAGTAGCTGAGAATGAATTTCATTAGTTTCCAGCCTTTCGCTGATAGAAAACGTAAAATTGTTAAGCCCAGCTTCAAACCAAAAAGCCGTTTTTAATAAATATTTACTCAAAGATGAAAATGTGATCTCATAATGAGCACTTTAATATATTCTGCCTTATGTTATTTAGTTCCATAGAAGCCGGTGAGAAGCTCTGATCTTGTTACAAGGATAGCCAACTGAGTAAAAATTGAGGAGTAGTGGGAAAATTGAGGGGTGAAATCGGTGCTACTCAACATGTACAACATGCAATGGAACCAATTTTTCCCTCCTTGGTGTTTTGTTAGCATTCTTAATATTCCAATTAGACCTTTCACATACAAAACTTCCCTCTACCTTTACCAGGTTCATTGAAGCAATCATTCTCTTTTGACCAGACTAGAAAATGACTACACTGCACTAGAAAAACAGCCTTCTAACTAGCCTACCTAAGGCCTTTACCTCATAAAAAAAAGCCACAAGGACAAAACACCACAGTGGTGTGGGATGTCAGTAGCAGAGAAGGCTGTGTATGTGGAGGGACCCATGGCGTCCTAGAACTCTTTGTACTTCCCAGTACGTTTTGCTGTGAACCTAAAACGTGCCCAAAATTAAGTTTATTGATTTGAAAAAAAAAGGCTGCAATGATCCTTTCAAAATAAAGCCAGGTCATTTTTTTTTTCTCCTCTGCTCAGAATCTTCCAATACTTCCCATCCCTGTCAAAATAAAATTTAACATCCTTCCCATAACCCATAAGCTCTGTAAGATCTGGCCCAGGCTACTTCTCTGCCATTATTCCAGCCACCCTCTACCTTTTTGCACTTTCGACAAATTGGGTTCCTTGTTACTCATGAAATTGACCAGTCATGTCCCTACCTTTTGAATTGTTGCCTATTCTTCCCGAACAGAATTCTCTCCTGCCAGATATCTGCACACACGGTCCTCTGCAACGTGTCAGAGGGGAATACACTCTTGTCAGAGGCCCTTGCTCACCATCAAATCTAATAGAGTAAGTCATTTTCATCCATCTCGGTCTATATCCTCTAACACTGTTGATGTATCTCTGTGCCACAAAATAAACCTTCCATTCTGACCATAAAATATTGAATGGAACATTTTTGTACATAATTTATTATCACATTCAAGTAATCAATAGTGAGATATCAAAGACATATTAGCAGTAAGTTTCCAATTCTTGGAAGACTGAATAATGTAAAGGATGTAAAGTTATTTACCTTTGGGGTACTTCAGGATGAAATGGAATCATTGTTATTTTTAGTTGAATATATGTTGTCAAATGCATTCAATTGGGACTTCAAGTGATTATTTGTATCACAAATAGAAATCATACTGACCTTTAAATATTGCCTTATACATAATATGAAAAAGCCTCTTCAGGTCTAAAATATCTAAATATCTAAAATATCAGTTTTCAACTTGTAGCTTTCATCTCTTTTCAGAGATGCAATTTATGTGGCACAGGGTTTAGCCAAGGAAGCATGAATTGAGAACCACTGGATTGGAATCTTGGTTTTTTGACACCCTGCTTACCGTTCTGTCTACAATTAATAAAGAAGCTCATGGTGGCACCTGGGTGGCTCAGTCAGGTAAGCATCCAACTTTGGATCAGGTCATGATCTCACAGTTTGTGGGTTCAACCCCATGTCAGGCTCTGTGCAGACAGCTAAGAGCCTGGAGCCTGCTTCAGATTCTGTGTCTCTCTCTCTCTCTGCACCCCACCCCACTTGCACTGTGTCTCTCCCTCAAAAGTAAAGAAACATTAAAAAAAGAAGTTCCTGAATTGGGGGTTCACAAGCCAGCATTGGTACGAGGACTTATATGTTAGGGAAATCATCGCCAGACACAGGTAAACTAAGTGCTGGGGAAGCAAGAACACCTCCTTTGAATTTACTTGCTAAGACTTTTGATGAGTATGTGTGTCAGACTGTTCTTCATTCATTCCATGGTTGTGATCTGAGTTCACCCCATTAGCCTCACCCTTATACTCCTACTATTGTCAAAGCTTACAATCTCAATTACTACTGATTTAATAACCCTGTGATCCTCCAAGTAAATTTGTGGCATGTTTTATTTCATTTTATTCCTTGTACCATGAAATGAGCTCTCAAGGGCTAAGGCTAAGTTGCTTTTACCGTATCTTCTTGGACTGAGAACTACATAGGTACCAAGTGAGGGTTCAATACGCAGTTCATATTAGCTTCTCAAGTCTGGTAGCTATTGAGGAAATCAGCACTATGTCCGGAACCCTGAAAGTAACGTAGTCCAGGGGAAGAAGGCTGGGCTGGGGACAGTGATGCGTATGGGTTTGAAATCCATTTCCATTGGTTTCTTGATTTGGGCAAGGACCTTAGCCTCTCTGTGCCTTGATTCCTTAACCTGTAAACAGCTGCTCTTCAGAACTGTTGAAATAATTAACTGAGGTTAGACATGGGAGGCATCTAGCACAGGGGTTGGAATATGGTCACCAGCAGTACCAGCTTATAAATATATTTGAGGAGATTCTGTTTTTATTTCACTATGTCAATTCACCTCGAAATAAAGATTCTAGTTGTTTATTTCAAAGTCATCCACTAGTCTTGAGTCACATAAACTATCCACACTAAGTAAGCATATAAGCATTGCGAAATAGACGAAGACCCCTCCGGGAGAATAAGCAGAGGCTGTTTATTTAGAGCTTGCTGTAGCAAGGCAGGCAGCCAGCATCACTTGGTTTTACAAGCTGAGACTCAAAGACAGGCAGTCCGAGGAGCGTAAAAGCTATACAGTGAACAAAAGAGAAAGCTTCAGATATTCCGTGAGTGGAGGCTGTTGACATGCAGAAGCTGGAGACAGGCTAACTAGAAGTGAGACACCCTGTATGATTCTTTAGGGGAGTACACTTGGCTTTCCTGGTTAGTTGGAAGTTGGAAGTAAGAGAAAAGATTAGGGAAGCTGTCAGTTATCCATCATGTCCTGACCATTTGGGGTCAATTGCTCCAGAGGTTGTAGGTTGGCTTCCCCTGCTGATTGCTGCAGGCTTGGGTCAGCGTTCTATTTTAGTATATGGGCTGGGCATTGTCTGGTGGTACATTCAGTCTCTCAGCACAAGGAGTGGGGATGGTTGTAGAAAATAAGGTCAATCTTTAGTTGAAGTGGGATAGCCAATTAGATGGTGCTAAAGCTATTGCTACAAAATCTATGTACTAGTGCCTAAAATTCTTTTCAAGTCCAGCTCTGTGTTAAATTCACGCTAATTAACTTTGAGGCAGTTATTTGGTTTGAACCCTAAACTTTATGCTTAATTTACACAGCTTGTTGTTCAAATTAAAAGGCTGTGTTGGCACCCACTTACATCACAGACAGACATTTACATGTTGTACCCGTGCTCACCAACTATGCCCTTCATTTTTATCTACTAATTAATAATCATAAATTTACATGGTGTAAACATTGAATAAAAATGTCTACTCAAGCTTTCATAGGCTACTTTCAATGTTTAACATTTTAAGTCCTAAGCTATTCTTTTAGAAAAATAAAAGCATGGGGTTCCATTGCGTAATGGTTAGCACTCTGGACTTTGAAAAATAAAAGCATGGATAATTTCTCTAACACACAAGTCTCAGGATACAGAAGCCACAATATAATAGCAATAAAACTCTCTTCTTATATCAACCATCACAATTGAGGGGGCTAGCGGTGCTGACATCCCTCCAAATTAGTTCAGAAAGTCTCCAGGCACTAATGTTAAATTGAATCAATTTCCTCTGCCTGCCTCTGATATTCACCATTTTCTCCCTCCCCTTCTTGCTGCTGGCTTTAGGGGAATGCCATCCTTCTGTAGATCATCAAATCTTCACAAAGTAGGTTTGTCTTTTACTTTCATTTCTTAGAGAGATTTTGGTGGTAACAGCACTTCAGGCTTTCACTGCAGAACCCTCTCCTCAGGACCCAGGCACAAATCCCCAAGGACTTGGAATAGGTAGGCAATCAGAGTAGCATACTTTGTAGCTATTATTAAAAACAAAAAAATCAAGTAAAGCCTTCAGTTGCAGCTTATCGGGGGTTTGGCAGAATGTCTTGTGACCCTCCCAGAACAAGAGAGGATGGTGGGCCAATCCTGACGTCATCTGACAGTCACCTCCCTACACCCCTGGGAGGCTGTCATGAGACCATTTCTGATTGCCCTGCAAGTCTGATGAGGGATGGGGCTTCCTGCTCTGTCCCCTCAGCAAAGAGCTGCAGACTGAGACCTCTCAAGGGACAGTTTAAAACCAGCCCGTCAGCAACAAATATACCCCACAACTTACACTGCAGTCGTGTGGCTCCTTTTGTTTCACTGTTGTCCTTGCTGGTGTGTGGAGCCAAGGGAGTTCCTGCTTTGGGCTGTTTTGCCTTTCACTGTCTATGTAAGTAAAACACTGTTGCAACTTTAAAATGATTGATTGCGTCTTGACTGGCGTGTGCTTGCAAATTGCAGCACCCAGGCCCGTGTGCAGATGCTTAGTAACAGACCCGCAACAGCAGTAGCTACACGGAGATTAACAGCTTCCCATAGACCACACGTCTCCTTGTCATGGTCCCACTTTGGAGTCTAAGAATCTTCATTTTCTTGGGTCACCTGGGTGGTTCAGTTAGCTGAGTGTCCCATTCTTGATTTTGGCTCACGTCGTGATCCTGGGTTGTAAGATGGAACCCTGCGTCACGAGCCATGTCAAGCTCTGAGCTGAGCATGGAGCCTGCTTAAGATATATATAAATATATAATATATATTAAGATAATATGCAACATGTTAATATATAATAGTTAATAATTATATTTATAATTTATATTATAATTATTTTATATTTATATTATTTATTTTATATTTATTTATATTTATTTTTTATATTTTATATTTATATATTTATCTTTATATTAATTTTATATTTAAATTATATCTCATAATTTATAATTAATATGTAATATATTATATATTATTACAAATTAACCTTGCGTTTTCCTGCAAGCTGCAAATTGTCCACTCAAGCCAGTGTTTTAGTAAGGCTGGTTAGTGTGATCTTTTCTTTGTTCAATTCTGAGGAACTTCACATCACCGTCTCTTCCTAGAATCCTGTCATATCTACTTACTGTAATAAATGCCTTAATGCCATAACGCTCATATTGAATCTGCTTTCCTGATTTAGTCTTGACTGATTGAAAAAATCAGATTTTTTTTTTCAAAAGCTTGCACTGAATTTGAAAACCTCAAAGAATTTGGAATTTGTTAGTGTATAGGAAATCTTTTGTCCATAAGAGATAGTCATTAGAGGTTAGGATTAGGTAAACTCCAAGCAAATGATTGTTATTTTCCTTCCCCCCAAAATTGAATAAACCAGATCCAAATCTCTGAACTGTCAGGTAGCAACTGTGGTTATAAGTCCTTGTCAATGTTTCCAATTTAGATATTATCCCTAATGTCTGTTGGCAATCTTTGTCTTTACTTTTTTTTTTTTTTTTAATAGTTCTAAAATATAGAGAATGGGCCAGGATTACTACTCAAAAATAACTTGGTGATGAAATAGAGAAAATTTATGGAAGCGATTAGACTATGTGGAAAAGGTACTTTTATTAAAGAAAAATTTCTATATATTATGTTCTTTATATTGTATTTCTTAATGTAAGAACAATTCTTTTCTGAGCAGAGGATACATACACCAGGTAAACTTTGATTCTCTTTTGTTTTTATAATGCAATAACGTGACATTATCTTTTTCTTAAAACTATGTATTTGTATTAATACAATCGCCGTTCGAAAATTGCACATAATTTGTTCACATAATCTCTCATTATTTCATAAATGAAAACATTCAATATCAGTAGTTTGACTTGTACTATGTTGTAAAGCTTGGAAGTGCTACAACATAATTCTATTAAAATGTGTACCTTTTTAATTCTAAGAACTATCGTTTAAGTAAATTTGCAGACACAAGATCAAAAGAGAAAGGAAACCAAGATAGATCGAGAGAGAAAAATTTTCCCTCCCTTCAAGATTATTTACAATGGAAAGTTACGAAATTAATAACTTTTGAAAGTTTCAGTTGGCTCACTACATTTCAGCTCTATTGGCCTGAGACCCTTCCCTCCTAGCCTTTAAAATTTGCAAGCAGAAAGAATGTAACAGTGGGAATTGTAGCTGAACCATTGGACTTGCTTCTGATAGGGCTGATTTTCTCAAACACTTAAGACATTTCACACAGGATTCTCATTTGAATACGAGATTAAAAATAGTATTTAAAGAACATTCTTGACACTTATTTAACACAAATCTTGCAAGGCATCACATTTTGAGGATTTAGAATAATCTGACCGTACGTGGTTTTTATTATTGTTCGCTAGCATGCCTAATTTTACATAAATTGCTAAATCCGTGGTGTCTAGCCAGGGACAGCCATTAGAATCACCGGTAGAATTTCTTCAAATATACAGGCAAAGGAACTGAGGTCAATAGAAGCAGACTCTCTGGAGGACAGAACCTTCATGTATACTTAAAAGCAAATAATCAAAAACCAAATCAGACCAAAACAAAACCAACTGCAACAAAAAAGATCCTTCCCCAGTTACTTCTGTACTTATGAGATGCATTATTAATCACTTAAAAAGTTTGGAAACACAGGGGTGCCTGGGTGGCTCGGTGGGTTAAGCGTCCGACTTCGGCTCAGGGCATGATCTCACGGTCTGTGAGTTCAAACCCCGCGTCGGGCTCTGTGCTGACCGCTCAGAGCCTGGAGCCTGTTTCAGATTCTGTGTCTCCCTCTGTCTGACCCTCCCCAATTCATGTTCTGTCTCTTTCTGTCTCAAAAGTAAATAAACGTTAAAAAAATAAAAAAAAAATACTTGAGACACAAAAATTAAATATTTTCACGTAAGTAAACAAATACTCAGCATTAGTGTCATATCCAATTTCCCCACCAATTTTCATTTAGTGACTAGATAGCAAGCAGTTCTCGGTACTCAGCCTAACCCCACCTGACTCTCTGCACTACCGTGCTGGTCCAGGAATGGTGAGAGAAATCTCCCCAACTATTACCTTCAGATGAAAGCGCTACCCACGACATCAGATGCGCCAGCAGATGAAATTGTTCTGAATGTGAATTATTACCAATATGCTCTGCAACGACATTTAGTTCATTAACTTATTTAGTCACAAAAATAAGGTGAAGGAGGAGGGAAGTTGAAGTGTAGCGTTTTTGTATGTAATTAAAATTATTAGCTTAAAGTACTCTGATAAGATGTTTTATGCGTGTTGTAAGAAGTAATTATGCTACTTTAAAAATCTTTTAATTAGTCAGGTGTGGACATGAAATAACACGGTGGAGAGGAACATGAAAGTGAGATTTATTATACTCACAGTTCTGAGAAGAGGAAAGAAAATGTGCTGTACAGGGGCCATGTGGGAGAATCTCCAATGGAGCAGGCTCAACCCAGCAGGAGCAGAGCCCAGCAAGAGAATGAGGGTAAGTGTCTTTACTGGGGGTCAGGGTGGGGGATTTCATTGTTGCCTTTTGTCACTAGGTCACAGTCAGGGGAGGGCAAGAAGGGAAAGGGACATTGGTATGCCTGGCACCTAGGCAGGATACTCAGAGCCTGTTCATGGGGATGTTGAGGCATCAAGGAAAATGTGAAGTTTTCAAAATTTACAATACAGCTGTGCTCGTGATACCCACCTCCCCCATACAAAAATGCTGAAAATACGCAACAGAGAAAGGAATCAAAGAATATTACCACAAAAAGTCAGTGAAACACAAAAGAAGATAGCAAGAGAGGAAAAGAGGAACAAAAGAACTACAAAACAGAGAAAACCATGAAATGGGATTAGCAAATCCTTCCCTATCCATAACAACTTTCACAGAGAGTGCAGTGGAGAGTGAAGGGTCAAGAGGTACAAGCTTCCAGTTGATTAAAAAATAAAAAAAAAAAAATTAAATTTAAATTGAATAAAGTCCCCACTCAAAAGGCACAAGAGTGTCTGAATGGGCAATAAAACAAGAACCAGCTATAAGAAACTCACTTTAGATGTAAGGTCACACATAAGCTGTGGCAAGTTCAGGGATGGAGAAAGAGATTTCATTCAAATGATAAACAACAGAGAGCAGGTGTAGCTATACTTGTATCAGACAAAATACACGGAGTCAGAAAACGTTATAGGGGACAAAAAGGGACATTACATAATGACAAAAGTGTCAATCCACCAGAAAGATATAATAGTTACAAATGTATAGGTACCAAATAGCAGAGCAAGTATATAAACCAAGTATTAATGGAACCAAAGGGGAAAATAGTAACATAATAATGGTATGGGTTACAATCTCCAACAGCGTTTATTTTAAAAGTTTATGTCACATTTGTGTTACTTTGATTATTGTGACCAGCTCAGTATTTAAACAAATAATGAAAATTAAAATATCTGCTCAATTAGTTCTATGTCACTCCAATAAAGATCTCTTCATTGAACCTAATTTTATCTTCTTAGGATTTAATATTTTTTAATGTTTTTGTTTTACCATGAAAAGGGGCTGTTTTCCTTAGAATATTTTTTATTTGTATCCTTAAGGATGCAACATCTTTCTCGCATTTGTTTCCTAAAACTCAATTCTAAAATTGAGAAAAAAATGAGGCGACTGGTAGACTCTTCTCTTTATTAATGTAAATAAAGTATAATGGAGGGGTAGGTATAGATCCACATCTAGAGAAAATAAATCTTTCTTTAGGTATCTCTTCTATTTTCTTAGCATCTTATAAAAATGGAAAATACTAATGGGAATTATTAATATGCTGCTTCCAAATACAGGATAACTCATGAAATGTACTCTCACCCCCTTTAGGAAATCTTTAAATCCAATTATTTGAAGGAATATGACAGAGAAGGTCACAGAAAAATCATAACGTAAGCAGACAAAGTATCTGTTATTGAAAGTTTCAAGTAGTTTCTGTTTTCTTGGATGGGAAATGCTGACTTCAAGGCAGAAGTTTCTTTTGTTCTTAAAGGAGTTAATTTAACGAGTTACTGGATTCTCTTCACAATCTGTGCGGGAATGTGAATTGAGTATAGCTGTGACAGAATTCTTCTGTCGAGCTAGAATAATTTGGGGGCTTCATTATTATATAATGAAGTATAGTTGACACACATTGTTACATTTGTCTCAGATGTACACCTTCTCTCAACAACTCTATACTTTCTGCCATGTTCACAAACGTAGCTACCATCTGTCACCATACAATGCTATTTCAGTATCATCAACTATATACCCTGTGCTGTACCTTTCTTCCCTGTGACTTAAGCATTCCATAACTGGAAGCCTGTATCTCCCACTTTACCCATCTCCACTCCTTGCCCTCTGGCAACTGCCAGTTTTGACTCTGTTTATAGGGCTATGTCTGCTTTTCAGTCGTTTGTTTTGCTTCTTAAATTCCACATATGAAGGAAATCATATGGTGTTTGTCTTTGACTTCACTTAGCATAATGCCCTCTAGGACCATCCATGTTGTCACAAATGGCAAGATCTCATTTTTTTTTATGGTTTTTTATTCACACACATACGTACCACATCTTTGTCCATTCATTGATGGATAATTAAGTTGCTTCCGTATCTTGGCTATTGTATATAATGCTGCAGTAAACATAGGGGTGCATATATCTCTTCAGATTCGTATTTTTTAGTGAATTCCACCTGGAAGTGAAATTACTGGATCATATGGTATTTCTATTTTTAATTTTTTTTGGAGGAACCCCCATAATAGTTTTCTTCAATGACTACACATCCTTGCCAACACTTGTTATTTCTTGTCATTTTGATTCTAGCCATTCTGACAGGTGTGAGGTGATTTCGTTGTCGTATTGATATGCATTTTCCTGATTGGTGATTTTGAGCATCTTTTTTGGACAAATGTCTACTCAAGTTTTCTCATTTTAAAATCAGATTGGTTTTTTGTGTGTGTGTGTGTGTGTGTGTGTGTCTGTGTGTGTTTTCAGTTATATAAGCTCTTTATATATTTTGGATAGTAATCCCATATCTTCTCTCATTCAGTAGGTTGCCTTTTCATTTTACTGATGGTTTCCTTTGCTATGCAAAAGCTTTTTATTTTGGTATAGTCCGAATAGTTTTTGTTTCCCTTGCCTGGAGAGACATATCTAGAAAAATGTTTCTATATCTAATGTCAAAGTAATTGTTGTCTATATTTTCTTTTAGGATATTTATGATTTTAGGTCTCCTCTTTAGGTCTTTAATCCATTTGGGGTTTATTTTTGTGTGTGGTGTAAGAAAGTGGTCTAGTTTTCCCAATACCATTTGTTGAAAAGACTTCTCGTTGTATATTTGTACCTCTTGTTGTAGATTAATTGACGATATAGGTGTGAGTTTATTTCTGGGTGCTCTATCCTGTTCTATTGATCTATGTGTGTATTTTTGTGCCACTAACCATACTGTTTTGATTATTATAAATTTCTAGTGTATCTTTGAATCTGGGATTGTATCTCCGGCTTTGTTCTTTTTTTCAAGATTGCTTTGCTCATTAAAAGTCTTCTGTGGTTCCATATAGATTTTAGGATTATTTGTTCTAGTTCTGTGAAAAATTCTATTGGAATTTTGACAGGGATTGCACTGATTCTATAGATTACATTGGGTAGTACGGACATCTTAACACTAATGCTTCTTGTCCATGAGCATGGGATATCTTCTCATTTGTGTTGTCTTCAGTTTCTTTTATTGGTGCTTATTCCTAGGCATGTTATTCTTTTTTGGTACAATTATAAATGAAATTATTTTCTTAATTTTTTACTTTGTTGTTAGTGAAGAATGCAACAGATTTCTGTACATTAATTTTATATCCTGCAACCTTTTTGAATTCATTTATCAAATTTAGTTTGTATAGGGTCATGTAATCTGAAAATAGTGACAGTTTTACTTTTTCCTCACCATTTAAAAACATTATTTTAGGGACAGAGAAAGAATCTGCCCTAATGCAGGGCTCAATCCCATGACCCTGTGATCATAACCTGAGCAGAAATCAGGAGTTGGATGCTCAACCAACTGAGCCACTTCTCACCAATTGAGATGACATTTTTCTTGCCTGATTTCTATGGCTAGGACTTTCAGTATTGTATTGAATAAAAAATGGGGTGAGTGGACATCTTTATCTTGTTCCTGACTTAAAGTACAAGTTCTGTTTTTCCTCATTGAGCATGAGATTCTCTATTGAGTTGTCATATATGGGCTTTATTATGTTCCCACCAACCCTACTTTGTTGAGCATTTTTAGCATGAATGGATATTGAATTTTGTCAAATGCCTTTTTTTACATCTATTGAGATGATCGTATGATTTGTATTCTTCATTTTGTTAATGTAGCATATCATGTGGATTGATTTCTGAATATTGAACCATCTTTGCATCCATGGATTAAATCTCAATCACTGTGAATGAACGTTTTACTGTATTGTTGAATTTGGTTTAATGTTTTGGTATCTATGTTAATGAGGGATATTGGCCTGTAGTTTTTTTGTAGTGTCTTTGTGTGGTTTTTCTGTCCTCCTAGAATATATTTGGAATCATTTCTTCCTCTTCTAGGAGGCTTGAGGAGAATATGTATTAACTTTTCTTTGTTGGGATTTTTTCTTTTTAACTATCAATTCAAATTTTTTTTACTAGTAATTGGTCTGTTCATATTTTCTATTTCTCACTTATTCAGTCTTAAAAATCATGTTTGTAGGAATTTATTAATTTCTTCTAGGTTGTCCAGTTTGTTGGCATAATTTTTGTAGTTATTTTTTTACAATAATTTGTATATCTATCATGTTGGGTATAACTTCTCTTTCACTTCTGATTTATCTTTACCAAGAAAATGCTCTTGGTTTCATTGATATTTTCTATTCGTTTGTAAGTTTACATTTACTTCCACTCTAATCTCTATTTTTTTTTCTTTCTTCTACTTTGGGTTTTCTTTGTTTTTCCCCCCTCAGTTTCCTTTAAGCATTCAGTTAGATTGAGATTTTTCTTTTCTTTTTTTTTTTTAGATAGGCCTATATTGCTATTAACTTCCCTTTTAGAATTGCTTTTGTTGAATCCTAAAGATTTTGAGCCATTGTGTTTCCATTTGTATCCAGGTATATTTTCATTTACTCTTTGATTTCTTTATTGACCCATTGGTTGTTCAGTAGCATGTAGTTTAGGCTCCATGGGTTCGTGTTTTTTCAGTTTATTTCTTGTAATTGATCTCTATTTTCTTTCCATTGTGGTCCAAAAAGATGCTTAAGACTTCAAACTTTTCAAATTTATTGAGGATTTTTAGTGGGCTAATATAGAATGTTCCATGTGTCCTGGGGGGGGGCGGGGAGGGTGAAGAGTGTATTCTGTAGTTTTGGAATGGAATGTTCTGTATATATTTGTTAAGTCCCTGTGGTCGAATGTGTTGTTCACTGTTTATTTTTTCATTGACACAAGTAGGGTGTTAAATTCCTCTACTATTTTTGTAATACTGTAAGTTTCTCCCTTAATGTCTGTTAATATTTGCTTCATAGCTTTGGATGCTCCTATATTGCATGCATAGATCTTTACAATTGTTTTATCTTCTTGTTGTGTTGTTCCATTTATAATTACACAGTGCTTTTCTCTGTTTTAAAGTCTATTTTGTTTGATATTTTAGTATTGCTAACCTAGCTTTTATTTCCATGGAATATCTTTTCACTTTTGTTCTGTATGTATCTTTAGGTAGGAAGGGAGTCTCTTATAGGTAACTTATGTGGATCTTGTTTTATCCGTTAATTTACCCAATGTCTTTTGATTAGAGCATTTAGTCCATTTACATTTAAAGTAGTTATCAATTTGTATGTACTTATTGCCATTTTGTTAATTTTTTCTTGTTTTGTAGTACTTCTTTGTTCCTTTCTTCTCTTGATCTCTTCCCCTAAGACTTGGTGACCTTCTTTAGTGTTATGTTTGGATTCCTTTCCCTTTATTTTTTTGTATATCTATTATAGGATTTTGGTGTGTGGTTTCCACGAGGTTTATGTATATTATCCTACATATGGCAAAGTATGTTAAGTTGATGGTCACTTTTGGCAAACACGTTCTAAAAGCTCTAAATTTTTACTCCCTTCCCGTTTATTTTATGTAGAGGATGTCATATTTTAGGTCTTTTTATCTTGTCTTTTAACCTTTATAGAAACTTTATAAATGGTTGATCTACTGCCTTTACTGTATATTGGCTTTTACCCATTTTCTTTTTTTTTTCTTTTAGTTATGATCTTTTCTTTTCTACTTAAAAAGGCATTTAAACATTTCTTTTAAGGCCAATTTACCTAACAAGGCTATCGATCAGAATTGAGGAGAAAGAGAGTATTCGTGGTTGTAAGCATTTTCCTTTAGCACTTTGAATATATCATGCCATTCTCTCCTAGCCTGTAAAATTTCTGCTGTTAAATCAGCTGATAGCCTTATGGAGTTCTAAATGGACATTAGAGAATGGTCTTTGAGCACATTTTAAGCAATGAAATAATAATTATTTGTATTTTTAAAACCCTGAAATGTGAGGGTATTAATTCACTTATAAATAATGCATAGCTTATGGATCAAAGATGTCACAATAGAAATTAAAAAAGTATTTAGAGGCACTGGGTGGCTCAGCCGGTTAAGCATCCAACTTTGGCTCAGGCTGTGATGTCACATTTCATGAGTTTGAGCCCCACATCAGGTTCTGCAATGATAGTGCAGAACCTGCTTCAGATCCTGTCTCCCTGTCTCTCTCTGCCCCTCCCTAGCTTGTGTGCTTGCTCTCTCTCAAAAATAAACATAAAAAATGTTTGAATTGACATACAATAAAAATATGCATCCAAAAGCTTTGAAATATAACCAAGGAGGTACTTACAGAATAATGCGTAGACTTAAATGTGCATGTAAGAAAAGAATAAAAGGGAATTTGATGTTCTAAGTCTACTTTTTAAGAATTAGGAAATACCAATGAAGAATAGAAGAAATTAAATATGCACTGGAATATATAATATTAACTATTAGTCTGACAAGACTGGTCAAAGCCAGAAGAAAGGGAGAGAGAAAGACAAGTAAGTAATATAAATGGAAAAGATACCAGATCCTTTTTAACACAGTAGACATAAATCTTGAAAAACAACTTACCAAGGAGAAGTAGCACATTTGTACAATTGAAGTTTCCATAAAGGAGTAACTCCATATCCAAATACCCTCACCAATGTATTATTTTAAATACTTAAGGCTAATTGTGTACAAATATTTCCAGAAGACAAAAATAATACTTCCCAATATATTTTATAAAACTAATCTACATAACCTTACAAAAATCTTCTCAAGGATATTTTAAGGGAAGTTATAGAGGGTATTCTCTTTTATAGACATACATACAAAAATTCTAAACAAAGTTACTGATCAAATGACATAAAAGAATTATATGCAAATTTATAATAGGATACAAAATTTGGACTTGTTCAAAAAGGTAAGGTAGTTTAGCATCTGAAAATAAACCAATGTGTTCCACTTACATTTACAGAGTAAAGGAGAAAAATACAATGATCTTTATAGATGCAAAAAATGTTTTTGATAAAAGTCAAAATAGATTCATAATCAAAAATCAATTAGCAGTGAATAGAGCTTTCTTAATTTTTTAAAAAGTCTATTGTATTTATTTTGAGAGAGAGAGAGCATGGGGGGTACAGAGAGAGAATCTCAAGCAGGCTCCACACTGTCAGCACAAAGCCTGATGTGGGGCTTGAAATCACGAACTGTGAGATCATAACCAGAGCTGAAATTAAGAGTGGGATGCTTAATCAACTGAGTCACCCAGGTGCCCCAGAACTTTCTTAGTATAATATAGGAATATTGAAAGCACTCTCCTAAAAAGGATGTCTGCTCTCATGATTGCCTTTTACTTACTATTCAAAGTTTTAGGATAATAAGGTAAGAAGAAAGTTATAAGGCTTAAGAAAAAAATAAAATTTATATAATAGTTGGCATTATCGCATATATAAGAATATACAAAAGAATAAAACTTATTTCTAATACTTTGATTCATTTATTATATAAAAAGTAAAGTTAGTAAATCACTGGATGTAGGATCAGTATGGAATCTGTTGTATTTTTATAGATTATCTAGCAATCATCACCACGAAAGCATTTTTTTTTTTTTTTGAGAGAATGTGTGAGCAGGGGAGGGGCAGAGAGAGACAGAATCTTAAGCAGGGTCCATGCTCAGTGAGGAGCCTGACACAGGGCGCAATCCCATGAGCTGTGTGATCATTACTGGAACCGAATTCAAGAGTTGGATGCTTAACTGACTTGAGTCACCCAGGTGCCCAGAAAGCCATTTTTCTTAATGATAGTATTTACAGTTTTTCCAAGAACATCTAGAAAAAAAGTAAATGTAAAATCTCTGCTTTGAAAATTGTAACATCACAACGTATTCAAAGCAATCACAATCCTCAGTATATGCTTCATTATCAAAGTTGACAAGTGTGGCCAAGACAAACTGGAAAAAAGAAATTTTAAAGATTTATATTACTAATTATCTTCATCTAGGAGTTCAGAATCTGGAGCAAAAGCTGTTGGACTGCAAAAAATCGTTTTTTGGGGGGTTGGTGGTAAAAATCTCACTCATAAGTCTTCCTTCTGAGAATTGGGCTCTGCTGGTGAGTTCACAGGGAGGCACAGAGTCTGAGTGAATGGCCTTTATGCACACCAGGTGATGATGAGAGGACCAGAGATAAGTTATCCCTGCACCAATTACAAATTTCTGAACAAAATAAATCCTGCCATTGTTTTAAGCCACTAAGTTTTGAAATGACTCGTTACCAAATACCTATACAAGTTTATTTAATTCTCACAATAACCGTCTGAATCAGGTGCTTAGCAGTACCTCAGTATTCTTCATATAATGGGAAACACAAACAACAAGGTTAAGTAACATCCAAAGATACACAGTTAATGATTGGCAAATATAAATGCCCAACAAGTCATATAGTCCTAATTACTACAGACTTTTAAAAAAAATTTTTTTAATGTTTTTATTTATTTTGGAGACAGAGAGAGGCAGAGCATGAGCAGGGGAGGGGCAGAGAGAGAGGGAGACACAGAATCTGAAGCAGGCTCCAGGCTCTGCGCTGTCAGCACAGAGCCCGATGCGGGGCTCGAACTCACGGACTATGAGATCATGACCTGAGCCGAAGCTGGACGCTTAACCGACTGAACCACCCAGGCGCCCCAGCAGACTTTTTTTTTCAAAAAGAACATGTGTGAACTATTTCTCCCAGATATGCTGACTCATTGTAATCTTCTCCCCTTTCACCTACATTTCCACCTGCAGGATCTGGGAAGGCCCCACCACAGGACTTCATTCTGCACTGCATTGATATTGTTGATGCACGGAGGGAGGCTAGCTGTTACAGAGTGCTAGCACATAGGCTTTGGTCCACACTCAGTGTGTTCAGTCTTTCCCTTGCTTGATCTACTCTGTGATCACGGATTCTTTTTTTTTCAACTTTTTAAATTCTATTTAGTTCACATACATACTACACCCAGTGCTCATCGTAACAAGTGCCCTCCTAGATAGTCCCGTGTCTCCCAGATAACTAACTGCCCTAGGTCACTGACTTTACTATGATGAATGCATTTCTGGCAACTCTTCAGGTAATGCCTACTCTGTGCTTGCTGAAGTTCTCGAGAATAGATTTTGCTAGGTACTGCTAGATATTCCCCGACATTTATATGGCCTCTTTCTAGCCATCTATCAGACTTGTATACCTATTAACCAGTCAATTTTCTCTATTCTCTATTAACTAAGTCCAATTAATATGTATAAACATACATACACATTTTAAAGTAAGCTTTTCATACAAGAATGACATTTCCCAGAATAAAAATGAGGACACAATACCTGTCAAAAATGGACTAGATTTGGAGGATATGGAATAGAATGTAGAAAATGATAAAACATTTAAACACTATGGGATTACAATAGAAAAATCAGAACACAGGGTTATTGTAATGATGTCCTTATATAATACTAAGAATATTAAAATATTATATAGAGTTCTCTACACATCTCTAAGAACTGAATTCATTTATGTTAAAATGTTAAGCAGTATTCTAACAGATTTCCTTCACAGAATTTTTTTTTTCAAAGTGAAAATTTTTTACCTGTTTAGACAGAAAATTGGACTGGATCTTAAGCCATCTAGTTCAATGCCTATGACACTTTATTTTTATTTGAATTTTCCTGGTGTGTTAGATGCCAAAAATGACCACAAGCCTTCAGTCAACCCTGCTCCCATTCCCTTTATAATGTGACTTTACAGATTCTCACATCAAGAGACAGAGGATAGCATCTTCTCCCTTGAGTCTGGATTATCCAACTTGATTGGACCCAAAGAATACAGTGGATGTGACAAGAAGCTAGTTCCCAGTCTATGATTCAAAATTTGCATGCTTCTGCTCACTGTAAAAAAAAATTATATTTCAGATTGGAATTTGAAATTTTAAAAATGTTTCCTTCTGCCTTTCCATAGTTTAAACCTTTGAGAATTGTCATTTGCCATTTGTTTTTCTGACTGCATATTGATTCTACAAAGTCAAATGGAGAATTGTTATTATTTTACAGTGGAGTTTTAGTTGATCATTTGGAAGTGATGGAATTTTTTTAATTGAAAATGTGAAAAAGGTAATAGTTCCAAAAAGTGATGAGTAATATCTGCTCATGTGCAGCCTGGGCTATATAAAAACAGTATATATCACTAAAATGTGGGTCCAGAATGAAATGTCTGTTAACCAAATTTCAAACATTAATAACCTGGCGTTAAGTCTGATTTTTCAAGCAAGGTCAGCATGCATAAATCATGTGAGATTTGACAAGATTTCCTCTTTTCCTGGAAACAGAAGGTAAGAGACTTATAATTTTAGACCTAAATTCAAATGTGACAGAATTATAAGAGCTTTTCAAACCAGTATCCTGTCTGCTCATTGGTTAATATGATAATTCTTATCAGTTTTTAGAGACAATAGAGAACTTCGGTCTCGAATGCTTCACAGTGAAGGACATGGAAGGCAGAACGTTCCATGTCTTCATTGACCCTGGACTACATTGTTCTTGGTTTTGTCTGTTTGGTATCCTACTCCTTTTCTGGACATACTTCAGCAATGTTCAGGCCTTGATTTATTATCTTATTGCAGTACATCCTAAGGAAAAAAATAATGAAAATAGGAGATCTCATGAGCACTTACTAGTGAGTTCAGTGATAGCTCTTCATCAATCTTGAACTTAAGTGAATTATGCACCATTCAAAATAGCTCTAAATACCTAAAGCTGAAGCAGTCCTTTCTCAAATCCCCAACTTACTACATCTCCCAGTTTCTCTCTTTTGTCCCCTTGCCTACCTAATGTTCTTTTGCCAAGAATGTACTTTGCAAAGTTTTTAAGTTTCATTATTTGAAAGCACTCATGAGACTTCTCAGATACACACTCACTCATACTCAAGGCAGGAGTTCCCAGTGGTGTTTTTATGCCCACATGGTCACTTCCTCAAGCCAGACTATCTAACTGGTTATGCCAGGTAAAAATTATCAGTAAGCAAACTGCCCCTGGTGGTTACCAGGAAGATGTCAGACTTTGCAGAACACATCATAACTCCTATTGTTCTTAGTTTAGCCAAGAGTTAAAGACAGGCGTCCAGGCTTTCCCAGAGATAGAGCAAAACAGGAAAAATAATCTAGCTTTATTTATATTTTCCTATGTGTAAACAAACTTAACCACTTGCTTTCCTCTTCCTTTTCAAGGTAACTTACTAATCACTAAATAGATGCCTAGTTTATCCAAGTAATTAAAAATCAATCATCCTCAATCAGTTCGTAGTCCATTGTCCCACTGTCTCTTAGGTTCTCATTTATGAAAGACAATATACACAAAGAAATAGGGGGAAAGGGAGTCAGGAAGATTTAAGGTACAAAGTGCTTTCTTGGGAGTAAAATGGATATTGTTGTCCTTTTAATGCTAAGGTTCAGCCTTAGACCTATCTCACAAACACAGACTTCATCTCAGTGCAGCATATTCATAGAAATACTAAAATATCAGTTTGACCCTGAAAAGACCTGGTGATAAAATTTGACCTCTATTAAGCTCACCATCACTGGAATGAAGGAGATCGCAAATTAGTGCTTATCTTGCTCTTAACTTTCTGTAGCTATTTCGGACATTTCTTTAGAATGACCTGAGTTTTTCTTAAAATCACTCAAGATAGCCACCCTTCAGCAAGGGTAATTGATTTATTTCTCTTCTGAACTGGAGGAAGAATTAATTTACTGGATGTAGCCTTGAGCAAAAGCAAATGTTGAGCTAACCTCATTCTCGGGCTACTTTTAGCATAATGGTGGATAAGAAGAGTAAATGATATAAAAAATAATACACCACACACACACACACACACACACACTTGGTTAAAGATATCAAAGAGAAAAGTCTCCTTATACTAATTTTGTTAAAAATCCCTTTTCTCTTAAGGAGTTTCAATAAACATATATAGGTGTGTTTTACTTCCCTCCATTCTTCCACATTCAACTGGTCCTGTCATTTTGATGTTTCTAAAGCTCCAGTTTCTTGCATATTCATTGTCTCCTTGGCAGTCCCACTTAACTGTACTTGTTTATACACTCATTCTGTTCTGGAACCATCTCCTAATATACCAACTAACTTCTCTGCCAGCAAGGTTTCACCTCTTAATCCACATATTCCATTTTACCAACAGAAATGCAGTTGTAAAACACAGGTGGAAATATTTACATCCATTTCTCAAAAACCTTTTATGGCTACTCAGTGTATAAATAAAGTCAAACCTCTAAACATATCTAAAGATAGAATATCCTTATTCTGTCTTTAATCTGTTCCATTCATAAATCACACTCTACCCCCTAGACAGACAGAACCAACACCTTCTCCCTAATCCCTCACAATTTCTAGTATTTGCTTTGACATTGTAAACATTTCATCATATAAATGTTTGATAGCAAAATTTGCTTTACATATCATCCCTGCTCAATGTCACCATCTCTACTGTTGAGTTTAAAAATTTTTTGAGTTCGTTAGTAGGAATTATTTTCTAAGAGCAACTGTCCATCATGAGGAGCAGGCGGTAGAGTATTGGCAGGATGTGTTCTTGATTCTGTGCCCCTATGTACTACCTTTCAGAACAATAAGAAATTGATGTGCTAGAAAAATTTCAAGATGACCAATTTGTTTTACTTTCATTTTGAAATTATGGATTTTTAACATATTTGATGGATTTCAATCCATTTCAGTCATTATTCTTTGTGGTACTCAAATTTTCCATTAAAAAAATTTGTTTTCATGTTTACTTAGAGACTATGTGTGTGAGTGGGGGAGGGGCAGAGAGGGAGGACCAGACAGCAGCAGACTCAGTGCTGACAGCACAGAGCCCCAGGTGGGGCTCCAACCCATGAACCCTGAGATCACACCTGAGCCGAAATCAAGAGTTGGATGCTTAATCAACTGACCCATGCAGGCACCCTTCAAATTTTCCATTTTAACCAGAGATATCCTTTCAAATTGGCTTGTTTCCATTTAGCACAGTACCAGCAGTATTTGATAAATTATTTGCTTTCTGGTGTTAACACTCTGTATTTTCTGCCCAGCCAGATCTAAGACCAGCCATTTCTTTGAGCCACTCTGCTTGCTTTCTATGAAAAACAGAATTAGGAGACCATATCTAGATGAGAGATAAACGTTGTTAGTGGATTGGGATACCAGACCTTTTCAGCCATCAAGATCAATAAAGAATTTTTTTTTTGCAGATTAAGAGTTTACACTGATATTTTTAAGTTTAAGGATACAGATATTCTGATCAGCTATTTAAAATATTTCCTCAGGGAAATGTAAATCAAAATCACACTAGTCAGAATGGCTAAAATGAACAAATCAGGAGACTATAGATGCTGGAGAGCATGCAGAGAAAGGGGAACCCTCTCGCACTGTTGGTGGGAATGCAAACTGGTGCAGCCGCTCTGAAAAACAGTGTGGAGGTTCCTCAAAAAATTAAAAACAGAACTACCCTATGATCCAGAAATTGCCCTACTAGGTATTTATCCAAAAGATACAAAAATGCTGAAACAAACATGCATGAAAACAAACATGCACCCCAATGTTTATAGCAGCGCTATCAACAATAGCCAAATTGTGGAAAGAGCCCAAATGTCCATTGACTGATGAATGGATAAAGAAGATGTGGTGTGTGTGTGTGTGTGTGTGTGTGTGTGTGTTTGAGTTACTCAGGAATCAAAAAGAATGAAATCTTGCCATTTGCTAAAGTATGGATTGAACTAGAGCATATAATGCTAAGCAAGTCATAGAAATAGAAGTATCCTATGATTCACTCATATGTGGAATTTAAGAAACATAACAGATGAAGGGAAGGGGAAGGAAAAATAAGATATAACAGAGGGAGGCAAACAATAAGAGACACTTAAATACAGAGAACAGGGGCGCCTGGGTGGCGCAGTCGGTTAAGCGTCCGACTTCAGCCAGGTCACGATCTCGCAGTCCGGGAGTTCGAGCCCCGCGTCAGGCGCTGGGCTGATGGCTCAGAGTCTGGAGCCTGTTTCCGATTCTGTGTCTCCCTCTCTCTCTGCCCCTCCCCCGTTCATGCTCTGTCTCTCTCTGTCCCAAAAATAAAAAAAATAAAAAAAAATACAGAGAACAAACTAAGGGTTGCTGGAGGGGAGGTGGGTGGGGGGACGGGATAAATGGGTGATGGGCATTAAGGAGGGCACTTGTTGGGATGAGCCACTGGGTGTTATATGTACATGATGAATCACTAAATTCTACTCCTGATATCATTATTGATTTAAATATATTTCTTACAACTTAAAAAATTAAAAATATAAAATAAATATTTCTTGTTTGCATCTATTTGTCTGTTAAACCTCGGTTGCATGAGCCATTAGTGTACTTATTTGCCTCATCCTATAATATATGTATAATAGTTTCATTATGACAGTACCCATGTTATTATTGAAAATATCAGTGTCCTGCTGAATACTGTTTTATAGTTCATTGCAGTTCTTTTTCTCTTTAATGTATAACTAGGGATAAATTAAAGTGTATTGAAATAATTCTCCTTTGTGGTTTAATACAATATTTTTATAATTATCATGTAATACATAATTATAGTTACATAATTATAATAAAGATAATATTGGGTGAAGGGTCTCAATAGCTTTAGATGGGCCACGTGGAAAAGGCAGATGCTGGTGAAACCTGGTAAGAATTTCAGTTCAGGAAAGGCTGAGCGGTCACCTGAGGCTGAGATATTTTGATGTAACTTTGGTTTGAGTACATCTTTCAAATCACACTTTGCTGGAGGAAGCCTATTGGGCTTTCAGTTACCTTCTAATGTCAATATTTCTTCTGCAGTGAAAACCAACACTGTAACCTATAACTAACTCCACGTTCTTTTTTTTAAAATTTGTTTTAACATTTATTCATTTTTGAGAGAAAAAATGCAAGCAGGGGAGGGGCAGAGAGAGAGAGGGAGACACAGAATCCGAAGCAGGTTCCAGGCTCTGAGCTGTCAGCACAGAACCCGACATGGGGCTCGAACTCACGAACCTTGAGATTGTGACTTGAGCCAAAGTCGGACGCTTAACCGACTGAGCCACCCAGGCACCCCTCCAGGTTATTCTTAAATGAGCTTTATTGGCTACTCTCTGTAACCATTTAGTTTAATTTGGTAAAAGTTGCCTACATCTTGCAAGTCAGTCCAAATATACAGCACAGTAACTTTTATCTGATAGGAAGGATATGAATGTGGGTCCAGTAATTATAATGTGATCCTGAAACCCAACGTAAATGGCAAAATTCCTTCTCATTCCCAAGGTCTTGTTTAATAACCTTTACTCTGCCCTTAGGAAGGAGGCAGTTTATAGAAACAAATATAAAATATTTCCAGCTGTTCCCACCACATCTAATTGTAGGCCTTGCCTCGTTCCTTGGGTGCTTGGGGTGATTTAGATAGGAGTACCCAGTCCCTAGTAGAAGAAGTCGGTATTAATGAGGTGACAAGCTCTGCTGTGAATCAGTAGTGTTTTTCACCCAAGGTGAATAGCACAGGTTGGGCTTGGGGGTGGGGATACACACATTTTAACACCGTAAAAGACTGAAACCTGAACAATACAAATGATCACAATCCATATACTACTGAACGAGAAATCTAACTCCACAAATGAAACATCTCCTGAGAATCCGAGTAAGTTTCAAGGAATTTTAGAGGACATTCTAACATTACCAAGGACTATCAGGGAAAGAACAAAGTGCTATTTCCAGTGAAAATAAGTAAAAGACAAAGAGAACTGGCTTCGAGAAATACCTTGGGACAGCCTGAGACCAGAACTTATTCTGGGTCCTTTCATAAATTAACATGACATTAGGGATAGTTTTTTAAACTGAGAAGTTTTAGATTTTTTCACAGAGAAGAGCCTGTATAATTCCAGCACACAGCTGTGTAATTAACTACAGTTTATACATGCAAAATCAGCTCTGAAAAACTAAATTGCTAATTAGACCAGAAATGTTTAGAAGGGAAGAAAGAGAACAGAAATGGAGATGGGGGATGCACACAGAAAGTAGGTAAAAGAAGACTTTAAACTATGAAGGAAGGGGACATAGAGGTGATCACTGCCAACAACATAATTTGTTTTAATCTCCTCAGAATTCCCTCTAGACAACCAAACCCAATGAGGGCTAAGCAGAAAGACCAAAAGAGAGAAAAAAAATCAGAGAAAAATAACACATGCATAATCTCAACAAAGCTAGACAATAGTAAACCCACAAACCTCATAAAACGAGCAAATGAGGCCCAGTGACCACCGAGAGCAGACTCAGAATAATCTCAGCTAACAAATGCACAGGTAAAGATAGATTTAGAGTGGCTCAGTGGGTTAAGCGTCTGACTTTGGCTCAGGTCATGATCTCGTTGTTTGTGAGTTCGAGGCCCGCGTCGGGCTCTGGGCTGACAGCTGGGAGCCTAGAGCCTGCTTTGGATTCTGTGTCTCCTTCTCTCTCTGCCCCTCCCCTGCTTGTGCTCTGTCTCTATCAAAAATAAATAAATGTATTTAAAAAAAAATTTTAAAAGATAGATTTAGAAAAATCTCCATGTTGACACCCTTAGCTGCAATTAATTTTGGTAACAATCACCAGCAACGATCTCACTAGTGAAAAATTTGTTTTGTTTTTCTCGCTCTTTGAGAGAGAAAGAGTGCTCGTGGGAAGGGCAGAGAGAAAGGAAGAGAGAATCCCACCCAGGCTCTGAACCATCAGCACAGAGCCGGGTGTGGGGTTTGAACTCACAAACCATGAGATCATGAACTTAGCTGAAGCCAAGTCAGATACGCAGCCAACTGGGCCACCCAGCTGCCCCACTAGTAAAAACGTTTGATAGGAAAAGCTAAGTAGGCTGCCAACACCCGAATCCAGCTTTCATGTTGGCCTCAGAGGGTAACTAATCATTCTGTGCCTTTTGACGTGAAGCAATTTAAAGCACATGGTGCCTTCTATGGAGCAATCTTATCAAAATTGAGACCTGAATTTAACTTCTAGAGATAACATCCATTCTTGGGGTACCTGAGGGATAGGAAAACAGGTTGGATGATGCCACAAGGGGGAAAACCAGCTACCAGATATGGGACACTATACAAGCTCTGCTGTGTAAGACAGTGGCAGGGGACAAAAAGGAGGTTAGATCTAGGTTTAAAAAGACTTCAGATATGGATATAGGTACAGATTTATAAACTAATGCACACCTTGGGCTTTAATATATATCTGAATAAATAGACTGAATAGATATATATGAGGTGATAAAGGAAATCTGGCTTGAACTGGGTATTAACGTTACCTAAAGACCATTGTTAATTTGCATTTGTTGTGATTGTGGCATCGTAATTATGGTAGAAAATGCACATCTTTCCAAACAGTACGAACAAATCACAATCTAGGCACAATTCAACTACAAATCTAATTTCCCGGATTAAAAAAATTCTACTGGTAAAAATATTTCCTGAGGATTTGAATAATTACAGGTATGTCTTAGAAATGTATGTCAAAGTGACATAGTGTCTACAATCTTATTTTATCAAAGGAAAATACAGAACCGCGTAAAAAAATACAAGGGAAGGAAAAGTGGCAAAATTTGGGTAAGTTTTAAATATGGAGGATGCGCATTTCACTGGTTCCCTAAATTTGTGCATTTTTGAACATTTTGTGATTAAAAGGATTAAAAATATAAAGACAAATATCAGTTTTTATTCAAATTCTTTGTGCCAGGTCTGGGGATTCAAAGCTGATTATTCAGGCATGGGCTATGCTGACATGGAACTTACTTTTTACTTTATGTGAAAGACCAAAATCAGGTCAATAAAACATTATTAAAAACCATATGTGCCTTGAAGGAAATAAACAGGATGCTGAAATAGAGAATAATGGGCAGGACTATCTGCACCATGGCAGGCAAGTGGGGCGGGATCAGCACTCTCAGAGGACATTAGGCTGAGACCTGAAATGCCTATACTTTTTTTTTTTTTAAGTGAGAAAAAGGTTTCTCGGTAGAGAGAATAACATTTATGAAATCTCTGTGTTGGGAAAGGGTTTGGTTGGGCAAATAATTGAAAGGCCACTACTCATTTTAGAGCTTAGTAATGGCCCAGATGAGGTGGAAGGAAAAGAGTCAGTTTGAGTAGATTTCATGAGTCTAGGGAAAGGAAAAATTTGTATTTTAGTTCGTGTGCAATAGGGAGCTACAGAAGAGTCTTAAGAAAATGTCATTTTCCGTTTCACATTTTAAGATCACCCGTAACTGCTGCATATACAATTTGGAAAATTTAATGCATTTACATATTTCTTGAGTTAATTACACCATAAATTAGAGAGTCTTTGTCAGACTGGGCTCAGTGCTAAACGCAAAGTGTAAGTTTCTAACCGTGTCTGTTTTCAATGCAACGTTATCACTAGCTGGAATAAAAAAAAATAGTTTGATTTTGAACAATTTCTTACTGTATTTGTTCCCTAATAAGAGGTACGGCTAGGTAAAGCAAAGTTCTCTTGAATGGCAAATGTATGATTTTAGAAAATGGGTTATAAGATACATTAAAATCCCTTGGGAGGGTGGTGAGAAACAAAATAACAAAAATCAAAACATAAAAAACTTTGCTTTGATCCTATTATTATGCAGAACTAAGTATGTAAGATTAATTTTCCTATATGGTCTATGCTAAATGACAGTAAGAGTAATAGGTCTACCTATACTTTTTTTCTAATCAAAGTTTTTTATTTGCATTATTTTTAGTTCTTCATTTTCTATGTTTAAAGCATTTTGAGACTCACATGCAGAACATAGCCAAGAGAGATTTGCCTAGTGAAATAGCTGTTTTAGACAGGTGTGACTTATTTCTGACATATGCTGTACAAGCAATTGTGTTAGGATGACATACATCACAGATAATGGCAGGCTAAAAATGGCACTATCATATTTCATTCTGATAATCATAAAAGCATACACAGAAAGCCCTAATATTTTAGCCCACAGGAGTAAAACCCTCCATTTGCTTTTCATAGCATAGATGTATTTAAACCAAAGTAACAGAAAAGGGGGATTGCTCAAAACTAATCTAGTCATACTTATAATTGCACTTTAGTGAGTCAAAATTAATTTCTAGTAAATCTCGGCTTCCAGTTTCGGGATCAACATAATTATGATTATCATTTATGAAATGTGTTTTCTAAAAACCTAATATGCCTGATACATTGCCAATTACTGAGTCAGTGCTGTAAGTTGTACCCACCTGAGCCAATAGAAGTGACTTCGGCAATTAATTCTATTGACAAACTTCATCTTATAATTGTACTCTATACTTAATCTTTTTGGTTCCTTGCTTATGAGAAGGAGCAGAAGCCAACACTACCTAGAAAATGTCCTTGATATTCATCAGGGGAAGATTTTCTAATATACAGAAATAAGACAAATATTTCATGTGTCTATCTGCCACAAGACTGCCTAGTCTTTGGATATAATATGCTCCTCCATTATATTGAGAATATTTTTTTATTAAAGAAAAAATAAGAAGAAGGCATAGTCTTATTAAATATCATGCCATAACGAGTGTAGCCATCATTGGTCATGGTCAGTTTTACTAAAAATGGAATATTTGAACAAAAACAAGGAGAATATGCTGGGGACCTAGAAATATTGGAGACAGTGTTCCAGACAGAGAGGAAAGTCATCAGCATGCTTACATGGTGAAGGTAGAAGTTTATAGAGCAGTGAGGGGCAGGGCTGGGCAGGAGATGGTACAGATAGGCTAGAACAGAATAGGGAATCAGAGAGTAAATTGAGTCAGGTTAGGTACATTACACATAGTAGCAAGCATCCTGGGGGCGCCTGGGTGGCGCAGTTGGTTAAGCGTTCGACTTCAGCCAGGTCACGATCTCGCGGTCCGTGAGTTCGAGCCCCGCGTCGGGCTCTGGGCTGATGGCTCGGAGCCTGGAGCCTGTTTCCGATTCTGTGTCTCCCTCTCTCTCTGCCCCTCCCCCGTTCATGCTCTGTCTCTCTCTGTCCCCAAAATAAATAAACGTTGGGAAAAAAAAAAAAAAATTAAAAAAAAAAAAAAAAAAAAAAAGCATCCTGGCTTTTTCTCTGAGAGGAATAGGGAGGCATAAGAGGGTTATGGGCAGAAGAATGGCATAATCAGACTCAGGTTTTAAACACGCTACTTTGTATTGATAATAGACTTCAGGGGTAAAGGTGGAAACAGGAAGACCAACAAACGAGACCAGCGATGGCGTAGATGAGATTGAAGGGGATATAGCTATGAAGTTAGGAAGTAATCAGACTGTAGAAGGATTTAGCAGACACCTTATGGTCTCCTTGTGGACAAACCAAATAGGTCTGGCTGGAATGGCAGGTAAAATTGTGTGATTCACGGGAAGTATAGATAAATGAACTAATTGCTAAATAAGTGAATGTTATCCCGATTGAATGGCTCTTATCCCAAGGTTCTGACTTTGAACTTGAATTACTATGCTGTTTTATTAATGACATATAGTAACATAAAAGGTATGTTGCAAAATTCACAAATAAAAAACTTGAGGACAAATACACTACTATGCTGGATGAATCCCAGGTATGTTTTCACAAGCATAAAGTTGTAGTCCTATAGTTACATAAAGGAGCTGGAAAGCAAGAAAACAGATCTCTCAAATTATAAGGGCAACTCGAGTAAATAAACCTAGGCGTTTTATTTAACTTTAAACATACTATCAGTTAAACACCTTCTTAAAAACTGGACATAAACTTAAGTCACATCAGTTATAAAAAGTATAATTATATTAGCTGAAAGCAGTAACAGGAGACTGTCTCAAAGGAAGACAATTCTACCAGGTTTAAGACACTTACTGGGAATTAACCTGAATGACTTACATAAGCCAATCAATCTAATCCTAATAACCTTCTTATGATGTAGGTATTATTATTATTACTATTTTCACTCTCACTTTATAGATGAGGAAATTGTGGTCTGGAAAGGCTAACCTGGATATTGCCACACCACTAGTAATTGAGCTGGGATTCATTTCCAAATAGTCCAGCTCAAAACTCAGCCTTAACTAAGATATTACAATGCATGTTTTTGGAAATCCTTATTGGAACATAAAGGTTTCAGAAGATACCTGGTGAGTATATATATTTATTTAAAGTGAACCAATGTAACAGAAGATGAAGAAACTTCATTATAAGTATTTATACAGTTACATTTGAGAACTTGGTCTTCTGTTGATGTTGTAGTTTATAAAGATTATTGACACAGTCATTTATGATGAGGGACTGCAGATACCCAGAATCTTCTACATGCATTTTCATTACCCTGATAAAATAAGAATGAATACAGGGAAATCAAAGAAGGCCATCTGCGAATTATGATGGCAAACTTACTGTGACTTTGAGCTATTCATCAGTTGAACTCAGCAATGGATTCTTTGTTATTAGAAATGATAAAGCAAATAGTGAATAACATAACTGATCTGATGTATGTGGGCTGATGCTGGAAGACAAACTGTGTCTAGGGAGCTGGTACTGGGAGATAAAGCAAAGACAGAAAAGGGCACTCCCATGGTGCAGAAGTTGTGTTCTCTGGTGTACAAGAAATGCAGAACACTGTGAGAAAGAGTTTCAGCAGCTCAAAGTAATGTGAATAGGATGAGGGAAAACTCAGGCTCTGATCGTCACTCATAGACTGCCAAGCAGATCAAGAGGGGCATAGCAGGGAGACTCCCCCAGTAGTCACAATACTAGGAAGGCAAAGGTTGGCAACACTGTGGTTTGATTCAATATCTCAATCTAGGACTTCACTGTGGGTCTCATGAAAACCTTTTACATACTCCACAAGAAGATGAATATCGGGCACTTCCACACCCCATGCAGACAGATAACCTAGAAATAATTTCAGAATCAGAAAATAAGTCTGTGAGGTCAGACTAAAAGGGACAATAAAGCGTAACTGAAGACCAGGGGGCCTCAGAAGAGAAAAGCCACCACGGGAGTGAAGTGAAAGGAGATGATTAATTATCTGAGTTTTTAAGAATTGGGGCATTCAACCGGGTGTTGTTTTATCAGACAAGGTCATCACACTGATTTCCTGGGATGGGAACTGAAAATTTGGGGGTGGGGGTACTAAGCTCTGAAACACAGAATTTACAGTCAAGTGGGACTTTACCCAAAGGGATCTTACACAAGATTTAGCATGGACAAAATGCTAAAATGTTGCATCTACCAAGAGATTCAGGATTAATACAGGATGAACCAAAAACAGTTTCTACCAAGTCCTGAAGAAAACACATGTTCGATAAGTAGGAATTGATTCTTAAGTATTATTGAGTAAAGTACCCATGTCATATTATTTTATTTTTATAACTTTCTCTTTTAACATATGCTATAAAATAATTATAACATTAATATGTTGAATTTTAATATACAGACAGTCCCCAAATTACAATGGTTCAACTTATGGTTGACTTTACAATGGTGAGAAAACAATATGCATTCAGCAAAAATTGTATTTTACATTTTGAATTTTGATCTTTTTCTGGGACAATGAATGATATGTTGTAGAGATAGTCTCTTCTGATGATGGGCAGCGGCCACCCAGTCAGTGTGGCTTCCCATCAGCCACGTGATCAGGAGGGTAAATAACCAATACACTTATAACCCTTCTGTCCCCAGACAACCATTTTGTGTCTAACTTTCAGCACAGTATTCAATAAATTACATGAGATGTTCAATACTTTATTATAAAATAGTCTATTTTTAGAGGATTTTGCCCAACTGGAGGCTAATATGTTCTGAGTGGGTTTAAGGTAGACTAGGCTAAGCTATAATGTTCAACAGGTTAGAAATATTAAATGAATTTTCAACTTATGATACTTTCAACTTCCAGTTGGTTAATTGGGACATGAACCCCATCAAACGTCAAGGAATATCTGTAGTTACATGTACATTTTCTAATATGGAAATGGAAAACTATATTAATTGTCTCCCATTTCCCACCAGTTTTGGAAAGCCACCTTCCTAGATCATACAGTTATGGGGACATCACATAATTATATCATTGCTGAGCTAAAGCATATAAAAAGTAAAAAAGTAAAACAAAACAAAAAGTAGACTCCTGAATTCTAATCTTGAATCACAATGCACAAAGTGATAAAAGACAAATAGACAAAATTATAATTGCTGGTTATAGGGTTTTTATATAGATATGTCTCTGTTCCCTTTTTGCTTAGATATAGTGCTGCAGTTAGGAATTTATTACAACTAAGTGCTTAGGTTATAATTTGGATAATAACAGGCATTACAAATTTTAGGATAATTGGGATATATATATATATCCATATATTTACATATAGGTTTATATATATAGCCATGCACACACACACCTGTATATAAACATATACACACCAATATATAAACATAAATATGTATACTATATATAAACACACAGATTTGTATATCCATGTATACCCATATGTATTGTATATGTCCATATGTATTGTATATGTCTGTATACGTGAATATATACATATTAGAATTTTTTAGGACTATTGTAATATATAGATACAGATATAGATATGTAGATATATGGACATATATGGACCATATATGGATCTATATCTATATAGATATAGATATGTAGATATATGGGCATATATGGACTATATAGATATGTAGATATATGGATATATATATCCATATATGGATATATATACACATATATATATCCATATACATATATATATACATGGATATATATATCCATATATCTACATATCCATATATAGATATAGTTACAGATATTTTTAGTATTTTTTCTATAAGTAAAATAGTTTACTATATATATAGTTTACTTTCTCCATGCTGAGAGTGGAGCCTGCCTAAGATTCTCTCTTTCTCCCTCTGCCCCTTTCCCCCACTTGTGCTGTCTCTTTAAAATAATGAAAAAATAAAGCACAATTTATGACTAAGAGCTCACAACTTTAATTACGAACAGAATATGAATTATTTTTCCTTGAAAGAAATTCCATGCCCAAATTAAAACATTCAATGTAGTGTCAGAAAAGAACTGACATAGGCCATTAATTACAGGTAGTTAATATCAAATAATTAGCATAAGCATTTGTCATGGAGTTCAGAGACTTATGTGAGAGAGACAGTTCTAATTCAATCAGCATAGCCAGAGCCTTGGAATGACACCTCTACAGCAATCATTCTGACGAAATATGGTTGCCATTTAGAGTATGTCTTTGCACTAAGGAGTCATATATTAAAGGTTGGAGGTGGGGAGAAGGTAGGCTTATTTCTAGTGAAATACCATTCCATAGCTTTGTCATTATTTCTTCCTGTTCTGAGGAAGAAATTGCATTTTTTTAGCTAGGCACCAGAAATTCTGGGAAACAATCTTATATCCACCTAGAAGTTTGTAGCATTGCCAGTCCCAATCAAGAGATGTATCAGACAGACAGAGGCAGGGCTTTCTGAGTTCTCTTAATGCACACATATATGGCACAAGTAGCTAGAGTCATCGTCGGACTCAACAAAGTTAGACTTGATATATTTATAAATTAGGATCAAAGAATAAAAGAATAATCTATAAGGGCTAATTTGCTTTTGCATCCTAAAGCACCTCTGAAATTTACCAATTTTCTAGGGTAATCCCAATTATGACTAAATGAGATCTTCCTTTTAGAGTTTTACAGCTTTTTCCTAATAAATATGGATTTATGAAAGGAAAATTTATTGTGTACATATTAGAGTTCTCCAAAAAACAGAACAGGATGTACTTATACATAGAGAGGGAGATTTATTTTAAGGAAATGTGTTATATAATAGAAAAGGCTGGTAAATCCAAAATCTGTAGTGTAGAGCAGCAGGCTGGAGACTCAGGGAACAGGGTAAGGGAGGGGAGCTTGAGTCCAAAGACAGACTGCTGGAACTCCTTCTTGCTCAGGGGAGGTCAGTTTTTGTTCTATTAAGACCTTCAACTGATTGAATAAAGCCCACACACATTATAGAAAGTAATCTGCCTTACTCAAAGTCTACTGATTTAAACGTTAATCTCATCTAAAAACTTTCATGGAAACATTCAAAATAATGTTTGACCAAATCTCTGGGCACTCTGATCAAACCAATTTGACACGTAAAATTAACCATCACATTGACATTTTGTTAAACATGGTCAGGCCTGCTCTTGTTAGCCCCTTAGTGAAAAACAAAATTTTCAGAAACAGATAATAGGAGAAGGCAAAAACTAGTGCCAAATAAAGTCGGCCTAATGGGCACAGTAATAGTTCTGTAATCAGGAACTTAAATTTAGATAGGGTTATCTTGCTGAAAAGTTGAATTATGGTATTCTGTTTGGCATTAAGTTGTTTAATAGTCTTTCTGGGGGCAGAAGAGGATAAAAATTCTGAAATTCCTTGTTTCAGATTTTCTTCAGCTCAGTTGGACTCTTTAGCACTCATGGCCCCCTGACCTTCTCCCTCACCTTGCCTTTATTTCCCTGCCCCCATGCAGAAGAAGAGAACCCCTAAGAAGCCTGGTGGGCTCAGGTGCATCTTTTGTTTATAATCTTCTTATACGCTTCTGATAATCATTACAATTGTGAATAGAATTGGTTGGTGCCTTCAAGTGCCATTTCATCCATTCTCTGAGGCTAGTTCCAGGCTTTTGAGAACATCGACCATAGGTCTCTATTTTTATTGTGAACATTATGCTTATTGTTTGCAAAAGAGATGTGCTGTGATTTTTACCAAGGATCCAAACGTCTTCATAAAGTATACATAAATTTCTCCATAAATATAGTGAATTAACAGAACCATATTTCTATTTGGCTTTAATTACATGCAGATTAAGTTTTAAAAAAAAGTCTGAAAATTACCCTCATAATTCTCCCAGCCCTATTCCTCCCTTATTCTCTTAATCAACACTCCCCACCAAAATATAATGTCTTAATTGGTGTTTTTTTTTGTTGTTTTTTTTTTTTTTTTCTGGAATTTCAGACAACCAGCTATCCTTTCTTTTTTCTTTTCTTCCTTTTTTTTTGTTTTTTTTTTTGTTTTTGAGCCAGTGACTAGGAGAGATATTTATCTTATCAATCATGTTGGGTATATATTTGGACCCAGATGCTTGATAAACATTTCATAATTAGTCAAGGCACAAGCTGAAACAGATGTTATTTCAAAAGAATATATAGCTAGGAGGAAAGTATTAAACAAGCAGTTAAGTTCCACATAACTGTATCAAAAGACAGATCTTACTTTACTAGGCTCTTTACAGAATTAAACTGACCAACTGGATCTCTTTCTCAATGCCTATAAAATCCTATGTATTTATAATTTTACCCCTAATAAACCTGTTTGGAAAGTTCAGTCTATCCTTTCTTTCCTGAGTGGCAGGCAGTTTTTAGTACCAAAACAACTTAATAAAGACCACGTATATTCTTCAAATAGATTATACTAAATTCAATTTATTATTATGTCAGTGTTTAAGTAAACCTGATGGAAATTGTTTTTGGAAAGCAGGTTCAGTATAATCTCTTTTTGAATCAATTTCTGACTATGAAATTCTAACTATTTTAGCCTAGTTATAATGACACCATTTAAAGTTTAGCAAAAATTCACCATACCTTAAGGATCCTATCACAATGTAAACCTCTTAATCTTACCATACAAGACATATTGAAAGACACAATATACAGAAAATTCTTTACAACTCTCAAACTTATCATCCTAAGAGTTGAGGAAGAGGTTGAGAAAAAAATATTAAATATAGCTTGTATTATCTCCCTTGTATTCTAGTTTAATAAATAGCTAGTCTTCTATTTAAACAAAGAGGATAATCCTCTAATGCATAATGCTGTTATTGAATATTTACCAAAATAGTTCCCTGTCAAACACCAACAGCAACAGAAATCCTGTTTCCTAATAAGCTATCTTGGGTACAAATGCTGCACCAATAATTATATTTTATGCGTAAAGGTACAGAAATCTATTTTAAGCATATTATATTTTCTGGAGGGGTTGAATTTAAAACTATTTCATTGACTGGAATTGCTTTACTAGGTAATATTTTAATTAGAAAATTTGAAAGACTAAAGTACAAGGCTAATAAAATGTTAAGAGATTGGAAAATGGGAAAATATTTTAATCTCTATGGAACCAGGGGCATTTGTCAGGGTGGTAACCTACTGGCAGGAAATGGTGGGGGTCAGGAGAGGAGATGCAGAGATAAGTGTGTGAGAACCACCTTATGTAGATCCTTGATAGTCAGTGTTGTCTATAGTTAGCATCATCTAAGGACTTGCTAGAAATACAGAATCACAGTGTTCATACAAGATTACTGAATTCTAATCTGTGTTTTAATAAGAATCCTAAACTCAAGCATTATTAACATCTGAGAAGCACTGATCAATGTGATAACAGTCTAAAGCAAGCCTTGATCTATAGGGCTTTTATAATGAGTTTTGACTTTTCATGGTGTGCAAAGTCCATTATTCTGGAATGACTTTGATGGGTTGAATGGTCACAGCTCACAGTGCCATAAACAACACACACAAGAATTTACAGATTTGCTGCCACTTATAATCTGTGCTAAATAACATCAATTAGGTTATTTTTCCAGCCATTCTGACTGAAAGAGACAGAGTGGAACACTGACAGCAGGGGCACTTGAATTATCTAGTTCTTGGTCAAATCTTTTATGACTTGAGTAAGGTATACAAACATTTTGAACTTCAACTTTCTCTTCTATAATTCAGGGTGTGTAATGCCTAGTGTGTGGTACTGTATAAGGATTAAAGTAGATAAATTATGTAAGTTTGTGAGGAAGGGCAGGCAGATGGCAGAGTAGGAGGATCCTGAGCTCACTTCGTCTCACAGACACACAGAGATAATAACTACATTTAGGAGCTCCGTGGTGGCTCAGTGAGCTGAGCATCCAATCTTGATTTCAGCTCATGACCCCAGGGTCATGGGATCAATCCCTGTGTCAGGCTCTGTGCTAAGCCTGGGCAGCCTGATTAAGATTCTCTCTCCCCCACTCACATGTGCACCCTCTCAAAAAAAAAAAAAAATCAATTAAAAAAAAAACTACTACATCCAAGCAACTACTTCTGAAAATGACCTGAAGACTGACAAAACACACCCTTCACAGTTAATAATAGAAGACTACATCAAAATGGGTAAGAGTGGCAGAGATGTGGTTGGGAACCAAACGCCTGGGGAGTCTTAGCATAAGTGGGAGGGACATCACAATCATGGAGAATCAAAAGGATCAGATCCCATTCCAGATACCCCTAGCACTGGGGACCCACACTGCAAAGAGAAGTTCCCATAACATCTGATTTTGGAAACCAGCTGGACTTTGGGAGCTTTAAAAATCATTTGGCTTAACTCTAGGAGAGCTGGAGGACAATAGGAGTCCCTGCCCTTAAAGAGCCAGCATAATAAACAACTTGGCCCATGACACAGTACAGAAGTAACAGTTTGAAAAACACCTAGGGTATACACAAAAAATTATAAACTGATCTTATGTGTCCTTGAAGGATAGCTACCTAAAGGAGACCTCTCCAGGACAAAGTGTTGGCAGGTGCGATTTCTCTTTCTCTTCCCCAGACTACATAGCCGAATGCTTAAAGGAGCCAGTTCTAATATCTCCACCTATCTTGCCAGCAACACATGCCCTGGTGTTCCCCTATGGACCCACCTCATACATCCTGTCTGCCTTTGCAGGCATTCCTCTGAAGCAGGTCCTGCTCTGGTACACCCTACAGGCAGCCCCAGCAGGGCCCTGTGCCACTGCAGAGTAACTCCTGGCCTGGGGCGGGGGAGATATAACACCACACACTAGTGTACCCACAGTTCCAACAGCCAGGCTTCTTAGCTGGCTGAATAGGGAACAAGCCCTGCAAGTTCATGCAATTGCAGCTACAGCAGAGAGGGTAATTATGGATAGCTTGTCTGCTCCTGGCCCACCAATGACAGCTTCTCAGTTGGCCATGCAGGGAGCATACCCTGCCTTTCAGTGCACCTGCAGCTATGGAAGTGACTAACTGCAGACAGCTAGTCTGATTATCAGCATTCCCCTCCAATAAGCCTGTGGTGGCCTCAGATAAGGCCTCTTAACAGCACAGGGACAGAACCTGCCCATTGTGTCCACAGCAGATATTGCAACATCCGGGCTGAGGGCAATTGTGGCTCAGGCAAAACAGAAGGACACAAGCAGCCCAAACAGGGGACACCCCTGGAGGATCTCCTTCTGGTGACCAGGGGGGAATTGCACTACAGGGTACCACAGGACTTCTCCATAAAACAACTTCTTCAAGACAAGGAGATGTAGCTGACCTCCCTATTAGCAAAAACAAACAATGAGAGTTTGACAAAATAAGAAGGCAGAGAAATAGGCCCCAAATGAAAGAATAAAACAAAATCATAGTAAAAGAGCGAAATGAAATGAAGATGAGCAAAATGCTTCACAAAGAATTCAAAATAAAGGTCAAAAAGATACTTGCTGAGAAAAGAGTGAATGAGCTCGGTGAGAACTTCAACAGAGATTTAAAAAAAATAAAAAAGAACCAGACAGAGATGAAGAATTCAATAACTGAAGTAAAACATACACTAGAGGGAAGCAACGGCCCCATTAAAAGATGCAGAAGAATGGATTGGCTATTAGGAAGACAGGGCAATAAAAAGCAACCAAGCTGAAAAGCAAAAAATAAAAAATAAAAAATAAAAAATGAGAATAGATTAAGGAAACTCAGAAACATCCTCAAGCATAATAACATTTGCATTATAGGTATCCCAGAAGAAGAGAAGCAGACAGAAACATATTTGAAGTAATAATAACTGAAAACTTCTCCCCAGGTCTAAGAAGTACAGAGATACCTGTAACAAGATAAGCCCAAGGAGAGCTACACCAGAGTCATAATTAAAACTGCAAAAAATAATGAGAGTTTTAAAAGCAGCAAGAGTAAAGAAAAACAGTTATATACAAGGCAAACCTCGTCTGGTTTTATAACAGAAACTTTGCAGGCCAGAAGGGAGTGGCATGATATATTCAAGGTGTTAAAAGAAAAAAACTTACAACCAATAATACTCTACCCAACAAAGTCATTATTCAGAAAAGGAGAGATGAAAAATTTCTCAAACAAAGCAGTTTATCACCACTAAATCAGTGTTCTAAGAAATCTTAAAGGGACTCTTAAGTAAAAACAAAAAGCCATAACTAGAAGAAAATTATGAATGAAAAAAAATTCACATATAAAAACATACAGTAAATGTAATAGATTAATCACTTATTAATGCAGTATAAAGATTGAAACATGAAAATAGTAAAATCAATTATATCTACAAAAATTAATCAAGGGGTACGCAAAATAAAAAGATGTAAAATATAACATCATATACATAAAACACGACAGAGGAGTAAAAATTTAGTGCTTTTAGAATTGTTCAATCTTAAATAACCATCAACTTAATGTAGACTGCTAGACACATAAGATACAAGACTCAGTTGTAACCACAAACCAAAACTCATAATAGATACATAAAAAGCAGAGAAATCCAAACATAATACTAAAAACAAAAACCATTAAATCACAGGACAAGAGAAAAAAGAAGGACAAGAATTACAAAACACCTAGGAAACAACAAAATAATAAATCAATTTGGCAAAACAAAATCAATAATTACCTTAAATGTAAATATTGTATGTTCCACTCAAAAGACAAAGGGTAACTGAATGAATAAAAATTAAGACCCATCTATATGCTGCTGGCAGAGACTCACTTCAGACCTAAAAACACAGCCTGAAAATGAAGAGATGGCAAAGGATTTTCTATGCAAATTAAAGGTGGGGAAAGCCAAGTTAGCAATCTTTATATCAGACAAAATACACTTTAAAACAAAGACTGTAGCAAAAGATAAATAAGAGCATTATGTAATGATAAAGGGATTATTCCAACAAGAGGATATAACAACTGTAAAATTTTATTCACCCAACATAGGAGAACATAAATTTATAAAGCAAGTATTAACAGATAGATACAAAGGGAAGCATTGACAGTAATACAATAATAGGAGATTTTAACATCCCACTCATATCCATGGATAGATCATCCAGACAGAAAACTGACAAGAACACAATGGCTTTGAATGACACAAGTCACCAGATGGACCTGACAGATATATACAGAACATTCATTTAACAGAGTACATGTTTGTTCCAGTTGTACATGGAACATTCTCTAGGATAAATTATATTAAGCCATAAAATAAATCTCAATAATTTTAGGAAGATTTAAATCATATCAAGCCTCTTATCCAACCACAAAAATATGAAACTAGAAATCAGTTACATGAAAAAATCTGTAAAATAAATAAATAAATAAGTAAATAAATAAGTAAATAAATAAATAACACAAACACACGGAGGCTAAACAACATGCTACTTTATTATACAATGAATCGATCAACAAAGAAAACAAAGAGGAAATTTTTTTTTAAAGTATGGAAACAAATGAAAATAAAATGGTCCAAAATTGTTGGGACACAGCAAAAGCAGTTTTAGGAAGGAAGGTTATAGTGAAACAGGCCTACATCAAATAAATAAAAAAAATAATAATTTTAAAACTAAAAAAGAAACAAAAAAGAAACACAAATCTCAAATATCCTAAACTTTTACCAAAAATACCTAAACAAAACAAAACAAAGCAAAAAGCCCAACAACAAAAATGAAGCCAAAGCTAGTAGAAGGAAGAAAATAATGAAAAACTTGAGTAGAAATAAATGAAATAGAAACTAAACAGAGAAAATCAGTGAAACCAGGAGCTGGCTCTTGAAAAGATAAAATTGATAAACCTGTAGCCATACTCATGAAGGAAAAAAAGACGACTCAAAATCACATACAAAGGAGAATGACAACTGACACCACATAAATAAAAAGGATTATAAAAGAATGTTATGAAAAATTATATGCCAACAAAGTGAACATCCTAGAAGAGAGGGATAAATTCCTACAAACAAAGTCTTCCAAAACTGAATAAGGAAGAAACAGAAAATCTGAACAGACCAATTACTACTAATGAAATTGAAGTGGTAATTAAAAACTATGAACAAACAAAAGTCCAGGACCAGAATTCAGATGAATTCTACCAAACATAAAAAAAACAAAAACAAAAACAAAAACAAAAAACAAAAAAAATCAATACATATTCTCCTTAAACTATTTCAAAAACTAAAGGTAGTTTTGAAGAAGGAAAGCAGCCAGATTCATTCTACAAGGTCAGCATTATCCTGATATTGAAACCAAACAGAGGTACCAGCCCCCTCCCAAACCGCCCCCCCATCGCACACAGAAAAGACCTACAAGTTAATATCAGGAATATAGATCCAAAAATCCTCAACAAATATTAGCAAATCAAATTCAACAATACATTTAAAAAATCATTCCATATGATCAAGTGGCAATTCAGGGATCCAGGGGTGGGTCAATATTTGGAAATCAATCAGTATGATACACCAGATTAATATGAAGAAGAATAAAAACTATCCAACCATCTCAATAGATGCAGGAAAAACATTTCACAAATATAACATTCATGCATGATAAAAACTCTAAACAGAGTGGGTTTGGAGGGAATATACCCTATAATAAAGGCCATATATGAAAGACTCACAGCCAAATCTAAACTAATGGCAAAAAACCGAGAGCTTTTCCTCTCAGGTCAGGAATGAGACAAGGATGTCCATTCTCACCACTTTGATTCAACGTAGTACTGGAAGTCCTACCTGTAGCAATTAGACGAGGAGAAGAAATAAAACTCATCCATATGGGTGAGGAATAAGTAAAACTAATAATTTGCAGGTGACAAGATACTACATATATACATATAACTCTAAATACTCCACCAAAACACTACTAGAATTGACAAATGAATTCAGTAAGATTGCAGGATACAAAATTAAAGTACAGAAATCGGTTGCATTTCTATACACTAATAAAGAAATAGCAGAAAGAGAAATTAAGAATTTCATTTACAATTTCACCAAAATGAATACCTAAATAAATTCAACCAAGAGGTGAAAGATCTGTATTCTGAAGACTGTAAGACATTAACAAAAGTGATTCCAGGCAACACAAACAGATTGAAAAATACACCATACTCATAGTTTGGAATAATATTGTTAAAATTTCCATACTACCCGAAGCAATCTACAAATCTAATACTATCTATCTCAGTATACCGATAGCATTTTTCACAGTAGGACAAATAATCCTTAGTTTTGTATGGAACCACAGAAGGCCTACAATAACCAAAACAATCTTGAGAAAGAAAAATGAAACTGGAGTTATCACAATCCCAGATTTCAAGATACATTACAAAAACATAGTTCAGAATACATTATGGTACCAGCACACACACACACACACACACACACACACACACACACACACACACACACACACAAATAGATCGATCGATCGTCCGACCGATCGATGGAACAAGATAGAGGGCCCAGAAATAAACCCAAGGTTATATGGTCAATTAACGTACAACACAGGCAAGAATATACAATGCAGAAAAGACAGTCTCTTCAACAAATGGTGTTGGGAAAACTGGACAGCTACATGCAAAAGAATGAAACAGACCACTTTCTTAAACCATATACAAAAATAAACTCAAAATGGATTAAAGACCTAAATGTGAGACCTGAAACCATAAAACTCCTAGAGGAAAATGTAGGCAGTAATCGCCTGGACATTGTTCTTTGCAAGATGTCTATGGATGTGTGTCCTCAGCAGGGGAAACAAAAACTAAAATAAACTATTGAGGCTACACCAAAATAAAAAGCTATGTACTACAAAGAAATAACCAACAGGATAAAAAGGCAATCTATTTAATGGGAGAAAATGTTTGCAAATAATATATTTGACAAGGAATTAATATCTAACTCAACACCAATAGAACAAACATCCCAATTCAAATATGTGTAGGGAACCTAAATAGACATTTTCCAAAGATGATATACAAGAGGTCAACGGACACATGAAAAGATCCTCAACATTATTATCAAGGAAATGCAAGTCAAATCCACAGTGAGCTATCACCTTATACTAGTCAAATGGCTAGTTTCAAAAAGATAATAACAAGTGTAGACAAGAAAGTAGAGAAAAGAAAACCCTTGTACACTGTTGGTAGGAATGTAAACTGGTGTAACTACTATAGAAATCAGTATGGAGTTTCCTCAAAAATTTAAATATAGAAGTACCACATGATCTAGTAATTCCACAGCTGGGCATTTGTCCAAAGAAAACGAAAATAATAATTTGAAAAAATAAATGTACCGTGTTTATTGCAGCATTAGTTACAATAGCCAAAATACAGAAAGAATCCAAGTGTCCCTCAATAGATGAATGGATAAAGAAGATATGTACAATGGAATATTACTCAGCCATAAAAAATGAGATCTTGCTATCTGTGAAAACATAGGCCTAGAGGGTATTCTACTAAGTGAAATACTTCAGACAGAGAAAGGCAAATACCATATGATTTCACTTACACATGGCATCTAAAAAAACAAAAACAGACTCATAAATACAGAGAACTGATGGCTCTGGGGGTGGGGAAGCTGGGCAAAACAGACAAGGGACGTTAAAAGGAACAAACTTCCAGTTATGATATAAATATATCCCAGAAATGAAAAACACAGCATAGAGAATCTAGTCAATAATATTGTAAAAATGTTATATGGTGACAGATGGTTAAAGACGCCTACACTTATGGTGAGCACTGAGTAATGTATGGAATTGTTGAATCAGTATGATGTACTGTGTATGTTGTCACTGCAATGTGATATAGTTTGTTACATAGATTTCAATACAAATAAGAGAAAATAATTATGTAAACTTCTTGGTGTAAATTCAGACATATATTTGGGTTTCTTATGTGTATGTGTGTGTATATCCGATATAGTTGCATATATTTACATTATATATGTATAATACATATGTAATATGTATTATGTATATATGTATTATATATGTACTAAACATCTAATATGTATTATATACATAATATGTATACATATAATACATGTTTTATATATTTTTAGATATACATATATAATCTATATATATCCTTCAGTAATGTGATATTATGTGCAAATATATCTACACTTATATGCATTTATATATTCTCTCTCTATATATAGTTATATCTTATACATGCATGTGCACATGTATACATATAGCCACGTGTATTTGTGTGTGTTTGTGTAATTCTCCAGAGCTAATACCTTTTCAACCTATTCTATTTATTTTATAGGCTATTGCCTCCCCTCTACAGAATCCCTTTTTATACCAAACCTACCTGATTTTAGAAGCCAAACAAAAATAAGTTCCTCCAAGAGTTCTCTTTCAAACTTGTGATATTAATACACACACCAACCTCATGTTTTCCCTCCTCTGCCTCATATTGATGATTCTGTTGGTTTGTATTTACCTATATGGTGAAATTATGCTTCTTCCCCAAATACCTAGAGATAGAAAAAAACCCTTCTCTTTCAGTTATCTGTGCCATGTAATAAGCCATCTTAAAATTTAATAGCATCAAACAAGGCTTCTTTTGATTGTCTGTATTTCTATGGATTGGAATTTTAGGCAGAGCTACCCTCAAGGTTCTTTTCATTTGATTTTGATGGTTTTGATTGGGTGCAAACATCTGATATGACTTGTATTTGACTGCACTCCATCCGTGGATGGCCGAAATGAAATGTCTCAGAAAGCCTTTCTCATATGCCTGAGGGCTATGTGGGCAACAGGGGCACCTCATTTCTCTTGCACTTGGTCTCTTTCCAGGTGTTTTCCCACCCATGAGGAACTGTCCATGTCTTCTCCATCAGGAGAATTTATATCTTTCTTTTTATGTATCATGGTTCCTGATTCTACCAGCTAGACTTCTAAAATAAAAAAAAAAAAGTAAAACATGCTGGGCCTTTTTAACGTTTAAGGCTGGAATTGAATGGCATCGTTTCTTTTACGTTTTCTTGGTAAAAGCATGTCAAAGGGACAGTAGAAATTCAAGGTGTGGAAAGTACTATGAGGCATGAATAGTGGGAAGTGCAGTTCCTGTGACTCCAAATGCAACATATCCCACAAATAGTTAATGGCATAACAAGTGTTCAGTCATGCTTTTAGACAAAGAAAACTTACATAAGGAAATGTGGGCTAAAATTGGAATAGGGAAGTAACAGGAAACCTGGGTCACGTAGTTGAAATTGCTACAACACACCTTGATGAGTTCTATTGAGGGGCAAGATTAATTGGTACAGAGCCCATTGGAGTTCCAGAATATTACAGAAAAAAATAGTATGGCTAATTTAAGGAAACCTACAACTCTTTTTTTCATCTCAAGTTGTCTAGGACTCATTATGGAATAGATCATGTTTTTCCTAAATATGGTCTGTATTACTTCATGCTGCAAAATTCTCTTTATATTAAAAAAAAAAAAAAGGTGTTGGAGGAAATCAATGGTGAGATGAATGGTAAACAATGTGTACTATGTTTATTCCACATCAGCATATTTTAAATATGTATTTATTTTTGAAACAGAGAGAGGGAGACAGAGAAGCCCAAGCAGGCTCCTGCAGTCAGTCTAGAGCATGATGCAGGGCTGTAACTCCTGAATCCTGAGATCATGATCTGAGCCAAAACAGGAGTTGGATGCTTAACTCACTAAGCCACCAGGTGCCCCTCCACATCAGCATATTTTAAAAAGGCATTTACGTTAGTGAAGGGAATCTATTAACATTGGTTTAATCTGGCCTTCCCAAGACATTTTCCTCCCCCAAAACAAAATATCATCCTAAAGAAAATACTTGGGACAATGCCAGAATAGTTTCTGTACTAAAATCCACCTGAGGGATACATTTTCATTGAGAGCTCTAGGGTTTATACAAACTCTAAGATTTCAGGAATTATATTTTTCCCTGTTACCAGCTAAAGAATTTTTGTGGCATGCATTAATGTAATTCTTCCCATTTTGTGCTTTTCCTTTTCATCTTACTCTTATGAAAATTCTCATTTCTATTTTACTGTTCCTGAGGAGACCCCCAAGTAGATAAGGAATTTTCTGTAAATTATTCTTCTTTGAGGGTCGAGAAATGGCTCCATTTCTTGCTGTGCTCACCTGTTCCCCTGTATCCCACAGTGTTTCCTCAACAGGGAATTTCCTCTTGGCTCCTGCAGTTGGCCATGTCCAGGCGCCAGAACGAATGTGGAGTACTAATAGGAATATTTTACACTAGAATGTGCCAAAAAGTTATTGTCAGACTGCAGGCCAGATCTCAGGATATCCTTTCCCACTGCCAGTGTTTGCTTCCCAGTGATGACTTCATGAGAGCAGAAGCAGCCAGTGAGGCGGGGCAAGAGGAAGGATGTTGGACCTAGTGCCAGCCTGCTGTGCTCCTTCACTGTTGTTTTCTCCAGGTGCAAACTTATTTTTGCTTCTCCTCTTCTCTGTTTTCTTCCAGAACATGTGTGGGAACTGTAGCCAAAAGAATCTTTCAATCTTAATCAGGGAGAAACTACAGAACAGCACCAATAACTTGCCTAGCAAATACTATAAATCGTAATCATAATGTTTAATATAAGGTACTAATTGTATACCTGCCCCAATGGCATAGGTACCAAAGAAAGTTAAGAAACACATTTCCCTACTTCCAATTCTTTTCAATCTCATCATCGTCATCATTATCATCATCTTTATGGTTGTTAACATGGCAACCAGTTAGGTGTCTACAATGTTATAAAATCTATGATAATACATGTATATAGGTACACTTATATGTGTATGTATATATTATGTAGCATAGATTTTTGCAGCATAGGTACATACACACATAAAATTTTCAAAATATATTTAGAATAGCACAATGGTTTATACCACAGTATTTCAAAAAAAGATACTTCTGAGTCAGTGTCCATTTTCATATGTAACTGTTTCTCTAATTGATGGTTTTGATTTCAGTAGGATACCTGCCTACTCAAGTTCACAAGCACTTATAAATTTGGCCCATGTTAAATCATAATTCAGAGACCGGAAAGAACACCAAGAGCTAAAATGATTAGCAAAGTTGCATGGGAATTTGAACTAGACATTACAGTCTCAAACTACATAAATAGGTAAAGAGAATGAGGCAAATGTCCTGTGCCATGTTGGCAGTTTGATCAAGGGTACGGTAAATGAACTAGTAAGACAGAGTTAGAAAACAGTGAGTAAAAATCAATCCAGCTAAAGCAGAGTAATCAGAAAATGAAACAATGGGAAATGTAGACCATAAGAGATGCAGCGGTGCTGAATTCAAAAGTTGAAGGAAATAGTAAAGGATATGAAGTTTTGACAAATAAATGAAGATTTATTTGTCTGACAGAAAATATAGACAACTGAGCTATTAAGGCCTGAGCTAGAGAGAGATTTATGAGTATCAATACTGATAATTTGCTGATTGCCTGAGCACAAAGAATTCTGGGACTTGTCAGCTAGTAAAAATAGCAGGAACAGGGAGCAGACTGCACGCAAGAGTAGGACAACTAAGATCCACGCTCAGAGTAGGGAAGTGACATTTGTAGGGTACGGCAAGCTCGGGAGGTGGTGACATCGCAAATGGAGTTCCTGGTCCTACTTCTTCATCTTAGAAACATAAGTGGGCCAGCCTCTGCATGTTCTGCATGTGTGGGCTCTTAAAGATGAGACTGTAGGGAGCCAGAGAAGACAAGGGCAGGCTAAAAGAGGTCATGATTGAGCTACGTCTTGTGAATTAATATCAACATGACATAGCAGAAGAATGGAGGAAGATTCATTTACAGACACAAAGATATTTGCGTATACCTATAATGTAGAGGCTCTCCTGTGTGGATAACATTAATAATGACAGCTAAAATTCATTAAGGTCTTGCTTTTGCCAAACACTGAGTTAAGCGTCTTAATTCGCCTAGAAATTTCCTTTCACCAGCAAGGTAACTATTAAGGCCTAGAGAAGTTAGGGCACCAAAAGTCACAGTTACCAAATATGGAGCCAGAGCAAGTCATGTTGTGTCTAAACCCAGAGCCCTTCTCCTAAACAGGAAACCACATTGCCTCTTACAAATGTGAATCTATAGGATTGGGGGGAAATATGATGAATCTCTGGGTAGATTGGCTGACACTGAGGCAACTGCAAATCACTCAAGTAGATAATTAGTGATAAAATTAGAGAGAGGTCATGACTGCAGATGGGTAGTTAGAAATTTTACAAATAAGAGATTTTCACTGAAACCATAAGAATGATTTAAATCTCTAATGGAAAGAACATACAGAAAAAGGAAAGAGGGTCAAAAAAGCGAATACTGGCTCTATTTATATCTAACTACTTAGAAGACAAGTTTAGAAATCACAGAAAAATCAAATATTTTTAAACATACACTCAGAAAAACAGCAAACTTTTGTGTCACGAAAAGAATAAAAAGCGTTTTGTGCATTAGAGACTGAGCTAATGATACATTAAAATATTTTAGAATTAATATCTTAGCCAAAGGATTACATAATGTATGGTATGAGTATTTCATTAGGGTCAAGCTTCTGTGGTTTGAAAGTTCTCTTGCAGGGGCGCCTGGGTGGCGCAGTCGGCTAAGCGTCCGACTTCAGCCAGGTCACGATCTCGCGGTCCGTGAGTTCGAGCCCCGCGTCAGGCTCTGGGCTGATGGCTCAGAGCCTGGAGCCTGTTTCCGATTCTGTGTCTCCCTCTCTCTCTGCCCCTCCCCCGTTCATGCTCTGTCTCTCTCTGTCCCAAAAATAAATAAAAAACGTTGAAAAAAAAAAAAAAAAAAGAAAGTTCTCTTGCAAAATGAATGAGTAACTTCATGGAATATGTTTTTTTTTTTGGGGGGGGGGTTGTTTTGTTTTTTTGTCTTAAATGTCTACCTTCTGAATTTTTCAGACTTTTTTTTCTCCACAATATGACAGTGGTGGTGGTCATTGTGACTAACATTTACTAAACATATACAATCTGCCAGAGTTCTAAGTATTTTTTAATTCATGCTCATTATGATAATAAAAAATACATATTCTGGTCTTCATCCCAGCTCTTACAATACTTGTAATTTCCTAAGTGATAAAAGCGACAGTATCTTTTGTGGTAGTAGTTGGATTTTGTCCCAGTCTCCTAAACCAGCTCCAGAGAAAGAAGTAGTGAAAGGAGCATGTTTTGTTATTCGGAAGAGGTGCTTTCAACCACAGTAGAGTTTATGATAAATTTTAGGATTTGGGGAAAGCTCCTGAGGATGGGCGGGGGGGGGGGGGGATGCTGGTTGCTAAGGGAACCAACGGTGTGATTACTGGAATTTTTAGCCCCATTCCCTGACCTCCAGGAAGGAGAAAGGACTGGAGGATTGAGTTTATTATCAGTCATGTCTACTTGGTGAAGCTTTCATAAAAAACCCTCACTGGAGAGGTTTGGGAGCTTCCAGACTGGGAAACACATGGGGGTGCCGAGAAGGTGGTGCCTTTGGAAGGGGCATAGAGGCTCTGCCTCTTCCCCATACCTTGCTCTGTACATCTCTTCTATTTGAGCTGTATTTTTTGTAATAAACCCATAATCTATTAAGTAATTAGTTTTCCTGAGTTCTGTGAACCCTTCTAGAAAATTATTGAACCCATGGAAGGGGTCATGGGAACCCCCCAACATATAGCCAAAACAACCTGAGACTTGAGATTGGCATCTGAAGTGAGGGCAGGCAGTCTTGTTGGATTAAACCTTTAACCTGGGGGGCTGCATTAACTACAGGTAGACAGCATTAGAACTGAATTGTATTGCTGATTGTGAAAAAAAACAAACACATATTTGGTTTCAAAAGTGATGTGAGTAGAAAGAAACCCTCATTTTTATCCTTTATTCACTTAATCCTCAAAACTCTGTAAGGGAGAAGCAGTTATCTTCATTTTTAAGTTGAGGAAATGGAGGCATGAAGGGGTTAATTTTCTGAAGGTGTGCAGCTGGTAAGAGTGTTCCTCATTAGGCAGTCTGACTCAGAACCATCCCTCCATGTTGGCTCTCTTATTGAAGCAAGAAAATCATTTTCATAGTGTCCACAATAAGGTGTAACCCTTCTTTAGTCACAGTATGTACTTGCTTCAAATCATCACTAAAAACTAGGAAAATAGTTTTTAAACACTAAATCCAGGGGTGCCTGGGTGGCTCAGTGGTTAAGGGTCTGGCTCTTGATTTCATCTCAGGTCATGATCTCTTAGTTCCTGGGATCAAGCCCTGAGTCAGGCTCTGTGCTGACAGTGCGGACCCCGCTTGGGATATTCATTCATTCATTCATTCATTCATTCATTCATTCATTCATTCATTCTCTTCCTCTCCCTCTCTCCCTTCCTTCCTCCCTCAAAAATAAATAAATAAACTTAAAAAAACAACAACACTAATTCCAAAAGGCCAGGATGAACACCTGGGTAAAACCATGTGCTGAATAGAAAAATAATAGAAGTTATTAGGAAAATGTAGAGTTGGGAAATGCTTCCCTTCTAGGTTGTTTGGCTAGCCTAATAATTAAATTGGTATAAGACAGATTACCAGGAGAAATACCAATTTTGTACATACAGTAGCCCCATAAAAGTAGGAGACCCTCTAGCAGGTAACTGAGACTTCCATCCTGAGCTAAGGAGAAGGGGATAGGGGTTTTGGGTCTCCAAAGGCTGCAAAACAATTCACAGGAAGCTGAGAAGAGCAGGTGTTTGGTAAACAAATGTCTCCCATGCCTTGCAGATACATCTTTTGGATATAAAAAAGTTATTTTTGGTAGTAGCTCTTTTCCTGGTACAGGTCCCTTAACTAAATCATCGTAGGCAGTTAAGGGGGAGGTAAAAATTCTTCCTAAGTCTTTCAGGCCCTGATTGCTTTCAGCTCAAAATAATCCATGTATCAGGGTGGCACATTCTAGGGTGATGTATTCTGCTCTCCCTCAGAAACTAATCGTACTGTACAAAAAGAAATTTTATATATGGAAAACTTTGAGAAGTGGAGGCTGCAAATCACAAGCAGGGACACAAAGTGAGTATCCAATGTTATCAACCCAGACTGGGCTCCTACAGGAAATAATGTGTTCCACCATCCCCATCATTCTTCTCCTGCTTCAGTTTTCCTTCATCCAGTCTCGCCTACTCCAGCTGTTCATCCCTTCTTCCCCAAAAGTGTCTTTGCTACTGCAAATTGAATCATACACCTCCTCTCCTTTAAAAACTTGCCCTAAATAATGCTTTACGGTCGTTCTAACACGACAAACACACTTTCGAAAACTTCCCCCAATTCTCCCCACCCCACTTCCCTTTGCATTCTCTACCTACATGAAGATAATACAAAAATGCTGCTATATGAACACAATTAAGACTTTCAACTCCCCATGTCTTTAAAATTCTGTTTTTTATCTGAAACGTCTCTGTTTTCCTCTGCCTCTCAAACTCTTATTTTTCAGGACATAATGCACATTTATTTTAACGCTTAACCACAATACCCTACTCTTGTAGTTAGTCTCTCTCTCATCATGCTCTTAACCCACTGTGTACTAGTTTTGTTATAAAACCCCTCCCATCGTACTACACATGTATCTCCACCACCACCAAATTGTGAGCTCAAAGGAAGAAACTCTTTTGTATGCTCCTTCAGAGTCTAAACAAATAAGCAGAGTGCCTATAACAAAGTAGGTTTTCAATGAAAGAATATTCATTTGAATTTATTTGAATTAAATAAATTTGAATATTTATTTGAATCTTTATTTGAATCCCTGGGAAATCAATGAAATCAATGAACTTCCATGAAAAAAGATTCATTTTTGAAAAGTTACCCTTAAGCCACTTGTATACTTATGCCATAATTATATATCAAGTGAAGAGCCCTTGGTTAGGATAGAGGGATAACTGTGCTTTAATTCTAGCTATACGACTTTTGTTAACCTAACCAAATGAACTTTAGCATTTATTTTTTCTAGACGCCATTCCTAAACTGTGAAATATTAATACTCTTGTGCTCTCAATTCATAGAACTATCATAAAGATGAAGTAGAATAACACAACTCAAAGTATCTCATGCCATATCCACATAAGCACAGAGATCTTTTTATTACTTAGTGAGGATCAGCCTGCAGAGGGATAAGGACAAGTATCACCTTAAAAATTTTTTTTGCTGAAGGTTCAGCTGAAACTTGTGTTGTCATCAAAGGTGAATTTTTCTTCCTTTACATTGTATTTTGGCAAAGAAATAACCCTCCTTCTAAGAATTTAGGGAAAACAGTTTTCCAATAGGAATTTTGTGCTTCTGATTCAGTGGTGGAAAATCAACTCACTTTCGTGTTAGATATTAAAAATTAGTATAACATTTTCAGTGTTATCTATTTTAAAACTAATGTATACAGAAAATTATTTTGAAAAGTTCAGTTGTTAAAAAATGCCTTTGAGACAGAATGTTATAAAATCTGAAGTTGTATAGCAGAGGTACTGACTGGTAGGTTGCAATCTGACTGAAATTAACTATCCAAAGAAATTTTTATTTTGGAAGACATAAAAGTTTTAAACAGTTTGAATAATTTCATTAAAGAGAATAAATTGGCTTATGTAAAATGGTGTTCTATTGATTCCCCCTTGTAATATTTTCTTAGTGTTGCCAACATTTATTTAATTAATTTGGAAATTATATTGAGACCTTTGGCCCCAAACTGTAATGAAACTGCAGAATACTTTTGCATTGTGATTTCTAAAAGAACTTCTCTATGACTCTAGGGACAAACAGTATGTGAGATGTTGCCATCATGAAGGTAATAAAATTTGCTTATAGTAATTTCTTCTATATTTGAATTAATTTTAATCATCAATGTGATGGCATTTTATATGCATGTATGATTCACCCTTGTAATATCAAGTGTCGTTCTACCCCATACCTGCTAGATTTTGTTTCTTCATTAATTTTTCAGATGAGAGTCCTTTGTAAAAGAACCATCTGGGGTTTAAATGTAAGAAACTGAAATTCCCATCAGACTTTACTTTTAACTTATTATAAATCACTCAGAGGTGAGCAAGTTTGGGTAAGAAATTACCAATGTGGCCTCAAGAGCCTATCCGTGTCTTGGCTAACTGCCAAGAAAGAAAGGATTGCTTCTGAATATGGAGATACCATACATATAATTTTGCTTGTTTTGTCAGAAGTACAATTTTTGGGCTTGATCATTTCATTGATCTCCCATCCCCTCACCTACCCAGTGCCAGACAGATTTTTTATAAAATGCTTCATTTTAATTGTATTTTTTTGCAGCTCATGAGAGCTTTTAATTATGAGATTAATTAATGAGATTAATAGAATAATTTAATGATGAACCATTTTCGTTTTATTTTATCCATTCAGAAGCCTAAAATTCTCCATATATTTTTTAAAAAAATAAAAACAAAAATCATGATTGTAACTACTTGCTTCTTTGTCATAATCTGAGTTAGACATTTGATATTTCCCCCATAATTTATTAAAAGAGATTAATAGAATAATTTAATGATGAACCATTTTCGTTTTATTTTATCCATTCAGAAGCCTAAAATTCTCCATATATTTTTTAAAAAAATAAAAACAAAAATCATGATTGTAACTACTTGCTTCTTTGTCATAATCTGAGTTAGACATTTGATATTTCCCCCATAATTTATTAAAAGATGCTCTATTTCGCTTAGGCACAATTTTAATCATTCTATGTAGCTTATTAGTAAAGCTATCAGTAATGGATATTCATCATGTTTGAAAATATTTGGATCCTATTTGAATCCCTTCCAAGTATTCACTTCTCAACTTCGTGTTGTACTTTTAGGCATTCATACCCTGCCACTTCCCTTAATCAAGCCCAAATCCATTAAGCATTCAATGTTTAATTATCTTTGTTACTTTAGATTTGTATTACAACTACAATGAACCCACTACCAAAGCCCTAAAGAATACATTTTTCTACTCTTCTTTCTTCTCTGTTTTACAAATATTAAGAAACATTAGGGTTTCTAGTAGAGTCCATCTCATGTGAAGAGATTCATAACAAATCTTCCCAAAATGTGCCACTTTGGCATGTGGGTTATTTTGAGCTGAAGACAATCAAGAGCCAGCAGATTCAAGAAAAAAAAAAAAAAAGTTTTACCTCTCCCACAAACTACTTAAAAGAATTTAGATAGGGGGCCTGGCCCAGAAAGAGAGCTATTGCCAAGAGATCATTCTCTGAATGACCTATCTATATAGCAGGGCAAGCATCTAATTAGTAAACATCTGTTCTTCTTATCACCCTGTGAATTATCCTCCACCCCTTTGAAGCCTCGGGGTCCCTATCCCATGTCTTAGGTCAGGATTGCATATAAGCTTCAATTGCCCAGCTTGCCCTTGAATCTCCTTGCTTTGTGGGGACCCCATAATATGCAATTAAACATGCTTCCCTCTGGTTAATCTGTCTTATGTCAGTTTGATTATTAGACCAGCCAAAGAACCTAGAAGGGTAGAGGGAAAAATTTCCCTCCCCTATACCTGTATCATATCCAGTAAAATTGGCTCTTTAATTAAATACTGTAGAGTGATTTATATATACCATTTGGTAAGATATTTTTAGGTCCTTACATTTACAAATACATAAAAAATGTGCTTGTCAGATTGTGTGTTCTAAGTTTAGACACAAATCATAATGCTTACATTTATACTAGATCGATCTATTTTCCTATAGGTACTGAATCCTTTTCTGCAGGATTCTCTTGATCAGAATAGTGGCAGAAAGTTTTTGACCAACTATTTCTTCAGATTAAACCTTTTGGAAAAAGAGGGTTTCAGATTTCTAAAGGAGATTCCTAAGAAACATCAGGCTTAGTATATGATGAGAATTAGCTATTGTTATATTATTTAGACTATTATAATAAACTCTGTCTGCAGAGTCAATGTAAAATCACTATGGGTAAAATATATAAGACTTACAAAACAAAAGGAAATGGAGTATAATTTGGATAAGGCATAAAAATCATTTAGGTATGCTCCCGAACAAGTGGTTTTTCTGTTATTGGAAAACAATGTTAAAACCTGATACTACTCTGCTCACTCAAAACAATTTGCTATGTATCCCTAGAGCTTAGAATCTGACATTTCATATCCTCCTCCACTAAAAAGAATTTTTTCTTAGTGAATGGCTGATTACATATCCTGAACCTGGGAAAAATTGAACAGACCAGTATCTCCTTGTTGTCAGATAATAAGATTATTTGAAAAAATGTTTGATGGTATTTCTCAAAGAAGTAAAAATATTCAAACTTAAATAGACTTCCGTTGATCAAGTCATATAAATTTGAATATCCAAGCGTGAATTATAATTACATGTATTGGGAGCAAATTGACTATTAAGAATCCATGAGCCATCATAGAAAAAAATACCTTTAAGTATTTCATAAATGCAATTATAATATAAAAGATGAATAGAATAGGAAACATAACAGTTTCAACATATAAAAAAAGTATTTACAAATATAGATGTCCTTTACTATTTCTTCCATTAATTTTAATATCTTAGAGGTTTTTTAATATCTTAGAGGTATACTCACCAAGGTTATTAACAGTAGCCATTCTAACAGTCCCCGTAACCCAATGGCTTAACAAAATAAAAGCTTAACACCGTAACTACGTTTTTCTAGATGTGTCTCTTGGGGCAAGGGGAATAAAAGTAAAACCATTGGGAATACATCAAAATAAAAAGCTTCTGCACAGTGAAAGGAACAGTCAACAAAAGTAAAAGGCAACCTACTGAATGGGGGAAATATTTGTAAATACCATATCTGAAAAAGGGTTAGTTTCCAAAATATATAAATAACTTATAAACTCAACACTCCCCCCAGAAAAAAAAAAAAACAAACAATAGCCCAATTAAAAAGTGGGCAGAAGACATGAATGACATTTCTCCAAAGAAGACATGCAGATGACCAAGAGACACATGAAAAGATGCTCACTTATCAGGGAAATACAAATCAAAACTAATGAGATATCACTTCACACCTGTCAGTATGGCTAAAATAAAACACACACACACACGAAACAATGAGTGTTGGCGTGGATGTGGATAAAAAGGAATCCTCATGCCCTTTTGGTGGGAATGTAAACTGGTACAGCCACTGTGGAAAACAGTATGGAGTTTCCTTACAAAATTAAAAATAGAACTACCTTACAATCCAGTAATCACACTATTGGAAATTGACCCCCAAAATACAAAAGCACCAATTCAAAGGGATACACACATCCCTGTGTTTATTGCAACATTGTTTGCAATAGCCAAATTATGGAAGCAGTCCATGTGTCTGTTGACAGATGAATGCATAAAGAAGATGTGGTGTATAGATACAATAGAATATTATTTATGTAACCATAAAAACGAATGAAATCTTGTCATTTGCAACAACATGGATGGAGCTAGAGAGTATAATGCTATGCAAAATAATTCAGAGGAAAACAAATGCCAGATAATTTCCCTCATATGTGGATTTTTAAAAATGAGCAAAGAAAACGAGAGAGAGAGAGAGAGAGAGAGAGAGAGAGAGAGAGAGAGAGAGAGAGAAGCCAAGACATAGAGTCTTAACTACAGACAACAAATTGATATTACCAGAGGGGAGGTGGGTGGGGGATGAGTGAAATAAGTGAAGGGGACTAAGAGTACACATACGATGAGCACCAGGTGATGTATAGAATTGGTGAATCACTATGTTGTACACCTGTATCTAATATCACACTGTGATAATTATACTGAAATTACAATAAAAAAAACTTTAAAAAGCTTTTATTTCATTCAAGCGGAGTCTGACATGGTTTGGATATTTCTGCTGAGCAGCAGCTTCTCACGTGATAATATGGCTTCTAGGTGCCTCTGTGGGGTCTATCTCTGTACTTCAAGCCACATGACCACAAGTTAGTTCCACTCACATTCCATTTACCAGAATTGATCTCATGGCCTACCTAACTGTAAGGGGAGACAGGAAATGCAGAAGAGGAGTGGATATTCTCAAACCCCGCCACAATAGACATGCATTTTCCTCTACATAAGGGACACTAGGCATAAGAAACTAAGGAAAAACAGTTGCAGAAATAAGAGCTATACTAAGAATAGTGAAGCTTCATCAGAATGAGTGTTCATATTTGATCATCAGGTAGAAAGAAAGTCCAAGAATACATTGCAAGTTGATGAATTAAGCAAACTTGAGAAAACAACTGACCCCACTCATAAGTCCCTCAGTTTGAGGGACAGAAACATTCTGGATATCACTACTACTTATAATGATGAAAGACTAATGAGTCACAGTAAAGTAAATGCCAGTTCAGACAGACCATCCTATAACCAAGACTGGATGGACAGTAAGCAGAGGGAGATAAGCGTTCCAAGAACAGGCTGCAATCTGATTAATCCATTTGTGGTAGCAAGAAAACATCACTATGAAAAAGAGAATGAGCCCAGCAAACACCTGTTCATGTCTCAATCACATAAAAATGGCCTTTGTTCTACCAAGTATAAGAAAGACAAAATTTGCAAATATATACTTGCAAATATAAACTTGAATGGGCTTATATTTTACATCTATAGGATTATTATAAAGATAGGAAGGCATAAAATGTGTTGTTCTTGGACCTCAAAAACATGAAATATGCAAAAAGAAATAAAGAGAGGAAGAGGAAGAAGAAAGAAGAGAGAAGAATATGGGGAGGAAAAAGAGAGGAAGAAATTATTTGATCCATAGAATCAATGTTAAAGTTTGGGCTTTGTAATATTATAAGCCTGTATAAAATACATAAACCTATATATTATAGGTTTGTAACATTTTTTATGATTTTGGGGGTTTATAGACCACATGATTATTTTTGAATGTGGTCTCATTTACTTAGCTGCACTGATTCCCAGAGAATGGGTTTGTGTGTGGGGAGGGGGAGGGGAGGGAAAGTTTATCAATTAGATAGTTTATGACTCCAAGGGAAGAAAAAAAAGAACTGAGAACATAGGATGAATGATTAAGAATTGAGGCACTAGGCATTAATAACAACAGGGGTGGGCTATATGACAATATATGATGCTGTTTAAATAATATTTATATATTATATATTAAATAATATATATTAAATTATATTTTTATTATTGAATATATATTTAATATATTTAATATATTTTATTATTATTTAATATATACTAAATATATAATAAATATTGAAGCTGTGCTGTATTTTATTTTATTCACTGTGCTAGACACAGTGTGATCAGTTCACAAAAATTAAATAAATTGAAAAATGCTGAAAATTAGAGGCAGTCCATTTAAAGTATATAGAACACTGTAACTCAGATGACGTGAGAAAAGTCACTGAATTAAACAGTTGGGCTAAAAGCATAAGAGACTGTTGAGAACTGAGAACAAACTAAGGGTTGATGGGGGGTGGGAGGGAGGAGAGGGTGGGTGATGGGTATTGAGGAGGGCACCTTTTGGGATGAGCACTGGGTGTTGTATGGAAACCAATTTGACAATAAATTTCATATATAAATTAAAAAAATAAAATAAAAAAAAATAATAAATAAACAGTTGGGCTAACAATGGTTTCAGTTGGTAGTCACTTGTACAACTAACCTGGATACACATATGAAAATTTCGAAACATCTATTTTTTTTTCAGGGAAGTAAGAATGCTGTTTATATGTGTGATAGAGAAAGAGAGGGAACAAAGATGTAAGGAGCAAAGTTGGGAGCTGGTAGAAGTGAAATCATCCAGCAAAAGGACCACTGAATAAAAAGAATGTATGAAAAGTCCATTTAAATGTGAAACTGTGGGCAATTTGCAAATATGTATTTGTGTATTTTTTTTTTTAGGAGGGGGAAAGGGGGAAAGGGGGAGGGAGGATGTTATGCAGAAAGAGAAGGAGAGAGAGAATCTTAAGCAGGCTCCATGCCCAGCACGGGGCACAGTGTCATGACCCTGAGATCCTGACCCAGGCCAAGATCAAGAGTAGGATGCTTAACCAACTGAGCCACCCAGGCACCTCAATAAGTATGTGTAACTTACATCAACATCTAGTGATTTGTAATGAGTCCTTTATGCAGGACTAAAATTTTATGTGAATTGGAAAGGATCTCAAGTTCATTGTGCTGCAAGAGACACAACACCCCATGACAGAAATGTTGGGGGAGAAGAGAACAATAAGAATGTAAATTAATGCGTAGAAATATTCAACCAAAATTAAAGCCCTTGTCTGCACAAAAAAACAGTGCAGGGAACTGAATCTTTAGCCTTGATCTCCTTCCCCAGTTGATATGTTTTGAAGAATGGCAGCAAAAATTTATTCAAGTCCAAATGGAAACCCCTAGAAGTCTTTCATTTTTCCAAGTTCCCTAAGAGTGTCCAGTGTGGTAATTCTGTGTATTTGCCTTGTATTATTGAAATACTTTCAGATGTATTACAGCTATCCTCACTCAGTTATGAGGGTACAAACTTTTGAAGCACCTGGGATAACATTTCAACATTTAAAAAGAGTGATATATTCATGGCATAATAGATTTGACAAACATCTGCCACTTTTCGTTTTTGCCAAACCTAACCACATTTATGAAGGGCAAGGACTCTATCTCCTTTAAGATGTTTATAACTTTTTTTTTTTTTTTTTTTTTTTTTTTTTATTTATATATGAAATTTATTGTCAAATTGGTTTCCATACAACACCCAGTGCTCATCCCAAAAGGTGCCCTCCTCAGTACCCATCACCCACCCTCTCCTCCCTCCCACCCCCCATCAACCCTTAGTTTGTTCTCAGTTCTCAACAGTCTCTTATGCTTTGGCTCTCTCCCACTCTAACCTCTTTTTTTTTTTTTTTTTTTTGTTCCCCTCCCCCATGGGTTTTTCTTAAGTTTCTCAGGATCCACATAAGAGTGAAACCATATGGTATCTGTCTTTCTCTGTATGGCTTATTTCACTTAGCATCACACTCTCCAGTTCCATCCACGTTGCTACAAAAGGCCATATTTCATTTTTTCTCATTGCCACGTAGTACTCCATTGTGTATATAAACCACAATTTCTTTATCCATTCATCAGTTGATGGACATTTAGGCTCTTTCCATAATTTGGCTATTGTTGAGAGTGCTGCTATGAACATTGGGGTACAAGTGCCCCTATGCATCAGTACTCCTGTGTCCCTTGGATAAATTCCTAGCAGTGCTATTGCTGGGCCAACAGGCACATGAAAAGATGTTCAGCGTCGCTCCTTATCAGGGAAATACAAATCAAAACCACACTCAGGTATCACCTCACGCCAGTCAGAGTGGCCAAAATGAACAAATCGGGAGACTATAGATGCTGGAGAGGATGTGGAGAAACGGGAACCCTCTTGCACTGTTGGTGGGAAGATGTTTATAACTTTAAGATGTTTATAAGATTTGAGGAACAGATTATTTCAGGACATATCAGATTAGCTTCCTGATGCTTACTTCCTGGACAAAAAGGTCTATTTAGGGGAAAAAACTGACCAAATATCGGAAAAACAAAGCCGTAAATTAGAGTTTAAAACTAAAAGTGATGAAGAAATCAGACTTTTTAACCAATCAGAGATGGTCCAGATGTTTATTTTGGTAAGCAAATAAACTTTCAGACAATTTCACCTATTGCATATACCCATATAGGTGAGACAAAAGTAAATTTCTTGAAGCATTCTCACCCTGTCCTTGGCATTCCTCTGTAGGAGGATGGATGGGCCCCAGGAAAGAATCTGGGAAGATAGTACAGGAAAGACAACAGGAGCACCCTCTTTCGGTCAGCATTTAAGAGAAAATTCTGATTTAACGTACTAGCACACTAGAAAATCATGATTGTGTGAAGACAAAAGGTAGTTTTCACTATTATATATTCTTTATAAACCAGAGGTCCTAGAAATTGGAAAATTTTCCTACTGTAACTTTGAAAGCAAGCTATGAAGAGAAAAAAAATATTACATTAGAACTTATTGTCTAGTCCCCACAATTGGGCTCTAGTAACAAATATGGGAATATTTATGCATACTTTCACACATATTTAGTACTTAAATGTCTTATCCTTGAAACAGAATTATAAACCTTGAAGAAATTTTAAAGAATTTTTTTTTATTTGAAACATCCTTTTCCAAATGCAACAGCTGGTCTGAAATACAACACCAGATACAAGTGTACTTTCTAACAAATTAATAGAGGTCTAAGTTAGGGAAATTTGAAGAAATTAGTGATAATTTCTCAATTAGCGCTAGCAGGGTCTTAATTAAGCTGATTATAGGGTTGAACAAGAAAAACACAAAGCATTAATCATTTATATTACTCCATGGTTATATAAAACTGGAAACCAAGTTACAGAATTATCACCAGATTTCCTGATGTTTTAGCAATTGATGTTTATGGACAATCATTTTTCATCCAGAGGGGTGCAAATAAAAAGTAAATTTAGGAGACTGAAATGAACGATAGGTTAAGAGAAAGGATTAATACGATGACTTATGCATTCTGTTGAATGAAATTCTACTTAGTGAAAAAATAAACATGGAAAATGAATCTTTCTTAAATTTGATTATAGACTCAGACTGTTTAGATCAATTTAAAATAGTTGACTTCCAAGTTTCATTTATATTTGACTATAAATTCCTGATTACTTTCTCTTATTATTGAGTTGCTTTCAAATATAAGGCCATAGTTCTTGTATGTTTGGTAATAAAGGATTCTAATTTATCACTCCCTAAATTACAATGTCATTACTCCTAGGCCATTAGCTCATCTTAATTTAGATGAATTATTAATTATTAATTATTAATGTTATTTATATTGCATTCATATTATTGATATATTTATATTATTCTTATATTTATATTATTATTATTGTTTTATTTATCCCCTAAATTGCAATGCCAGTACTCCTAGACCATTAGCTCATCTTAATTTCAATGAACTATTATTATTCTGACCAATTATTATTATTATTCTGACCAATAATACCGACTAACAAAGGGTTGGTTTGCCCTTCTCAGTAAACAGAGCCAGTTCAGAGCATTTATTGATGTATGCTATTCGGAGTGAAGAAGCATACAATTTGTCCTTTAAGGCTTAGATCTTTCATTTATGTAAGAGATATAAAAGGCTAAAATATCACCAAGAATTTGTCATTAGAATGGTAGCTAAGGTTGGTTTAACTATACTGTGCTCCTATGTCAACACAGATAAATGTGATAAAAGTGATCTGAAAACATTTTCTGAGGAGCGTCTGGGTGGCTCGGTCGATTAAGCATCCAACTTCAGCTCAGGCCTTGATCTTACGGTTCGTGGGTTCAAGTCCCATGTCAGGCTCTGTGCTGACAGCTCATAGCCTGGAGCCTTCTTAGGATTCTGTGTCTCTCTGTCTCTCCCCAACTCACAATCTATCTCTCAAAAATATATTTAAAAAATGTTTTAAAAAAATAAAAATATACATTTTCTAAGATTATCAAACTTCAGTTTAGAAACCTATCTCATTACCCATAGGATTTTTTAAAGTTACTTTCTTTTTTGTTTTCAGTAAAGAAAATCAAGATCTGCCAACTTATTTCTCTTGCACCAGCACTAGTTGGTGGAGGAAAAGAAACCGGCATTTTCGCTTGGCCCTAACTCAGCCTAACAGAGAGGCCCTTATCGTGGGAGTCCAAAAATGTCTTTAAACTTTTGTCCAGAGGGAGAAGGAAGATGGCGGCGTAGGAGGATGCTGGGCTCACCGCGCGTCCTGCTGATCACTTAGATTCCACCTACACCTGCCTAAATAACCCAGAAAACCGCCAGAGGATTAGCAGAACGGAGTTGCCGGAGCCAAGCGCAGACGAGAGGCCCACGGAAGAGGGTAGGAAGGGCGGCGAGGCGGTGCGCGCTCCACGGACTGGCGGGAGGGAGCCGGGGCGGAGGGGCGGCTCGCTGGCCAAGCAGAGCCCCCGAGTCTGGCTTGCAAAAAGCGGAGGGGCCTGACGGACTGTGTTCCGACAGCAAGCGCTACTTAGCGTCTGGGAGGTCGTAAGTTAACAGCTCTGCTCAGAAAGCAGGAAGGCTGGAGGACAAAGGGAAGGAGAGCTGCTGAGCTCCCGGACGACAGAGCTCAGTTTGGTGGGGAACAAAGGCGCTCGCCAGCGCCATCTCCCCCGCCCATCCCCCAGCCAAAATCCCAAAGAGAACCAGTTCCTGCCAGGGAACTTGCTCCGCGCAAACACCCAACTCTGCGCTGCTGCGGAGCCAAACCCCCGGCAGCGGATCTGACTCACTCCTGCTGCCACAGGGCCCCTCCTGAAGTGGATCACCTAAGGAGAAGCAAGCAAAGCCTGCCCCTCCTGCCCCTGTGCACCTTGCCTACCCACCCCAGCTAAGACGCCAGATCCCCAGCATCACAAGCCTGGCAGTGTGCAAGTAGCCCAGATGGGCCACCCCACCCCACAGTGAATCCCGCCCCTAGGAGAGGGGAAGAGAAGGCACACACCAGTCTGACTGTGGCCCCAGCGGTGGGCTCGGGGCAGACATCAGGTCTGACTGCGGCTCCGCCCACCAACTCCAGTTATACACCACAGCACAGGGGAAGTGCCCTGCAGGTCCTCACCACGCCAGGGACTACCCAAAATGACCAAGCGGAAGAATTCCCCTCAGAAGAATCTCCAGGAAATAACAACAGCTAATGAGCTGATCAAAAAGGATTTAAATAATATAACAGAAAGTGAATTTAGAATAATAGTCATAAAATTAATCGCTGGGCTTGAAAACAGTATAGCTGACAGCAGAGAATCTCTTGCTACAGAGATCAAGGGACTAAGGAACAGTCACGAGGAGCTGAAAAATGCTTTAAACGAAATGCATAACAAAATGGAAACCACCACGGCTCGGATTGAAGAGGCAGAGGAGAGAATAGGTGAACTAGAAGATAAAGTTATGGAAAAAGAGGAAGCTGAGAAAAAGAGAGATAAAAAAATCCAGGAGTATGAGCGGAAAATTAGAGAACTAAGTGATACACTAAAAAGAAATAATATACGCATAATAGGTATCCCACAGGAGGAAGAGAGAGGGAAAGGTGCTGAAGGGGTACTTGAAGAAATAATAGCTGAGAACTTCCCTGAACTGGGGAAGGAAAAAGGCATTGAAATCCAAGAGGCACAGAGAACTCCCTTCAGACGTAACTTGAATCGATCTTCTGCACGACATATCATAGTGAAACTGGCAAAATACAAGGATAAAGAGAAAATCCTGAAAGCAGCAAGGGGTAAACGTGCCCTCACATATAAAGGGAGACCTATAAGACTCCTGACTGATCTCTCTTTTGAAACTTGGCAGGCCAGAAAGAATTGGCACGAGATTTTCAGTGTGCTAGACAGAAAAAATATGCAGCCGAGAATCCTTTATCCAGCAAGTCTGTCATTTAGAATAGAAGGAGAGATAAAGGTCTTCCCAAACAAACAAAAACTGAAGGAATTTGTCACCACTCAACCAGCCCTCCAAGAGATCCTAAGGGGGACCCTGTGAGACAAAGTACCAGAGACATCACTACAAGCATAAAACATACAGACATCACAATGACTCTAAACCCATATCTTTCTATAATAACACTGAATGTAAATGGACTAAATGCGCCAACCAAAAGACATAGGGTATCAGAATGGATAAAAAAACAAGACCCATCTATTTGCTGTCTACAAGAGACTCATTTTAGACCTGAGGACACCTGTAGATTGAGAGTGAGGGGATGGAGAACTATTTATCATGCTACTGGAAGCCAAAAGAAAGCTGGAGTAGCCATACTTATATCAGACAAACTAGACTTTAAATTAAAGGCTGTAACAAGAGATGAAGAAGGACATTATATAATAGTGACAGGGTCTATCCATCAGGAAGAGCTAACAATTATAAATGTCTATGCGCCGAATACCGGAGCGCCCAAATATATAAAACAATTACTCATAAACATAAGCAACCTTATTGAGAAGAATGTGGTAATTGCAGGGGACTTTAACACCCCACTTACAGAAATGGATAGATCATCTAGACACACGGTCAATAAAGAAACAAGGGCCCTGAATGAGACATTGGATCAGATGGACTTGACAGATATATTTAGAACTCTGCATCCCAAAGCAACAGAATATACTTTCTTCTCGAGTGCACATGGAACATTCTCCAAGATAGATCATATACTGGGTCACAAAACAGCCCTTCATAAGTTTACAAGAATTGAAATCATACCATGCATACTTTCAGACCACAATGCTATGAAGCTTGAAATCAACCACAGAAAAACGTCTGGAAAACCTCCAAAAGCATGGAGGTTAAAGAACACCCTACTAACGAATGAGTGGGTCAACCAGGCAATTAGAGAAGAAATTAAAAAATATATGAAACAAACGAAAATGAAAATACAACAATCCAAACGCTTTGGGACGCAGCGAAGGCAGTCCTGAGAGGAAAATACATTGCAATCCAGGCCTATCTCAAGAAACAAGAAAAATCCCAAATACAAAATCTAACAGCACACCTAAAGGAACTAGAAGCAGAACAGCAAAGGCAGCCTAAACCCAGCAGAAGAAGAGAAATAATAAAGGTCAGAGCAGAAATAAACAATATAGAATCTAAAAAAACTGTAGAGCAGATCAACGAAACCAAGAGTTGGTTTTTTGAAAAAATAAACAAAATTGACAAACCTCTAGCCAGGCTTCTCAAAAAGAAAAGGGAGATGACTCAAATAGATAAAATCATGAATGAAAATGGAATTATTACAACCAATCCCTCAGAGATACAAACAATTATCAGGGAATACTATGAAAAATTATATGCCAACAAATTGGACAACCTGGAAGAAATGGACAAATTCCTGAACACCCACACGCTTCCAAAACTCAATCAGGAGGAAATAGAAAGCTTGAACAGACCCATCACCAGCGAAGAAATTGAATCGGTTATCAAAAATCTCCCAACAAATAAGAGTCCAGGACCAGATGGCTTCCCAGGGGAGTTCTACCAGACGTTTAAAGCAGAGATAATACCTATCCTTCTCAAGCTATTCCAAGAAATAGAAAGGGAAGGAAAACTTCCAGACTCATTCTATGAAGCCAGTATTACTTTGATTCCTAAACCAGACAGAGACCCAGTAAAAAAAGAGAACTACAGGCCAATATCCCTGATGAATATGGATGCAAAAATTCTCAATAAGATACTAGCAAATCGAATTCAACGGCATATAAAAGGAATTATTCACCATGATCAAGTGGGATTCATTCCTGGGATGCAGGGCTGGTTCAACATTCGCAAATCAATCAACGTGATACATCACATTAACAAAAAAAAAGAGAAAAACCATATGATCCTGTCAATCGATGCAGAAAAGGCCTTTGACAAAATCCAGCACCCTTTCTTAATAAAAACCCTTGAGAAAGTCGGGATAGAAGGAACATACTTAAAGATCATAAAAGCCATTTATGAAAAGCCCACAGCTAACATCATCCTCAACGGGGAAAAACTGAGAGCTTTTCCCTGAGATCAGGAACACGACAGGGATGCCCACTCTCACCTCTGTTGTTTAACATAGTGCTGGAAGTTCTAGCATCAGCAATCAGACAACAAAAGGAAATCAAAGGCATCAAAATTGGCAAAGATGAAGTCAAGCTTTCACTTTTTGCAGATGACATGATATTATACATGGAAAATCCGATAGACTCCACCAAAAGTCTACTAGAACTGATCCATGAATTCAGCAAAGTTGCAGGATACAAAATCAATGTACAGAAATCAGTTGCATTCTTATACACTAACAATGAAGCAACAGAAAGACAAGTAAAGAAACTGATCCCATTCACAATTGCACCAAGAAGCATAAAATACCTAGGAATAAATCCAACCAAAGATGTAAAGGATCTGTATGCTGAAAACTATAGAAAGCTTATGAAGGTAATTGAAGAAGATTTAAAGAAATGGAAAGACATTCCCTGCTCATGGATTGGAAGAATAAATATTGTCAAAATGTCAATACTACCCAAAGCTATCTACACATTCAATGCAATCCCAATCAAAATTGCACCAGCATTCTTCTCGAAACTAGAACAAGCAATCCTAAAATTCATATGGAACCACAAAAGGCCCCGAATAGCCAAAGGAATTTTGAAGAAGAAGACCAAAGCAGGAGGCATCACAATCCCAGACTTTAGCCTCTACTACAAAGCTGTCATCATCAAGACAGCATGGTATTGGCACAAAAACAGACACATAGACCAATGGAATAGAATAGAAACCCCAGAACTAGACCCACAAACGTATGGCCAACTCATCTTTGACAAAGCAGGAAAGAACATCCAATGGAAAAAAGACAGTCTCTTTAACAAATGGTGCTGGGAGAACTGGACAGCAACATGCAGAAGGTTGAAACTAGACCACTTTCTCACACCATTCACAAAAATAAACTCAAAATGGATAAAGGACCTGAATGTGAGACAGGAAACCATCAAAACCTTAGAGGAGAAAGCAGGAAAAGACCTCTCTGACCTCAGCCGTAGCAATCTCTTACTCGACACATCCCCAAAGGCAAGGGAATTAAAAGCAAAAGTGAATTACTGGGACCTTATGAAGATAAAAGCTTCTGCACAGCAAAGGAAACAACCAACAAAACTAAAAGGCAACCAACGGAATGGGAAAAGATATTTGCAAATGACATATCGGATAAAGGGCTAGTATCCAAAATCTATAAAGAGCTCACCAAACTCCACACCCGAAAAGCAAATAACCCAGTGAAGAAATGGGCAGAAAACATGAATAGACACTTCTCTAAAGAAGACATCCGGATGGCCAACAGGCACATGAAAAGATGTTCAGCGTCGCTCCTTATCAGGGAAATACAAATCAAAACCACACTCAGGTATCACCTCACGCCAGTCAGAGTGGCCAAAATGAACAAATCAGGAGACTATAGATGCTGGCGAGGATGTGGAGAAACGGGAACCCTCTTGCACTGTTGGTGGGAATGCAAATTGGTGCAGCCGCTCTGGAAAGCAGTGTGGAGGTTCCTCAGAAAATTAAAAATAGACCTACCCTATGACCCAGCAATAGCACTGCTAGGAATTTATCCAAGGGATACAGGAGTACTGATGCATAGGGGCACTTGTACCCCAATGTTCATAGCAGCACTCTCAACAATAGCCAAATTATGGAAAGAGCCTAAATGTCCATCAACTGATGAATGGATAAAGAAATTGTGGTTTATATACACTATGGAATACTACGTGGCAATGAGAAAAAATGAAATATGGCCTTTTGTAGCAACGTGGATGGAACTGGAGAGTGTGATGCTAAGTGAAATAAGCCATACAGAGAAAGACAGATACCATATGGTTTCACTCTTATGTGGATCCTGAGAAACTTGACAGGAACCCATGGGGGAGGGGAAGGAAAAAAAAAAGAGGTTAGAGTGGGAGAGAGCCAAAGCATAAGAGACTGTTGAGAACTGAGAGCAAACTGAGGGTTGAGGGGGGTGGGAGGGAAGAGAGGGTGGGTGATGGGTATTGAGGAGGGCACCTTTTGGGATGAGCACTGGGTGTTGTATGGAAACCAATTTGACAATAAATTTCATATATAAATAAAAAAAAAAAATAAACTTTTGTCCAATATGTATTTCGAAAGGGAAAAACCACCAGCCATTCCCAGAGAGAAATGTTGGCCATTGATGCCCTTCTCCATAGGATGTAAGTGGCATTGAGAAAGAGTCTGAGATAGAACAGCAAGAGAAAAATCTTTTTTTGCAGGTCTGTGACTGTTCCCAATGGCCCCATAAGCAAAGCAAGCCTGTGCAGAATACTAGGAGATCCCTGTCCTCGTCATTTTATATCCTGTGTGATTTTTGTCCCGTTTGGCTATTGCTTGAAGCAGAATCTATGGCATTATCTGTCACAGCAAGCCATCAGCGCCCAAGTTGTGTGCTTCTGCAGAAGAGTAGATGATCAGTGACATCCAAGGCGCATCAGCAACCATGCTTTTTGTTTTTTGTTTTGTTTTAACTCCAGTATAGTTAACGTACCGTGTTATATTAGTTTCAGGTGTACAATACACTGATTTAACGATTCTATACATTACTCAGTGATCATGGTAAGTGTACTCTTAATCCTCATCACCTCTGTCCCCCATCACCCCACCCACCTCCCCTCTGGTAATCATCACTTTGTTCTATATGATTAAAGTCTATACCTTGGTTTGTGTCTGTTGTTTTTTGTGTTTTTTTGCTTTTTGAAATCTATGATCCCATTTCAAGAGGCAGGATTCCTGATTCATGTAAAATAAAAAGAGAAAGCTAAACGAAGAAAAAAAATGTTCTCAAATTACAAAATGCCATCAATTTTAAGAGATAATTAATATGAGAACTTTAAATTGCTAACGTGTAATAAACTGTTCTTCTCAAATCCTGAGTTGTTTCGCTGTATAGATGATATCACAGAATCATGTGGCTAAAGGGAAAATGGTATAGTAAATCAGTCTCTCTTTTTAAGATAGTCTCTATACAAAATAAGTAGAACTCACCAAAATGAGAAATTGTGAAACCACTTAACAGACAAGTCCTATCTCCTAACTCCTGTACTTATTTAACCATCTCACCTATAATCAATCAGTGATAATGGCATTTTACCAAGTTACTCAAGTGATTCTTGTGCACCTTAAAATGAGATGTGAGGCACCTGGGTGGCTCAGTCTGTTGAGCGTCTGACTTCAGCTCAGGTCATGATCTCACGGTCCGTGAGTTTGAGCCCCACGTCCGGCTCTCTGGTGACAGCTCAGAGCCTGGAGCCTACTTCAGATTCTGGGTCTCCCTCTCTCTCTGCCCCTCCCCCACTCACCACTCTCGGTCTCAAAAATGAATGTTAAAAAATATATATATAACAAAATTTGAGATGTGCCAGAGAGAACACACATTATACACTCCCTAAAAGGGCAGGTAAGAGCTGTGAAGATCCACTAACAGCTAGCTTGTGAAAGAATGCTAATCTGTTCTGTGTTGTGAAATAATGCAATTAATTGAGAACTTACAAACTCACGGTGTTTCCAACTGCTATTTGGAGAACGTGTTTAAATACCAAACTTTGCTGAACACAAGATATGTGTCTCATAAGGAATATTTCAAGTTTCACAGATTACATATTGGGAGAGGGCTTTGTTTTATGAATATTACAGTGAGGTATTTTCAAGTACCTATGAAAATTATCTATTCTGGAAATAAAAATTATGCACATATATATCCATATGTTTAATCATTCACTGTACTTTCACTTGCAGTTTAGGCTATCTAAAGAAAAAAATATGGTTTTGCCTGTTCTATTTTAAGATTTTATTTTTAAGTAATCTTTATGTCCAATGTGGGGCTCAAACTCATGACCTCAAGGCCACGAGTCACCTGCTCTACGGCCGAGCTTGCCAGGCACCCCTCCTTGTTCTAATTCCTGAAGCAGCCAAAACAGCGGAAGTGTTTCCTATTTTATGTCCTCCATGAGAATATTTTGAAGTACAAGGTACACACACTACATTTTGATCTGATTATTTAAAAACTTCCCCCATCTCTCTTATTTCTCCCTCACTTCTTAATCATCTCTCTTAAAATCAGTGGAAATAAACGCTCAGTAAATAAATCAAATTGAGAACCTGTCTATGTAAAATAATTTAAAAATTGAGTGTACCTGGGCAGCTTAGTTGGTTAAACATCTGACTTAGGCTCAGGTCATGATCTGTGGTTCATGAGTTTGAACCCCGCATGGGACTCCACACTGACAAGTGCTTGGGAATCTCTCTCTCCCTCTCTGCCTCTCCCCCACTTGCATGCTTGCTCTCTCCCAAAATAAACTTTTTAAAAAATAGCCTACTATGTATACTTGAAAGAGAAAAAAATATATATCTAAATTAACCAAAAATGGGATTTCTAAATCAAGCCTACTCCATTGTAAATCAGTGGCACGTGATTTAACGCAAATTACAAAAATGACTAAGATAGTCTCTTTGTCATTAATAAGTAAAACTCAGATGGATGCTTATAAGAAAGAACAGTCCCTCGAGCATATGTTGTTCAGACCAACTAGGGTATGTAACATGCCCACAAACTATTGCTGCGTGTTATTTCAACCAGAGGAGAAACAGGGTTTCTGTGCAATCAGTGAAGTGACACGTCACTCACCTGGAACAGCCCTGAGTGTCTAATCGGTACTCAACAAGCGTTCGTGAAAACTTATCCTTTTAATTTTTCCAGACAAGAAAGGACAGAATGTTTTCATCACAGAGGATCCAGAGTAATTCCCTTCTCCTTCCCACCCTTCATCCCTAAGGGGTTGAGCCTTAAAATTGACATATAAGGGGTGGGAGTGTCCATGTGTCTCGCACATTTTTATCTTCATTCAGGCATGTGACAAGACATAATTCCTCTCTGTGTTCCTCCAGATGCAATTAGGGTAAATAAAGATGTCCAGGCTACAGAAGAAAAATAGTAGGAAATAAGGAATCATTTTTCAGATAACAAGTCCTTTGTGTCCATTATTTTTTTATGATTTAGGTTACTGCAATCTGCTTTTGTGAAGATAAAATATGTTCAGCTTCTCCCAGGTAAGACACCAAAAAGAACCAAAAACACTGAATGCCCCAGTGTCACACACAAAAAAATGATCATTGGAGGCTTTCAGAGAGCTAATGGAGCCCAGTTACATTCAGATTTTGTGCATGACCCAAACACGTGGAGGAGAGGAGACAAAGGTCAACAGCTCTCATGAATGGGACACAACACCTGACAAGGCAGACAAATGAGGGCAACTTTAACCCGGCTGGCCAGGATAAAATGAGAAAAGGATCATCAAGCCCTTCAGAGCTGTGATAAAATGCTTTATCTGTGTACATTCTGAAAATAAAGCCAGCTATAAATCATTATAATTCTATTGGACAGCTTCAAAACAGAATCACCATAAATAGGTTTAGTATAATGAGAAGTGACACATCAGAGCCTAGGCCATAAGTTCTTCAGAGGATATTCTTAACATTTTCAGGCTTCTATACTCTTTATATACTCAGTCGTCTCTCCTGTCCCATCCTACTCTGGGAAGGAATGGAAAGGACTGCTGTTTTGAGAACTCTTTGCAAAACAAAGTATCAGTTATTTATACCACTTTTCATCCCAGAGGAAACAAGTGATCTGATCTCAACTGATCTAAAACATATTCATTTGAGGCAGAGAGATGTATCATTTTCCCTTCTCCTACTGTTCAGAAAGAACCAGGAGATATGATGAGGATTACATTGCTTGCATCCAAAGCAGGAATGGTAATAATGGTAAAAATCTCTTGAAGGCTTCTCATAGCTCTATCCACTAATGACTGTGATAAGCAAAATCTTACCATCAGTGAAAATCATAACCGGCATTTGCTGAATATTTACAATATTCTAGTTATTGTGAAAAGTATTATTTTATTTGAATACTGATACCCTGAAGTTGCTATAAAGAGAGTACTGTTATCTTCATTTTCAGATGAGGGAACTGGTTTATATCAATAAATGTTTGACTAGTACAGATTCCATTTATCAAACTACTATGACTTACAATCTTAAATGCTAATTATTTTCACTTGTGAGAGCCATCAACCATCTCTTAGGGGATAGTTTAAGAAATAGAATACTTTTGTTTTTGTTTTCAATGTAATGTCTGGGTACGATGCTACTGTGTTTAGCATACAAAAAAAATGTTAAGCATCCTATAATACACAGAACACTTGTAGCCAGTAAAAAAAAAATTTCCATTGTAAGTATACATTTATGAATATTAAAAAACCACCATGATTTGAGTATAGACTTAGCAACTTAGAATTATTTTTGCATGAACTGAATAAACTTTTCTGGTATACAATTACACTGTTTCTTTTTGAAATTTTACCAAGAGTTATTCATCATTTTATCATACCCACACTATCATGCTTAAATTGTGGTTGGAATTGTGTCTAATTTACATCAATTTGGGAAAAATTGATATCCGAAAAATAGCCCATCTTCCAAATGATAAAAAACTGTCTTTATGGTTTCTTGTTATTTTCCTCTTTATATCATCTAAATCTTGCATATTAATTATTAATATCTAATGTTCTTGCTTTTATCTTTTAAACATTTTAGTCATTTATTGATAATATATGAAAACAAGTGATTTTTATTTTGATGTCATATCCTGCAATCTTACAAGACTTGCTCTTTCTAGAAGCTTGTTAATAAGTTCTTTGTTATTTTCTATTATAGATCCTCATGCTTTCTATAAAGCTAGTTTTATTTTTCCTTTCATACTCATAGTTTTAAATTCTTATTTTTTTAAGTTGCCTTATTCACACTTGCTAAACCTCCCCTAAATCACTGAATAGAAGTGGGAGTTGACATCCTTGCTTCATTCTCAATTTCAGGGTGAAAACATTCAGTTTCACCCCATTAAGCATATTAGCTGTTGGGTGTTTTTTTTTTTTTTCCCGAAAAGCCTTTAATTAGATTGAAGAAGTTTCCCTTTATTCTTGCTTATGAAAGTATTTTTTATCATGAACAGAAGTTGAATTTTGTAAAATATTTTTGTCTGCATCTATTGGGCTCATCATGTTTTCTTCTTCTTTTCTGGTCTGTGATATGGTAAAATTCATTACTGATTGGTCAATGTTGTTCCAGCTTCACATTCTAATGATAAATACCCCTTGATGATGATGTATTACCCTTTTTAAATATTGCTGAATTGAACTTACTTCAATAAGTAAGCCTTACTTCATAGGCTTTTTGCAACTATGCTCATGAGGCATACTGGTCTTTATTTTTATCTGGTGTGGGGAGCCTCATAAAGTGAACTGAAAAATATTCTTATTTTCTTCTCAGGAAGTGTCCATGTTGAATTGGTTTTCTTTCTTTCTTGTGCATTTGGCAGAATTTGCCTATGAAGCCATCTGGCTCTGAAGACTTCTTTGTGGGAAAGTACAAATTCATTTCTGTAAAAGATGTTGTACTATTTAGGCTATCTACTACTTCTGGGGAAAACTTTTTGGTGCTCTCAATTTTTTTTCTGTTCTCTATATTATTAAATTTCTTGAATATTTTAAAAATAACTCATTTTCCTTTAAATGCCTGGGATATCTATAATGATAATTCTTTTAATTGAAATTGGTAATTTGTATTTTCCTTGGTTTTCTTGATCAGTCTTGTTAACGTTTAACAGATTTTATTGATCGTTTCAAATATCCAAGGTTTATTTTTTTGTTTTTCTATTTTTAATTTTTGATATTATTTCTTGTTGCTTTGGACTTAATTTTCTCTCTTTTCTAGATTTAAACCTTGAATCTTAGGTAATTGGTTTACAACACTTTTTTTCCATTAATATGAGTATTTAATATGGATAATTCCAGTTACACTAGGGTGGTATAAGTTCAGTAGAGCCCATCTTTTCCACCAATTACATCTAAAAATTCTGTAGTTAAATCCCTAAAACTTATCTACAAAGGAAATCCCCAACATAGGTGTGAACAGTTCATTTTAACGCTTTACTGCTATGGTAACTTTGGTTTCCTGCTTCCTCTCATCTATAGAGTGAAAACACAACTCTATTCTTCTACATATTTGGCCGAACACTCATAATTGTTGCCTCACATTTCATGGAACTAGCTAAGAAGAATACGAAATTTTTGTGTATTTATGTTTCTCAGTTCCTTTCCCTAAGTGAACAATATAGTCAAACCTTAAATTCTGAAAATTATATCTTTCCTACTTTCTTAGAGAAAATATTCCAATACAACAATTCTCTTTCCAAGGAGCTGATAACATTAAGAAACTAAGTGAGGTCATACACATCAAGTAACAACTAAAACCATCAGGTCTGATCTTTCATCCTCCTTGAACAATAACATGCTAAGAGAAAATGTTGGATTTATTATCTATAAATAACCATTTTTTTAATGTTTATTTTTGAGACAGAGCATGAATGGGGGAGGGTCAGAGAGAGAGAGGGAGGGAGACACAGAATCCGAAGTAGGCTCCAGGCTCTGAGCTGTCAGCACAGAGCCCGACGTGGGGCTCAAACTCACAGACCATGAGATCATGACCTGAGCCAAAGTCGGATGCTTAACTGACTGAGCCACCCAGGCGCCCCTATAAATAACCATTCTTAATTACAATGAATAATATAAGGCAAATGATTATTTGCTAAGCTGTGAGATTCAGCAACTGATCTATAAAGAAAGTCACTAGTTAGAATTTTTGTAATGTTTGAAAAATAATAGCAATTGAAAAATAATTCAAATGAAGAAATTTCCAATTATTTTCTCCTAATGTTAAATCAGAATCATAACCAGAATATCAGAATCAACCTGGAGTATTAGTTGAATTAGAGGAGAGAAGGAGGAAATATGTTAATTCTCATACAAGTTCATCAAGGACTCTGATGTTCATACCTAAAGACCATCTTGAAGATAGAATCTCCTTTCATTGGATTATCATAAAAAAGGCCTTTTAAAAACCAGAATTAGAGTCTGATTATTTTCTAGAGTTGGCATAGGAATAACCATTAAAAAGAATGCTATCTCCCCATCCTAAGTAACATTGAGTCATTTTTATATAGAAAGAGAAGATATTGCTCAATAAAACTGGTGAAGATCTTATGATATTAAAATGTTAAAATATAAAGGTCAGAGGGTCGTTATATACTAGATTAAGTGTGGAGGAAAATGCAGTATTAAAGTTATCTACAGTTCATATATCTACATTTTAATGTGATATCTACCTAACATTGTGTATTTTTCTTGAATTATTTTTTACAATTTAATGAAACACTTCTTAGCTTATATATAATGAGTTCCTGATTTGTGTTTGTTCCCTGGCTTTCTAAAGACATGCATTTGGGATAAGCAAATTTTTTAAAGCTTTGCTCAATATCACTTGATGGCCATCCTTTCTTTCCTGAGCACAAATTAAATTTTGTTTAAGAACATTTGGCTGCCTTGTCTTGAATATGTCACTATTAAAGAAACTGGAAGCTGTTCCTGTCAATAATTACCTTATTCTCCATCTCAGAACTTTATATTAGGAAAGAAAAACAATGCCTCATGGTTCTATTTGTTAGTGAACATTCAATAGGATGAATAAAATCAGTAAGCATATTAGAAAACACAGTAACTCGCTGGGAAATAATTTATTAATTATAGTAAAAAGCATGACTCTTCAAATAAGTGACAGATTTGAAGTACAGTGGATGTAAGCATTTTTGTACACCCAGTAAAATGTAATTTGGGAATTCGTTTCCTCAGTGATAATAAATCATTTCTTTGTGAAATAACGGTATGTGCTGTTTGCCTGACATTGTATCCCACTTAATTTGACTTAGCAGAAACTCCAAAAATTTATTCATTCATATTTGTAAACCTCATCTAAGCAATAAACCAGCCCATATGGCATCCCTAAAGGACCTTGAAATGACAGTGAGACTATAAACAGAACAGATTAAGTTTACATTGTATTTATTTGCAGTTTTAGCCTTTGCAAAAACAGAATTTTATGGAACATTCTTTTATCATACTTAGCAAGTGAGATAAATTTGACCTGCTAGCACTTACATATAGCCTATCTTATGAAATGTAGGCCTATTTCATAAAGGTAGTGAATCAAAAGTGAAATCAGCAATTACACCAATACAAGTTGAACATTTACTCTCCAGCCTATGGTTTTATCTAAGTATTGTATTTTTTATCTGATCATCCACATATCCATCATTTACTTTTTATTTTAGAGGTTTAATTGATTGAAAACTAATCATAAATTTGATTTATAACCTACTTTTACACATCATTATGTAACATTCAAATAATCAAATACAAATGGCAGAACAGACATTACTGTTTCTCGTTTTTTTTGTGAACATTGAAACTCAGAAATATTTACTGATTTGCATAAGGTGAACAGCTAACATTATGCAGAGTCCAAATTCCATTCCATGTCTTGTGATTTCAAGTCTTTTGTTTGATTGATCGATTGATTGATTTTGAGAGAGGGAGTGCAAGTGGGGGAGAGGCACAGACAGAAGGGGAAAGAGGATGTGAAGCAGGTTCTGCACTGACAGGCTGACAGCAGGGAACTGAATGTGGGGCTCAAACTCATGAACCTCGAGATCACGACCTGAGCTGAAGTGGGACGCTCAACAGACTGAGCCAAATAGGTGCCCCTCGTTTCAAATCTTTTCTTTCATTCTCAGTCTCCACGTGAGCCAAATATTCATTCTTGCTCACCAATCTTTCTTTTTGACCACTTCTCCCTTCCATATCTAGTATACCAAAGTTCATATCCCTCATGCCTGCACTGATACCCTTTCCTTCACTCAACAAAGGACCCTACCATCTATTTCACAGAGAGAACATCAAGCACATCAAGCACATCTGTTTATCATACCAGAAGTTATTGGCACTACCTACTATGTCCTTTTGCAGCCTTAGAGGAACCTGTAGCTACTCTTGCTCAAGACTGATTATTTAACATCTATGTGTTTTTTTAAGTTTATTTATTTTGAGAGAGAGACAGCATGAATGGGGAAGGGGCAGGAAAGGAGAGAAAGAATCCCAAACAGGCTCCATGCTGTAAGTACAGAGTCCCAGGCGGGGCTCCAACTGACAAAACCGTGAGATCATGACCCCAGCTGAAACCAAGATTCAGATGCTCAACTGACTGAGCCACCCAAGCACCCTCAACATCTATGAGGTTTTTAAAATTTTTTTAAATGTTTATTTTTTGAGAGAGAGACAGAGCGTGAGTGGGGAAGGGTCAGAGAGGGAGGGAGACCAAAATATGAAGCAGGCTCCAGGCTGCGAGTTGTCAGCACAGAGACCAATGGAGGGCTGGAACCAGTGAACCGCGAGATCATGACCTGAGCCGAAGTCGGCCGCTTAACCAACGGAGCCACCCAGGCATCCCACAACATCTACATACCTTTAAAATAATCTCTCATTTCCTTTGGGAATACCTGGCAGTGCTAATTTTTCTTCTTTGTTTTTGTCTGTACTTCATTCTCTTCCATATATAACAAGGTGGTAGGGGAACCAAGAAAAATGAAAAAAAAAAAAAGGGGGCCCCACATTGGTTCTACCGACCAATCTATGTTTCTCTTTGCTGTAAAAGGTTCAAGACAAAAATATTATCGATCACTCTACTCATTTTTCACTTCCTCTTCAAGCCACCATAGGTACTACTCCAGTGATTCCTTAGTTGCCAAAGGCTGTTTGTCACCCTATTCAACTTCTCTGCAGCATTTGACACTTCATCAATCCCTTCCTCTTGAACTATCTTCGGTGGCTGCTTCTTCACCTTGCTTTATGACAACTGATGCTTCCAAAACTCTGTCCTTGACTCTCTTCAATTTTCGCATTACATATTCTTTCTAAATTATTTCCTCCATATGTATGTCAACAGCTACCACCTATAGACTAACTTAATGAAAGAATTAACCAAAATTCACGATTCCCCTAACTTAATATAGAATTGTCACTAGGATAACATGCACACAGCTGGGTTCTACATTTCTTAGCTGTGGTGAAGCTCTGCCAATATCACGTGAGCTTATATAGTGTCTCCTTGCCATTTAACTAGGTGGAATGCCAAAATACTCTGGTCTTAGAAGGACCTTTCCTCAGTCTCTGACCCCCCTTCACCTCTATCCACCTGGAAAATGCCCACTTGACTTAAGATTCAGCTAGCAGACAACTTTTCAAGGAAAACTTTGTCACTACAGAATTCTTATTCACATATCTATCTTGGTTCCCATCACATTTGTCTCATTCTAGACAGTAAGCATTTCAAAGTCAAAGACCATATGTTATCTAGTGTTTCATCCAGATACTTGTAGTTTCATCCAGATACTTGTAGTTTAACATAGTAAAAGTTAAACATTTATTATGTGAATGAGTGCCTTCCTACAAATTTTTCTGTCATCATAGTATGGACTCTCCAATAGAAACTTAGTAAAACTATTTACATGGTTAATTTTCTCTATCAAGTCCTTTTCACCCAATATTCTAACCCATGTAAAATAATATCAGGAGTTTTATCAAATCACAGTATAGAAAAGGGTTCAGGAATTTGATATTTTTCAAATTACATTTTCAAAATAATGTTAATAATCGATGGGAAGTTAGAATCAAAGGTAGAACTAGGGAGGGGCTTCTTCATTGCCTAACACAATTCACAACCATGGCTACATACCTGTACATTTACTTTCTTTTCAGACTTTTTTCAGGAGTTTGTAGAAGAGAACAAGATAAAATCAGTACAAAAAATCTAGTACAGTAAATCCAGCAACTCCTTGTGTATAAAGAAGACCCACAAAGGAAGATACAGTTCCTCCTGATTTTTCCAACTCTGATACATTGCTCATTGGGTCAATCCACATAATGAATTTTCCTTTCTTTTTTTGAGAATATCTAAGGCATCACCATCAACTACAGTTCTGTAATCATTTGCAATGGTTTTTTTAACTAGTTGTGTATAATCAATTATCAAGGAAATCTTCATTGTATTTAGTGCTAATTTTTTTTTACTTCATGTATAAAAATAGACAGGTGCAGAGCGTGTGAAAATCTACTCCCTAAATGTTATTGATCATTGATCCATTTTTGAGGAGGAGAATTCATCTAGTTATGGCAATGTGCTTTGATATCCAACAGACAATAGAATTTGGACTTTATTACCAGAAATGGGTTTACATGGATGGGTTAACCTTATATTTGCCTCTTCACTACTCAAGAGCTCTAGTTCTTAGGTGATTTATCTTGCTGCCATTTCTACCTCCAGTTGGACAGGGATGCTCTAGGTAGATCAGAAAAGGTGCACTGCAGCCACAAAGTTCAGCAGTTTGTTTGTTCTTGTGGTTCATTTCCTAAGTGACTTTGCTGGATACTGCTGTGCTAGAAGCATAAATCTTATTTATAGCAAGAACTTCATGTATCTTGTGACATTTTCTTTACTCTCTGCTGTATCACTCCTTGGAATTTGAAGGCATTACCTACTTTTTTTTTAATCTTTTGGCTGATGCCTATTTAATTATAAATTATCTTTTGGCTGATGCTTAGAATTATTTTTTATATTCACTTATTATTCTTATTTGTTGCTATTGCTCTTTCCAAATGACAAGTAGAATCAGAGGTCATGAAACTTTGAACTTTCTTGTATTAAAATAAATTCTGTAACTTTGAATTTTAAGTAGACAATAAAGATCTCCTCTTAACTTTAAGATTAAGAGAACAATGACCAAAACTATGTGTCACTATTTAGTACTTTTTTGATTTGTTGAATACTTGGTGTCCCCAGCAGTCTTACTAAATTTATGTACTAGGCTTGAGGTAACTTGTTGAGAATCTCATTTATATATGTTCATATTACCTATTTTTAGGTGCAAAAAACATTTGTATTTTAATGACAAAGAATTAATATTTGCTGAAGTTGAAGGAACAACTTTGGTTATTCCGTTAATTACTTAAGATGCAAATAACAGGTTACCGTATTCCAGTGCCTAACACAAAAGTCAAGTGACAAGTACATAAAGCTTTAGAAAAGATGCTATCTGTGGCTCAGTGATATTATCAAAAGCCTGTTTTGTTTCTCTCTTTTCAATCTCTTCCCCCTTAATTTCGGCTTATCCTAATGGTGGTTTCCCTTTGGAAGCAAAGATAATGATCAAAAATCCCCAGGAATACAGGTTTCTTTTTTCATAATAAGCAAGAACAATAATGATAGTCTGTTCCCCAGCATTTCTAGCACTATACCAGGAAAATACTAAATGAGAAGTCCTAAGTGCGCAACTGTACCTACCGCTTCTGGAATAATTACATGTTGATTTCTTTACTCTTTTATTGCTCTATTCCTGAAACAAAAACTGGCCAAGACATGAGATAGAATATCTTAAACTTCATCTTTAAAAAACAAAGTATCATCAGTCCTATAAGTGTCTCATGGCTGATAACAATGTTAAAAGCTATTATTTTTAAAACAATCAGAATACTGATTACCAAGAGAAAATATGAACAGTGACAATGCCATAGATGCCTAGCACATTAATCTTTGAATATGATTTAACATGAAAGTAGAAATGATCTGATATTTCTCATGAGTTTTTTTTTTTTAATGTTTATTTATTTCTGAGACAGAGAGAGATGGAGCATGAGTGGCAGAGGGGCAGAGAGAGAGGTGGGGGAGACCCAGAATCCGAAGCAGACTCCGGGCTCTGAGCCGTCAGCACAGAGCCCGACGCAGGGCTCGAACTCACAAACCGTGAGATCATGACCTGAGCCGAAGTCAGTCGCTCAACTGACTGACCCACCCAGGCGCCCCATCTCATTAGTTTTTAAACAAGTTCTATCCAAATAGAACATGTCAATCCTAAAACAATACCCCTTTATATTCATTTTGTTATTCATCAGAGGGCATAACTTCTATGTGGTGTGCCAGGATTTCACTTAAGAAAGTAGAGGATATTTGAGAAATGCCCCACTTTTCTCTTAATTGTAGATGTATTTATATTGCAAAGACAAAATAATATCATGATTTGCTCAATGTCAGTTCATTTTGAGTTACAAATTTCTTATTGATAAGTGCTAAATATACATCAATCTGGGGGGACTTTTTTAAACATAATTTGGAAATTTACCTTTTATTTTGACAACACTGCAACTTAATGATGTCTTCATGCCCGAGGTTTTATTAAAAATGTAAATAAATATATATGAAATTTAAGGAACTACTGGGTTCTTGCACACTTATTTTTGAGAATGATTATCTATTACATGTCTGCATGGAAACTTTTGTTTCTCCGAATAATTACAGCATGAATAGAAAAAGAAATTTCTCAACTTCTTGGGCAATCTCCTGAGACTAAAAAATGGAATTCTTAATAAAATAAGTCATAAAAAATGTGCATCAAACACCTAAAATATTTCATAAACAGTTAAATTTATGTAAATGTGGGATTGGTCTAAACTTTTGCTGAATAGTACTTTGCCCCTAACGTGATATTTTATGATTATGAAATTTAAAATAGTCATAGTAAAATACCAAGAATATAAAGAATAATTTTAAGTGCTTTAAATTCTACCACACAGAGGTAACATCTTTTAAATAAAATATTCTTTCTTCTCATTTTTTCTCTATTTCTCTAGCTGTATGAATAAAGTAACATATAAACATATAAGAGTCTTAAATCTCATCATGTGAAGAAAGAAGTTGTCTTACAGGAAAGGATACAGTAGATGTAATTTTCTAACTTCAGAACTTTATGAGTCACCCAGCAAAAAAAAAAAAAACAAAAAACAAAAAACAAAAAACACACATACTTATACACACACACACACACACACACGGCTTCTGAAAAATTTTCTGGAAGCATCTCTGTATGTTCCTGTAACAGCTACAGAAACGGGATCAAGGACTGTTTCCTTTCACCTCTGTACCTATTCTGCCTATTCAGACTATTGGCCTTGAACTATAACTTGGTTATTTAAGGCTGTAGTTTGTTCAATAAATATTTAAGTACCCACTCACTGTTAAACACTGTTCTAGTCTTTGGGCAAACAATGATGAATAAAATGCACATAGCCTATATCCCTGCAGTCAGCATTAGACACACACTGAACTAACTGGTATAAATGAGCAGTACGGGGAACAAGGGATATAATTCACAGCGACACCAAACCTGTCTGGAATTGACAAGTCTTCCCTGAGGAAGGTGGTGTGTGACATTAAATAAACAAGGATTGAGTGTGTATAGGTAGTGTGTCAGTGGGTGGAAAGGGAGTGTGTATCATATTATTTAGATAAGGCAGCAATGTAGGCAAAAACCTTGAGATGAGAAAGGACACAAAAGATAAAGACAATGGGTCACCCTATGGGTAAAAATGTATCCTATAAAGAGACGGGTAAGAGACTGAATGTGGACAATAGAGTATGGGCAGTGCTAATATTTTGGGCCTTTAATAAGAACAGATGATAAAAAGCTTTAGACAGAAGAATGAAATAAAGTTATTTTTTAAAAGTCTCTAATTCTATTGTAGAGAATTATCTTGAAAGAGAAAGAGGAGCTCTCTGGGTTCATCTAGGCTAGGAGAGGATACAATAATTTAGGTAAATAATGACACTAGTAGGACTTATGATGATGATAGGAAATGCAAAAAAAAATTGACTCCAGAGATATTTATACAGGGAAATTAATGTTTGGTAATTGATTGAATATGGGGCTCAGATACAAATCTAGGGTCAAATACAAATTCTATGTATACTAGGAGCAAGGTATTTGTGGCGTTATTTGCTGAAATAGCAAACACTAGTGGAAGAACAAGTTAGGGAAGGGCAGAGATCATTTTTAAAAAAATTTACACATATAATTTGTCCAGGCAAAGGTATTACATAGCAAAGTAAATGAATATCAAGAAGTTAAGAGAAAACTCTGCAATGGAGATATAAATTTGATAATTATCTATGTATGAATAGCAACTGATTCCTTGGAATAGATGAAACTACCCTGGGAGATTGAAAGCGGGACTCAAATAGAACATCAAAAAACTACACCATTCCATTATTGAGGTCAGATGGAAGAGATGCTAAGGAAGCCAAAAAAAATTTGAAGGAAAATGAGGAGAACTTAATGTCATGCACACAAAGGGAAAAAGATGTTAGGATGGGGACAAACCTTAGAATGCAGAAGACTATCTGTTGCCTGCATGCCGATGACTTTTTAAGCAGAAACAACCATGAAATAAAAGAAAGTTTGATTTTATTTTTAAAAATAAAGTTATCTCCATCAGAGATTAATCTAAGCAAATATAAGGTCGAACAAATTACAGCGTGGGAAAATGAAAGAAATACCATATATTCTCAGTACCTAAGTGAAGAAAGATAGAAAATTAGACTTCAAAATGAATAGTTCAATTCTTCCACGTTTTAGAACCAATTTGCTAAGGTCCGAATGTTTGTGTCCCCCCAAAATTAATATGTTAAAATCTTAACGCATAACGTAATGGTATTTAGGAGGTGGAGCCTTAGAGAGCTGATAAAATTGTAAGGAGCCCAAGAGAGCTTCCTGGACTTTTCTGCCATATCTACACAAAACCAGAAGTCTGTGGCCTGAAATAAGGTCCTCACCTGACCATGGTAGCACCCTGATCTCTAACTTCCAGCCTCCAGAACTGTACGAAATGTTTCTGTTCTTTAGAAGCTCTCCAGGTTCTGGATTTTGCTATAGCAGCCTGAATGGACTAAGACACTATCCTAAAGAAATACTCAGAAGTTCACAAGATGTGAATGCATGCATGTATCCCACAGTCAAGAGAGCAAAGCTAGCGTAAGTTAATCTATAGCTACCTAGAATCGTGGCAGGACCCCAGCAACAAGAAATGTAGGTGAGAATCCAAGGCCCAAAAAAGGCCCCCAAGCAACAACCATAGACTGAACTGTATTCACTCAAGTCAAGGGAAGTGATTCCAGGTAAAAGGAACTCAGCCTTAAAATATCCACCAGACTTCAGAGAACACAGAGCTTGCTTTTGTTGACACCACTTCAAGTAGGTTCTATTTATTTGTTTCTTCTCCTTTCCCAAATCTTAGTCCAGGAAAGGCTTAAAATCTAGATAACTAGTTGGGAGAAGAATGAGAAGACACCCTTCTCCCAATATCCATTACAGGATTCCCAGCTGAGGCAGACATAAGGTAGAATGGGGACAATGACTAGTGCCAAATCAAGTTTAGAATTCTGCTTACTGTATTGGACAGGATACTCAAGAGCAGGGTCTGCATTTGCAAACTGAAGAAACTAGTACTTCAGATTGAACAAAATGGCAAGAGTCCTGATGGTATTTTACCCAATGGCTGGGAAAAAAAATTCCTTATTGAATAAACTGTAAGTGAATGAGGGAAAATTAAAATGTTTTGTGCTAGTCTCAGTGTTTCAATAACCACTATTGTAGCTGGACCAGGCCCTGTGGTTCTTATTATGATTGCAAGATGCTGTCAGCAATAACAATCAGGGAACTTTGGTGGGGGTGAATGCTGAGTGGGGAGAATATTAATAACTTACAAGTCCTAGAAGTGTACAGAATACCTGAGAACACACAGTGGTCAGGGTAGAGACAGGCAGTGCATAGACCTGGAGTTCTGCTTTTACTGGGAAGGAGGGTAGGGACCTAAAGTTTTGTAGAATCATTCTTCATTGGTAAATTTAAAAGATAAGAACAAGGAGGAAGATAGGGTCCAAGATGGCAACATACAAAGACCCTAAGCTGACCTCCCCACAGACACACCAAATCTACACCCATTTATAGAGCAATTCCTGGGGTGCCTGGGTAGCTCAGTTGCTTAAGCATCTGTCTTGATTTCTCTCAGGTCATGATCTCACAGTTCGTGGGATCAAGCCCCACTATCAGCATGGAGTCTGTTTAGGATTCTCTCTCTCTTTCCCTGCCCTCTGCCCCCTCTCGCGTGTATGCGCATGCACGCGCTCTCTCTCTCTCTTAAAAATAAACATTCTATAAAGCAATTCCTTCTGAAGAACAACTAAGGGCTGACTGGACAGCTTCTGCACAATACAAGATAGATCACACAGACAACAGCAAGACAAATGGAGACGTAGTAACAAAGGTTACCTCTATCCAGGACACTGAACCACAATGGGGAGGAATAGTACTAAGGCACTGTAAACCAGTTCATCTGCCCTAGAGCCCAGGAAAAAAACAAAAACAAACAAACAAACAACAACAAAAACAACAACAAAAACCCACTATGGCTTAAAAGGGCAACTAGGGGGGTGCCTGGGCATCAGTTAAGCATCCGACTTCTGCTCAGGTCATGGTCTCACGGTTCATGGGTTCAAGCCCTGTGTTGGGCTCTGTGCCAATTATAAAGGGCAACTAGAATATCAAGGAGCTAGCACTAGAACACTGTCTGGAAGTGGGGTAGCTGCTGCAACTCTGTCTAGGTCTAAGTGTCCAGCAAATGTCACAGTTCATGCTTCCCTTCCACCTTGACAGCACATACGGGAGCAAGGGCCAGGCACCATAGCCAGCCTGCTGCCTCAGTGAGCCCTGGGCCCCTAGCCCACACCATCCCCAGGTACCTGGGACACAGGAAAAAGAAAACTTCTAGAATATAAAGGATCCAGCCCTAGAACCCTGTCAAATTATGGGGTTGGGGGAGCTGTTGGAACTCTCTCCAGGTCAGAGGAGCTGATGAGCACCCCAGTTTGTGTTTCCCTCGATAGCACAGTTGAGAACAAGGTCTACACACCCAGCCAGCCCACTGCCTCCACGATTCCTGGGCCTGAAGATCAAACCAGACCTAACAACCCCACAATGGTGTCCTGAGAATAACACACACTGGTATATCCCTAGTGAAGGCTTGCTACAGCTCCAGACTTCTTGCCAAGGTGACACAGGCACAAAATACTCCAGGCCTGAGCCACTTTGGCTCTAGACAACTGACCAGGGAATATTCTGGGACACACCAGCTTGCACCTACTTCAGCTCAAGCTGTCCTATGAAGAACCTTCAAGGTGGAGAGTCCTGGGACTACCATGGCCCATGCACATTTCAGCTTCAGATGTGCTTCCAGGACATCTTCTGTACAGAGAGCCCCCAGATTGGCCTCACCTGCACTCATCTCAGTTCTGTCATCCCACAGAGTACCCCACAACCCTAAGCCCACACAAGCCTAAGCACCAGCCAGCCAGTGAGCGAAAGTTTCCAGGTACACACAATTTACACAGGGAACAACCATACACAAGACCATTCCTTCTAGTTTAGAAGTAGCTGTTCCTCCTAAGTCACAGAAACAAAGAAAGTAAAGCAAAATGAAGAGACAGAATAATACCCCAAATTAAAAAAAAATAAGAAGACAAACCTCCATAAATAAAATGACACAGATAAGAAATTTGCTTTATTCAGAGGTCAAAATAATGATCATAAAGTTGCTAACCAGACTAGAGAGAGGAATTCAGTGAGAAATTCAACAAAGACACATAAAACATAAAGTAGAATCAGAGTTTGAGAATACAATTACTAGAATGAAAAATACACTAGAGTGAATCAAACTAGATTAGAAGATGCAGAATAATGGGTCAGAAATCTGAAAGAAAGGGTAATGGAAAGCACCCAAGCTAAAGAACAACAACAAAATATATATATATTTTTTTTCTAAATGAGGATAAGTTAAGGGAATCTCTTGGACAACATCAAGCAAACAACCATTTGCACTAGTGAGGCATGAAAAAGAGAAGAGACAAAGGGGCAGAAAACTTAACTGAAGAAATAATGGTTGAACACTTCCCTAACCTGAGAAAGGAAAGAGACAACAACAATCAGGAAACATAGGGAGTTCCAAGTAAGATGAACCCAAGGAGGTCCACATAAAACATAATAATTACAATTTCACAGATTAAAGATAGAGGATTTTAAAAGCAGCAAGAGTGAAACAAGCAGCTATGTACAATGGAAACTGCATATAACTATCAGCTGATTTTTCATAAGAAACTTTGTAGGACAAAAGGGAGTGTCATGATACATTGAAAGTGCTGAAAGAAAACATCTACAACCAAGAATAATCTGCCTGGTAATGTTATCATTCTGAATTGAAGGAGAGATGAAGAGATTCCCAAAGGTAAAGGAGTTTATCACCAGTCAAGAAATGTTTAAAAGATTTCTTTAGGTAGAAAAGGTGAGAATTAGAAGTGGAAAAAAAAAAAAAAAAAAAAAAAAAAAAAAAAAAAAAAAAAGGAAAAATTGTCCATAAGTAAAAGCAAACATAAAGGTAGTAGACCAATCACTTATGAAGCTAGAGTGAAGATTAAAACACAAAAGCAGCAAAATCAATTATATCTAAAAAATTACTTAGGAGGATTCACAAAAAGATGTAAAATATGACAACAGACACATAAATAGAGGAGGAGGGGAGTAAAAATGAACTTCTTCTAGAAGGTGTTCAAACTTAGGGGCACCTGGATGTCTCAGTCAGTTGAACATCTGACTTTGGCTCAGGTCATGACCTCACAGTTCATGGGTTCCAGCTCTGCATCAGGTTCTGTGCTAATAGCTCAAAGCCTGGAGCCTGCTTCAGATTCTGTGTCTGCCTCTCTCTGCCTTTCCCTTGCTCACACTCTCTTTCTCTCTCAAAAAAATTTTTTTTTTTTTTAAAAAAAGGTGTTCAAACTTAAGTGACCATCAACTTAATATAGACTGCTATATACTTAGGATGTTATATATGCACTCAGTGGTAAACATAAACCAAAAACCTAACACAGATACACAAAAAATAAAGAGAAAGCATAACACTAAAGAAAATCACAAATCACAATAAGAGAGCAACAAAAGAGCACGAAAACAACCAGAAAACAACAAAATGGCAATAAGTACATACCTATCAATAATTAATGCTTCAGGGCGCCTGAACGCTCAATCAGTTAAGCGCCTGACTTTGGCTCAGGTCATGAGCTCATGATTTCGTAGGTACAAGTCCCATGTTGGGCTCTGTGCTGACACCTCAAAGCCTGGAGCTTGCCTCTGATTCTGTGTCTCCCTCTCTCTGTCCTCACCCACTCATGCTCTGTCTCTCTCTCTCTCAAAAATAAACATTAAATTTTTTTTTAAATATAATTAATTAATGTTCCAATAAAAATACATAGCTAACTGAAGAGATTAAAAAAAAAAAGACCCATTTATATGGCGCCTGCAAGTCTCAGGTTAGACACAAAGACACATACAGACTGAAAGTGAAAGGATGAAAAAAGTTATTCTATGGAAATGGAAGTTAAAAGAAGTTGGGTCAGCAATACTTAGACAAAATAATTTTTTTCAAGTTTTTATTTAAATATAGTTAGTTAATATATAGTGTATTATTGGTTTCAGGAGTAGAATTTAGTGATTCATCGCTTATATATAACACCCAGTGCTCCTCACAAGTGTCCTTCTTAATATCCATTACCCATTTCGCCTCTTTCCCACCTCTTCTCCATCAACCCTCAGTTTGTTCTCTATAGTTAAGACTCTTATGGTTTGCCTCCCTCTCATTTTTGAAAAAGTAGGCTTTAAAACAAAAACTGTAACAAGAGACAAAGAAGGGCATTATATAACGATAAAGGGATCAATCCAACAAAATGATACAATTGTAAGTATCTATGTACCCCACATTAGAGCACCTAAATACATAAAGCAAATATTAACAGAAAGAAAAGAGCACTGGACACTAATACAATAGGGGACTTTAATATCCCACTTACATCAATGAATACATCAACCATGCAAAAAAGAAAAAAAATCTTTAAGAAAACAATATTTTGAATGACACATGGACTTAAATAGAATAAAACAGAATATTTTTAATAGATCAGATGGACTTAACAGATATATACAGAACATTTTATCCAAAAATAACAGAATACTCATTCTTTTTAAGTGCACTTGGAAAAATCTCCAGCACAGATCATGTTAGGCTACAAAACACATTTCAATAAATTTAAGAAGGCTAATATTATAGCAAGCATCATTTCTGACCACAATATGAAACTAGAACTATATGAGGAAAAATAACTGAACAGATGAACATAGAGGGAGAGAGAAAGAGGCAGACCAAGGTATTTCTTTAATACGTGGGCTTTAGGAAACAAATGAACATGGGGGGAACAAAAGAGGCAAATCAAGACATTTAACTCATGTGAGGTTTAAGACACAAAACAAATGAACATAGGGCAAACAAAAACAGAGGCAAAAAAAATAACTGGAGAAAATAAAACAGGTGGAAACTAAACAACATGCTATTGAACAATCAATGAATTGTTCAATGAATTGTATAAAGAAATCAAAGAGGAAATTAAAAAAATACATAGAGACAAAAATGAAAACACAATAATATCTGGGACACAGTGAAAGTATTTCTAAGAGGGAAGTTTACAGGTCTACCTCAAGGGGTACCTGGGTAGCTCTGTCAGCTAAGTGTCTGACTTCAGCTCAGGTTATGATCTCATGGTTCATGAGTTCAAGCCCTGCATCGGGCTCTGTGCTGACAGCTCAGAGCCTAGAGCCTGCTTCGGATCCTGTGTCTCCCTTTCTCTCCTGTGCCCCTCCCCTGCTCATGCTCTGTCTCTCAAAAATGAATGTTAAAAAAATAAAAAAAGAATAAATTTCAGATAGACAATCTGACCTTATGACTAAAGGAACTAGAAACCACCAAAGCCCAAAGTTAGAAGAAAGGAAATAATAAAGATCAAAACAGAAATAGAGTCTTAAAAAACAAAAGATCAAAGAAAATCTGGTTCTTTGGAAAGACAAAATTGATAAACCTTTGCCAGACTCATAAGGAAAAAAAGAGAAAAAAAATAAAATTAGAAATAAAAGACAAAATATAACCACTGACACCACAGACATAAAAGGATTATAAGAGAACACTACAAAAAAACTATACACCAAATTGGACAACCTAGAAAAAATGGTTAAATTCATAGAAACACACAAGCTTCTTTATTAGTAAAGAAATTAAATCAGTAATAAAAGAACTCAAGTTCAGGATCAAATGGATTCACAGATGAATTCTACCAAACATTTATTTTTTTTTAATTTTCCAATTAAATAACATACTGTCTCTCCATGTATTTAGATTTTAGAATATTTCTTTTTTTTTAATATGAAATTTATTGTCAAATTGGTTTCCAGACAACACCTAGTGCTTATCCCAACAGGTGCCCTCTTCAATGTCCATCACCCACTTTCCCCTCCTTCCCACCCCCATCAACCCTCAGTTTATTCTCAATTTTTAAGGGTCTCTTACAGGTTGCTGCCTTCCCTAATTTTTCCCCTTCCCCTCCCCCCATGGTCTTCTGTTAAATTTCTCAGGATCCACATAAGAGTGAAAACATATGGCATCTATCTTTCTCTGTATGACTTATTTCACTTAGCATAACACTCTCCAGTTCCATCTACATTGCTACAAAAGGCCATATTTCATTCTTTCTCACTGCCAAGTAGTATTCCATTGTATATATAAACCACAATTTCTTTATCCATTCGTCAGTTGATAGACATTTAGGCTCTTTCCATAATTTGGCTATTGTTGAAAGTGCTGTTATAAACATTGGGGTACAAGTGCCCTTACGCATCAGCACTCCTGTATCCCTTGGGTAAATTCCTAGTAGTGCTATTGTTGGGTCATAGGGTAGATCTATTTTTAATTTTTTGAGGAACCTCCATACCGTTTTCCAGAGTGGCTGCACCAGCTTGCATTCCCACCAACAGTGCAAGAGGGTTCCCATTTCTCCACATCCTCACCAGCATCTATAGTCTCCTGATTTGTTCATTTTAGCCACTCTGACTGGCGTGAGGTGCTATCGGAGTGTGATTTTGATTTGTATTTCCCTGATGAGGAGCAACGTTGAGCATCTTTTCATGTGCCTGTTGGCCATCTGGATGTCTTCTTTAGAGAACTGTTTACTCACAAGTACTCGAGACAGCACAGGGGAAGTGCCCTGCAGTTTAGAGCTACCACAGGGATTACCCAAAATGACAAAATGGAAGAATTCTCCTGAAAAGAAAGTCCAGGAAGTAGTGACAGCTAACAAATTGATCAAAAACGATTTATGCAATATAATGGAACAAGAATTTAGAATAATAGTCATAAAATTAATCTCTGGGCTTGAAAAAAACGTAGAGGACAGCAGAGAATCTATTGCTATAGAGATCAAGGGACTAAGAAATAGTCACAAGGAGCTAAAAAAAAAAATGCTATAAATGAGGTATAAAATAAAATGGAGGTGGCCATAGCACGGATTGAAGAGGCAGAGGAGAGAATAGGTGCATTAGAAGATAAAATTATGGAAAAAGTGGAAGCTGAGAAAAAGAGAGATAAAAAAAAAATCCAGGAGTATGAGGGGAGAATTAGAGAACTAAGTGATGCAATCAAACGGAACAATATCCACATAATAGGAATTCCAGAAGAGGAAGAGAGAGAGAAAGGGGCTGACGGTGTACTTGAACAAATCATAGTTGAGAACTTGCCTGATCTGGGGAAGGAAAAAGGCATTGAAATCCAAGAGGCACAGAGAACTCCCTTCAGATGTAACTTGAATCGATCTTCTGCACGACATATCATAGTGAAACTGGCAAAATAACAAGGATAAAGAGAAAATTCTGAAAGCAGCGAGGGATAAACAGGCTCTAACTTACAAAGGTAGACACATAAGAATAGTAGCAGACCTATCTGCTGAAACTTGGCAGGCCAGAAAGGCACGGCAGGAAATCTCAATGTGATGAATAGAAAAAAATATGCAGCCAAGAATCCTTTATCCAGCAAGTCATCATTCAGAATAGAAGGAGAGATAAAGGTTTTCCCAAACAAAAACTGAAGGAATTCATCACCACTAAACCAACCCCATACGAGATTCTCAGGGGGATTCTATGTGTGAAATGTTGCAAGGACCACAAAGTACCAGAGACATCACTAGAAGCATGAAATCTACCAAACATTTAAAGAAGTATTAATACCTATTCTTCTCAAACTATTTCAAAAAATAAAAGAGGATACTTTTACAAGGCCAACATCACTCCGATACCAAAAACAAAGATTCTATTTAAAAAAAAAAAAGGTCAATTATTACTGACAAACATAGACATGAATATAGATGCTAAAATCTTCAACAAAATAGTTTAAAAACTGAATTAAACAATACATTGAAAGGATCATTCACCACAATGAAGTGACATTTATTTCCCATAATGCAAGGATGTTTCAATATCCTCAAATCAATCAACATGATACACCACACTAACACAATTAAGGATAAAAATCATCTGATTATCACAATAGATGTAGAAAAAGGATTTGAAAAGATACAATATCTACTCATGATATAAATTCTCTGTGTGGGTTTAGAGGGAATATACCTCAACCTAATAAAAACCATATATAAAAAATCCACAGCTATAAAAAATCCGCAGGCAACGTCATACTCAACAGTGAAAAGCTGAATTTCCTCCAAGATCAGCAGCTATGTGGTCCACTGGCACCTCTTTTACTCAGCATAGTACTAGAAGTCCTAGCCACAGAAATCAGACAAGAAAAATAAAAGGCATCCAGATGGGTAAGAAGACAATTATTTGTAAATAATATAATGATATACATTGAAAACCCCAAAGATGTCAATGAAAAACTATTTGAATAGTTGAATTACGTGTTGCATGATAAAAATTAACATACAGAAATCTATTGCATTTATATATAGTAATAACAAAATGGCAGAAAGATAAATTAATGAAAGGTTGTTTACAATTGTACAAAAAGATACCTAGGAATAAACTTAATTAAAAAGTTAAAAGACCTGTACTCTGAAAATCAGAAAACATTGATGAAAGAAATTAATGAAGATGTAAACAAATGGGAAAATATATGATGCTTATGGATTGGAAAAATATTGTTAAAATGTTCAAACTACCCAAAGAAATCTACAGATTCAATGCAATCCCTATCAAAACACCAATAGCCTTTTTCACAGTACTAGAACAAATAATCCCCAAATTTGTAGGGAAACACAGAAAACCTCCATCAAAGCACTCTTGAGAAAGAACAAAGCTGAAGGTATCACAGTTCCAGACTTCGAGATAAATTACAAAGCTAAAGAATACAGCATGTTACTGGCACAAAAGCACATAGATGAATGGGACAGGATGGAGGGAATAAAAAGGAGGCAAGAATATACAATGCAGAAAGGATAGTCTTTTCAACAAATGGTGTTGGGAAAATTGGACAGCTACATACAAAGAATGAAACTGGACCACTTTCTTATACCATACACAAAAATAAACTCAAAATGGATTAAAGTGCTATATGTGAGGCCTGAAACCATAAAACTCCTAGAAAAAAGCATAGCTATTAATCTCTTTGACCTTGGCCTTAGCAGCAATTTTTTTCCAGATAGATCTCCTCAAACAAGGGAAACGAAAGCAAAACTAAACTATTTGGACTACACTAAAATGAAAAGCTTTTCAGAGCAAGGAAAACATCAACAAAATATAAATGCAATATACTGAATGGGAGAAGATATCTGCAAATATCTGATAAGGGGTTAACATACAAAATATTTAAAGAAACTGTACAACTCAAAACCAAAATAGTTAATCCAATTAAAAAATGGACAGAGGACCTGAATAGACATTTTTCCAAATAAGACACAGATGGCCGACAGATACATGAAGAGATTTTCAACATCACTAATCATCAGAAAAATGCAAATCAAAACCACAATGCGTTATCACCTCATACCGGCCAGAATGGCTAGAATTAAAAAGACAAGAAATAACAAGTGTCAACAAGAATGGAGAGAAAAGGCAATGCTGGTGCACACTGGTGGGAAAGTAAATTGATGCAGCCACTATGGAAAAGGGCATGGAGGTTCCTCAAAAAATTTAAAAAAATATAAATAACACCGTATGATTCAGTAATTCTACCACTGGGTATTTATCCAAAGAAAACAAAAGCGGTAATTTGAACAGCTATACATCCCTATGATTATTGCAGCATTGTAGATAATATCCAACATATAGAAATAACTTGTCTTGGGGCACCTGGGTGGCTCAGTCAGTTGGGTGACCGACTTCGGCTCAGGTCATGATCTCGCGGTCTGTGAGTTCGAGCCCCACATCGGGCTCTGTGCTGACAGCTCAGAGCCTGGAGCCGGTTTCAGATTCTGTGTCTCCCTCTCTCTCTGACCTTCCCCCATTCATGCTCTGTCTCTAAAATGAATAAACGTTAAAAAAAATGTAAAAAGAAATAACTTGTCTAGATGAATGGATAAAGAAGATGTGATATGACGTATATATTATGTATTTAAATAGTATTTGTGTATATTTACAATAAAATATTTATAGAATGGAATATTACTCAGCCATAATGACGAATGAGATCCTACCATTTGCAACAGTCTAGATGGACTTACAGGGTATTGAATTAAGGCAGAGAGAGACAGATCACATGATTTCACTTATTTGTGGAATCTAAAGATCCAACCAAGCAAGAGACAAAGACCAGAAACAGAGACATAAGTACAGGGAACAAACTGATGGTTGCCAGAAGGACGGGGGTGGACAAAATGGGTGGAAGGGAGTGGGAGGTACAGGCTTCCAGTTACAGAATGATTAAGTCACAGTGATGATAAGTACAGAATCAGGAATATAGTCAATGGTATGGTACTATAATATGTGTTTATACTGACAGATCGCAGCTACATTTGTGATAAGCAAACCATAATATATAGGGTTGTGGAATCACTATGTTGTACATGTGGAGCTAATGTAACACTCTAGCCAACTATGCTTCCATTAAAAAGAAACTGGTAATTTTAAACATGAAATATAAGAGTGGGAATTTAAAGCACAGACAGAGAAAAACAAATGGCTCAAATGGCCAGTTATCTAAATCAACCAGGATCTCTAAGACAAACGCTCCTCAAAGGATGAAGCTGTAAGGGCTGGCTCTCAATCTAGCTGTGTGGCTGGCTATGTGCTTATTCTAGATAGCCATCTTTGAAGAGAAATACCTCTGCAACAAAAGCTTAAGTCAGCCATTTGCAATACAAAAACATCGGGTTTACACTACAATGATATTCTGATGACAGAAGTTGTACATATTCAATTTAGCACATAAATGCATTATATAGAAGCTAGAAGGAAAAGGCTAAAATGTTAAATATTCATTTTTGAATATGGGATTAAAGGTGATGTTATTTTACATCCTACTTCATTTTCCAAATTGTATTTATAGAGTTTTCTTTATGTTTGAAACAATTACACAATTGTGTAACTTAAAATATGCAAAATTTCTTTAAGTTTTTAAATTCCAGCTGACCTACAGTGTAATGTTATTTGCAGGTATACAGTACAGTGATTCAACACTTGCATACAACACGTGGTACAAATGCACTCCTTAATTCCCATCACCCATTTTACAAATCCTCCCTACCTACTTCCCGTCTGGTAGCATCAGTCTGTTCTCTATAGTTAACAACAACCTGTTCCATGGTTTGCCTCTCTTGTTTTCCCCTTTGCTCATTTGTTTTGTTTCTTAAATTCCACAGATGAGTGAAATCATATGGTCTTTCTCTGATGGACTTATTTCACTTAGAATAGTACTCTCTAGGGGCACCTGGGTGGCTCAGTCGATTAAGCGTCCGACTTTGGCTCAGGTCATGATCTCCCAGTCCGTGGGTTCGAGTCCTGCGTTGGGCTCTGTGCTGACAGCTCAGAGCCTGGAGCCTGTTTTGGATTCTGTGTCTCCCTCTTTCTCTGACCCTCCCCTGTTCATGCTGTCTCAAAAATAAATAAATGTTAAAGAAAAAAAAAGAATAGTACTCTCTAGCTCTGCTCCATCCATGCTGCTGCAAATGGTAAGATTTCATTCTTTTTTATGGGTAATATTCCATTCATCTGTCTGTGGGTACTTGGGTTGTTTCCATAATTTGGCTATTTTAGATCATATTGTCATATGGGGAGGAATTAAGAATGTAGAGTGGTAGGGGGACCCTATGCTTGCCTCATCCATCAGACACAGCTACATAAATACCAAATCAATCTGAACACTCAAGATATCAACCTGAGGACTGAGAGAATAAACTGCATACCTGGAGGGAAATAAGGGGCACATTGTGGAGGGTAGGAGGTGTGCAGAGGAATCACGGGTGCAGTGGAGGGGAGGGAGCCCTGATCACAGATTTAGGTGGGGGGGGGTGGGGAGAGAGAGAAAGAGGGAGGGAGGGAGAGGGAGGGAGGGGGAAAGAGAGAGAGAGAGGGAGGACACAACATGTAGGGGATTGCACAAGAAAAATACGTCCCCAAAATTATTGATAGGGAAAATGAGAGGATCTGATTATTGCCAATTAGTACAAGCAGCAGAACTCAAAGACTAAAGTTTGAGAGGTCTGTGCCATTGCCACGGTGGAGCCTGACAGGCATAGCAGTGCTTCTGTGGAGAAAGAGTGTGGAGGCCCATAAGCAGACAGTGTGGTCAGAGGATCCCCTGGGTCACACTGGGAGAGACAGTCCCCCTTCTTGGAGTGCTTTGGAAGAGGTGGCACTGCCTCTCAGGGGACAAAAGAGTTAATAGTCACCATTGTGCTGTCCTGTATCATAGGAGTAGTGAAACCTGCTGAGGACAGCTAACCTAGATCCAGCTTTTCACTGCACTTGACCACAAACACCAAGCCCCCATGTGTTTGTGTACCTGCCCTTCTGGGACAAACCAGCACTAGCAACACCATGGCCAGACCTTCCCTCAAAAGTTCAGCATGAGTCTCTGACTCTCAAGGTCCCTAAAATCTGGAGTTTTGAAACCCAGCCAGTGTGCCAGAGGTAAAACACAGGAGCACTGCACTGCTTGGTGGGCACACAGGTTGGGCACAGACAGGCTGAAGGCAGGGATTGGAGGGACATCTAGAACACACACTGGGAGACTGTTCACTCTTCTCTGACAGCCTCCTTAACAGTAGAGGGCACGAACTCTCTTCTCTGGGGACAACAGAGCTGGCTGACACCATTTTCCCCCTCTGCCCATCAGCACAGACTTTAGTGAGCATCAGAGTTCACACAGCAGAGGCTTTGAGCCACTTACATCAAGCCCTGCCTACCCTGTGCTCTGCAAGTGCTTTTTTACTAAGCCAAGTGTGTCTGAGAGCCAGAGCAGACCAGTTCCCCCAGAAGAACAGCACAAATCCCCTCATGGACCAAGTCTACTGACCATAGAGTGCTATAGCTCCAGCTATAAGGGAAATAGGATCTAGCATCTTCTAACAAGCAAACCAAAACACATCTAGTTGAAACTTGACACACAATGGACAAGGTCCAAACACTCCCTAGTACAGGCAAGGAGAAACTCTGCCAACTACTAACCTGAGGGAAAGAACAGCCAAAACACAACAACAGAGTGCACAAGGCATACACTAGAAACACTTCCTGAAGTGCCAGACCCTAGGCAGTATGTGACCTCTCCTAATATAGCCATTAGTCTCAGGATCATGATATATAACAGGCTTTCCTAACACAGAAAAGAAAACAGATGTAGACAAAATGCCAAGATGAAGGAATTCATCCCCAAAGAAAGAACAAAAAAGGTCACACAGCAAGGGATCTAATCAAAATAGATATAGGTATTGCCTGAACCAGAACTTAAAATAGTCAGAAGGATACTAGCTGGGCTTGAGAAAAGCATAGAAGGGGGGGTCCCTTACCATAGAGATAAAAGACCTAGAACTAGTCACACTGAAATAAAAAATACCATAACTAGATGCAAAACTGACTAGTGTTATGACCACAAGGATGTAAGAAGTGGAAGAATGAGTGAGTGACACAGAAGATAAAATTATGGAAAATAATGAAGCTGAAAAGAAAAGAGAAAGAAAAATATTGGATTATTAATGTAGACTTAGAGAACTGACTCCATAAAGTGTAATAACATTTGTATTCATAGGAGTCCCAGAAGAAGAGAGGGGAAAAGGGGAAGAAGGTTTATCTGAGCAAAGCATAGATGAAATCTTCCTTAATGTGGGGAAGGAAATAGACATCCAAATCCAGAAAGCACAAAGAACTCTCATCAAAATCAACAAAAGCTGGCTAACACCAAGACATATCATAGCAAATTTTGCAAAATAGAGATAAGGAAAGAAAATCCTGAAAGCAGTAAAGGAAAATAAATTCCTAACCTACAAGTGAAAACAAATCAGGTTAGCACCAGAACTCTCCACAGAAAATTGACAGGACAGAAAGTAGTGGCATGATATAGTCAACATGCTAAATGGGAAAAATATGCTGCCAAGAATACTGTATCCAACAAGACTGTCATTCAGAATACAATGAGAGAAGAGTTTCCCAAATAAAAACTAAGGGAGTTCATGACCACTAAAAAAGCCCTGCAAGAAATATTAAAGGGGACACTTTGGGAAAGAAAGACCAAAAGTAACAAAGACTAAAAAAGTAATAGAGAAAATCTCCAGAAACAACAGCTTTAGAGATAATACAATGGCACTTAATTCATATCTATCAGTAAACATTCTGAACATAAATGGAGTAAATTCCCCAATCAAAAGGCATAGGGTATCAGAATGGATTTAAAAAAAATACCCAACCATATTCTGCCTACAAGAGATTCATTTTAGACTAAAGACACCTACAGACTTAAAGTGAGGGGATGGAAAACCATTTATCATGCTAATGGACATCAAAAGAAAACCAGGATAGCCATATTTATATCAGAAAAACTAGATTTTAAACCAAAGACTGTAATAGGAGATGAAGAAGGGCACTGTATCATAATAAAGGGGTCTTCCAACAAGATCTAACAATTTTAAATATTTGTGTCCCCAACTCTAACCACCCAAACATATAAATCAGTTAATAACAAAGGAACTCATTGATAAGAAGACAGTAACAGTAGGGTACTTTGACACCCCACTTACAACAATGGACAGATCATTAAGCAGAAAATCGACAAGGAAACAAAGGCTCTGAAAGGCACACTAGACCAGATGGACTTCACAGATATATTCAGAACATTTCATCCTAAAGCAGTAGAATACACATTCTTTTTGAATGCATATGGAACATTCTCCAGAATAGATCGCATGCTGGGTCACAAGTCAGATCTCAATGATTGCAAAAATTGAGATCATACCAAGCATCTTTTCAGACAACAGTGCTATAAAACTTGAAGTTAACCACAAAATTGGAAATTGGAAAGTCCACAAATACATGGAGGCTCTATAACATCCTACTAAAGATAAATGGGTTAACCAGGAAATTAAAAATTAAAAAAAATACATGGAAGCAAATGAAAATGAAAACATGACAGTCCAAAACCATTAGGATGCAGCAAAAAATGTGATAGGAGAGAAGTAGATAGATAGCATTATGGGTCTAATTCAAGAAGAAAAGTCTCAAAAAACACAACCTAACCTTACACATAAATGAGCTAGAAAAAGGAACAAATAATACCTAAAGCCAGCAGCAGCAGATGGGAAATAATAAATATTAGAGCAGAAACAAATGATACAGAAACAAACAGTAGGACATATCAATGAAACCAGGAGCTGGTTCTTTGAAAGAATTAGTAAAATTGATAAACCCCTAGCCATACTTACAAAAAGAAAAAATACCCAAATAAAATCAGGAATAGAAAAGATCACAGCCAACACTGCAGAAATACAAAAAAAAAATTGTAAGAGAATGATATGAAAAATTATATGCCAATAAATTGGGCAATCTGTAAGAAATGGTTAATTCTGGGAAACAAACTGCCAAATCTGAAATAGGAGGAAATAGAAAGTTTGAACAGACCGATAACCCATGAAGAAATTGAATCAGTTATCAAAAACTTCCCAGCAAACAAAAGTTCAGGACCAGATGGCTACCCAGATGAATTCTACCAAACATTTAAAGAAGAGTTAATACCTATGCTTCTCAAACTGTTCCAAAAAAAAAAAAAAAAAAGAAAAAGAAAAAGAAATGGAAAGAAAACTTCATTACTCATTATATAAGAGCAGCATTACTTGATTCCAAAATCAAACACTCCTCTAAAAAGGATAATTACAGACTAATATCCCTGATGATCATGGATGCAAAAATTCTCAAGATACTAGGAAATCAAATCAAACAGTATATTAAAAGAACTATTCACCACGATCAAGTGGGATTTATTCATGGTCTACAGGGGCGGTTCAATATATGCAAATCAATCAACATGATATGCCATGTTAATAAAAGAACCATATGATCCTGTCAATAGATGCATAAAAAGCATTTGACAAAGTACAGCATCCATTCTTAATAAAGACTTTTAACAAAGTAGGGACAGAGGGAACAGATTTCAGCATCATAGAAGCCATATATGCAAGACACAGATAAAATAATTCTCAATTGGGAAAAACAGAGCTTTTCCTCTATGGTCAGGAACAAGACAGGGATGTCCACTCTCACCACTATTATTTAACATAGTACTGGAAGTCCTAACGACAGCAATCAGACAACAAAAAGAAATAAAATCTATCCAAATTGGCAAGGAAAAAGTCAAACTTTCTCTATCTGCAGTTCATAGGATATGTAGAAATCCCTAAAGATTCCACCAAAAAATTGCTACAACTGATACACAACTTCAGCGAAATTGAAGGATACAAAAATCAACAAAACAGACATCTGTTGTATTTCTATACTAATGAAGAACAGCAGAAAGAGAAATGAAGGAATCAACCCCATTTACAATTGCACCAAAAACAAAATACCTAGGATTAAGCTGATCCAAAGAGGTAAAAGATCTCTACTCCGAAAACTATAGAACACTTATGACAGAAATTGAAGAGGACAGAAAGAAATGGCAAAACTACATGCTCACAGATTGGAAGAACGTGTCTATCCACCAGCATTTTTCACAGAGCCAGAACAAACTATCCTAAAATTTGTATATAACCACAAAAGACCCCAGATAGTTAAAGCAATCTTGAAAAAGAAAAGCAAAGCTGGAGGCATCACAATTCTGAGCTTTAAGTTATATTACAAAGATGTAGTCATGAAGACAGTATGGCTCTGGCACAAGCACAGACACATAGATCAATGGAACAGAATAGAAAATCCAGAAATTGTCCCACAACTGTACGGTCGACTAATCTGCAACAAAGCAGGAAAGAACAACAAATGGGGAAAAAAATCTTTTCCACAAATGGTGTTGGGACAACTAGACAGCAACATGCAGAAGCATGATATTGGATCAATTTATTACACCCTACATAATAGTAAATTCAAAATGGATGAAAGACCTAAATGTGAGACAGAAAACCATCAAAATCCTAGAGGAAAACACAGACAGCAACATCTTTGACATTGGTGGTAGCAACTTTTTTTAAAAAAATTTTTTTAATGTTTATTTATTTTTGAGAGAAACAGAGACAGAATGCGAGTAGGTTGGGGCAGAGAGAGAGAGGGAGACACAGAATCCAAAGCAGGCTCCAGGCTCCAAGCTGTCAGCACAGAGCTTGACACGGGGTTCGAACCCATGAGCTGCGAGATCATGACCTGAGCCGAAGTTGGATGCTCAACCAACTGAGCCACCCAGGCACCCCTGCAACTTCTAACTAGGCACATCTCTGGAGGCAAGGGAAACAAAAGCAAAAAGTAAGTATGGTACTTCATCAAGATAAAAACCTTTTGCACAGTGAAAGAAACAAATCAATACAACTGAAAGGCAGCCTACAGAATGGGAAAAGACATTTACAAAGGACTTATCTGATAAAGGGTTAGTATCCAAAATCTATACAGAATTTATCAAACTCATCACTCAAAAAAACAAATAATCAAGTTAAGAAATAGGCAGAAGACATGAATAGACATTTTTCCAAAGAAGACCTACAGTTGGCCAATAGTCATGTGAAAAGATGTTCAACATCACTCATCATCACAGAAATACAAATCAAAACCACACTGAGATACCACCTCAGAGCTGTCAGACTGGCTAAAATTAACAACACAGGAAACAACAGATGTTGGTGAAATTGTAAAGGGAAGGGGACCCTCTCACACCATTGGTGGGAATGCGAACTTGTGTACCCACTTGAGAAAACGGTATGGAGTTTTCTCAGAAAGTTAAAACCAGGACTACCCTATGACCCAGGATTTGCACTACTAGGTATTTACTCAAAGGATAAAAAAAAAATAGTGATTTTAAGGAGCACACGCACCCTGGTGTTTATAGCAACATCTTCAACAATAGCTAAATTATTAAAAGAGCACAAATGTCCATTGACTGATGAATGGATAAAGAAGAAGTGTTATATATACACACACACACAATGGAATATTACTCAGCCATCAAAAAGAATGACATATTGCCATTTGCAATGATGTGTACAAGGCTAGTGTATTATACTAAGTGAAAGAAGTCAGTCAGAGAAAGACAAATACCGTATGTTTTCACTCAAATGGAATTTAAGAAATAAAACAGATGAACATAGGTGAAGGAAATAAAAAAACAGGGAAGCAAACCATATGAGACTCTTAACTGTGGAGAACAAACTGAGGGGCGCTGGAAGGGAGGTAGGCTAAATAGGTATTGGGTATTAAGGAGGGCAGTTGTTTTGATGAGAACTGGGTGTTATATAACATCGGTTCTTGAAAAACATTGTATATGTTAACTAAAACTGAAGTAAAAACTTGAGACACAGAAATAATGTTATTATAATTTATTTTTGTGTATGGTATAAGAGAGTTGTACAATTTTTCCAACTCCATTTGTTAAAGAGACTGTCTTTTCCCCATGAGATAATATTGTTTTCTGCTTTGTCCAAGATTAACCAAGCATACAGTTGTGGATTCATTTCTGGGTTTTCAATTCTGTTCCATTAATCTCTGTGTTGGTTTTTGTGCCTGTAGCATACTGTTTTTATCACTACAGCTTTGTAATATAACTTGAAGTCCAGAATTGTGAGGCCTCCAGCTTTGCTTTGCTTTTTCAAGATTGCTTTGGCTCTTTGGGGTCTTTTGTGGTTCCATACATATTTTAGGATTTTTGTTCTAGCTCTGTGAAAAATGCTGGTGGTGTTCTGATAGGGATTACATTAAATGTGTAGATTGCTCTGGTAAAGTATCTTTTCATTTCCTTGTGTCATCTTCAATTTCTTTCATCAATGTTTTATAGTTTTCAGACTAGAGATCTTTTACATCTTTGGTTCAGTTTAATCCTAGGTATCTTATTATTTTGGGTGCATCTGTAAATTGGAGTGATTCCTTAATTTCTCTTTCTTCAGCTTCATTATTGGCATATAGAACTGCAGCATATTTTAAATTGATACTGTATCCTGTGACTTTACTGAAGTCATATATCAATTGTAGCTGTTTTTTGGTGGGAGTCTTTCAGGTTTTCTATATATAGTATCATGTCACCCATATATAGACATTTGACTTCTTCCTTGCAGGTTGGATGTCCTTTATTTCTTTTTGTTGTCTGATTTCTGTAGCTAGGACTTACAGTAGTATGTTAAATAACAGTGGTGAGAATGGACATCCCTGTCTTACTCCTGACTGTAGAGGAAAATCTTTCCATTTTACCCTCTCTAGGATATTAGCTGTGGGTTGTTCATATATGGCCTTTATTATGTTGAAGTATATTCCCTCTGTCTCAACTTTGAGACTTTTTATCATAAATGAATGTTGTATTTTGTCAAATTATTTTTCTGTATCCATTGATATCATATGATTCTTATCCTTTCCTTTATTAATGTGGTGTATAACAGTGATTGATTTGCAAATATTGAACCATCCTTGCAATCCAGGAATAAATCCCACTTGATCATGGGTAATGATTTAAGGTATTTTTGGATTCAGTTTGCTAGATTTTTATTGAGAATTTTTGTATCTATGTTCATCAGAGAAATTGGCCTATAGTTCTCTTTTTCAATAGTGTATTTTCTGGTTTTGATATCAGGGTAACGTTGGCCTCAGAATAAATTTGAAAGTTATTTCCTTTCTATTTATTGTAATAGTTTGAGAAGAATAGGTATTAACTCCTCAAGTGTTTAAGTGTTTGGTACAATTCACCTGTAAAGCCATTTGGTCACGGACTTTTGTTGGGGGTTTTTTGATTACTGAATCAATTTTTTTTTGCTGGTTGTGGCTATGTTCAATTTTCTTATTCTTTTCTGTTTCAGTTTCGGTAGTTTATGTGTGTCTACGAATTTTGGAGGTTGTCCAGTTTGTTTGCATCTAGTTTCTCATTACATTATAATTGTTTGAATTTCTGTGGCACTGATTATTTCTAATTCGTGATTTTATTATTTGAGCCACTTCTCTTCTTTTTGAAAAATCTGGCCAGAGATTTATCAATTTCATGAATTCTTTCAAAGAACCAGCTCATTTCATTGACCTGTTCTATTGCATTTTTATTTTCTATATCATTTATTTCTGCTCTAATCTTTGTTATGTCTTCCTTCTTCTGGCTCTAGGCTTACTTTGTTTTTCTTTTACTAGCTGCTTTAGTTGTAAGGTTAGGTTGTTTGAAACTTTTCTTGCTTTTTGATGTAAGCCTATATTGCTATATACTTCCCTCTTCTGACAACTTTTACTGCATCCCAAAGGTTTCAGACCATTGTGTTTTCATTTTCATTTGTTTCTATGTATTTATTTAAATTTCTTCTTTGAATTTCTGGTTGCCCCTTCATAGTTGAGTAGCATGCTGTTTAACTTACATGTATTTGTGGTCTTTCCAAATTGTTTCTTGTAGTTGACTTCTAGTTTTATATTTCTTTGGTTAGAAAATGTGCATGGTATTTAGTTCAGTCTTTTTGTATTTGTTTTATGACCTAATATGTGATCTACTTTGGAGAATGTTCCATGTGCTCTTGAAAAGAATGTACATTCTGCTGTTTTAGAATGGAATGTTCTGACTTCATCAAATATAATAACATTTGTGTTATTATGAGTCCCAGAAGAAGAGAGAGAAAAGGTGGCTGAAAATTTACTTCAAGAAAAAATAGCAGAAAACTTCCCTAATCTGGGAAAGAAACAGACTTTCAAATCCAGGAGGCACAGAGAACTCTCATCAAAATCAAGGAAAGCATGCAAACATCAAGGCATACTGTAATTAAAATTTCAAAATACAGTGATAAAGAAAAATCCTAAAAGCAACAAGATAAAGTCCTTACCTTAAAAGGAAAAATCCTCAAGTATAGCTGTAGATTTCTTAACAGAAACTTGGCAAGCCAGAAGGTAGTGGCATGATATATTCAAAGTACTTAATGGGAAAAATCTGCAACCAAATATATCTACTTAGCAAAATTGACCTTCAGAATGGAAAGAGAGATAATTGTTCCCTAGACAAAGAAGAAGTAAGGGAGCCCTGCAAGAAATATTAGAGGGGATTCTTTGAGTGGAAAGGAGAGACCAAATGTGACAAAGACAAAAATGGATCAGAGGAAAGCTCCAGAAACAATGACATAGCAAGTAAGAAGATGGCACTAAATACACATTTATCAATTACTCTGAACGTAAATGGACTAAACACTCTAATCAAAAGACATAGTGTCAGAATGGTTTAAAAAAAAATAAGATCCATCTATATGTTGCCTATAATAGATTCATTTTAGATCTAAAACCACCTGCAGATTTAAAGTTAGGGAGTAAAGAGACATTTATCACACAAATGGATGTCAAAAGGAAGCCTTGGTAGCTCTCCTTATATCGGACAAACTAGACTTTAAAACAAAGACTGCAAAAAGAGACAAAGAAGATCATTTACATAATAATAAAGGGGACAATCCAACAAGAATATATAACAATGGTAGATATTTATGCACAGATATGGAAGCACCCAAATATATAAAACGGAATTGATAATTAACACAATATAGGGGACTTTATTTTTTTTTTTAATTTTTTTTTTCAACGTTTATTTATTTTTGGGACAGAGAGAGACAGAGCATGAACGGGCGAGGGGCAGAGAGAGAGGGAGACACAGAATCGGAAACAGGCTCCAGGCTCTGAGCCATCAGCCCAGAGCCCGACGCGGGGCTCGAACTCACGGAGCGCGAGATCGTGACCTGGCTGAAGTCAGACGCTTAACCGACTGCGCCACCCAGGCGCCCCTAGGGGACTTTAAACAAGGAAAATTTTAAAAACCTACTTTATTTTCTATACAACATGATTTGGTAGATCACATAATAATTTTGCAACAGGTAGAAATTGGTAATGAGGACGAATAGAAATTTCTGACACTACTCCCTGTCTTCTGCACACTTTTTCTATTATCTCTACTCTTTTCTTCAAAAATCTAATTATCACAAGACTTTTTAAATTCTGATTATTTCTCCATTGTTATTCCTGTCACTTCACAAGAAATAAAGCTGTGCTAGTTGAACTGTGAACCCTGGTGAATGTCAATGACATGTATAGAAATATAAGTTCTTTGGAGTGCCTGGGCGGCTTAGTTGTTTAAGCCTCTAACTCTTGATTTCAGCTCAGGTCATGATCTCATGGTTTAGGGGGATCAAGCATAGAGCCTCCTTGGGATTCTCTTTCTTTCACAATACATAAACATAAAAACAAAGAAATATCAGCCCTTTATTCTCTTACAAATTCTCTTACACCCCCAAAGAAACAAAAATAATAATCCCTTATCACTTAACAGAATCATTGTATCTTGAAACCATGAGATATGAAGGCTTCCCTTCAGATCCCATTTTATTTCTCTTTGGTCACATAAATTGTAATTTTATTAATGTCATAAGACATTTGTCCTTTTTTATGTTTAAGTAATTGTTTTCTGAGGCTGAGTAATATTTTTCACAAGAGACAACCCATGCTCTGTGGCACTAAATGAATGAATAAACAAAGGACTTTTTTGGATTGTATATCAACCTCTGTGTGCAGGCCACTGTGTTAAATAAAGTGAGAGCTAGAAACTCTCACCATGAAAATGAACACTTTGATGCTATGTTTATAGAGAAAAATGTTAAACATAGAAAAATGTTAAAAATAGAAGAAAACATTGTTTAGGAGAACTTGATGGGATGCCCAAGTGTTGAGAAAGCAAATTCTACAGTTGGTCAGAATAAGGTGAGCACTGGAATCTGGAATTGATAATGATTTTAAGCTGGACTTTAAACTGAAACAGGTCACTTTTGGTTTGGAGAAAGAAAGATATGAAAGTTTGATAGAGATAATATGGCCCAAAGTGGCCCTAAGTAAGCAATAATGACTGTAGCAAAGATTTTGGTAAGCTGAGAAGTTGGCTACTATACTGAAAACATAGGGTTGAGTAAGAACTTGAAATTCCCCAAAATATCTCAAAGTGTCTGGAATTTTTCTCGTAAGAAATGGAAAATCATTTGGAAAGATAAATTACCCAAAGGCATATGAAGAAAGCAAATTTTAAGGAAGATTGCTTTGGGCTGTCTAGAGACTAGAGCACACAATGGCAGTTATTACAACTCTAAGCATGGAATATGCCATTGCATCACACCTGCAAACATTGCTATGTTCCCTGAAGAATGGAAGAATGTTGTGACCATTCCTACAGAAGACAGGTATGTATCCTATATTTTTATTTTATTTTATTTAATTTTTTTTTCAACCTTTATTTATTTTTGGGAGAGAGAGAGTCAGAGCATGAATGGGGGAGGGGCAGAGAGAGAGGGAGACACAGAATCGGAAACAGGCTCCAGGCTCTGAGCCATCAGCCCAGAGCCTGACGCGGGGCTCGAACTCCCGGACCGCGAGATCGTGACCTGGCTGAAGTCGGACGCTTAACCGACTGCGCCACCCAGGCGCCCCGTATCCTATATTTTTAAAATAGAATTATGAAGGGAGAGTTGCACATGGTATCATTACAGCATATAAGTGAAACAGTGATTTTTCAACCTATTTTTTTTTGTTTATGCCACATTTTGTATTAAAATAACTGCAGATGCATTTTGAAAATTTACTTGCCCTAAGATACTACTGGAGTATCTAGAATTCTATAAAGCCATCCAGAGTCATCATGCTCTGCAATGGACTATTCCTGAGATCTGTGAAATCTGTCACTGTTTTCTACTATATAATCAAGAGACAAAGTTCTCCAACATATTTCTTTGCGGTTAACTTGATGGCATGTGTCTTAATTCTCAGGTTCACAAGTGGTTCCTGAACTGCAGCATGTCCTCTGCTTCATTCAGCAATGTGACTTTTATGACAGGCATTGCCATAAAATGCGTATATATATGCACACACATACATATATGTACACATATGTATGGTATATATATATGTATTTTTTTGTATATATATAGCTATAGCCTGAATGGCAACAAAAACACATTTTATTTGTTGATCAAAATTTGGCTAAAGCTATAAAAAGTTTGTGCTACACCATCTTATCTACATCATACTGGCTACGTCCCTTTAATATAAATATATATGCATATATATACATATATAAAGAAACATTACATGCTTGTATATATTTTTCTGCCACGCACACATTCTATCTCTAGAAATAGAGGACATTTATCCTTAACACATTCAGTACAACTAAAGAAAGGAATGATGCTCAGAGATAAAGTAACAATGGTTCACATCATAAAAATAAAACTTTGGGAGGATTTTCTTAAATGAATATGGGATATTATGATTTACAAAAAATTTTAAAAAACACATGTGATTTTTTTTCTTTTTATTTTTCTTTGAGGGAAAGAAAGCATGCCAGTGGGGGAGAGGAGCAGAGGGAGAGAGAAATTCTAAGCAGGCTCTATGCTCAGCATGGAGTCTGATGCGGGGCTCAATCCCACAACCCTGGGACCATGACCTGAGCTGAAATCAAGAGTTGGATGCTCAACCGACTGACCCACCCAGGCACCCCATGATTTATTTTATTAAAAGAAGCACAAGGACTTGAAAGTCAGATGTATTTCAGTTTAAACCTTAATACAAGAGAACCAAGTAACAAATATTCTGGGGCCAGTTAATAGCCAGTTGGAGTCTCATTTGCATTGGTTACAAAATGAGGGAAATCGTAACCACCTGTCAAGAGTTATGGTGAAGTTTATAAATAAATAAAACTCTTAGGTTACAGTTCTGACAATGTCACTCAGCCATGACTGAGTGAGAGCTAAGCTTTAAGCATTGTACTCATTGTGAAGATTCCAGCTAATACCTTAGCGCTTGGACCTTAGAGACCACCTCAGGCACTGCGTAGACATCAAACAAGTAGCCAAGTTTTATGGTCAGGAGAAACTTTATTATAGACATGGATGGTGGGAGACAGTTAGGTGCTCAGAGATAAGGGAAGTTTACTAAATAAATTGAACCATTGTATCTCCTGAATTCACTTTTTTCTTACTTTTTAAGAAGGAAAGTCAAATATCACTGAACAGAATCTTAAGAGGATGCAAGTTCAGAATTTCAATGGAAGTATAATCAGGGATCTCCTTATAAAAGCAAAGTATTTTTACATTTAATGCATCCTCTACATAACCTTTTAAAATTACTGGAACATTAGGCAGGGCAGGAAAGGTTAACTACTTCAGCTTAACTCTCCAGTTAAGCTGTTGTCTTTCCTGTCATACATAAAAACCTAATATTCATCCATTTCTACTTTTCTAAGACCAGTTTAGTAGCTATTGTCTCATATCACAAATTAGGATGATTTTTTAGGTGGAGGGTTTTGTGAGTTACTATTGGTGTGGAATCAGTCAAAACTATTGATGCAGGACAATCTGGCTTCATCAAATCCTTTAACTTATATCCCTAAATAACACTTAAGATTTTAAGTTTGGAGCTACAACTTTATGCTTGAAGAGACAATGTTAAGTCTGCAGTTGGCTTATATATTTGTGTAAGTGTGCTTAGTAATCACAAGAGAATATATGTAGGTTAACTTAATTTGGGAGATAGTTTGTTTTGCCATCTATTGAGGAATTATGTAAATTCTCTTCTCAGTGTCACAGCAAATGCCGTGGTCCAATGTCAAGTCACAAAATGTTGACTGAAAAGTGCCCAGATGTTTATCTGAAGATACAAACTCAAGTGCAAGCCTGAATTCTAAATTGGATTTCACTGCTTAATGACTATATGACTTTCAATAAGATAACCCTATTCTAAATCTTTGTAACAATTTTTTTTTGCAGTTTTATTGAGAAATAGCTGACGTACTTCACTGTGTATGTTTGAGGCATACATCATGATGGTTTGATTTACATATATCACAAGATGATTACCACAATAGGTTCAGCTAACAATCCTATAAATACAACAAAAAAGAAAACCTTTTCCTTGTGATGAGACCTCCTAGAATCAACTCTAGCTTTCCTATATGTCAATTGCAGTGTTAGCTACAGTCATGTACAATAAAGCCCTAGAACTCACTTCTCTTTTAACCGGAAGTTTGTACCTTTTGACCACCTTCTTCCAATCCACCCTACCTTACCCTCTACCTCTAATAACCACAAGTCTGATCTCTTTTTATGATTTTCTTAATACTACATCTGTGAGATCATACAGTATTTATCTTCCTGTATTATTTTACTTAGCATAATGCTTTCAAGTCCATCCATGTTGTCATAAATGACAGGATTTCCTTAAAAGGGGAAACAATACCCTATTGTATATACATGTACCACAATTTCTTTATCCATTTATCCGCAGATAGACACTTAGATTGTTTCCATGTTTTGGCTATTATATATAATGATACTATGAATACGAGAACATTAATGCCTTTTTTTTTTTTTTTTTTTTTTTTAGGGTCAGACAGTTTAATGAGCTTTACTTATTGGGTAAAAGTATTGACATTTGATGGAAAAACAAATGCAGCCCCGGTCCTCCTTGCAACCCTGTCACAGCTCAAAGGGCTCCATCCCCCAGGGGAAACCATGGTGAGGAGTCCTGCAGTTGGGAGCCCAAATGTGAACAGGCACAGGGCTGTCTTGCTCCTGTAACTTCCACTCGCGGCAGCACATGGGCAATGCTTCTGCACCTGTTGTGCATTGAACAACTTGAGAACACAGTGCATGCGCTAGCAGTGGGAGCCCTGACCCCACACCGAAGGGCGATCATTGCATGGCACCTCGCATTCCTGGCAGCAGCCATTAAAGGTCTTCCCAGAGATGCGGCAGTTCTCCTCCTTGGCCAAGGAGAGCCAAATGGCCACAGCCATCAGGCAGTCTTTACCTTCAAGACAGTGGAGTCTCCTCCAGCCTAACCACACACCATCCTACCACCTTCCATTTTAATATTTTTAAAATATATTCCCAGAAGTACAATCATAGATCATGTGTTAGTTCTATTTTTAATTTTTTTTGAGGATACTCCATGCTGTTTTCTGTGATGGCTCTACCAATTTACATTCCCACCAATAGTGCACAAAAGTTTCCTTAGCCTTTGTTGTGGGTTTTTTTTTTTGTTTTCTTTTGTTTTTTACCTTTTTAAAATAGGCTTCATCCCCAGTGAGAACCCCAACTCAAACTCAGGACCATGAGATCAAGACCTAAGCCAAGATCAAAAGTCGAGTGCTCAAGGGACTGAGCACCCCGTTTTTGTCTTTCTTATGGTCATTCTAACAGGTATAAGGTGATATTTCATTGCGGTTTTAGTTTACATTTCCCTAGTGACATTGAACATTTTTTCATGTACCTGTTGGTCTTTCCTACATCTTTGGAGAAATATCTGGAGAAATATCAATTTAGGTCCTTTGCCCATTTGTTTGTGTTTTGTTTTGCTATTGAGTTCTATGCATTCTTTGTATGTTTTGCACATTAATCCGTTATCAGATATATCATTTGCAAACATGTTTTCCCATTTCATAGGTTGTCTTTTCACTTTGTTGATGGTTTCTCTTGCCATGTACGAGTTTCTTAGTTGATGTAGTCTCACTGGTTTTTTTGCTGCTTATATTTAGATGTCATATCTAAGAAATTATTATGGAGCTTTATGTCATGGAGCTTTATTTCTAGGTTTTCTTCTAGGACTTTCATGCTTTCAGACCTCACATTTAAGAGTTAAGTCTAGGTCACATTTTGACTTAATTTTTGTGAATGGTATGACAGATGGGTTTAGTTTCTTTCTTTTATAAGTGAATATCAAGTTATCCCAACACCTTTTATTGAAAAGACAGCACTTTCTCCTTTGAATATTCTTGGTTCCTTCATCAACTATTATTTGACGGCTATATGTGTTTATTTTCTGGAATCTTGATTCTGTTTCATTTATCTTTTGATCTCTCTTTCCACCGGTACCATATGGTTTTAATGACTATAGCTTTATAGTATAGCTTTAAATCAGTAAGTGTATGATAATGATGCCTTCTGTTTTGTTCTCAGGATTTTTTTTTTTAACTATTTGTGATCTTTTGTGGTTCCATAGAAGTTTTAAAAGTGCTTTTTCTCCTTAAAAAAATTCACATCTTGATAGGGACTACATTGAATTCATAGAGGACTTCTGGTAGTATTGACATTTTAACTATATTAATTCATTCAACATAGGATGCCTTTGCATTTGTCCTTTTTCCCATTTGTTTCATCATTGTCTTATACTTTGACAGAAGTCACTGTAAAATTTTTTTCTAAGTATCTTATTATGTTTGATGCCATTGTAAATGAGACTTTTTTTCAGGAAATTCATTTGTGTATAGAAATGCAATTGATTTTTATGTTAATTTTCTATCCTACAACTTTACTTAATTTTAAATAGAAAATTCTAAAGACTCAACAAAAACAAACTGTTGGATCTAATCAAAGAATTATGTAATCTGAAAAGAGAGATACTTTTACTGCTTCCTTTCCAATTCTAATACCATTTCTTTTTCTTGCCTGGTAGCACTAGAAGTCCTAGTTAATGCAATGGGGAGTAGGAGTGCTAAGAGTAAGCACTCTTGTCTTGTTCCTAATCTTACAGGAAAAGTTTTCAATCTTTCACCATCAAGTATGAGGTTAGTTGCGGGCTTGTCCTATATGGCCTTCATTATGTTGAGATATTTCTTTCCATGCCTAACTTGTTAACAGTTTTTATCAGAAATGGCTATTGAATATTGTCATGTACTTTTCTGTAACTGTTAATTCTATAATTTCCTTCCATTCTATTAATGTGATATATCACATTTATTGATTTGCATATGGTGAACCATGCTGGCAGTCCAGGGATAAATCCCATTCGATCATGGTGAGTGATCTTTTAATATGCTGTTGAATCTGGTTTGTATTTTATTGAGAATTTTTGCATCTATATTCGTCAGGGATGTTGGCCTGTATGTTTCTGGTTTTGATATCAGGATAATCCTGGCCTCATAAAATGACTTTGGGAGTGTTCCCTTCTCTTTGACTTATTTTGGAAGAGTTTGAGTAGGATTGGTGTTAATTTTCATTGAAACATTTCATAAAATTCACCCATGAAGTCATCTGGTCTGGGTTTTTCTTCATTGTGAGGTTTTTAATTACTGATTCAATCTCCTTATTCGTAAATAGTCTGTTCAGGTTTTCTATTTCTTCCTGTCTAATCACTTTTCTCACCTGAATATGTGAATAATGTATATCAAGATTAAAAATTTGATAATGCATTTTCTTTGTAATTCAGAAAGCACATACACTTTACTTTATAGATTCTACACAACATTCTTCACATAGGATTTGTTTACATTTCTAGCAGCAATAAGTTTATCCAATGTATCTTATTCTATGACATTTACATGAAGAATACAATTCCTTTAAGCAAATTTCCTATCAAAGTATTACTAAGAGGGGGAGAGGGAAGATGGCTGCGTAGGAGGACGCTGGGCTCACCGCGCGTCCTGCTGATCACTTAGATTCCACCTACACCTGCCTAAATAACCCAGAAAACTGCCAGAGGATTAGCAGAACGGAATCGCCGGAGCCAAGCGCAGACGAGAGGCCCACGGAAGAGGGTAGGAAGGGCGGCGAGGCGGTGCGCACTCCACGGACCGGCGGGAGGGAGCCGGGGCAGAGGGGGGGCTCGCCGGCCAAGCAGAGCCCCCGAGTCTGGCTTGCAAAAAGCGGAGGGGCCTGACGGACTGTGTTCCCACAGCAAGCGCGACTTAGCGTCTGGGAGGTCATAAGTTAACAGCTCTGCTCAGAAAGCGGGAAGGCTGGAGGACAAAGGGAAGGAGAGCTGCTGAGCCCCCGGACGACAGAGCTCAGTTTGGTGGGGAACAAAGGCGCTCGCCAGCGCCATCTCCCCCGCCCATCCCCCAGCCAAAATCCCAAAGAGAACCAGTTCCTGCCAGGGAACTTGCTCACTCCCCGCAAACACCCAACTCTGCACTTCTGCGGAGCCAAACCTCCGGCAGCAGATCTGACTCCCTCCTGCTGCCACAGGGCCCCTCCTGAAGTGGATCACCTAAGGAGAAGCAAGCTAAGCCTGCCCCTCCTGCCCCTGTGCACCTTGCCTACCCACCCCAGCTAAGACGCCAGATCCCCAGCATCACAAGCCTGGCAGTGTGCAAGTAGCCCAGATGGGCCACCCCACCCCACAGTGAATCCCGCCCCTAGGAGAGGGGAAGAGAAGGCACACACCAGTCTGACTGTGGACACAGCAGTGGGCTGGGGGCAGACATCAGGTCTGACTGCGGCTCCGCCCACCAACTCCAGTTATACACCACAGCACCCTGTAGGTCCGCACCACGCCAGGGACTATCCAAAATGACCAAGCGGAAGAATTCCCCTCAGAAGAATCTCCAGGAAATAACAACAGCTAATGAGCTGATCAAAAAGGATTTAAATAATATAACAGAAAGTGAATTTAGAATAATAGTCATAAAATTAATCGCTGGGCTTGAAAACAGTATAGCTGACAGCAGAGAATCTCTTGCTACAGACATCAAGGGACTAAGGAACAGTCACGAGGAGCTGAAAAACGCTTTAAACGAAATGCATAACAAAATGGAAACCACCACGGCTCAGATTGAAGAGGCAGAGGAGAGAATAGGTGAACTAGAAGATAAAGTGATGGAAAAAGAGGAAGCTGAGAAAAAGAGAGAGAAAAAAATCCAGGAGTATGAGGGGAAAATTAGAGAACTAAGTGATACACTAAAAAGAAATAATATACGCATAATTGGTATCCCAGAGGAGGAAGAGAGAGGGAAAGGTGCTGAAGGGGTACTTGAAGAAATAATAGCTGAGAACTTCCCTGAACTGGGGAAGGAAAAAGGCATTGAAATCCAAGAGGCACAGAGAACTCCCTTCAGACGTAACTTGAATCGATCTTCTGCACGACATATCATAGTGAAACTGGCAAAATACAAGGATAAAGAGAAAATCCTGAAAGCAGCAAGGGGTAAACGTGCCCTCACATATAAAGGGAGACCTATAAGACTCGTGACTGATCCCTCTTTTGAAACTTGGCAGGCCAGAAAGAATTGGCACGAGATTTTCAGTGTGCTAGACAGAAAAAATATGCAGCCGAGAATCCTTTATCCAGCAAGTCTGTCATTTAGAATAGAAGGAGAGATAAAGGTCTTCCCAAACAAACAAAAACTGAAGGAATTTGTCACCACTAAACCAGCCCTCCAAGAGATCCTAAGGGGGACCCTGTGAGACAAACACCAGAGACATCACTACAAGCATAAAACATACAGACATCACAATGACTCTAAACCCATATCTTTCTATAATAACACTGAATGTAAATGGATTAAATGCGCCACCCAAAAGACAGAGGGTATCAGAATGGATAAAAAAACAAGACCCATCTATTTGCTGTCTACAAGAGACTCATTTTAGACCTGAGGACACCTGTAGATTGAGAGTGAGGGGATGGAGAACTATTTATCATGCTACTGGAAGCCAAAAGAAAGCTGGAGTAGCCATCCTTATATCAGACAAACTAGACTTTAAATTAAAGGCTGTAACAAGAGATGAAGAAGGACATTATATAATAGTGACAGGGTCTAGCCATCAGGAAGAGCTAACAATTATAAATGTCTATGCGCCGAATACCGGAGCGCCCAAATATATAAAACAATTACTCATAAACATAAGCAACCTTATTGAGAAGAATGTGGTAATTGCAGGGGACTTTAACACCCCACTTACAGAAATGGATAGATCATCTAGACACACGGTCAATAAAGAAACAAGGGCCCTGAATGAGACATTGGATCAGATGGACTTGACAGATATATTTAGAACTCTGCATCCCAAAGCAACAGAATATACTTTCTTCTCGAGTGCACATGGAACATTCTCCAAGATAGATCATATACTGGGTCACAAAACAGCCCTTCATAAGTTTACAAGAATTGAAATCATACCATGCATACTTTCAGACCACAATGCTATGAAGCTTGAAATCAACCACAGAAAAAAGTCTGGAAAACCTCCAAAAGCATGGAGGTTAAAGAACACCCTACCTAACGAATGAGTGGGTCAACCAGGCAATTAGAGAAGAAATTAAAAAATATATGGAAACAAACGAAAATGAAAATACAACAATCCAAACGCTTTGGGACACAGCGAAGGCAGTCCTGAGAGGAAAATACATTGCAATCCAGGCCTATCTCAAGAAACAAGAAAAATCCCAAATACAAAATCTAACAGCACACCTAAAGGAAATAGAAGCAGAACAGCAAAGGCAGCCTAAACCCAGCAGAAGAAGAAATAATAAAGATCAGAGCAGAAATAAATAATATAGAATCTAAAAAAAAACTGTAGAGCAGATCAACGAAACCAAGAGTTGGTTTTTTGAAAAAATAAACAAAATTGACAAACCTCTAGCCAGGCTTCTCAAAAAGAAAAGGGAGATGACCCAGATAGATAAAATCATGAATGAAAATGGAATTATTACAACCAATCCCTCAGAGATACAAACAATTATCAGGGAATACTATGAAATATTATATGCCAACAAATTGGACAACCTGGAAGAAATGGACAAATTCCTGAACACCCACACTCTTCCAAAACTCAATCAGGAGGAAATAGAAAGCTTGAACAGACCCATCACCAGCGAAGAAATTCAATCGGTTATCAAAAATCTCCCAACAAATAAGAGTCCAGGACCAGATGGCTTCCCAGGGGAGTCCTACCAGACATTTAAAGCAGAGATAATACCTATCCTTCTCAAGCTATTCCAAGAAATAGAAAGGGAAGGAAAACTTCCAGAGTCATTCTATGAAGCCTGTATTACTTTGATTCCTAAACCAGACAGAGACCCAGTAAAAAAAGAGAACTAAAGGCCAATATCCCTGATGAATATGGATGCAAAAATTCTCAATAAGATACTAGCAAATCGAATTCAACGGCATATAAAAAGAATTATTCACCATGATCAAGTGGGATTCATTCCTGGGATTCAGGGCTGGTTCAACATTCGCAAATCAATCAACGTGATACATCACATTAACAAAAAAAAAAGAGAAGAACCATATGATCCTGTCAATCGATGCAGAAAAGGCCTTTGACAAAATCCAGCACCCTTTCTTAATAAAAACCCTTGAGAAAGTCGGGATAGAAGGAACATACTTAAAGATCATAAAAGCCATTTATGAAAAGCCCACAGCTAACATCATCCTCAACGGGGAAAAACTGAGAGCTTTTTCCCTGAGATCAGGAACACGACAGGGATGCCCACTCTCACCACTGTTGTTTAACATAGTGCTGGAAGTTCTAGCATCAGCAATCAGACAACAAAAGGAAATCAAAGGCATCAAAATTGGCAAAGATGAAGTCAAGCTTTCGCTTTTTGCAGATGACATGATATTATACATGGAAAATCCGATAGACTCCACCAAAAGTCTGCTAGAACTGATCCATGAATTCAGCAAAGTTGCAGGATACAAAATCAATGTACAGAAATCAGTTGCATTCTTATACACTAACAATGAAGCAACAGAAAGACAAAAAGAAACTGATCCCATTCACAATTGCACCAAGAAGCATAAAACACCTAGGAATCAATCTAACCAAAGATGTAAAGGATCTGTATGCTGAAAACTATATTAAGCTTATGAAGGTAATTGAAGAAGATTTAAAGAAATGGAAAGACATTCCCTGCTCATGGATTGGAAGAATAAATATTGTCAAAATGTCAATACTACCCAAAGCTATCTACACATTCAATGCAATCCCAATCAAAATTGCACCAGCATTCTTCTCGAAACTAGAACAAGCAATCCTAAAATTCATATGGAACCACAAAAGGCCCCGAATAGCCAAAGGAATTTTGAAGAAGAAGACCAAAGCAGGAGGCATCACAATCCCAGACTTTAGCCTCTACTACAAAGCTGTCATCATCAAGACAGCATGGTATTGGCACAAAAACAGACACATAGACCAATGGAATAGAATAGAAACCCCAGAACTAGACCCACAAACGTATGGCCAACTAATCTTTGACAAAGCAGGAAAGAACATCCAATGGAAAAAAGACAGTCTCTTTAACAAATGGTGCTGGGAGAACTGGACAGCAACATGCAGAAGGTTGAACCTAGACCACTTTCTCACACCATTCACAAAAATAAACTCAAAATGGATAAAGGACCTGAATGTGAGACAGGAAACCATCAAAACCTTAGAGGAGAAAGCAGGAAAAGACCTCTCTGACCTCAGCCGTAGCAATCTCTTCCTCGACACATCCCCAAAGGCAAGGGAATTAAAAGCAAAAGTGAATTACTGGGACCTTATGAAGATAAAAAGCTTCTGCACAGCAAAGGAAACAACCAACAAAACTAAAAGGCAACCAACGGAATGGGAAAAGATATTTGCAAATGACCTATCGGACAAAGGGCTAGTATCCAAAATCTATAAAGAGCTCACCAAACTCCACACCCGAAAAACAAATAACCCAGTGAAGAAATGGGCAGAAAACATGAATAGACACTTCTCTAAAGAAGACATCCGGATGGCCAACAGGCACATGAAAAGATGTTCAGCGTCGCTCCTTATCAGGGAAATACAAATCAAAACCACACTCGGGTATCACCTCACACCAGTCAGAGTGGCCAAAATGAACAAATCAGGAGACTATACATGCTGGAGAGGATGTGGAGAAACGGGAACCCTCTTGCACTGTTGGTGGGAATGCAAACTGGTGCAGCCGCTCTGGAAAGCAGTGTGGAGGTTCCTCAGAAAATTAAAAATAGACCTACCCTATGACCCAGCAATAGCACTGCTAGGAATTTATCCAAGGGACACAGGAGTACTGATGCATAGGGGCACTTGTACCCCAATGTTCATAGCAGCACTCTCAACAATAGCCAAATTATGGAAAGAGCCTAAATGTCCATCAACTGATGAATGGATAATGAAATTGTGGTTTATATACACAATAGAATACTACGTGGCAATGAGAAAAAATGAAATATGGCCTTTTGTAGCAACGTGGATGGAACTGGAGAGTGTGATGCTAAGTGAAATAAGCCATACAGAGAAAGACAGATACCATATGGTTTCACTCTTATGTGGATCCTGAGAAACTTAACAGGGACCCATGGGGGAGGGGAAGGAAAAGAAAAAAAAAAAAAAAAGAGGTTAGAGTGGGAGAGAGCCAAAGCATAAGAGACTGTTGAGAACTGAGAGCAAACTGAGGGTTGATGGGGGGTGGGAGGGAGGAGAGGGTGGGTGATGGGTATTGAGGAGGGCACCTTTTCGGATGAGCACTGGGTGTTGTATGGAAACCAATTTGACAATAAATTCATATATAAATAAAAAAATAAATAAATAAATAAATAATAAATAAATAAATGTAAAAATAAATAAATAAATACTATGAAATTAAAAAAAAAAACAAAGTATTACTAAGAGTTTATACATTTAGTAAGCAATATACTTCGAGATTATTTTTGATGTTTTTTTTTTTTTAATTTTTTTTTCAACGTTTATTTATTTTTGGGACAGAGAGAGACAGAGCATGAACAGGGAAGGGGCAGAGAGAGAGGGAGACACAGAATCGGAAACAGGCTCCAGGCTCTGAGCCATCAGCCCAGAGCCCGACGCGGGGCTCGAACTCCCAGACCGCGAGATCGTGACCTGGCTGAAGTCGGACGCTTAACCGACTGTGCCACTCAGGCGCCCCTATTTTTGATGTTTTATATTTAGTAAACATGATGTTTGGTATAAAGGCATATTTACTATTTAGTTTTTTATGACTACCTTACCCACATATATTAAGGGCCAAAATACATTCAAGAAAAAAAATGCTTACTTTTATTGCTTTCAATACACATCTCTTTCTTGACCTGTATAATCTACCCTATGAAAAGATGATAAATTCAGTACACTTCAAACTGCTTTCCCCCGTCATCAAATTTTTAGTTATATAACTTCTAATGGTTTTCCTATTGAGTGTACTAACACTCTTTATTAATAAAATTTACAGAATACTAATTCATTCAAAATATAAATATGAGGATATCAGTGCCTACACTTCACTTCTGGATATTCCCCCCAACTTTCCTATTTATAATCCAGTACAGCATAACTTGTACAAGTAAAACAAAATCACCTTTTAATTTTGTTACATAACTAAAATCTGACTTCATTTTACAATGCTTCCAAAAATATATCTAATAAGATTGTAATTGTGTCATCATTTTCATAGAATGAATAAATATATTGTGAGGTAGAGATCGGAGCTATAGATAAACATATGCTTTTCCCTGCCTCCAAATAATCCTTTTCATTCAGAATATTCCTTGCCTCCAAAAACAAACATTGAAATTTCTTTCATTTTATCAAGTGATTAAAATCATGCTGCACGTTTTCTCCTTCGTATTGGTACCCCAGATATTTTATTCAATTCTTGTTGTCTCTTTAGCTTTTCCTTTACAAAGTTTTTTTTTAGTACGAGAATATGCCTTCTGCAGTTTCTTAACGTTAGAATCCTGTGATTTTCTAGTGTTAATCCAATTGGTGGTCTCGTATATCCATTTGTCATCCCTCGGTTTATTTTCCAAAGCGAGATCCACGATTTCTGGAGGGCCATGGCATCATCCTTTTCAGAGTATTTGCATTGCTAGTATATATATTCTCTTTTTTCCAGATAACGTTCGAGAGAGAGTATTTGAATACCTTTCCTGCAAGTATCTATTTCTCTTGTTAACATTTAGTAGTTTTCCTGGACAGAGCATTGGAGGGTTAAAGTCATTGCTATGTTGTTTTCCAACACCCATTGCTACTTCAGGGAAGTTTGGTACCAATTAAATATTGTTCATTACATGGTCTCCTAACCCCTTTAATGATATCCTGTACCCTGGTCCTCTCCCTCAGAAACCATGGAATCTTCATTTTCATGCTAGACTATAGAAATTTTATGACAATATTTCCAAATGTGAAATCTTTTATGTTTTCTTTTCTCTAAAATGCCTATTATATGACTCTTCAACATTTTTTTCTGTTCTTTTCCATTTCTTTTAGTTTTGTCATTAACATGTTTTTATATTTTATATGCTCCTACTTTCCCAGTCTTTCCTTTTTCCCCAAAGAATTTCCATCTAGCTTATAGAGTCATTGTTCACTCAAATGTCTCTAAGCCTACTAATTAGGTATTTTTATATTTCTCTTCTTTTACGTTAATTATCATTTTCCTTGGGTGTTAGTGATTATTTGTTCTTCCTGTTGTTTCTCTTCGCACTACTTGCCTTTCCCAAAAGTCTAGTGATCTTAAGTGGTCAATACATATTAATAAAAGACGATGCAGGTTAATACAGGATGTTGGAGGTTTCCTCTGAAAATGCACTAACCTATCCCTTCAGCCCCAAGAGTCTTGTTCCTAAGTTGGGTGGCTGACAGTAAGCGGTGTGTGCATGGTCTGACAGACTTCACCTTAGAATAAGCAGGGTGTGGGGTGGTTAGGACCTGGAAACTTATGTTCCCTCATGCAATTACTCCATTATCTTGAACTGAAAGTGTTGGCTTCTATTTTTAGCCTTCAAATAAAAAAATGCTTATCATATCCTCTTCCAGAGGAAAATTTTTGTACTAAGAAAATATAATAGCTGGGCCCACAATCTAGTCATATTTTAGAAAAGTAATTTTCTAAATTTGAGTACAAACCAAGGGCATCCAAGAGTCTTATGAGAACAGCAAGTGTTGGAAATCTGTCTCAGTTGGTGACAATCTACAAATATTAAAGACTATGGGCGCATTGGATTTTGAATTCCCTCTACTCTATATGGATGGATGGGTTATAAGGGATCTTAGGTTCCTTAGCATTCCAGATACAATTTCTTTGTAACAAAGTATCTCAAAGCTTAGTGTCAGAAAAAAAAAAAATTTCTTACTTAGGGATTCTGTAGGACAGGAATTTGGACAGAGCACAGCAGAGACATCTTGTCTCTGTCCCACTATGTCTGGGGCTTCAGATACTAGATGCAAACCTTCATGCCTAGAATGATCCAAAGGCTCATTCTCTCATGTATCTAGAGGTTTGCTCTGACTGATGGTAAGCAGCCTCAGTTACTCTGCATGTGGTTTTTCTAAGGGGACTAGTACAGCTGGAGTCCAAGGACAAGGAAGTGAAGATTAAGAGCAGGTAGACTCCTATCACCTTTTATGATCTAGCCTCACAAATCACACAGTATCTCTTTTCCCACATTCCATTAATTATAGTCAGAAGCAAAAATAGATTCCACTTCTTAAGGGGAATGGCAAAGTTTTGGAAGACAATCTCGCCCTGGAATATTGCTGTGGTCATTTTTATAAACATAATCTGCCACCGTCTACCATCTGTCCCAACAATCTCCATCCCTCTAACATATAAAATATACTCACCCTCCCCCCACTTACTCTTCACGGTGTCAATTACTCCAAAATGTAGTGCAAGTCAATAGAGATAGTTTTGTTTTTTTTCTTCTGTTTCCCTGCTTTCAGCTGAAAGACTGTAAGGCTAAAAGTTAGAATTCTTTGTAGGCTGATCCACTCATGTCTGAGAGTTGATACGGTCTTTTGCATGTGGTTTCTGTTGCTCTCCACATGCTCTCCACATTTTGAACTTCCTCACAGCTTGTTGGCTGACCTCCAAAGAGGTGTGCGTGTGTGTGTGTGCGCGCGGGGAAGGGGGCAGGAAGAGAGGAAAGGCTGTCTAGGGGGAAGTCCTATCTCATTTTATGATCTAGCCATAGAAATCAGTGTCATTTCACCTGCATTTCAGTTGATGAAACGGTTAAAAATCGTGTCCATGCTCAAGGGGGAGAGAAATAGATTTTATCTTATTCAGGAGACTGGCAGGTGTAAAAGAGGATTTGGCCATCTTTGCAAAGTAAAACCTACTCCACTTGGTTCTATTCTACTTGACTCTACTTCCCTCTGTGTTGAAGGGCAGTGAGGGAGCCGGCAGCAAGCAAGTATCCTATAGACTCGGAACAATCCTTGCAAAAGCTCTCTATGTATCTTTCAATTCTTCTGTAAAGTTCTGTACTTCACACCCTCTAAAATAATTCACTACATCTGTAGAATTTCCAGGCTGTGGAGTGTGCACGGGTGCCCTTCTGTATCCAAGTGGTACACACGTCTCTGTGTGCGAGTGCACCTGTGTGTGTGTCTGTGCGAGAGTGAACATGTGCACGTGTCTGTGGGAGGATGCACATGTCTATCTGCACATGTCTTAAGGAGTCCTTTCTGCTATCTTTTGTTTAATCTGTCTCCTCTTGCACTGAGCAGTAAACAGCCAGCCTGAGATCCAGGAAATGGTCATTAGGGGGATGAATATGGTTCTATGTGTATTCAGACCAAAGTCTAATTCAAATAGAAGCTGACAGTAAATCAACAAGAAAAGCAGACCTGGGACATTTTCCTCCGTGTAAGAGTGCTGACTCATTTCCTCATCACATTAGAGAATGCATTACAGTGAATGTTCTGATAGTGACAAAAGAGATGTGCTAATGGGCCTTTCTGGACTGTTTTTTTCTGATTCAGCATCATTTCATGGCTAAAGCAGCAGGGACAAGAAACTTACATATGTATATATTTTTTAAATTATAAAACAAGTTAATAGTTTTCTTTCCTGCCAGATCTTAAATCATGAGAATACCACAATATAACTTGTGCAATTGCGGAAAGGGAAGTATTTTTAAAAAGACACATTACTGTATGACAGAAAAATCCATACTTAATTAGCTTAATCTGGCGATTTTTATTACTATACCAAGATTATATCGAATACTTTCGATATATCGAAATAATACTTTCGATTATATCAAATACTTTTTTCTCCATATAGATTTTCATAGTATATAAAACATGTAAGAAGTAGTGAAATTTGATAGATCTCTGTAAAGACTCTAGGAGACCTGCCTAAATATCATGAAACTACTATTAAGCAACTGGAAAAGATCTATTTAATTGAATCCAAGGAGTAAACTTTAAGCAACCTCTATGTTGGGCACAGTCCTAAGATGGATCTCCCACGAATAGGCAGAACATGCAAATTTAAGAACAATCATCGGTTTGTAACCTTGATGTGCTCAGCTTTGAGCGAGGCAATTCAGTACTTAGAAAAGGACGCACTGTTCTTTAGAGATTTTAGATTTGGGAAAGATTAGTCAAACAATTAAAATGAATAAAAACAAAAACATTAATTGGGGTGCCTGGGTGGCTTAGTCAGTTAAGCATCCGACTTCAGCTCAGGTCATGATCTCACAGCTTGTGGGTTCGAGCCCCGTGTCGGGCTCTGTGCTGACAGCTCAGAGCCTGGAGCCTGCTTCGGATTCTGTGTCTCCCTCTCTCTCTGCCCCTCCCCTGCTCATGCTCTGTCTCCCTCTCTCTCAAAAATAAATAAACGTTAAAAAAAAATGAAAAACCCAAAAACATTAATATGTAAAAATAGCAAGCCAACAAAAAGAGCCCCAACACTACATTTTAGGAACTAGAAACACAATCGTATTTCCAAAGCAAAACGAGAGAGACCAATGTAAGGTGTAAGGTGAAGTGTTTGAAAATGAGGGAATGTTAAATGGAGCCTTAGAGGAAGAACAGAGTTTCCATGGTTGGAGGGGAGGAAAAGTTGGAGAACAGAACATGAACACAAGCACGGAGATGGAGTGGGAAGGACTAGGACATCTCCAGCAGGCAGTGAGGAAAGACCCTCGTTTTGAGTTGCTATCATTTGTGAGCGGCCTACTGAGTGAGAGAGATCTACGGAGCCAGAGGCCTCTGGGCTCTAGGGTACATTCCTGCCTAGGCCCACCCCCACTGGTGTCCTCGCTGCACCGGGGACAGCTACAGTGCCCCACTGTGGTGACAGAAATTAAATCACAACACCCAAGCCTGTGCATGTAGGTATGAAACTATAAACCTTGTTATGAAGGGTATTATCAAGTGCTAGAACAGGATTTGTTTTGTCTTCAGTACTATCTCAACATAGTGTGGATGAGTTAGTGGCAGTTAGTGACCTGAGTTTGCAGCAAGCAACCAGTTACTGCAAATGGTATTTTGAGGCCAGTTACTCCCTGAAGGACCCACCTTGAGGCTTGGAAGAGAGACAGTTTGGCTTTGCTCAGGGCATTTCCTGACACAGTGGGTGGTGTTTCCTTTGAAAGCTGGCTAAGGCATTCAGCCTGATGAAATAAATAGCTGTCCAAAACTCCACATCAGCGAAGCTGGTGGAAGATCACAGAGCTTGGATGAGGACAAACTGCGTTCAAATATTGATTTCGTTATGCATAACATGTGCCTTAGGCAAGTCGGATAAGGCCTCTGGGCCCCAGTTCCCAAAGATAATAAAACCTGTCCTTTCTGCCTTATAAGTTTATTGTGAAGATCACATAACTTCTAAGGGCAGGAACTCTCTTTTGTAAACACAAAGTACTATACTAACTGTAATTATACTTATTTTCCTGTGGGTAAATGAGAATCAAGTTTCCTTCCCACTGAATTTTTATCAGTGTTCTCCTCCACTATATCTGAAAATTTATACTTGGGAGAGTGTTAGAGCCTTTCTGTATTTCCCAGATATACTTAGGAGCCAATTACCAGGGATTCTTTATTTCTAAAACTGAGTAAGAATTTAGGATTAAGGTTCAAGAACCAGGGGATAATTGGAGGGAACAAAAAACATTTTGATGTGCAGTAAACCTCAAGGGACATTTTCAGGTCTATTTTATTCTACACAGTCTGCTTTATGTAAATAAAGACCACAGAATTCAACAGGATTTTCAGAAATATGCAACTCATAAATTGTTCCTACAGAGCATCACTATTCTACAAACACTACCCTAGTTTGGGAAATTGCCAGAAAACTCTTTAGGTTGGTACAGAATTAAGGATTCTTTTTTACTACTCTTAACTCTGACAGGTTTCTTCCTTAGCTCGCCTGGAAACAAATAGAAATCCTTCTCTCTTTGGGTCTTAATTCCATGTTGCAGGCAATTTGACCCAACCAGCGTTATACTAAATGTCATCTTCCAGAATAGTCAGGTCTTAATTGTCCTAATAACAAACTGTTCCCAAAACAGCCTGTAGCAAAAAACTACTCTGTGGCAGGCCCTCAGCTGCTTGTCACCAGCATGTAGCTACTGGAGAAGGATGTTGGCTAAATCCATAAGCACATATATCAGGCGAACGCAACATGGCACCTTTTTGACTTATCTGTCTTTTCCTTGAAGTAGTTCCTTCCCAGCAGAAGGACTATGCTACATTTTTTCAGCATTTATTGTGAGCATCTCTGTGGATCACAGCTGTGTATGACACTATCTCCTCTTTGCTGGGTCAGAACATAGTGGAACAAATATATCTTTAGCAGATAAGCATTTTCATTTTTACTGCCACATACAAAAGCACAGGCGTCTATAACACAGTATACCTACCATTCCTAATTGAGCGAATAAAAAGTAGCTGAAAACCAAAAGCTGGATAATGAGTTAAAACAGTACCATAAAAATAAAATGCAGATATTTAGACTCTCAAATAGTTGTTTTTCAGGTTCTACAGAGGCCCTTTAATGCGTGTGTTTATGTTTATATATAGCAAATGGCTAGGAACATGCAGTGACTGTCAATTTCAAAAACATTTTGGAAATAATAGGCAACCTAGTGTTTCTCCTAACAAATACATGTCCTCCTGTGCTTGTCTTCCAGAACCTGTTTACTTGCTGCCATTATCGTCTCTGTCCCGCCAGCTTACTTCTCTTTTCCTCTTACGATACAGTTATTTTACTTAATTTAATATGGTGCCAGTGCCTTATGGGCTGAGAGAGACTCAAAGTGGTGAAGCAGTCCTCGAGGTCTTAGAAAAAGGACTTGCCACTGTTTGCTCTTGAGGAACTCTCTAGAAAGAGCAGACTGAAGGTTTTTTATCTGTGAAGATATTCCGAACGTCATAGAGCTGAAATTTCTTACAGAGAGAAGAGTCGTGACATTAAACTTGGTTCTCAATCATCTTTGGTAATGGCTCTCTGTGAAAAATATTTCTGTAGAGGTCATTCTGTGCAACTTTAGGCTGTATTGAAGAACTGCTCAAAATCCTGGGAGAGACCAGAGACTGTGGGCATAGGGCTTTGCAGGAATGAATCAGAGGATGAAAAGTTGAGCAATTAGCTAGAGATAACCAGAAGATAAAACCACCAAGACTAATCAGTGTGCACAAAAAGCATATCAGTTAGGAATAAAGTGAAAAGCCCTCAGAAATATTCACATTACCAAGGCACTTCCATTCCCTTTCACTAAACTATGGCCATGACTTTCAAAAGAGTTTAGTTGCTTCCTTCTCTAAGAAGGGAGTCATAAAAAAGCTCTCTGTGAGATGAGGGCAGTTACCCTGGAAGACTAATTCCTTTATAACAACTAAAGTGCTCCACAAATAGAAAATCCGAAAGAAATTTCCAGGTGACCAACACTGCAAACTTTGAGGTTTAGTGGCCTGCTGCATATATCCTTTAAAACTGAAATTTAGCTTGTAACTCAGTCTACATTTACTATGCAAATATTTATTGAACACTCAACATAATTCAGATGCTAGTCTAGAATAACCAGTGAATGTCACAAAAAGCCTCAGCCAGGTAGGTTTCCATACAAGTGAAATAATTCTTCCACAGGTAGAAAGAAGTGGGGTTAATAATAGCATTCCCTAATTCCATTCCACTGGTAAGTAGCTGAGTCTGAATTTAAACCCAAAACCAAAGCTTAGGTTTCTTCCTCTAAGCAAATATACTAGAAGTGGGTCTGCAGGACTCTATTAGGTACACAAAAACCCACTAGCAATTTCTCTACAGTTAAAAGGACCTATGCCATTTGTAATGTAAGACTATATAGTTTGTATACCATCATGAGAGAAAAATATCCAGGACTTTAGACAGTGAGATGGTAAAAATTTTGGTAAAAATTATCTTTATACTATATATATATACTTTTTACTATATTATATACTATATATCTTTATACTATACATATAAGAGGTTAATATTATCTTTATACTATATATTGTATACTCTACCTTATATACTATATATGTAAGTATATACTGTACTCCATACAAGACCCACCAACACAGAATATGGGCATAGAACTCTAGTAGATGAAAAAGCAGTTGTGTTTGGAGGGGGGGGTGGCAGAAACTGGGGGGATAATGAAAGGCAGTGGTCAGATTTTGAAGGGCTCAAGTACTGAGCTAAAATGCTTGAATATTTTATTGATACTTTTAGGATCACTGAGATAATTATAAGCTGGAAAACTATCATGGTTGTATTTTGGGTTAAAAAAATTACTTTGGGGGCGCCTGAGTGGCTCAGTCGGTTAAGCGTCCGACTTCGGCTCAGGTCATGATCTCACAGTCTGTGAGAGTTCGAGCCCCGCGTCGGGCTCTGGGCTGATGGCTCAGAGCCTGGAGCCTGCTTCCAATTCTGTGTCTCCCTCTCTCTCTGCCCCTCTCCCATTCATGCTGTCTCAAAAATAAATAAACATTAAAAAAAAATTAAAAAAAAATACTCTGCTGTGAGGAGGGTAAAGTAGAGAGAATCAACTCTGACAGCCATCAAAATAGTGAGAGCCTGAATTATAGCACTGGCAGCAAAGATGTAAAAAGATATATTGAAAATATATTTATGAACAGATTCAGCAGCACATCTTCAGTGAATTGATTGAGTAGATAGTGGAGACTTTTTTAAATGTGAAACTTATTGTCAGATTGGTTTCCATACAATACCCAGCGCTCATCCCAACAGGTGCCCTCCTCGATGCCCATCACCCACTTTCCCCGCCCTCCCACCCCACATCAACCCTCAGTTTATTCTCAGTTTTTAAGGGTCTCTCATGGGTTGCCTCCTAATTTTTTTCCCCTTCCCCTCCCCCATGGTCTTCTGTTAAGTTTCTCAGGATCCACATAAGAGTGAAACCATATGGTATGTGTCTTTCTCTGCATGGCTTATTTCACTTAGCATAACACTCTCCAGTTCCATCCAGGTTACTACAAAAGGCCAGATTTCATTCTTTGTCATTGCCAAGTATAAACCACTGTTGTTTAACATAGCGTTGGAAGTTCTAGGATCAGCAATCAAACAACAAAAGGAAATCAAAGGCATCAAAATTGGTAAAGATGAAGTCAAGCTTTCACTTTTTGTAGAGGACGTGATATTATACATGGAAAACCCAACTGACTCCAAAAGTCTGCCAGAACTGATAAATGAATTCAGCAAAGTCGAAGGATACAAAATTAACGTATTGGAGACTTAGACTGAGGAGACGAGGCCAGTTTCTAAACGTCTGCCTTAGATAACTTGACAGAGTCTTAACTAATACAGGGAAACCAGAAAAACAAGTTTAAAGAAAAAAGAGCAATCAATTTTAGATAGGTGTTTTAGGGACATGTGGATGTGGTCCAATTAGTCTGTGTAGTAGCTGTTGGATACATTGTTCCATAGCCCTCTGAGAAATCTGTGCTAATGTATAAATAAAAGGAAAAAAAAAATCCTGCAGACAAGTCATGGCTTCACAAGAAGAGGATGTACACTTCACAAGGTAGCTTCTCTCTGCTGAATTTACTACAGTCTGATGTCTGGTTCTCAGTATTATAAGACCCTAAGAAGTAATTTATTCAGGATCCCAAAATTGATGGTACTAAAAATGTTGACTCACATTAATACAACTTTAAGGACACCAATGTAAAAAAAAAAAAAGAATGTAAAATGTGTAAAGTTGCAAAAACAGAAAGTAATGAATAAATACTTTAAATACTCACCAATCTACCTTTTTCATTCTTTCCTCTATGCGGTGTTCAGGGGAAGCCTAAGAACCACAAGGTTGCTTGAGCACAGAATCAAAATATAGGTAATTCCATGGGAATGGGAATAAAATATAATAAACTGATCACTTTCAGGTAAGTGACACAAATTCAGTGATTTATGCAAAGTTTTAAAGCTGTCTCAACTCACCACTTTCTTCAGATGGTATTTGTATTGAGGAGGCTTTCCTATTATTGTGGATGACTAAGTTTTCCATCTTAGTTACTCAGCAACTATCAAAGTGCTAAAATATTTGCTGAATGAGTGAATTAATTATGCCTAGGCATAAAATGTCGATTTCTAAAAGGTGGCATATACTGCAAACATTGCAGATTCTTGATTTCCAGGGAAGAGTCTCCTCTTATTTAGCTGAAACTTAAAAGGGGTCTGAGCATGAAGACCATAGCACCTAATACATCATATGTACTCATGTTCTCTTCCCTGCATCCTATTCTGATACCTATCTATCAGAGTATCAATCAGAGGTATGAAAAATCTAGTCCTTAGTCTTAGACTCTCCCAACCAGGAGAGTACTTTAAAACCAGGGATATTTGGAAAGCGCAGAGCAAATTTGTCAGAGTGATTGAAGGTCTTGAAGAATTCCGAGGCAGTGATTGGAGATGAAATCTGCCCAAACATAAGAGACATCCCTGCTCAACAAGGAACTATCTTGCCTAAAATGACAACCACCCCCTAGTGGGAAATCATAGATCTGGAATGAAAGAAATGAAGTTTAGTGGACGTAAATATAAATTCAAGTTTTCTGACCCCTCAAAATACAAGAATAAGGAAATAGCTGAGGGACAGACCTGGAAAGTCCAGTTGGATTTAGCACTTCCACAAATCTTAATAACTAGATCCACAGGCATTTAGCTGAAACTTAAACTAGATTGATCTGGTGTAGTTAGCGTATATATAACTGGGTTCCCTAATTCAGCTATTGTGTGTGCATGCACACCAGCATGTGCACACGAAAGGGACAGAAAGAAAGAGAAAGAGAGAGCGTGACAGAGGCAGAAAGGAAAAAGATATATTTTTAAAGATATTGGGAGTTTTTAACTTGCTTTTCTTTATTCTCCCCTCCTCCACTACACCCAAGTTTATCAAGAGTTAAATGAACGAAATCACTTGTCAAGACACCAAAGGCGTGCTAGTTTGGATGTTTTCCGTAGACATCATTAATGACCACCAATGTCTGTTCCCCTTTCCTTTTTGGACATAAGATGATACAACTTAGGCTTTCAGATTAGGCAGGATCATATTTCTAGCCAATCCACAGCAAGAGGAAATAACAAGGTGAGGCAGTAAAAAGCCCCTGCATAACCTGCTTTCCTCCTTTGTTGCAGTTCTAGGAGGCTTGTGATGGAAATGGAGTCACGGATCAAACTAGCCTAGATCACTAATCACCACACAGAGGTCAGCTAGAATCTGAGCATGTTTTGAACATAATATTTTATTGTATGAAGTTACTGCTATATGAGCACTGCTTTTTACTTCAGCATAGGCATGTCAATAACAAACATACCGTGCTATCCCCATCTTACTGAAGGCTACAAAATGTAAGTAACCCTACCTGGATCAGTTAGCAACGGATGCAGGAAATAATCCAACTCTGTCTGATATGGTAGTGAGATTGCTGTTGCACCACCACTGTCTTCTACTGAACCCTTGAACTTCGTCCCTTGTAATGCCCCTTACATTGCTTTTTTTTTTTTTTCTTCATTTCTGACTACCACATTGGTTTGGGCTAAAATAAATGCCCTCCAGTCTGGTCTCCCAACTGTATTCTTCCTCCAAACCAGTCTCTGTAGCACTTCCTTTCAGAATAAGGTATTAAAATATTCCTTGGAACAGGGCTACTCTGAAAAGTTAATGCCCTGATGTGTGTAGGTCAAAAATCTACTTAAAACCTAGAAATTCCATGCTTAGGGGAACTGTAGGATGACCTATTCCAACCTTCATAATTTGAAGAAGAAATTAAAATCTACAGTTTCTGTGACCAGCAAAGTTACGGGGGGAAATTACCAAGATCTGCGTTCATAGAACTATCTAAACTGGCTTTAATCTACTTTACAAGCTTCAGTTATAGAACCAGAATACCTGCCCTGAATCCAATTTCCATTAGTTATTTGCTGTGTAAACTTGTCAAGTCACTTAAACTCCCAGGACCAACTTTCCTCATTTGCAAGTTGGAATAAAATTATCTATCTCAAAGGTTATCATGAGGATTAAATCAATTAATGTACGCCAAGCATTTAAAGCAGGGTCTGTCATGCAGACAGATCTGTGTAAATACAAATAATTATTACCTCCCCAAATATTTTCCCTACCTCCAGTAGCCTGGTGTTCTCCTTTACCTTAGGGCATGCCATTTGAATTCATACAACCACACTTTTGCTTTTGCCAGTTCTTCTGGTTGAGAACATATTTTCCTTTCGAGAACTGCCTAGTCTTTCTATATTTTCAAGGTCAGTTTGAAGTACCGCCTATTTAAACTATTCTCTAGCCAGCCCCTCTGATCTCTCCAGTCTTGGGACTCTGATACAGTGTGTGTGGTGGTATACACACGTTAACGTGTAACTTCCACACATCTGGTGACTATCACTTCTTATATTATCATCTCATGAGATGCTCTCTAGACTTTTCTCAGCTTGTACACTTTGATGAAAACAGTCGGTGATGTTGAAGAAGACTATATGGCAAGGAATAGAAACCAGCCTTCAGACTTAGACCTAGATAAGTACTGAGGAGCACTCCAGTTCAACCCTTGAGGAACTGAATTCTGCCAAAGAGCATGTGAAGTTGGAAGTGTATTCATCCCAGTTAAGTCTTCAGATGGGACCTCATCTGTGGCCAACACCTTGATTGCAGCCTTGTGAGAAATCTTGAAGCAGAGGACTCCATCATGGCCGGATTCCTAACCCATAGAAACTGACACAACAAATATGTGTTTTAGGCTCCTAAGCTTACAGGCAATTATTTGTTCTGTAGCAGTAGATAACTAACAGACCTGGGCTGGTTGGAGGAGGAAGGATAGATATTAGAGTCTGACAACTGAGTAAACAACCCAGAAGTACATAGGTTACTGTTGATAAAGGGTCATATGATAAAAGATCATATAGGAAAAGTATTACATGTAGCTTCACATGTCATGTAGTAAATCAATTGGGAAAAAAATGCAAAGAGAAAGTTAAATTACTAGCAAGTTGTTTCTAGGTGGAGAATCTTGACATTGGTATTATTTACAGATGATAGAGGACATTTGTCAAGCCAAGAGCTAGCTTGGTGAATATGGTTTCAGTTCCCCAGCACTGCAAAAATCGAGACCTTTGAAGAACTAATAATTTAATCAAAGGAAGACTAGACAGAGTATCTTCATTCTACTCCTGTCCATATTCTCTCAAATCTTCTCACTTATTTCCTGCTTTGCTCATTTTCTTCTTGCAAAATTTCCTCAGACAGATGTGATTGCTCTAACGCAGGAATACAAAAGCCTCCATGCCCTCCTTTAATTTTCCAAATACTTCCTCAGAATATAGATAGGTACTATTAACTTAAAAAGAACTGCAGCTCAGCTAAAAATATACGTCTTATGGAAATGGTGCCATGAAGCTGAAAATATCTGTCACGTGGAAACTTATTTGCTGTACGTAGAATGAGAAACGAGAATTTAGAAGCTAAAAGACATTCAAGTTTGAATCTTGCTTCAATAATGTACCAGCTCTGACTTTTGTTTCAAGATCTCACTGTAAAACTGAGAATTCCCATATTAGTGTGGCTGTCATAAATATAAGTAATGACTATAATGTCCTTGTGACTGTGTAAGAGTTACAGTAGTTTGTAACTACTTTCTCTCAGCCTCCTCACTGTCATTTCCATTTACCACACATACTCACACAGACAAAACATTTTTTTCTATATCACTACAATTGTTTCTCAGAGAAAATCTGAGATATTTTGCTCTTACCAGAGAAATGATTTTTTTTTTTGTATACCACAGTAAGGTCAACGGTTCATAAAAACACTTCAACTTCTTTCTGGAACTGTGGCCTGAGTTCCTTATTTTCTCTTGAAGTCAGTGGAATTTTATTATGAGGTTTTGGTTTCCATAGCCCATCTCTGAGACACTTATATGAAGCTATGTATTAAACTAAATGAATCTGTGGTCCCAGGCAAGTTGCATTTCAGAGATAATTCAGAGCCACTTCTGACCCTAATTCAGAACAAAATTTTTATTTTTATAGAAAGCTCTGATATTTATACTGAAAGTTTTCCTTCATGTTTGAAAATATTTACACTGTAAGGAGTTTTCTGTTAGTGGGTCAGTTGCAGGCTATCCCTGAACTTTACTGGTAAGTTGGCATTTATATATTCTTTGTCAGAAAAAGACACATTTGCCATATTTTTACTATTTTTAATTGAGTTCATTTTTGCTGCAAAATTCAGTGTTTGAGTGGGCATTATTCTTTTCAGGTCAGAACAATTGTTCTGCTTTCTCTTGTCCTTAAGTTAGTATAGTAACCACAAAGGAGAAAGTGGCTTTCATCTGGTTTTAGAGTGAATATAATCTTAATCTTGTGGTTCAAATGAAATCTTTAAAATGGAATTAGAGTCCAGTTATTAGTGTTCATGTTAGTTGATATAGTTATGCAATGCTTCATTTTTTGTTATTTAAAAAAATAAGCTTATAACATTTAAAAATATGTCCTATCAGTGTTATCTTAAATCCATTCTTACATTGGAATGACACTGCCATTTAATTCTATCAAATTTAGTGGTGGCCCTAGACAATGTACTACATCTTGAACCACACAGCAAGAAGTATATATTCAGGCTTTTTATTTGTAATGAGATGTTAATGAGGTTGACCTCTTAGATTTAATCAACTGGAATCCAACTGTATATATTACTGTCAACCTCAGTCAGAAACGTGAAATGCAGGTGTCTTGTCATTTGGAGAATTGCTAATAACTGCATAAAAAATTCTCATTCTTATCTGAAAATGTTTCCACTTTAAGCCCTATGAATGTTGGATCAGTAAGAGAACCAGGACAAATGGAGTAGAATATCTTCTAAACAATGCCATGTCAAGACATTTAGTTTGGATTTCCCCCAAAAACATTGCAGAGGAAAGGACTTGGGTGCACGAAGGTTATTTGCTATGGGATTCCAAGAAGTATGCATTAGAGAGAGAGAAGGAAGAGAAGAAACAAGAAGAAGAAAAAGGAAAAGAAGAAAGAGCATACATGCAACAAAGAGCAGGAGAGGTAGTGCATTAACAAGGTTTCTGTTGTAAGTTAGGAGACTTCAATTCTGCCGGGACCTCTTAGAATTATATAGAATGCCCCAGGAATTGTTAACCTGATGGGCGGGAAGCTCTAAGATTTATCCCAACTCTGATCCTCAGTTGTTCAAGAATCCCATCTGGAAGCATTAACAACCCCACACTCTGGGATTTTCTAGTATGCAGGGCCAGCAATATTGCAGCACAACAGAAAAGCCCCTGAGGTAAAGTAAGAAAAAAATGGGTGGCACAATTTGAAGCAAGACATCAGCAGCACAGATGAATTTAACTCCCTCAGAATCGTGACTGAATTGGAAGTGTGCCATGGAATAACATGGATACACCAAAGCACTCTCAGAATTGAGTAGATCTTTCCCTTGAATTCTTTTTCAGCCAATTCCTAAAATTGCCTTCTTGGGAAACAATTATTTTTATCCCTAAGTCAAAGGGAAGTTCAAAAGGTAAGTGCTTTTGATTTAAAAAAAAATCTCGGGGCGCCTGGGTGGCTCAGTCAGTTAAGCGTCTGGCTTTTGGTTTTGGCTCAGGTCACGATCTCACAGTTGTGAGATCGAGCCCCGCATCAGGCTCCGTGATAAGCGTGGAGCCTGCTTGGAATTATCTGTCTCTTTGGTCCTCACCCACTCTCTCTTTCAAAATAAATAAAAACATTAAAAAAAAAATCTCAAATGCCTCATATTATTAGGGAAGTATCTGATACCAGAGACTTCAATCAGGATAAATATTATGAACATACTTGGTTCCTGAAAGGTGTGAGCATCAATTAGAGAACACATACAGTTAAGTCTGTGTTACTTTCTCATTTTTTCCCCAGAAACCTTATCAGTAATATCACCTTCACACATTTTCAGATTATAGCTGTATTCCTAGCTGTAAGCACATACATTGTAAGCATTATCTAAATGATCTATTGCTGTGTAACAAACTATCCCAAAACTCATTGGCTTAAAACAACCATTGTTTTATTATGCCTCAAGATTTTGTGGGTTAAAAATTCAGGTAGCATGTAGCTCAGGTGAATCTTCTGTAGCAGTGGAAGTTACTTTGTGGTATTAAGCTGGTCAATACCTTGGCTTGAGTCCAAGGTGGTTTCATTCAAACACTCGGCATCTTGGTGAAGATGGGACAGGCTGCTCTAAACAATGCCAGCCGAAAACCCTGTTTTGGGCTTCTCTTACCTGTGCTCTCAGGGTTTTAGAAAGTAATCCTAGAGGCCTGGGTAGAACCTGGAAACTCTTAAAATCTGATCTTGGAAGTTCCAGAATGTGACTTCTGTTCACATATTTTTACTCAAACATGTCACTAAGTCAGATCAGATACAAAGAAGAATTAGACTCTACTTCTTAACATAAATAGCAAAGAATTTAAAGCCCTCTTCATCCTACTAGAGGTGTGATATTAGAGCCTGTACTTGAATCAATGTTTTTAAGGTGTTTTGAGGGAGCTATGAAGTTTTCATTCATTGCATTACAGCTTCTTCTCTTACAAGGCAAGAAACTACATCTCAGTTTAACATGCCAGTCTCAGGAGGAAATCATGATCATAGACTAAACAGAATTTTGAAAATAGATGGAAATTTAGGCAAGATTTACCATACTTACTACTGCTGCAGCTTTGAAATTTGCAGTTGAACAATACAGGCTTGAACTGTGTGGGTCCACTTATACATGGATTGTTTTAATACAGTATCATACTGTAAATATTTTTCTCATGATTTTAACATTTTCCTATTTTATTGTAAAAATACAGTATATAATACATATACAATATGTGTTTATGGACTGTATGTTATCTGTAAAGCTTCCAGTCAATAGTAGGCTATTAGCAGTTAATTTCTCGGTGAATCAAAGACACATGGCTCTCAGTTGTAAAGTGGGGGGTCAGTACCCTTAACCCTCACACTGTTCAAGGAACAATAGCTTAATAGTTAAATTCATATCTTTAATATCATATAGTTAAATTCATATCTTTAATATCATATAGTTTCTTGATCAAACTATATGAAAACAAGTTATATGACTAAAATATTTGCAAAACTTTCCAAAAAGAGTTTCATCATGTCCAGAACCATGGATAGCCTCATGTTTTAACTATACCTGTTATTAAATGTATGCTTGAAGGTATCATTTTCAAGAAAATGTTACTTCATTTGCTGAAGTAACAGCAGAGAATCATCCTATCCCATACAATTTCCCAGTTAATAGTTAACAAAACCAACTTCTGTAGGAATAAAGCTTCTTCTCACCTGTTGGAGGTGACCTTATTTGTAGCTTTTGTAGTAAGTCACAGACTTTGTCTTCCATTTCCCCTGTGTTATATAGGAATGTGTTCACCATCTGTGTACTTACTTGGATTGCAATGAATTCCAGGGGCTGGCATGTTTGTCCTAGCACTCCCAGAAGCACAGCTTGAACAAAGATAACAGTCACAGAGTCAGCAGATTGAGTAGAAAGCAACTACATTGGTAGCCTTGGGACACTTCCTCTGATTGCCAATTTTCTCGGACCATTGAACTAATGAAGGAGCAGCAGTCCCTGCATAGGCCCCATGTGAAGGTCTAGATTTTTCCTCTCACTTGAGTCTCAGAGGGCTAGCACTTGGGACAATCATCCAAATGGTTGAGACCGGCTAACTCTGAACCCAAGGTCAAGGTTTTAACTTAGAAACAATTTGATTATAGATCTTTCTCATGTTTCCATTCAGTGCTCTGCTCACCTGTTTTTTTAATGTTTATTTATCTATTTTGAGAGAGAGAGAGAGAGAGAGAGAGAGAGAGAACATGCATGAGCAAGGGAGAGGTGGAGAGAGGGAAAGAGTCCCAAGCAGGCTCCACATTGTCAGCACAGAGTCCAGCCTGAGGCTCCACCTCACAAACTGTGAGATCATTACCTGAGCCCAGATCAAGAGTAAGAGGCTTAATGAACTGAACCACCCAGGCACCCCTTCCCCACCTATTTCAATGTCTTACCTCACCCTATGTATCTGTCCGGTTCAGCCAAAGCCATTATTTTCCATCATGCATCCTACATATAGCAAGCACTTTCTAAATTTCCTCTCGTCCTTAATATTTCCACCACTCTAATCGAAAAATCATTAGCATATTAAACATTCTAGTAAAAATTTTGTCAAGGGGGGTAAACACTTAAACTAGAATTTTACATCCTAATCCACAGCTTCATGCTCCACATTGCTAGGTCTTTCCATCATCCACACTATTTTCACTTCCTGGCCTGCTCCTTTATCTCTAACATGAAGCTCCATTTTAAAAAGTCATCTTATGAAAGTCATCTCACTTTCCCCAACTAAGATAATTATTTCTACCTTCTCTGCAGCCCCATTGTGAATCAATTACACATGCCTCATATCAAGTATTGTTGACTGTTTTGTAGTACATATATATTTTTTTAACATTTATTTATTTTTGAGACAGAGAGAGACAGAGCATGAACGGGGAAGGGTCAGACAGAGGAAGACACAGAATCTGAAACAGGCTCCAGGCTCTGAGCTGTCAGCACAGAGCCCGACGCGGGGCTCGAACTCACAGACCGCGAGATCTTGACCTGAGCCGAAGTTGGCCGCTTAACCGACTGAGCCACCCAGGCGCCCCTGTAGTACAGATATTTTGAATTATGTTCCTCTTCTTTACCACTGCACACACTGTTGGATGCACTTTGAACAAACATTTTTAAGTTTTGTATTATCATCTTTACTTGAATAGTAACCAATATACTTGGTAAAGACTGTAAAAGAGAATGAAAAAAATCTACAGTAAAATTTAAGTGTTTTTTCAAATTACTTCCACAAAGCAACAACTACTACAAACAATCTCTTGCTTACGGGAGCCTGGCTGACTCAGTGAGGTAAGCGTTCTACTCTTGATTTTGGCTCAGTCATGATCTCATACTTCATGAAATTAAGCCCTACATTGGATTCCGTGTTGACAACACAGAGCCTGCTTGGGATTCTCTCTCTCCCTCTCTTCCCCTCCCCTGCTCACACACCTTCTCTCTCTCAAAATAAATAACCATTTTTTTAAAAAGTTTGTTTATGGGGCGCCTGGGTGGCGCAGTCGGTTAAGCGTCCGACTTCAGCCAGGTCACGATCTCGCGGTCCGTGAGTTCGAGCCCCGCGTCGGGCTCTGGGCTGATGGCTCAGAGCCTGGAGCCTGTTTCCAATTCTGTGTCTCCCTCTCTCTCTGCCCCTCCCCCGTTCATGCTCTGTCTCTCTCTGTCCCAAAAATAAATAAACGTTGAAAAAAAATTTAAAAAAAAAAAAAAAAAAAAGTTTGTTTATTCTTCCAAGAAATAGTATTACACCTACAAATGTTTTTACCTTTATATACATACCTTTTTAACTTTTTTATGTTTATTTTTGAGAGAGAGATACAGTGCACAAGTGGAGGAGGGACAGAAAGAGAGGGAGACACAGAATCCAAAGTAGGCTCCAGGCTGTCAGCACAGAGCCCAATGCGAGTATTGATCTCACAAACTGTGAGACCATGACCTACGTGGAAGTTGGCCACTTAATGGACTAAGCCACACAGGCACCCTATCTATCTATCTATCTATCTATCTATCTATCTATCTATCATTTTAAAAAACATTTAAGAGGTGGGGCGCCTGGGTGGCTCAGTCGGTTGAGTGTCCAACTTCAGCTCAGGTCATGGTCGCACAGTTAGTGAGTTCGAGCCCCAAGTCAGGCTCTGTGCTAACAAACAGCTCAGAGCCTGGAGCCTGCTTCATATTCTGTGTCTCTCTCTCCACACCCCTCCCCTGCTCATGCTCTGCCTCTGTCTCTCAAAAATAAGTAAATGTTAAAAAAATTAAAAAAAAAACATTTAAGAGGGTAGACACTGTTATATGCCATGGGTTTTCCTTTTCTAACAATTTATAATGTATAAAGTTTCTATCAGCATATAATGATTCATTTATTTTCAGTAGGTATATAATATGCCATTATATAAATATACTATAAATTATTTAAACATTCTCTGTTACCCACATTTAGGTTGCTTCTAGTCTTTTGCCATTAATCATGATGCAAGAAAAATTATTTTATACATATTTACACACATATGTGAGTATATCTGTAAGAAAACTTCTTAAGAGGTAGGTAAACACAGGTAAACATTACCAAATTGCCCTCCAAAGAAAGTAAATCAATTCGTTTTAAAGGTCCATAAGTCCTTATTCATGTATTTAATGTTTTTCAAGTTTATTTATTTGAGAGCAAGCAAGTACAAGAGAAAGAGCAGGGGAGGGGCAGAGAGAGGGAGAGAATCCCAAGTAGGCTCCAAACTATCAGTGCAGAGCCTGATTCAGGGCTCTATCTCATGAACCATGAGATCATGACCTGACTCAAAATCAAGAGTTGGACGCTTCACTGACTGACCCAGTTGCCCCATCTATATATTTAGAAAGAGAAACTTTGCTTTTACGGTTTGTTAACCAAACCATGCCATATAATTTGACCATGAGTGCACCACATGGGTCATATCTGAGGAAGGGTTCAAGTTACTGAGAGCTGATAGCCAGCAAGAAAATGCTGACCTCAGTCCTATTACCTTCAAGGGCCTGAATTCTAATAACATGAATAAGCTTGGAAGATGACACTGAAATGCAGATGAGACACCCTTGATCAATACCTTGATTATGGTCTTATGAGACCAAAAGCAGAGAACTAAGCTAAACTGTACCCAGTCTTCTAATCCAGGAATAAGTTTATGGTAACTTGTTACACAATAATAGAAAATTAATACAGCCTAAGAGACAGGCAAAGTTAATAAGACTTGGTGGTTATGAGCACAGGCTCTGGAATGAGGTCTAGGATCCATCCCCAGCATCCCTAATTTGATATTTATAGGACTTTAGATAACATCTCTTATCTTCAGTTTCTTCATTTGTAAGAATAAGCATACAATACTTTTATACTCCATGATTGTTATAGACATCAATGAACCAATGCAGGTAGTATATTTAACACAATGCTTGGCATACTTTGTTCAAATAATTGTAGCAATGGATATTATGTGAAAGAGGTATTTCTTATTTTATTATGGATTATAAATATCCATAGTCATGGTTAGGCCAACTCTACGTAATATGTAGGCAGAGGTAAGAGAAATTATACGTCTATAAAAATGATTTGCTTCTGAAATCAGAAGAAAACATTTTCTTTATTATACACCCTCCATTTAAATTACTCAAAGTTGAGATCTGGTGAATACTGCTAAATGAATGATCATAAAGTACACTCCAAAAGTGTTGAAAAAGATGGCTTCATGATGAGTTAAGACATTATTCACCCCAAGAACATATGTAGTCACTAAGAAAATGGATGCTTTTACATTGGGCCTAGTTTATCAGCTAAAATAATGAACTGGAGTCTGGTCCATAGGAGAGAGATTAGGGGTTAGTGTCAAGGACATAGATTGTCTTGAATGTCAAAGTTGGTCTTCATCCGGGAGGTGATTACAAGTTACTAAGGATATTTATTTATTTATTTATTTATTTATTTATTGAGAGAGAGAGAAGCGCGTGCGAGCAAGTCAGCACGCACACGCACAAGTGGAGAAGAGGTGGGGCGGGAGGAGAGAGAATCCTCAGCAAGCTCCACACCACCAGTGCAGAGCCCGATGCAGGGCTCAAACCCATGAACTGCAAGATCATGACCTGAGGTGAAGTCAGATGCTTAACCAACAGAGCCACCCAGGCGCCCCTAAGTCACTAAGGATTTTTTAAGAGGAAAACAATATAATGACCCATGTGGTAAGTTACAAAAAAGAGCACAAAAATTTGAAATGTATCCTAAGGTTGTATAGTGTTTTTGCTTCCTGCTCCAATTCTGAGGTTCGCTGGCCATGTAACTTTTTGGGCAATAGAACATCAGAAAAATTGACACAAGCAAAGGACTGAAGAGAGCTTGCACGTTGGACTTCTGTCTCTTTTGCTATTTTTGGAAACAATTTTCCATGTAAGAAGTCCACACTAGCTAAGAGGATGATGAAAACCACATGGAAGAGGGGCGCCTGGGTGGCGCAGTCGGTTAAGCGTCCGACTTCAGCCAGGTCACGATCTCGCGGTCTGTGAGTTCGAGCCCCGCGTCAGGCTCTGGGCTGATGGCTCAGAGCCTGGAGCCTGTTTCCGATTCTGTGTCTCCCTCTCTCTCTGCCCCCTCCCCCATTCATGCTCTGTTTCTCTCTGTCCCAAAAATAAATAAACGTTGAAAAAAAAAAAAAATTAAAAAAAAAAAAAAAGAAAACCACATGGAAGAGAGACCAGCTTCCCTGTCTGAAGACCTTCTAAACCAACCGTGCCCGAGCCAACCTTACATATCATGTGAATATGAGCCCAATGGAGTCCAGCCCATATTACAAAGACAGACAGTATCTTTCCTTAAGCAACTCTCGAGTGTCTTATTTGTTATACTTCAAATTGATATTTAGACTTCTTTAGAATATTTTTCTCAATCTAAAATAGAATTTTTTTAAACATATTGAACCATAAATACCTTAACTCAAAGCAAAACAACTAAGTGCATTTATCGTCTGGGTAAGTTTTGGTTATCACAAAATTTGAAATACTACAGTGTGACTAAGGGTCTCTTATTTTTAATTTATGGTGAAAATTTTATTTTCACAAACTATCTACAGTTTACATTTCCAAATTGGGGGGATATCATTGAGTTCTTTGAATGAGACCAAATAAACAGCACCCATATTTCTCACTTAAAATTTTTTCAGACATTAGACAAAAGGATCAGGTAGATGACAGATACAAATAACATCCTTGAAACCACTGCTTCTGTCCCAAACAGAGTAATAGGGACTAGGTTTTCACTTCTCTCTTAAACTAAAAACCTTGGACAATATATGAAAACACATCGTTAATTCATTAGGATGTGATTCCTGGGAGCAGAAAAATAAGGCAGATTCTAACAATCTCACCCATATGATTCCCTGATGGTGTTTTCAAGGCTGTAGCACAAGCAGAGGAAATAACAGAGCCTTCTAGTCTCATTAAGTTGAGGAGATGGAAATCAATGTTTGAAGAGGCTAGAAATTGCATACCATCAAAGAGGTAAATGCACACAAAAAGAGTTCCAGAGATCTACATAGGATTCCTCTTGGATTTTTGACTAAGTGCTGATCTGAGCATATATGAAAACTAACCACCCAAGGTCAGGGAAAGAACCATGTGCAAAGAGTACACAGAATAGTTCATGGATTTCTCCAAGGGCTTTGGCGACTTTACCTCCCCATAGGATGGAATGGAAAGATACTGGAAGATAAGGGGTATCAGGTAAGAACCCCAAACATAAGGTAAGAATCCTTAATAGCATAACTAAATTAGCCCTCAATTAAAGACTGTTCTGGACCAATCATTTAAAAAAAAGTAATTTTATAGGTATAAAACTTATCCCAACTAACTTCATTCTGACACAACATCTAATAACCAGAAGTGAAAATCCAACATCCAGTCTAAACCAGTCATACAATGATGTCAGAAAATATGACCTATAGATAGAAAAAGAAATTCAATAGAAACATTACCAGAAATTAGATATAATGAGACTAACGGGCAAGGTCAATTATAAAACCTGTATAAATATGTTCCATATGTTCAAAAAGGCGGAAGGAAGCACAAAGCACAAAGACAGAAGAAACAGATTTTGTGAACACACAAATTAGATTTCCAGACATTAAAAAGTGCAATACATGCAATTAAAAGAACACTGGGGGCACCTGAGTGCCTCATTTGGTTAAGCATCTGACTTCATTTCAGCTCAAGTCATGATCTCATGGTTCATGAGTTTGAGCCCCATATTGGGAGCCTGCTTGGGATTCTTCTCTCCCTCTCTCTCTGTCCCTCCTCTCCCCTCCCCCCCACCTCAAAATAAATAAATAAACTTAAAAAAATAAAAGTACACTGAATTGGGTTAACAGATTTAAGGAATTTCTAGCATTGAATATTTATAATAGACACAACGAAAGGTCTACTTTAAAAAACTAGAAAAGAGCAAATTAAGCATAACCTAAAATAAGTATATAGCAAAAATAAAGAGAAGCCTAAATGAAATAGAAAATATGTAAACTATGGTAAAAATAAATAAAAGTTGGCTCCAAAGGATCAAGATGTGAAAGAGGAGAGAAACATGAAGGAGGGAATATAACTACTGCTCCTTAACATCTTAGTAAATACCAAAGTAAAGTAAATACCACAGCAACTCTATGCCAGTGAATTGAATAACTTAGAAGAAGTGGACAGATTTCTTTTTTTTTTTTTTTTTAATTTTTTTTTCAATGTTTATTTATTTTTGGGACAGAGAGAGACAGAGTATGAACGGGGGAGGGGCAGACAGAGAGGGAGACACAGAATCGGAAACAGGCTCCAAGCTCTGAGCCATCAGCCCAGAGCCTGACGCGGGGCTCGAACTCACGGACCGGGAGATCGTGACCTGGCTGACGTCGGACGCTCAACCGACTGCGCCACCCAGGCGCCCCGACAGATTTCTTTAAAAAACCCAAACTACCAAATCCCACTATGGGAGAAATAGAAAACATATTTTGATATTTAAAAAAATTGATTTTTCAGGTATACATATTCCCACATACACAAGAATCCAAGCCCAGATAGTTTCACTGGTGAATTCTGCCAAACATTTAAGGAAGAAATGACACCAATTTTACACAGCCTGCGAGTAAATTGAAGAAATAGGAACATGTCTTTTATGAAGCCAGTGTTACTCTAATATTAAAACTCTTTAAAAATATTATAAGAACAGAAAATTATCAACCAATATCCTTTATAAATATATGCAACAGTATGTATTAAGATTTTAACAAAATTGGGGCGCCTGGGTGGCGCAGTCGGTTAAGCGTCCGACTTCAGCCAGGTCACGATCTCACGGTCCGTGAGTTCGAGCCCCGCGTCAGGCTCTGGGCTGATGGCTCGGAGCCTGGAGCCTGTTTCCGATTCTGTGTCTCCCTCTCTCTCTGCCCCTCCCCCGTTCATGCTCTGTCTCTGTCTGTCCCATAAATAAATTTAAAAAAACGTTGAAAAAAAAATTTAAAAAAAAAAGATTTTAACAAAATTAATTCAGCAATATGTAAAATGGACACAACATGAACAAATGGGGCTTATGCCAAGAATGCAAAGTTAGTTTAACATTAAAAAGAACTTGAGTAATGTAGTTTACAATGTTGACAAGATAAAAAAAGGGATCTTATGATCATGTTAATAGATGTAGAAAAAGACGCATATGACCTATCAACATTCATAATAGAACTTTGCAAACTACTAATTGAAGGGAACTTTTCTACATGATGAGAAAATCTGAACTCCTCTTTATTCAATATGTTCCTGAATGTCTAGCCAGTAAAATAACATAACTAAAAGACACATGGCTGTAAAATGAAAACTTTATTCACAAGCAATAGGATTATCTGGAAAAAATCTTAAAAGAATTTACAAAAAAGCAAGTAGCACTATTAAGTGGTATTGGGAAAGTCAAAGAAATAAAGTTCAACATATAAAAATTCAATTACATTTCTATATATTAGTCAAACATTTCAAAGTAAAATGTAAAACAACACTCGACTGCATGAGAAAATAAAATATTTAGGGATAAGTTTAGCAAAATATGTATCAGACCTGTAAATTGAAAATTACAAAGTACTGTGAAGAGAATGGAAAGAAATACTATGTTTAATAAATAAAAAGAGATACTATATTCTACTATCAGAAAAGTAAAATGTTATGAAGGTAATTCTCCCTAAATTGGTCTACAGATTTAATAAAATCCCAATTAAAATTTCAGGAGTTTATTTTGGAAACTGACAAGCTGATTTTAAGATTTACAAGGTGAGAATTCCGGAAGATGGCGGTGTAGGAGGACGCTGGGCTCACCGCGCGTCCTGCTGATCACTTACATTCCACCTACACCTGCCTAAATAACCCAGAAAACCACCAGAAACTAGCAGAACGGAGTCTCCGGAGCCAAGCGCAGACCAGAGGCCCACGGAAGAGGGTAGGAAGGGCGGCGAGGCGGTGTGCACTCCACGGACTGGCGGGAGGGAGCCGGGGCAGAGGGGCGGCTCGCCAGCCAAGCAGAGCCCCCGAGTCTGGCTGGCAAAAGTGGAGTGGCCAGACGGACGGAGTGTGTTCCGACAGCAAGCGCGACTTAGCGTCTGGGAGGTCATAAGTTAACAGCTCTGCTCGGAAAGATGGAAGGCCGGAGGACAAAGGGAGGGAGAGCTGCTGAGCCCCCTGACGACAGAGCTCAGTTTGGTGGGGAACAAAGGCGCTCGCCAGCGCCATCTCCCCCGCCCATCCCCCAGCAAAAATCCCAAAGAGAACCAGTTCCTGCCAGGGAACTTGCTCGCTCCACGCAAACACCCAACTCTGTGCTTCTGCGGAGCCAAACCTCCGGCAGCAGATCTGACTCCCTCCTGCTGCCACAGGGCCGCTCCTGAAGTCGATCACCTAAGGAGAAGCAAGCTAAGCCTGCCCCTCCTGCCCCTGTGCACCTTGCCTACCCACCCCAGCTAAGACGCCAGATCCCCAGCATCACAAGCCTGGCAGTGTGCAAGTAGCCTAGATGGGCCACGCCACCCCACAGTGAATCCCGCCCCTAGGAGAGGGGAACAGAAGGCACGCACCAGTCTGACTGTGGCCCCAGCGGTGGGCTGGGGGCAGACATCAGGTCTGACTGCGGCTCCGCCCACCAACTCCAGTTATACACCACAGCACAGGGGAAGTGCCCTGCAGGTCCTCACCACGCCAGGGACTATCCAAAATGACCAAGCGGAAGAATTCCCCTCAGAAGAATCTCCAGGAAATAACAACAGCTAATGAGCTGATCAAAAAGGATTTAAATAATAGAACAGAAAGTGAATTTAGAATAATAGTCATAAAATTAATCGCTGGGCTTGAAAACAGTATAGCTGACAGCAGAGAATCTCTTGCTACAGAGATCAAGGGACTAAGGAACAGTCACGAGGAGCTGAAAAACGCTTTAAACGAAATGCATAACAAAATGGAAACCACCACGGCTCGGATTGAAGAGGCAGAGGAGAGAATAGGTGAACTAGAAGATAAAGTTATGGAAAAAGAGGAAGCTGAGAAAAGAGAGATAAAAAAATCCAGGAGTATGAGGAGAAAATTAGAGAACTAAGTGATACACTAAAAAGAAATAATATACGCATAATTGGTATCCCAGAGGAGGAAGAGAGAGGGAAAGGTGCTGAAGGGGTACTTGAAGAAATAGCTGAGAACTTCCCTGAAGTGGGGAAGGAAAAAGGCATTGAAATCCAAGAGGCACAGAGAACTCCCTTCAGACGTAACTTGAATCGATCTTCTGCACGACATATCATAGTGAAACTGGTAAAATACAAGGATAAAGAGAAAATCCTGAAAGCAGCAAGGGGTAAACGTGCCCTCACATATAAAGGGAGACCTATAAGACTCGTGACTGATCTCTCTTTTGAAACTTGGCAGGCCAGAAAGAATTGGCACGAGATTTTCAGTGTGCTAGACAGAAAAAAATATGCAGCCGAGAATCCTTTATCCAGCAAGTCTGTCACTTAGAATAGAAGGAGAGATAAAGGTCTTCCCAAACAAACAAAAACTGAAGGAATTTGTCACCACTAAACCAGCCCTCCAAGAGATCCTAAGGGGGACCCTGTGAGACAAAGTACCAGAGACATCACTACAAGCATAAAACATACAGACATCACAATGACTCTAAACCCATATCTTTCTATAATAACACTGAATGTAAATGGATTAAATGCACCAACCAAAAGACATAGGGTATCAGAATGGATAAAAAAAAAAAACAAGACCCATCTATTTGCTGTCTACAAGAGACTCATTTTAGACCTGAGGACACCTGTAGATTGAGAGTGAGGGGATGGAGAACTATTTATCATGCTACTGGAAGCCAAAAGAAAGCTGGAGTAGCCATACTTATATCAGACAAACTTGACTTTAAATTAAAGGCTGTAACAAGAGATGAAGAAGGACATTATATAATAGTGACAGGGTCTAGCCATCAGGAAGAGCTAACAATTATAAATGTCTATGCGCCGAATACTGGAGCGCCCAAATATATAAAACAATTACTCATAAACATAAGCAACCTTATTGACAAGAATGTGGTAATTGCAGGGGACTTTAACACCCCACTTACAGAAATGGATAGATCATCTAGACACACGGTCAATAAAGAAACAAGGGCCCTGAATCTTTCTTCTCGAGTGCACATGGAACATTCTCCAAGATAGATCATATACTGGGTCACAAAACAGCCCTTCATAAGTTTACAAGAATTGAAATCATACCATGCATACTTTCAGACCACAATGCTATGAAGCTTGAAATCAACCACAGAAAAAAGTCTGGAAAACCTCCAAAAGCATGGAGGTTAAAGAACACCCTACTAACGAATGAGTGGGTCAACCAGGCAATTAGAGAAGAAATTAAAAAATATATGGAAACAAACGAAAATGAAAATACAACAATCCAAACGCTTTGGGACGCAGCGAAGGCAGTCCTGAGAGGAAAATACATTGCAATCCAGGCCTATCTCAAGAAACAAGAAAAATCCCAAATACAAAATCTAACAGCACACCTAAAGGAAATAGAAGCAGAACAGCAAAGGCAGCCTAAACCCAGCAGAAGAAGAGAAATAATAAAGATCAGAGCAGAAATAAACAATATAGAATCTAAAAAACTGTAGAGCAGATCAACGAAACCAAGAGTTGGTTTTTTGAAAAAATAAAATTGACAAACCTCTAGCCAGGCTTCTCAAAAAGAAAAGGGAGATGACCCAAATAGATAAAATCATGAATGAAAATGGAATTATTACAACCAATCCCTCAGAGATACAAACAATTATCAGGGAATACTATGAAAAATTATATGCCAACAAATTGGACAACCTGGAAGAAATGGACAAATTCCTGAACACCCACACTCTTCCAAAACTCAATCAGGAGGAAATAGAAAGCTTGAACAGACCCATAACCAGCGAAGAAATTGAATCGATTATCAAAAATCTCCCAACAAATAAGAGTCCAGGACCAGATGGCTTCCCAGGGGAGTTCTACCAGACGTTTAAAGCAGAGATAATACCTATCCTTCTCAAGCTATTCCAAGAAATAGAAAGGGAAGGAAAACTTCCAGAGTCATTCTATGAAGCCTGTATTACTTTGATTCCTAAACCAGACAGAGACCCAGTAAAAAGAGAAAACTAAAGGCCAATATCCCTGATGAATATGGATGCAAAAATTCTCAATAAGATACTAGCAAATCGAATTCAATGGCATATAAAAAGAATTATTCACCATGATCAAGTGGGATTCATTCCTGGGATGCAGGGCTGGTTCAACATTCGCAAATCAATCAACGTGATACATCACATTAACAAAAAAAAAAAGAGAAGAACCATATGATCCTGTCAATCGATGCAGAAAAGGCCTTTGACAAAATCCAGCACCCTTTCTTAATAAAAACCCTTGAGAAAGTCGGGATAGAAGGAACATACTTAAAGATCATAAAAGCCATTTATGAAAAGCCCACAGCTAACATCATCCTCAACGGGGAAAAACTGAGAGCTTTTTCCCTGAGATCAGGAACACGACAGGGATGCCCACTCTCACCACTGTTGTTTAACATAGTGCTGGAAGTTCTAGCATCAGCAATCAGACAGCAAAAGGAAATCAAAGGCATCAAAATTGGCAAAGATGAAGTCAAGCTTTCGCTTTTTGCAGATGACATGATATTATACATGGAAAATCCGATAGACTCCACCAAAAGTCTGCTAGAACTGATCCATGAATTCAGCAAAGTTGCAGAATACAAAATCAATGTACAGAAATCAGTTGCATTCTTATACACTAACAATGAAGCAACAGAAAGACAAAAAGAAACTGATCCCATTCACAATTGCACCAAGAAGCATAAAACACCTAGGAATAAATCTAACCAAAGATGTAAAGGATCTGTATGCTTAAAACTATAGAAAGCTTATGAAGGTAATTGAAGAAGATTTAAAGAAATGGAAAGACATTCCCTGCTCATGGATTGGAAGAATAAATATTGTCAAAATGTCAATACTACCCAAAGCTATCTACACATTCAATGCAATCCCAATCAAAATTGCACCAGCATTCTTCTCGAAACTAGAACAAGCAATCCTAAAATTCATATGGAACCACAAAAGGCCCCGAATAGCCAAAGGAATTTTGAAGAAGAAGACCAAAGCAGGAGGCATCACAATCCCAGACTTTAGCCTCTACTACAAAGCTGTCATCATCAAGACAGCATGGTATTGGCACCAAAACAGACACATAGACCAATGGAATAGAATAGAAACCCCAGAACTAGACCCACAAACGTGTGGCCAACTCATCTTTGACAAAGCCGGAAAGAACATCCAATGGAAAAAAGACAGTCTCTTTAACAAATGGTGCTGGGAGAACTGGACAGCAACATGCAGAAGGTTGAAACTAGACCACTTTCTCACACCATTCACAAAAATAAACTCAAAATGGATAAAGGACCTGAATGTGAGACAGGAAACCATCAAAAGCTTAGAGGAGAAAGCAGGAAAAGACCTCTCTGACCTCAGCCGTAGCAATCTCTTACTTGACACATCCCCAAAGGCAAGGGAATTAAAAGCAAAAGTGAATTACTGGGACCTTATGAAGAGAAAAAGCTTCTGCACAGCAAAGGAAACAACCGACAAAACTAAAAGGCAACCAACGGAATGGGAAAAGATATTTGCAAATGACATATCGGACAAAGGGCTAGTATCCAAAATCTATAAAGAGCTCACCAAACTCCACACCCGAAAAGCAAATAACCCAGTGAAGAAATGGGCAGAAAACATGAATAGACACTTCTCTAAAGAAGACATCCGGATGGCCAACAGGCACACGAAAAGATGTTCAGCGTTGCTCCTTATCAGGGAAATAAAATCAAAACCACACTCGGGTATCACCTCACACCAGTCAGAGTGGCCAAAATGAACAAATCAGGAGACTATACATGCTGGAGAGGATGTGGAGAAACGGGAACCCTCTTGCACTGTTGGTGGCAATGCAAATTGGTACAGCCGCTCTGGAAAGCAGTGTGGAGGTTCCTCAGAACATTAAAAATAGACCTACCCTATGACCCAGCAATAGCACTGCTAGGAATTTATCCAAGGGACACAGGAGTGCTGATGCATAGGGGCACTTGTACCCCAATGTTCATAGCAGCACTCTCAACAATAGCCAAATTATGGAAAGAGCCTAAATGTCCATCAACTGATGAATGGATAAAGAAATTGTGGTTTATATACACAATGGAATACTACGTGGCAATGAGAAAAAATGAAATATGGCCTTTTGTAGCAACGTGGATGGAACTGGAGAGTGTGATGCTAAGTGAAATAAGCCATACAGAGAAAGACAGATACCATATGGTTTCACTCTTATGTGGATCCTGAGAAACTTAACAGGAACCCATGGGGGAGGGGAAGGAGAAAAAAAAAAAAAAAAAGAGGTTAGAGTGGGAGAGAGCCAAAGCATAAGAGACTGTTAAAAACTGAGAACAAACTGAGGGTTGATGGGGGGTGGGAGGGAGGAGAGGGTGGGTGATGGGTATTGAGGAGGGCACCTTTTGGGATGAGCACTGGGTGTTGTATGGAAACCAATTTGACAATAAATTTCATATATTAAAAAATAAATAAATAAATAAATAAATAAATAAATAAATAAATAAATAAGATTTCCATGGTAAGATTATGTGTCCAAAATAGCTGAAAATAATTTTCTAAAAGAAAAGTTAAAGGACCCACATTATCTAATTTCAAGCCTTACTATAAAGTTATAAGACAGTACGGACCATATGATGTGATTAAGAACAGATATATAGATTAATAAGTCACGCAGATCCAAATATACACATTCAACTGACTTTTTGGTAAAGCAATTTTTGGTAAAGACACCAAAGTAAGTCAATTAAACTAAAATAGTCCTTTCCATAACTGGTCCTTGACTCATTAGATATCCATATGAATAAATATGAAACTTTATCTTTACCTAATACCACACACAAAATAACTCAAAATGAGTCATAGACCCAAGATAATAGCTAAAAGTGTAAATTTCTGGAACAGAAAATTACTCTAATCTTGGATTAGGCAAGAAATTCTTACAACATAACCATTATAAAAAAATAATAAACTGAAATTCAGAGTGAAAATATCTTGCTTTTAAAAAAAGACCCCATCAAGAAAATGAACAGGCAAGAACAAAGAGAGAAAAGATATTTGCAAAACATATATATGATGATTTATATCTAAGATATATTAAGTCTTACACCTCAATGGAAAGTATCCTATTAAAAAAATACAGACAATTTTGAGTTTATATTTCAGCCAAAAAAAGATGCATCAATAATAAGACACATCAACTAAAGAATTGCAAATTAAAATCAAAAATGAATACCATTATACTGAAATTAAAAGAATTGCACCAGTGTTGGTGAAAATACACAGTCTCACATATTGCTTATGGAAATACAAATGGTATGACTACTTTGGAAAACAGTTTAGTAATTTCTAAAAAAGTAAAAGTTAAGCTCATCTTATGACTCAGCAATACCACTTTCTTATATTTACCCGACGAGAATGAATATGTTTACACAGTCTTATTGTTGAATATTTATAGATTTATTTATACATACAAAATCTAGAAAAAACTAACATCAACTTGTATACAAAAAGAATCACTGATAAAAGTAAGGATGTGCCTCAAAGGCATTATGCTAAATGAAATAATCAGACATCAAAACTGTACCCTATATAATTCCTAGAAAATTCTGGAAATGTCCAAGATATAGAGGAAAATATCAAATACATCATTATCAGAAGCCGAAGCCAGAGTTAAGGGAAGATTAATTAAGGGAAGTTTGGGATTAATGCAACTGCTTTATATTGTATGCAGTTGTTTAATCAATACAACCACATTTGTCAAAATTTATCATCTATTCACTTAACACTGCTTGGTTTAAATAACGTATAGCTATGTAAATTATCAAATAAAGCTAATAAAAGATATTACCTGAAATACAGAAAAAGCCTAAGCATAAACTCCAGATGACTTCTCTGAGGCCAGCAAGTCAAACTATGTTCAAGGCCATTTTTAAGACCAAGGACAGGCCTCTCTTCCAGAGATGGGAAAGACTACTCATGCATGATTTATCACAAGAAAAAAGAATGCCTGCTGTTATGTGCAGCTTGTTCACAAAGGAAAAAAAAAAAGAACTGTTATTAGTTCAAAAAGCCTATTTTTTTGCTAACCAGTTTTATCAGTCCAATAAACTAGCACCACGCCCCAAGGGCAGACTGAGTGTAGCAGCACAGAGAATTATGGAAGGTAAAATTAATAGAGATTGTATGCACGAAGAAGGAACAGAGATGGGAAAGAAAGATATCCTAGAAAATACTCATCAATAATCAATAATACTTTCAGTTGCTTTTATCTCCTCTTATATAGTTAGCTTTCCATTAACATAAGCCACTTATTGGAGAATTTGATGTAAATTCATTTTCTTAGTTGATACCTATTAGTCATTACTATTAATGAGCTGATGTCAACTTGTAAATTCATTAGTGACATACAAAAGCAGGGTGTTATTGGGCCACTTTCTACATGAGCTCTTTCCTCATTAAGCCTGAGTTAAAGTAATTAAGTAAGGCTATCATTAGACTAAGATGGCTCTAATGTCTCCGTGGCTATGTAAGCATAGGACAGCATCCTCGGACAGATTCAATCCACTAGAATATAAGAAAATAAAGTGTAGGAATAACTAGTCATTCCTAAAACAGAATACACATTCTTTTCAAGTGCCCATGGAACAGTCTTCAGAATACATCACAAATCAGGCCACAAAACAGGTTTCAACAAATTCAAAAAGACTGAAGTCCTACTATGCATCTTTTCTAACCACAACACTATGAAACTAGAAATCACAAGAAAAAATCTGGGAAGAACGCAAATACATGGGGGTTAAATAACATGCTACTATACAATACATGGGTCAGCCAAGACATCAAAGAATACATGGAGACAAATGAAAATGAAAACGCAATGGTCCAAAATATTTGGTTTTCAGCAAAAGCAGTTCTTTCAACGTTTTTTATTTATTTTTGGGACAGAGAGAGACAGAGCATGAACGGGGGAGGGGCAGAGAGAGAGGGAGACACAGAATCGGAAACAGGCTCCAGGCTCTGAGCCATCAGCCCAGAGCCCGACGCGGGGCTCGAACTCACGGAGCGCGAGATCGTGACCTGGCTGAAGTCGGATGCTTAACCGACTGCGCCACCCAGGCGCCCCAGCAAAAGCAGTTCTAACAGCAAAGTTTATACCAGTACAGGCCTACCTCAGGAAGAAAATTCTCCAACAACCTAACCCCCTACATCTTAAGGGGCTAAAATAATAAAATCCAAATCCAGTAGAAGGAAGGAAACAAAGATTCAAGCGGAAATACATGACATAGAGAAAAAATAAATAGAACAGATAAATGAACCCAGGAGCTGCTGCTTTGAAAAGATCAACAGAATTATGAACCTTTAGCCAGACTCAATAAACAAAACAAAAACAGGATTCAAAATCAGAAATGAAAGGAGAAGTAAATGACACCACAAAAATACAAAGAATTATGAGATTATAAAAAGTTATAATGCCAACAAATCAGACAACCTGGAAGATAAGGATAAATTCCCAGAAACATAACCTCCCAAAGCTGAATCAGGAATAAATGGAAAATTTGAACAGACCAATTACCAGCAAAGAAATCAAATCAGTAAAAAAAAAAAACAAAACAAAAAAAAAATAAAATAAAATAAAAATAAAAGCCCAGGACCAGACAGCTTCACAGGTAAATTCTACCAAACATTTAAAGAAAAATCAATACGTGTTCTTTTCAAACTATTCCAGAAAAATAGAGAAAGGAAATCTTCTAAACTCATTCTATTACCCTTATATCAAAACCCTATTAAGACACTACAATAAAAGGAGAACTACAGGATAATATCTTTGATAAACATACCTGCAAAAATCCCCCCCTGAAAAATATTAACTAACTAAATACAATACATTGAGAAGGCATTCACCACAATCAAGTGGGATTTATTCCTGGGATAAAAAGTTGGCTCATTATTCACAAATCAATGTGACATATAACATCAATAAGAGAAAGGATAGAAACTATACGATCACCTAAATAGATGCAGAACAAGCTCTTGGCTAAGTACAGCATTCGTTCATGATAAAATCCCTTAACAAAGTAAGTTTAGGGAAACATACCTCAACACAACAAAGGTCTTATATGAAAAACCAGCAGCTAATATCATACACATTGGTAAAAAACAGAGCTTTCCCCCTAAGATCAGGAAGAAGACAAAGCTGTCCACTCTCACCACCTTTATTCAACATGTTACTGGAAGTCCTAGCCACAGCATTCAGACAAGAAAAAAAAAAAAAGGCATCCAAATTGGTAAGGAAATAGAAAAACTATCACTATTTGCACATGGCCTAATACTATATATAGAATACCCTAAAGAATCCACCAAAAAACTACTACAACTGATAAATGAATTCAGTAAGGTTGCAGGAAACAAAATTAATATGCAGAGATAGATTGCATTTCTATACACTAATAATATATAAGCACAAAGAGAAATTAAGAAAACAATCCCATTTAAAATTACAACAAAAACCAAATATCTAGGAATAAACTTAACCAAGGATTTGGAAGGTCTGTATTCTGAAAACTATTAATACTGATGAAAGAAATTGAAGGTGACACAAATAGAAAGACATCTCATGCTCATGATCGAGAGAACAAGTATTGTTAAAATGTCCATTCTACCCAAAGCAATCTGTAGATTTAAGCACTATGAACATAGCAACAACATTTTTCACACAACTAGAATAAATAGTTTTAAACTTGTACGGAACCATAAAGGTCCCCAAATGGCCAAAGGAATCTTGAAAAAGAAAAAACTGAAGGTTTCACAATCCCAGATACTAAGATACACTACAAAGCTGTAGTAATCAAAACAGTGTGTTATTAGTACAAAAATATACACATAGATAAAGGGAACAGAACAGAGAACCCAGAAATCACAATTTTGTGATCAATTAACAAAGGAGGAAAGAATGTGCAACGGGAAAAAGACAGTCTCTTCAACAAATGGGGTTGGGAAAAACTAGACAAATGCAAAGTGCAGAAGAATGAAACTTGACCATTTTCTCACACTCTACACAAAAATAAAATCAATATGTATTAAAGACCTAAATATGAGGGGCACCTTGGGTGGCTCAGTCAGTTGAGCATCCTACTTCAGCTCAGGTCATGAGTTCATGGTCCATGGGTTCGAGCCACGTGTCAGGCTCTGTGCTCACACCTCAGAGCCTGGAGTCTGCCTCAGATTCTCTGTCTCGTCTCCTGCTCTCTGTGCCCCTCCCCTGCTCATGCACGGTCTCTCAAAAATAAACATAAAAAAAATAAAGACCTAAACATGAGACATGAAACCAGAAAAATCCTAGGAGAGAGCATGGGCTACAGTAATTTCTCTGACACTGGCAACATTTTCCTAGATATGTCTCCTGAGGCAATGGAAACAAAAACAGTAGTAGTAGTTTGGGACTACATCAGAATAAAAAGAACCTCTGTGCAGCAAAGGAAACAATCAACAAAAAAACCTACTGAATGGAAAAAGATATTTGTAAATGACATATCTAATAAAGGACTAGTATCCAAAATTTATCAAGAACTTATAAAACACCCAAAAAACAATCTAATAAAAAATGGGCAGAAGACATGAACAAATATTTCTCTCAAGACGACCTACAAATGGTCAACAGACAAATGAAAAGAAGCTCAACATCACTCATCATCAGAGAAATGCAAATCAAAACCACAATGAGATATCACTTCACACTTGTCCCACTGGCTAAAAGCAACAACAGAAGAAACAAATGTTGCTAAAGCTGTGGAAAAAAGGAACACTTGTGTACTGTGGGTGGGAATGCAAACAGTATGGAGGCTCCTCAAAAAGTTAAAAATAGAAATATATGATCTAGTAACCCCACTACTGAGTATTTACCCAGAGAATACAAAAATACTAAATCTAAAAGATATATGCACCCCTATGTTTCTTGCAGTATTTACAATAGCCAAAATATGAAAGGAACTCAGTGGAGTTGCTGATATTCACGGATAGATGAATAAAGATGTGGAAAAAGCATATACACGTACCTACCTATACATACAATGGAGTATTACTCAGACATACAGAAGAATGAAATCTTGCCATTCTCAACACCATGGATGGCAATAGAGTATACTACTAAGTGAAATAAGTCAGATAAAGACAAAAACCATATGATTTCATTGGAACAAAACAGAAAAAAAGAAACCAAAAAATATACTCAACTGTAGAGAACAAACTGATGGTTATCAGAGGGTAAGTGGGTGGGGAGATGGGTGAAATAGGTGAAGGAGATTAAGAATACATTCATCTTAATGAGCACTGAGTAATGCATAGAAATGTCGAATCACTATATTGTACACCTGAAATTAATATAGCACTATATGCTAACTGTATTAGAATTCAAATTAAAAAATAAGAATAACCAGTCACAAACTGTCAACTAGTCTTTCCCAAGTAAGGCAACTGCTTAACAATGGCTAATCAAATATCCCTTGCTTTGCTTCCCCATCTTCTCTATAAAAACTTCTCCCCTAGCTCCCATTACTGGAACACTCCTAACCACTTTTGGTTTGGCCATACTCAATTCAAACTGAAGTATGTTCAAATAAACTCTTGTAAATTTTAATAAGTCTCAGTTTACCTTTTAGGACTCATGACTACCATTTAAGCCAATACTTCCAAAGTCATTGGACAAAAGAATAAGGCTATTATCATGAAGTTACCTGACTTGGTCTTTTTGTTACATATGGCTGAGGCATGCTATATACTGAAAAAGCTAAAGCTAGATTTATCTTTTTAGGAAAAAAAAAATCTAGCATGAATCTTCTATCATCTTAGATGGGGTATCTTGTAAAGAAAGGAAAATTTCCACTAAGATACTGACTTTATTTCTTGCTTATTTGCTTAGATTTGAGTATGGTTTGTTCAAAAGTTGAGAGGTAGATCAATGCATACATGAATAAAGAAAAGTGAAATAACATCTTTAAAGCTTTTTATTATACTTCTCAGTTTGTCTCTTTTTCAGAATGTGCTTCTCCACCCCATTACCTACCCATCTCTGTCCCTGACATGTACACACGTGCGGGCGTGCACGCGCACACACACACCCCCCCCCCCCCACAATGGTGATTTGGACTAGAGGACCAGATGGACCTAGTTCATTTATGCAGAAAAAGAAACTTCTATATTTTGAGTATTGATCACTTTAAGATTCTCTGTTAACCCTAGCTAGCCAAATTTCTTCCTTTTCCTCCCTTGACCATATTCCTTATGTTCAATAAGAACACTACCAGTTTTAGAATTCTTCAATCATTCACAGAAAGGAATCATTTTTTAAAAAAATAAATGAGGTACCTATGTTCTTAGTTATAAAACTTTGGTGGATGGGGCACCTGGGTGGCTCAGTTAAGTGTCTGACTTTGGCTCAAGTGACCATCACATGGTTCCAGAGTTCTAACCCCATGTTGGGCTCTGTGCTGACAGCTCAAAGCCTGGAGCCTGCTTCCTATTCCGTGTCTCCCTCTCTCTCTCTGCCCCTTCCCCACTGGTGTTCTGTCTCTCTCTCTCTCTTGAAAATAAAAAAAATAAAATAAAAAAAAATAAAAACTTTAAATTTTTTTTTTAAACTTTGGTGGAATATATTTTAAGGTAAATGTTCAGGTACCAAAGTGCTTCTTTAAAACAATAAAAAAAAATAAAATAAAAAATAAAAAAGTGCTTCTTTTTTATTACTTCAGCTCTGTTATCACTTCACCTAGGCAGGTGACTTCTCGAGAATGGACCCTGATTGATGAATATATAGACTATATGTAGAGAATATATAGACTAATACATATTGGTCTTGATTTCTCTCTATGAAGAGAATATTTTTTTTTAAATCAGTATCAACTCTTACAATTATTTTCTACGAACTTATCAAAGACCTTAAGGGATTTCTCAAGATGACAAAAACTAATGACTCAAAACTTTCAAATGATGGAAGATTATCTGAGGATGTAAGATTTTTTTTTTTATGTTTTGTATTAGAAAGTATCACTTTTTAAAACTATGTAATTTTAATTCTGGGAATATTTTATTTCTAAAATATAGTTTCCAGAGCACTAATGATGTAAACAAAATTGCCAGGGTAAATTTTTTGGAAATATAGCTTGGAATATAAGGACAAACTCCTCAGTTCTAAAATGCTGGGTAATTATCTTTTTCAAATGCAAGTTCCGAACTTTTTTACTAAATATTATGACTGATACATACTATCCACAGACCTAAAATATCTATCTGAACTTCATAAAATAGAAAGATGATTTAGCAGAAGAGGAAGGAAGAAATACACTCTGAGCAGTTGAATCATGAAAATGCACTGACTGTACTCAGAAAATGTCACAAAAGTAGGTTCATCCACCAATGGAAAATCTAATACCTTATGTCGTTTCATGTGTCTCTATCTTGGTCAACACTCTCCCAGATGCCTAAACTTCTTGTCCTTTCCCATTCAACTTCCTTAATAGGAGGCTTAGGTAACAGTTTTTTTTTTTTTCTTTTCCTGACAGTAACTTCCGCCTCCCTCCTTTCCATTACTGCTACTTTACAACTTCTCACATTGGGTTGTACTAATTACATCTCACTTGCCATTGCTTTAGTCACCCATTTAACTAAGAAAGACTAATTTTGGTGAGCATTAAATATTTAGCAATATTTTTTTATTTTTTTTATTTAGCAATAAATATTCCAATATTTATTGGAAGAAGTGTTAAAGTAGTAACTTTAAAGGTATGTGTAAATTATTCACCTAAAATACATCAAGCAGAATCAGGCAGACATCTATCTTCTATTTGAGTCAAACTCTTAGAGTTCATCCAAGCAAAATCAGATTCTCTGAAATAGCTTTGAATCAACAATAAGCCCAAAATTGGGACACTTTTTTTTTAAGATAGCCTAAACATTACAGAGAACTGAACGTACTTAACCATGTATAGAATTCAGAGTGGTATATTTTTTGGATGATTTGTTCCCATAATCTGGCAAGAGCCCTTAGAAATTCATTTTGTAGACACTCAATGCTATGACATTTTTTATTTTTCTATTGAAAAATACTGAAGTTGTTTTTTTCCCCTTTTTCCTCTTCAGAACTAAAGAAGTGTGAAGTGCAAGTTTGGAGAATTGCTGAGAACAGCCCAATAGCTCTGCCAAATGAACATCTTGGGGAATATAACTTCTGTTCATTAGAGCAAGGCTTGCTGTTTAGGAAGCTGGCTCACCTGCTGGACTTGGGGGAGGGTATCAGGCAGGCAGATGTTCACGATTCTTAAAGTGGCAAATTGAGCAGCCAATTTTAAAGGCTAGAGCATTAGCTATAGAATGGTCTTGAAGGACAATGAACTTGTTGACCTATTTTGGAGTGAGTTTTGGGGTTTTTTTGTTTTATGTTCTCAAGGCAGTAGCCTTTTATGAAGTAAAAGGGAAAAAATGGTTATGTCTAGTATTTTTTCATACATTTAAGCCAACAAATGTATTTATGTCTTCTCTTTCACATTTACAACATTATGTCTTTTGAAACTACTCCTCTTAGGGATTTGGTATATTTAAGAATGTCAAACATTGGAAAATAGTTTTAATGCAAAGTTACCGGTATTGAGCCCTGTGTTTTAGGGGCAGTCTTATCAAAAGAAAAGAAAATATTTTAAGTCAGTATACTTCATGTTTTCATGTATAGGTCCTAAACAGTAACAATTAAAAACCTGGAGTCCCATGGGATGCTCAATTCATTCAACATTCTTTAATTGAATCTACTATAAAAGTCACTGTTGCCAAGAATAAGTCTACCAGGGGAAGTGGGGAAAGGGTTAGAGAATCAAGAAACAAAAATACGTTATTACATAGTACAATAGGAGATGATAAATTCTAAAGAACAAATAAGGGGAGATGGGAGCATTGTGAGAGAGGCTGCAATAAATAGGATGGCCTAGATAGGATTCATGAGAAGGGAGAGGTAAAGAAAGATTTGAATAAGCAGAGTCAGTAATTCCTGCCAACATTTGGAAAAATATCATTCCAAGCGAAGAGAACACAAGTGCAAAGTTTCAAGATTGGAGTATTCCTGGTAAGCTCAAGATGCAGCTAAGTAGAGCAGAGAGAGCAGGGAAAGAATGTCAGTAAATTATGTCAAGATAAAACACCATTATAAGGATTTCACATTTACTCTGAAATAAATGGGATGTCATCGGAGGTTTCTAAGGATTGGTATGACATGACCTGCTATATCTTTTAATGGGGATGGGGGTGTTGAGAATAGACTCTCCAGAGACAAAGGTGGGATTAGAAAGACGAGTCGAGTCCATTGCATTAATCAATAGCAGAGATAATAGTGCTTGCAAGCAGAGCAGGAGTGATGGAGATGGTGAGTAGTTGCTGGTTCTAGATACATTTTGAGGGTAGAATTAATGAAAAGAATCTAGCATATGGGTGAAAGAAAGGAAGACTTGCTTGAGCCACTGGAGGATAGTGTTGCCAGTAATTGATATAGGAAATTACAAGTAAAACAGTATCAGAAGATTTCATTTTAAACACATTAAGTTGGAGATGTCCAGACTTTCTATTAGAAATAAGTTGAGAGGTCATCCAGTAGGTAGTTGGATAAAGAAGGATGGATTTCAGGAGAGAAGGCAAGCTGGCGAAATGAATTTTCAAATCATCAGCAAGACATGAAATATACATGGAGATTAAGTGAGTCCCCTAGAGGGATTATAACTGAAGACAGAAGTTGTCTGAAGACTGAATTCTAAGGGCCTCTAATCTTAATAAAGACTGAGGACGTGTATTAGCAAGGGAGAAAATGAGAATGTGACCAAATGAACCCGAAGTAAAAAAGGTATTTCTTGATGGAAGGAATAATCAAATGTGCCAAATGTTTTATTTAGGACAAAAATATGAGAATAATTGACTCAGACGTAGTAATGGGAAACTCATTGGTGATGTGCAATAAACAAAAAGCCTCACATTATTGTGTGAGTCTTTCCAATCTTTATAAGCATTTCCTATAAGTAGAAAAAGAAACGCAGTAGTATTTTGAGGAATATTTTATTGTTATGACTTACTAACTGCTGAAATAATCTTACATTTCATTTAGGCTGTTGACGTGTCCTCTGTTTCAAAGGATAGGTATAGCATGGATTTTGTACAATTAAAGACATGGGCTTGAATCTTAATTCTTGAATTTATTAGTTCACTTAATCAAATTATAAGTCAGTTAAAACTATGAGTGAGAATAATACCCAATTTACAGAGCTGCTGTAAGTATTGGAGGTTTATCATTCACAGATTTAGCAAAGGTTAATCTATACAGTAACATTAAATTTGTATTGGAATAGCTTCTCTAGAAAGACAGATTCAACACCCATTTATCATTTCTTACTCCTGAGACTCCATTATAATGACAAAATAAATAAGGGATAAATATTCAATAAGAAGAACCAAATAATCAGCAGATGAAAGATTTCAGCATCTTTCTGAAAGATGTAAAAGTAGCTGAACAGTGGAGACTGATAAAGCAGGGCAGAAAGAGCTGCAGCCTAGAATGTGTATGGTACAAGCCATTGTGCCAAGAAATTAGAGTGCTTATTTCATTAATCCTAAGAATAAAGGAATCATGTTAGTACCTCCATTACATTGAAGAGGCAACTGAAGCTTAGGCAGGTTAAGATATATTACTATGATCCTGAAAGTCATAAATAGTAGAGCCAAAATTTTTTTTAAATTTTTAATGGTTATTTTTGAGACAGAAACAGAGAGAGAGAGACAGAGAGCAAGCAGGAGAGAAGCAGAGAGAGAGAGGAAGGGAGAGAGAGAATCCAAAGCAGGCTCCAGGCTCTGAGCTGTCAGCACGGAGCCCCACGCGGGGCTCAAACTCCCTAACTGTGAGATCATGACCTGAGCTGAAGTCAGACGCTTACCTGACTGAGCCACCCAGGCGCCCCTGATTAATTTTCTAATTCCAATGGTTGATACTGGCCAAAGTTTTAACAGATATAACATACCCATGAATACAATGTGCCTGTCAGCCTAGGAGATTTTTTAATGTCCAGGTATTTTTTTTTAATTTTTTATATTTATTTTAGAGAGAGGGAACACAAGTGGAAGTGAGGGACAGAGAGAAAATCTTAAGCAGGCTCCACACACTGTGGAGGCCGACATGGGGCTTGATCTCATAATCCTGGGATCATGACCTGAGCCAAAATCAAGGGTAAGACCCTCAACCAACAGAGCCACCCAGGCACCCCTAACTGTCCATGTATTTTAAGATATAAGTTTTGGTATCCTAAAAATACTTAGTCTTTAAATGTCATACTTACCTGCATTTCTTTCCAGTCTGAGTTAAAAGCCAAACAGATCACTTTCATTTTTTTTTAAAAGGGTGATCTACATAGAACAAAGCCAATAAACGACTAATACGTTTTGACTAGCTACTGTATAAACAAGAACAGTTGATCAATAAGGTAGAAAAGTAAAGAAAATGATGTCAGCATCAGCAAAAGCATTGAAGAGATTTAAAAATGGGGCAGGGGGGAGGAACGCTGAGTAGGGGTATGGTATTTAGGGAACAAGTTGCAACCCCATGAGGTTAGTCTTGAATCATGTGAGTGATGGTTAGGTTAGTATCCTAAAGGAAAACAACGGAGACATGAGATTGGTTGCTCTCTAAAACCAACTCCTAGATTACATAAGATTCAAATCTCTTTTGACTTCAAAATTCTACAGATTCCCCCTATGCTGAAACAGATCAACTCCCCGTGGCCAAGCACCTATTCTTATTTAAGGTCTGCTATCATGGTAGTGACCCTAAGGATATTGAATATTATTTGACGGTTAAAAAGGCTATAAAATCACAAGTTATAGTGAAACTCTAATCCAATCATTCAATTTAGATCAAGGGTGTACATACTCATGATGCTTACATTCATTCATGAAGTCAAGAGCAGAAGGAAAATGAAATCTGTTTGGCTGTCACAGTCGAAGCCTTGTGGATAACCAGGATATGAGAGAGACTATAATGCAGGATATCCAAAAATGACCACTTTTGTGGCATAGATGTGTAGATTGAGATGCCAGCAAGTCACTTAATTAGAATGGGTTCTATGTTTCATCATCTCTTATTCCTTCCAAAACTTTTTTTTTTCTATTTTCAAGATACCGTTTCCTAGATCCATTCCTCACTAGGGACATTTTTTTTTTTTTATATAAAACCTGAAAGTTGAATGTTTTCAGGGATATACTATTCATCATGCTAGCTGCTGAGTGCTCTTTCTGTAGATCAAGGTACTCAAACTTGATTGCAAGTTGGGAATCACTGGGTTAGTGGAAGTAGTGGTGATGATAGTGGTAATCGTTAAAACAGCATGAGCCTCACACGAACGTAAGAAATCTTCATACTAATTCACATAACTCTTGCAAATGACTGAGTGAGATGGGAACTGTATTAGTTTTTTTATATGGAGAAACGGATATAGACAGGTTTAGTAATTTGTCTGGGTTCACACTGCTTGTTAATGAAAGAACTGGGTCTCAATCCTGGCACTCCAGCTCCTGACCTCTGCTGCTTTAAATGAAAACATTCTACTTCTGCAATTGTTACACATGTTTTTGAAAACGTATCTTGAGCCTTCACATGGGTTCAAGTTCAGTAATTACGCATTTTAGGGACATTCTCAATCAAAAGAACTATTTGCACTGATCCATAAGTTACCATTTTTTTTCTGACCATTGGCATATCTTCACAAGACGGCTGATCTGATGAAGAGGAAGGTCTCTAGTTATAGAACTGTCAAGTTTGTAGGTATTTATTAACCTAATCTACACATGATTCATCAATTTATTGCATTGAATTATGCTAGTATTCTGGAGACTGAATATTTATTTTCTTTCTAGAACAATTCTATATTAATAGACAACATTTTGCCACATTGATTCTATTTGCTAAGATTTTTTTTAAAGATTTTTCTGCTTTTATAGTAATGTTTGATTTTCTTTTTTAACTTATTGGTCAATCTTGTCAGATTTTGGTATTAAATTTGTTCTGGTTTTGTAAAATGATTAGAAAGATTTCCATTTTTTTCCTATGATGAAAATGTATGTTCTATTAAAATGATAGAACTCATATGATTTTCCTGATTCTAGAGTTTTCTTTGTTGTCACAATGGAGATCTTTAGTTTTATATTCTCCAATAAGATTATGGAATTTTTAAGTTTGGCACTTGTTCTAGGGTAACATTACGGTAATTCACATTTTTAGGAGAAAATCATCCATTTCTTTTAGTGTTTCAAATTTGTTGCTATTGAGTTTCAAGTAGGATTAACTTTTTTTAATACTTCCCAAGTTTTGCATGCACGTCATTTTACTTTTATAATGTTGAAAAAAATGAGTAATATTCATGTATTCTTATCAAAGATCTGAAAATGAGAAAATTCAGCCTGTTATTCTAGAATATAAATGGATAAAATCTAATAACTAGCCTATAGTTTAGATAATGATGTATTTTAAGACACTAATAGAAAATATCATTCTAAGGAACGCCTGCGTGGTTCAGTGGGTTAAGCATCCAACTCTGAATTCAGCTCAGGTCATGATATGGAGTCTCATGTTGGGATCCATGCTGGGTGTAGAGTTTCTCTTTTTTTTTTTTTTTTTCAACGTTTATTTGTTTTTGGGACAGAGAGAGACAGAGCATAAACGGGCGAGGGGCAGAGAGAGAGGGAGACACAGAATCGGAAACAGGCTCCAGGCTCTGAGCCATCAGTCCAGAGCCCGACGCGGGGCTCGAACTCCCGGACCGCGAGATCGTGACCTGAAGTTGGACGCTTAACCGACTGCGCCACCCAGGCACCCCGAGTTTCTCTCTTAAGATTCTCTTTTTCCGCTCTCCCTCTCCCCACCCTAAAAAAAAAAAAAAAAAAAAAAAAAAAAAGATTTCTTATTCTAAAAATAAGAAAAATCTAAGGAAAAGTTATTTCCATTGAAACTAGAAGCTAAACAAGCATGCCAACACACACCATAGCTATTTAACATTTTATTGGAAATGTCCAGTGAGAGCACTAAGTAAATATCTCTCACATATTGGAAACAAATTGTTAGCTCTTTTTAGATTAACCATATGACAGTATAGGTAGAAAGTTCAATAGAATTTGTCAAGTATTTTTAATATACCTATATATCAATGGGGTGAACATTTTACAATGGAAATTGGAAAAAAATAGAAAATGGACAGCTATAAAATATCAACTTTGACAAGGGAGGCATCAGATTTATATCAAGCAGATAAGAATTCATTTCAAAGAACCTAGAACAGAAGAAAAAAATTTAAATGGAAAGATACCATATTCTTGGGTTCTAAGACACAGGATCCACCCTGTAACAGCTAATTCTGTTTTTTTAAATTTTTTTTAATGTTTATTTTTTGAGGGGGGGAGGGGGAGGGAGGGAGAGAGAGAGGGAGAGGGAGAGGGAGAGAGAGAGAGAGAGAAAGCATGAGTGGGGGAGGAGCAGAGAGAGAGGGAGACACAGAATCTGAAGCAGGGCTCTGAGCTGTCAGCAGAGCCTGATGCAGGGCTCGAACTCACAAGCTGTGAGATCATGACCTGAACCTAAGTCGGACACTTAACCGACTGAGCCACCCAGGCGCACCCCCCTTTTTTTATTTTTTTTAATGTTTATTTTTGAGAGAGTAAAAGCCAATTGTAATGTCTCAAAATTATAAACCCATCAGGACTGCCAAACTTGACATTTTTTAAATGTAATTACAAATTGATCTACAACCAATTATTTTTATTGTTCTATTTTTATTGTTTAATATGGAAAAAATGTCCAGGAAAATCCCAGAAATGTATTTTTAAAAGATATGTATAAGCTATCATGCCTTGCATAAAAACAAACTATAAAGATCTGAGGGTAAAATTGATACAGTATTAGCCTAAAAATAGAAGGGAAAAGTTTAGCCAAAGAGATTCCTGGAGTAGATTACAATGTGTATAGGAAAGTAATCTATGTTAAGAATAGTGTCTTAATTTACTCCTTTAGGAAAGGAATGAGCAATTAACATACAAGTAAGACAACTGGCTATGTTTACGAAGAAAAATGAGTTGCACCCTGTATCATTGTGTTTTGGAACACAAGTAACAGAAAACAACTCACATTAAAGTCTTGATCCAGCTCACACAGCAAAAAGTCTCGAAGTCAGTAGTGTAGGCTGAGGTAGATGCTCCAGGAGGTTACAAGCAGCCTCCTGTTAGATTTCTGCTCTGGTAGATTTTCTGAGGAACTTTACATAACTATGCCCACAATTGCAAAATGGCTACAGCAACTCTAGTCATTTAGGCACAGTAAATAGGAAAAGGGCTTTCCCCTAGCGCTTTTGCTATTTTTGTAAAAGAAGTTGAGGGGCGCCTGGGTGGCGCAGTCGGTTAAGCGTCCGACTTCAGCCAGGTCACGATTTCGCGGTCCGGGAGTTCGAGCCCCGCGTCAGGCTCTAGGCTGATGGCTCGGAGCCTGGAGCCTGTTTCCGATTCTGTGTCTCCCTCTCTCTCTGCCCCTCCCCCGTTCATGCTCTGTCTCTCTCTGTCCCCAAAATAAATAAACGTTGAAAAAAAAACAATAAAAAAAAAAAAAAGAAGTTGACTCTTCTTAGTATAGATCTTTTTGGTCAAAATTTGAATTTTCTGGCTTCAAGGAGGGCTGCTGTAAGTGAGCTTTCCAGCCACTATTATAAAATTAGGCCTTTTTAGAAAGCAGATGAGCAAGAAAGTTGAATAAGAATTTTCAGATTCAAAGTATCATTAATTTATCTCAAGCACAAATGTATCAAATATCAGAGGCTTAAACTAAATAAATCTAAAGGAAATGTTTTTCTTTCAACATCTCAGGTTTCTAATTTTATTTGTGAATTTAAAAATTCCCATACAGTTTTTAAAAACACTCTACATTTCTGTATTATAGGAAATCTAACGAAACTAAATAAATCATCTATGTGTGAAAGGTACATTCTAAAGCAAATTCCAAAGCTAGAGGCTGATAAAGAAACTAAATTTAATAAAGAAATCAGATTGTATGATAAAAATATTTTACTTGACAAAAATATTGAATTGATAAAATTACACTTGAAAAAACTTATACTTGAAGATGTCTAATACCCAAAATGTACTCCCCAAAAATTTCTTACATGTTGACAGTAAAATGAAGGAACCAAGAAGAAACATATATTCAAGTCTTTAAAAACAAAACAGAACAAAAAAACATGAAGTCTTCCCCTCATCACATGTAGCCTCAAAATTAACTTTCTCCCCCCCCCCTTTTTTTTTTTTTTAACGTTTATTCATTTTTTGAGACAGAGCCTGAGTGGGGGAGGGGCAGTGAGAGAGGGAGACAGAGAATTGGAAGCAGGCTCCAGGCTCCGAGCTGTCAGCACAGAGCCCAACATGGGCTCGAATTCACAGACCATGCGATCATGACCTGAGCCGAAGTCGGACGCTTAACCAACTGAGCCTCCCAGGTGCCCCAAGCTCCTTACCTTATTTCTTCATAAAGTGGCCTTGAATAAATTTGCCCATGCTGTTTACATTTGTTCACCTGTAACGCTGAATTCCACTTCCCCAGTGTAGTTTCCAGCCCACTACACAGCTGAAACTGCTTTTTCAAAGATAGCCAACCTCCTTGAGGCTTAATCCAATAAACCTCTTATTTTCTTCTTCACTTTGTTAAGCACTATAAATCATGCCCTTCTTCCCAACTTTCAAACTTATTATTTGAATTGCAGACTTACAGGAAGTTGCAAAGTACATAGAGCTCCTTGTATACTATACCTAGAGCTTCTCTGCATGGCATTATTTTATGTAATTGTACAATATCAAAATTAGCAAACTGACCCTGGAATACTACTATTAACTACACTGCATACCTGATTCAGATTTTAAATGCTTTATTTGTGTGCGTAGTTTTATGCAATTTTACTTTCTATACATGTCTCACGTAACTACCACTAACATCAAGTCATGGAATTGTCTCATCACCCCAAAGGAACTCCCTTGTGCTACCTTTTCCTATCCACCCACATGCTTCCAACATTATTTTGTTTCTGTTAGGAGATCACATTTTCCTGCTTTTATCTTACCTTTTTGTTTATCATCTTTAGACATGTATGTTCCTCACAGTTCTGCCATAGACTCTCTTTTCTTGGAACTCCCTATCAATACTTTTTAAAATAATATATCATATATAGTATATACATATATGTGTATATACTATATATATATATTTTTTTTGAGGGAGGGAGGGAGGGAGAGAGAGAGAGAGAGAGAGGGCAAGCAGGGCAGGGAGAGGGTAGAGGATGAGGGAGAGAATCTTAAGCAGACACCATGCCCCGCACAGGAGCTTGATCTCACAATCCTGAGATCACGACCTCAGCCAAAACCAAGAGTCAGACTCAACAGACTGAGCCACCCAGATGCCCTCCCTTATCGGCACTTCTTAGGGAGGAACTGACACCACTCCACTCATGTTTAGTCTTCTAAATCAGTACCTTTTCCTTCAAGAAATTTACAAATTGAATTCCCTCTCCCTGAAACACTCCTATAACCCATGCCCAGTCCCAATCCCCCACCTTTTCCCTTCCACTCTTACTATTTTATCTCTCAGGAGGCTTTCTCACCTTCTTCCCATTGCATTAAGTTATATCCCCTTTTTACGCCCTCCCCTTAGAGCTGTACTTGTTATATTAAGAATAATATGCTCTTTTAATTACTGGATGACTTCCCTGGTAAAATATTTAGCCTGTAAGGGAAGGGAGTATCTCCGTTTCATTTTCTATTGCTCTCCCAGCATCTAGCCTTACTTGGCCTGTATGAATCACTTAATAATATCTGTTAAATGAAGTCCTATAACTTAATGAACTGATAAACTGAGTTGACTTGATTGTTGGTCTGACCTCAAAAGATAAGTCTTGGCTTCACAACTTCTGTTCTAGTTCCCATAATCTGTTCAAGTGCCTCAATTCTTGACTTACAGCATAGCAAAGTCATGTAAGACAGCAGAGATGTATGGAAAAGGAACAAGGAATTATATTAAAGAATGAAAATTTCCCCATTCTTTCTGTACATTGCTAATTTTAGTTAAAGAAAGAAATCTCTATCAAATGAGGGAAATGAGGATATATTCTATAAACAAGCCAAAAAATAGTTAACATCTTTCTTTGGAGATTCATCTTGGACTTGAGGCCAAACTCAATTTGCAGCTCAACTCCCCAATATCCAAAGGAAGATTTCCAGCTTAGATGCTATTTTGAAAGTTTGGCAAGGAGCGGTTTATGTGTTGTTTCATTAAGCTTATCAAAAGCTCTTCAAATTCTCAAACATTTTCACCTGTTTTTCCCAAAGCCTAATAAACTGTTCCATTACTGCCATTTTTCTTCCTGTTTACATAGCCTCTCTATTCCCCAAATACCCAATCTCAATGCACGTTCTTTTATTATCCAAATTCCATTTCTGCCTACAGGCTGAAGTACACACAGTTCTTTGCCTTTTCATTATTTCTGCCTATCTGTGGTCTTCCTCGATGGTGGGTGGGTGGGTGTGTGTGTGTGCGCGCACGCGCGCATTCCTATTCTGTCAAATATTTGAGGTTTTCTTTTCAATATTCGTAAGTCACTCTGATACCAGAGTCATTCAGATATAGGTGGGAGAAAGGACATAAGATAAATATTGTGTTTAAGGGTATCATTTTTATATGCCTCAGTCCCTTCCTCACTTGCTTTTGAAAAGCTTTGTTACTGCGGTTGTTCTGATTGTTTTTTATTCTTATTTTAAGTACCAATACTTCTGAAATAGTTAAGTACATGATTTCTCTTCAGCCAACCCATTTAAACAAAGAATTTGTGGGGTACCTGGGTAGCTCTAGTCAGTTAAGCATCTAGCTCTTGATATCAGCTCAGGTCATGATCTCATGGTTGTGGGACTGAGCCCTTATGTCAGGATCTGTGCTGAGTGTGGAGCCTGCTTGGGATTCCCTCTCTCCCTATGTCCCTCCCCCATGTGTCCTCTCCCTCTCTCAAGATAAACAACAACAAAAAAAAGAATTTGGTCTACAAAATTGTGGTTAGTAGGAGATCTTGCAACATTACTCTGCAGTTGGCCAAAATATTACTTATGACCTGATAATGGATGATACAAGGAGTCGAGTGTTAAAGAACAGAGAAATTGACACGAGCTTTTTCTGGAAGATGGTAGAATAGTACGGTTTTGAACACTCTTGGTCCCATGGACATACCAAGTCAACAAACGCATGTATGAAACTAACTGAAAAGGATGTAAAGAATGGCAGAACAGATTTTCCACAGCTAGTTGTAGAGACAAAGCCATATCTAAGTGGGTAGGAGGGATGGAGACATGATCAGGAACTAAATCCCCTGAGTGACTAACCACAAACAGGAAGGACATCACAAACACAGAGGAGCAAGAGGATCAATCTCCACACAGGACACTCCTAGCCCTAGGGACCCACACTGGGAAAAGGAGTCCTTATAGCACCTGGCTTTGAAATTGGTTCATCTTAACTCCAGAAGAGGCAAAGGATGATAGAAAACGGAATCCCCATCCTTAAAGAGCCACCACACTGAGTAGATAGTCCCAAGACATAGCAGAGAAGCAACAGTTTGAAAACCACCTGGATAGAGATTTTTTCACAAATATTTAGAACATGTGCCATAGGCGCAGGGTACTACAGGAAAGTTCTTCAAGAACAAAAGTACTGGAGGGTGATTTTTTTTTTTTTTTTTGCAACCCCCTAAGCCTAGGTATCCAGATGCTTGCAGGAGCCAATTCTAACACTTTCAATCTATGTTACTAGCACTCTATGCCCCATTTCAACATTCTCCTGCAGACCCATCTCATCCAACCCATATAACCTTGACAGAAATCCCTTCAAAGTGGACTTAATACATCCAGCATGCAGTCTGAAACAGGACCAATGCCACTCCATAGTGAGTCCTGCCCTGGGGAAGAAGGGAGATAACCTTATCTATCAGTGTGTGTGCAGTTCCTGCAGCCTGACCTCTTAGCAGGCAACACGGGGAATAAGCCAGGTTCTTCAGGATACCAGTAGCTGTGGCAGAGGCTAACTGTAGACATCTAGCCTGAGTGCCAGCCAAACCCACCAGTGAGCCCATGGTGACCGCAGCCAGGCTTTTAAAACCCTGCCTAGTGCACCAAGAGCACACAGAACTGGTCACTGCATCCAGCTCTCACCCACCAACAAGTCCTCAGTAAATTTGGCTCAGCCACTATGGGAGGGTGAAGGCAGCCCACAAAACCACCACCCATGGAGCACAAGGTTCTGGTCAGGAAGTAGGGATGAAGGGTGGGGGTGGATTTTACTACAGGACACCACAGGACTTCTATTCTTTTAATGTTTACTTATTTATTTTGAGCAGGGGAGAGGGACAGAGACAGAATCCTAAGCAGGCTCCACATTCAGCATGGAGCCCGATGTGGGCCTGACCCCACAACTGCAAGATCATGACCTGAACTGAAATCAAGAGTCAGATGCTTAACCTACTTAGCCACCCAATATCCCCAGGACCCCTTCTATACAAGGCCCCTACTTCCAAGACCAGGAGACACAGTTAATCTACCTAATACATAGGAGAAAATAAACAAAACAAGGAGACATAGGAATGGTAAAAAATAAAAGACAAAATCACAGCAAAAGGGCTAAATGAAGATAAGCAATGTACCTGATAGGGAGTTCTAAAGTAATGGTCAAGAAGATACTCACCAGACTTGAGAAAACAATGAATGAACTCAGTGAGAACTTCAACAAAGGAAATATAAAAAGGAACCAGTCAGAGATGAAGAATAACAAATGAAAGATACACTAGAGGGAATCAACAGCAGATGAGAAGGTAGAGAAGGACAATCAGCACTCTGAAAGACAGGATAATGGAAAGCAACCAAATTGAACAGCAAAAAGAAAATGACAAGAGTTTAAGGGAACTCTGACGACATCAAGTAATAATATTCACATTATAGGGATCACAGAAGGAGAAAGGAGAGAAGGGGCACACACACAAAATGTATTTGAAGAAATAATTGCTGAAAATGTCCCTAATCTGAGAAAGGAAACAGAAATCCAAGTACAGGAAACAGAGAGCCTTTAAATAAGATGAACACAAGGAGGTTCCCGTAATAATAAAATGGCAAAAGTAACAAGAAAGAAAATCTTAAAAGCAGCAAGAAAAAGTAACATACAAGGAAAGCACTTCAGTATATTAGCTTATTTTTCAGCAGAACTCTTGTAGGCTAGAAGGAAATGGCATGATATATTCAGTGTGCTGAAAGAGAAAAACAAAAACAAAAGCAAAACCCCACAACCAAGAGTACTCTAGCTGGCAAGATTATCCTTATCCTTCATTCAGAATTAAAAGAGAGTTTCTTAGACCAAAAAAAGTTAAAGAAGTTTACATCATTAAATCAGCCTTATAAGAAATGTTAAAGGAAATTCTTTAGGAGGGGATAACAGGTCATACCTAGAAGAAAATTACAAAAAGGAAAAAAAAATCTCAAAAATCTCAAATTTTTTTTACTCATTTAGTAAAAATAAAAATAGATTAATCACTTACAAAGCCAATATAGAGGTTAAAACACAAAGTAGAAAGATCTACAAAAATTAGTTAATTGACACAAAATAAAGATATAAAATATGACATACATAAAACATGGCAGGGGAGTAAAAATTACTGCTTTTAGAATGTGTTCAAGGTTAGGCAACCATCACAGCTTAATAGAGACTGTTGAACACATAGCATGTTATAGATGAACCCAAGTCAAAAACCTATAATAGATACATGCAAAATAAAGGGAAAGGAATCCAAACAGAATACCAAAGAAAGCCATTTAAACCACAATGGAAAAGACCCAAAGAAAAAAGAATTACAAAGACAACCAGAAACAAAAAAATTAACAAAATGGCAATCAGTATATAACTAATAATAATTACTTTAAATCTAAATGGACTAAATGCTCCCATCAAAAGACATAAGATGATAGAGTGGAAAAAAAAAAAACTAAAAAAAAACAAAAACAAAAAAAAATAAGAACCATCTATATGCTGCCTACAAGAGACTTACTTCAGACCTAAAAACACATAGACTGAAGGGATGGAGAAACATCCAATGCACATTGAAGGAAAAAACAAAAAGTTGGGGTAGCAATGCTTATCAGACAAAATAGGTTTTAAACCATAGACTGTAGTAAGAGAAAAATATCAACACTACATAAAAAAAGACATCAAATTCATCAAGAGGATAGAACAAGATTTGTAAAATTCTTTGCATCCAACATAAGAGTACCTAGATACGTAAAGCAAATATTAACAGAGGGATAAATTGACCATAATACAACAATAGTAGATTAGTCTGTCATCTCACTTACATCAATGGATAGGACATCCAAACAGAACATCAAAAAGATCTCAGTGGCCTTGAAGAAAGGACACATTAGACCAGATGGACCTGACTGACATATACAGAATATTCCGTCCCCAAACAACAGAATACACATTCTTTTCAAGTGTACATGAAACATTCTCTAGGAAAGATCACATGCTAGGCTACAAAAGAAGTCTCAAATTTGAGATTGAAATATCATGCATCATTTCTGATCACAAAGATGGGAGATCAATCACAAGAAAAAAGACTGGAAAAAAACAAATACATGCAGGCTAAACAAAATACAACTTAACGAGAAATGGGTCAATGAACAATCAAGGAGTAAGTAAAGTACCTAGAGATACAAGAAAATGAAAACATCAGTGGTCCAAAATATTTGGGATGCAGCAGAAGCTGTTCTAAGAGGAAAATTTGCAGTCCTACAAACTAACCCCACAAAATCAAGAAAAATCCTAGGTTAAAAAAAAAATGTAACCTTACACTAAAATAACTAGATAAACAAAGCCCAAAGTTAGTAGAGAGGAAATAATTATCAGAACAGAAATAAGTTAAATAGGATCTAAAGAAATAGAAAAAAAATGAAACCAAGAGCAAGTTCTTTGAAAAGACAAAATTGATAAACTTTTAGCCAGACTCAAAGAAAAAGAACTAAAAATTAGAAACAAAAGAGAAAAAATGACAGCAATACAAACAATTGTAGGAGAATACTACAAAAAATTATATGCCAACAAATTGGACGACTTAGAAGAAATGGATAAATTCCTGGAAACATACAATCCTCCAAAACTGAATCAGAAAGAAATAGAAAATCTTAATGGACTTACTACTAGTAACAAAATTGAATTGATAATCAAAAAACTCCCCCAAAACAAGTCTAGGACCAGATGTCTTCAACAGGTGAATTCTACCAAATATTTAAACAAGAGTTAATAGCTATTCTCCCCAAACTATTCTAAAGATAAAAGAGGAAGGAAAATTTCCAAATATAATCTATGAGGGCAGAATTATACTGACAAACCAGAGAAAGACACTATCCAAAGCCCCCTCCCCGCTGACACACACACACACACACACACACACACACACACACACACACACACACACACGACTAGAGGCCAATATCTCTGATGAACCTAGATGCAAAAATCTTCCACAAAGTATTAGCAAACTACATTCAACAATACAGTAAAAGGAACATTCACCACAATCAAGTGGGATTTATTCCAAGATCACAAGGGTGGTTCAATGTTTGCAAAACAATGTGATACACCACATTAAGAAGAGGAATAAAAGCCATATGATCTCAACAGATGCAGAAAAAGCCTTTGACAAAATACAACATCCATTCATTATAAAAACTTTCAACAAAGTGGGTTTAGAGGGAACCTATGTCAGTATAATAAAGATTATATGTGTAAAACCCACAGCTATCATACTCAATGGTGAAAAACTGAAAGCGTTTCCTCTGAGATCAGGAACAAGATAAGGATGTCACTTTCACCACTTTCATAGAACATAGTACAAAAAGGCATCTAAATTGGTAAGAGTAAAACTGTCTCCTTTTACAGATGACATGATACTATACACAGAAAATTCTAAGGTTCCACCAAAAATAATAAATAAAAAACTAATAAATTCAGTAAAGTTGCAGGATACAAAATTAGCATACAGAAGTCAGTTGCACTATAGTAACAACAAAGTAGCAGAAAGAAAACAATCCCACTTATAACTGCACTACAAATAATAAAGTATCTAAGAATAAACCTAACCAAAGAAGTGGAAGACCTATACTCTGAAAGCTATGGAGACACTGATAAGAAAAACTAAAGATGACACAAACAAATGCAAAGTTACACTACATTCATCAATTGGAAGAATACTGCTAAGTCCAACCTGCCCAAAGCAATCTACAGATTCAATGCAATCCCAGTCAAAATACCAATAATATTTTTCAAAGAATTAGAGTAAGTAGAACACACGATGAGGGAAAGATGGTCTTTTCAAAGGTGTCAGGAAAACTGGACAGCTATGTACAAATAATGAAACTGGACCACTTTCTTATACTATATGCAAAAACAAACTGAAAATGGATTAAAGACCTAAATGTAGCAACCATAAATTTCTAAAAGAAAACCTAGGCGGTAATCTCTTTAGTCTTAGTAACATGTTTTGAATATGTCCCCTCAGGCAACAAAAGGGAAGCAAATGCAAAAATAAACCGACTCCACCAAAATACAAAGCTCTTGTGCAGCAAAGGAAATCATCAACCAAACTAAAACAATCACCCTGAATGGGAGACAATATTTGCAAATGATATATTTGATAAGGGGCTAATATCCTAAACGTATAAAGAACTTATACAACATAAATATGCAATTAAAAAATTGGCAGAGGAGCTGAATATTTTTCTAAAGTATATTATGTATGTAGATTATATATATATGTAGATTATATATATATGTAGATTATATATATGTAGATTACAGATGTATAGTCACCAGAGACATGAAAAGATGCTGAACATCACTAATCAGTGAAATGTGAATCAAAACCATGAGGCATCATGGATATCATCTTGCGCTTGTTAGAATGGCTAGTAACAAAGACAAGAGTTATCAAGTGTTGACAAGAATGGGGAGAAAAATGTGCCCTTGTGCAACTGTCGGATGAAACGTTAATTATTGCAATCACTGGAAAACATTATGAAGTTTCCTCAAGAAGAAATTAAAAATAGAAATACCATATGATCCAACAATACCACTGCTGGGTATTTACCCAAAAGAGAATGAAAACAATTTAAAAAGACACGCACACCTCTAGGTCTATAGCAACCTTATTTACAATAGCCAAGATATGGAAGCAACCCAAATGTTCCTCAATAGATGAAGATGTAAATATGTATGCAATAGAATACCAGTCATAAAAAAATGGAGATCTTGCCACTTTTGGCAATATGGATGTAACTAAAGAATATTACGCTAGGTGATAGAAGTCAGACAGAGAAAGACAAATACCATATACCTTTGTGCAGAATCTAAAAAAAAAAAAAAAAAAAAAAATATCAAAAGACTAAACCATTAGAGAACTGGTGGTTGCCAGAGGGAAGGAGAATGGAAGGATGGGTGAAAGAGATAAAGGGTATTAAAACATACAAGCTTCCAGTTATAAAATAAGTCAGAGATACAAGGTATGGCATAGGGAATATATTCATTGTATTGTAATTACTTCTGTATGGTGACTACACTGATGGTGAGCAGTGAGTAATTTATAGAATTGTTGAACATGGTATACACTCGAAACTAATAGGACATTGTATGTGAACTCTACTTCAGTAATAGAGAAACTGACACATACTGGCCTTTAATACTTATTAACAAGGTTAACCCTACACCTCTTACATAGAACTATTTTTTCATATACATGGTGATAATTTGAGAAAATACTGCTACTTAGGAAACAGTATCAGGGCAAGTGTTACAATTCTAACTTTTGAATAACTTTATAGATCTAATGACATAAGATATTAGCTTGATTTTTAAAGATTTTTTTTTCTTTTCAAAGCTAAATATTTGAAAACTGAGCATATTTGAGCAATTTGTCAAAAAATAAAAGTTACAATGGGGAGTTTCTGGTAAAAAAAAAAAAAAACCTAAGATCCATGGTACAGTTGGAGATTCTACTTTATGTGAACTAGATGAAAATAAATGGACGAGTGGAGGTTTTATATGTCTTTATTACATGGATCTCTGTAACAAACGAACTCTAACAATGATAATGAAAACTAAAACTTGAAACTGGGTAACTCAGTTGGTTAAACGTCCAACTCTTGATTTTGGCTTAGGTCATGATCTCCCAATTCCTGAAATCAAGCCCCCCACCTTGTCAGACTCTGTGCTGACAACATGTAGTCTGCTTGGGATTCTCTCTCTCCCTCTCTCTGCCCCTCCCCCCTTGCACTCCTTCTCAAAATAAGTAAACATTTTTTAAGAAATCTACTTAGGATGCAATGGACAAATTACTGCTAAAAGAAATGACCTCCTTGGTTTCTACTGTTTGTAAGCAACTTTTTTTCCTCCATAGATTCATATTTTCAATATCTAAAATGATCTGCCTTTCATGAGACTTTAATATTTCTCTACCGTTGACAACTGTCACCAAAAAGTGTGTTAAAACAAATCAACGATTTTATTGCTGAAGCAGATTTATATTATTTATCTTTGCTTTCCAAGCTTCTGCATGTCAAATGCATAATTTGCTTTGGGTTTAATGAAACTTCTTCTCAAATTGCATTTTGCTAAGTCCCCAGAGAAAGCATAGAGGATAACACAGAATAAAGATTACAAGTGATCTCAAATATTTTCCTAGTTGAGCATATGAAATAGAGAGCACATTGAACATTCTAATTATTTGTATCATGGGATTTTAGTATCAGTTTGTAGCTTTTAGAATATATATGGCTTAGAGTTCTGATTTTAATATCATTGTTAATGGTTCTATTGGATAGATTTCTTTTATACTTTAATGATATAAAAATTATTTGCATTTTTGTTGATATAACCCCTACAAATACATTTGTGTGTACAACATAGTACGATCTTTGGACTGCTCCATAGAATCAAAACTAATACACAATAGATAGCTATATATAGCAATTAACACTGCATTATCACAAATGTAACTCATTTGATCCTCATAATTCAAGGTACTAAAACCATAAATGTTATGAATTGTTCCTTACCATGTTATATACAATGCATACTAGAATAAGAATACAAAGCCCTATCTTGGTTTTATTCTTAACTCTAAAGTCATCTAATCTAAAATCTTTGGACAACTCATTTAACCTCTTTATATTTGAATTTTCTCACAATAAATTGGGAGGGTTGAATTAGATCAGTGGTTCTCATCACTGGCTCTACATTAGCATCACATAATGAGCTTTAAAAAAAAAAAATTAGGGACATGCAGACCCCACCCAAAGGATTTTTAGAATAATTGATGCAGATTAAGGACAAAGCATTGAGATTTCTCAGATAATTTTAATGTGTAGCCTGACTTAAATATTGCTGAATTAGGTTTTCTCTAACATCCTTTGCAAGCTATAAGAATGAAGTCAAAATTGAATTTTGATGTATTGTTTTTCTTGACTTAGAGAATATTAAACTGTTTTTTTTAACCACTTCTGAGGATAATATTATAGCATAGAAAAATATAAATTGTAAAATATATTTAAGGGAAACAAATATTTTATGCATAAATATATTTGCTTTTACCCTGTGAACTTTTATTTATTTATTTTTTTTATATTTACTTTTGAGTGAGAGAGAAAGCACTAACAAGGGAGGGGAAGAAAGAGAGGGAGACATGGAATCTGAAGCAGGCTCCAGGCTCTGAGCTGCCAGCAGAGAGCCCGACATGGGGCTCGAACCCACAAACTATGAGATCGTGACCTGAGCTAAAGTCAGACACCCAACAAACTGAGCCACCCAGGCGGCCCAGATTTATTTTTAATGGCTTTTGGATCTCAGGCTGTATCTATGCAGAGCTCATTACTTGAATAGTCCAACACTATACTCATCCATATCTGCTTTGCAGCATCTGAAATACTTCCAGCAGCAGACATAAAACAATGTCTGATAGGTTAGAATACCTTGGTAGAGCCTTCATGAACCTGAATTCCTAGGGTGTGTGAGGACTCATTTTGCCAATAGAGAAAACAACCTATGACTTTCAGTCAACATATACCTAAAACTTGATTTAAATACTTTTCTCATTAAATCAGATGTCAATAATTGCTTCATCTATGAAAAATCTCTCATGAAGATATGTGAAAATACAAATATGTAAAATTTTTAAGCCTTCAAAGAGAACAAGCTACCTGCCTGAAATTTAACTGCTCAACCAACCAAGCCTTCATTTCTCAGTATTTTCTGTTTGGTCCAAATCACTATTTTTGACAAAATAGAATCTTTATTAAGTGATCAGGTATTTTAATTAATTGATCAAATATATACTGTTTAAAGTAATAATAGTAATACTCTTGATGGGAGGAGGGACCAACATGGCAGAGAAGTAGAGGGATCAGAAGTTTCCTGGTCTCTCAAAGCAGTGTTGAAACTAAAGGACTTTGAACTGAGAGTCCAGGAGGCAAAGAGACAGTTGCTTCCAGGGATCCACAGGGACAACCTGACAGGCCATAGGTTGTGAACTGGGAGAGATAAAATGAACAGAGGGGAGGGATCCCCTTCTGTGGAGAGACAAAGGGAAGAGAAAGAGAAGCTGGAGAAGCATAGGACTGTATCTGGACAAGAGAAAAATCATGGATTGGGATAGAGGAAGATCCAATCTCTAACTGAGGGGCTTTCTCTGGACTTGGGCTGGCTGCCTGGATCACACACGTGGGGAGGAAGGGAGCCAGCCCGGAGCTGGGTGGCTAGGTTAGGGCTGTAGTTCACACCTTAGGAGAAAGCTATCCCCACCCTGGAATGCTGTGGGACAGGACAAAGCCTGCCTGCGTCTGGCAGCCAGAGACCATATATCGGAGCTGTACTCCCCCCACTACCAGGGCACACAGAACAGGAGTTTGAACCCCAGCCAAGCGCCAGGGCGTGGGAGTCCGTGGAGCAGGACAAAACGCTTCATTTGTGTCCACAGCACAGTGAGGACGGCTCAAACAGAGTGGTTTCAGATACCTGATCCATGGAGGAGAGACTGAGGTATCGCCAGTTTTCTCCCCACCACCACCAAAGTGGGGCTTCAGGAGTCAGACAGCCTGCCCACATTGGAGGCAGGACCAGCCTACACCAAACCACGCCCCTCCATGACTGGTAACTGAATCTACTAGAGCTGGACTGACACTGAGGAAACACACTGGCCCCTCCTCCAGACCAGCACAGCTGCATTGCCTGGTTTAATTCTTGGACAATTCTTATTATACAGCTATATTCTTCCTTTCCCCCCTATCTCTTCCCTCCTCTATTCTGGTTACCCTAGTTGTTGGTTTGTTTAAGCAGACATATTTAATCCATTCTCTTGATACATGTTCCCCACCTCCCTTATTCTTTCTCTCTCTGGATTAAGCCATATGGTTTCTCAATCCGGCCAATTTTTTTTCCCCCCACCCTGTCATTTCTCTCATTGTATGGGATAAGGCCTCTTCCATCAGCACCACCTCCACGCTGTTTACTTGTAGCTGGTGTTTGTTTTTTGGGGTTTTTTTTGGGGGGTGAGGGGTGGGAGGATTTTTGTTTGTGTGTTTGTTTTGTTTCCTTTCCAGGGCTAATTCAAGGAACAAGTCAAAGCACACCTGGTGGAGGGTCCAAAACATCACTACCACTAGAAGATAAAAGAACCAAAGTCACAACAACAGAGAGCAAGTAACACTCTCCAAGAAACACCTCCTGAAGGGCCAGGCCCTAGACAGTGTATGATCCTCTTTAATATAGTAGTGCTCGCAAGTGTAGGGCACAGAACCAGGTTTTAAAACACACAAGGGACAGAAAACTAGCCAAAATGCTGAAACAGAAGAATTCCCCTCAAAAGAAATTTCAGGAGTAAATGATAGCTAAAGAATTGCTCAAAACAGATATAAACAATTGAACAAGAATTTAGAAGAGTAACGAGATTAATTGCTAGACTTGAAAAAAAAACACATAGAAGACAGCAGAAAATCTATTGCTGCAGAGATCATGGAACTACAAAAATAGTCATGATGAATTAAGTTCTGTAAATGAGGTGCAAAATAATCTAGAGGTGGTGACGGCAAGTATTGAAGAGGCAGAGGGGAGAATAGGTGAAATATAAGATAAAATTATGGGAAAAGAGGCTGAGGAAAAGATTTTTAAAAATTCTGGATCACGAGGGGAGAATTAGAGAACTAAGCGACTCAATGAAATGGAACCATACCCATATCATAGGAGTTCCAGAAGAACAAAGGGGCCGAAGGTGTACTTGAACAAATCATAGCTGAGAACTTCCCCAATCTGGGAAAGGAAACAGACATTGATATCCATGAGACACATAGAACTCCCTTCAGATGTAACTTGATGTTCTACACAACATATCATAGTGAAACTGGCAAAATAAAAAGATAAATAGAATTCTGAAAGCAGCTAGGGATAAATGGGCCTTAACCTACAAGGGTAGATACATAAGGGTACTAGTGGACCTACCTACTGAAACTTGGCAGGCCAGAAAGGAACGGCAGGAAATTTTCAAATATGCCACCAAGAATCCTTTATCCAGCAAGTCTGCCGTTCAGAATAGGAGAGATAAAGGTTTTCCTAAACAAATAAAAACTGAAAGAACTCATCACTAAACCAGACCTACAAGAGATCCTAAGGGGGACTCTGAGTATTACAAACACCACAAAGGAGCAGAGATATCACTACAAGCATGAAATCTACAGATAACACAATGACTCTAAACCTGTATCTTTCAATAACACTGAATGTAAACGGACTAAGATGCTCCAATCAAAAGACACAGGGTACCAGAATGGATTAAAAAAAAAAAAAAAAAAAGACCCATCTATTTGCTGTCTACAAGAGACCCATTTTAAACCTGAGGATACCTTCAAATTGAAAATGAGGGGAAAGAGAACTATCATGCTACTGGAAGTCAAAAGAAAGCTGGAGTAGCCATAATTATATCAAACAAACTAGATTTTAAACTAAAGACTGTAACAAGAGATGAAGAAGGGGATTATATAATTATGGGGCCTATCAATCAAGAAGAGATAACAATTATAAATGTTCATGCACTGAATTCAGAAGCACCCAAATATATGAAACTAGTCACAAACATAAGCTATCTTATTGGTAAAAATGTTCCACTATTCCACTAATAATATTCCACTTATAGCAATGGACAGATCTAGACAATCAATAAATAAACAGTGGTCCTGAATGATACAGTGGACCAGATGCACTTGACAGATTTAGAACTTTTCATCCTAAAGCAGAGCATACATTCTTCTTGATCACACATGGAACATTCCCCAGGATAGATCACATACTGGGTCACCAAACAGCCCTCAATAAATAGAAAAGAATTGAGATCATACCATGCACACTTTCAGAACACAATGCTATGAAACTTGAAATCAAGCACAGGAAAAAGTTTGGAAACCTCCAAATGCATGGAGTCAAAGAACAGACTACTAAAGAACGAATGGGTCACCAGGCAATTAAAGAAGAAATTTAAAAATGTATGGAAACAAATGAAAATTAAAACAACAATCCAACCCCTTTGGGATTCAGCAAAGATAGTCCTAAGAGGAAAATACATTGCAATCCAGGCCCACCTCAAGAAACAAGAAAAATCCCAAATACAAAAATCTAAGAGCACACTTAAAGGAACTAGAAGCAGAACAACAAAGACACCCCAAACCCAGAAGAAGAGAAATAATAAAGATCAGAGAAGAAATACAGAATCCAAAAAACAGAACAGATCAATGAAATTAAGAGTTGGTTTTTTGAAAAAATAAACAAAATTGGTAAATTCCTAGTCAGACTTCTCAAAAAAAGGATCCAAATAGGTAAAATCAAAAAGGAAAATGGATTTATCACAACCAATTCCTCAAATACAAGCAATTATCAGAGAATTCTATAAAAAATTATATGCCAACAAACTGGACAACCGGGAAGAAATGGACAAAGTCCTAGACACCCACACACTACCAAAACATAACAGGAAGAAATAGAAAACTTGAACAGACCCATAACCAGCAAAGAAATTGAATCAGTTATCAAAAATCTCCCAACAAATAAGAGTCCAGGACCAGATGGCTTCCCAGGGGAATTCTACCAGACATTTAAAGCAGAGATAATACCTATCCTTCTCAAGGTGTTCCAAAATATAGAAAGGGAAGGAAAACTTCCAGACTCATTCTATGAAGCCAGCATTACTTTGATTCCCAAACCAGACAGAGACCCAACAACAACAACAACAAAAAAAAACAACTACAGGCCAATATCCCTGAGGAACAAGGATGCAAAAATTCTCAACAAGATACTGACAAATCAAATTCAACAGCATATAAAAAGAATTATTCACCATGATCAAGTGGGATTCATTCCTGGGCTGCAGGGCTGGTTCAATATTCACAAAGTCAAATCAATGTGATACATCACATTAATAAAGGAAAGGATAAGAACCATATGATCCTGTCAATAGATGCAGACAAAGTATGTGACAAAATACAACATCGTTTCTTAATAAAAACCCTCAAGAAAGTTGGGATAGAAGGAACATACTTAAACATCATAAAAGCCATATATGAAAAGCCCACATCTAATATCTTCAATGGGGAAAAACTGAAAGCTTTCCCCCTGAGATCAGGAACACGACAGGGATATCCACTCTCACCACTGTGGTTTAACATAGTGTTGGAAGTCCTAGCATCAGCAATCAGACAACAAAATGAAATAAAAGGCATCCAAATTGCCAAAGAAGTGAAACTTTCACTTTTCACAGACACGGGATACTCTACATGGAAAACCCAAAAGGCTCCAACAAAAGACTCCTAGAACTGATACATAAATTCAGCAAAGTCACAGGATACAAAAATCAATGTACAGAAATCAGTTGCATTTTTATACACCAATAATGAAGCAACAGAAAGAGATAAAGGAGTTGATCCCATTTACAATTCACCATGAATCATAAAATACCTAGGAATAAACCTAACCAAAGATGTAAAAGACCTATATGCTGAAAACTATAGAAAGCTTATGAAGGAAATTGAAGAAGACACAAAGAAATGGAAAAGCATTCCATGCTAATGAATTGGAAGAATAAATATTGTTAAAATGTCAATACTACCCAAAGCAATCTACACATTCAATGCAATCCCAATCAAAATCGCACCAGCATTCTTCTCGAAGCTAGAACAAGCAATCCTAAAATCTGTATGGAACCACAAAAGACCCCAAATTGACAAAGTAATATTGAAGAAGAAAACCTACACAGGAGGCATCACAATCCCAGACTTTAGCCTCTACTACAAAGCTGTAGTCATTAAGACAGTATGGTATTGGCACAAAAACAGACACACAGAACAATGGAATAGAGACTCCAGAACTGGACCACTAATGTATAGCCAACTAATCTTTGACAAAGCAGGAAAGAGCATCCAATGGAAAAAAAGAGTCTTTAGCAAATGGTGCTGGGGAAACTGGACAGCAATATGAAGAATGAAATTTAGACCACTTTCTTACACCATACACAAAATTAAACTCAAAATGGATGAAAGTCCTAAATGTGAGATAGGAAACCATTAAAACCCTAGAGGAGAAAGCAGGCAACAACCTCTTTGACCTCAGCTGCAGCAATTTCTTACTCGACACATCTCCCAAGGCAAGGGAACTAAAAGCAAAATGAACTATTGGGACCTCGTCAAGGTAAAAAGCTTCTGCACTGCAAGGGAAGCAATCAACAAAACTAAAAGGGAACCAATGGAATGGGAAAAGAGATTTCCAAATGACATATCAGATAAAGGGCTAGTATCCAAAATCTATAAAGAACTTACCAAATTCCACACATGAAAAACAAATAATCCAGGAAAGAAATGAGAAGACATGAATAGACATTTTTCCAAAGATGACATCCAGATGGCCAACAGACACATAAAATGATGCTCAACGTCACTCCTTATCAGGGAAATACATATCAAAGCCACACGGAAATACCACCTCACACCAGTCAGAGTGGCTAAAATGAACAAATCAGGAAACTACAGATGCTGGCGAGGATGTGGAGAAATGGGAACCCTCTTGTACTGTTGGTGGGAATGCAAACTGGTGCAGCCATTCTAGAAAAACAGTGTGGAGTTTCCTCAAAAGATTAAAAATAGATCTACCCTATGACCCAGCAATAGCACTACTAGGAATTTACCCAAAGGATACAGGAGTGCTGATGCATAAGAGTACATGTACCCCAATGTTTATAGCACCACTTTCGACAATAGCCAAATTATGGAAAGGACCTAAATGTCCATCAACTGATGAATGGATAAAGAAGATGTGGTTTATATATACAATGGAATACTACTTGGCAATGAGAAAGAATGAAATCCTGCCATTTGCAGTAACATGGATGGAACTAGAAGGTATTATGCTGAGTGCAATAAGTCAGAGAAGGACAGATATTGTGTTTTCACTCATGTGGATCCTGAGAAACTTAACAGAAGACTATGGGGGAAGGGAAGGGGGAAAAAGTTACCAACAGAGAGGGAAGGAGGCAAACCACAAGAGACTCAAATACAGAGAACAAACTGAGGGTGGATGGGGAGGTGGGGGAGAGGGGAAAATTAGTGATGGGCATTGAGGAGGGCACTTGTTGGGATGAGCACTAGGTGTTGTATGTAAACCAATTTGACAAGTTATATTCACAAAAAAGTAATACCCTTGATGATTGTAGTATATATTTATATAAATGAAATAAATGACAATATTTTAAGGGACTGACATTGAAAAGTTGCAAATAAGACAGCTGTACTCACAAAACATAGTGTTTGAAAGGGAATTTAAATTTTAAATGTTTATTGTAAAATATAAGGCAGCTATTTTTTTTCAAATTATGTTTAATACACTTAGACAAATGAAATCATAAACTCAAACCTAGAAAAGACAGAAGAGAAAAACAAAAAGTATAATGAATAGAAAGTCACACACTTAGTAAATTCACTAGATCAACAACTTTCAAGGTGAATGGTCCACATACACCAACTAAAAGATACTTACAAAGTTAATTTTTTAATGTTTATTATTTGTTTTGGGGAGTGATTTTTATTACTTTTATTTATTTTTGTTCTCAAGTTAGTTAACATACAGGGCAGTCTTGGTTTCAGGAGTAGAACCCAGTGATTGATCTCTTATATATGACACCCAGTGCTCATCCTGCAAAGTGCCCTCCTTAATGCCAGTCACCCAATTAGCCCACCCCCATACCCACTCCCTCCATCAATGCTGTTTGTTCTCTGCATTTAGCAGTCTCTTATGATTTGGTTCCCTGTTTTTATCTTATTTTTCCTTCCTTTCCCCTATTTCATCTGTTAAGTTTCTCAAATTCCACATGAGTGAAAACATGATATCTTTCTCTAACTGACCTGTTTCGCTTAGCATAATTCCCCACCAGTTCCATTCACGTTGCTGCAAAAGCCAAGATTTCATTCCTCTTCATTGCCAAGTAGTAGTCCATTGTGTGTGTATACACACACATGCAGATATATGTGTATACACACATATATGTATATATATACACACACACCACATGTTCTTAATCCATTCATCAGTTGATGGACATTTGGGCTATTTCCATAATTTGGCTACTGTTAATATTGCTAGCTCCTCTAGGTGTAAGTTTAGGTTGTGTATTTTGAACCTTTCTTGCTTCTTGAGATAGGTTTCAATGGCCATGTATTTCCTCTTAAGACTGCCTTTGCTGCATCCCAAAAGATTTGGGCAGTTGTGTTTTCATTTACATTTGCTTCCATGTATTTTTTTTATTTCTTCTTTGATCTCCTGGTTAACCCATTCATTTTTTAGTAGTAAGTTCTTAACCTCCATATCTTTGGGGGCTTTCCAAGTTTTTTCTTGTGGTTGATTTCAAGTTTCATAGCGTTGTGACCTGAAAATATGCATGATATGATCTCAATCTTTTTGTACTTATTTGACAGCTGCTTTGTGACCCAGTATGTGATCTTTTTTGGAAAATGTTCCACGTGCACTGGAAAAGAAGGTGTATCCTGCTGCTTTAGGATGAAAAGTTCTGAATATATCTGTTAAGTCCATCTGGTCCAATGGGTGATTCAGAGCCATTGTTTCCTTATTGATTTTCTGCCTAGATGATCTTTCCATTGTTGTAAGTGGAGTATTAAAGTCTCTTACAATTACAGTAGTATTTTCCCAAGTTTATGTTTGTGATTAGTTGATTTATGTATTTGGGTTATTCCACCTTGGGGGCATAAATATTTATAATTGTTAGCTCTTCTTGATGGATAGAGTCCTTATTTATGAAATAATGCCTTAATCTCTTGTTACAGTGTCTGCTTTGAAATCTAGTTTGTCTGATTTCAGTAGGACTACTCTAGCTTTCTTTTGATATCTGGTGGTGTGATTGAGGGGTCTCAAGCACCTCACTTTCAATCTACAGGTGTCCTCATGTCTCAAATGAGTCTCTTGTAGGCAGCATATAGATTCATCTTATTTTTTATCCATTTGATACCCTATGTCTTTTGATTGAATGAATGGACTAAATGCCCCAGAGTGATTATTACAAGATATGGATTTAGGGTCATGGTTTTACCTGTAGATTTCATGTTTGTTGTCATGTCTCTGGTCCTTTATAACCTTTGCTGCTTTTCAGAGTCCCCCTTAGTATCTTTTGCAGGGCTGTTTTAGTGGTTATGAACCCCTTTAGTTGTTGTTTATCTGGCAAAGTCTTTACCTCTGCTTCTATTCTGAATGACAGCCTCACTGGATAAAAGAATCTTGGCTGCATATTTTTCCTCTTCAGCACATTGACTATTTCCTGCCACTTCCTTCTGGCCTGCGAAGTTTCAGTGGACAGGTCCGCTACTATGTGTCTACTATTGTAGGTTAAGGAAGGTTTGTCCCTAGCTCCTTTCAGAATTCTCTTTATCTTTGTATTTTGCCAGTTTCACTATGATAGTCATGGTGATGACCTGTTTTTATTGATTTTGAAGGGAGTTCTCTGTGCCTCTTGGAGGTGGGTGTCTGTTTCCTTCCCCAGATTAGGGAAGTTCTCAGCTATAATTTGTTCAAATAAATCTTCTCCCCATCTCTCACACTGTTCTTCTGGGTCTCCTATGATACAGATATTGTTTCATTTCATGGCATTACTTAGTTCTCTAATTCTCCCCTAGTGATCTACTAATTTCCTTTCAGTTTTTTTCAGCTTCATTTTCAGTAACATTATCTTCTATTTCACCTATTCTCTACTCTCCTTCTTCCATCCTTGCTGTTACTTCATCTAGTTTTACATCTCAGTGATAGCATTTAATTTATCCTGACTAGTTCTTATGTCTTTCGTCTTTGTAGCAAGAGTTTCTCTGGTGTCTTCTATGCTTTTTACAAGCCCAGCTATTAGTTTTATGACTGTTATAACCGATACATCTGAACAATAATTTAGAATATCTGTTTTGAGCAATTCTCTGGCTGTGATTTATTCTTGACCTTTCTTTTGAGGGAGAATTCCTCCATTTTGCCATTTTGGCTAAGCTTCTGTCTTTTGCATACTTTAGCTTGTTATGTGCTCTGTACCTGGGAGTACTTCTATATTAAAAATGGGTCATGGCTGCAGCAACTTCTTACTCAAGCCCATGTCTCCAGAGGCAAGGGAAACAAAAGCAAAAATTAACTACTGGGACCTCATCAAAATAAAAAGCTTCTGCACAGCAAAGGAAAAAATCAGCAAAACTAAAAGGCAACTGAATGGGAGAAGATATTTGCAAAGGACATATCAGATAAAGGGTTAGTATCCAACATCTATAAAGAACTTCTCAAACTCAACACCCAAACAACAAATAACCAGTGAAGAAATGGGCAAAAGACATGAATAGGCACTTCTCAAAAGAAGACATCCAGGGGCGCCTGGATGGCACAGTCGGTTAAGCGTCCGACTTCAGCCAGGTCACGATCTCGCGGTCCGTGAGTTCGAGCCCCGCGTCAGGCTCTGGGCTGATGGCTCAGAGCCTGGAGCCTGTTTCCGATTCTGTGTCTCCCTCTCTCTCTGCCCCCTCCCGCATTCATGCTCTGTCTCTCTCTGTCCCAAAAATGAGTAAACGTTGAAAAAAAAAATTAAAAAAAAAAAAGACATCCAGATGGCCAACCGACACATGAAAAAATACTCAACATTACTCATCATCAGAGAAATACACATCAAAACCACAATGAGATACCACCTCACACCTATCAGAAGGGCTACAATTAACAACTCAGGCAACAAAAGATGTTGGCAATGGATGCAGAGAAAGAGGATCTCTTTTGCATTGCTGGTGGGAATGCAAACTGGTGCAGCCACCCTGGGAAACAGTATATAGATTCCTCAAAAAATCAAAAATAGATCTACTCTAGACCCAGGAATTGCACTACTAGGTATTTATCTGAGGGATACAGGTGTGCTGTTTCAAAGGGACATATGCACCCCAATGTTTATAGCAGCACTATCAACAATAGCCAAAGTATGGAAAAAGCCCAAATGTCCATCAATGGATGAATGGATAAAAAAGATGTGGTATATGTACAATGGAGTATTAGTCAGCAATCAAAATGAATGAAATCTTGCCATTTGCAACTCTGTGGATGGTACTGGAGGGTATTATGCTAAGCAAAATTAGTCAGAGAAAGATAAATATGACTTCACTCATATGAGTACTTTAGGAGACAAAACAGATGAACATAAGGGAAGGGAAACAAAAATAAAAACAGGGAGGACAAAACATAAGAGACTCTTAAATATGGAGAACAAACAGAGGGCTACTGGAGGGGTTGTAGGAGGGGGGATGGGCTAAATGGGTAAGGGGAATTAAGGAATCTACTCTTGAAATCATTGTCACACTATATGCTAATTTGGATGTAAATTAAAAAAAATAAAATTAAAAAAAAAATGGGTCATACCCTGTCCAGCGCCTGGCACTTCTGCAAGTGTTTTTGATGTATGTGGCATGAACTCTGTTCTTGCATTTTGGCTGCTGTATCCCACTGGTCGGTCCTCTGCAGAACTCCTCCTTGCTTGTAGGGGTCCAGTGTTTGGACATTCACCCAGGTGTGCTTTGATTTGTTTTTTGATGTAACCCTGGGGGGAAAAAGGGAAAATGGGTGGGGGGTGGGGGAGGCTGATCCCACAAAAAGAGAAAAATGAAAGAAGAAAAAAGACCAAACCGAAAATCAAAAGAACTAGAAGGCTAAATCCAGAGAAAGAGAAAAATAGAGAAAAAGAGAAAAGATGGAAAAACAATAGAATAAAAATGCCTGGGGTGCCTCCATCAATTAAGTGTCTGACTTTCGCTCAGGTCATGATCTTGCAGTTCATGAGTTGGAGCCCCACGTCAGGCTCTGTGCCAATAGCTCAAAGCCTGGAGCCTGCTTTGGATTCTGTGCCAACCTCTCTTTCCGCCCCTTCCCTGCTCGTGCTCTCTCCCCCTTCTCTCAAAAATAAGTCATTAAAATTTTTTTAATATAAAAATGCCTTATCCAATATATATATAATTTATGTGTAAAATTCTGTAAGTTTATAAAACAGGCAGAAAATCTCAAAGAATATGGTTGAACTGTATAGTACCATCAATAAACTAGACCTAAATGATATTTGCATTATTTACATAAGACTTTATTATATATAAAAGGTTATGTGTGTGTGTACGTGTGTGTGTGTGTGTGTGTGTGTGTGTGTGTGTGTGTAAGAATTGACCAGAGACAAATCCAAAACTATGAGCCTGATTCCAAAAGAAAAAAAAAAGGGTGAAGAAAAATATAAAAAAAAAAAACAAAAACAGTTGTCTGTTGGTGCCTGGGCCCTGTGTCTGTGAGAGTCTGGAGGAGTCAGTCTCCCTCCAGTAGATGAGTAGTTGCCAGGCAAACAGGCCCAGGGTTTGGTATAAATGGGTCCGCTTCCATTAGGGGCTGCTGCGCTGCTCTCTGAAGTTCCCACTGTGTGGGTGTCGGGGAGAAAAATGGCAACACCCCAATCTCTCCTCCCTGGAGTGGGTGTCTCCAACCGTGCTGTTCAGGCAGCCCTCACAGAAGAGTGAGGGCTGTCAGCTTGCTTTGCTTCACAGTTCTCCTGCACCTTCTCGGTGCTCAGCGGCGATTCAAAACCCTCTATCTTAAAGGCTCCCACACCATGCAGACCCTGTTCTGGAGTAGTGCCCCTCCATCCTGCTGATAAAACGCCTTTGGCTGGTACCCGCAGGGTCTTTTGTCCTTGGGGCGGCATTAAACCTCTTCTCAAAGTACTCCAGGAAGGGGACTTGTCTCTCCCAGTGCACCCCTGAGATAGCTACACCACACTATGCATTCCAGGGCCAGCTCCTCCCTCCTCAGGAACATGTAACCAGGGCCCCTGGCTTCACTCAGAAGGTCTCACACTTCTAAACCTCTGAGTTTCAGCTCCTACGGCTATTTGCAAAGAAGAAACTGGCACTTTCTGTATTTCTTGTTCCTCAGTGCATGGTCCAGAGTGGTTTTCCTCTTGTGCTAACTCGATGTTGCACTTTTACAACCCTCTTTCTCTCCCTTTTGTCTCTGAGCAGTAAGGGTCCCTCCTCCCCTCTGTGCCTATGCTATTCTATCTCTCCCAATTCACATACACGAACCTCAATCCTGCCAAGTTTCCTCCTTCCAACCGTGGAGATCCTTCTGTCACTCTGCAGATTGATTTCCTGGGTGTTTCAGGTGATCTGACCTCAGTACAGCTGTGATGGAGGGATGAGGAAAATCCCGGTCCACCTACTTCTCTGCCATCTTAACTCTCTCAACAGAGTGAATTTTTTTTTTAAAGACTCAAAAATCACTTGAAAACTGAAAAACTCCCAAACTGTTTGGAGATTACACACATTTTAAATAATTCAGAGGTCAAAAGAAGTCTTAAGCTTTTTTTTAAAAATATTTTGAACTAAATTAAAGTGAAAATATATCACAACAATATGTAGGATACAGCAAAAGCAGTACTTAGTGGAAAGTTTGTAGCACTGGATATGTATAAGAGAAGAAATGTCTAAAAGCAATAATCTAGGCTTCCATCTTGAGAAGCTATCCAAAGAACATCCATTTAAACCTGAAGTAAGCTGAAAAGTTACATAAAAAGCAGAAATCAATGAAATTGCAAACAAGAAATCAGAAAAATAACAATTGCAAGCTGATTCTTTAAAAAAGTCAATGAAGTGGATAACCCTCTACCCATGCTAACAAAAAAATACAGAAAATACCAATTATCAGAAATGAAAGAGAGGTCATCACTACTGAATCCATGGGCATTAAAAGAAATTATCAACTCTAATTTGATAACTTAGGTGAAATGGACCAATCCTTGATATTCACCAACTATAAAAACTCACAAGTAGATAATACTATCCTTATGCCTATCAAATAAATTGAATCAATGCTTAATAATCTTTCTGAATTCTCATGGGTTCACTGGTGAATTATACCAAATATTAAAAAAGAAATTATACCAATTCTCTACGCTATCTTGTAGAAAACAGAAGCCATAATTACGCTAATACCAAAACCAGAAAAAGAATTACAAACAAAACAACCAGACCATGAGCACAGATGTAAAATCTTCAATAAAATATTAGAAAAGAGTCCATAATTTATAGAAGAATTATACACAATTACATAGGATTTATTTCAGGTATTCAAGGAAAGTTCAACATTCAAAAATAGATTAATGTAATTCACTCTATTAGCTAAAGAAAAGAAATCTTATGAATTCATCAGTGCAGAGAAAGCATTTAACAAAATTCAACACTCATCCATGATAAAAAGTATCAAACTAGAAATGTAGGGGGGTGGGATTTCCTCAACTTAATCAAGAGTACCTACTAAAAACTTATTTTCAATAATGAAAAATTGACTATTTTTCTCCTAACATTGGGAATGATGTAAGAACATACCACCTTACCACCCTTAGTCAACATCATACTGGAAGACCCAGGTAGTACAAGAAGACAATAAAAGTAAGATGCATACAGATTGCGAAGGAAGTACAAACACTACCTTTGTTCACATGTAGTATTATCATCTACGTGGAAACACCAAAGAGTTGACAAAATCTCTTGGCACTCATAAGCAATTATAGCAAGGTCACAGGATAAAAGATTAACATACAAAAGTTGGTCGTTTCCATGTTTACTATGGGTAATTTTGAAATAAAGATACCACATATATTAGCTTCCCATATATGAAATCCTTAAGGAATAAATGTAGTACCTACATGAGGTTAACTAAACACTGATGAAATAAAGATTTAAATTAAGAAATATTTCATGGCAATGGATTGGAAGACTCATGATATTTGTAATACCTATTCTTCACAAATTTGTCTATGTATTTAATACAATCTGAACCAAATTCTCACCAAGCTATTTTGTGGATATTGACACATGGATTATAAAATTTACTTGGAAAGGCAAAAGACCAAGAATAGCCAACACAATGCTGAAGAACAATGAAGTTTGAAAACTGACATGATCTGAAGATTTATCTGATCTGTACTCTAATGAGGGCATCTCAGCATTGTCAAAATAGGTACAATTTTTTTTTTTAAGTAGACACATGGGGAAAGGAGAGAGGGAAGATGGCGGCGTAGGAGGACGCTGGGCTCACCGCGCGTCCTGCTGATCACTTAGATTCCACCTACACCTGCCTAAATAACCCAGAAAACCGCCAGAGGATTAGCAGAACGGAGTCGCCGGAGCCAAGCGCAGACGAGAGGCCCACAGAAGAGGGTAGGAAGGGCGGCGAGGCGGTGCGCGCTCCTCGGACTGGCGGGAGGGAGCCGGGGCAGAGGGGCTGCTCGCCTGCCAAGCAGAGCCCCTGAGTCTGGCTTGCAAAAAGCGGAGGGGCCTGACGGACTGTGTTCCGACAGCAAGCGCGACTTAGCATCTGGGAGGTCATAAGTTAACAGCTCTGCTCAGAAAGCGGGAAGGCTGGAGGACAAAGGGAAGGAGAGCTGCTGAGCCCCCTGACGACAGAGCTCAGTTTGGTGGGGAACAAAGGCACTCGCCAGCGCCATCTCCCCCGCCCATCCCCCAGCCAAAATCCCAAAGAGAACCAGTTCCTGCCAGGGAACTTGCTCGCTCCGCTCAAACACCCAACTCTGCGCTTCTGCGGAGCCAAACCTCCGGCAGCGGATCTGACTCCCTCCTGCTGCCACAGGGCCCCTCCTGAAGTGGATCACCTAAGGAGAAGCAAGCTAAGCCTGCCCCTCCTGCCCCTGTGCACCTTGCCTACCCACCCCAGCTAAGACGCCAGATCCCCAGCATCACAAGCCTGGCAGTGTGCAAGTAGCCCAGACAGGCCACCCCACCCCACAGTGAATCCCGCCCTTAGGAGAGGGGAAGAGAAGGCACATACCAGTCTGACTGTGGCCCCAGCGGTGGGCTGGGGGCAGACATCAGGTCTGACTGCGGCTCCGCCCACCAACTCCAGTTATACACCACAGCACACGGGAAGTGCCCTGCAGGTCCTCACCACGCCAGGGACTATCCAAAATGACCAAGCAGAAGAATTCCCCTCAGAAGAATCTCCAGGAAATAACAACAGCTAATGAGCTGATCAAAAAGGATTTAAATAATATAACAGAAACTGAATTTAGAATACTAGTCATAAAATTAATCGCTGGGCTTGAAAACAGTATAGCTGACAGCAGAGAATCTCTTGCTACAGAGATCAAGGGACTAAGGAACAGTCACGAAGAGCTGAAAAACACTTTAAACGAAATGCATAACAAAATGGAAACCACCACGGCTCGGATTGAAGAGGCAGAGGAGAGAATAGGTGAACTAGAAGATAAAGTTATGGAAACAGAGGAAGCTGAGAAAAAGAGAGATAAAAAATTCCAGGAGTATGAGGGGAAAATTAGAGAACTAAGTGATACACTAAAAAGAAATAATATACGCATAATTGGTATCCCAGAGGAGGAAGAGAGAGGGAAAGGTGCTGAAGGGGTACTTGAAGAAATAATAGCTGAGAACTTCCCTGAACTGGGGAAGGAAAAAGGCATTGAAATCCAAGAGGCACAGAGAACTCCCTTCAGACGTAACTTGAATCGATCTTCTGCACGACATATCATAGTGAAACTGGCAAAATACAAGGATAAAGAGAAAATTCTGAAAGCAGCAAGGGGTAAACGTGCCCTCACATATAAAGGGAGACCTATAAGACTCGTGACTGATCTCTCTTTTGAAACTTGGCAGGCCAGAAAGAATTGGCACGAGATTTTCAGTGTGCTAGACAGAAAAAATATGCAGCCGAGAATCCTTTATCCAGCAAGTCTGTCATTTAGAATCGAAGGAGAGATAAAGGTCTTCCCAAACAAACAAAAACTGAAGGAATTTGTCACCACTCAACCAGCCCTACAAGAGATCCTAAGGGGGACCCTGTGAGACAAAGTACCAGAGACATCACTACAAGCATAAAACATACAGATATCAGAATGACTCTAAACCCATATCTTTCTATAATAACACTGAATGTAAATGGATTAAATGCGCCAACCAAAAGACAGAGGGTATCAGAATGGATAAAAAAACAAGACCCATCTATTTGCTGTCTACAAGAGACTCATTTTAGACCTGAGGACACCTTTAGATTGAGAGTGAGGGGATGGAGAACTATTTATCATGCGACTGGAAGCCAAAAGAAAGCTGGAGTAGCCATACTTATATCAGACAAACTAGACTTTAAATTAAAGGCTGTAACAAGAGATGAAGAAGGACATTATATAATAGTGACAGGGTCTATCCATCAGGAAGCGCTAACAATTATAAATGTCTATGCGCCAAATACCGGAGCCCCCAAATATATAAAACAATTACTCATAAACATAAGCAACCTTATTGATAAGAATGTGGTAATTGCAGGGGACTTTAACACCCCACTTACAGAAATGGATAGATCATCTAGACACACGGTCAATAAAGAAACAAGGGCCCTGAATGAGACATTGGATCAGATGGGCTTGACATATATTTAGAACTCTGCATCCCAAAGCAACAGAATATACTTTCTTCTCGAGTACACATGGAACATTCCTCAAGATAGATCATATACTGGGTCACAAAACAGCCTCCATAAGTTTACAAGAATTGAAATCATACCATGCATACTTTCAGACCACAATGCTATCAAGCTTGAAATCAACCACAGGAAAAAGTCTGGAAAACCTCCAAAAGCATGGAGGTTAAAGAACACCCTACTAACGAATGAGTGGGTCAACCAGGCAATTAGAGAAGAAATTAAAAAATATATGGAAACAAACGAAAATGAAAATACAACAATCCAAACGCTTTGGGACGCAGCAAAGGCAGTTCTGAGAGGAAAATACATTGCAATCCAGGCCTATCTCAAGAAACAAGAAAAATCCCAAATACAAAATCTAACAGCACACCTAAAGGAAATAGAAGCAGAACAGCAAAGGCAGCCTAAACCCAGCAGAAGAAGAGAAATAATAAAGATCAGAGCAGAAATAAACAATATAGAATGTAAAAAAACTGTAGAGCAGATAAACGAAACCAAGAGTTGGTTTTTTGAAAAAATAAACAAAATTGACAAACCTCTAGCCAGGCTTCTCAAAAAGAAAAGGGAGATGACCCAGATAGATAAAATCATGAATGAAAATGGAATTATTACAACCAATCCCTCAGAGATACAAACAATTATCAGGGAATACTATGAAAAATTATATGCCAACAAATTGGACAACCTGGAAGAAATGGACAAATTCCTGAACACCCACACTCTTCCAAAACTCAATCAGGAGGAAATAGAAAGCTTGAACAGACCCATAACCAGCGAAGAAATTGAATCGGTTATCAAAAATCTCCCAACAAATAAGAGTCCAGGACCAGATGGCTTCCCAGGGGAGTTCTACCAGACGTTTAAAGCAGAGATAATACCTATCCTTCTCAAGCTATTCCAAGAAATAGAAAGGGAAGGAAAACTTCCAGACTCATTCTATGAAGCCAGTATTACGTTGATTCCTAAACCAGACAGAGACCCAGTAAAAAAAGAGAACTACAGGCCAATATCCCTGATTAATATGGATGCAAAAATTCTCAATAAGATACTAGTAAATCGAATTCAACGGCTTATAAAAGGAATTATTCACCATGATCAAGTGGGATTCATTCCTGGGATGCAGGGCTGGTTCAACATTCGCAAATCAATCAACGTGATACATCACATTAACAAAAAAAAAGAGAAGAACCATATGATCCTGTCAATCGATGCAGAAAAGGCTTTTGACAAAATCCAGCACCCTTTCTTAATAAAAACCCTTGAGAAAGTCGGGATAGAAGGAACATCCTTAAAGATCATAAAAGCCATTTATGAAAAGCCCACAGCTAACATCATCCTCAATGGGGAAAAACTGAGAGCTTTTTCCCTGAGATCAGGAACACGACAGGGATGCCCACTCTCACCGCTGTTGTTTAACATAGTGCTGGAAGTTCTAGCATCAGCAATCAGACAACAACAGGAAATCAAAGGCATCAAAATTGGCAAAGATGAAGTCAAGCTTTCGCTCTTTGCAGATGACATGATATTATACATGGAAAATCCGATAGACTCCACCAAAAGTCTGCTAGAACTGATCCATGAATTCAGCAAAGTTGCAGGATACAAAATCAATGTACAGAAATCAGTTGCATTCTTATACACTAACAATGAAGCAACAGAAAGACAAATAAAGAAACTGATCCCATTCACAATTGCACCAAGAAGCATAAAATACCTAGGAATCAATCTAACCAAAGATGTAAAGGATCTGTATGCTGAAAACTATAGAAAGCTTATGAAGGTAATTGAAGAAGATTTAAAGAAATGGAAAGACATTCCCTGCTCATGGATTGGAAGAATAAATATTGTCAAAATGTCAATACTACCCAAAGCTATCTACACATTCAATGCAATCCCAATCAAAATTGTACCAGCATTCTTCTCGAAACTAGAACAAGCAATCCTAAAATTCATATGGAAACACAAAAGGCCCCGAATAGCCAAAGGAATTTTGAAGAAGAAGACCAAAGCAGGAGGCATCACAATCCCAGACTTTAGCCTCTACTACAAAGCTGTCATCATCAAGACAGCATGGTATTGGCACAAAAACAGACACATAGACCAATGGAATAGAATAGAAACCCCAGAACTAGACCCACAAACGTATGGCCAACTCATCTTTGACCAAGCAGGAAAGAACATCCAATGGAAAAAAGACAGTCTCTTTAACAAATGGTGCTGGGAGAACTGGACAGCAACATGCAGAAGGTTGAAACTAGACCACTTTCTCACACCATTCACAAAAATAAACTCAAAATGGATAAAGGACCTGAATGTGAGACAGGAAACCATCCAAACCTTAGAGGAGAAAGCAGGAAAAGACCTCTCTGACCTCAGCCGTAGCAATCTCTTACTCGACACATCCCCAAAGGCAAGGGAATTAAAAGCAAAAGTGAATTCCTGGGACCTTATGAAGATCAAAAGCTTCTGCACAGCAAAGGAAACAACCAACAAAACTAAAAGGCAACCAACGGAATGGGAAAAGATATTTGCAAATGACATATCGGACAAAGGGCTAGTATCCAAAATCTATAAAGAGCTCACCAAACTCCACACCCGAAAAGCAAATAACCCAGTGAAGAAATGGGCAGAAAACATGAATAGACACTTCTCTAAAGAAGACATCCGGATGGCCAACAGGCACATGAAAAGATGTTCAGCGTCGCTCCTTATCAGGGAAATACAAATCAAAACCACACTCAGGTATCACCTCACGCCAGTCAGAGTGGCCAAAATGAACAAATCAGGAGACTATAGATGCTGGAGAGGATGTGGAGAAACGGGAACCCTCTTGCACTGTTGGTGGGAATGCAAACTGGTGCAGCCGCTCTGGAAAGCATTGTGGAGGTTCCTCAGAAAATTAAAAATAGACCTACCCTATGACCCAGCAATAGCATGCTAGGAATTTATCCAAGGGACACAGGAGTGCTGATGCATAGGGGCACTTGTACCCCAATGTTCATAGCAGCACTCTCAACAATAGCCAAATTATGGAAAGAGCCTAAATGTCCATCAACTGATGAATGGATAAAGAAATTGTGGTTTATATACACAATGGAATACTACGTGGCAATGAGAAAAAATGAAATATGGCCTTTTGTAGCAACGTGGATGGAACTGGAGAGTGTGATGCTAAGTGAAATAAGCCATACAGAGAAAGACAGATACCATATGGTTTCACTCTTATGTGGATCCTGAGAAACTTAACAGGAACCCATGGGGGAGGGGAAGGAAAAAAAAAAAAAAAAGAGGTTAGAGTGGGAGAGAGCCAAAGCATAAGAGACTGTTGAGAACTGAGAGCAAACTGAGGGTTGATGGGGGGTGGGAGGGAGGAGAGCGTGGGTGATGGGTATTGAGGGCGGCACCTTTTGGGATGATCACTGGGTGTTGTATGGAAACCAATTTGACAATAAATTTTATCTATAAATAAAAAAAAAAATAAGTAGACACATGGGACAATGGAAAAATATAGACGGTTCAGAAATAGACCTACATAGATATAGTCAACTGGTTTTTGCCAAGACAAACCAATAATCTTTTCTACAAATGATACTAGAAATGTTGTATGTGTATATTCAAGGGAAAGAAGTCAATCCAGACTCATACTTTACCTATTTCACCAAAGTTTACTCAAAATTAATTGGTGAATGGTTGCCAGGGATTCAGGCCAAGTGGGAAGTAGGTGAAGGGATTTATACAGCCAAGTATTCTGATACTATATGATAAATACATCACATTATTGCCAAAACCCATAGAACCTTCCAACCCCCAAAAGTGAACCTTAGAGTATTTAAGTATTTAAATAATTTGAAGGTGGAGGTATTCCAGAAAAAAACGCAGACCGTGATCAGAGAATATAACTGTAAAAAAACCTCTCCTGGAGGTGGTGGGGAAAACAGTGCTAACCTAAGTAACTCGGAAATAAGTTAAGACTAAAAGGCAAGTAACTACACATGAGTACTAAGCTGGAGTTGATAACATTATTTTCAACTGGGACAAGGGGTTAACAATTCTGATACTGCTATTCATATATAGTCAAACTGAACAATTCAATAATTACCAAATGGTGGGAGCCATTTTTCTCACCATTGGAGTGAGAACCTACAGATAACCAGGAGGAGGGGACTAGAATAATTTATGTGGTAATAAGTAAGAGTTCAAACAGTAAGAGCTCATGTTTAAGTCAAATCCAAACCTTGATTTCTAGCACCATTAAAAAGAACCAGGGGTTCTTAGAGAAATGCTGATTCTAGAACTGGGGTGGGAATTAGGAAGTATACAGGATGAGACTGGAATATCTTACAGTAACAGAAAGTAAGGAATTCTAAGAACAAAAACAAAATAAGCCCACAATACACATTAGTGAGGTATTTCAAAGGTACACAGGAACCAACTGAAAGGGCTGTCATTGGCCAAATCTGGAGCCATTTGGCTGAGAATAGTATGGGAGTATTAGATTAGGACCCAAAATATAAGTAACCTCAAATCTAGACTAGTAAGTAGTTAAATAAATTCATAGATGGAGACAAATATCCAATGGAGAATTCCAAAGAAAGTATGTGGATACTCTAAAGAGGCGTAACAAAAATCCCCACTTTTTAAATGTGAGTTGTGCATAGTTACTTCTATCCAAAGAGTCTAGTACAGAAGGGGTGGGTGGGGGGTGGGGGGAATTGGAGATTAACTTGACAGTGGGAAAAATTTTATAAGCACAAGTTCAGCCAGGTAATTAAGGTCAACAACAGCTATAAGTCACATTAATCATATACTCTTGAAATTATGTGATGAGATAGAAGCTTATCTGTGATTTTCCCCAAAATTCACGATGCCAGCATAATAAATTTCAATAGACATCTATAATATTGGTTTATTCCAAACAAGGAAAGTCTGCAAAACTGTTACAGCCAAGAGGAGCCTAAGACATGCCTATTAAATGTAATGTAGTATCCTGGATGAATTCCTGGAACACAAAAGGACATTAGATAAAAACTAAGGAAATCTTAATAAAGCATGAACTTTTACTACTACTAATGCATGAATATTAGCTAATTGTGAAAAAACTACCATGATAATCACAAAAGATAGTATTAGAGTAAATTGTATAGGGGTATATTTGGGAACTCTACTGTCTGTTCAGTGTTTCTGTGAATCTAAAACCTTCTAAAAATACAATAAAACATTTTCTGTATTAAGAAAATTACTTCCATAGAATATTCTGGCTACCGAAATGGTCCTAACAGTTACAAAGACATCCAGTTTTAGGTCACCTATTGTACTATATAAACTCCATTTGTTCAGAAAATTATTAACGTCCACACCTCTTTGGAGCAGTAGCCCACGGTCTAGTAACTCTGGACATCAAAGCAAGATGTGAGACTGATCTGAAAGAGATCCTTTTGCTTTGTTAAGATCTTGGCTGGGGATGAGGAATGGTGGTGGGGGGGGGAGGGTTATACCTCCATCACTAACACTAGAGAGTCCTGGAATAGCTGATTAATTTTCACCAGGATTGTTTTATTTATTTATTTTTTTCACTCTAAAGGTTTATTTTTTTTTCCCTTTTTTTTTTTTATTTATATATGAAATTTATTGTCAAATTGGTTTCCATACAACACCCAGTGCTCATCCCAAAAGGTGCCCTCCTCAGTACCCATCACCCACCCTCTCCTCCCTCCCACCCCCCATCAACCCTTAGTTTGTTCTCAGTTCTCAACATCTCTTATGCTTTGGCTCTCTCCCACTCTAACCTCTTTTTTTTTTTTTTCCCCTCCCCCATGGGTTTCTCTTAAGTTTCTCAGGATCCACATAAGAGTGAAACCATATGGTATCTGTCTTTCTCTGTATGGCTTATTTCACTTAGCATCACACTCTCCAGTTCCATCCACGTTGCTACAAAAGGCCATATTTCATTTTTTCTCATTGCCACGTAGTACTCCATTGTGTATATAAACCACAATTTCTTTATCCATTCATCAGTTGATGGACATTTAGGCTCTTTCCATAATTTGGCTATTGTTGAGAGTGCTGCTATGAACATTGGGGTACAAGTGCCCCTATGCATCAGTACTCCTGTGTCCCTTGGATAAATTCCTAGCAGTGCTATTGCTGGGTCATAGGGTAGGTCTATTTTTAATTTTCTGAGGAACCTCCACACTGCTTTCCAGAGCGGCTGCACCAGTTTGCATTCCCACCAACAGTGCAAGAGGGTTCCCGTTTCTCCACATCCTCTCCAGCATCTATAGTCTCCTGATTTGTTCATTTTGGCCACTCTGACTGGCGTGAGGTGATACCTGAGTGTGGTTTTGATTTGTATTTCCCTGATAAGGAGCGACGCTGAACATCTTTTCATGTGCCTGTTGGCCATCCGGATGTCTTCTTTAGAGAAGTGTCTATTCATGTTTTCTGCCCATTTCTTCACTGGGTTATTTGCTTTTCGGGTGTGGAGTTTGGTGAGCTCTTTATAGATTTTGGATACTAGCCCTTTGTCCGATATGTCATTTGCAAATATCTTTTCCCATTCCGTTGGTTGCCTTTTAGTTTTGTTGGTTGTTTCCTTTGCTGTGCAGAAGCTTTTGATCTTCATAAGGTCCCAGGAATTCACTTTTGCTTTTAATTCCCTTGCCTTTGGGGATGTGTCGAGTAAGAGATTGCTACGGCTGAGGTCAGAGAGGTCTTTTCCTGCTTTCTCCTCTAAGGTTTGGATGGTTTCCTGTCTCACATTCAGGTCCTTTATCCATTTTGAGTTTATTTTTGTGAATGGTGTGAGAAAGTGGTCTAGTTTCAACCTTCTGCATGTTGCTGTCCAGTTCTCCCAGCACCATTTGTTAAAGAGACTGTCTTTTTTCCATTGGATGTTCTTTCCTGCTTTGTCAAAGATGAGTTGGCCGTACGTTTGTGGATCTAGTTCCGGGGTTTCTATTCTATTCCATTGGTCTATGTGTCTGTTTTGGTGCCAATACCATGCTGTCTTGTTGATGACAGCTTTGTAGTAGAGGCTAAAGTCTGGGATTGTGATGCCTCCTGCTTTGGTCTTCTTCTTCAAAATTACTTTGGCTATTCGGGGCCTTTTGTGGTTCCATATGAATTTTAGGATTGCTTGTTCTAGTTTCGAGAAGAATGCTGGTGCAATTTTGATTGGGATTGCATTGAATGTGTAGATAGCTTTGGGTAGTATTGACATTTTGACAATATTTATTCTTCCAATCCATGAGCAGGGAATGTCTTTCCATTTCTTTAAATCTTCTTCAATTACCTTCATAAGCTTTCTATAGTTTTCAGCATACAGATCCTTTACATCTTTGGTTAGATTGATTCCTAGGTATTTTATGCTTCTTGGTGCAATTGTGAATGGGATCAGTTTCTTTATTTGTCTTTCTGTTGCTTCATTGTTAGTGTATAAGAATGCAACTGATTTCTGTACATTGATTTTGTATCCTGCAACTTTGCTGAATTCATGGATCAGTTCTAGCAGACTTTTGGTGGAGTCTATCGGATTTTCCATGTATAATATCATGTCATCTGCAAAGAGCGAAAGCTTGACTTCATCTTTGCCAATTTTGACGCCTTTGATTTCCTTTTGTTGTCTGAATGCTGATGCTACAACTTCCAGCACTATGTTAAACAACAGCGGTGAGAGTGGGCATCCCTGTCGTGTTCCTGATCTCAGGGAAAAAGCTCTCAGTTTTTCCCCATAGAGGATGATGTTAGCTGTGGGCTTTTCATAAATGGCTTTTATGATCTTTAAGGATGTTCCTTCTATCCCGACTTTCTCAAGAGTTTTTATTAAGAAAGGGTGCTGGATTTTGTCAAAGGCCTTTTCTGCATCGATTGACAGGATCATATGGTTCTTCTCTTTTTTTTTGTTAATGTGATGTATCACGTTGATTGATTTGCGAATGTTGAACCAGCCCTGCATCCCAGGAATGAATCCCACTTGATCATGGTGAATAATTCTTTTTATATGCCGTTGAATTCGATTTGCTAGTATCTTATTGAGAATTTTGGCATCCCTATTCATCAGGGATATTGGCCTGTAGTTCTCTTTTTTTACTGGGTCTCTGTCTGGTTTAGGAATCAAAGTAATACTGGCTTCATAGAATGAGTCTGGAAGTTTTCCTTCCCTTTCTATTTCTTGGAATAGCTTGAGAAGGATAGGTATTATCTCTGCTTTAAACGTCTGGTGGAACTCCCCTGGGAAGCCATCTGGTCCTGGACTCTTATTTGTTGGGAGATTTTTGATAACCGATTCAATTTCTTCGCTGGTTATGGGTCTGTTCAAGCTTTCTATTTCCTCCTGATTGAGTTTTGGAAGAGTGTGGGTGTTCAGGAATTTGTCCATTTCTTCCAGGTTGTCCAATTTGTTGGCATATAATTTTTCATAGTATTCCCTGATAATTGTATCTCTGAGGGATTGGTTGTAATAATTCCATTTTCATTCATGATTTTATCTATTTGGGTCATCTCCCTTTTCTTTTTGAGAAGCCTGGCTAGAGGTTTGTCAATTTTGTTTATTTTTTCAAAAAACCAACTCTTGGTTTCGTTTATCTGCTCTACAGTTTTTTTACATTCTATATTGTTTATTTCTGCTCTGATCTTTATTATTTCTCTTCTTCTGCTGGGTTTAGGCTGCCTTTGCTGTTCTGCTTCTATTTCCTTTAGGTGTGCTGTTAGATTTTGTATTTGGGATTTTTCTTGTTTCTTGAGATAGGCCTGGATTGCAATGTATTTTCCTCTCAGGACTGCCTTCGCTGCGTCCCAAAGCGTTTGGATTGTTGTATTTTCATTTTCGTTTGTTTCCATATATTTTTTAATTTCTTCTCTAATTGCCTGGTTGACCCACTCATTCGTTAGTAGGGTGTTCTTTAACCTCCATGCTTTTGGAGGTTTTCCAGACTTTTTTCTGTGGTTGATTTCAAGCTTCATAGCGTTGTGGTCTGAAAGTATGCATGGTATGATTTCAATTCTTGTAAACTTATGAAGGGCTGTTTTGTGACCCAGTATATGATCTTGGAGAATGTTCCATGTGCACTCGAGAAGAAAGTATATTCTGTTTCTTTGGGATGCAGAGTTCTAAATATATCTGTCAAGTCCATCTGATCCAATGTCTCATTCAGGGCCCTTGTTTCTTTATTGATCGTGTGTCTAGATGATCTATCCATTTCTGTAAGTGGGGTGTTAAAGTCCCCTGCAATTACCACATTCTTATCAATAAGGTTGCTTGTGTTTATGAGTAATTGTTTTATATATTTGGGCGCTCCGGTATTCGGCGCATAGACATTTATAATTGTTAGCTCTTCCTGATGGATAGACCCTGTCACTATTATATAATGTCCTTCTTCATCTCTTGTTACAGCCTTTAATTTAAAGTCTAGTTTGTCTGATATAAGGATGGCTACTCCAGCTTTCTTTTGGCTTCCAGTAGCATGATAAATAGTTCTCCATCCCCTCACTCTCAATCTAAAGGTGTCCTCATGTCTAAAATGAGTCTCTTGTAGACAGCAAATAGATGGGTCTTGTTTTTTTATCCATTCTGATACCCTCTGTCTTTTGGTTGGCGCATTTAATCCATTTACATTCAGTGTTATTATAGAAAGATATGGGTTTAGAGTCATTGTGATGTCTGTATGTTTTATGCTTGTAGTGATGTCTCTGGTACTTGGTCTCACAGGGTCCCCCTTAGGATCTCTTGTAGGGCTGGTTGAGTGGTGACAAATTCCTTCAGTTTTTGTTTGTTTGGGAAGACCTTTATCTCTCCTTCTATTCTAAATGACAGACTTGCTGGATAAAGGATTCTCGGCTGCATATTTTTTCTGTCTAGCACACTGAAAATCTCGTGCCAATTCTTTCTGGCCTGCCAAGTTTCAAAAGAGAGATCAGTCACGAGTCTTATAGGTCTCCCTTTATATGTGAGGGCACGTTTACCCCTTGCTGCTTTCAGAATTTTCTCTTTATCCTTGTATTTTGCCAGTTTCACTATGATATGTCGTGCAGAAGATCGATTCAAGTTACGTCTGAAGGGAGTTCTCTGTGCCTCTTGGATTTCAATGCCTTTTTCCTTCCCCAGTTCAGGGAAGTTCTCAGCTATTATTTCTTCAAGTACCCCTTCAGCACCTTTCCCTCTCTCTTCCTCCTCTGGGATACCAATGATGCGTATATTATTTCTTTTTAGTGTATCACTTAGTTCTCTAATTTTCCCCTCATATTCCTGGATTTTTTTATCCCTCTTTTTCTCAGCTTCCTCTTTTTCCATAACTTTATCTTCTAGTTCACCTATTCTCTCCTCTGCCTCTTCAATCCGAGCCGTGGTGGTTTCCATTTTGTTATGCATTTCGTTTAAAGCGTTTTTCAGCTCCTCGTGACTGTTCCTTAGTCCCTTGATCTCTGTAGCAAGAGATTCTCTGCTGTCAGCTATACTGTTTTCAAGCCCAGCGATTAATTTTATGACTATTATTCTAAATTCACTTTCTGTTATATTATTTAAATCCTTTTTGATCAGCTCATTAGCTGTTGTTATTTCCTGGAGATTCTTCTGAGGGGAATTCTTCTGCTTGGTCATTTTGGATAGTCCCTGGCGTGGTGAGGACCTGCAGGGCACTTCCCCTGTGCTGTGGTGTATAACTGGAGTTGGTGGGCGGAGCCGCAGTCAGACCTGATGTCTGCTCCCAGCCCACCGCTGTGGCCACAGTCAGACTGGTGCGTGCCTTCTCTTCCCCTCTCCTAGGGGCGGGATTCACTGTGGGGTGGGGTGGTCTGTCCGGGCTACTTGCACACTGCCAGGCTTGTGATGCTGGGGATCTGGCGTCTTAGCTGGGGTGGGTAGGCAAGGTGCACAGGGGCAGGAGGGGCAGGCTTAGCTTGCTTCTCCTTAGGTGATCCACTTCAGGAGGGGCCCTGTGGCAGCAGGAGGGAGTCAGATCCGCTGCCGGAGGTTTGGCTCCGCAGAAGCGCAGAGTTGGGTGTTTGAGCGGAGCGAGCAAGTTCCCTGGCAGGAACTGGTTCTCTTTGGGATTTTGGCTGGGGGATGGGCGGGGAAGATGGCGCTGGTGAGCGCCTTTGTTCCCCACCAAACTGAGCTCTATCGTCCAGGGGCTCAGCAGCTCTCCTTCCCTTTGTCCTCCAGCCTTCCCGCTTTCTGAGCAGAGCTGTTAACTTATGACCTCCCAGACGCTAAGTCGCGCTTGCTGTGGGAACACAGTCCGTCAGGCCCCTCCGCTTTTTGCAAGCCAGACTCGGGGGCTCTGCTTGGCCGGCGAGCCGCCGCTCCGCCCCGGCTCCCTCCCACCAGTCCGTGGAGCGCGCACCGCCTCGCCGCCCTTCCTACCCTCTTCCGTGGGCCTCTCGTCTGCGCTTGGCTCCGGCGACTCCGTTCTGCTAATCCTCTGGTGGTTTTCTGGGTTATTTAGGCAGGTGTAGGTGGAATCTAAGTGATCAGCAGGACGCGCGGTGAGCCCAGCGTCCTCCTACGCCGCCATCTTCCTCCTCCCTTCACCAGGATTGTTTTAATGTAACCGTGTCTCATAGCAATAATGCACTAATAACAAAGTACCATCTGGACTTTTCAGGTTTGACTATCAGTGACCTCCACAACAAGTATTTACTTCTTTGCTCATGTTGTGTATTAACAGCTATGGAACAGCTATGGTACCTCTGTTCTGGGCTTGGGTTGAACCTATTATATGGGTCTTCTTTTCCTGGTTCCCAGGTAGGAACACTCCTGTGAAGTAATGCTAATATGGAAGAAGACCAGATCAAGAGGGCTGGTGGAAACACTGTGTTTTCTAAAGCATCTACTTGAGAATTATCCACTTATTTTCCATTGTTAAAGCAAGTTATATGGCAAAGCCCAACCTCAGGGCCAAAGAGCAACTTGTATGTTTTCTTAGAAATAAGAAACTTTCAGTTATAAAATAGATAAGTCTTAAGGATGAAGAGTACATCATATAGCATACAGTCAATATTTTAATAACTTTGTATGGTGACAGATGGTAACCATACTTATGGTGAGCATTGTGCAATATACAGAACTCTCAAATCACTATGTTGTGTATCTGAAACTACTGCAACATTGTAGGTCAACTATACGTAAATATATACATACGTATCTATATATACACACACACACAGTCTTGCTACCCTTACCAGTTATCAGAATCACCAATTTCTTGGAAATGAAGTCCATAAAACAGGATCCATATTTACCTGAAACAATTATAATGTGACTAAGTTCATTGCTATAAGGGACGATGTATTATTTAATATCTTTAAATTACTTAGTATCTTTAAAAATTCTTCATAGCGTTGGGTGCCTGGTTGGCTCAGTTGGTTAAGTCTCTGGCTTTGACTCAGGTCGTGAGTTCAAGCCCTACACTGGGCTCTGTACGGACAGCTCAGAGACTGGAGCCCGCTTTGGATTCTGTGTCTCTGCCCCTTGCCTGCTCATGCTCTCCCAAAAATAAAACCTTGAAATTGGTTTTAAAAAAATTCTTCATAGTAATTGACAGAGCCTCACACAGAGTAGACATTCAGATATTTGCTAATGTGAGCTGATTAGTTGGGAATGGTTCAAAATAGAGAATAGAGCAGTAATGGCAAATAAAAACAAAGGAGGTAACTTTGGGGGATATCTAGAAAAGTGGTAGAGACTTTAAAAATCCGTCCATGTCGGGGCGCCTGGGTGGCGCAGTCGGTTAAGCGTCCGACTTCAGCCAGGTCACGATCTCACGGTCCGTGAGTTCAAGCCCCGCGTCGGGCTCTGGGCTGATGGCTCAGAGCCTGGAGCCTGTTTCCGATTCTGTGTCTCCCTCTCTCTCTGCCCCTCCCCCGTTCATGCTCTGTCTCTGTGTCCCAAAAAATAAACGTTGAAAAAAAAAAAATCTGTCCATGTGTCTGGATGATTTGGCAGATACAAGGGACTTAGTATGTATTTTAATTGAGAGGGTCTACATAATAGCTGTTGATGGGACATCCTTTCTAGAGATCAGTCCCTAATAATATAAAAATCCATATTCAGCTCTCAGCCTTATTCTTACTCCTACAGCTTCCCAACGATGTTGAAACTAGAACAAGTGCATTGTGGCAACTGAACATTGTGAATAAAGACAACCATTTGCTCATTCATAAGACTGTTGCTTCTTAGTATAGTCCTAGTGAATCAAGTAAAGATAAAAATATCTGAGAGGAATGCTTGAATTACATCTAGTGTTATGTACCTTTTTCTTAAGCTGAGAGAGAGAGAGAGAGAGCGCAAACAGGGGAGGAGTAGAGAGAGAATCCCAAGCAGGTTCCACTCTCAGCATTGAGCTTGACTTGGAGCTCTATCTCAGAACCATGACATGACCTCAACTGATGTCAAGAGTCAGACACTTGACTGAGCCACACAGTGGCTTGTAACTTTTAGACTGAAAAAGTTTGTGTGACCAATTCAGTGCTTCATCAAGTTTCAGGGTATACTGTTCAGAAGTCTTGGGATACTAGAAAGTTCTTTCAAAGGCAACAGATAATGGTAGAGTTCCTGGATTTTAATTGAGTCATATTATCTGTTTATCTCTGAAACACCAAATTCAGTAATAAAGTCATTTAAACAATTTTATTAATCAGTGTGTTAAATAATAATGATACATTATTTTCACTCATTTTTTTTCCCTGCAAGTCAAGAAGTTGTGAAAGCAAACCAAGCTAAAGGCAGAGAAGAAACCAGGACAGGGTCTTAGAAACTTCTAATTCAGTATTAGGAAGCAGTCTTCACTAAAAATCATCTAAGAATTTAGTTGAAGTTTGACTTTGTATAAGAAAGAAAACTTTTGTCCTAAAATTGTGTTGTCACCTTTCAAGTTTGATATAGAACAGGAGGAATATTTTGAAGAAGTGAAATGCACTCCTTGGCTTGTGGTTCTGATGTAGACCTGAAACAACGGAGTCCTTCAGAAACAAGTTAAGAAGTGGGCAGATGATATGGACAGGCATTTCTCCAAAGAAAACCTACAGATGGCCAACAGATACATAAAAAGATGCTCAACATCACACATTGGTGCTGGTGAAAATGTGGAGAAAAAGGAACACTTTTACACTGTTGGTGAGAATGCAAACTGGTGCAGCCACTGTAGATAGAAGTTTCTCAAAAAGTTAAAAATAGAACTACCCTACTATCCAGGAATCACACTACTGGGTATTTACTCCAAAAACACAAAACACAAATTCAAAGGGATATATGTACCTTTATGTTCATGGAAACATTGTTTACAATAGCCAAACTATGGAAGTAACTCAAGTGTCAATTGATAGAAGAATGGATAAAGGTTATGTATATATGTGTGTGTATACATACATACATATATAATGTATTTAATAAATTCAACCATAAAAATTAAATCTTGCCATTAGCAACAACATGGATAGAGCTGGAAAGTATTATGCTAAGTCTGTCAGAGAAAGACAAATACCATATGATTTCACACATATGTGAAATTTAAGAAAAAGGAGCAAAGGGAAAAAAAGCAAGAGACAAAGAGAAAGACTTAACTATAAAGAATACATTGATGGTTACCAGAGAGTAGATGGGTGGGGGGAATGGGACAATAGGGGATGGAGATTAGAGTACACTTATGAAAAATAAATGAAAGGAAAAGAAAACAATTCTTTTTTAAATTTTTTTTTCAACGTTTATTTATTTTTGGGACAGAGAGAGACAGAGCATGAACGGAGGAGGGGCAGAGAGAGAGGGAGACACAGAATCGGAAACAGGCTCCAGGCTCTGAGCCATCAGCCCAGAGCCTGACACGGGGCTCAAACTCCCGGACCGCGAGATCGTGACCTGGCTGAAGTCGGACGCTTAACCGACTGCGCCACCCAGGCGCCCCAAGAAAACTGAATTATTACTTTTGGATTCTGATTACAAATTAGAGCCATGATATTGATTATAATTTTTGGAAAATTTAAGTCTGTTATATGAAGTTTAGGTTACACTACAAGCTAATTTCTTTCACAGAATTTTAATGTTTAATGAAATTTCTGAAGTAACAGGAGGTAAAATTATTTCTCTAAATGAGATTGGTGCTTTATTTGATAAGTATAAGTTCTGTTTTAAGATGTACAACATGATTTGATAAATAAAAATGAAAAAAATTTAAAAAATAGTCAAATTAACATATTAATCCCCTTCACACAGTTACCGTGTGTGTGTGTGTGTGTGTGTGTGTGTGTGTGTGTGTGTGTGTGTGTGTGGTGTAAGAGGACCTAATATATATATTCTTAACAATTTTCTGGTCTTCAATAAGGTATTAAGTGTAGTCATGTTGTACTTGAGATCTCTGGACTATTATGAAACCTTATAACCTTTGACCGACATCTGTTTTTTCCACCTCCCAGTCCCAGGTAACCACCACTATATTCTTTTATGGGTTTGCCTTTTTATAGATTCCATATATAAGTGACATCATGCCGTTTCCTTTTCATGTCTGGTTTTCAGTTCACATAATGTACCCCACTACCTTTTGTGGCATCATTACCAATGTCCAGCACTTACGATTTTTGAAATAAGGAAATAAAGATACAAGATTCATATGGATACATTAAGACTAATAGCTAGACTCCCATGATCTATTAAGTTGGGGCCGGTGAAGAGGGAAATGGAGAGGACTAAATTCTAGTCAGATCAATCCACTGACTCTTGATAGGTAAAGAATGAACTAAATATATTGATTTGAGTTACTGGGTAAGGGTTTTACAACACACACAACATACAGTAATCCTAAGTGTTCTTTATCTGAGCAAATCATTATATAAACACAAATGTCATGTTTTTCATTCTATTGGGTCTCTCCCAAGATAAAGCTAGTGAAAGTCACCATAAAATGTGAAAGAACTGTGATCACTTACATGTCCCCCTCTGCACCAAATACAGAAGGATCTTTCACGCCCGAAGGAACAACAAATGGCATGGGTTTTGTTTTTTGGGGTTTTATTTTATTTTTATTTTTCGCATGCCTCATCAAGTGTTTGAGTATGTTCACTCTTCTTGAAAGAACAGAATTTAGGCCAGTGGACAAAGATCAACGTGTTGTATGCATCAATGTGCTGCTTGGGTATCTTATTTTATAACCACGCTTAGATTTCACAGCCTTCAAAATAATTCTTCCTGCTTCAATCCAGAGTCTTCAGAGGGGCCCTATCATGACCACATGCTGCCTTATTCTCATAAAGCTTCCTCTTCATTATGTGCGGGAACTTTCCTTGAACTTTGAGATTTCCAGACTATTCTGTGGAGTTCAGGAAGAAAGTCGAAGCATGGCAAATAAATGCTTCCAATATCTCAGTTCAAAGAATTTGACAGAACTTTCAACATGGAAAAGGTTTTGAAAGTGAGAAGGAAAAAAAGCTTTGCTAACAACTGTTTCATAACAATTTTTTATGAAGACCTAATGTATCTCATTCCCCCCCTTTCTCTATTCTGATGTTTGACCAGCTGTTTTCCTATTTTCTTACAATGTACCATTCTAAAATTCAACACTTTAAAAGTCAACTCTGAGATTAAGTCAACATAAAATTGTATTTATTGCTACTGATTACAACCTCAGAGCTTTCGTTGAGTGCGGGATTATGAAAAAAAAAAAAAAGTTACAGTAAGAAAGAAAAATGAAAAAGTAGTGGTAAAGAATAAGTCAATTTTGCGGTAAAACATAACTAAACACATGTTTATTGTAAGATGTCTCCAACACTCAAATGAGCTAATGTATAGCAGATGCATCAATAAATGCAGATGCATTTATTGATGCAGATGTATGATGCAGATGCATCAATAAATGCAGAATTCTATTTATAGGATAGATTTAGAACTATTTTAAATGGCACTATAAATTTGGCTTGTAGATTGCTTGAATTGTTAACATTGAAACAGATAATACAGGCTTTGAGAGCTGTTAGTATGAAATAGTTATAAAACGGACTCATCTAACATCCTAGTATCATTTGCTCATGCTAGTTCAATGCCAACAATACTACTTGAATAGTTTTGAAACTTCATTCCAGACTGACTTCTGAAGTTTATACACCATATTCTATATTTATCTGGTACTTTAACGAATTATTTTTTTATTTTTAACTTTTATCCAGTTTACTCATAGGAACCTACCATAGACAGATTCTAAAAGATGTCAATCTTTACCGATATTAAGTCTATCCTCAAAGGATGAAGTCTTATTACCACTTATGACTTTTAAAATAGTGTTAGTTCAGGAAACACACATACATATATATGTATACACATGTATGTGTATATGTATACATATATGTATGTATATATGGTTTATGTCAAAGGCAACATTGCAGTTCAGATAAAGTGTGAGCTTGTCAATACATGATTCTAGATAATTCAGATTGGAAAAAATGTATATGGGTCCTTACATTTCATGCATAAAAATTACACATGAATCAAGGATTTAAATGTGAACAAAATTAGAGCTATTGGAAGATAGAACACCCAGTGACTTTTAAATAGGCAAAATCTTAAGTCAGACCTGAAAAGACTAGCCATGAAAGAAAAATGGTAAATAAGACCATTAAACATCATTAAGCAAATGAAAAGGCAACTTATATAGCTGGAAATTTTTTTTTCAGTGCATATTTCTGACAAAGCATTCCATGAATTCAGAATATACATGTATGCATATTCACCAAAAACTCAAAAATCCGAATAAAGAGGGAACCCAATGAAAAATGGAAAAACAGGTGGGGAAGAGATATCCAAATTGTCAATAACCATAAAGGAGTTTAATTTTATTGTGAAATACAAATTATAACCTCAGTGAGATTACATTACACCTATTAGAATAGGTAAAGAATACATAAAATTAGAAATATTGTCGGGGCATCTGGGTGGCTCAGTTGATTAAGCATCTGATTTCAGCTCAGATGATAACCTCATAGTTTGTGAGTCTGAGCCCCAGATAGGGCTCTACACTCACAGCACAGAACCAGTGTGGGATTCTCTCTCCTCTCTGCCCCTCCCCTGCACACTTGTGTGCAAATAAACAATATTATCAAACAACCCGACAGTAATACATGGCTTGAAGGCAGGCAATTTGTACAACTTTAGTAAACCCTTTGACAACCTCTACTCAACCATGTGTACAATAGGACCCCAATTGTTTTTCTTGACACTGGATTCTATTTTATCTAATTGTTAATATTCAATTGTTTGTGATTTACAAAAATAGCAATTTCATATACTCAAGACAGATTTTTCCATATATACACCCCATGTTACTTTTAGTTTAATTAGAACTATTCATAATAGACCCAAATTGGAATCTAATCAAATACTCAGAATAAAGTGATCTATTCATACATTTATTATAAAACAGTAAGACTATAGGATTTCCCACTATGTACAACTATATGGATGAATTAAGATCCTGTTGATAAAAGTAGTGAGAAGCACATACTGCAGACATTTGGTTTCATAAAGTACAGGAAGAGTCAGAACTAATCTAGACATCGGGAATCTATGGATTCAGTTACCACCGAACCCAAACAAAGTTAATCAAAGACATAAGGAGGCTCCTGGTGTGAGGATGATGATCTGTTTTTTGTTGTTATTTTAGTCTTATGCTCACTTCACCAGTTTGTGAAAATTCCAGGAGATACACATTTTTATGTGCAATTTTTAATGTGAGTATTTCAGCAATTTTAAGTACTCAAAGTCCTCCTGCATTTGTAAAATAAGACAAGATTTTACTCAAGGCAGTGCTAGATCCTGCAGAAATTATGGAGAAAATTCTAAAAGCAATAACAATACCAGATTGGCAAAAAAACAAAACAAAAACTCCTACACTGTTTGCTACCATTATGACATAAGGTAATATATGGAATGATGGTCACATTAGATACTTGCAAATGTAAAGTGCAGAAACAATTACACAAAGCAACACCAATTCAAAGGTGCTCGTAAACTTTAGTATTATGGTTTCCTTTACCCAATAAAACTGAAATTTTTTAAATCACTTCACATCTTGTACGAAGTGCTTTTATAGCATAAGTCATCAGCCAATCATGACCCTTTTTACTTCTATGCATGTACCTAATGTATTTCTAGAAAATTTTTTTATATTCCTGTTCAGTTTTTATTTATTGGTAAAACTTTGATAATTTTAGTGATATTTAAGAACATTTAAGATCTCAGTGGTTTAAAAGTGAAATTTCTTTACATGCCTGCAAAATAAAGTCATTTCAATTTACTTGATTCAGGTTTCTTTGGAACCATTTTTAGAAGAGAAATCTCTTTAGGTTAATTGTTTTATTCAGACACAGCTATGTGGTATGATAACTTCTATTTATTCCTCAATGCAATTTAGGGTTACTATTTCCACAAGTATTAGTACAACACTTCTTATACATAAGGCACCACTGCTTCAATGTGTCTGTAAGAGAGGTGGACCTCATAACACTACCAGAAGTTTTAAAACTACAAATGGATTTAAATATTAGGCTTTAAGGAATTAACTTTTTTCTCGGTTAAGATGCAGCTTTAAGTGTCAAGTCTGAACAGTAGATTCAGAACTCAAGAATCTACGGCTGGAATTAATTTATATTTGAGAATGGATGGCAATAAAAGGTAATGATGATAATAACTCACTTTTGTACAGCAGTTTATTGATTTGGAAGCTGAGTCTCAGAAAGCTAAGTAATTTATCCAAGATCATAAATTTAGCATATAGTGGAGTTGGGGCTAAAAGAACAAATTTGAGAATTGTTTGCTTAGTATACTTTGCACTGTACTAGGACATTTTTCTTGAAAATGGAAATTGGTTGAATATGGAACCCAAAATATTGGTTCTAATTTAAATTGGATGAAAGAGAAAGTTGGGGATAATTTGCTTAAAAAGGAGAAATTCTATACCTAATAAGAGTCAGTTAATAGGAACTCTATACAACAATAAGGGACCTGTAAAACTAGGGAAGATAACTTGAGAACTTGTGCCATTGAGTCATGGGTTTGTGCCTGGACTTGTTCTAGGCTCTCATCCTTCAGATCCCACACAAACCAGAGGAATACAGGCTATTCTTAGAGAAACTTGGCACCTTAGTCATACTCAGCCAGCTGGAGTGAGAGGGAAACACCAGGACAAAATTAGAGCAAGTGGGAAGCCCTACGGGGTTATCACCACCACTTAAGTGTTATGATTTCAGGGACTCTAGAGCAGTCTACTAAATGTACATCAATAGACAATGTTAAGACTTACATTGCATATATGCCGTTGCTTGTACTTCAAGACCTTTAAAGACACAGAAATATGAGAATAGCAATGATATCTAGATCTAATTTATATCCAAGTTAACAGATCTACAATCCCCATCTTGTCTACATCTTTCTAGATCTGGATAGGCAGAGGTATTTAAATAAGAATTTGAACATTTAGAACACGTGTACAGAAAGTATTATTATGTTTTACTTTTGTTGAAAACTCCATCTGATTCTAAGGCCCCATCCCTCTGAGATGGTAGGAAATTCAGTTTGGACCCTCGGGATTCTGCAGGTCTTACACAGCACATTCTCTGGGGCTACTCCCATTCCAACCAGCTCTTCAGTCTATGCCAATTCCCTGAAATTCCTTTTGCCCAGGGTCATTTCAGTGGGTTTGAAGTCCATCTTCCCTTCCAGTACCATAAGGTCATGAACTTTTATAGTCTACTCATTATACAAGGCTCTGGTTAATGAGCTATGCAGGGTGTGAGAGGACTAGGGGTCACTAACCACTCTTGTGCCTGTAGACCTCCTGACCTTCCTAATTTAAGGCAAATTGTCCTCTTTTTTTTTTTTTTTTTCAACATTTATTTATTTTTGGGACAGAGAGAGACAGAGCATGAATGGGGGAGGGGCAGAGAGAGAGGGAGACACAGAATCGGAAACAGGCTCCAGGCTCTGAGCCATCAGCCCAGAGCCTGATGCGGGGCTCGAACTCACGGACCACGAGATCGTGACCTGGCTGAAGTCGGACGCTTAACCGACTGCGCCACCCAGGCGCCCCTGTCCTCTCCTTTCTTAACTACATAACCCTGATAAATGCAGGAAGGGTTCTGAAAAGCAAAAAACAGGTTTTCTGAAACATTCATTTCACATCTTGCTGAGGCAAGAGGCCTCTATGAATCACCTACCTTCAAGTGAAGTGGAAGGATGAAAGAATGCAGAAATGAAGAAACCCCCATGAAATTCTATTTTTACATGTCAAACCTCAAATACAAAAGGTATGGATTTGTTTTAGCAAACATACCTAATTGTGGTTTTTAAAAATCTTTGTATACATCAACATAACAGTTCTTATACTTCCACGTTTGTGCTGTATTTATCCTTTATTAGTGGTAGTGTTTCATTTTGTTTGGTTTGGCCCAATTTAAGTCAGATGCTTTTCTTATCTAGCACAGCCCTGTTTTAGCACTTAGGTCATTTAGTATTTACTGGGTGTGGGGGGGAATATTTGTTTGTATTATTGCTGAGTTCCCTTCCTCAGAAGGACTTGTATTTCATTTTTCTATAGCTCTAGCAGTGTCCAGATCTGTAGAAACCCTGAATCTAGAAGACCTGATAGCTACAGAAGTGGCATTGTGGCTCTGGTCACTGTTCTATTCTCTGGGTATTCTGAAGTTTGAAGATGGTAGACATTGTATCTCAGTCTAGCTTTTTTTTTTTTTTTTTTTAAGTTTTTTTTAACGTTTATTTATTTTTGAGACAGAGACAGAGCGTGAACAAGGGAGGGTCAGAGAGAAGGGAGACACAGAGTCTGAAGCAGGCTCCAGGCTCTGAGCTGTCAGCACAGAGCCCGACGGGGGGCTCGAACTCACAGACGGTGAGATCATGACCTGAGCCAAAGTCAGAAGCTCAACCGACTGAGCCACCCAGGCACCCCTCTCAGTCTAGCTTCTAAAGGAGAGCAGTCTCAAGGTTAAATATGCCCTAAGGTTTTTTTTGTTGTTGTTGCTCTGGTGTTTTTGTTTTTGTTTTTTTAAACAACGTTAGTCACCTAGCCACTTGGTTACAGCCAGAAATTACTTTACAGCATGACTAGTGTAGTTTTTACAAAAAAAAAAAAAAAACAAAAACAAAGAGCTAGCAAGAGTGAGCAAGCATATGGCAGGGGGGAGAGGGACAGAGATGGGGAGAGGAAAAAAAAAAAAAAAAAAGGAGTTAGAGAATCTTAAGCAGGCTCCATGCTCAGCACATGGCCCATTGGGGGGGGGGGGGGGTTAATCCCATGATGCTGGGACCATGACATGAGCTGAAATCACATTTAACTGACAGCCACCCAGGTGCCCCTGCCCATTCTTGTGTATAGTTTTTAAAAGCAAGCTAAAAATTCTTAATTCACCTATTTATACCTAAATACAATTTTAAAGGTATATTGACAGTGTTCACTTAGTAACCAGGCATCAGACTTAACATCCTTGAAACTGGATTTGCCAGTTTAAAGGACTCCTGTTTTCATTTACACCCTTCTAAGTGGAAGGTTATAGCAAGGGAGAGACTGAGGTTGAAGTATCAGCAGTTGGCAAAACTAAGATTTACATGTATGTTTTTTGAACAAATGCCTAACTTTAGGAACTTTTATGGGTTTCTTAATGAAAAGGAGACTGAACGGGAATATATTCAAGGAATTTCAAAGTTAAGTTTAAAATGTTTGAGAAAATTTATGAAGTTCAAAGGTTTGGGGGAATTTTATTGCATTTAGGTATATTTTTGGGTGCAGTTATAAGAGCTACTCAAGAGAAATCTGCCAGCCTAATGTAAGGTATCTTCCCTATCAAAATAAGCCGTGATATGTGTATAGAATGTTATAATTCATAATTGGTATTTGGTTTACTCATGGCCCCCAAGTAAAGAAATCCCATTATTGGAATTCTTGATAGACCATGAAACTATAATGATGTGTTTCTCAAGGTAAGAATTTTAAATAACAGTCTTATGGAATTCAAGTTTCATTATTTTTAATTTTGTGAAATCGTGTTTTACGAGTTTAATGAAAAGGTCTTGAACCATAAAACAAAGGTGATTTAAAAGCTACTTTTTCCCTTTCAAAGTTTTCTACCTTAAAATTGAGAGATTTCCTTTTTTTCACTGCTGTATATAATAATACCATCTATATTGTCTATTGTGTGAAGGTAACAGTTACTACTTTTAGGCCATTAAATTTTATTAGTAAGAATTGCCACTTCATATGTTTAGTTCCAACTGTATAAGTGACTAGGACTTCATGGATTTAAGTCTATAGTAACACCTAAATATATCTAAAATTCGAGGTTCTTCACTTAAATTGACTTTTGGCCAAAATCCATTTTCACGGTCTTGTGAATACTAATCAACTAATAATATCACAAGTAGCTGTAGTTGAAATTGAAGTTTTGAAATACACAGGAAATAGGTAACAATTGTCATCCTTACCTACAGAGGATTATACAAGTTATAGAATCAGATGTTGTTTTAAGGGTTTAAGAACAAAAAAAAAAGTATTTCCCATCACAGAATTTGTGCTAAGCAATTTCACCCAAAGATCTCACATCTGTCCTCTTTTATGGTAATTTCATTGAATCTCAAAATTGCATCAGATACCTCATAAAGGTGTTAATACACAATGGTGGTAGCATTTGAAAACTTCATTAGAACACTTGAGTCAATGAGAACAGAGGCAAAATAAATGGAGAATAAAATACAGGATAAGCCCCCAAAGACACGGTACAGTGGGAGCAAGGAATAAAAGATGAAGAGGCCTCTGAAGGAAAGAGGGTGAGCAATGATGGTAAGGATCAAATTCTGATTACCTCCAAATTTTGCCTCAGGCAATTGCTTTTGAATTATGCAACACTTCTAGAATGATAGATCTCAAACTACTAGATCATCATCAAGTTTTAAAATGTAGACTCTTCATCTTCTGAGGATATTTCTCTGACAATATTTTAATTCTCAGTACTAGTATCAAGGACAGAAAATTGTTCCCAAATTTCCCAACAATATCATACAATTACTGAGTTCTCCTTCAAGTGATGTACTTGAGACTTTTAAAGCCCTTTATAACTTTTAAATTTTTGATATTTTTGAGTGAGAGAGAGAGAGAGAGAGAGAGAGAGAGAGAGAGAGAGAACACGCTAGAGTGGGGGGGGGGGGGGTTCAGAGAGAGAACTCAAGGCAGGCTCCAGGCTCTGTGCTATCAGCCCAGAGCTTGATGTGGGGCTCAAACCATAGACCACGAGATGACCTGAGCCAGTCAGCTGCTTAACCGACTGAGCCACCAAGGTACTCCTAAAACCTTTGATTTTAAAATAAAAAGTGATGAAATATTAACTGATTTTGGTAGGTGCTTTTCCACAGGACTACCTTTCCTTGCCAATAAAATGGTCCGGACCTATCATAGCATAGGCAGGGATATAAATATACTTTGGAAACATACGATGTTGTCTCCCTTAGAAAGGTAGGTACCTTGAGTCTCAGGAACAAGATAGAAGGCAGAATTGTGTTTTGAGAGAAAAGAAACTAAAACAACCAACCTGTATCTTTCACTGGGAAGGAAGGAGCTCAAGAGAGTAGGAGAGATGGGAAGTGAAGGGGAGACATGTTTCTGGAAATGATTTGCCTCTAGGAAGGGAGTTCATTAGAAACAGAGCTATAACCTTAAATCCCAAGGAGGAGGACATTATGGGAAAGTGTAGAGGCCTGGATGTAGAATCAGCAAAGAACGTACTGGCATCCATCCATATGGCTGTGCGGAACAGAATATGTCAATAAAAAAAACAAAACAAAAAAAAACCTGATTTCATATTGTCACTTTTGTGTGGCTTTGGGATAGTTATGTTTGGAAAAGTTATGTTTAGGGACTAATAGCCAGGTTTCTTGGGAAACTGAAAGTGTATATAAGAGAGGGTATTTGAATATCACAATCTCTGGTGAATAGGTCTTAACCTCTCTTGATCTGTTGATTAACATCACGCTCTCAAAATACTTCCCCAACTTACTGATTTCAATTTTTTCTTTTTACTTCAGATCTCTGAACAATTCGTTTTCCTTTAGGAGATCTGTAAGTCCTTTTGTTTATTGGACATTTAATATTTAAAAATTCTTACAAGTACATTAAAAACCACCAATCCAAAAATTAACCACCTCATGTTTCATTCTGTGTTTAACAGACTTATCAGTAGTTTTCTTCCATTTATCCTTTTTCTCATTTGACTCTTCTTCATCCCATAACCTGGAGATCTTGTAGGGTAGTCTCAGTAACTACTACTTTAGACAAAATTTACGGAGGATGTTTTGGAGACTCAGGACATGAAGAACTCAAAACTGTTCTTGCAGAGACCCTGTAAAAGTCCCATACATGGAGCATACAATCTCCCTCAAATGGAATTTCAAATCTTTCCACCATCCAATCGTTTCCTACATTTTGCCATGTCTGTTGGATGCAATTAAAGCAAAAGATGTCGACCCCCTACACCCATTGTCTGAACAGCAGAAATGATGGGCTAGACCCCATAAAGGCAGAAACCACCAGCTGCTCTCATGGTCTACATCAAGCCTATAGCAAGCACAAGGAGAGCATACCACCATCACTTTATTTGCATCTCAGGATCACCGGCACCAGTCTTGGCTCCAGAAAATATGTCAACAGGGCAATCCATTTGTCCTCTTGGAATTGCTAGTTTGTTGGCTCACAAGAACCCTTAGCCAGCCCTAAATTCAGATTGTGAGCTTTTTGATCTTTTATCTCTAGGTACTAATTCCGCCCTGGCCACTCTTATTCTGGGCCCATGTCTGTTTCCATCCTCCTCCAGCAGAGATTGTGTATTCCACCACTAAAGGAAACCACTGGTGTACCCAAAAGCATGTCTAAATATAGGAATAGTTACTATGAGAAGGAAAATAACTAATCTCCTAATCCACCCATAGTTTTATAGTATATGTAACTCCCTAGAGTAGGGAGTTATCACTAAAAGACCTCTCTAGGATCTTAGTTGTTTTTAAACTTCTTTTTAAGGAGGGGAAAATGGGTGATGGGCTTGGAGGAGGGCACTGCACTTGTTGTGATGAGCACTGGGTGTTGTATGTAAGTGATGAATCACAGGAATATACTCACAAAGCCAACCTACTACATACACTGTTAGCTAACTTGACAATAGGTTATATTTAAAATTTTTCAAAACAAAAGTTTCAAAGCAAGGGAATGAGGCAGAGTGTTATGAATTGTGACACCCCTCCACCCCCTATTCATAGGTTGAAGCCCTAAACCTCAGTGAGACTATGGAGATAATTACTTCCTTGAAGGTCCCAAGGCTTGAAGGTTATAAGGGTGGGGCCCTACTCCAATAGGACTGGTGTCCTGTGTTAGAAGGTAAAGAGTCAACAGGAGTGTTTGTACACAGGGAAAAGGTTAGGTGAGGAAACAGCAAGGAGGTGGCCATGTGCAAGCTACTAAGAAACCAGCACTGCCAGCATTTTCATCTTGGACTTTTACCCATCAGAACAGTGGGGGGGGAAAAAAAAAAACATCTGTTGTTTAAACTACCCCCCCCCAAAAAGTAAACTAAACTTAATTGTTTAATTTCATTTAGTCTTAAAGAATTCTAAAATACCTTGTTTTTTCCCCCCAACTTTTTTTGTACTTCTGGACAAGCCACACAAACACAGTTTAGAGACCAATCTTGTTTTTAGTATTATCTAGAATAAACTGATGTTCCTCATACCTACAGACATTCTTCAAATTCCAGGAGTTTTTGAAACACTCTTAAAAAGCCACAATTTCTATTGCATCAGCTGCAGGACTCTTCCATCCTCTAAGTCAGGTAAATTTAGTGCATAAAAACTTCTACAAACATCTTCTAAATCATAATTAGACCTATCTCAACTTTTCAATACCATTCCTTTCGCATCATCCCACTTATCCTTTTACATCTTCGAAGGAAAGTTTGTGCTTTTTTCATTTTCGAAGGAAAGGGACCATTTCCCCACCTCAAGACTTACTATAAATCTATGGCAATCAAGACTGGCAAAATAGTGGTGGCAAAATAAATAGATCAATGGAATCAGAGCCCAGAAATAGACCCCATACGATCTTTGACAAAGAAGCAAAGATAATACAATGAAGCAAGGATATATTCTTCAAATGGTGCTGGAAAAACTGGACATCCAAACAAAGAAGTCCAGATATAGCTAAATTTTGAGCATTATAAGGTCTAACGATAGGTCTAGGATACAAACTTAAAACTATAGAACTTCTTGGGGGGAAAAAAGTGAAAACCTACATCATCTTGGGTTTGGTGATTCCTCTATTAGATACCATAACAGAGACCTGATCCATGAAAGAACGGATAAACTGGACTTCATTAAATTTAAAGACTTCTGTTACGTGAAAGATAACATAAGAATTAGAAGACAAGCCACAGACTGGGAGAAGATATTTTCAGTCAACATTTGATTAAGGACTGTTACCCAAAATATGTAAAACTCAATAAAATGAGCATGGAGATTGCTGGTCTCCCCTCCTATTAGGATTCATAATTCTTAGGACAGTTAATAAAAAAAACAAGTATTTTGACATTGTCAGGCAAGTGATGGATGGTTCCAAGACCCTTGAACCACGTATTTTTTAAAGATTGAATTAGAGTATTAGAAGATTTAGCTATGTGGAAATGAGAAGCTTAAAAGACCATCTTGCAGATGTATCTTCACGTGCATTCTACTTAAAAAGACCAAACACAGACCATAAAAGGACATTAGACTTTTTTCTGAGGTCTCTATGTGATTCTATTTTGCAACCTGTAAGGAGAAACAGGTTATTAAATTTGATGGAGACAAGAAAGAGTCATAACAGGAAATATATATTCAATTATCAGCTATGCAGCTCTAGGATTAGGAGTTGGACACTTCAATTAGAGATCACTAATCCATAGTCACAAGCATAAATGTTACTAAAATGAGTGTTTTGATACATATGCAGAGCAAGAAGTAGTTTTATGTCCAAAGAAAACGAGTCCTTTCTCTGCTTCTTACTACCTTCTGGCCTAGAACTGCTCCAATTTAGGTATCTAAGGATCCTACTGGTCCTTAATACTGGCCACGTCAATAGTAAATTGTTAAGTAGTCATTTGGTTGAGAAACTTCAAGCTTTTAGATTAAAAAACAAAACAAAAATCCTACCTGAGGCGTCCTCACCTACCATAAATACTAATATTCAATAGATTTTTCTGGTTGAATGTTTTTAAAGTATATATGCTTAAATATTTTAAATGAGTTCCACTAAGTATTTGCTAATTGGCATATTGAGGGTTTTTTTTTCCTTCTAATAATGATAGATTGTTATATTCTCCAGAAACCAAGTATTTATAACCATTTCAACTGGGCTTGCAGTTTTCTTGGGTTCTACCTTTAGAAGAGATTCAAGAGACCAGTGAATTGTTGGTCTGGGTCTTGGCACCAGGTATCGCTGCAGTGATCTCAAGGTCCTCCAGCTTTTATTGCCAAAGGATGATGTAATCATTTTATGCCATCATTTGGCCCTAGGGGCATCCGTGACATATTATATGCAGTGTGATGTCTTGAGTACATTGCTGCTTAGCACACATTTAAAGCCAGTCTAGATAGTGATTGCTGGCATTTCCAGTTCTGCATGATCGGATTCTAGTTTAGCAGTACTCATCAATAAAGAGAAAATTAAAATCAAAAATAGATTCCAGCAATGTCATGAGGAATTTGCCTGAAGCTTAATAGTCACATTCCCCTCTCCCCAACAGTTTTTGTTGTTCCTTTGCTGATCATTTGTTCCTCTGTCCAAAACTGGAATATGATCGAGGAGTCATTGATATCTTCAGGCACATCTGTAGGTTTTTAGAACATTATTTGACTAGTACTTTTAGAGAAAGCTTTAAGAGGCAGACTTCTAGGCTTCATCCTGGTTATGCTATCAATTTATTCTATAGTCTGAACTCCCTGGATATTTTTCTGCCTTCTTATCTTTAAATTGAGACAATTTCCTTAAGGTCTTTTCTGCATTCAAGAATTCTACAAGTTTAGAACGATTACAAAATTAACATTTCAGATGAACTATTTGTGAGGAAATGATATTAAAATATAGGCATATTCAGTTTTGACATAACTGCTCATGTCAATTTCAAGTTAGAATGCCAAAATGATGCATTTTTATGATTATCACAGATCTTATTTCCCTATCAACTCAACTTTCAAATTTATGTCAGTTAAGATTCTTTGGTCCCAACAGAAGCAGAGCCATCTACCAAAATGCAGTGGGAGGCAATGCACCTGGACCCTGTGAAGAGGCTGAAACAGGTCCCAGAGAGCCATCAGGAGACCTACAGCAGTAAGAGTTCATGTTCTCATCTAAGCAGTTCTCTTGGCTTAAAGGGCACTTTTTCAGAAGAGTTCTGTTCTTGCCAACCTCCTCCCATCTATAGTATTTCTCCTTGTTACATTCTTTCAAGTGCTTTTGATTTCTTGGCCCTTCAGAGAATTTCTATTATTTACTCTATGAATATACCTATTTATTATGTATCTATTGTGCCCATCTCACTGAACTTCAGCTCTCAGAAGACATGAGTCATAATTGTTGGGAAACATTAATGGACTTAAGTAGCTAGTACAATGCCCGTATAAAGTAGGTTCTGACAAGTGTCTGTTGGATGAATAGGACCATATGGTCCCTGTCATAATCTTTTCTCTGCAGGGTCAGCTTTGTTTTTCTCTACGTATAGTCCTCCTTATTTCTTCATACACATGGGTGTCATTCTGACCGTTGATCATCTACCTATCCAACTTTTTTTTTTTTTTTAACATTTCTGTTTTTGAGAGACAAAGTGTGCATAGAGGAGGGGCAGAGAGAGGGAGACACAGAATCCAAAGCAGGCTCCAGGCTCTGAGGGGTCAGCACAGAGCCCAACACAGGGCTCAAACACATCAACCATGAGATCATGACCTGAAGTTGGAGGCTCAACCTACTGAGCCACCCAGGCACCCCTACCTAACCATCTTAATTCCAAATACCACCCTTGAGATCATCACTATATAATAGAATGTAAGGGTTGGAAGTGCCCCATATGGCTTTATTTAGATCACTAATTGAAAATAAAATTCTCAGGGCACAGTAAGGGAGAGATGTCAAGATTACTGTATGAGCTCCCTTCTCCACCAATAAAAGCATAGTCTTCAAGCAGAGAGAAAATAATCTAGTGTCTTCTGAACATAAAGAACACTGACACAAACATTTTTTAATTCCTACTATGTGCTGGTATCTTAAAGAATCTAAAAACAAAAGGCATGACAAAGTCTCTGCTCTATAGAAACTTCGATTCTTTCAAGTCAAGCTCTATATAAATTAGACAGCTACAAGAAAAAATTTTTTTAGATACTAGAAGACCATTTTAAGTCAAAAATTCTTCCAAAGGCAAAAATCATAGAGACCAATTCTTTCGTCAGGATAACTATGTATAAGTATTTATGATAAGTATATATCCACATATGATCACATATTTTTTCATTTTTTATAAAGTGTCCGAAGAAGTATCCGAGAATATACCGTTGACTTTCTATAATAGTTTTTTGTGTGTCATGTATGTAATAAGGAAATTTTAGAAGATAAACTAATATGATGGTTATCCAGGTGGGTCAGAGAAGAAGATAGGAAGGACAGGAATAGAAACTAGTTTTTTGTGGGGGTTTTTTGGGTTTTGGTTTTTTGAAGAATAACTTTGTTATATATAATTAAGTAGGGATTACTTGACAGACTCGAAACTAATTCTTCATTACAAGAGATTATACTGAATACAGTTAGAAACAATTTTTGTCGTAAACTTGTTAGGAATAATTGTTTGCTAGTCCAATCAAGCATTATTTCTATGGATTATGTAATCTAAAGAAACAGCTTAGTTGAAAGCAAGTTCTAATGATATTTGCTATAAGAATAAGCAGTAATAGATACCACTAATAAAACAAATGCATTGATTTTGCATTTCTTCCTGTGTTATCACAATGTTATTTATCGTTAAGTGCTTCTCAACTAAATTTAGCCACATTTCATACATCAGTCCACTTTTTTTTTTTTTTTTTTACAGCCAATTAGCATAAGAAAGTTAACCTTGTGTTAGCCTTTTTCTCATAGAAGATTTCCCCCCTTGGCATAAGAACCCGGTATATTAATGACCCCTTAACAACAGGAAATTAGTGATTTTGAAGGAGATGAAGAAATAAGTCTATTTAGGCAACCTAGGGTGAAGTAGAGCATGAACAACAAAACTGAAAATGTTGACATCTTCACATTTTGCTGCAGATGAACAAATTTGCAACAATATGGATGAACCTGGAGGGCATTATGCTAAGTGAAATAACCCAGACACAGAAAGGAAAAACTGCTTGATCTCACTTATGTGTGGGATCTAAAAGAGTCAAATACATAGAAACAAAACAGTAGGTACCAGGGGGTGGGAGGTAGGGGAATGAAGATACGTTGGTCAAAGGGTTCAAAATGGCAGTCATGTAGAATAAGTCTAGAGATCTACTATACAGGATGACTGAAGTTAGAAAGTTTCCAACATTTAATACAGTACCTCTAAGTAGACTTCGGGTCCTTGGTCTCTCTCACATGCATATACACGCGCGCGCGCACACACACACACACACCCCAGTGGTAATTATGTGATGGGTATATTGATTAGCTTGCCCATAGTTATTTTGCTGTATGTATATGTCAAATCATGTTGTACATCTTAAATATACACAAGTTTTTAAGAATAAAAACGTAAAGGTACCTGGGTGACTCAGTTAAGCATCCAACTTAGGATCAGGTCATGATCTCATGGTTTTTGAGTCTGAATCCCATGTCAGGCTCTGTGCTGACAGTACAGAGCCTGCTTGGCATGCTCTGTCCCTCCCCCACTTGCACTCTTTTTATCTCAAATAAACTTAAGAACACAGAAGGTAAATTTAAGAGAAATCGGATATTGGCCCGCATATGCTATGAAAGAAAGGTCAAGGAATTTAATTTTTGCAAGCATCTGACTCAATACAAATTTGTTTTATTACCACTTATCTTTAATTCTAGGCTGTTGTGTAAATACACTAAGGTGACCATATCTGCTGACCAATATATGTCTGGAAATTTTCTGAGGTTTGTACATATTAAGATATTTAAGAAGTCAATTTATCATGTTTAATCACATTTATTGATAACAAAAATAGGTACATGGCACAGGGCTTTGCTCAGAGATATATGTATTTGCCACAAACATTTTGTGCTCTTTCCCAATTTGCAATCTCAAAATAAGCTGGTACATGGTCTCTTAAGGAATCCAGGCTGGGAAATTATAGCAAAGTAGATAATCATAACTTTATAGCTACAGGAACTCTAAGAAATGGAAGCCCTTCTAATATAGGAACCTCATTGTAATGTTAACATCACTGAAATAGTCTTACAAAAAAAAAAAAAAAAGGTATTTTGATGGAAGATATCCAATGGGGGGGGGGGGCACAAAATGATGTTCTAAAGAAGCATTGAATCACTGGAAGGTAGAAAACCTGAATGTTAACACTTGCTCTACCTTATACTAGCAGTGTGACAATGTGCACATAGGGTGACCAGGGAAGTTAGTTTGGTTGCTCATCTTTAATAAGGGATAAAAATGGCTCCCTTTTTACCTTACATGTTGTTAGAACCAGGCATCATCACGTAGATGAACAAATTCACAGAACGTTTACCCTTTAAGTATAAAGGTAAGCTCAATCATGTTGTACAACTTACTGCCATAAACCTTTTCCAGGAAGACATTTAGTGAAGATATTTGCCACAAGGATCTAAAATAAGAACATGATTCACTTGTGTGTTGTAAGAGTTTCTATAGCTTAGACTGCCAAGTCTATATATAGGTGTAATAATCATGTGGTTGGAGAAGCTCCCTTCCCAAGCATCTTTAGCACAGAGCCTGGAAAAACTTTCAGGGAGGTATATTGTTGTTGCTTCTGCCTTATTTATTCTGATCTTTATGGCATTGCAGCTCCTTTGTTCAATTATAAAACGTTTAAAAATTATGAAACCTAGGCAAACATGCAGCTGCCATATGAGTTATACAAATGTTAGTATTTTTATATGTTTCACAGCTTAGGGTTTCTGAAGACCTACTCTGAAATCAATACCTCCCTCCCTTCTCATGGATAACTATTCTCTTGAAATTGTTATCTTTTGATTTCATGGGTTTTCCTAAAAATCGGTGTGTGCATCCATGAGTAATTTTTGTGGCAATTATCTATTGGCAACTCCTATCTTCAATTGTTTATGTTCTCTCCTGTTCACAAGTGCTTGGGGGGGGGTGGGGGCTGGGAAATATTTCCCAGAATCCCTGCCAGTCATGTTGGGTGTTAGGTTCTTTCTGTAAGGGGACTTCTACAAAACTGCAGTATAGTAAAAGTTTTAGTTCCTTATAAGATTAATTTGGACATATTAGGTTTGGCGAGCAGTGAAGACACATAATTAAGTTAAAAACTTCAGTGTTTCTCAAATCATATGATTACTGTGTTTATATGGTCTAAACTGTGTGGAAAATGAAGAGACTTGTCTGAAATTAGATACTGTAGCTTTTCCATTTCTGCCATTTGCAGTCAACTCTAAGTTCCCTTCTAGCTGTGTGTGTGTGTGTATTCTGCTACTAAAATGGTGTATACTCTTCACAGGTCAGACTGTATGAGAAGGAGCTGTGAAAGTAGAGATAGTTTAGGGTGTAAAAAGTATGCCTCATGTTGTTGTCAAAGCATCAATGTTTAAGTCCTCTCCAACCCTACCCATTATTACCCATTTATGAAAGCAAAAGTCCAAGAACTTCTGTCATGTATATGCTTAGAGACACGAAAGGTAGGCGAATATCCATTCCTGTTTCAATTGAAGTGGTTTTGTTCAATTTGAGGTATAATTGATACACCTGAAACTAACGTGTGTAAAAAGAATGGACATTGCCAAATTGCTATCACTATAAGTCTAGTTACAACTGGTCACCTTACAAAATTAAGGGTATTCCCCATCCCCATGATTCATCTTGTAACTGGAAGTTTGTACTTAATCCCCTTGATCCAGTTCACCTTCAATCTTCTGCCCCTGTAGCAACCACTTACCTGTTCTGTGAGTCTAGATTCTCTTGTTACTTCTTCGAGTCTACATGTAAGTGAAGTCATGTCATAGGTCTTTCTCCAACGTATTTCACTTAGTACAGTACTCAAGTTCCATCTATGTTGTCAAATGAAGATTATTGTTTATGGCTGAATAGTGTTTTATTGTGGGTGTATATACACATTTTCTATATATAAACATTTAGATTGAACACTTAGATGTATTTTAGAGATTATCAAGCTTGTTCCATTAGGGTAATATAAATGCATCTAATGAAAAAGTAGTAACTAAGTTTACAATTCACGCGACTTCTAATTACAATATCAAGATTTAGTGTATTATTTGAGATTTCACTAATTTGTTCAATTTAAACTTTTCTGGATTCAATTTGAATACCTTTCTGCTTGCAAGCATGGTTTTTAATCAATTTTCTATAAGCTTCATAGGATTTTTCTGGTCCTATTCATTGGATATTTTTATTGAAGTTATATAACTGATTTTGAACAAATTACAAAAATAAAGCAGCAGGCTCAAAATTGAAATCTTTGTACACCTAGGTTGATTCTGAAAGTAGCACTTCGAGTCTCATGCATTTGTAAAATCCACTCGATAGGGGGGAAAAAAAAAACTTTTGCAGGTTTTGTCTTCATTAGCCATCACAAAAATGCTTTGTGGTTTAGTTATATTTATATCTAATGTATTAAGTTTTGAGAACTGTTTCCATTGATAAGCTGTTTTGTTTATATTAAGGATTATATATGCACCATAAATGAAGTATATGTCCACTTTCTGGGTTTTAGTTAGAGCATGATTTTTGACCACAGAACTATGCCACAAAACTTGTATTCATATTATTGCTAAAAGACAACACATTGCCAACTTCAAATTTCTACTTAATTTACGATGGCATTTATGATGAGGTCTCTAATTGCTAGTGGACAGATCTAAAGTGAAATATCTGAAGTGAAATAGCTAACATTTTTGGAACTGATGGAGTATCTGATAACTCAAAACTGACAACATTTCCTTATTTGTGAAGTTGTTTTTCAGCTGAGTAACCTGTTGATAGCTACTGCTGTACGTTTTCTACAAAGCACATTTATATTCAAACTCAGCAAAATTTAAAATCATTCGATTATGTGAAAAATGTTTCAAGAGTGGTATTTTAAGGCACATGAGGTATGTAAGGCTGCTGTACATATAACATTGTCATCTTTGACCACAATGTTCTTCAGTAACTTTTGAGGTAGATGATGGATCCTTTACCTGATTAGTGTCTTGTTTTCATAAGATCAGTAATAGTATGGTACTCCTAGCAGACAATGAATACTGGGCACCTTTTGTGCAATACTGTACACCCTTTGTACATCTATTTTCTTGAAAACAAATTCAGAACTTAATTGCTCATATTTATTCCTTTTAGGCATTAACTGCAAACTAGTGTTACTGAACAATGATTATAGACCTGCACTATCGCAAAAGTGGTAGGGTTTTATTTTTTTTTAAATTTATTTTTTCAACGTTTTTTTATTTATTTTTGGGACAGAGAGAGACAGAGCATGAACGGGGGAGGGGCAGAGAGAGAGGGAGACACAGAACCGGAAACAGGCTCCAGGCTCTGAGCCATCAGCCCAGAGCCCGACGCGGGCTCGAACTCACGGACCGCGAGATCGTGACCTGGCTGAAGTCAGACGCTTAACCGACTGCGCCACCCAGGCGCCCCAAAAGTGGTAGTATTTTAATAAGAAAGTTTGGGCTACACGATATACACTGATGGCAGAACTACTCAGCTTCTATATCCTGCACATGCACACACGTAATTTCCACTCACCCCCACCAACTGGCTTCTAGTGGCTTTGTGTATCTTTCAATGGCAAGGGCAAGGACAAAACTGGTAGAATACCAGGTGAACAACAAAGGACAGCAGTTTTGAGTACTTGTCTAATACAACTTAAGAACTAGTTGCCTTTAGTTGCTAATATCCAAAAGCACTCAATTTTTTCGTCAGTCATTTTCATGCCATCTTTAGGAGATCCTAACTGGTCTGGAAAGGATCACTGAGAAAGATAGGTTACTGATATTTTCAGATTGAACCATGCATCCAACCACTGATTTTGCTGCCTGTGCTACTAAGTTGAGACCATGGTGGAAAGGATAGGTTTAAGCAGAGGCCTACAAAACCCAGTTATATTTTATTAAGTAATACTTCAAAATGAAAACAAGACAAATACAGCATGACCTTAGTTATATGTGAAATCTAAGAAGCAGAAACAAAACCAAGATCATAGATTTAGAGAAGAGATTGGGAGTTGCCTGAGGGGAAGGGGTTAGAGGGTACGTAAAATGGGTGAAGGATTGTATCCAAAAAAGGTACAAATTTATAGTTATACGTCATGAGGATGTAATTTACACGAGGTGACTGTAGTGGATACTCCTTGAAATTCACAAATATGCTATGTAGTAACTCTTAAGAGACCTCACCAGAAGAATTTTTAGAACTAGTGACATCATTTCACAATGTATATAAACATCAAACCATTGTGCTGTATTCCTACAAACTATGTTATATTAAATACACGTCAAAACTTTCAGTGAAAGTAAGGGTAGGGCAATTGCTAAATTGGGCAGGTTGTAGAGAAGGACCTCAGCTAGGACCATGACTGGGCAAGGAAAACATGGGTACCCCAGTATAGCCAAGGGGAAGAATACTGGCACAGTAGAGGCTGATCTTGCCGAATCACGTGCAGTACATAGAACTTGCCCTACATATTAAGCAAAGGACTTGGGGCACATGGAGAAATACATGGGGAGAGGTTCTAGGTTAGTCTGTTCAGGCTGCTAGTAATCCTGTAGACAGAACCTTCTTTCTTACAGATCTGGAAACTGGAGAGTTCAAGATCAAGGTGCTAGCAGATTCAGTGTTTGAAGAAGGTCTGCTTCCTGGTTCAGAGACAGCTATCTTCTCATGGTGTCCTCAAATGGTAGAAAGAGCAGCGAGCTTGCTGGGATCTTTTTCATAAGATACTACTTCCATTCACTAGGGCTCCACCTAATCACCTCCCAGATACCAGCACATCAAGGATTAGATTAACATGAATCTGAGTGTGAGAGGAAGGGGCACAAATATTTGGTCTATAGCAGGCACCAGTGCAGAAGGTATTTGTGCCCACAGGGAATATACACTCATCCAACCATTATCAATTTGTATGCAGATTAACCTCCAGGGATTATGCATTAGTCCCAGGATGTCCTGTCAGATTTGGTTTTGATACTTATCCTGTGAAATAGAACTACCATTCCTCCTATTCCCCTGGGAGTATTTGGGGTATTTGGAAGCGTTTCCAACAGCATCCCTCAAGATACAAAGCATCTTGATGTTACCCCCTTCGCCTAGAGGGCTCCTCACTCTATTAGTTCCAAATATAGCTATCGTAGATCCAGGTGACCTTCTACTTCTCACTCATTTCCTAATAGAGACTAGTTTTAAGGAGTCAGGCTATTCAGGTACTCATTCTTTGTGCTGAATCAGGACAATTTAACCGTTAACAAGTTGCTCTAACAAGCATAGAGGTCATGACTGGTGCCTCAAAATTAAGTTCAGTATAGAAAACCATCTCTACTTTCTGCTATATCCTACTTACCATCTCTAATAATTTGAGTCCACTCTAGCTCATGTTGATCCATTTTCTGCTTTTGTTTATCACAGAAGTTAAGAGCTCACCTTAAAGACATTCACAGAATATAAAAGAAACATACTTTGTGCTGATGCAAGTGCACACAGGGATATTTCCATTTGCCAAGAGTACCTTCTGCTTTCAGGCACACAACATCATTTTACTTTAAATAAATGAGTTCTTGTTTGACAAAAGTGAAACAAATGTTCATCATAAATCAAATCAACTTGGGGGAAAAAAAAGTTATACTTCAGCTGAACTGTAACAATTTCTGAGGCCAAATCAAAGGTACCAGAACCACTAGTGCTTTCCAACACCTAGGGTGTTTCACTTTTAAAAAAATGAAGGTTGGGGCGCCTGGGTGGCGCAGTCGGTTAAGCGTCCGACTTCAGCCAGGTCACGATCTCGCGGTCCGTGAGTTCGAGCCCCGCGTCGGGCTCTGGGCTGATGGCTCAGAGCCTGGAGCCTGTTTCCGATTCTGTGTCTCCCTCTCTCTCTGCCCCTCTCCCGTTCATGCTCTGTCTCTCTCTGTCCCAAAAATAAACGTTGGAAAAAAAAATTAAAAAAAAAAAACGAAGCTTCTAGACCCTAGCAAAGAATAAAGTAACCCATCAAATTGGAGAACAACCTCAGAAGGATGAAGAACAGCCAAGGGAAGTTCCGTTAGGAAAATTTAACAATGATATTAAACAGGAGGAGATTGAGATTATAATTATGTCTCAACTAGATACAAACACCCAAAATCTTTGCTTATAGGGAAGCCTACAGTAAGGGAATCTGGGGTACAGCTGTCTGGGAAGATAAATAACCCTTTGTAGGGTGAACACAGAAGTGGTCACTAGAAAGAAAGATCAAGACTGGCTGGAGAATGCTATTTCATGGAAACTAAAGGAAGGTAGTGTTTCAAGGAGATGGAAGTGGTCACTAATGTTGAGTGCTACTAGGATGTCGAAGAGAAAGACGTGTCCATTAGATTTAATACAGTAGGATCAAAGTTGAATTACTAAGACCCAAATAAAGCTTAGGTGTTTTTACGGTTTGCTAGGATCTAAGAAGCTTCAACTATTTAAGTCATACAGACAACAAGGGATAGTTAAAAGCCATTGATTTTGGTACCTTAGAGCTATCTTTGAATTCTGCTTGCACTTGTCAGGTCTGTGATTTGGGGTAAGTTTATGTTTTTCCAAGCCTCCATTTTCTCATTCCTAGAATGAATATAATCCAAGTCCTACCTGAAACATTTATTACAGGTGAAATTGAGTGAGAACGTGTGTAATAGGTTGAGCTTAGCGCCAAAAAACAAAGAAAAAAATCCATAGGAGCAGTAAAATATATGAAGTACAAACAATGGCAAATGAAGTTAAAAATTGCCAAAAGGGATTCTTCATTTGGTAACTTTGGCTCTAACAGGATAGCTACTTTAAGTTACTTCATCACATCATTATATGGATGGGAAAGAAGGTAATGTAGTTTTAGAATTCATAAGTTAGAAACTTCAGAGGACTCCTTAGTATTTAAATTTAATAGAGTTAACTTTTCCTAAGTCAGAACTTTCCAATCAGAATCTTTCCCTCAAAACATATAAATTCCTTCTGTTAGCACAAGAAAATCAGTTTTTGTATCAGACTATATGCCCTTTGAGGTAGATGGAGGCATGTGTGAACTTAAAGGATCTCTGAATCCACTTAAAAAATGAAACTGATTTCAAACATTATAGCCTCTCCCCGATTTAGTATTATAAAAAAGTCACTGTACAAAAGACTTTAAACTGACATTTCACAAGAGGACCAAAGAACCAGTAAATATGCCCTCATTAGTAAAATGCAATTAAAGCCCTAAAGGTATAAACACACCCATCAGAATGGCTAAAATTTAAACAATACCAAGTGTTGGTGAAAACGTGGAACTGGAGCTCTCATGCACTCGTGGTGGGACTAAATTGGTACAACCAACTTGAAATACTTACTCAAGCAACTCCTTATGACCCAGAACTTTCTTTCCTAGGTAATTACCAACAAAAATTCCTATAGAAGCTCAGCAAGAGATGTATTTTTCGTGTTCATAGTAGCACTGTTTGTAATAGTCTTATTAACCAAATGCCCAACATTATAAATGTATGTCACAGACAATATTGACCAACAGAAGCCAGACACAAAAGACGATATATGGTAGGACCCTACTGGGAAAAATATAGAAATATTTTGACTTCTAAAATGCAGATTCGTTTAAAGAGAACAGAATAAGAGGAGAGATTAATAGATTATGGCATTAATTCATACCTTTCAGTACACTCTAAATGGTAAATGGACTAAATGCTCCAATCAAGAGACAAAGGGTAACAAAATGGATAAGAAAACAAGATGCATCTGTATGCTTTTTACAATAGACCCATTTTAGACGTAAAGATACCTTCAGACTTAAAGTAAGGGGATGGAGAGCCATCTTTCATGCTAATGGTTGCCAACAGAAAGCCTGAGTAGCCATACTTAGGCCATCTAGATTTTAAAATAAAGACTGTAACAAGACATATCTTCTTGGTGGATAGATCCCTTCATAACAATTGTAAACATTTATGCCCCAATGTGGGTAAGCCTAAATATATAAATTAATGACAAAGAAACTCGAGAATACCATAGTCGGTATTTAACACCCCAATTATAGCAATGGACAGATCTAAACAAGGAAACAATGGCTTTGAATGACACACTAGATTGGATAGAATATATTTAGAACATTTCATCCTAAAGCAGAACACATTCTTTGAGTGCACATGGAACACTCTCCAGAATAGATCACATATTAGGACACAAAGCCCTCAACAAGCACAAAGATTGAAATACCATGCATATTTTTCAGACCACAATGCTATGAACTTGAAGTCAATCACAAGAAAAAGTTTGGAAAGACCATGAATATTTGGAGATTAAAGAGAGCATCCTACTAAAGAATGAATGGATTAACCAAGAAGAGGAAATTAAGAAGTACATGGAAGCCAATGAAAATAACACCACAGCCCAAAACCTTTGGGGTGCAGCAAAGGTGGTGGTAAGAGGGAAATATCCAGACCTTCCTAAAGTTCCCAGATACACAGCCTAACTTTATACCTTAGAACTAGAAAAACAGCAAATAAAACCCCAAACCAGGAGAAGATGGGAAATAAAAGCTAGAGCAGAAACCAGTGTTATGGGGGGGGGAAAAAAAACAGATCAAAGAAACCAAGAGCTGGTCCTTTGAAAGAATTAAGGAGATTGATAAACCCCTAGCCAGTTTGACCAAGAAGAAAAAGGAAAGGATCCAAATAAGTAAAATCAAGAATGAAAGAGGAGAGATCACAACCAACACTGCAGAGATACAAATAAGAGAATATTATGAGCAATTATATTCCAGTAAATCGGGCAACCTAGGAGAAATGGACAAGTTTCTAGAAACTTATGAACTACCAAAATTGAAACAAGAGTAGAAAATTTGAATATTCCTTAACCAGTAAATTAATAATCAAAAATCTCCCAAAAAACAAGAGTCCAGGCCAGATGCCTTTCCAAGGGAATTCTACCAAACACTTGAAGAGTTAAGACCTATTCTTTTGATGCTGTTCCAAAAAATTGAAGTGGAAGAAAAACTTCCAAACTCATTCTATGAAACCAGCATTACCTTGATTCCAATACCAAAGACACCCACTAAAAAGGAGAACTACAGACCATTTTCCCTGATGAACATGGATGCAAAAATTCTCAACAAGATACTAGCCAACCAGATCCAACAATACATTAAAGGCATTACTCACCATGATCAAGTGGGATTTGTACCTGGGATGCAGGGCTGGTTCAATATCTGCAAATCAATGATACACCACAATATAATAAAAATACAAGAGTCACATGATCCTAACAGTTGCAGAGAAAGCATTTGACAAAATACAGCATTCCTTCTTGATAAAAAATTCTGAAGAAAGTGGAGATAGAAGGATCATACCTCAAGATCATAAAAAGCCATATACAAAAGACCCACCACTAACATGGGGAAAATTACTCAATGTGGGGGGGGGGGGGGAACAGCTTTCCCCCTAAGGTCAGGAACAGGACAAGGATGTCTACTTTCACCAGTTATTTCAACATAATATTGGAAGTCCTAACCTCAGCAAACAGACAACACAAAGAAATAGTCATCCAGATCAGCAAAGAGGAAGTCAAACTTTCACTCTTCACAGAAGACATTCTATATGGAAAACCCAAAAAGAATTACCAAAAAACTAATAGAACTGATCCATGAATTCAGCAAAGTCACAAGATACAAAGATCTATGCACAGAAATCAGTTACATTTCTAGACACTAATAATGAAACAGAAAAATCAAGGAATCAATCCTATTTAAAGTTACACCAAAAACCATAAAATACCTAAAAATAAACCTAACCAAAGAGGTGGGGGAACAAAATACACTGAAAAGTATAGAAAGCTTATGAAAGAAATTGAAGACAAAAAAAAAAAAAAAAAAAAGGAAAATTGTTCCATGCTCAAGAAAAAAAAAAAAAAAAAAGAAAAAGAAAAACAAGTATCAGTAAAATGTTGATACTACCTAAAGCAATTGACATTCAATGCAATCCCTATCAAAGTAACACCAGCATTTTTCAGAGAGAACAAAAAATCCTAACATTTGTGTGGAACCAAAAAAGACCCCTAATAGACAAAGTAACCCTGAAGATAAAAACCAAAGCTGGAGGCACCACAATTCTGGACTTGAAGATGTGTGACAATGCTGTAATCAAGACAGTTCGGCACTGGCACAAAAGCACACACTTAGATCAATGGAGCAGAGAACCCAGAAATGGACCCACAAAGGTATGGCCAACTAATCTTCGACAGAGCAGGAAAGAATATCCAATGGAATAAAGACAGTCTCTTCAAGTAGTGCTGGGAAAACTGGACAGCGACATGATGAACCTACTTTCTTACACCATACACTAAAACTCAAAATGGATGAAAGACCTCAGTGTAAGAGAGGAAGCCATCAAAATCCTCGAGGAGAAAGCAGACAAAAACCTCTTTGACCTTGGCTGCAGCAATTTCTTACTCAATAGGTCTCTGGAAGCAAGGGAAACAAAACAAGAATGAACTCTTGGAACTTCATCAAGATAAAAAGCTTCTGCATGGCAAAGGAAACAATCACCAAAACTAAAAGGCAACTTACTGATGAATGGGAAAAGTCATTTGCAAATGACTTAGTGGATAGAGGGCTAATATTCAAGATCTATAAAGAACATACCGAACTCAACACCCAAAAAACAAATAATCCAGTGAAGAAATGGGCAAAAGACATGAATAGACACTTCTCCAAGGAAGACATCCAGATGGCTAACAGACACACAAAAAGATGCTCAACATCATTTATCAGGGAAATACCAATCAAAACCACATTGAGGTACCACCTCACACCAGTCAGAATGGCTAACATTAACTCTGGCAACAACAGATGTTGGCAAGGATGTGGAGAAAGAGAAACCCTTGGTGGTAATGCAAACTGGGGAAGCCACTCTGGAAAACAGTGTGGAGGTTCCTCAAAAAATTAAAAATGGAACTACTCTATGACCCAGCACTTGCACTACTAGGTATTTATCCAAAGGATGCAGGTATGTGGTTTCAAAGGGGCACATGCACCCCCATGTCTATAGCAGCACTATCAATAGTCAAAGTATGGAAAGAGCCTAAATGTCCATTTGTGGATGAATGGATAAAGATGGGGCATATATACAATAGATATTACTCAGCAATCAAGAACAAAATGTTGCCATTTGCAACAATGTGGACAGAACTAGAGTCTATTATGCTAAGCCAAGTTAGTCAGTAAAGAGAAAAATATGTGCCTTCACTCAGATGTGGAATTTGATGCACAAAGCAAACATAGAAGGGTATCAAGAATATAAAAACAGGGCAGGGGTAAAATATAACAGACTCTTAAATATAGAGAACTGAGGGTGCTGGAGTGGTTGTGGGTGGGGAGATGGGCTAAATGGGCAAGGGGTATTAAGGAGGACAATTGTTGGGATGATCTCCGGGTGTTATATGTAGGGGATGAATCACTGGGTTCTACTCTTGAAATCATTGTACTAGATGCTAACTTGGATATAAATTTAAGTAGATTAAAAAAAAAAAAAAAAAAAAAAAAAACACAAGATTGACACAACCCCATAATCAGAAGGAACTGCAAGAATGTGTTCAGTTGTAGAAATTCAGCAAGTCATATGTTTAGGTGTATTTCTGAGTATTAAACTAAGTTTTTAGAAGTGGTCATCGTAGCAATTCAATTTTATTTCTTTGAAAATTTGTTACACTTTTAAAAAGTCCTTCTAGTGAAGACAAAATTTTGAATTGGGTTCAAGACTCAAATTATTCTATCCCCAAATTCTTTCCCAACTCAAGAAAATTATATAATGAAGTAGTTATGGAAAATAGCAAATATTGATTTAAAAAAAAAATCATTTATCTAAAAGTGATGGCCTTGTTTCCTAATCCCAGGATTTTGAGTTGACGCCTTTTTCACCCATGGTTTTGATCATATAATATGAATATTATATGATCTTATATGTAGAATCTTAAAAAAGAAGAAAGTTCATAGTTACAAAGAACTGAATGGTGGCTGGGGCACCTGGGTGGCTCAGTAGCTTGGGCGTCCAACTTCGGCTCAGGTCATGATCTCGTAGTTGAGGAGTTCAAACCCCGCGTTGGGCTCTGTGCTGAGTGTGCTGACGGCTCAGAGCCTGGAGCCTGTGTCTGATTCTGTGTCTGCCTCTCTCTCTCTCTGCCTCTCCCCCGTTCATGCTCGGTCTTGGTCTCAAAATTAAGGATAAATGTTAAATAAAAATTATTTAAAAAAAAAAAAAAAACTGAATGGTGACTGCCAGAGGCAGAGGATAGGAGAAATGGGTAAAGGGAGTCAATAAACTTCCAGTTATAAGTCAGACAGGTTTTTTTAATTAAAAAAATAAGATCATTGGAGAGAAGTTAGACTTTGGAGGCCTCTCACTGATGGGCCTAACTCTTAAGTCACCACTTTTAAAGGGGTAAAGGTTATTCTTGCTTATGCTCTAAGGAACCCTGTTCTGTTGGTTTCTTCATCAATTCTTTGTGATCCAGATGACGATTTTAAGACAGGACTTGATCAGTAGCTCAAATAATCATGAGGAGGACCCAGTAGGATTCCTAGCTCAAATAATCATGAGGAGGACCCAGTAGGATTCCTAGCTCCACTTTTTTTCATGCTGACTTTATCTGACAGAAAACCTCTGGTAGATACAAGAACTACAGTATCTCCTAACCCGGTCTTTCTAATTTCAAATTCTGCAAGAAAGATCAAGAGTTTCATACCATGAATTCTGACAAGAGCCTAATTTCATCTCATTGATTCTGACTGGTCTAAATGCCCAGCCTGAAACAATTGCCATAGCTAAGGAAGATACAATATGCTAATAGAGCTAGGCTTGGGGCATTTCACGCCATATCCCTGGAATGGCAATAGGAAATCTATTCAAACCTAGTGGATTGAACACAAGGACAGAGAATGGTATATAACCAAGCTATTGGAAGCCTGGATCCCGGTCAGCCAAAAATCAATCACAATCTTCTAGATGTTCTTTGGAGTAGCACACATACTTCTGCTCCTTTTTAAGGACCCCTCAAATACTTATTCAAAGGAGCATATTGGATTTATACTCAACTAGATTTGTTACATATAAGTATTAATATCATAAAAGCACAGTTATTTGTCAAGCTACTATGTACCAGTTAATATCCTAAGTCTTCTGCATTTATCTTATTCAGTCTCATACACGAGGCAGAAATATTCTCCTATGAGGAGATGAAGATTCAGAGACCCTAGAGAGCCTATCTAGTATTTAACCGAAGATTTACATTTTGCACCTAGACCTGTTAGACTCTGCATTCTAGGTGCTTGGCACATACCATACACAATGGCCACTACATGCTTACACTTGAAGAACACCACCCTTAGAAGCAATATCAAAAATTGATTTACAGGGGCGCCTGGGTGGCGCAGTCAGTTAAGCGTCCGACTTCAACCAGGTCACGATCTCACGGTCTGGGAGTTCGAGCCCCGCGTCGGGCTCTGGGCTGATGGCTCAGAGCCTGGAGCCTGTTTCCGATTCTGTGTCTCCCTCTCTCTCTGCCCCTCGCCCGTTCATGCTGTCTCTCTCTGTCCCAAAAATAAATAAACGTTGAAAAAAAATTGATTTACAGTATCAGGATAGTTCCCAAAATATAATCCAGACAGCTCATGCTTCTCTTCCTACTTTTAACACAGGTTTTTTCTTCTCAGAAAGGGACAAAAAAAAAAAAAAAAAAAAAAAAAAAAAAAAAAAAAAAAAAGATATATTCAAAGTGGAGGTGTTTTTTAAAGTCTAAAAATTCCAACAGTTTAATTATAGAGGAATGCTCTTTTTAAAAGTCTGTATCAAAGTTATATATTTGCCTCTGAATTTTTGCCACAGTAGAGTCCTTTCCCTCAAGTATCCCAGGCGTGTCTTCTTGATTCACAATTTATTCACAGTCCACTGGTTCCAGTCTTCTCAGAATGTAAAAGGTTCTAGTTTATAAGATTATGTTTGCTAACACAGGAAATAACATTTAGCAAGCTTTTCTTGTTTTTTCATCATACTAATGATCTTACATGGGATTTCTTTGAACATAAGCCCAGCATCAAAGCCATGCTTAATTGTTTTTTTTTTTAAACATTTATTTTTGGGACAGAGAGAGCATGAATGGGGGAGGGGCAGAGAGAGAGGGAGACACAGAATCAGAAGCAGGCTCCAGGCTCTGAGCCATCAGCCCAGAGCCCAACGCGGGGCTCAAACCCACGGACCGCGAGATGGTGACCTGAGCTGAAGTCGGACGCTTAACTGACTGAGCCACCCAGGTGCCCCTTAATTAACTTATAATTCATGCTTCAGTGCCAGCCTATACAGGAGATGATAATCTTTAAAGATCCTGGGGTTTTAGTTACCATTACAGGACTTCTAGAGCAAAAATACCTTCCTTCTCCAAGGGAGATCCAGAGAAATTAATATTCTCCCCAGTTATCCATATTTCTAGTATCTTTGGTACCAACATCTACCACTTCCTCTGGTGGCCTGAGGCTACCACACCACACCCTAGTGACCCATTCACTCCTTATGCAGACACTGCCCTTAGCAGCATATGTTGACTTCTGTGGCTATTGTTCCTTTGACAAAAACATGGGGGAGACCTTTGAATATCTTATTAAAATTTGTCTACAGCAAAGTATTAGGCTAAAATAGATTCAAAACTGATAGAAATATTTCAGGAAATATTTCATCCAGATTGGCTCGCTATCTCCTACCAAAGTTGTATTTTCATACCTATCCAAACTTTCTGCACTTAATACAATGGCCTATGTACTCCCCCTGCACACAGTTACTCATTTTTGCCTTTAGGTCTCATCTCCAACGATTTTCTCCCTTCTCCCTGTCTGATCTTTACTGTTGATCAAATATCACTTATGGAAAACACATAGCTTTTTAGATATTCTACTATTAACTTAATGGCTTGATTACAGCTCAACAATTGTAGTAAAACTATACTTGTAGCTGCAAAAGAAAGAAATTGCCCATTGGTGCAGGTTCGAGTATTCTGAAAGTTAGAGACAAGGCAAAGAATCTGGTAGGTGATATAGTTCAATTTTTTACGGACTTCTAAGTGCCAGACACTCTGGTGGGCTTTGGGGAGGGGGGCGGGGGAAGTGAAAGAAACATGGTCCCTATCCTCAGAAACAGAAGTTACTTTTCAACCTTAGATTCTATCAGATGATCACATAAGATTATAAACAAAGTGGATACCTTTCCATATATTAAAGGGGAGAGTCAAGTTTTATTCAGCCATGGCAGGTGTTTGTGTTGGTCATGGAGGCAGCTTCCCTGGGGAAGTGAAATCTGAGAGGATATATGAAGAAGAGAGAAAAATTAGGTAAGAGAGAAACAAGGGAATCAGGCAGACAAAGTTGACTGAGCAAAGGCCTCAAGGCAGGAACAAGCAAGATGCTATAATAAACCAAAGCAACTCCATAGAATTTGGGGGCAAGAAATGGAAGACGCTTCTGTTAAGGCGACAGAGACCATTCATATGAAGCCCCTTCGGCACGACATGTTTAAGAATTCGTTCTTTTCTGAAGAGCTGAAGGAAACTATTGAAGGTTTATAATCAAGGGCATGACAAAATAAGGTCTACTTTTTAAATGATTAGATACCTTGTAGAGAGTAAACTAGAACAGCCAAGATAAGGAGTTCTCTGGCATCCTAAGAGGGTATGGCAGTTTTCCAGGTCAAAAATGAGAAGTTGAATTACAGGAGTAGTGATGAAGGTATTGAGGAGTGGAAGATCTGAGGACACCTAGATGTAACAGTTAACAGGACTTGGTGATGGATCAGATACAAGCAGAAGGCAGAGGAGATGTTAAAGAGAACATAGTTCTGGCCTTTCAGCAGAATTAAGAGTGATGGCCATCAGGGAGAAAGAATACAATAGAAATTTTGTTTTCATTTTAATATTAAGGAAGTTGAGGCCATTTGTTTAGTGTGTAAGAAGTTGAGTCTTTGAGATAGCCAAGAACAGATTTTGAATGGACAATGAGATATATATGCCTGCAGCAAAGAGAGGAGATGGAATTTTCAAGGGATTGAGCTAGATGAAGCCGTAGGCATGGATGCAACCATCTGGATAGAGCACAGTTTCATATTCCCTGCACATCCTTGGTTCTTCTGTCGAATTACCCTATTTTACAGCTTTTTACGTTAGTTACATTTGATACAGGACAATACAGAACAGTTAAAATGTGTGGAGGGGGGCTCCAGGAAAAACAGAGGACATCTACAAAATTGGGAGAATTAAGATTCTATTACTCAGGTATTTTATAGACTTGCAATTGTAGAATTTAGAATTTTAGAATTCACTGTATCTGTAAAAGCATCTTTAGTTCTACCAGTTGTTGAAAGTTGCTGAGACGAAATTTCTGGAATCACTAAAAGCTAGACTCGAATTAGCAGTATAGATTGTATTGTAGCCTTTAAGAGCAGGGACTCTGTGACATATGCCTAATTTTTTCTTCTACTTGTTATCCACCTCTTCACAAAGGTTTCCCCTTTATAGAGAAAGGAGGGTGTGGATTTTGGCAAGCAATAAAGAAACTTGAAACAACAGTAACAAGGTCACCCAGGATAGCCCTCAGCTCAAGGAGGGAGAACAAAAGCACCATGACCAATAACCCAGCTTATCTTAGTTGTAGGGCTAGTACCTTAAATGTGCCAGACTGGAGTCCCAGGACTTGAGGGCCAGCCTGTCAACATGCTCTATTTTCATGGCAAATCCAATCCTTTAATGGCTATTATTTTTGCCATTTTATTGATCTCCAAGGAAAAGGTTCAGTGAGAAATCGATGTATTTTCTTCTAATATGGAAACCAGCCAAAGACTAATTGTAGAAATAAGGTCCCATCCTCCCCAATTACTCTACTTCAGGTTGCATATATTGATCCCTTAACAACCAACAACAACAATCACTGTTATATGGTGCTATAAAAGTGACTTTTCAAAGATTTAGATTGTGTGTGTGTGTTTAATCCAAATAAACTCTGGTAGAAAGTTAGTGAGGAAAAGTTATATTTTTATCCCCAGTGTGGGTAGGGCATTGCTATAGCAGACTTCTAGGGTGTGCTAGCTCAATACTACTGAAGGCTCCATTTTCATAGGTGCAGCTCTTGCCATCTCCCTACTTCATAATGCCTGAACTCAAAGGTCTTCATGCTAGCCTATATTCACCTGGAAAACGTAGGAAGTTATTCTCTATCTTCTTCCCATAACAAACAAAATCCCACATAATAGCACAACTTTATACTGCACTTCTGTATCTTCCTGGGATTTTCAATACATCCAACAGCTTGGTCTTTGAGTTTCTTCACCTTCTCGCCTTCTGACGGCTTCTCTCTCCTCTCCGTTCAGTCATGTACTTTTATTACCGTATCTTATGAACACCAAACCCACTCTCGACATTTCAGTTTCAACGATCTAGCTTCTGGAAAACTACTATCCTTGTAGTTCAAATGAACACTCCTATTTGAGTAGTTCTTCATCTTCAAACATCTCCCATTTATTGACCCTACCTCCACATATCCTTGCCCTCCCCTTTACACAGCTTAGATCCCATTATTGTATTCCTGCCTTCAAAATAGCATCGATTGTTTCCTTCTTCCTTTTAGTAGTCTGGGGAAAAAGTTCTAATCTTGTTAGACCTACTAGTCACCTACTCTGCGCTGGCACTCAGGCAGTTAAAACTGTTAAAGTGTGCACACAGTTTTTAACACAAACTTACTCATGGTTCTAAGGTTTGCTTTTTAGTTTCCATGTGGTAATTTCACATTTTTTCTACAGAACTGTTCTAGCCACGCTTCCCCAAAACTCCTGCTATGATAGGAGCCATTAAATGGCAATTCACTTACATCTCTGCTACTTTCTTGTGCTCTTAATCCCCTTTGTGTTAGAATAAAGGGACCCTGATACTCTCAGTCACCCTTCCCCTTTTTCTCATGTTTGTCTCGTCTTCTCCAGCAACTTCCTTCAATAATTCTACCCTTTTTCTGAGTCCCAACGTATTCCTGCTCTTCTGAATTATTCCCAACTGCACACACACAAATGTTCTAGTATTTTCCATTTAAAATTCCCTTTGCTCTTACCTTCCCTTCAGTAGCCATCTCATTTCTGTGATAAGAGGTCAAACAAATAAGATGTTCCCCCTTCTGACTTCACATTATTCTTCTCTGGACAGTATCAGCATTGTTGATTTCTTCCTTCTGAAAGTTTTCCTTCTCTTGACCATGTTCCCTCTCTGGATTTCTTCCTCTCGCACATCCATGCTTTTACTGCCCCTTTTTCCTTACTGGTTCTAATTTCTATGCTTGATGTCTACGTATTAGAGCTTCCCACAGCACTGTTCCATGCTGCTATTTGTTTTCTATATGCCTAGACCCTCTCCCTAAGTGATAGCAATCAATTCCATGACTTTCAGCTGTCTATACAAGGACTCTCCAATTATAATCTTCAGTCATGACATTTTCATTGAATTCCTTTATTGAAGGTCTGTTGCCTATATAACACTTCCCCTTGTAGGTCTAAGCATATCTAAATTAGCATTGTCCAAGCTCCAAAAAATCCAATTCTTTATGATTCTCTAGACTCCTGAATTAGCTTCATATCCTGTCACCCTGCTTTTACTCCTTCTACAATAGAAATAAGTTATCAGCTTCTGAGACCAGGCATTACCCAACTTTTAACTTAAAAGATGGTATATGGTTTCTTATTTGAGCTATACTATACACCAACTTGTCTACCAACTTTTCATTCTGTTTAAGAGGAATCCATCAGGCTTTCTCCATTATCTAAAATTAGTCTCCACTCAGGAAGCACAACAAAGATGGTAACAGATGTAAGAATCTAGGTTTTTATCCACTTACCCTCTATCAGAATTTGGTTTCTTTTATGAAACGGATTCCACTGAAATTTTAGGAAGTGAAATCTCACTATAATTTTTCTAAAGAAAAACCAGTCAAATTTAAGGGCATTCAGATCTATAGTAACATGGGGCAGAAGATGAAAAATATGGGAAATTGTGGGATTGCTATCATTTAACCCACATTATCTGCTTCCTGTTTACCATCTGTATCAGTCTACATAAGAGACAGAAACCACATAGCAATCTAAACATAGTATGAAAAATGACATTAATCATGCTCTAAGATGTAAAGAGAACTACCAAATGTTGTACTGCCGAAGGAGAGTAACCAAGGAAGAATAGCTTAAAGGACAGTGTCCATTTGACAAGGCAAGGTTCAGACCTCACGGAACATGGTATAGTAACCATCCTTCATATGGCAGATAACTTCACTGGTTAGTCCAGGTTACAGGTGGTACAACATTACCTGACAAAGATCTCCTCCAGGCACAGGTGAGCCAGAGTTTAACAGCAGGCAAGCCAGCATGGTGGGGGGGGCAATGTGTGAGCAGGGATCAGAGAATTGCTGTGGGCAGGAGGCCTGGAACAGCTGTGGTCTAGACGGCTGTAGGAGAGTCACCTATTAGCCAGGTCATATCTTTCCTTCAGCCCAAAAGCTGTCAGCCAATTTACTCTGAATAGAGGTGACGATGCACCAGAATTTATCACCCTACGGTTGACCATACCAGGGTGAAAGCTGGACCCTGCCGTGCCTCCCTGCTCACCCTGCAAGTACTTAGGGCAGCATCTGACACATAGTAAGAGCTCAAGAAATGAGGTGCTAACACTAATTATCAAGGTGTCCTACATTATCAGACCTCAGTAAATAACTTTGAACATGACTCACATACTGTTTCAAATATGGTCTTCCAGAAGATGAGAATCATTAACCTTTCATCATAATGAAACAAGGAAATTTATAGGTCTTGATTTTGTCTTAACTATAAAACCATTGCCATTTGAATAAGTTCTTCTTCCCCTTCATTTTTCCCCAATTGCATTTCCCACTTTTATAAACCTGAGAAGTAGAAGGTTAGAAGATATACTTTCACTTTAGGTCAGAAATAAGAACTACAAGGTCTTGGATTATTTGCAATAGCCTTAAGGAGACATTACTGAAGCCCAGTGGCATTGATAAAAGGGAACATATGAGCACTCAGAAGTGCATGCATTTTTAATGCCACTGCATGAATAACGGACTATAAATCCTACTGGAAATGGCAGAGCTTTGAGTGTAGAAATCTTACCAGTTACATTTATCATTTTCCTAGGAATGGGTAGCTAAATTTTGGTGGGGAATTCTAGGATATAGAGGGCTTATTCAGAAGAAAAAACAGCTAGCAGGAGGGAAACCTAGGAATCCCATTCATTCCCCAATATTGTCCACAGATGGCTATAATAAAGTAAATCATACTGAAAGACTAATTTTAAAGGTCTCCAATATAAAGACATGTATATAAATCTTAATTTCTACTCGAGTGAGGTTCTTTTCATCTCCTTTAAATTCCTAGTCTTATCTGATATGATGTAATGGTTACCTTCAAGAACTTAAAGTATTACCACCCCACCCCCAACCCATGCCATCACCATCGCCAAATTCTTACACCACAAGAACGACTTTCCATTTGTTGGACCTTGAAGGTTTTTATTTTTTAACATATACTTTGTTGTAGGGTTGAAAGTTATAAAGATAATAGCTCAAGTACCTGTATACTCTGACCCTGATTGTTTGTATCTGACAATCCCTGGAGCATTAAGGTGAACAGGTCACGTTAATCTGGAGTAATATGGTACTCTACTTCGAATGACCTTCAAAGGTAATAACCAACCTAGCATTTTGTTGGTTTATCTGTGGCATTTTGTTCTTTGTGAAAGGAAGCCATAAAAAAGAGTTAAAGGGACATTTCAGGATCCAGTCAGTTTAATAGGCCTTATTCATGGAAAAGGTTATGTGAGGGAGTAAGACACAGCTCCTCTTTCCCATATGCTTCCTAAAGTTTTAACCCTCCTTTTAAAGGGGCCCTTTCCCTGCCCAAGAGACGGTTCCCTGGAAACTGAAACCTCTGAAGGAGTCTATCCAATTGTCCTTGATTCCAGAAAAAAAAAAAAAAAAAAAAAAAAAAAAAAAAAAAAAAAGGCACAAACTCCATCCTGGTGAATTATTTCAAGGCATGGGGAGGGTAGCAAGTAGGATAGTGGAATAGAAAACTAAGTGTAGAAAAGATTTTTCTGTAGTAAAAGTCAAACCAGGAATATTCCACTCCACCTGACCCAACTGCTACTAAGCCTCGGCTTTTCACTGAAATGCCATGTCAGCTGTAGTGCTACTTCAGTGTAGACAAGAATAGCAGGCGCTTCAAATTTATCCCAGGTAATAGCTCTAACTTTAGGGAAGGCAGCCAAAGCTCACAGGTGTCTCTGCACCTTTGACTTAACTAGAATCCTCCAGAGAGGAGATTACTTGTGCTATAGGCTTTCTTCGGAGCCTTTAGAGCCCTATAAGAAACACAGGATGGCTAAGGAGCTTAGGTGTGTGCTTTTAACTCCAGGAAGTCCAAGTAGCCACCTAACAAAGTTTCATACCTCCGGTCATTCTGGAATCGGACTCCTACCTCTCTGTACCTGGTAAGTAACTGTGAAGCCAACAGCCTATTAGAAAACCAGACTAGAGAAAAGCAAAAGGAAGCCAGGGACTATTCTACCCACCACTCAATTCTTTTGATTATGAATCTCTAAGCAGGTGGGGAATACAGGTGACTCAGTTGTCAGAAGTCTCCGGTCATGTCCCAGGCTCATAGACATCTGCTGATTCCATCTAATTTAGATGTTAGCCTATCCCTTTAAGGATGAAAAACTTCTGGATAGATCAGACCACTGGATATCAAGCCTTGGTGTAATGGTGAGGATATCATTTTGTTTATATGCACTACTGTGTAGTGTCATCAGATGCTGATTTAAAGGAAGTGATTTCAACTGTCAGTTCACTACATGCCTCTCATGGCGTGATCATCTTGACATGTGGATTGCAGTACTATTGTTTAAGTATTTTTAAGTGTTGTAAGGTTATTAACTGCATGCCTCTCTCTGTTCAACTGAAGAAACAGTGAGGTCTCATACAGGAAGAAAACAACCAACGACTGTAGTGGAGAGATGTTCGTTCATCGCTGCCAAAGCCTCTTCCTGAAGTTTTAGGAGAATCATTTTGAACATGGAAGATTTCACCTCATACAGTGACCTTCGACACAATCATCCTCCCTCAAAGCCAGAACACCCCTTCATTAATCACTATGCCACTGAGAGCAAAGGGCCCAGCTGAATCTTTTGAGGAGGGTCGCCTCAGGTGCTAAAGAGTAGACTGAATTGTTGCCTGTTCCTCTCAACGCCAGAGCCAAAGGGGAAATGAGATACCCAGGGAGAAGTGAGGGATGTTCATGGAAGGAAAGAATGACACAGCAAGGGTGTTCTCTCGGATTGTGTATTGTGGGATAGGAAGTTACCCCTGTGAGTGCTTCCAACTTAGTCCTACTTTATACTTGGTACAGTTGTTTGGAAAAAAAGAAAAACCCTATTCACTGTGCCCCATTGATGGAATTCAGATAGAAGAAAAAAATTAAGGAAAAAAAAATGAATGAGAAAAAGCACATCAAAATTAAAACGGTACAAGTATGGAAATTTTTAGAACAATCAAGACTTAAAGTTCTAGAAGACTTATCCTAAGGAAATATTTTTTTCTAATATTTTTTCCTAATACTTGCAGCATAAAGGTATTTGTTATAAGAATGGATGGTTCTAGTTTTGAAATACTGTTAACTAAGATTTTCCATAGGAAACAGCCTGGAGAGAACAAAAGGCACATGAAATGAGAACATCTGCCTACAGTAAGGCAAAGTCCAGTATATTTTGTGGGATGTTCTGACTCTGGAGTCAGAATAGTTGCTATGGCAGCAAGTGCTCTAGAAACCAAACTAAAAAAAAGAAAAAAAAAAAAAAGAAAAAAAAAATCAATAACCTCTTACATTTTTCTCCCACTGAAAAGTACCTTAAAAAAAGTGAGCCTTCAAGGAAAAAGAAAAAGGACAAAATTTTTAACAGTAGTGAGAATTTGTTTTTAACCCCAACAAAACATGGCACCTGCCCCGCCTCAGAGTATTCACAGTAACAGAACAAAACATAGGCTTTAGCAGGACGCATCCATGGTGAGCATTCCATGGCTCCCCAACTGTCCCATAATTGCCATGGTATAGGCGTGTACCTGTTGTAGCAGGGGGAGTTATAAGCTCCCTAACAAGACCATCCAAATTCTGTTGAGAATATCTCTAGAATCTTCTCTCAATCTCTGGCTTACTTGTACCTAGAAACCATAGTGTTATTGGGACATTGTCAGATCCAGCCTTGTAGAACCTTTGTGATGTTGGGGTTCACTCTGTAGAGCAGGATTTTGCCATAACAGCAGAGTCTTTAGGTCAGGCTCTCCCGAGATGGGGAGCTAGAGGGTGGCACACGGATGGGGAGGGCTAGCTCCTTCCTGTCTCTCTCAGTGACTCCCCAGCAACACTTCCCCACCCAGCAACAGTAGTTTGTCCAGTAGCAGCAGAGTCTACTGCTATTTTTTTTAATTTTTATTTTTTTTTAAGAGTCACAGACTCCATATCCTCACACCCCCTTAAGAGATCAGCATCAGCCATTCAGCAGCCCTGTCTCAGAGGTCCGGATCCAACACCACAGTCCCTTCTCCAACCTCAGAGACCCCACACCAGCCAAGGCTCCCCTCCTAGGTCAGGGTTCAGCTCCAGCAGTCTTTTATTCAAAGCTTCTAAATTACAATCCCAGCCACTTCTTTGTTCTGCTGGTTCTGGAGGTGATAGTTACTACCTACTATCCTAACTCAAGGATACCAGAGTTTTTTCTTTTAGCCATTTCAGTTCTCCAGTGTCTGGCTTAACAGTTCTTTATTCAGAGGTTCTAGTCATATAAACCAAGGTTGCCTTAACATTTTCCTGTCTTGAAAGCACATCCACAGAAGATAGTGTTTCTCAAGTCAATTTCCAAACACTTTCAAAACTAAGTTTTTACAGAGAACAAAGTGACAGTGCTCACAAAGAAAGCTAGGACAGGTCTTTTGTTTGTTTTCCCCATAAGTCAGTGACATACAAGAGGCAGAAATTTATGTGTTAGGACTTACCAGAAAAATAAGACTCTAAACCAAATTATTTCTTCATTTGTTCATTTTACAAACATTCACCAAGAGCAAACTTTTTTTCAGAAATAGCAGTAAGAACAAAATGGTGTTCACTAGCACACAGTCTAGCAAAGCAGCAAGTCATTGAATATAAAAAACATAAGGAGACTATGAAGGGAAATTATTATGAACAGGTTGTATTAGTTTCCTATTACTTTTGTAACACATCGTTACAAGCTTAGTGGTTTAAAAAAATACAAGTTCGTTACCTTGAAGTCCCGTAGGTCAGAAGCCTCCCGTGAAACCAAGATGCTGGCAGAACTCCCCTCCTTCTGGAGGCTCTAAATGAGAATTCCTTTTCTTGCCTTCTCCATCGTCTAAGGAAAGCCTGCTTTCCTTGGTTTATAGTTTCCTTCATTTTTCAAGCCAGCAATAGCAAGCTGAGTTCTCCTCACGATGGCTCCAAGCTTCTCTGAGCTTGGCTGCCTCCTTCCATTTTTATAGGATCATGATTACATTGGGTTCACCTGGATACCCCAGGGTAATCTCCTTAACTAGGTTCAGCTGATCAGTAATTTTATTCCTTGTTGCCATGATCACTAGCATGTTCAGAGGTTTCAAGAATTAGGATGTGGCCATTATGGGGAGTCTTTGGTCTACCTACCGCACAGGTCAGTCACGTAGTTACTTGAGATCATTAGTTGGATCAGAGCCGGGAGTAGAATGACATTTTACGAAATATATCTGAGCCAAGAAAGAACACAGTACATTCAGTAAAGTGATAGAAGGACAATAAACCTGAAGCAGAAAGTAAGTGGGAGAGAGTAGAGAAAAATGAGATTGAGAAGTTAGCTGAGACCAGATCCTACCAGCTTAAATAGTTCATGTTTGTCGCAGACTATGAGTCTGGAGTTCTCTCTTGTCCAGCAAGAGAGTGGATGCAGAATTGAATACGAAAGAAGCTAATGTCCGGAAGGAGACAAGAACTCCAAACAGCTTGTCTCCATATTTACCGAGCTCACAAGATATTTATTACCCACGTGGTGAACATGAGGAAAAGAAGATCTTACACATGTGAATGTGGAGAAAACAATCGGACAGTAATCACTGACTTGTGTGTGTAAGAAGCAAAGGGTTTGGGGGGCAGGTGAAGTTTGTGATGAAGGTACATTGGCACCAGATGGAAAGTAATTTCCTGCAGGTGATATAACAAGTTACTTGTGATCCCATTACAATATCTCCCTAGCTAACCTTGGGCGTTTTTGCCTGTGGTGTCGGCTTTCTGCCCTAAGCTTTTTTCTAACCCATTTATGTAAGTAGAACCTATTTCCCCACACAGGTTCTTTATTGTAAAGATAATAGGAAAACTAAGAATAAATGTATGCAAGAGAGTAACATAATTATATATTTTTTAAAAGACTGTTTTGATTTCAATGGGAAGAATGGATTTAAAAGGCAGAGGAATGACTGCTACAGTGCCTAAAGCTAGATAAGATGGTAGCTTGGATTAGGTACATGTCAGTAGAAAGAGAGAATTTATTGGAACCTGGAGAGAGTTTAGAGTTACAATCAATGGCAATATATATATATATATATTTTCATTTAGAAGATCTTTTTATTGAGGTGTAATCAACATAAAATGTTATATTGGTTTCAGGTGCACAACCCATTGATTTGACAATTCTATACATTACTCAATGCTCACCACTATAGTGTAGTCATTAGCTGTCACCAATATTATTAAAATATTATTGATTATATCCCCTATGTTGTACTTTTCATCTCCGTAATCTATTTATATTATAACTGGAAGTTTGCACCTCCAAATCCCCTTTATCTATTTCATGCACCCCCCACCCACCTCTCCTCTGGCAACCATCAGTTTGTTCCCTGTATTTAAGAGTCTGCTTTGTTTGTTTCTTTGTTTGTTTGTGCTTCTTTCTTTGTTTTTTCATTTCTTTTATTTTTTAGAGTCGACATACAAGTGAAACCATAAGGTATTTGTCTTTCTCTTTTTGATTCATTTCACTTAGCATAATCTCCACCAGGTCCATCCATGTTGTGATTACTTTATAATCAGGCACTGAATCCAATGTTTCTGGCACAAGTACTTGGATGGGCCCATTTGGTGGAGCTCAAAAATAAAAAGGGCAAGTATGATGGTGGGGAATAATTTGCACAATTTCTAACATTTTAAATAATTAAATATGAGGGCTACCAATAAGATGGTCAAGATGGTGGTTGACAAAATATCTTGAGAATTCAACATAGTGGTCAAGGATGGACATACGTCAAGAGAAACCATGGAGATAATGAGATCACCTAAAACATTGGTTCTTCACCATGTGTGATTTTGCCTCTGAGAATCCATTTGACAAAGCGGATACTTTTAGTTATCATAGTTATCACAACTGGGGCAAGTCATGGTTGCCAAACATCCTCTAATACACAGAACACCCCCCTCACAGAAAAGAATTACCTTGGTTAAAATGTCAATAGTGCCAAGATTGAGAAACTCACCTAGAGAAACAGCAGAGACTAAGAAGAAAGATAATCAAGAATAGAGCCCTGACACTTTTCAGTATTTAATGGTTTTGATTAAATAAAAGATGTGGTAAAAGAGAGGCCAAAGAGATGAAGAATTGAGTACAATGTAGTATCATTCACGAGAGTATATATTGCTTAGTAGATCATCAATGTCAAATATTGTCAGAGTTATTAAGTATAATGACTAGTGAAAAGGCAACTTTAATTTGGCTATATGGAAATCATAGCTGACTTTTGGAAAAATGCCTTCAACAGAGAAGGATTGGAACCACATTGGTTTGGTGTGGGAAGTGAGTCAAATGTAAGAATATGGAAACAAGGAGTCAGAAAAAACTTCAGAAATTTTATTTTGATGGAGAAGAAATAGAGGTATAAACAGAGGTATACATGGACAAAGGGTTGTTTTGGTTCTTAAAGATTCAACAAGTGCTAATGGAAGGGAACAGAGAGAAATAGAGAGCCTATAAGAGAGTTAAGGAACAGTTAATAATATAAGTTTCCTAAAAGAGAAGATTCATTCATCCATTCATTCATTTACCTAAAAATTTATTTATCCAACTACTGTTTATTAAATGCCTCCTGAGTGCCCTCTAGGAAAAGTTGAACTTAAGTGGGAGAGGTACTTTCTCTGCTGTAACAGGAGGAGAGAAGAAATTAATGTAGAGTTTGGCTATTTGATTAGGACTTAGAGATCTTTTCATTCCAATTTTGGTGTTTTTACTTATCACTGTCTACAAAGCTTAAATGTTCATTATGATACTTTGAGAGGGAAACACTAAGATAGGATTTGGAAGAGACAACATAACAGCTTTTGATACAAGTCTGAACTATTTTATTATAACTTAGTATTGTATGAAATCAAATATATATGCAGAGCTTGTGAAGCATTAAAATTTGTACTAGATTGCATAACCTATGTAAATACCACAATTGGTAATAATTTTTTTCAATAAAACAACAGAGAAACCTAAGACTACAAAATTTTAATTTTTGCTGAATAGTCCTATAGCAATATTCCAAATAGTGTGTGTGTGTATATATACATAGAGAGAGAGACAGAGAGACAGAGAGAGAGAGAGAGGTGTATAGATATAGATATTTAGCCACAACTAAAGAGATTTTAGATTTGAAAGCAAAGCTTGTTTTATATTATGTTCTATTTATATTAAAATTCCTGGGAGAAATAATTAAGAGAAAACACTTGTTTTGCATAATTGATGCTTTATAGGTATCTAGGAAAGTTGTACAATTAGACCCTAGGGGCTCCATCAATGATTCATCACCATCTGGAATATAAAACCCTACCTACTGCTACGGTTTATGTTTCTTTGACTAAAGTGGCAAACATAACATTTTTTTTAATGTTCTGTAGAAGGTAACTATTTAATATTTTCAAAGCACATGCATGAGATGCAACACAGGGTCAGAACTAACCCCGGTCTCTTCTATGGATATGACAAAGGGAATATAGATTGTTCCTCCAGGAGGAGAAATCACAGAATTACAAAACAAAATTATAAATTTTAGGTGATCATCAAAAATGGTTTCCTCAAGGGAGTCCTATCATATTGCTACAACATGGATGGATCTTAAAGGCATTATGCCACATGACATAAGTCAGAGTATAGACAAATACTGTATGATCTCACTTATATGTGGAATGGAAAAAAAAACTTGTAGAAAAAGAGATTAGACTTGTGATTACCAAAGGCCGAGGGTGGGGGGGACAGGAAATTGGAGGAAGGTGGTCAAAAGGTCCAAATGTCCATTTATAAGGTAAATAAGTGTAGTTGACCCTTGAACAACATGAAGGTTAGGAGTGTCAAACCCCCACACAAACATCTGCATATAACTTTTGACTCCCCTAAAACTTGACTATTAATAACCTATTTTTCACCAGAAGCTTTACTAATGATATAAACAATTAGCACATATTTTACATGTGATATGTATTATATACTGCATTCTTACAATAAAGTAAGCTAGAGAAAAGAAAATGTCATTAAGAAAATCATAAGAAGAGAATACATTTATAGTACTGTACTGTATTTATCAAAAAAATATCCTTTTTTAAGTGGACTTTCCCAGTTCAAACCCACATTGTTCAAGGGTCAACCGTACTAGGGACATAATGTACAGCATGATGACTATTGCTAGAGCTTTTATGTGTATAACATAACAAAGTCATCAAGAGAGTAATTCCTAAGAGTTCTCATCCCAATGAGAATTGTTTTTTTCTTTTTTCTTTTCTTTCTTTTTATTGTATCTAGAGAAGACAGATGTTAGCTGAAACTATTGCGGTAATTATTTTACAACATATGTAAATCAAACCATCATTGTATCATTTACCTCATACAATGATGGTTATCAATTATTTCTCCATGAGACTTAAAACGAAACAAAACAAAACAAACAAAACAGTCTCTTCTTAAGAGTGGACCTCACTGGGGGTGCTTGGGTGGCTCAGTTGGTTAAGCATCCAACTTTGGCCCAGGTCATGATCTCACCTTTCATGGGTTCGCGCCCACATTGAGCTCTGTGCTGACAGCTCAGAGCCTGAAGCCTGCTTCGGAATCTGTGTCTCTACAGATTCTATCTCTCCGACCCTTCACAAATCGTGCTGTGTCTCTCTTTGTGTCTCAAAAATAAATAAAAATATTTTTTAAAATGTTTTAAAAAGAGTGGACTCCACTGAGTTTGACTTGAAGAAATTGTCTTGTAGATACTCGGGTCTTAGGGCCAAATTAAAACTCAATTATGACCATTTTACTCTTCTCCCTGTCTGCCTGTATCTCTTATTTATTCCATGATTCTTTGCCTAAAGATATCTTATTTTTATTCAAACTTTGATGTTAAATAATTTCTTAGATATTAATATCCTCTAGTGCCTAGCACAGGGGCAAAGAATAATTTATAGTTAGTATAATTTTGTAAAATACAGGCATTCTGGCTTTAAAATGTTTGTTTTGTACAAAAGTGAAAGAAAATATGTTTTGAGCAAAAAAGAAGGTTCTTTTTAAAACAACTACAAAAAAACTAAAGAAAACATCTGGTTTTAAACAATATAGAGCAAAACTTCAAAAGTTCAGCAGACAGAAAAAAAAAAGTGTGGAGATTTTATGTAGATGTGTCAGCAGACTGCAGTATTTTTCTTTATCTTTATGGTTGATAATAAAGTTCTAAAAGAAGCAGAAGAAGAGAGGGGAAGCTTGAAACAGCAAATCTGACCTTTTCTGTTATTAATTCAAAGCAGGAAATATCTGGTCTCCTCTGTTGGAAAAAACAATCAAAGGCCACTTGTAAATTACTTTTAAGAACCATCTGAGACAAGTTGCCCCAAATCCCTATAATAAATATGGTCATGGACCAGCTCTAAGATATATCCTTTCCAAATTAGAAGCATTATAATAAGTTAGGATTATTGGAAGACTAATTCTATATAGAAAGAGGCTGAGGAGGCAATTAGTTTAGAAAGGTGGGATATGGGACTTACTTTGAAGTTATAGTTGAACAACAGACAAGCTGTTTTTACTAAGGTTATAGATTACATTTTAGTGGTTTGGGATGGGAAGGGATGATGGAAATTATGTGGAGGAAGAATTCTCTCACAATCCATTCCTTGGTTTTGATACTGTTGGAAGCTTATGGGAAGTCATAGACACAGTTGTTTGATATAAAGATTTCCATTAGTACAGAGGAACTTATCAAGCATTAAATTTTTGCCTACATTACATAACTTTTTCAAATATCAAGTTATTTTACGGCCATACCAAAATTAATTTAGAAAAAAAATTTTATTTTAAAATGACAAAATAGAGGGCACCTAGGTGGCTCAGCCCATTAAGCATCCGATCTCAGCTCAGGTCATGATCTCACTGCTGGCAGGTTCAAGCCCCGAATCAGGTTCTGTGCTAACAGCTCAGAGCCTGGAGCCTGCTTTGGATTCTGGGTGTGTCTCGCTCTCTGCCCCTCTCCCGTTCATGCTCTGTTTCTCTCTCAAAAATAATAAACATTTTAAAAAGTAAAAATAAAAATAAAATAAAATCACAAAATAGAGCCAAGCATCGCTTTTTTTTTTTTACACCCAATTATCCATGATGGTGGAAAACTGGAATAAACTACAAAAAGCCATAGTCAAGGCATAACTTGGTTTCAATTTAAAATAAGTGCTTTGGATAATAGAGAAGTACAGAGTGGGTGGGGATTCCCAGCCCTGGCTTTACATTCATTAAAATCACTTGGGGAAATGTTTTAGATTGAATGCTTAGATCCACCCCTAAGAAATCTGGTTGAGTTGGTTTTTCATGGAGACCAACAGAGTATCAAAAGCTTCCAGGTGGCTCTAATCGGCCATCAGAGTTGAAGATGGCTTCCATAAAAAAAAAAATTAACCTCAAAACTCTGTGAAAGTGAATATAAGATTATGTTTTGGAATATAAAGTGGACTACATAGTCATATCCTGCAAGTTGAGAAAAACTGTTTAACAATTCATTTTAACAATTAGGAATTCAGGAAATATGGAGGCATAGGTCAATGTAACTCATAGCGAGCACAGAAGACAATTTAATCTGCTAACAGTCCATTCCTGCTTCAAACAGTTGTGCTACAAAGCCACTGTTTAAAAACAAAAAAACAAAAAACCTGGTTCTCTAAGTGAAAAAAATAGTAATTTTTTTTGAAATACCAAAATAAGTTAACAACAAGTAAACCTCATTCTTGACTAAAGGGAACAAAATATAGCCAGCTGATTTTCACTTAATACTGCATGTGAGTGCAGGAGCCAGGATTTGAACCTAGATTCATCTGGTTCCAAAATTACATTATAGCATGTTGGTTACTAGCTTCTAGGGTTCTCTCATTCCTTTGTCAGGTAATTCTCTATATAGATGCCAGAGTTACCTTTTACCTTTTGTAAAAAAGTCAAGAGGGGAGGAAGTAAGAATCTAATATTCTTTTGTTTTAAACCCCTCCCTTCCTTCAGTTTTTCAGGATGAGAAAGTTCCAGAGATCTGTTTCACAACAATGTTAATATACTTCACTTACACTTAAAAAAAGAGGTTAATATGGTAAATTTTACATTATGTATTTTGAACACAATAAAAAACAAAAAAAAAACAGCTGAATAAATTTTTTTAAAGATCAAATCTATATACTTCAGCATGACACAAAAAGTTCTTCCCAATATAACCTCAATATGGCTCTTTAATCTAGTGATATTCTGTGTATAATGTTCCTGACACACAACAATGTTTACTCTTTAAAAAAAAAAAAAAATCACACATTTTCCTGTTTGATTCTTATACATATATTTTTACCTTTGCTTAAAACTCATTTTCCTCTCTGACCACCTGGACAATGCTTACCCATCAAGCTAAAGTATCAGGCTTTTTTTTTTTTTAAGGGCCTAGTGGGGAGACCTATTAAATTGTTGAAGAATGAATGATTCTACAAAACCTGGTGACTCATGTATCAATTAGTCATTAAGAAATTATTATTATGTCTATTAAGTGTGATCTGTACCACCTGAGATGAAATAACCACCACCCCCCCCAAAAGCATGTGACTTAGATGAGTAATTGAGACAGAGAAACATACTAATATCCATTATCTAGTTTTAAGTCCCTAAACATGTATGAGCAGATATAAGTGAAATCAGAGTCTTAAAGGGTGATACCAGTGTGGTCTAGGGTAGTCTGAGAAAAAATAAAAGGTAAAGACAATGCTTGCTCTATTCATAATTCTATCCCCAGTCATTGGCAGAGTGTCTTCCATATAGATTAGAAGCTAAGTATTTCTTGAGTGAATGAATGAAAGCATGAATGAAAAGTAGCTGTTAAAGGCAGGGAAATTAATTGAACTTGACAGAACAAGCAGAACATAGATATGGTAATAATCAAGCACAAAATAACATTAATTCAGAATACCCTGTACCCTGGCTGAGCCAATGACAAAGTTCATTTTCGTACTATTATTAAAATAAGAATTGTTTTCTTTCTGCGCAACCCAAATCAAAAGAAAATGTAGGGGAAATGACAAAATTTTGTCTAAATGACAAAAACAGTCTATTCACCATCCTGAAACTGTTAGTCTCCTATTTTGAGTTACTGATTAAGGAAAGAGCTTTTTCTGCTGTTATTTTTTTAAACTTCCTTTGTTTCATTTTTCCTTGCCTGTCCTATTGCTTGCCTGTAAAAGGCAATGATTCCCAACATACTCTTGTGGAAAAAACAAAAAAACAAAGACCAAAAAAACAATAGCTCAAGAAAATAAAATCTGTAAAAAGGCACCTAGGAACAGGTCAACTCTAAATCCAGTAATATACAGCATAAAAAATAATTTTGACTGATATATCTCACAGATTATTGTTTTAATTTTCTATTGCTGCTATAACAAATAACAACAAGCTTAATGGCTTAAGATAATAAACACTTATTATCTTAAAGTTCTGAAGTCAGAAGTCCAAATCAACGAAAAAAAAAAAGTACGAAATCAGTCTCATTGGGCTAAAGTCAGGTGTCAATATGGCCTTGCTCCCTCTGGAGACTTTAGGGGAGAAGCCATTTTCTTGGCTTCTTGGCTATTGGCCATTTCTTCTGTCTTCAAAGTGCATCAACCCCACTTTTGCTCTGCCATCACGTCTCTTTACTGAATGTAACTCCATTGCCTCCCTTGTGATTATGTTGGACCCATACATATAATCCGTAATAATCTACCCATTTTAGAACTCTTAATTTAATCATATCTACAAAACTTCTTTTGGTGCCAAGGAGTTGGACATGGACATCTTTGGGGGACCATTATTCAGCATATACTACTTCTGATCAGTTTTATTTGAAGATTCGTATTTATATAACCTTTGGTCCAGTTATATAAACAGATTTCTCCCCACCAGCTGAGAAATCTGTCTACTGCATTTCCACCCTTTTTATACCTTCAGCTGTTCTAGTCATGAAGGATGTATAACTCCTCTGCAGCCCCCTGCATTCTGTAATTTTTATGCTAGCCCAGGTATCTGCTCAGGATTCAGTTCTTCTTACACAACTGTTCACAGGCCAGTACGGGCATGTGTTTTCCCTGAAATCCTCTCTGATCCTAGCAACTTCACCTCCAAGTCATTCCCTTGTCTTATCTCCTTTATGTATGTCTGAGGTATTATTGTGGATTGACCTGAGTTCAGGCATTTGCTTTACCACTAATATACGTGGATTTGGATCTGGATTTCATCTGTAAAATGTGGATAATATTACGTACTTTGTCAGATAATTTTGTGGATTAAACAGACCAGAAACACATACAGAGTGGATGTTCCATAAATATTAGTAGCCTTGTCTCTCCTTTATTTTCATCCATTTTTAGACAGGAGTCCAGGTAACTTGTAATTAATTTTAATGTTTTATTTCAGCTGCATATTTAATTCTTAGATAATATGTCTCTAGTCACTTTTTTTTTTTAATTTTTTTTTTCAACGTTTTTATTTATTTTTGGGACAGAGAGAGACAGAGCCTGAACGGGGGAGGGGCAGAGAGAGAGGGAGACACAGAATCGGAAACAGGCTCCAGGCTCTGAGCCATCAGCCCAGAGACTGACGCGGGGCTCGAACTCACGGACCGCGAGATCGTGACCTGGCTGAAGCCGGACGCTTAACCGACTGCGCCACCCAGGCGCCCCTCTAGTCACTTTTTTAATGCTTATTTTTGAAAGCGAGAGACAGACAGACAGAGACAGACAGAGTTCGAGCAGGAGAGGGGCAGAGAGAGAGAGACACACACACAGAATCCGAAGTAGGCTCCAGGCTCTGAGCTGTCAGCACAGAGCTCGACGTGGAGCTCAGACTCACAAATGTGAGATTGTGACCTGAGCCAAAGTCAGATGCTCAACCAACTGAGCCACCCAGGAGCCCCTACCTATAGTCATTTTCAGCAAATAACCAATCTGTCATGTGTAGTGTGAAGCATATTCAATAATCTATACAGCCGTGTGTTGATAGAAAGAGCTTTTTCTCACAGAAGAAAATAAATCATTCAGGTTATAATTCTTCTTGTAATAATCGAGCATTAGCTACATTCTCTTGAGTTTTTCATATGACCTATAATAATGTGGAGTCCTTTCCCTACTTTAAATAGAGACTATTTGATTAAAAGATGAAATAGAAAAAAACAATTTCTTAACCTTTAGAGAACTCATTTCATCTCTTAAACTTATACTGAAGTAGCAGTTGGAAACTTAAAAATTATTATTTCCAGGGTTTGCTCAACCAGCTCCCTCTTTTGTTTTATTTTCCTTTTCTCAATTTCGCTTTTCTCAGTGGGAAATCCCCTGTACCACCTAGAGGAAATGTGGCTTTTTTCTAAGCCTGTGGCCAGAGTCCCAATTATCCGAGAATTAAAATCCATGTCTCCAGCTAACTAGTTTGACCAGAATTCCTCTCTGCTTCCTTTTTTTTTTTTTAATTTTCCAACTTCCCTTACCAGTCATCTCACTTTACCCATTTCCCTTCCCTTTGATTACTATAGAAAGCAAATGTAGTCTGACTTGACTGAACGATATGCATTACATACGATATTTTTCTGATGGTGTATCATGGTCCCACCATGCATCAGCCACGGTGCTAAACAAACAACACCTCAAAAGCTGGTTCCCAAAGCCAATCGGAAGTCCCAAACAGAATCCAGCAGGTCAGTATGGTACAATATGGGGCCTAGGAGAGAGTAATTTTGTGGTCTCGGAGAGGGAAAGGGTTGGAGAGTGATCAGAACACTTTTCTAGAGAGTCAGGCGGAGGGATTCGATTATTAGATGTAATAGGATTAGCCCAAAGCACTAAGAGCAGAAGGCAGAAGACACGATGGGATGGCTGAAAGGCACAGTCGCTCTTCCCTCTGACAAGACTGTACATTTCCTCATTACTGGACAGCATCCACAGCTGAGTGCCTTATGTGCACACAAGGTCAGTTGTGCGTGTGTAATGTCCAACGGAAGAACTTTTTTTTTACCACAACCTATGATACTTTTGCAAGTAAAACTGCCAGCAAGAGAGAATGGGATGCTAATATTGCCTGAGACATAAAAAATAGTTACAAGGCATGGACTAAATAAATACTAATATTTTAAAGTTCAAATTCTCTTTCTGATCTCTGTTGTTTGATCTCTGTTGGTTTGGGAAACTGATGCTTGGATTTTTGTACGGCCCTGATCTTCGCCTGTTACTGCAGCTGCAAAGTTGTAACTTTAAACTAACTTTGGAAAAATATTTCTTCTAATGCGATTATCCTTCTTCAGATTCCAAATGGCATGACCATCAGTGTAATGAAGCTACCCACTCCCAGAAAGGAAGGGGTTTCACATAGGCTTAGCTAATGGTTTGCCATGTGTCCCCACAGTTGTATGCATACAGTATGTTGCTCTCATGTTGAAAAGACAAAACAAAAAAAGTCTTTTCAATGCCAACCAGAGAAACCAATAGAAGCAAGAGCTCATCTCACCCAGAATAAATTCCTCCATTCTCCTATAGGGTCTCAGGATGATTCACCCAGTCTTCTTGGATTCATTCCATTCCTGCCCTGCAGCTATAGATGCTGATATCTTCAAGTTGCCTCTCCATAGCCTTAGATCTGCTGCCCCTTGGTGGTTGACAGGTGATAAGAGGAGACCTCAGTACAGTGTTGGTCTTGTCTGTGACTGCACAAACGTAGGGCATTTCATTTCTTCATGGTCTTTCCTCTGCTTTTTGCCTGTTTCTTCTTTTACAATGCACTTTGCCTTAGCTGAGGTACATCACATGTATGATGGTTTCTAAAACAATGGAATTGAATGTTAGGTTTTCTGAGTCGAATTTCTTTTTCACACAGCATTCAGTTGATTCTCTTTCCAAACTCTTTAAAAAAACAGATTCTTTTCCCTGACATGCAAAATTAAGCCAGATTTCTAATTTTATTCACAGAATTAGGCCTTCTTTGAAACACTCGCTATGCACATATGATGGGAGCACACACACACACACACACACACGTTTGTGTGTGTGTGTGTGTGTGTGTGTGTGTGTATTGTTTGTTTGTTTGTTTGTTTGTTTGTTTGTTTTGGGTCAGTAGTAAAATCTATACTTGATTTCATGCCTGGACCAGAAGCCTCTATATTAGTAAGAGCTCTCCAGAGAAAGAGAACTGATAAGATATGTGTGTATATATATCATTTTGATATAGACAGATGGCTAGGACTAGGATTATCTATATCTATCTGTATTACCTATCTATCTGGAGAGATTTTGGGAAATTGGCTTATGTAATTAGGGAAGGTGACAAATCTCAAGATCTGCAATCAGCAAATTAGAGACCCAAAGTAGCTGATCATGTAGTTACAGCTGAATACCAGCAAACTCAAGACCCAGGAAGGGTTAATGTTTCAGTGTGATCCTGAAAACAGGACAAAATTGATGTGAGATCAAGGCAGTCAGGCAGGAGTTACCTCCTACTCATGGCACAGCTGGCCTTTTGTTCTATTCAAGTCTTCAACTGAAAGGATGTGGCCCACCTACATTAGGGTGTGCAATCTGCTTTACTCAATCTACCAATTCAAATGTTAATCTCATCCAGAAACACCCTCATAGACACATCCAGAATAATGTTTGACCAAATATTTGGGTATTTTGTAGCCCACGCAAGTTGACATATACAATTAACCATTATAGTCTCCTATTACAGTGGAACAGTCTGAAAGAAAAAAAAGAAAAAAAATCAGTCCTGCTCCAAGCTGTGAAATCTTATGCACACCACAGTTTCTGCCTGGTAGGCAGTCATGTAAAACAGTTTTGTCCACACTGAGTATGTACAATAAATGCCTCCTGTTCCCACTGCAAACAATATCACGATTTATTGTCACAACTCTGACCCATGAATTGTTTTTTTACCATATTGAAGAGAAAGACTTAGAAGCAGAGAGGTTAAACAATTTAGGTAATTTCTAAGACTGACCTAAACTCAAGAATTCTCTCCTTCCAAGTTGACAGCTAAGGAAAAGGAAAACTAATTTGGAGGCTGCAATAAACCCTCATACACAAGAGGGACCCCGAGAACATCTGGAATCACCAGCCTCAGTGTCCTGATAATCTGGAAGAAGAGTGAGTGAAGGTTTTTGTAATACTCTCTTTTTAGACTTTTTCTTTCCCAATATACAAAATTTTCCTTCTGAAAAACAGCAAGTCTATGCCATTTCCATCATTGTTCTTTATTAGTTTCATAGCACTGATGCGTACGAAGTGTAATGCAATTTATCTTTTTCAGTAGCTGTACTCATAGCCATCCTAAGCATTACAATGTAATCATACTTAACAATTATGAAACTGACCTGATATTAATGAACAGTTTTCAGGTGGGCATAAGAAGTTTCAGTCTCATAAACCATAATCCATTTAATCTACTGACTACTCTCATAGGTTCCCCTTTCTAGCTTTTATAAACACACTACCTATAATCAGAAGAAAATAGATAGAATTACCACACACTGATGGCTTTATGCCTTTATTCATATCACAGTGGGTCTTCAACAATCTCTCTTAAAAGCCTTCCATTTAGCTTTGAATAACCATAAGTGTGTATTTCACAATCCTTCACAGATTACCTACCATACTGCCATTTGACACAGAAAGTAAAATAAAATATGCAACCATCCTTGACAAATATGTACACAAGTAATTTAATGTAAAAGAGAATGTCCATGTTTTAAGAACTAATAGCCCAAAAATCCATCTCATTGGTCTATTATAATAAACACATCTTGACTCTGACCACTTCTCATAAACATTATTGTGGTTATCCTCATCCAAGCCAGACTTATCTCTCATGAGGATTTTTGCCAAAGCCTCCTAACTGGTTTCCCCTTTTCTGTCCTTTCACAGGCAATTCTCAAAACAGCAACTAATATGACAAAGTTAGGTTATCAATGAAATTATGCTATTCATCTTCTCAAAACCTGCCACAGATTCACCCTTTCATTCAGTAAATGGCAAGGGCCAACAGGCTTGGCTGCCCAGCGACATCTTTGAGCTCAGGAGCTATCCTTCCCCCTCCTCTCTCTCTAGACACTTTGACCTCCTTGCTCTCCCTTGAACATGACCGGCATAATTCCACATCAGCGTTTGGCACTCAGCCTGCAATGCTCTTCCCAGGAGATCCAGATGACTCATCTCCTTCAGAGTAAACCTTCTCAGTGCAGGCTAGTTAACTGTTTCAAGCTGTGTCACCAGTCACACACCCCCCAAGCCCATTTCCCCATTCTATGTTTGCCTCCATTGTACATACTAACTGGTTACAGAATTTATAATTGCTCTGTTTATAATCTGTCTTCTTCCATTACGATGCATGATCCACAAAGGCAGGGATTGTTCTGTTTCGTTCATTCCTATAACCCCATCATCTAGAGTAGTGCCTGCTACAACATAGGCTTTTAATAAATATGTGTTGAATGGATGGATGAATGAAACAAACAAACAAAAAGGGTAGGGACTGTTATCTTCTTACTTAAATACTTTCAAGCTGTTAAGACTTCTGAGTTTTACTGGTGAGGCTTACACAGGAATGGAAGCCATGGAAAGGCCTTAGCAGCCAGATGGGCTCTATTTTATTGCTCAGGCTCCAAATGTCTTTTTGGCTCATCTGACTGATTTGGTTACAAGAATGCAATCATTCCACAGTTTCTCTCATTGTTACCTTACCTGATTCTCCACAATAATTTTTCTGACCTTGATAGGTCGCCCTGGATATGCTGAACTAACATTTTATATTTTTATTGGCTGAGTCTAATAAATTGTAAACCACACTCTTTACTTTCTGTTCTCTATTATCAAAACATGCTCAAATCTTTATCCAAAAACATACAAATTGAAAAACCTTGGACAGCATATTAAACCTCTCTGAACTTTAATTTCTTCATAAACTGAAATAATAATAGCTATGGTTCAGAAATCCCTTGAGATGTAAATAAAGTTTACAGAGAAATATCTTGTAAAGTGTTATAAAAGGCGTTATTATTTATTTCATTGAAATTGGCTCTTTTCCTGGGATATGCCATGGGCCAGAAGGAAAATCAATGAGGACCATAGTTAGCTATGTACTGTTAATATTTTAGCTATGCTCTTTTTCACCCAAAGAGAGAACAAGGCTCATAATAGCCAAAAATGTTAAGCTCACAAAAAGAATTCAAAAGAGCTGGTGCCTCTTGAAACTTTGAACAGTATGCAATATTTCTTATATTATTGCTGATGACTTTGAATATGGTAAAGATAATTTATTTAGTCATGAGCCACCACGGCATAAAATTCACTAGGTATTTTGCCTTCATGGAAAATGAGATTTCATCATGGTAAAACTAACGTATGTAAATTACAGAATTATATCACCAGTTAGTTGTTTTGTTCTTTTTTGTTTGTTTTTTATTTCTTGAAATCTCTCCAAGGCAAATGTGATTTATATAAGAATTGAAAACATATCACTTTGCAAGAGCCAAGTTGTATAAACAAGCAAGAATACTAAATTTATAATAGCATCTGAATTACCATGGAAAAGGATAGATGGAGTTATTTTGCATCGTTTTTTTCAACAAGTGCATTTTTTATATAAATCTGGATATCAAGGGCATTTCCTTTAGTTTCCTAGATTATTAGAATTTACCTGTTTTACATAAGTCAATTTTCCAGATAATTTAAAGCATTATTTTAAGAATTAAATCTACTGGGAAAAAAACTCTTCAAGAAACTTACTTAAAAAGTTTTCTAAAATATATTACATACTTTCATGGAGTCATGTCTGAATAAAATAAACATACGATGGCAAATTAGAGTATATAAGCATAAATATACAAAACCATCAAAAAGAAGTAGATTCAGTTTGTGACACATTATTTATTCTGCTAGAATTTCAGTTCCCTTATCTGTAAAAGAGAAATTACAATTTTTACCTTACAAAATTCACATTGCTTAAATGTGATGTGCATGTATGTGAATAGGCAGGATTTTTGCTACCGTTCTAAATGTTGATTAAATTCCCACCACAATCTTGTTAATACATTTATTTCCTTTTACCAATATTCTGAACTTCAAACCAATACCTAATCCATTTCCCATTTTCATATGCAAATCTTCAAAAATGGAACTTAATATTTTATATATTGGTTTAATGATAGTTCTAAGTCAGAAATATCTAGAGTATTGGGCTAAAAATGCAGGCATTGGAGACCAGTTTCCTAGGATGACTGCCTTGTTTTATGATTACTCTGAATATAATGTACATAAATAATGGTAGGGGGGAACTCCTGGCTTTAAGTAGAAGACAGAAACAAAGACTATAAGAATTTATAGGGTCAAGATTTTGAAGAAGGAAGCTAAGTGGGTGAGCTGAGCATGTATGATCATGATTTTCCCTTAAAGTGATTGCCAATCTCAAAAGTAAATGACAAAACAAAGAGCTGGGAAGTAGAGCATAACTTTTGGCAGCCTTAAGGGCAAGGAAAAACAAAAATTAAAGTTGAGGGCTCACCAGAAGGACAGAATGAAACCATTCCTCAGAAGAAACTTATCTTTGACTTCACCCATGACTGAAATACGGTGATAATCCCGAACAGACTTCCTTCTCAAATTAAATGTAGGGGCACCTGGGTGCCTCAGTTGGTTAAGTGTCCGACTTTGGCTCAGGTCACCATCTCACAGCTCATGGGTTCAAGCCCCACATCAGGCTCTGTGCTGGCAGCTTGGAGCCTGGAGCCTGCTTGTTTTTCTGTGTCTCCCTCTCTCTCTGCCCCTCCCCAGCTCACACTCTGTCTCCCTGTCCCTCAAAAAATAAATAAAAATAAATAAATAAATAAAATGTAATTCTTTACTGAATAAAAATTATATTATTTAAAGACCTGAATTCTTTCTAAAATTTTTCATTGATGGTTTCAAAAACACAATCAGGCATACAGAAAGAAAAAATTAATCAGGCATACAGAAAGAAAACAACATAAAAAAATAAGAAAAGAAAAACCTGTAAACAGAATAAAAACATAGTCTATAAAGGACATCATGACTATCAGACATGAACTTCAAAATAACTTGATTAATATGCACAGAAATTTAAATGACCAGATAATAAAATTTGGCACATAATTTAAAACTATAAAAAAGAATGAAACAGAAATTCTAGAAATTAAAATTAAATAATAATAATTTCAAAATTCTCCAAATAGATTTAAGAGATAAGACAATTTGAAGATAAAATTAGGAACCAGTAGACAGGTCAGAACAAAATGTTCAAACTGAAGCATTAAAAGACAAAGGAATTAAAAACATAGAAAAGCTCACTGAAGACAAAAAGAAAATAGTGAAAGGCCTAACGTACATTTATTTTGAGTGTCAGAAAGAGAACAGTGAGAGAATAGGGCAGAAGCAATGTTAGTTTTTAGTTTTAAGAAATCCAATTTTGATTCCTAGGTGTATTTTTGTTTATATTTATTATACTTAGGTTGTTGATGTTTCTTACATCAGTAGCTGAAGGGCTTTACTCCGGAAATTTCTCGGTTATTGTCACTTTAACAATTAAGGTGAATGAAAGATACTTTTGAGACAAATAAAATCTAAGAGAATTTGGCAGTAGTAAACTAGAATTAAAGAAAATAAAGGAGGTAGATGAACAATGACTCCAGATAGAAATACAATATGCAAAGACAAGGAGGAACATCTAGGAAAACCACTTGGGCAACTGTAAATGAACACTGATTGTATGAAACAATAAAATAATATCTTATGGGATTTAAACTTGACAAAGATAGGACAAAAAGCTGGAGGGATAAATTGAGTTAATGTTTTAAGGTTTTAGTTTTGTTTGGTGATTGATAGAAGTCAATTACCTTAATTCAATCCTTAAGGAAGGGATAACTATCCTCATCTTTCAGCTAACTATTCCAAAATGGTAAATTAATGTATAACAACCTGATAACAGCAAAAGTAATAATAAAAGTAACAACAACAAAAGGTGATTTACTCCAGAAAAGAGAGTAATACATAGAATGTTAGGACAAATGAAATCTGAAGGCAGTAAAGTTAAATGTCAAATAATTAAATCATGTATCAATAAAATAAATATGCTAACTGAAAGACAAGGCTTCCAAGATGAGACTTTAAAAAATAATTGCCGTCATCCAAAGTATGTGGAATGTTTGAGAGTAAATAGATGGAAAAATCAACCAAAATTAGCCCGATGTAGCAACATCAATAGTAGACCTTAAGACAAATTTACGAATGATAATGTCAGATATATTAAGATGAAAGTGACAGTGCACCAGAAAAATACACCAATCTAAATTTGTCAGTACTTAATAACATAGCTTCAAAATAAAAAGAAATATTTACAGAACTAAAAGGAGAAATGTACACAAAGCCATGATATTAAGAGATTTAAATATACTAGCCTTAATAACATCAGAAAAGCCTCCAAAAAAATCAAGAAAATTTGAATATTTGGGCACACTTAAAATTTAAACAAATAGTTTAATTAATGTAGAACTTTGTCCCTTAAGAGTACAAAATGCACTGTTTTTTCAAGTGTACATGGCTTAGTTACCAAAATTGACCACTGTTGCACCATAAAGTAAGTCTCAACAAATTTCAATGGATCCAACTCACAGATAGAATATTCTGAACACTAAAGAATTAAGCTAGAAATCAATTACGAGAGAATAACAAGAGAGTTCTCAAATATTTCACAGTTAAGAAACAATTCTTTAAAAAGCAAATAAGCAAAAAAACCAAATACAAAGTCACTATGTAAATCAAAACTGAAAGACAAAGGAGAGATGATGCCAAAAGTTGTGATATTCCGGTATGTATCTACTGAGAGACGTATTTGAAAACTTTGATTTATATTTTAGAAAAGAAAGCTGAAACTCAATAACTAATATATTGAAATTGAGAACTGAGAAAAGTAGAGCTTTTTTGCTTTTAATGAAATGCAAAGAAAGAAGAAGGGAAATTAAAATAAAAGTATGTATTTATTTCATAGTTTGCTGTATTAGTCTCCTCAGGCTAGGCATACCATAATACCACAGACTGACTGTTTAAACAATAGAAGTTTATTTTCTTACAGTTTGGGAGCATAAAAATCTAAGATTAAGGTAACAGGAATTTTGGTTTCTGGTGAGACATCTTTTTCTGGCTTGTAGACAGCTGGCTCCTTTTAAGTGTGTCCTCACATGACCTTTCTTCTGTGCACATGCAGAGAGAGAAGGAGGTTGGGGGGAGAGAGAGAAAGAGAGAGAGAGAAAGATTGAGAGGTATCCCAGTGGAACCTCTTTTTCATCTCATAGGGACACCAGTCCTATGGGATTGGAGCCCTGCCCTTATGACTTCATTTAACTAGTTACTTCTTTGTTTATTTATATTTTATTTATTTATTTTTTTAATTTTAGGGAGAGTGAGTGAATGAGTGGGCGAGAGCAGTAGAGAGAGAGAGAGAGTGAGAATCCCAAGCAGGCTCCATGTTCGACATGGAGCCAGATGTGGGACTTGATCCCGTGAGCCTGGGATCATGACCTGAGCCAAAATCAAGAGTTGGACGCTCAACCGACTGAGCCACCCAGGCTCCTCTAACTAATTACTTCTTGAGGCCCTATCTCCAAAACACTCATAGTGGGGGGTGAAATTTTAATATATGAATTTGAGGGTACACAATTAACAGTTGACTTTTCAACAGAACTAACAAAACTGATAAACACAGCAAGCTTGACCATGCTAAAAAGAAAAAAAAGAACAGATGTCCAATTTCAAGAATGAGAAAGAAATGCAATGACCATAATTACAGAAAGTTTTTTGAAAGAGGATATTTTGAACAACTTTAATCCAATACATTTAAAAATTTTAATAAAATTGACAAAATGTCCAGAAAAAATAAAATTTATCAAAACTGACCCAAAGATATAGAATACCTGTTAAATTCCATAACCATTCAAATTAATAATAAAAATAATAATAATAAGTCCAAAACTTCCCCACAGTAAAGATCTTTCAGCATTAGATGTTTGAATAAATTAGTAAATCCTATCTGCAAAAAGCACAAATTAAGTGACATTGTTAAAAACATGTACTCTAGACCTGGAAAGCAACTAAAGACACACAAGAAACTGAGTAACAGTTTTCTCAAAGAAATTTATTCTTGAAGAACTGTTATAGCTTTGGATAAGGATAATGAGAATCTGTAGCCTTCTTCTCTTTGTAGCCTCTCCCCCCACACACCTACCTTGGTCAGTGAGAATTGCAATTTTATCAAAGTGGTTGGTTCAGCTATAATCACCAGCAACATCACTGCCAGAGAAGGAATAGTAACTTTGAGGTAGGAAGCAAAGAAATTTGGCTTTACCAGCTAAATATGATGAATGGGATAGGAAGTAAAGAGAAAAATAGTTTATTTTTTCTAGCTTTTGACTGAGATCTTAGCTACATCAAGCATTGGACTAGCCAGAAACTTAACAAGACCTTGAGAATGAGAAAGAATATAGAAGGGCTAGAAAAGTACCGTTTCTCTGTGGCTGACTGAAAAACTACATGTTTTCATGTGTGTGAAGACCCAAGAGAGCCCAGAAGAAAGTAAAATGAAATGAGGGCTTGGGGTGCTTGGGTGGCTCAGTGGGTTAAGTGTCCAACTCTTGATTTCAGCGCAGGTCATGATCTCACAGTTTGGGGTAATGAGCTCCATGTCAGGCTCTGTGCTGACAGCGTGGAGCCTGCTTAGGATTCTCTCTCCCCCTCTCTCTCTTCCCCTCCCTTGCTCATGCTGTCTCTCTCTCTCTCTCTCTCTCTCTCTCTCTCTCTCTCAAAATAAATAAAATAACTTAAAAAAAGAAATAAGGACTTGTCAATGTACACACGAAACCACTCAAATCCATCAAGAGAAGGCAGTAACCTTATAGGCTCCAGATGTATTAACACAGTCTCTGCGCAAAGCACTGGCTGATCACCAAGCTATGCAGACAAAGAAGCAACATCACAGTCTAAAAAGTAAGCAAAGATATCAACACTTACACATTGTCTTGTATGTAGATTCCACTGTTTAAATTCAGGCAAGATACTAAACAGAAAATAAATAAATAAATCAGAATCCAAAGTTGATATAGGATATTATCTAAAATATCTCGGTTAGGGGTGCCTGGGTGGCCCAGTCAGTTAAGCATCCAACTTTGGCTCAGGTCACAATCTCGTAGTCCGTGAGTTTGAGCCCCATGTCGGGCTCTGTGCTGACAGTTCAGAGCCTGGAGCCTGTTGTGTTTCCGTCTCTCTCTGCCCCTCCACACTGGCACTCTGTCTCTCTCTCTCTCTCTCTCTCTCTCTCTCTCTCTCTCTCAAAAATAAACATTAAAAAAAGATTCTTTTAAATAAATAAAAAAATAAAATAAAATAAAATATCTCAGTGAAAACAATAATAAATATGGTACATTCAAAGAAACAGAACAGGGGCGCCTGGGTGGCGCAGTCGGCTAAGCGTCCAACTTCAGCCAGGTCACGATCTCGCGGTCCGTGAGTTCGAGCCCCGCATCGAGCCCCGCGTCGGGCTCTGGGCTGATGGCTCGGAGCCTGGAGCCTGTTTCCGATTCTGTGTCTCCCTCTCTCTCTGCCCCTCCCCCGTTCATGCTCTGTCTCTCTCTGTCCCAAAAATAAATAAACGTTGAAAAAAAAAATTTTTCAAAGAAACAGAACAGAGTAGCTTTTCCTCCATGGTCAGGAACAAGGCAGGGATGTCCAGCTTCATACTGTTATTTAATACGGTATTCAAAGTCCTGGACACAGTAATCAGCCCACACAAAGTAATAAAATGTATCCAAATTGGCAAGGAAGAAGTCCAACTTTCACTATTTGCAGACGATATAATACTCTACATAGACAACTCAAAAGACTCCACCAAAAAAATCACTAGAATTGATCAATGAATTCAACAAGGTTGCAGGATATAAAATCAACATACAGAGATTTTTTTAATTGTATACACTCATAATGAAGTAGCAGAAAGAGAAATTAAGAAAACAATTCCATTTATAATGGAACCAAAAATAAAAAATACCTAGTAATAAACTTAACTATGGAGGTGAAGACTTCTCACTCTGAGAACTATAAAACATTGATGAAAGAAATTGAAGAAGACACAAACAAACGGACAGATGTTCCATGTTCATGTATTGGGAGAACAAATATTGTTAAAATGTCCATATTACCCAAAGAAATCCACAGATTTAATGAAATCCCTATCATAATACGAATAGCATTTTTTCATAGAACTAGAACAAATAATCCTAAAAATTGTATGGAATCACAAAAGACCCCAAATAGCCAAACAGACCTTGAAAAAGAATAAAACTGGAGGCATTACAATCCCTGATTTCAAAATACACTACAAAACTCTAGTAATCAAAACACTAAGGCACTGGCACAAAGACAGATACACAGAACAATAGAATAGAATAGAGAACCCAGAAATAAACCCATGATTATGTGGTCAATTAATCTTCGACAAAGGAAGCAAGACATTGCAATGGGATAAAGAAAGTTGCAACAAATTGTGTGGGGAAAATTGGACAGCTACATGCAAAAAAAAAAAAAAAAAAGAAAGAAAGAAAGAAAAGAAACTGAACCACTTTCTTATACCATATACAAAAATAAATTTAAAATGGACGAAATACCTAAAGGTAAGACTTGAGACCATAATAATCCTAGAAAAGATCACAGGCAGTAATTTCTCTGAAATTGGGCACACCAATATTTTTCTAGATATATCTCCTGAGGCAAGGGAAACAAAAGCAAAAATAAACTATTGGGACCACAGCAAAATAAAAACCTTCTGCAAAGCAAAGAAAACAATCCACAAAACAAAGATAACCTAGTGACATGAAGATACTTGCAAATATTGATATATTCAATAAGATGTTAGCATCCTAAATATATAAAGAATTCACATAACTCAGCACCAAAAAAAAAAAAAAAACAACAAATTATCCAATTAAAAAGAGGCAAAAGACATGAACAGATATTTCTCCAAATAAAACATACAGATGGGCAACAGACACAGGAAAAGATGTTCAATGTCACTCATCATCAAGTAAGTCCAAATCAAAACTACAATAAGATATCATCTCACACCTGTCAGAATGGCTAAAATCAAAAACACAAGAAACAAGTGTTGGCAAGGATATGTGGAAAAAGGAACCCTTGTGGGCATTGGTGGGAATGCAAACTAGTGCACTGTGGAAAACAGCATGGAGTTTACTCAAAAAATCAAAAATAGAATTAGCATATGATCCAGTAACTCCATTACTGGATATTTACCCAAAGAATATGAACACACTAATTCTAAAAGATAAGTGCACCCCTATGTTTATTGCAGAATTGTTTAGAATAGCCTAATTATGGAAGCAACCCAATTGTCAATTGATAGATGAATGGATAAAGAAGATGTGGTATATATTTACAGTGGAATATTACTCAGCCATAAAAAAGAATTGTCTTTGCATTTGCACAAAGGTGGATGGATATAGAAGGTATAATGCTAAGTGAAATAAGTCAGTCAGAGAAAGGCAAATATCATATAATTGCACTCATGTCTGTGGAATCTAAGAAATAAAACAAAGAAAAAAAGAGCAAAAAAAACAAAAAAAACAAAAAAAAAAAAAAACAGACTCTTAACTATTGAGGAACAAACTGGTGGTTTCCAGAAGGGAGGTGGATGATCAGATGGGTGAAATAAGTGAGGGGAATTAAGAGTGCTCTTATCATAATGAGCACTGAGTAATGTGTAGAACTGTGGAATCACTATGTTGTATACCTGAAAATAATATAATATTGTATGTTAATTTTACTGGAATTTTTAAAATAAAATAAATATAGTGATCATAAACATATTCAATAACTGGGGGAAGCTATATACAAAGAATTAAAGGAAAATATGATGAAAATTACTGAAAAATAAGGAATCTCAATAAATAAACTCTCAAAAGAACCCAAAGAAATGCATCAGTAGAAAAATGCATACACAAGGTGAAAAACATACTAAATAAGCTCAAAGGCATATTTTAGAAGGTAGAAGAGAGGATGAGTAAACTTGAGGACAGATTAGTGGAAATAATTCAATCTGAAGAATGGAGAGACAAAAATTGAGTAAAATGTATCAGAATCTCAGAAATAATATAAAATAATGTCTATTTTACCAATAAAAATGTTATGGAAGTCTCAGACTAAGAGAAAATAATGGTGAAAAAATATATTTAAAGGAATAATGGCCAGAACTTCCCAATCTGATGAAAATAGATACAAGAACCTCAATAAACTCCAGGTGAGATCATCATAAAGAGGACTATACCTAGGCACATGAGAATCAAACTTCTGAAAAATAAAAAAAAGAAAGAAAAAAATCCGGAAATCCCCAAGGGAAAAATATGACATATTATGTATGGCCGATTTACAGTGCAATGTGAGAAATAAAATAATGTCTAAAAGAGAAAAAAAAATTCATTTCCTTGGAATAGACTGATTCCTTAAAAAGAACATGGAAGACACTAACCGTGTAGAAAGTTTTAATAATTTGGATATGTAAAATTAAGAACGTTTGTTCAGTAAAAGACATTTTTGGTAAAGTGAAAAAATAATCTCTATTTTAATTTTGTGAAGTCCAAAATAAAGATTGTTGAAATATCAGCAAGAAAGGACTGACTATTCAATTATGAGATTTGAACACCCTCCCCCAACAGGACATCAAAACAGCTAATAATATATATGAATAGGTCCTGACCCCCTTCATGAGAATGCATAGGATAGCCACAATGAAATACCATACACATTCATTAGAATGGCTAATACGAGAAAGACTGTGAATACCCAGTTCCGAGAAAGATCCACCATATGCTGTGGTGGCATTATTACAACTGATAAAACCAATTTGGAAACCTATTTTGGCCATCCTACTTCCACTTATTCACATGCATCAAAGGGAAGTACATAGATATGGACACCAAAAGACATGCGTAAGAATGTTTATTAAATTATAATTTGTAATAATTTAAAATGGAAACAACCCAAGTATTTGTCAAGAGTGGGATGGATAATAAATTGTAGAATATTGCATATAATAGAATATTACACACCATAAAACTGAGCTAATGTTACATGAAACAATATAAAGGAACCCAACAGCATCAACAACAACAAAAAATGTTGAATGAAAGAAGACAGAAACAAAACCATATTTATAATATGAATCCACATATGTAAAGTTCAAAATTAGGCAAAAATAGTGTTATTAGTCAAGATAAAGTTTACCTTTGCATTAAAAGAATAGAGGTAGTGACTGGGACAAGAGATGAAAGAAATTTCTAGATGTTGATAATTATCTGTTTGTTTTGTTTTGTTATCTGACTGGTGGTTATACGAATGTACTCAGTTTGTGACAATTCATTAAACTAAACCCTCATGATTTACAGGTTTTTTCCCTATGTGTGTTACAATTAAATTAAAAGGTTTATTAATAAAAGAGCATATGGTATAGGGCTTCTGGGTGGCTCAGTCGGTTAAGCTTCCAACTTCGGCTCAGGTCGTGATCTCATGGTTCGTGAGTTCGAGCCTTGCATCAGGCTCTGTGCCGACAGCTTGGAGCCTGGGGCCTGCTTCAGATTCTTGTCTACGTCTCTCTCTGTCCCTCCCCTGTTCATGCTATGTCTCTGTCTCTGTCTCTCTCTCTCCCTTTCAAAAATAAATGAATATTAAAAAAAGAAAAGATTATATGGTATAGATTCAGACTGCTTGGGTTAGAATTCCAGCTCCACTAGTTTCTAAATGTGACTTTGGGTAAGATGTTAGCCATGCACTTTTCAGTTTCTTCACTATTTATTGAGAATAATAATATACCCACTGTTTTGTTTTGTTTTGTTTTGTTTTGTTTTGTTTTGTTTTAGAGAAGGATGGAGGAACAAGTGAAGCAGTACATACAAAATGCTTAAAAGAGAATCTGTCACACATTAAGTGATCAAGAAAAGTTAGTTGGGATCATCATCATTATCACCATTACTAAGGTATGTGTGGAGGACAGACGCTAACATGACCCCAAATTATCCCTTTCTGCTAGTATTTACATCTTTGGATGAACTTCTTCCCTCAAGTGTAGATGAGACTGACATGCCTCTAACGCCGTAGAATATGGCAAAAAGTAACTCGATGACATTCCTATGATTATGTTACATAAAACTATAACTTCCATAGTGCTTGCAGAATCTTTTTATTGGCTTCCTTCCTGCCTTTAAGAGAGCAGTCTCCAGCCAGCAATTAGCAAGGTACTAAAGCCCTAAAAAAAGAAAAGAAAAAAAAAAAAAAAGAAAAGAAAAAAGTGGAATCCTGCAAGAGCCTTACAGGTTTAGGAGCAGTTCCTTCTCTAGTCTGGCCTCAGATAAGACCCCAACCATGGCCTTGTAAGAGACATTGAAGCAGAGGACCAGATCAGCCATGCCTGGATTCCTGAACCATAGTAACTGTCATACAATCAGTGCGTGTCGTAGGCCTCCAGGTTTCTAATAGTATTTATATGTCATAATGGATAACTGATACCACATATGACAAAGACTAGTTCCAGACTTCTCTGGAGAATTAAAGCGCACAAGCTTTGTAAGAGGTATTGTCGCTAAAATTTAAGGGGACTCCTTCTTAATTCTGAATTTGTGATTCTACTTTAAATGGTTTATTTTTCCTGGTATTTTTCATCAAGATAGAATGAGGCAACAGTGTTCCAAAGATGTAATTACCAAGAACCATAAGTGAAAAATACTTTAGTTAGAAATTCCTTGTATCCATTTACATTCTATCAATATAATTGTTACATGAGTTACTTCTGGAGGTTGCAAATTAACTACCAGAGAGAAAGGAACAGCTTGAATAGTACCGCACAAAAACAAATTAGTAATTGTGCAACATTTCTTTTTACTTTTCCTGGTTGATATGTGCTACTTGGTGAATGAGACTGGCTCTTTCATAATTTATTTTGAAGGTCACACGTTAGTCAAAATGGGCAGGCAAATATATCAAACGAAGCAAACTGATAGTGACCAGCGGCATGTAGTGAATATTGGTGAATGCAAGCTCTGTCAAAAAAACCACTAAATTTTGATATTTTAAGGACCATAAGGGCAAATTAAATATGTCTATGAGCCACACGCAGCACACATACAGGCTACCAGTTTGTGGTCTGTGCGGCAGTATATCAGAAATATTAATCTTTCTAGGGCGCCTGGGTGGCTCAGTTGGTTGAGCATCCAACTTCAGCTCAGGTCACGATCTCGCGGTCCCTGAGTTCGAGCCCCACATCAGGCTCTGGGCTGATGGCTCAGAGCCTGGAGCCTGTTTCAGATTCTGTGTCTCCCTCTCCCTCTGCCCCTCCCCCGTTCATGCTCTGTCTCTCTCTGTCTCAAAAATAAATAATTGTTAAAAAAAATTAAAAAAAAAAGGAAATATTAATCTTGCTAGAGATTGTGGTTCAGTAAGACTGAAGGTAGTCTCTGAGTCCAGAAGGGCTTCTGGTTTATGTTTCCTAACGTAGAAAGATCCCTTTAAAACACCACCTGCACACAGAAGTTTACCAGATGCGGGAGCCTGAGGTCACGTACAGGGGGCATGTGAGATAGTCAACAAATCTTATTACTTATATTGCTAAGGTATAAACAGGTGCAAGGGTGGTAGGTTGGCATCAGGGGATCAACTTCTCATCACTCTATATGTGACACTTTCTCTGAATTTTCCAGTCAATTTCCCACTAGTTCTAACATATCCTCAGATTGTTTTGGAAACGTTTCTATTTTCCTGTGTAGTTTGCCCTATGTTTGGTTAGCTTTGTGTTTCCCACACCAGACCGTGAGCTTCTCCTTAAGGGCAGAACATCCATTCCACTGTTTCTGGAACATTTGCACAGGTTCCATCACAGAGGACGCATATAGCAATAGAAAAAATGAATGAATGAATGAATGAATGAATGAATAAATAAGCAAGCAAGCAAAGGAACAAATGCATCTTTCAAGGACGAGGAAAGCAGCGTCTAAAATGAGGGTGTCTGAGGGTGCCTGGGGTCATTCAGTCAGTTAAGCATACAACTCTTCATTTCAGCTCAGGCCATGATCTCTTGGTTCATGGGATAAAGCCCCACATCAGGCTCTGTGCTGAAAGTGTGGAGCCTGCTTAGGACCTTCTCTGTCTGCCCCTTCCCCACTCGTGTTCTCTCTCTCTTTCTCTGTCTCTCTCTCTCTCTCAAAATAAAGAAATAATAACATTTTTCTTAAATGATGGTATCTGTGTATACACAGTGACCTCTAACTTTAACCCCAGCTATAACACATGATACCTAAAAATTACATATCTATTAAGATTATGTTTCAGTTCAACTCAAGCCATGATTTATTCAAATTAAATTGATACCAACCTAACTTAAATGTATGTTTTTAATACAAAGGACTATTTTAACCTAAGAACAGACAAGATGTTTTGTAAAGTTATAAATCCAATAATTATCGGCATTGAAATCTAAAAAGAAGTATTGTATTTATGGTTTTCCTTCCCGCATTAATTAATTAGAAATTTTCTACCAGAAATTGTTTTGGAGATATCAAAAGCTTGGTTTCTATTCTGATTTTCACTAGGCAGTTTCCTTTGCTAGTGTTTGTCTTTGATTTGTTTTGTCTTGAATTTACTGCACATCTTTTACCACTATAGAGTGCTTTTAACTTTACAGAGAAACTTTAGCAGATCCACCTTAGGTGAAGAAAGTAAAGAGCCAGTAACCGTGGAGAAAAAAAAATTGAACAGGCTATTTAAAAAGGCCTTTCCTTCCTATATCTCTGGATCCTTTTATGTCACACAGAAAGCTTGGCTCCCAGGGCTAAGATAAATGCTTGCTTCCATTTTCATGCAAAACCTTCAGAGTAATTCAGGTTTATTAGCCTAAGCTTGCAGCACCGGTACAGATGGCCTAAGTGCTGGCAGAGTCCAGCAGGGAAGGTGAGGGAAGGACACATGCAGAGTGGTTAACCAACTTGTGGCTCCGTGCAGCTGTGCGCTGTACTTCCAGTCCCAATTATCTCCTGGGGGGGTGATGCTTTCTAGCTAGCAGAAGACAATCTCAAGGCCATGGAAAGTAGGAATACATTCTGAAATCTCCTGCTGCAGAGACAGAAAGTGTGGTTGAGAATTTATAAACTCACCTCTTCTGGTTGTTTAACATCATTACAGTTGCTAGAAGTAGGAAGTAAAGATTTTTATTTAAAATAGGGAATGAGAGGGGCACCTGGGTGGCTCAGTAGGTTAAGTGTCCGACTTTGGCTCAGGTCATGATCTCATGGTTCATGTGAGTTCAAGCCCTGTGTCAGGCTCTGTGCTGACTGCTCAGAGCCTGGAGCCTGCTTTGGATTCTTTGTCTCTCTCTCTCTCTCTCTCTCTCTCTCTCTCTCTGCCCTTCCCCCACTCATGCTCTGTCTCTGTCTCTCAAAAAAATAAACTAATAAAAATACTTTTAAAAATTAAAATAAGGACAGAGGTAGATTCCACAGTGTGTTTCTGATGCTTTCTTGTCTGTTTGGCATTGTAGGATACTTGAGAAAGAATGTCTCAGCGTGACTTAGAATTCAGGAAGTTTTGCTCTTTTATTTTCACATACTAATGATATGTATATATTCATTTATGAAATACACATTGAATACCTACTTTGGGCCAGGAACTACAGTACTTAAGGGTCATAGGAAGAATAAGGCACAATGTTTCCTGCCCTCAGGGGCTTACTGTCTATCTGAGATGTAAACAAATAAACAGTTGGCTCAGTTGGTAGAGCATGCAACTTTATCTTGGGGTTGTGAGTTCAAGCCACATTTGGGTGTAGACATTACTGAAAAATAAAAGAAATTGAAATTTGATAATAAATAGTTAATCTGCAAAGAGGTTACTTCTGGATTTTAGCCAAAACAGGCTTCAAAACTTTGGCAAGAGTTTCAGTGGAATAATAGGTTGAAAGTCAGACGGCAATGGGACAAGAATTGAATGGTGGTAAAACAGTAAAGACCAAAAATGCCTATACACATGTAATGCCCGAAGTTCCGAAACCTCCCACAAAAGTCCACCAGAGTCGTGAGTCAAAGCCAAGCAGCGAGGGTCCTTTATTGCAGGTTCGAACCTGGTCCTCTGCGCACTCGTCGCCGGTGACGCAAGAGGCCTCGATCAGGGTTGGTACAGCGTTTTTATAGACAGAGACAAATAGCACAGGGGAGGTTTCAAATTATGAGGGGCCTGATTAGTTGATTCTAAAGTAAGGACATTTGTTGCTCTCTGATTGGGCGTCCTTTGTCTGTCCTTTGGCGGGAAGGCTTTGTCCGTTACTTGTGGCGGGAGGAAAAAGGGGGAAGGGGGAAGAGGGTAGGGTAGGTGGGGAATGTGCTAAGCAAGCAGGTTTACAGAAGTGAGAAATGCCGGTTAGTTCATGTACAATCACTCATTCCATTACATATCAGACTACATTTAGGAAGGTTTACAACCCATTCTACTACACAGCGGGTTACATTCAGGAAAGGCCTCACAATGCTCGTAGCAAACAGCAAGCAAAACAGACTTCTCAGCAATTGCATTTCTTATCAAAGATCCATAATAAGCAGAAAAGAGAACCTAGCTTTAAACTAAGGCAGGGCTGTCATTTGGATTGTTCCTTTCACACATACCTCTCTGGAGAGGTTTGACCCTGACAGAAAAAAATAAAATGAGGCAACACCTGAGAATCCCTTTAGACGGGGATATGGAAAACATTGAGTTGTTACTGTTGTTGCTGTTAATGAGAAACGAAATAGCAATGAGGAAGGGATAGCATAGGCATAAAAATCCACGGAGTAAAATCGTAAGGATTATCCTCAAGAGGTTTAGAAAAAAATGAGCTACATGTTTGGCACACTTGGCTTTAGAGCAAAAAGGGAGCTTCTCTTCCACTGTAACTAAATAAAAGACTTAAAAAAGAAAAGGATGTAGTATGAAAAAGATGTAGGAAGTACAGTCCTGCTATTTTAAAAACTTAAGAACAGGAAGTGTACGACTTAATGATCTCTATTTTCCTGTGATGGATGGTATAAACTTGTCTTCTGATGATGAAGGATGAGAAAATGGTGTTGACTTGGTCAAAGCTTTGGAGAAAACATGAAAGGCTTGAAAGAGCCTTATTGAAAGATAGATGACTAGCAACAAAGATAAGGTGTACTGGGCAAGACTGAGGAACCAGATGACAATAGAGTCTCTCGATTATATTAGAACCTGTCTATGAAGTTGTGTGATTTTCTTTAGCAGATGTCAACATTTAACATTTCATAGAAGGCATATCATTGAATTTGTTCATAGTTGGGACTTTTCTACTTGAGTGGAAAAGAAAGAAGATGAAGCAAGCATTTGGAAGTAAGTTACTGAGAAGAATTTAAGTGATGAATTATAGAATCTAAGCTACTGAGAGAAAAATGTAAGGTCAAGATGAAGCAGAACTTTACACAGAAGAGAGTTTAGCAAATGGATATTTAGAGTTATCAAGAAGAAGGTACAATGGCCATAAAAATCAGAAGATTGTAGTGCAAAGATCACATGCTCCAGTTTAATATCTCAGATGAAATATCTTCAGTGTAACCACGTGGGCAGAAAAGATGAAGACAGAAGTCACTGCAAATGACAAATCAAAGAAATATTAAGTTGAGAGTTGGATGGAACACTTGCAAAATTAAATCATGGTGATGTAGTATGTGTGAAAGAGAGAAAGCTGTAAGTAGACACTATAATTTTTAGAGAATGAGAGTAAGCAGGAAACTCACAGAGTACCACAACAGGGGCAGCAGAATAGCACCAGCTCAGGACTAGCAGGGGTTTTAACAGGCAGGTAGGGGAGTGATGTTCTGATTATGAAAGGGAATGAAGAGGTCTCCAATCCCATTTCCTTGATGAAGGGTGAGCAGGTCTCGGAAAATAAGCAGTCTCCACTTCACCTGCTATCTCTTCCATAATAAAGATATAAAAGCTCTAATCTCAAGTGAGGTAACATAAGTGAACTAGTTTTGAAAGACATAAGGTAATATGACAAACCAGGTATTTGATGAAACTTCTGATACACAGTTCTAAAATAGAATATAAAAAGCATCTTCTTCAGTGCCCTGAATTCACCAGAAAGTAAGAGAGCTCCCCAAAAGCCATAGTAAAAAGGAAACATGAAAGCAGGGTTGCAAATTGAAGCCATGGCAACACTTGTTAAAACATTTTCAATCCTGGTAAAAAGACAGCCTTGAGTTTTAAATAGAAGACAAAATTTGGGGCTTGTACAACATGGAGATTTGGAGCTGTAGCTCTGCAATATACTTGGGACTCATGAAACTCAATAGACTAGTGTGGAAATGGTTGTTAACTAGACTTATTTTGGTGATCATTTCACAGTCGATGCACATATTGAATCATTATGTTGTACACCTGAAATGTTAAATGTCAATTATATCTCAATAAAAATAAATACATAATAAGTACAATTAAAAAAAGAAAAGAAAGAGAATAAACTAGAAAAATTCACTTACCACCAGAAGCAGATGAGGAAAAGTATTGATTTCAGCCTGAACTGTTGGAGAAGCAATAGTGGGGAGGAACTCCCCTAAGAAATTATTACCATAGGTCTGGCTTCATATGGGTTTGTATTTGGGTGTTATCCAAGATGGATACTTGGATACTGCCACAGGGCCTTGGGCAGAAGCAAAGGCAAATTCTCTTGGGAAGATACATCTTCAACCCAAAATAATAGGATTCACACAGAAAAGCAGCCAAAAGCATGAGAGTTAAATTCAGGACTTTCATCTGACTGTTTTTTAGCCAAAAGTTCTTTTTTTTTTTTCTTATTGGATATTAACTTAGAAGGATGCACCTCTCTCTCTCTCTCTCTCTCTCTCTCTGATTCTCTCTCTTTCTCTATGCTTCCCTCCCTGCCTCTCTCTCTCTCTCATAATTTCTCTAGAAGAAACAGCTCTGAGAACTGCAACAGCTTTCCATCTTAAGTGAACAACAAATACAGTGGCTGTCTCAAGTCCCTCTCTAAAGTCATTTTACTTTTCAACTACTTTCTGCTGAGGTATGGAGAGCACTCTGGAATCCTGCTAATTCCTCAGATTCTCCAGGACACAAGGCACAGATGTCTTCTGTTCTCAGATCCCTAATCTACTTGGGAGGTGGGCACTTCATTATTTTCTGCTGAAATTTCCTGCTGAACTGCAGCAAGAGGAAACTCACAGAAGTACCTCCAAAGTCTAACTCTTGTTTCCTTCACACCTCTCCTCTGTTTGCTCACTCTATAATTTTTTACATATCCTTTCTATGCAGAGAGTAAGACCTTGAACTTTGGTACACAGTAAAGACAAGCTTTTAAAATTCAAATATCTTTCTCTAAAAACTATTGTGTCTGTCATGGGTTTCAAATGTCTTTTTTAAAAAAATGAATCCGAATGTCACTTCTTTTTCTTTGAATTCATGCAATAAAACACTACCCTAAGGGCCACAGAAAGGCAAAATCATAGCTGCCTGAACTGGGGGCATGTCACATGCAAGGAAGCCAAAGATTGAAAAAATAATTATCCATGTCTGCTAATGTTTCTCCAAACAATTTTGGGACATGAACATAAACTAAATAGTTGTGAAGATATTTACTCTTATGTGTCTTTTACAGCCTATCGCAAAGCTCTTGCCTTGCTGAGATAAATAAGATATGGATGTGTATAAGTTTACTATGAAGTAGAGTTAGTAAGAGGGTAAGGTTGGATGGAAGAAAGGCTACCTGATAAGCTCAGTTCATTCTGATTATCTATATACAAACCAGAATAGCTTTGCAAATTTTTGAACAAATAGCATAAATCCAAGTTCGTATGAAGAATTATCAAGAGGAATAAGGAAATATCACAACAGCGAAAATTGCTTCTTTCCGAAAAATGTCTGGAGAATAACAATAGAGCATTTCTTTGAGTGATTGAAGGGTATTTTTCCTAACCATTATTTATGGGGCCTAAAGACACATACCTCTCCTCATATTCCCCATGGATACACAAACACTCAAATACAGTCACAGTTGTGACTGGGCCTGAATTCTTTCTTTTTTGCACAGCAACCCTTAACTAGTGCTCATAAACTTAGACCTGACTGTTTGAAAGCCATGAGGAAAAGGTATAATTCTCTCTAAACCTCACTTTCCTTACTTGTTAAAATTATAATATTTACATGTTCCTTCATGGATTATTGGGTACTATTAAAAGAAGATATGCCAACATGAAATGCATAGTGGCTGATATATATTAGTCAACCATATTTTTTCTGTGATAACAAAAATTTGTGGTTGTAATGGGCAAAAAAAAGTTGACACAGATTTGCTTAAGTAAAAATGATTTCTTTGGGATATATACAGCCCCCAAAGATCTGATTTCACTTTGTCTTCACCTGCTAAAATAACAGTCTGTGAATTGACTTTATTCTCAAACGGGGTTTCCCTTGAGGTCTTAGAATTGCTTCCAGCAGCATCATGGCTGCAATCTACCAGGTTCTTTTCTGATAAGAAGAGAAAGTAAGAAAGAGTGTATCAAAATCTGTGGTCTACTCTCTTTGGGCAGTATTGAGCTGTGTGCTCATCACTCAAGGAATGACTACAGCCAATATATGGACTCTGATGATCAGTTTAAGTCAACCATGGCTTCTCCTGGACGTAAGCAGGAGTTATGACCAACCAAACCAAGGGGCCTGAAAGCAAAAGAAGGATAGTTTCCCCCAGGAAATTCAGAGACATGATTTCCAATGCTAAAGGGGAAAGCTATAAAGTCCACTGTGGGTCACTCATGTTCTTCTTCTTTTTTTTCTTTGCATAGACTCTCAATGAACTCAATTTTCATATCATTGTAGAAGTTTTTATAAGGCTACCTTAAATACCATTTTACAAGTATACACACTTAGAAATATGGGCCCTAACTGAAGTGGTTGGTTATGAGAATAAATACACCAAGGTCTGAACCCATTGAAAACTGATGCTAAGTAACTGGGTGTAGAAGTGGGGAAAGGGAAGTTCTGGGCACCTGCCTCCCAGACTGCGGTGTGAGGTGATGTTGATTTGTGAAGGCAGTAGAGGCTTCTGAGAATAGAGAGAAACATTCCTGTGAAAGAAAAGAAAAATTAGTTTGGAACCAGGGGCGTGATCTGAGCATAAATGCATTGTGAGCCTCGTATAATTACACGCATAGAACAAAGAAGGAACCAGAAGAAATATCTAGAGCCAAAGGTACACATGGGAAATAATAAAAGTGTAACAAAAGAGATTTCAGTCCCAAAAGGGGGAGGCTGAGGATGAAAAGCAAGGCTTGAGCTGAGTATCTTCAGTAAAATCCATTGAGACAGAATAAATCATCCCAAAAACAAAGTAGAAAAGAGGGCTGTGAAATAGACTAAGAGATGGTTAATCAGTTTTCCATTGCTGCATTAATAAATTGTCATAAAATTAGCAGCTTGAAACAACACCGATTTTTTATCTCAGAGTTCCATGGATTAGAAATCCAACATGGGTCTCATTAAATTAAAGTTAAAGTGTCGGGAGGATTGTATTCTTTACTGGAGGCTCTGAGGAAGAATCCATATCCAAATGCATTCAGAGTTTGGTCAGAATGTTCTTCTTATGGGTGAGGACTGAGGCACCCATGTCCTTGCTATCTGTCAGTGGGAGGCCATCCTTATTTCCTAGAGACCTGCCCCAGTCTTTGCATATGGGCCCCTAAATCTTTGAACCAATGGCACTTCAAACCTTCTCATGCTTGGAATCTGATTTCCCTTCTACCACATTTTTCTTGCTTCTTCTGTTGCATTTCTCTGATTACAAAGTTTTCTGCTTTTAAAGACTCATGAGATTAGAATAGGCCCAGCCAAATAATCTAGATCCATAATCTTAAATACGCAAAATGACTTTTTCCATGTAATGCATAATATTCATAGGTTCTAGAAATTAGAGTCTGCGCATCTTTCGGAGACTGTTCTGTTTAACACAGGTGGTAATACACAAAAACCCAGTGGATATTCCTGTAAATAGAGAGGGATAAATTAAGAATTCAGACAATCTCCATTATTTTTCTGGTACTATCCTGATTATGTCTACCATGTAATGAGATTCAGAGGAGTTAATGACTATTTCTCCTGTTACTTATTATCCATTCTCTTAAACTGTGATCATAATACATCCTGGGGGTAGAAAAAAAAAGAATGACTTCACATAATGATTCTCAAGTCAAAGAGAACTTATCTCTGGTATAGAAACCCTAGGTCTACACCCAAAAATGATACAGTTGCAGGGAAATCACATGATAATCCAAAAGAGATTGATCCTCCAGGATTAGAGTTTGCTTTACAGGAGCCTAATAAGAGTAGAAATGCTTTGACTCTTAAAAGTATGAAAGGGCCCATTCACTCCTTCAACAAGTATCTGTTGATATTTTAGAATCTTTTTACATTTGTTACCATTTGTGAAACAAAGCTATGTTTATTACTCTACCTTCCTTTTTCACAGGAAACATCTAAAAGGTGGGTTAAGAATTTAAGACAAAGGGAAAGAATTTGGACTTCCAGGCCAAACAAATTAGTGTTGAATTCTAACCAAGCCACCTCCTAGCTATGCTATTTTTGATAAGCCTTAGTGGCCTCACCTCTTCTCTTGTGATAGTAGAATACAAGCTACTTCAAAGCAAAGAATTTTATCTGATAGTCCATTGCTGAATCCCTAGCGTCTCAAACATAACCTGCACATAGTAGGAACACAAAATAAACTGTTTGAATAAATTAAAAAGTACTTAGAATTTTTTCTAAAATATGTAAGTAACATAAAGTATTATCATAGAATGGGTACATGAGACGTGTTTTTATAATTGTAATTTTTAGCATTATTTTATTCAGTGTTTGCACAGAAAAAAAAGACAGGTAGTGAACAGAGAACAATATAAAATCCATTTTCTTGTTTAATGAATCACCATGGATATTTAAGGGCAAGTCATTATTTTGGGAGTAGCATCTCAAGCAGTAATCATCATAGAGAAGTTTCTATCCTCTAGATGGAAACAATTCTTACTATGGATAAGAAAGAACACAGAGTTTGGATAGAGAAACTCTTTTAAATCCAACCTCCATCATAAAGTTAGAGAGTGGGTAAGCCACTTAACTACTCTGCTAAAAAGAAGGGATGATAATTTTTCCCTACTTTCACTGATAAACCACTGTGAGGAAATTCCATGAGAGATACAGAAATATTCTGGTAGCAAGATGATAAGTCCTATGCAAAAACAATGTTGTCTTATTATTGAAGAGACACTATATATCAAAGGGAATGTAGTTATAAATATTTGCATGTAATATGCACTTAACTATGTGATTGGCAGATTAATGAATGGATAAATGAGTGTTTTTAATTTTTCAAAACAGAAAAGATTAATATATATTCTTTTTTTATGATTTCTCCTATAATAGAGCCCACTGTATGTGTAATAGGTATTATCAGAACCTCTTTGCAGTATGCTGTGGAATTGAGGGTCCAGAAACTGGTACAAAAATGCTGGTACTCTGGTGACTGCTAGTGCTGTGAACAGGAAACCATCCTTTGACTTTGACCCGGGAGTCTCATGTCTTCTGCAGCATCCACGAAACTGTGGCAGACTAATGTGTTAGCCTGTAATCTCAACAGAACCCCAGATTCTTCACAATTTTTATATTTATTTTATATACTTTGCAATATAGTACCACATCTAACACACACTATGCTCTCAATACATACGTGTTTGCTGAATATAACACATGAAAACAATCTTTTTTTTTCTGAAGTTGTGCAAGATAATTGTGCAAATATACAGATCCTATACTCTAAGGTTCTCTCCAAGAACAAAGTGCCTTGTAATAATAGTGAATATTTATCGCATGCTATTAAATACAATGCATTCTTTTAAGTGCTTTACAGGTATTGATCAATTTACTCCTCACCACAAAACTATGAAGTAGATGCCATGATTATTGCTATTTTACAAATGAGGAAGCTGAGCAGTTAAGTAATCTGCTCAACGTTCACAGCTTCTGGGAGAACAAGCTAACATTTGAACCTGGGCAATACATGCTCTCAAGCACTATCCTATGACATGTCCAGTTGGTAGCATTAAAATAATTTTTAAAACATTTATTGGTACTATTGGCATTTATTAGAATAAGCCAGGACTTAAGTGCCTCTATTTTACATTCTTTTCGTTTAAATATGATATTTTGCTCTCCCTCCAAAATTCAGCTCACATTTAACCAAAATTGTCATACAAGTCAAGTCAGAACCTGTAAGATGTCACAGCTACTCTGAACACCACTTGCACCTGCTGGTTCGTAACTGACCTTTGAGGTAGTTGTTAACCCGATGCCCCAACACCAACGCTATAAGGGATCCCAATATGTCTGCTGGGAATCTTGACCTTTGTGTCGTGCAGTATTCAGACTGCTGATCTTTAACAAAAATAAGTCACCCAGAAACACCAGTTCTCTCTTTCAATTATTCAAGTATACTGCTCCTTCAGCCTCATGGGTATAAAACAAGAAAGTGTCCCCATATGGAGACAATTAAGATTACAAACATGAAGGATACACGGTGAGAAGACAACTTTTGGGAATATTAGTTTGGGTGTGCAACTTACACTAACTTCAAGAAACTCTTATGGTTCTACTAGTTTACTCTTTGTTTATTGACTCCACCTTGCTCTATTAGACTCTTTAATCACCCTTACACTTGTGCTTGCTCTTCACAGAAAACATTCGGTGGCCCCTGCTTTAGTCTGTCTCAGATGATGCATGCTCTCACAGTATAATTTTAATAGTGCTCCTTTTCACTCTTAAATATAGCCCTGTAAGTTACACTGCTCCTGACTCAGCAGAATCTATTTATTCTGTCCACAATTGTTTTCCTTTTTTTTTTTATATTTTAATGTTTATTCCTTTTTTGAGAGAGAGTGGGGGAGGGGCAGAGAGAGAGGGAGACACACAGAATCTGAAGCAGGCTCCAGGCTCCGAGCTGTCAGAGCAGAGCCCGACATGTGGCTCAAACTCATGAACCATGAGATCATGACCTGGCCGAAGTCGGATGCTCAACTAACTGAACCACCCAGGCGCCCCTGTCCACATTGTTTTCTTAAAGGTTCTGGTTGTCATATAGATGACCAAACACCCCAATATGCCTGTGATTGAAGTTGTTCCTAAATGTGGGACTTTCAGAGCTAAGACCTAGAGAGTCTCAGGCCAGCTGGGACAGCTCATCTCCTTATTGTCATGGGCATCAGTGTTGGAGTAATGCTGACTTCCCTTAGGCACTAAGTGTTAAATTTCCCTATAACTCCAGGTTTTAAAAATAATGCTACTGTCACTTTCTCCACCCCAGTATCCACAGATTTTTATGGCCTCATACCTATATTCAGATACAAAAATATCTTGATCATCTAAGACAACTAAACTAACATAACTAACATCATTAAACTGAAGTTAAATATAATTACTCTGGGTCCTAAGAAAACTTAGGAACACTTTTTCCCACATAAATATTTTAGGGAATTGAAAAAGCTGGTTTGGTCTGAGTCAATCTCTTATTTATCTATTACAACGGAAAGCTATTATATCTACACATAACCTTTTTCCATTATATTTTAATAAATGCCATTTTTTGGGGGCGCCTGGGTGGCGCAGTCGGTTAAGCATCCGACTTCAGCCAGGTCACGATCTCGCGGTCCGTGAGTTCGAGCCCCGCGTCAGGCTCTGGGCTGATGGCTCAGAGCCTGGAGCCTGTTTCCGATTCTGTGTCTCCCTCTCTCTCTGCCCCTCCCCCGTTCATGCTCTGTCTCTCTCTGTCCCAAAAATAAATAAATGTTGAAAAAAAAATTTAAAAAAATAAATAAATAAATAAATGCCATTTTTTAAAATGTGCAAATTGAATCAGACTGGTTTGCATATATGTTACAGCAATAAGACATCTAGGTGATAAGTATAATTAACAAGAGAACACCAAGGAAGATGCTGATATATTATCATTTCTATGTGTTTATTATTGTTATCCATACAAAAAAAAACTCAAAGTTTAAACCTCAAATTCTCTTTTTTTAATCTATTTTAATATTTTAATAAATAATATAATCCCATTGAGTCCTCTGTTTTTGAGAGTTTGATTTCAGAGTGAAGTTTTATAACTGATATGCTATTCATTACTTTGTTTTTTTCAATATATGAAATTTATTGTCAAATTGGTTTCCATAAAACCTCAAATTTTCATGAACCCAAGTGATTATAGTTCAGAGCTCAACATTTTCTCTTTTGTTTTGTTAACTGAGGCCCCAAGGGCCTCATTGACGTCAGGATGATTTTCTAGCTGCTTTATTGGAATAGAAAAATCTAACTGATCAGCTTGAATTTTATAAACACATCCAGGGAATATATGAAATTACTCTCAGTGGAGAAGCAAATGAAATATGAATGAACAAAAGATGTTTTGTGTATATTCATTTCATTAACTTTTTATTGTCAGCATTATTCAGGAACTCCTTTTTAATAAACATGAGTACTGTTTTCAAAAGCCATTTTAACCAAATACCATGAACTATTATTTGAATGGATAGCAATACCTAAAAAATCTGCTTGGAACATTTGCAGGAGAAAGAACTTTTGGCTAAAATTCAAAAATAAGACAACCTCCGTACCGGGATGTTCATGATTTATAGTTCTCAACAGTTGCTTCCTTCCTTGATAGCTCATTACTGACTGCCAGGAGCTGCTCTTTTCTGGACCCTGTGCTCAGTGGTCACTACTATTACTGAAAGCAGGCAGCACATTAGGTGGCAAGTGAGCTACAGAGAGAGCCACCCTGGTGGCCTGACCAGGAGCCAACCTGGCTGAGAGTGTAATAGACTCAAGGTCATAGCTGAGATTCCACAGGAAATTTGGACTGCAGAGTGGAGGACGGTAGGGGAGGGGTGAGGACGCCTGACAAAAGGAGCCTTGGGGGCAAAGACAAGATCCAAGGGCAAGGTAGCAGCCTCCTTAGGAGGTCACAGGCAAGGTTCAATGTCTGAATAAGGTCTACACCTGAGATTCAAATTGAGCAAATGAGGATGAACAGAAAGGGAGGCTGATGGTAAAAATGCAAAGCTAGGCTGAGAGTTTTACCAGGCACGAGGAATTGTGCAGGGAGAAGGGTCAGGCAGACGACTGATTGCATCCTTGCCTACCAACAGCCTTCTCATGCCACTGTCCTCTCTCCTCACAGTCCTTCTGCCCCCCCATTGGCTTCTGTCGCTTGCTGGAACACACCAATCTTGTTCCTATTTCCTCATTTTGTCATGCTTGTCCATCACTTCCCTGAACTAGAATTTATGCTGTTTTTTTGTAGAGCTGGGTTCTTTCTCAGGCCTCAGTTCTCACACTCTGTATTACATTTTAGGATGGAGTATTAGCATTCCCAGAATTTAGCACAAGCGCTTTGTTTGTTTCTGGTCGGTTTTGTGAATACGTGCTTTTCTGTTTTATTTGTGCGGGCTGGGTCTACTTCTTGGCCATTTCCCCACCAGAAACAAGATCTGTGAAAGCAAAAACCTTCTCTACCTTGTTCCCCATCGTTTCTTGAGTGCCAGGAGCAATTTTTGAACACAGAATATGTTGTCATGAAAATTGCTTGGGATCTTGTTCGCGTTTGCAAAGTCACTTATCACAACAAATGGGGTGCGTTACTAGCCTCAGAATTGCAATTATTTTGTCTGACTCCTATTTCATCCGATTTTGTACTTGAGCCTGATAGGAACATGTGAGTTCAAGCTCTAGAAAAAAAATGACCAATGTCTGGGCCTCCATCCTCCGGAGATACGGATTTAGTCGAGAACCACTGGAGCACTCAGAGGCTTTCAGCAGAGAGAGGCTGTGTGCTCAGGAGCTGTGATAGCACAGAGCACTGGTTGCCTGGAAGAAATTTCTTTTTGGCTAAAATAACCCCACATGGCTTTTTTTGGACAAAGATAAATTAGTAGGTAGAAAGTTAAACCTAGCCACAATTGAGGATTTCTTTTAATGTCATCTTAATATGAAAAGGAGGCTACAAAATGGAAAGTAAGGATGGGAAAACCTCAGATGCCCACCACGCTCTTTATGTGGAATCAGGCGGGAAAAGTTGTGAGACTATGCAGTTTGAATGCTTTATAAAGATAAGTTGCATCACTCTTAACGTGTGATTAAGTCTGAGCTGGGTGGCATTTTAAAATTATGGACATAGGATTATATTTTAGTGCTTGTGTGTTCATTTTTTAAAAAAAACCTTACGCCAAGGGACGCCTGGGTGGCTCAGTGGGTGAAGCGTCTGACTTCAGCTCAGGTCATGATCTCGTGGTCTGTGAGTTCAAGCCCCGTGTTGGGCTCTGCGCTGATAGCTCAGAGCCTGGACCCTGCTTCAGATTCTGTGTCTCCCTCCCTCTCTCTGCACCTCCCCTGCTCACATCTGTCTGTCTGTCCCTGTCTCTCTCTCTCTGTCTCAAAAATAAATAAACCTTAAGGAAATTAAAAAAAAAAAGAAAGAAAAGAAAGGAAAAGAAAAGACCTCTAAGCCAAGAAAGCACCGTGAAGTATGCTGTTACTTTGATGAAAACTTAGATTTGGGGTGCATGTATGTGAGGAGCCTAGAGGAGATATTTACGTAGTTTAAGAAGACTCTACATCATGATGTAAAGGAAACATACTGTACCTATTAGCTGCTCTTCTTTTTTTTTCTTTTAATTCCAATATAATTAACATACAGGGTAATGTTGGTTTCAGGTGTACAATATACTGATTTCAGCAATTCTATACATTACTGTTTTCATCCCGATGAGTGTACTCTTAACCCCCTTCTCCTGTTACACCCATCCCTCCTCCCACCTCCCCTCTGGTAACCATGAGTTAGTTCTCTATAGTTAAGAGTTTTTGTTTTTAGTTTGTCTTCTTTTTTTTTTTTTTTTCTTGTTTGTTATTTCTTAAATTCCACATTTAAGAAACCTGTGATTGGTGAAATCGCATGGCATTTGTCTTTTCTCTGACTTATTTCAATGACCATTACACTCTTCAGCTCTATCCATGTTGCCAATGGCAAGATTTCATTCTTTTTGTATTACTATTAGTAATACTATCTCATTTTCTTTTCTCTTTGCTAAATAATTCCTTCATTTTTATGGAGAGAAAATTTTGTGGTTGACACTTTAAAAAATATTACATTTCATAAATGTGAAATAAATAGTGATACATACATCCATGTATCATCAAACAGGAGGTAGAATTGGTTACCTCACTTTTTGATATATCATGCTGGGTTCATCTTGATCTGGACTCTCTTTAATTCTTCACTTAGCACACTTCCCTTTCTGTTCTACAAACATCTGTCTCATTCTTAACCTTTGTACTCCAGGTCTTTGCTCAGAACCTGCTTCATGGCACGTGATCTGTTTTGCACAGGTCCCCATGCTCACGAGGCCCCCTACTAGTTATGCCTATCATCAAAAAGACAAGGGATAATGAGTCCTTGTGAGGAAACGGTGCAAATGCAAACTGATTCAGCCACTGTGGAAACCAGTATAGAGGCTCCCCAAATAATTAAAAATAGAATCGCCATATGACCCAGAAATCCCACCTTTGGGCATTTATCCAAAGCAAACAAGAGCATTTTATCTGTCAATTATACTTTTAAGAAGCTGTCACTATCTTGAAATTCTTAGTAATTTTACAAAGGACCACATAGTTTCATTTTGCAGTGAGTGGATCCTGTGTTTTACATAACCAGTCCTGTCTCTGGGTTTCTGGAATACTTTTGAATTTTATTTTTTTTTTTTTTTTTTTTTTAAATTTTTTTTTTTTTTTTTTTCAACGTTTATTTATGGGACAGCGAGAGACAGAGCATGAATGGGGAGGGGCAGAGAGAGAGGGAGACACAGAATCAGAAACAGGCTCCAGGCTCTGAGCCATCAGCCCAGAGCCCGACGCGGGGCTCGAACTCACGGACCGCGAGATCGTGACCTGGCTGAAGTCGGACGCTTAACCGACTGCGCCACCCAGGCGCCCCTGAATTTTATTGAATGTACTTTGCTGTTTCCCTCTTTCCTGTCCTTGCATTCTCTGTGAGTTATTCTCTCTCATCCCTGTCATTCTCATGGCTGTTTCCTACTTTAAGACTCAGAATGGGGCACCTGGGTGGCTCAGTCGGTTAAGTGTCCAACTTCGGCTCATGTCATGATCTCCCAGCCAGTGAGTTTGTGTCTTGCATCGGGCTCTGTGCTGACTGCTCAGAGCCTGGAGCCTGCTTCAGATTCTGTGTCTCCCTCTCTCTCTGCTCCTCCCCCACTCTCTCTCTCTCTCTCTCCCTCTCAAAGATGAATAAATGTTTTAAAAAAAATTTTTTAAAGACTCAAAGCATGTGTTACCTCCCTTTGAGGTTCTTCCCATATCCTTAAAATATGATTTGGAGGGCGCTGTCCTACTGTAATAACATCTGAGTTTAGTCTTCATAGATCTTTTCCTAAAATATTACAAATCCTCATTATTTATTTGTCTTCCTCTCAGATTATATTTTCTAGGTGGGCAGGGATATAGTATCTATGCATATTTTTATTCTCACTATATGGAGAATTACCTGGAATAGAGGAGTAAATCAATAAACACTGATTGAACTCTATTGAACTAAATTGAATTCCCTCGGTAAACCATGGACTTTGGAGGTTAATGTGATTGCTTAACCTATTGTATTCCTGAGTCCTGCCAATTTATTTCGCTACATGACTGCAACAGAAAATTCTTAGAGAACAGAAGACTGACTCATTGCAAAGTCAATTAAGAGCAATAAGAAAAATTATTTGCTAGAACACATAACAGACAACAACAAGAAAAAAGAGCATTCCATGGAGAAGTGGGAGTATTGTACTGACTAGAAATTTAGGCAATGCTAAGAAAAATGAGTCCTTTCCCTTTCAATGCATGTGGGACAATAGAATGTAAACTCCCGGCAAGGATTTCCCAGAGCAGGAATAAAAATGAGAGGAAATCATGAATATGATAGAACAAGTCATTCAAATATTAGAATATTTACAATTTGACAAGAATTCAAGGCATGACATGCTTCATCAATTTTGGGGATTTGCCCCTTGACAAGTACATTTGGAAATTCTCCGAAATCTCAAAGGCCTGAGAAGTTAGGGTGAGACACAATAAAAGGAAACTGAACAAATTGTTGGGATTTGCCTTTAAAAAAAAAAAAAATTATAGTGCTGGGGACAGAATATGGAGGTAAATTTATAAACAAAATGAATTATATACGCCCGGTACCGTGACCACTTCTTATTTTGACGACAAAGCATGTAGATTTATATGATATAGCTTGGTGTAATGGAAAAATCAAAAACACCTTATGTCTGGAGCAAGCAGCTCTGGATCTGGCTTTCCAGCCACCAATGTACTATTTGGAAAATAATTTAAACTCTCTGTGTTCTGATTTCCTTATTCAAAAAAAAAAAAATTGGCTCATATGAACACATTCTGTACAAGCAAAAAGGGTTGTATCCAATAAGGAAGTTTTCAAAATGGGTCGTACTTCCTTGAATTGGTACAGGAGCCATGGCAGCCAAAATCTATCCAAGAAACATACCTTGATTTCTTTTTTTTTTTATAGCTAACCTTATAGCATACTGATAAAATCTAGTTTTACATGCATGCCTGCAATCATTGAATGAGAGCTGGATGCAAGTCATCAGCTACATGATCAGCTTCTTCTAGCCTTTCCTTAGGTTGTATGCAAACTCTAACATCAGCTTTAATTTCTTAAAATGATTAATCGATATTAATTGCCGTGCTTCCCTCGTGTGTTCCTGGCCCACCTGCATCAGAAATTTCTGATCCCTCATGAAATGCAGACCTCTACAGCCAAACCCACACTTACTGAGTAAATTCTGAGTGCAGTTCCAGAAATCCCTGTATTTTAGCGAATTTCTATGCATTTCTTTCCATGCTAAAATTTTGGTTCTGCATATCCACGTGTTATTTTTTTCTCACAGGAAATCATTTTTTTGAAGTCCACTCAGCTTGAGAAAGCCTCAACAGATAAATGTTTAGGAAGAAAATAATAATTGACTCTAGAACCGAATATGAAAGATTGTAGTTTCATGTCTCGAAACTCATCCCAAAGGCTTTCCTTAAAAATTTGAACTGTTAAATTTGGTTGGAAAAGTGTCCTAGAAGCCTATGAGACACTTGCACAACTTCATGTCTGTGAGCTAATTCTCCCAGTCTGGTGTACCTCAATAAAAAATAAAAAAAGAGAATGGTTGGATGAGATATAACCAGAGAAAATATTTTAAAGAAAAAATTTTTTTAATGTTTATTTATTTCTGAGACAGAGAGAGACAGAGCATGAGTTGGTGGGGGGGCAGAGAGAGAGGGAGACACCGAATCCAAAGCAGGCTCCAGGCTCTGAGCTGTCAGCACAGAGCCCAACACGGGGCTTGAACTCACAAACCATGACATCGTGACCTGAGCCGAAGTCAGTTGCTCAACCGACTGAGCCACCCAGGCGCCCCAGAGAAAATATTTTTTTTAATAAAATATTATAGACAAAGTTCATTATTAATTCACATTGTCAAATCTTTTAAAAAATTTTGTCATGGCCATAAATTGCACTGAAAAACTCACTTATGACATTGATAACCAATATAAAAACTGATTTAAAGTTTGTTGCCATGTCAAGGCCCTGCCTATGAGTGGGGGTTCATGGGTTCTAGATCCAGTGTCTCACTTAACCTTCCTGGACCTCAGGTTTCCTCCCTTGTAAAATGAATGTCCTGAGCTCAATGATCTCCATTTAATTAAAATATTTTTGCTTTGGAGCGCCTGGGTAGCTCAGTCGGTTGGGCATCCGACTTCGGTTCAGGTCATGATCTCACAGTCCGTGGGTTCGAGCCCTGCGTCGGACTCTGTGCTGACAGCTTGGGGCTTGGAACCTGCTTCGGATTCTGTGTCTCCCTCTCTGTCTGCCCCTCCCCTGCTCATACTCTGTCTCTGTCTGTCTCAAAAATGAATAAAAACATTAAAAATATATATTTTTTTGCTTTGACTCTTCATCATCCTCACCCAGTTTCTTCCTGAACAATCATTTGAGAAGCATTAGATGAGTCAGAGGAAGGTAAGCACATGAAGACACAAATAAACACATTAATAAAGTACAAATTAGAGGCAGACTGGAATAGTTACATCCTTTCATTCACGTACCTTTTCATAGGTACTAAATAGCTATTGATTACAGAAGCAAAATGAGTAAATTTACATGGGCAAAGCCTGGCAGACACTTCCTTCATGAAGTAATCAAAGTGACCCTCAGCAACAAAGGGTCCAACTGAAATGTGTGCTGTTGAGAGAGGCAAGGATGGGAGCACAGCATCAGTTCTCTGCTAGGACTTTGCAGAGACGTGTATCCTGAATCTAATCACGAGGAAACATCAGACAAACAAAATCAAGAGGTATTCTACAAAATTGTTGGCCTGTTATGTTCAGGAGTATCAAGAACAATAAAAGCACAAAAAGGCTGGAGCATTGCTTCAGACTGAAAAACACTAAATTCAAAGTGTGATCTTAGGCTCATGCCTTTTACATAAAAGATATGATTGATACAATTCATGAACCTTCAGTGGACCTGAAAATTAGGTGGTAGTAATCTATTATACATTTGAAAGAAACCCAGCTGACACCAGGTGAAACAAAATCAAATCCCTCTCCAAAGAAACATTAGAATCTGATTCATTCTACCTTTCTGACTACAGATGTTTCTTAAAAATGTTATTTGGTTAATATAACTTATTTGACACTTACAACTTAGCCCTGAATTATATCAATGTTATCAGGTCTTGGCACAGTGTCTTAGTATTGGTTGAGTATGAATATTTTTGCATTAGCAAATGTAAAAAGATGTTAAAAGGACTCTGCCTGAGTTAGAGTAGTAACTGAGGACAATAGGTGTTCGGTGATCACCTATCCTAAGGACCATCCATACAGGACTTATTAACAAGTGGCCCCAAATCATTTCATAGTACCGTAGTCAACAAATCCAATGAATCTATAGTACTCCTAGTCAGTGTAGGCAATATGAAGGCCTTAAAGAAATATTTATTGAAAAGAAAATTCCTACAAAAGATTGTCCTGAGTATTGGGGATCCTCTTCCTTAATGTGGTTCAGGTAGGGAGGTTCAGTGAAAAGGATAAGCTTTAAATTGAAGAAAAGATAAAGTTTCATTTACTTGGGGTTAGATTGTTAATAACTTAAAATGGCACTGATTTTAAATAATAATGGTTGGAAAATGTGTGATTACTATTTCAGATATCCAGGAAGAGTGAAGACAGATCCTTTCCTATTTGAAAAGTAGTGATAGAAGGAGAGATAAAAGCTAGTTCCTACTTTTACTTAACTCAATCAACCTAGGACAATAAACTGGTTACACTAACTAATTAGTTAAAGCACTTGTTATTTGGGTGGCATTGTTGCATTACCTCATAAGGGACCTGATGCTGAGCACAGAGAAATAATGCTAACGTATCAATTTCTGATTTTAGAAGAGTTGCTGTATTTTACTATGACTCCTAAATCTGTTTGGCCAGTTTATGCAACTTAAAATAAATGATTAAGTACTTCTCCATATATTTATAGCCTCTTAATTCATGAAATATTACTTAGAAGAACAGAAATATAAGGCAGAACCACAACACCTTTGAACCTTGAAGTTGTTGTGGGGAAACAAATCACAACCTCATCTTAATGAAATAGAATTTAGAGACAGTGTTTTTTACCCCAAAGCAAAGTCTTCCTGACATCCACATTGTTGAGAACATGGGTACTTGAATATTTTAACCTTTATAAGAAAAAGAAACTGGAGGACCAAGTTTGTGGGTCAACCTATGAAAGTCGTTATGGCATTTGTATGCATAAAAATAAAGAGAATATCAATCATAACTCAAACCTTACATTAGTACTAATTATTATAATCAACTTTCAGTAAATACAATTAACTTATTTGGTTCATAGGAAAATTTTAAGCTTTTGTTTAGGCATTTTTAATGAAAATGCCTTTGGACACCACCTTAAGGTTCCCATTATGACCTCAGAGATGTAAGTAATCTATGCACTCAACTAGATGAAACATGGATCAGCTTGATTTTTCCTACTGACTTTGCTATAGTTGTGTTTCTTAACATTTTCCTGGTATCAGCACAGAGCCTATGCTTCAACTGTAAGAACTTTACTCCAGCACTCGTGGATATAGCAGATCATTTTCATCTGATATCCACAGCCCCTCAAAACCTACTGCAACAAATGCTGATTTGGGAATTGTTGGGGAATAAAATATTTTTCCCTTTACCCTTTTAGGTTATTAGTTGAAATGCCCCTATAATAAAAGACAGATTAACAGGAGAAAAACAAGTAGAAACTTAATGACATGTATACCTCCCATATATATGGGAGATAGATACTCAGAAAAATGGAGTAAAAGCGCAGGCAAGAAAGCAAAAACGAACAAGTGGGACTAAATCAAACTGAAAAGCTACACAGCAAGGAAAACCTACAACAAAATGAAAAGGCAATCTACTGAATGGAAGAAAATATTTTGCAAATCAGACATCTGATAAATGGTTAATATTCAAAATACATCAGGGAGCCTGGGTGGCTAAGGTGGTTAAGCATCTGACTCTTGATTTTGGCTCGGGTCATGATTTCACAATCCTTGAGTTCAAGCCCCACGTCGGGCTCTGTGCTGGCAGCACAGAAGTTGCTTGGGATTCTCTCTCCCTCCTTCATTCTCTGTCCCTCCCTCACTAGTGCTGTCGCCATCTCTCTCAAATAAATAAACTTTAAAAAAATATTCAAAATACATAAAGAACACATACAGAGGCACTTGGGTGGCTCAAATGGCTAAGCATCTGACTCTTGATTTCAGCTCAGATCATGATCTCACAGTTGTGAGATCAAGCCCTGCATCAGGCTCTGCACTGGACGTGGAGAGAGATTATCTTTCTCCTTCTCCCTCTGTCCCTCCCCCACTTGCTCTCTCTCTCTCAAAAAAAAAAAAAAAACCTACAAAAAAAACCACATGCAACTCAATAGCAAAAGAAGAAAGAAAGAAAGAAAGAAAGAAAGAAAGAAAGAAAGAAAGAAAGAAAGGAAGGAAGGAAGGAAGGAAGAAAGAGAAAAAAAACAATCCAGTTACAAAATGGACAGAGGATCTGTATAGACATTTTTCCAAAGAAGACATATAGATGGCCAATAGGCACATGAAAAATGTTCATCATCACTAATCATGAGAGAAATGTAAAGACAACAGTGAGCTATCACCTCACATCTGTCAAAACGTAAAAACTACAATGAGATATCACGTCACGTCTGCTAGAATGGGTATTATAAAAAAAGACAGGGAATAACTACTGTTTGTGAGGATGTGGAGAAAAGTGAATTTTTGTGCACTATTAATGGGATTGTAAATTGCTGCAGCCACTGTGGGAGCCAGAATGAAGATTCCTCAAAAATTAAAAAAATAGAACTAGCATATGATCCAGCAATTCTCCTTCTGGGTATTTATGCAAAGGAAATGAAAACACTATTTTAAAAAGATATATACACCTCTATGTTCATTGCAGCATCATTTACAATAGCCAAGATATGGAAACAATCTATGTGTGCATTGATGGATAAACGGATAAAGATGTGATATATGTCTACAATGGAATACTACTTAGGCATAACAAATAATGAAATCTTGGCATTTACAAAAATATGGATGGGCTTTGAGACTATTATGCTAAGTGAAATAGACAGAGAAAGATAAATACAATATAAATGAATGAACAAAACAAACTCATAGATACAGAAAATACAATGGTGGTTGCTAGATGGTGGGGCGGGGGAGGGGGTGGGGGGGCAGGGTCGAGGAATAGGCAAAATGGGTAAAGGGTGTTGTGGGGAATAAGCTTAGAAACTCCCTGGGCTTACACCAATGGGTTAACAAGATGGGGCAGAAGCCCCAGTATAGAGAGTGGGGCAAAGGCCCCAATATAGAACATAGGTATATGAAATAACCAAGATTAGGTATTCAGGGCAGAAGCGCCACCCCCCCCCCCCCCCACCACCACCACATTTAGTACTACAGCAGAAAGCTGCTTCCACAAGAGGGAAGGACCAAGTTAGGTAAACAGGTAAATAGGGCTATAGACCACTGAGCTGCAGATGAAACTGCCCTGCCCAGCCCAGAGCTGATTAGCAAAAGAAAAGGTGCCCTGTTAGCTCTGAGGTCAAGTGTCCTACCTGTCCCATACCCTAGGCTAGCTGAGACAAACAGAGGTGGTGCCTCAAGTCTGCTGTAAACAACCTTCCACCTGGCCGCCCGGGGCCAGGATTTTGTTTTGTATTAACCCAAATCTCTAACCCGAATATCCTTAAGACCGCTTTTCTCTCACGTCCATGAGTTAATGTCCACAGATTCATTGTCTCTTTGTGCACATCCATCACCATGTTTGTAAGCCTTCTGATCCTAATAAAAATGGGGCAAGGACCCTTATTCGGGCTCCTGTCTTTTCCTGGATATTAGCCATCTCTCGCTTTTCATCCTGCATCCCGCTTTCTTGCTAGACAAGAAAGAACTTTAGACCCAGAGTCTATGATAGGGTGTCAAGAGGTACAAACTTTCAGTTTTAGAATAAATAAGTCATAGGTATGTTATTAATATATACATAGTTATTATATTAATAATATTGTAGCACATTATTTTAAAGTTGCCAAGAGAGTAAACCTTAAAATTTCTTATCACAAGAAAAAAATTGTAACTTTGTATGGTGATAAATGGTAACTAGACTTATTGTGGGGACCATTTTGCACTGTATACAAATATCAATCATTATTTTATGCACCAGAAAATAATATAATGTTATATGCCAACTATGCATCAAAAACAAAACAAGACAAAAAGTACTCAGTAACTCTGAAATGGCCCAAGCCACTGCCTTAAAAATCATCTTCAGCTAAGGCCAAAGAAAGATGTTGGGGAAAGGATGCAGTTTTGGAATGTTACTAGGAAAAGCACAGTGAGTAAGGGTATGGTTGTTATGCAGATTTAAGTCCTGCCTTCTTCACTGATAAGAATTTCTAGAGATTTGGTCATCCTCTTCTTGGTACTGAGAGAAAGACACTCTTACAAATGGAGATTTTTCCTTCTAAATGTAAATGTATTTTACAAAAGGGTAATTTTTATTAGGTTTTCAGAGCTTTTCCTACGTCTGCAGTCTCTTAAAAATAATAAACCTGAAATAATCCTTATGCCAAAGAGGTATATTTTGGGGTGACAAATTCTGCTCCCGTTCACTATTATAAAGCTAGCTTGTTTGGTTACAATTTCTTTTTACCTCAAAAGGACACAATGGGAAAACTCTGTACTCCTAATCTCTCATTTTCTTTACATCTACTTTTAAGTCCTCAACACTCAATTCCATCTTTTTTATAACTATGTCTAACATGAGGGATTCAAGATTCATATAGGACTAAAACAAAATATCAGTCTTGAAGAATAGATATATAAAAAGGTAAATTCTTGTATCCTGGATTGGGGGAAGGACTTATTTTATTTCCAAAGAATCCTATCACCAAACAAATGCCTAACCTAAATACTTCTATGAAGTTCCGAGCATGAATGTCCTAAAGTGCACTGACTAAGAAATGGTGCATTACATATTCCTCCAGAGGGGTAGAGAAAGAATTTGAATGATTTTTCAGCAAACCTACAGTGCATATTTTTACATGGCCTAATATTAATTCGGGCTGCTTCTCTTCTGCAGGTTGGAGAAAGAGATTAAATATACTTTTAACAACATACTTATAGCTAAAAACACCTGTTTTTGAAATATTAGAGATAAGAACTGCTCTTTGCCTGTAAAATATTAACATTTTTCAAAGACAAATAAATATAAATAGAAAATACATTCTAATAGCAGCAGCCATTTGTTTAGAAACTGGATTTTTCCAAAATGATGATCAGATTTACATCAAAACCACATTTAAATATTAAGACTAAATTAAGGCCACACCACTTATAATCAGGCTAATTTAGTTGGGATGTCATTTAACTAAAATATATAAGTTAAGCTTTTATGCTTTTTAAGATCAATCTCTCATATACTTGCTTAGAGGCATATTTAAAATGAATACTTTAACACAAGTCCTATTTTTTAAAACTCTTAAATCTATATTTTGATCATTTGTTGAAAGCTTTGCAACTCAGTTCATTTTAAATGAAGGATGAAATATATGAGCACAAATATTAAATGATGTTGCTTATCACTAGTTTTCTACATGCTGTTGATTATGTGATTGATTTGTGTTGGGGAAGAAAACAATTTTCCTTCTACCTTTCCAGATTCTTTGGCTGGTCTAATGACCAAATTAGCATAAAATAGATTAACAAGAGAAAAGTCAATTTAATAACACATATATAGGAGCCCTATAAGAATATGAGACTCAAAGACAAACTGGGTAAGTGAGGCTTATTTATAGGCCAACCTGAGCTAAGGAATGGGATGAGGGCCTGGAGCTTCAAAGGGGAGGGAGGTGATTCACAGGATGATCAGAAGAGAAGATGTTTGGTAATTGGATGTTTGCCAGATAGGTCATCAGATAAAAAAGTTATCTCTTGGTAGTAACTCTCTTTATGGGCCCCCTATCTAAATTATTTTAGGTAGTTTAAGGAAGAGGTGAAAATTTTTTCTTAGGTCTTCGGGTCTTAACTGTCTTTAGCTTGAGTCCCAAAAAGTGACACATTTTGGAAAGACTTATTCTGAACTCCTTCATTTTCAATCTGCTAAATTCTATCACTGGTACCTATCATGATAATAATAACACAATTTTTTAAGCCTTACCATGTAGTAGGCATTTCTCTAAGTCTTTTACATGTAGTAATATATTCATTCTGTGGAGAACTCTAATGAGGTTGTTATTGATACAACCCTACTTTTAAGGAGAAAACTGAGGCTCAAAGATATAAATAAATTGACCAAAGCTTACCCAGCTACTAAGTGAAAGACCAAGGCAGCATGGTTTCAGATGGGGTTTTACCATATTGTTGGTAACACCTAATCATAATGATGAGGGACCATAAGGCAAGCTGACAGGCCACAACCCCCATCCCCCACCCCAGGTGGGATATGTGTGATATTCCTCAGGAACTCCTGGGAAAAACAGGAAAAACAAATGGTTAACTGATAGAGATCATAGTCCTGTAGGATACGAGTCCCCATCTATTTACAAATATCTTAGTAAATCACAAGAAAAAGGTAATCATATCAATAGCCTAATCTCTAGAAACCTATAGACTCCATGTCCTGGAGCCCCAACATCCCCCTCCATATTGCTGTGGGAAACAAAGGCAGAAGGAAATGGCAGATAGAACTAAATTTCCTTATAACCTGCAGCCCTTTGACAAATACTTGAGGCCAGCAGAGTAAAATGTTTCTCCAGGAACTCCCTACTGTCTTAATGTTAATGCTTTGCTAGAGGGAAAACAACCTTAGCTTGACACTAGCTAGGCCTCCACTATCCTGGGAGTCTTCTTTAGCATATGAAAATCTCACTGGAAACTGCCCCTGGACTTTACCTCTCCAAACCCCATAGTACATAACCAGTCTCTCCTCATCATCCTGGGGCAGCTCTTTCTGCCCACGGGTCCTGTCCCTGTGCTTTAATAAAATCACCTTTTTGCACCCAAAACATCTTCAAATATTCTTTTTGGTAGTCAGCTCCAGACACCATGAATTCCACTGTCACCCCAAAAACCTCACCAATAACATAATTTAGGTAACACCTAAAATCATAGCCTGACTCTTATATAATATAAGCATCCTGAAAATTATGGAATTTTATTTGAGCCTGGTGATATTTTAAAAATTTTTAAATATATTCCTACTGAAAATAGAACAATTTTCTATAGTTTAATATGAGTCTTCTGTTTCCAAAATTATAATGGCCTAGAAATTGCAAAATTCTCCTGCTATGGAACATCTAACAAAACAGTTCAAAATACTCTCTCAAACAACTAGATGAGCTTGTGGAAAATCAAAGAAATAGCTCAAGTTAGCTGTCAACAGGAAGCAAGGACCATAGATTTAAGCCACCACTGGAACTGAAAGTTAATTTGGAAACATATGTAGATCTCACATTATCTTACAGCTTTAAAGGCAAGGAGTTGAACAAATCATACACAATAATAGCTATAACAGGAAAAGATACCACATAGAGGCAAATAGTAACATTAATAAAGTATCATGTTTAACTTGCCTTTAGCTCTAAGTGGAGTCTTTTTGTAACTAAGACCTTCATTGAGATTGTGTGGTCAAGTCTGGCCTTCAAATATTTTGCAGTCTAAATCCACTATATTTGTTTGGTTCAAAATACATAAGCCAAGACTGGCAATTTATGTTGGACCTAGATCTTTTTTCATCCAGGTACCTTTAAGAAGCAATCTGAAATTCTACCTGGAAAAATACACACCCGACACACAGTGTCAACATGTATGGGCTCTCAATAAAATATGCCAAACGCAAAGGAAAGCAAGCTACCATGAATAAGAATAAATAGAAACAACAGTACCAGAATTAAAAAAGTTCAGATATTGAAAATGTTCAAAAAATAATACTGAAGATACATGCTTAATAAGTTTACAAAAATAAGACCATTGAAAATATATTAGGATAAAAAGATTACCAGAAAAAAAGAGGAAATTAAATATATATAATAAAGAACCAGAGAGAAGCTATAAAAAATCAATATATTTAAAATTAACAATTTAATGAGGTATTAAATAGTTTGACAGACCTGATGAGAATCAATGAATGGGAGAAAGATCAGAAGAAATTACACAAAATACGACTCAGAAATAAAGAAATAAACCATATGAAGTAAAATGTTAGAGGCACAGAAAATAGAGTGAAAAGATCCAAAATACTTTTTAAATATATATCAGGAAGAAATAATAAAACAATTATATACAAGTAATAGCAAGATAACACCTGATAGTTCCACAGTATTTAATGACGAATGATAAGATTTCAAAGGCAAAGAATTCCAAACAACATAAATTAAAAGAATTCTTATCTAAACAAAGCATGATAAAATTGCAAAGTACAAAAGAAAAAGATCTTAACAACAGAGGCGCCTGGGTGGCTCAGTTGGTTAAACCTTCGACTTACACTCAGGTCATGATCTCCAGCATGGGGTTCCATGCCATCAGCTAGGAACCCGGAACCTGCTTCCGATTCTGTGTCTCCCTCTCTCTCCCCCCCTCCCCTGCCCTCTGTCTCTCTCTCAAAAATAAACATTAAAAAAAATTTTTAAAACCTTAACAACAGCCATGAAAAAAAAAAATTAACAAAAGCATGGTTAGAATGACAAATTCTCAAAACAAATAATGGCATCGAGGAAAGAGAAAAACACGTCTTCAAAATTCAGGGAGGAAATAATTGTCCATTTATGTTGGTCACTCAGAATATCTACTTTCAAGAATGAAAGCAAAGACATTTTAAGATAAACAAAAAGTTTAATTCAAGAACTTCTAAATGGCCTAAGAAGAAAAAAAAAATGTATTCCAGAAAGGATAGATGAAATGAAAGTGAGAATGGTGAGCAAAAAGAATGATCATGCATGTACATCGAAAGATAAATTAATGGTGCAAAAAAATAGTAATAATTGGTTTGGGCTTGTAACAAAGCTGAGCCTGAAATGCCCCAAATACGCAAGCTCCTGAATGTCATTTCCTCTATTACTTAAGACCTTCCCCTCCTCTTTCAGTGATACTAGCTCTAGTTTTCTGCCTGTCAATTTGTTTGTTTCAGTCTCAGAGAGGAAAAGGAATACTGAGAGTTAAAGTCATCCTATACCCTTCTACTACTCCAGTGGAATGCAAAGATATTTACTTTATTAAATATTCATTTAAATGTTGATGGTTAACGACTAAAAGAATAGAAATCCTCAGGGAGAGAGAAAAATGCAATAATAATCTTGAACAATTTAGAAAAAAAGGCATACGATCAAAAAAAAAAAAAGAATCATTCTGAGGGGAAAGAGGAATAATACATGACAAGTAGGATACAAAATGAAAATATCAAGTTTAAATAAATTTATGTCATTTCAATAAATGTGCCAGATAATACAAAATAATTATGCCTTTAACAAGACATCTTCTCCATCCATCAGTCTGTTTTTCTCCCTCCCTCCCTCTCTCTCTCTCTCTCTCTCTTTCTCACACACAAAATTATGGTTAATGAGATATAATAAGAGCTTCATAAGTGCCCTTGAAGGAGGAAGATGGACTTTTTCATTCATTTCTCCTTCCCTCTGGCTGAAATGAAAATAGTATACCCAGAGCTTCAGTAGCTCTGTTGAGCTATGAGATGGAAATAATATGTTGAGGATGATAGAGCAACAAGATGGAAGGCAGATGGTTTCCTCACAACTCGGGACCCCATACCAGCTCTGGGGTGCCTTGCTTCAGATTTTGTTCTTACAGTTGTGATCTGTCCTTGGGAATGAGGCCTGCATTGCCCTGGGAAGTGGAATCAAGGTCATTTGGACAAGGCATACCACAGTCCCAAAGATCTGGAACATAGTCTAGACAGGTAGACACATCCCTATGACTAGAAGAAAAATACTACTAAAGGGAAGCCAGAGAAAACCCTCTAAAGAGGAAAGTCTCAAGGTAAAAACTATGATACTTGGACCTAAGGAGGAGCAGAAAGCCCCATAGAGTTGTGATGAGGAATAAATAAAATAATGTAGGGAAAGTAGGTAGCTCAATACCAAATAGAAAGGAAACACTCATGCTGATGTCAACTGGGTGCCAGGCATTATGCTGAGTACAGAGTCAAGACTGACCCTGAGAGTGACGCCTGAACATCATTCCCATTACTGAAGTCCTCTCTTCTCTTCTAGTGCTTCTTTCTCTAGCTTTCCTCCTGTCAACATTTTTTGTTTTTTGAGCCTAGGAGGGAATTTTTTTAGCCTCTGCTAAGAACGCAGTCTCTCAAAGGACAACATGGTAATGGAACTGTAGGAAATGTTCACCCATGAGAAACATTTATCCTACTCCAAACTGAAGGTACTCTATGCTAGGTCTCATGTGACAGAGTCCCACAGCTCTTTCAAACGAAAGATGCACAGGATTTCCAGGAATGACTAACTGCAGTAAAATATAAGGACCAACAATGGGAGAAAATATATATAAGCCTTGGTCCTACAAATTCAATCAGGGACAAGTCCTCTGGCTAAACTTTTAGATCAAACTGAAGCTTTTTGAAATTGTGGTTTGTGAAGGATTGTTCTTTCCAGTCGCCTTTAAATCCAGTCAGCCAGCTAATTAAATACCCAGTTCTCAAAATGATTCCAATAAACAGAATCCACAATAATAATACACTTTTATATTTCCTTAGCAGTTTACAGAAAAATGTATTTATAACCATCTCTTATGGCCAACAATGGCTTTGTAAGTTCCAACTAACATCTTCATGTGACAACAACCCACTGGAATTATTTTATCACTGGCAGTGTTTTTCAAAGGATTTATAGATTCTATAAAAGGGTTGTCTCTATAGAAATTTCTACCAACAAACATTTCACAGGCTTCTTGCAGGAGGAATATTATAGACAGGAGCTAATTTCATCTAACTTTTGAGTAATAATCAGTTCTTATCTGTATAATCTTTATAATTAGTGTAATATTTGCTAAACTTGGAAGAAATACTCAGGGATACACATTCATGGTGAAATTTGACATTCACAAAGGGCATGATTTCTTCTTTCAGGAGGCTGTTTGGACTCACTGGAAATGTCATAAGTCCCCCATAGCTAGAGCACCAGAGAATGAAATCTTGCATTCTATGGCGTGTGGGAATCCCTCACTGGAGTAACAATGGATGATTAAATCTATAGTGGCTCAAACTTGGAATTTACCAGACTTATTGTCTTCCAGATTCTTGGAATATTAGAACTGGAGACCACCTAGAGGATCTCTCAACTCCAAAGGCATATTAGAACAATCTGAAGAGCTTTTAAACTTACAAATGCCCAGGGGCGCCTGGGTGGCGCAGTTGGTTAAGCGTCCGACTTCAGCCAGGTCGCGATCTCGCGGTCCATGAGTTCGAGCCCCGCGTCGGGCTCTGGGCTGATGGCTCAGAGCCTGGAGCCTGTTTCTGATTCTGTGTCTCCTTCTCTCTCTGCCCCTCCCCCGTTCATGCTCTGTCTCGCTCTGTCCCAAAAATAAATAAACGTGGAAAAAAAAAAAATTTTAAACTTACAAATGCCCAGAAGTATCTCAGACCAGTTAAATTAAAATATCTGAGGATAATCAGTAAACATTGGTATATGCTTAAACTTCTCCATGTGATTCTAATGTGCAGCCAGGTTTATATTTAATTGTCTTTTAGCCAAACTCCTCAATTTACACAAGAAGAGATCTAGTAATTCTAGGGATCTGTGCATGGTGACAGGTTTATTCTCTGATTTCTCCTGTCATTTCCCTAATGGCTCTGCATCTAGAAATTAAAACTCCTGATCAGCTCAATACATCTGTACCCTGAAGTGGCAACTTTAAGAAGCTTCTTAGATCCCACTACATAAAGGAATTCATATTTTAACCAAGCATGAAGTCAGACTTGTGAGAATCACATTACAATTCAGCATGCGTAGATTTAGAACAATAAGAGGTCCATGAATTAAAGGTAAAGTTATTCCAGGGAGCCTCTAAAATCCGTTTCAATCTAACAGTCTTTGCTTAAGTTTCATTTTAAAATTCAGCTTCTTTCACAGTAGGCTGATGGAGAACACAGTCCAATAGAGAGAGAAACTCCAATCTCCCTATTATCCATGTAGAGATAGATTCAGCCCTTGCTAACCTTATAAATGAACATATATGTATTGCATGCTTCTAGTGGACAAATCATAATTGTTGGATATAATCTCTACACTCAAAGAACACATACATCACTGAGTATATGAAACAAAGGAAAGAAAGTTAACTAGATTGCTTTGAACTTATTGTAGGTTCTCAAAATAGCTTATGGCGATTGAGTTGTTGATTTAACTACTGCTTTTCCAATAGTCCAACATTTAATGATTCAGGTAATTTAATAAATATAAATTAGGTTATAACATTAGACTTTTGGTTCTCCTACCCAACAGGATTTTTTTTTCCTATCTCCTCTTGATTACTAGCCTGCCTTCTGGATAGTTCTATCTGGACATGATGGAATGGGATATTAAAGCACTCTCCTGTGTTCTACTCTGTCATCTTTTCTCCTATTGGTTTACCATAATCTCAAATTGTGGAAATGAAGAAAAACTTGGATTATCCAGGCTTGCATAAAGCCTACTCTTCCCTCTGACAATAAGCTTCCCCAAATGAGAAGATCCTCTTTATTCCCTCTAAAGTTCTATCAAAGGGCCCTACCATGGTTTCACGGTCAAAAGTCCAAATCACCTTCCTACCCTTTTCAGTGGAAAATATACACCATCTGTCAAGTAAAGTTTCCCTGAGAATATTAATGCTGCTGCAGGAAGTGTCTGTATCATCATGACCGTTCCACAAATGGATGTTTCATATAGAGGTTTTGACATGATGATTCTGTAGCTGTTCTGCCAACATCGGCAAAGAAACTATCATAGTAAGTTCTGGAAAATGTCTCAGTCAGTCTTAAAGCCTAGGTTTTCTGACACAGTGAAGAGAAGAGGGATAATACTCTGAGAAACTGATCCTGGAAAACTGACCTTTGATTCACCCTTGTCATTATTACTCGAAAATGTCATAGAGTTCCACTTACAGCCATGTTCTGACAAGTGTGTGTATCTAGCAATTACATTTGTTGTCTCTGTTGAGGACCTCCTATCAATTGCTACCACCCTTTTGAAAATTGTGAAACACATAGACAAACTGCAAAAGAGTTCATTGACTTCACAAGCTAATTTCTTTTCTGAAAATTACATGAAACTGTATATTCATCAATGTGCTATTCAGCAATCATTTATTAAGACCCAGCACAACAATACTGACATGAGAACTAAACTTGAATGTTGCATATATTAGCTTCACTAAGTGTTCTTCCTAACACCCTTTTTTTTTTCCATTTTGTTACTTGCTCAAAGTGTATTCACCACAGGAAATATTCAAATTCAAGTTGGAATTAACAGCGATCTGTCTTGGTCAACATCTCTAACTGTGAGTCTCATCAACATACATGGATATGTTTCCTCACTATTTGAACTTGCTACTCCTTCTCTCTTCATATCTTTGTCATTGTCATTGCTGTTTCATTCCCTTTTCTGGCCACTGTCCAATGTCTCCTCATCCCTCAGTACCAGGTTTGATTCCAGCCTTCTCTATATAGTGTATTTGACTACCCAAGCAATCCAAAGTTTTTCTTTGAATTTCTATAGCACGTATTATCTATATTAGTGTTCTGACATTGTTATGATTTAATTGTGAAACATCTTACAGTACAAAGCATTCTACTATGTGATGTTAATTTTGTAACCCAGACTCTAAGTGCTGTAGAAGTGATGAGAAGAGTAAGATTAATGAAAGATGTTTATGTTTTCATTTATTTCAAGCACGGATTAAAGCAGATGTTTCTAGATGTAAAATCCAATGCTTCTTTCAACTTGGAAGTTGTGCCAACTCCTAGATAAGGATATTTTTTTGCCAAGAAGCAGAGAAGTGATGAGTTTCCGGTGAGTATTTCTAAGTCCCCTTCAGTGGAGGCAGAAATGAAAGGCAGCAGCTGTTTATCATGCTTTATTGAGATTGCAAATTTCATCATTTAAGCACTGAATTGATTAATCTAAAACACCGCATTGAGTATGTTTTCTGGAAATTGATGAATATGCAAATAGGATGTTGGAGGAAGTTTTACTCCTCAGAGTAATTGAAGAGGAATTTTATTGTCTACCAATATATAGCTATCTAAAAGGTCTTGTACACATGTAGATATTTAAGACTTTACTGATGTTTGAGGTAACAGACCTACCTCCCCTAAATCATTGCTTTCCAAATTTAAATGCGCATGCAAATCGCTTGAGGATCTCGATTAAAACACAGATTTTAACTGAGAAGTCCTGGGATAGGGCCAAGATTCTGCAACCCTAGTAAGCTTCCAGGTGATGAAGACCATACTTTGAGTAACAAGGTCCTAAACCACCTTTCTCTCATTGACATGAGGCATCATGTTCCTCCTCCATTTTTCACTCACCTGAGAGTGCCCACTACTGTAGCTAGGAAGGTGCTGCCACATGTTTAAGGTCAAGGAGTTGTGTTTCTGTAGTATAAAATATACAATGCATTTCCTTGAGAACTGGTGTTACAGATGGTGATTAAGTGTAGTTGAATAATGTAGCCCATTTTCTTTATTCTTTCAACATTCACTGAGTGTTGTCTATATGTAAGGCATAAAAACAAAGATAAATGTAGCCAAGTTCATGGTTATGATGTTAGCTTGTTTCCCCCTGGAACTCAAGAATTCATAGCATTTTAGAGGTGTGTAAACATCAAGATATCAATAATTTCTCGGAGTAATTTAAGGAGTGACGTACTTCATCTACATCATTTATGGATTAATAACAATTGAGTTGCTGATGCCAGGAATAATCCTGCCCTTCCCCATGTAAGGGAGGAGAAAGCCTGGAAAAGAAAATCAAGGAATGTTGGTAAAAATTGCAATTGTAACGAAAAAAAAATTATTTTAAGTCCTAATCAGACAAATCCTGGGAATACTAGGCCCCAATTTTTGTTCCTTTTCCTTGAAAATTTTCAGTGTTATTCATTTTCTTACTCATTAATTCCCTGTTTCAACCAGCATTTACTACATGCCAGAGATTTCTCTGGATCCTGGTAAGACTATGGTGAATGAAACAAGATTCCTGACTATATAGAGTTGTGAAACACAGAATGACAACGTATAGCAAATTAATTAAGAAATAGATGAGAAAATATTTGAGAAGGATTAATACTTGAAATAAGTAACACAGACAAAGTTCGGTGATAATGGCTGGGAAGGAGGTTGTGTCAGATGATATCTGCATGTTATTACCCACTATCTCTGGTACAGACTTCCAACATGATGCTTCACTTTTTTTTTTTAAGTTTATTGATTTACTTATCTATTTAGAGAGAAAGAGAATGAGCAGGGGAGGAGCAGAGAGATAGGGAAACAGAGAATCCCAAGCAGGCTCCACACTGTCAGCCAAGAACCTGTTGTGGGGCTTGATCTAATGAACCGTGAGATCATGACCTGAGCTGAAATCAAGAGTCAGATGCTTAACAGACTGAGCCACCCAGGTGCCCCAATGCCTTACTTTTTAACCAGGAATTCCCTGCTCACCAAGGCATTTTTCTAGAGTTTGAGGGATGATTTTTACACACCCCTTTTTGTTCAAGAATCTTAATCCTAGTCTCCTGAAAGTCAGTTTTTATAACTATTTTTCCATGCCATCGTCTAATAGACTCATAGCAGCATGCCCTGATAGCCTACAAAATAGTTATGCAGCTAGTATTTTCCCCTTCCCCTAATATTTCACTATATCTGTAATACAAGATAATTGCTTTTGTGTGAGAAGGGAAATACAAAGTCTTCCTTTATGGAAACATATATGAAACCAATACCAGAATTCCCTAAGGGAATCAAACTGGGATGGTGAAGATAGGACATTGACCTTGGAAAAGAACAAATGAATAGGCTTTCCACAGGCAAGATGATGGAAGCATTTGGATGTCAATAAATTGTGGACAATGGCTCTGACAGGAAGGGAAATTAGCATTTGGTGGATATTCTACTGTGTTGGTGATACTGTACCCAGTACTTATGATATATGTCCAATCCAGGAGCCTATCTTTCACATATATTAATTCTGTTCACTGAGAAAATTAGATCCAAGATTCAGGCAACTTGGAACATATCATGTTGGTAAATGTCCAGATAATAGGAATACCTTATGGAAGGTAAGAAGAATCACAAGCATGAGGGCAGGTCCTTGGATCCTCAGAGATTTATGAGCAGTACAAAGTGCTATCTATGCAAATGTGCTCAGCTCTATCAGAAAGGTTCCTACTGCCTTCCTCTTGGGACGTCAGTTTCAGAGTTCCTATCAGAGTTCCTTTAGAAATCTGGTTCTCACTCTGTCCCTACTCTGCATTGATATGTTATGCAGGTGGCTTGGTACCTAATCTTACTAATCAACTCACTCTGTGTACACACACTATCTTTTAAATACCTGAATATTTCACTCACAGACTGCCCCACTGACATTCCTACCCATGTCTGTCCTTTGACCATTACAAGTGACTCATGTTGCAGCCAAACTGGTGATACAATGGTAAGTTGGAGACTGGTTTCATGTGAATTAATACAGCTCTTAGTGTTAAACCTCTGTATACTTTCTTATTGTCTTGAGCATAATGAATCAGAAAATCAAAAAGCATGTATATTGCCATTCACAAAGGGCATCTGAGTGTATTTTTAAAATTTGTTTTAAATTTGTGAATCCAGTATAAAATAACAGATGGAATGAAGATATCCACTCTATCAAGGGCGCTGCTCATATATTTCAAATCTATATGTAAACATTTAGAAACTGAATCTTTGTAATTAAATAAGATTTTCCTATAGAGACACCTGAGTGGCTCAGTTGTTTAAGTGTCTGACTTTGGCTCAGGTCATGATCTCACAGTTTGTGGTTCAAGCCCCGCGTCAGGCTCTGTGCTGAGAGCTCAGAGCCTAGAGCCTGCTTCAGATTCTGTGTCTTCCTCTCTCTCTGCTCCTCCCCCACTCATACTCTGTCTGTCTTTCTCTCAAAAATAAATAAACATTAAAAAATTAAAAATATATATATTTCCTTATAGAAGGCATTCACTAATTTCCTTTCAATATTTTTATTATCATTCAACAGTAATGATCCATACCATAGGCCAAAAGCTTTTATTTTTTTTCCCATTTAAGGTTTCCATTTATTTTATTACTATCTGTATACAAATGGAAAAGTACCCAGAACATGTAAATAATTGATGTAAATAATTCAGAGATGGAGCTCTTTTTCTGTTCAGAATGCCATTACTTTTCCCAGTTTTAAATGAATTGATGAGTAAATGTAGTTTCTATTATCTAAAGATTGTTCTAGCATGAATAATACTGATATTTGAGATAATACCTGCCATACCTACCTCAAAGTTAGACTTAAATATATTCATCTCTTGCCATTGAACAAATGCATACTGAGTGCGGATTATGTGCCCGGCACTGCAGCAGACTAATTTTCTCACAAGACTGTAAACTTGGATGAATCCTTTATGAAATAATTAAAATTCTATACTACTCAATTAGCCAATATTCTCCTTAACTCTCAGTGAAGGTTTCAAGGTGGGTATTATTCTAGTTTTGCCAACCAGCAAACAAAAACTCAGACAAGTTAGGACGCTTGCCCACATCCATACGGATAATAAATCTCAGAAGTTCCCTTGGGTGGGTGTGAGCTCAAGATCTTATCTTTCCAAGACACCTCCTCTTTCTACTTCAGCACATGGCCCCATGCACTTCCATCTGCGTGACTATTTCCTGCATCAGTGGTAGCAGCATTGTGATAATAATCCTAAATGCCCTCTGCACTGAGCCTTACAGGTTTCAGACTTGGTCTTCACGATAACCCTGAAAAAGGTGGGCGAGTATAATTACATATCTGATATTAAGCCTCTTCATCATACTTACTTTCTTGAATTTTAATAACTACTTCTGTCTCCTTGAAGCCAAGAGCCATCTCTTATGTATTTTTCTATCCTTATACCTTAGCATAATGCTGGGTGCACAGCAGATGATCTGTAAATTGATTTGGAATGAATGTTTCTGAAATTTTTCCCTCATTTACATTCGCAATAATAGTGCAAAGTTATAGCAAAAGTTTACATTATGTACAGTATTTCCCGGTTTAAAAAAATTCGTATGTAGTCGGAAATGGATTCCCATCAAAATGATTCAAATAAAATTAAGAGCTCTGTATTTGATGAAATGGGCCTTGAGTGGGATAATATATTGGCAGAGCCTTGAAAACTATGGAGTATTTGCAAATATAAAATACTATTATCATCTCTGAAAGATCTAGTCTAATCCTGTCAAAGATCATTTCATTTTGTTTTCAGACATTGCCACATTACGTGTCACATGTTTTCTGCACCAGGCTATCTTTTGTTGTACACTGAAGATAACTCTTAAACTATTAACCTCAGAACAATCTGGTATGATGGCAATTCTTTTATGAAGCAATTAAATTCAGGCAAATAAAAAGGCAGAAATGACAGTAACCAAATGAGGAAAAGACAAGATTAAATTATGTCATAAATTAGAAAGAGACAGGTGTATCGTTTTTCCGTGCTGAAGAAATGCCCTACCTCATTACTAAATTCTAGCACACTACCACTCACGCTGACCCTACCTGCAAGTGGCTCCCTCCTTCATGCTTCTCAAAATTATCTCCTCTATAGAATTCCATAACATTTTTCACAACAACCCACTATCTCAGGAACACAGAAGAATTATAGCTCTCTCACATCATTAACATTTCTTTTTTTTTTTTTTTTCTCATTAGTGAGATTAAGCCCACAGTATCAGGCTGGATTCTTAGTCACAAGCAAGAGAAACCAATTATAGCTGATTTAAGCAGAAGAAAAACTTGTTTAAGGGATATTAGGTAGTTCATGAATCACCCAGAAGGGGGGGCCACATCTGGGGATGTTCAGACAGTAGTAATGCTCAACATTATACTGTGTAACTTGCCTTGAGGACACGGTAGCTAAAAGCCTCCACTGCACAACTAAAGACAGCAGATAGGACATAGGATGGTGTTGCAGGGACTGTCACCACCACTGGCTGAACAACTCACTGTCCCTCTCGGCCAGAAGCATCTTTACTGGTTCTGCTTCCTTGAGAGCATACTGCTGAGTCAAGCCTGATAGGTTCATCTGATTGGCAGTCTTGAGTCATGCATCCAAATTACGGCCACAAAGAAAGCCAAGAAAGCAAGCATCAGTCAGGAAAGCAAGCATCTAGCTTGTATATAAGATAGCATCTCTGACTCTTACCATGACCCACTGGGGTTCAGATGCTGGGCTGTCACAAAGAAAGACAAATGTACACTGCAACTTAATGAACGGCTTCCTTTGCTACAAAGCAACTAAAAGGGATCTGAATTCACAAATAAATAATCTTTTTTAAGGAGTTCATAACCTAATAGCCTAAACATTTATCAGGAATCAATGTGGAACATGAACCAATGTGGAATACCTTTTGTAGATTGCTATTATACCAGAAATTTCCTTGTTTAAATTATTTTTTAATGTTTATTCATTTTTGAGAGAGAGAGACAGAGACAGAGCACGAGCATGAGCAGGGTAGGGGCAGAGAGGGAGAGGGAGACACAGAATCTGAAGCAGGCTCCAGGCTCTGAGCTGTCAGCACAGGGTTTGAGCCCACAGACCGTGAGATCATGACCTGAGCCGAAGTTGGACACCCAACCGACTGGGCCATCCCGGTGCCCCAAGAAATTTCCTTGTTTCAAAACACTTTTTGTCAGGATGCTAACAATTATTACATGTTAAAAAGATTTGTGGGTCAAAGTTAGATTAAAGAGTGTAGGAAACGCCAGATTAAAGAGGTTTCTTTCCTAAAAAATTATTGTAGCTCTTTTTTTTTTTTTTTTTTTTAATTTTTTTTTTTTTTCAACGTTTATTTATTTTTGGGACAGAGAGAGACAGAGCATGAACGGGCAAGGGGCAGAGAGAGAGGGAGACACAGAATCGGAAACAGGCTCCAGGCTCTGAGCCATCAGCCCAGAGCCTGACGCGGGGCTCGAACTCACGGACCGTGAGATCGTGACCTGGTTGAAGTCGGACGCTTAACCGACTGCGCCACCCAGGCGCCCCTGTAGCTCTTTAATATACCTATGTGTAGTATAACAGAAAGCTATAGTGTGTAGAATTGTTCTGTTGACTGACCCTAAATCCCCTTCCTTCTTTCTTCTCTCTCACATTGTTTTCTTTCTTTCCTCTTTTGCTTCATATAATATCCCCTGGACTAGTGATTTTTCCGAATACATTTGGCAAATATATTCTTACTATTTTAAATAATTGCAAAGCAGCTGTTGCTATCAGCAAGAATAAATGACCCTATATAAACAAATCTGTCTCAGTGCTGTCTGTTTTACAATCAACTTCTATTTTTAATTGTCTTGTCAAGAAAACTATGGAGAAATAGAAGGTTAATCTTCATTGCAATGTCCTTTTCCGAATTCTGTAAGCTTGATTCACATAAAGCCCCCATTTTTGTACATCAAAAATTGTCAGAGATTAGTATACATGTACTCATTTTAATAGCATATCTGTCATGAACAAGAATAATAATTCATATTCGTGTAACACTCTATTCCTTTCAAAGCACTAACATGACACTTGAGAACCACTCATTTAATTCTAAAGTATTTTACCCATTTTGAAAGGAGCAGTCTGGAAGAGAGATAAAGTTGGTAAGGATAAATGAACATGTTTAAAAATCTGGAAGAGCAGTTCCACTGCTCAACCCTCTCAAATATTTTGGCAGAGGACATATTCTAATTCTGCAAAAAAAGAACTTGACCTCTCGGAATTTCTGCTGATCTGGATCCCTCTACCTACTCATTAGTTTATTCACCAATAAATATTTTCGTATCAACTTTGTGGCAGCTTGACTAAAAGCTGCGCAAAGTCTACAAAAAAGAGTATCATATTATAATCATCGATACCCAGTAGTTTATCTACTGTGACAGAGGAATGTCTATTCTGAAATTCCTATGAAAGAGAGAGAATGGGAATTACTTAGAGTAGTTCTCGTTCATCAAAACCATTTGGGGATTTTGCTGGTTGTTTTCATTTTTACTTATTCTACTCCTGAAGCCAAGACTACACTAACTAAGCATGTTAACTAACTTGAAAATAAATTAAAAAGGGGCGCCTGGGTGGCGCAGTCGGTTAAGCGTCCGACTTCAGCCAGGTCACGATCTCGCACTCTGTGAGTTCGAGCCCCGCGTCGGGCTCTGGGCTGATGGCTCAGAGCCTGGAGCCTGTTTCCGATTCTGTGTCTCCCTCTCTCTCTGCCCCTCCCCCGTTCATGCTCTGTCTCTCTCTGTCCCAAAAATAAATAAACGTTGAAAAAAAAATTAAAAAAAAAAAAAAAGAAAAGAAATTAAAAAAATAAAAATAAAAAATGATAAAGAAGAGAAAATACAAAAAAAATTTTTTTTCAATACATAGTCCCTCTCCCAGAGATTCTTATTCAGTTGGTCAGAGGTAGCATTCAGTTTTGTCTTCTATTAAAATTTCACTATGGGATTTTAATATACCACCAACATTGATAACTATCTTAAAAAATCTGGGAACCACTTCTTTCTCTCAATGGTGAGTCCCATACAAACTTAAATTACTGTTTACAGTTTAATACAAAATTGCCATTAGTATATGTGCTGCCGAAGCGAGCACTACAAAATTGCCATTAGTAAATAGTACTAAAAATTAAATGTAACTGTTGAGAATTATATTTTGGAAAGTGTAGTACATATTAAATGATTGCTAAGGGCTCTTGTTAATCATTTATAAGCATTCGAGTAAGTTATCTGGAACTATGGCACATACATCACCAAATACCTAATACTTGGGAACCTTGGGAATATTCAAAATATATACAAATCAAATAATTTGAAAGGAAAGAAAATACGGAAAATATGAATTGGATATAGTTGAATATGGCTATGACACTACTCTGAGGAAAAAGAGCATAAAATATATTTAATCTAAATAACTTGAATGTTATGCTTACATAAAGTCATCAAATTAAGTATATGACCATTACAGAAGAAGAGTCCTGTTTAAAAAGAATGTCTAATACAGAGAGAGAACCCAAGATGGTGACCTAGAAAGACCTTGAACTCACCTCTATGGACACACCAAATCTACACCCATTTATAGAGCAATTCCTCCTGAACAAGATCTGAGGGCTGACTGAACAGCTTCTGCCCAACAAAAGATAGAAAGACCACAGAGAAGAGAAGAGCAAGAGAGTTGAAGACTTTGTCACAAATGGAACCCCACCCCTGAAGCTGTAAATTGCAGAGGGGAGGAAACTGTCGAGGGACTGTAAGCAGATTCATCTGCCCTGGGGCACATAAAAAAAAAAAAAAAGACATAGTTGGGGCGCCTGGGTGGCTCAGTCAGTTGAGCGTCTGACTCAGCTCAGGTCACGATCTCGCGGTCCATGAGTTCGAGCCCCGCGTCGGGCTATGGGCTGATGGCTCAGAGCCTGGAGCCTGCTTCCGATTCTGTGTCTCCCTCTCTCTCTGCCCCTCCCCCATTCATGCTCTGTCTCTCTCTGTCTCAAAAATAAATAAACATTAAAAAATTAAAAAAAAAAAAAGACATAGTTTAAAAGGACAAATGGAATATAAAAAAACACCACCAGAACCCTGCCAAATGGCAAGAAAGCTGCTGGAACTCCCTCCAGGTAGACAAATGGCCAGTGCCACAACCTACTTTCCTCATCTACCTTGATAGTGTAGACTGGAGCAGGCTCTGGGTGTCATAGCCGGCCTGCTGCCTCAACAAGCCCCAGGCCCCTAGTCCTTACCAGCTCTGGATGTCCTGGGGCACAGAGGAAAAAAAAAAAAAAGTGACTTAAAGTGGAACTAGAATAAAATAAATAAATAAATAATAAAAAATAAAAAAAATAAAGTGGAGCTAGAATATAAAGATTCCAGCTCTAGAACTCTGCCAAATGACAGGGAAGCTGCTAGACTTCTATCCAGATCAGAGGGCCCGGCAAGTGCCAGGGTTTATGTTTCTTTTCTGCCTTGGTAGCAGAGATGGATGCAGGGTCCAGATGGCCTAGTTGACCTACCTACCACTTGAGGGAGCCCCAAGCCCCTAGCCCACAAAGACCCAGCCATCCTATCAAGGTGGCCCTAGCACAATACATTTCAGGCCATACCTGATCAGTGCTGACTACAGCTCCAGCCATCTCACTGAGGTGACACAGGCACAAGGCACCCAGAACACTTAAGACCCATACCACTTTGGCTCTAGGTGACTTTCCTGTGTACGCACAGTGCAGAATGCCCCAGGACCTCCCAGCCCATGCTTGCTTCTGCTCTGGATGACTCACCAGAGCACCCCCTGTGTGAAGCACCATGGGACAATTGACCTATGCCCAACTCAACTCCAGCCACCCCACCAGGACACCCCTTGTATAGAGTACACTAGGACCCCCCTCCCCCACCCTCCCACAGCTTGCATGTATCTATTGCAGCTTCAGCTGTCCTGCCAGGGTGCTAGCTACATGAAAATCCTCTTAAGACCTCCCTGGCTTTTGGAGAAAGAAGATCTCTTTTGCACCGTTAGTGGGAATGCAAGCTGGTGCAGCCACTCTGGAAAACAGTATGGAGGTTCCTCAAAAAATTAAAAATAGAACTACCCTATGACCCAGCAATTGCACTACTAAGTATTTACACAAGGGATACAGGTATGCTGTTTTGAAGGGACACATGCACCCCCATGTTTATAGCAGCACTATCCACAATAGCCAAAGTATGGAAAGAGCCCAAATGTCCATTGATGGATGAATGGATAAAGAAGATGTGGTATATATATACAATGCAGTATTACTCAGCAATCAAAAAGAAGGAAATCTTGCCATTTGCAACTACATGGATGGAACTGGAGGGTATTACGCTAAGTGAAATTAGTCAGTCAGAGAAAGACAAATATCATATGACTTTACTCATATGAAGACTTGAAGATACAAAACAGATGAACATAAGGGAAGGGAAGCAAAAATAATATAAAAACAGGGAGGGGGACAAAACATAAGAGACTCTTAAATATGGAGAACAGAGGGTTACTAGAGGGTTGTGGGAGGGGGGATGGGCTAAGTGGGTAAGGGCATTAAGGAATCTATTCCTAAAATCATTGTTGCACTATATGATAACTAACTTGAATGTAAATCTAAAAAAATAAATTAAATTAAAAAAAAAAAGATCCCTCTGGCTTTCATGCACTTCAGCAGCAGCTGTCCTGCCAACGTGCCCTCTGTGTTGTGGAGAGTTGCAAGATCCCCCCAGATTGCACCCCCTTCAGTTTCAGCGATCCTGCCAAGCTGTCATCTGCATGGAGAGCCTCAGGACTGCCCTGAACCATGCCCACTTCAGCTGTAGCCATCTGACCAGGAGGCTCCAAAACAGAATACACTAGAACCCCTAGTATACTCCAGCCATAGCTCCAGCCTGCCAAAGTCACCAGGCACACACAGTCAACACAACCATAGAAGGAACATATGCAACAATCATAGAAGATCATTCCTTTAAGTTTAGGAGAAGGAGCCGTTTCACCAAATTCATAAAAACAAACACAGAAAGTCAAGCAAAATGAAGAAATGAAGGAATATGTTCCAAATGAAAGAACAAGGCAAAACCTTAGAAAAAAGAACTACATAAAATGGAGACTATCTATCTGATAAAAAGTTCAAAGTAATGATTGTAATGACATTAACTAGACTACAGAGAGGAGTGGATGATCACAGTGAAAACTTCAACAAAGAGATAGGAAATATAAGAAAAAAACCAATCAAAGTTGAAGAATAAATAACTGAAATAAAAAATACACTAGAGGGAATCAACAGTAGATTAGAAATTGCCATAGAATGGATCAGCAATCCGGAGGACCGGGTAATGGAAAGTACTCAAGCTGAACAACAAAAAGAGAAAAGAATTTTACAAAATGAAGACAGGTTAAGGGATCATTTGGACAACATCAAGTGAACAAACATTTGCATAATAAAGATCCAAGAAGGAGAAGAAAGCGAAAAAGGGGCAAAAAACTTAGGTGAAGAAATAACAGCTGAAAACTTCTTTGTCCTGGGGAAAAAACAGACATCCAGCTTCAGGAAGCACAGAGTTCCAAACAAGATGAACCCAAAAAAGTAATGATAAAAAGGGAATCTCAAAAGCAGCAAACAAGAAGCAACTAGTTACATATACAGGGCACCCCAGAAGGATATCAGCTGATGTTTCTGCAGAAACTTTGCAGGCAAGATGGGAGTGGCCTGTTAAAAGGAAAAAAAAAACATACAACCAAGAATACTCTTACCAATAGGCCAGTGTTTAGAATTGAAGGAAGGATAAAGAGTTTCCCAGACAAACATAAGGTAAAAGAGTTTATTGACACTACACAGGTTTTACAAAACGAATTAAAGATAATTATTTAAGGGGAAAAGAAAAAGCCATAATGAGAAATACAAAAATGATGAGAGAAAAACATGTCATGACTGAAAGCAAACATATAATAAAAGTACTAGAGCAATAAATTATAAAATTAATATAAAAGCTAAAATCAAAAGTAGCAAAATAAATTATACCCAAAAAGGTAGGTAAGGGGACTCACAAAATAAAAGATGTAGAATATGACATTATATACATAAAACATGGAGGAGGGGGTAAAAATGAAGTTCTTTTAGAATGCATTCACTCTTAAGTAACCATCAACTTAATATAGACTACTATATATTTAGGATGTTACATATGAACCTCATGAGAATCAAAAATCAAAAACCTATAATAGACAAAAAATAAAGAGAAAGAAAGCCAACTATAACATTAAAGAAAGTCATCAATCATGAGGAAAAAGAGACAGAGATAAAGGAACACGGAAAAAATACAAAAACAGCCAGAAAACAATTAACAAAATGGTAATAGTACATAACTATCAGTAATTGCTTTAAATGTAGAGTCTAAATGCTCTAATAAAAAGACGTTGGGTGGAAAGAATGGATGGAAAAACACAACCCATCTATATGAGTCCTATAAGTGATTCACTTTAGACGTAAAGATACAGACTGAAAGTGAGAAGATGAAAAAGATATTCCATGCAACTGAAAGTTGAAAAAAAAAAAAAAAAGTTGAGGTAGCCACACTTATATCAGACAAAATAGACCTTAAAACAAAGACTATAACAGGAAACAAAGGCATTTCATGGTATTAAAGGGATCCATACAATAAGAGGATATAACAACTATAAATATCTATGCACCCAACATTGAAGCACTAAATACAAAAAGCAAATATTAACAGAAATAAAGGGAGAAATTGACTGTAATGCAATAATAGTAAGGGACTTTAATAGCCTATTTACATCAATGGATGGATCATCCAGGCTGAAATCAATAAGGAAACCGGGTCTTTGAGTGACAAATTAAACAGGATGGACTTAAGAGATATATACAGAACATTACATAAAAAAACAAACAAACAAGCAACAACAACAAAAACAGAATATATATTCTTTTCAAGTACAAAAGAAACATGCCCCAGTATAGATCATATGTTAGACCACAAAACAATTCTCAATAAATTTAAGAAGGTTGAAATCATATCAAATATGTTTTCCAATAACAGTATGAAGCTAGAAATTAATTATAAGGAAATAACTGGAAAAAATGACAAATACACAGAGGCCGAGCAACATGTTACTAAGCAGCCAATAGGTAAATAAAGAATCATAGAGGAAATCAAAATATATCTGGGTGCAAATGAAAATGGAAATACATCAGTTTAAAATACTGGAGACACCATAAAAACGGTTCTATACCAATTTATACCAATACAGGCCAACCTCAGGAAACAAAAAAAAAAAATCTCATATAAAAAAATCCAACCTTGCTTCTAAACGAACTAGAAAAAGAATAAACAAAGCCCAAAGTTAGTAAAAGGAAAGAGATAATAGAGATCAGAGAAAAATAAAGGAAATAGAAACAAAAAAAAAAATAGAAAAGATCAATGAAACCAAGAGCAGCTTCTTTGAAAAAATAACAAAATTAATAAAACTTTAGTCAGACTCAGGAGGAAAAAAAGAGAGGACCCAAATAAATAAAACCCGAAATGAAAGAGAAATAAGAGGGATGGGAGTGGAGGGATGGGCAAAACTGGTGAAGGGAGTGAAAGGTACAGCCTTCCAGTTATAGAATGTGTAAGTCACAGGGATGAAATGTACAGCGTAGGGAATATTATTAATTGTATGGTAATAGTGTTGTATGGTGACAGATGGTAGCTACACTTCGGTGAGCATTGCATAATGTATACAGTTGTTGAATCACTATGTCGCACAGCTGAAACTCATATAACATTGTGTATCACCTATACTTTAGTAGAAATATTAATATATAGGGGTGCCTGGGTGGCTCATTCAGTTAAGTGTCTGACTCTTGATTTCAGCTCAGGTCATGATCGCATGGTTCGGGAGTTCGAGCCCCATGTTGGGCTCTGTGCTGATAGCACAGTGCTTGGGATACTTTCTCTCCCTTTCTCTCTGCCCCTCCCCTGCTCTCTTTCATACACACTCTCTCTTTCAAATCAATAAACTTAAAAAAATAAATATTAGTATATAAATAAAAATAAAACACAGACACACAAAACAAACATCATAGTTATTCTGTAGGATATAATAAAAATATACTCCTAATGAATAAAAGCATAAGACACTCACAGAGAAATAAAAACTATAACAGAGAAATAAATTAAAAAATTTAAACTTATGGGGCGCCTGTGTGGCTCAGTCAGTTAAGCGCTGACTTCAGCTAGGATCATGATCTCATGGTTTGTGGGTTCAAGCCCCATGTCAGGTTCTGTGCTGACAACTCGGAGCCTGGAGAATGCTTTGGATTCTGTATCTCCCTCTCCCTCTGCCCTTCCCCATCTCTCTCTCTCTCTCTCTCTCTCTCTCTCTCTCTCTCTCTCAAAAATAAATACACACTTAAACAATTTTTTTTATTTTAAATTTAAAATTCAGTATCTGAAAAAGGACAATTTAACTACATAGACCTAAAAACAGATGGAATTGGCAAAAGAATTGGTATGTATTAAGAATAAATCAATGGAAATAATCCAATCGAAATGAAAAATAAGAATAATTATTGAAAAAAAATTGAGCTTGTGGGAACGGTGGAGTAATAGAAAAAGGTATATGTATAAATGGAGTTCAGAAGGAGAGGAGAAAGAAAGAATGTGGAAGAAAAAATATTAAAGAAACAAAGACCAGAAATCCCTCAAACTTGATGATAGATATAAATATACAAGATCTAGAATATCAATAAATCCTTAAAAAGATAAAGAGAATATGTCACAAAGTGCCAAAAACTAAAATAAAGAGAAAACGGCCTGAAAAAAAAATGACACATTATGTACAGGGAACAACAATTTTAATGAAAGTGGAGTTTCTATTTGCAGACATGGAGGCTGGAAGATAATAGAAAAGAATTCTTAAGTACTAAAATAAAACATCCTTAGCTGAAAATAGTATATCCAGTAGAAAAAATTCTTGAAGAAAGAAAGCGAAACAAACATATTTTTAGAAAAAGGAAACTAAAATAATTAACTAGAACAAGTCATTGCCAGGAGACACGTACTATCAGAAATAGGTGGGCATTTGACATGAATTCTGAGCTATGCTCTCTTCCATCTCAGAGTTTTTACCTGTTATCCAACCTGTAGTCATCTGGTTTGAGAAAGAAAACATAAGACTCTCTTGGACATCCTCTTAGGTGTCCTCAAAGCTGCCTGTCACATTACAAACTGTAGGTTCTTCTCATTTGAAGTACAATGTACTTGAATGATAATGCCAAAGATAAAGAAGGAAGTGATATAAAATTGAAATAAGTTAAATGGTTTTCTTAACAAAATCTTCCTCTGGGAGTGAGCAAAGCTCTTCTAACCTTAAAAGCCTCTCTGACATTTCCAACCTAATGACTCTAATACTCTCTCCCTACATTTTAATAGTCTCCACTATTCACTTCCTTTCTTTATATCTCCCCTTAAAATAAAAGTCTTATTATGCCGGGGTGCCCAACTGGCTCAATCGGTAAAGCATGCAACTCTTAATCTCAGGGTTGTGAGTTCAAGCCCCATGTTGGACATGGAGCCTACCTAAAATAAAAATAAAATATTTTTTAAAAAGTCTTATTATGCCAATAAATCTTATGCAAACAACCCCAAATCTCTTGTCTTTCTCTTCTTTTGATAATTCAATCTGACAAATTCCCACCACTGAATGAACTTAACCATTTGTCTTCTGCATCCCTGTACTTAAGCCGACAAGTGCTGTGGACAAAGGCAAACAGGCAGACTGGGGTCTCTAAAAATTCACAGTTATTATGTTCAACTGAAGACTCACCACTGCTAAACAATCTTACTCTATTTTTGTTGTTATTGTCTGCCTCGTATCATCTACCACCTTGGGTTTTTTTTCTTTTTTCAGATTGAATTTTTTTTTTTTAATATATTTTTACAACCAAGTTAGTTAGCATATAGTACAACAATGATTTCAGGAGTACATTTCTTAATGTCCCTTACCCATTTAGTCCATCCCCCCTCCCACAACCCCTCCAGTAACCCTCTGTTTGGTCTCCATATTTAACAGATATATTCAGAACATTTCATCCTAAAGCAGCAGAATATACATTCTTCTCCAGTGCACATGGAGTGTTCTCCAGAATAGATCACATACTGGGACACAAATCAGCCCTCAACAAGTACAAAAAGATCAAGATCATACCGTGCATATTTTCAGACCACAACGATGTGAAACTCGAAATCAACCACAAGAAAAAATTTGGAAAGAAAACAAACACTTGGAGACTAAAGAATATCCTACTAAAGAATGAATGGGCTAACCAAAAAGTTAAAGAGGAAATTAAAAAGTACATGGAAGCCAATGAAAATGATAACACCACCATCCAAAACCTCTGGGACCCAGCAAAGGCGACCATAAGAAGGAAGTATATAGCAATCCAGGCCTTCCTAAAGAAGGAAGAAAGGTCTCAGATACACAACCTAACCTTAAACCTTAAAGACCTGGAAAAAGAACAGCAAATAAACCCAAACCAGCAGAAGACAGGAAATAATAATTATTAGAGCAGAAGTTAATGCTATCAAAACCAAAACAAAAAACAAACAAACAAACAAACAAACAAAAAACCAGTAGAACAGATCAATGAAACCAGAAGCTGGTTCTTTGAAAGAATTAACAAAATTGATAAACCACTAGCCAGTTTGATCAAAAAGAAAAAGGAAAGGACCCAAATAAATAAAAGCAAGAATGAAAGAGGAGAGAGCACAACCAACACAGCAGAAATAAAAACAATAATAAGAGAATATTATGAGCAATTATATGCCAATAAAATGGGAAATCTGGAAGAAATGGACAAATTCCTACACAACATATAAACTACCAAAACTGAAACAGGAAGAAATAGAAAATTTGAACAAACCCATAACCAGTAAAGAAATCAAATTAGCAGCCAAAAATCTCCCAAAAAACAAGAGTCCAGGGCCAGATGGCTTTCCAGGGAAATTCTACCAAACATTTAAGGAAGAGTTAACACCTATTCTCTTGAAGCTGTTCCAAAACATAGAAATGGAAGGAAAACTTCCAAACTCTTTCTATGAGGCCAGCATTACTTTGATTCCAAAACCAGACAAAGACCCCACTAAAAAGGAGAACTATAGACCAACTTCCCTGATGAACATGGACGCAAAAATTCTCAATGAGATATTAGCCAACTGGATCCAATAATACATTAAAAAAAATTATTCACCACGACCAAGTGGGATTTATACCTGGGATGCAGGGTTGGTTCAATATCTGCAAAACAATCCATGTGATTCATCACATCAATAAAAGAAAGGACAAGAACCATATGATCCTCTCAATAGATGCAGAGAAAGCATTTGACAAAATACAGCATCCTTTCTTGATAAAAACTGAAGAAACTAGGGATAGAAGGATCATATTTCAAGATCATAAAAGCCATATATGAACGACCCAATGCTAATATCATCCTCAATGGGGAAAAACTGAGAGCTTTCCCCCTAAGGTCAGGAACAAGACAGGGATGTCCACTCTCACCACTGTCATTCTACCACCTTGTTTTGGTTAAGGCACTGTTCCATTGGCAAAAATACTGGACATGTCACTGGCTGTTTCATCACCAGATCTTAATACTTCAGCCTCTTTGCTTTCTTTTGGTGTGTTTTTGTATATTGAAAAATAAGTATACAATAGAGTAGGAACTTCCACAGTTTTTAACTAAAATAATGTCACTGGCAACATAAACAAATATACTCAAAGTATGGTATGTCACTGAAAACTTTAAGTTTTGATTAAAACATAATTCATTGACTAGGATAGACTCTGAATATGTAAAAAAAAAAAAGTACTATTCATAATAATAGCAAAATTAAGTTAATATTATTTTCATCTTTCAAAAAAAAGACTCGTACAATTCAGAGGTTTTAAATTAAAATGTGGACATGCTTGTTACAATGAAACAATCAAATAACTTTCCACATGAATAATCTATATAGGATTATTCATGAAAATATGAGTTGACAAATGAAAAGATAATTCTAAATCTTTGTAAATATTGTGATCCATTAATAGTTTTTCATACTTTCCTGATGTTTTCTTTATTAACATCTTAATTTCTAATATTGATAAAGAATACCGCACTAAAAAAAAAACAAAAAAACAAAAACCTCTGACAACTGTTTGTAAGAGTTGTTCAAGTAGCTTTGAGCATTCTTGAGCATCTAAGTAAAGATTAGTAAAGGGGCGCCTGGGTAGTTTGGTCAGTTAAGCGTCTGGCTTCAGCTCAGGTCATGATCTCACGGTTCATGGGTTCGAGCCCCGCATTGGGCTCTGTGCTGACAGCTCAGAGCCCAGAGCCTGTTTCAGATTCTGTGTCTCCCTCTCTTTATGCCCCTCCCCACTCGCGCTCTGTCTCCCTCTGTCTCAAAAATAAATAAACATTTAAAAAAAAATTTTTTTTTAAAAGATTAGTAAAAATTTCAAGACACAACTAGTTAACTGGCTATGCTGATAAGACAATACAGTACAGTAAAACCTTGGGCTGCGAGTAACTTGTTCTGCAGGTGTTCCACAAGATAAGCAAACATTTCTAACAAATTTTAACTTGATCAATGAGTGACGTCTTGCAAGACGAGTAGTATGTGATGCCAAACGTCACAGGATCACAACTGAGCCAATGGTTCTTGAAATTTCATTTGATATGTGAGTGCTTTGGGAAAAAAAATGTTTCCAGAATGAATTATGCTCAGAAACCAAGGTTTCACTCTATCTGGAAATAAGTACTTATTTGGACATAAGTATTAACAATCCTCCTCCATTTAAGTATACAGTGCACAGGCGCCTGGGTGGCTGAGTCAGTTGAGCGTCCGACTTCGGCTCAGGTCATGATCTCACGGTCTGTGGGTTCCAGCCCTGCGTCTGGCTCTGTGCTAACAGCTTAGGGCCTGGAGCCTGCTTCAGATTCTGTGTCTCCCTCTCTCTCTGCCCCTCCCCTGCTCATGCTCTGTCTCTCTGTCTCAAAAATAAATTTAAAAAACAAAAAAAAATTTTTTTTAAAGAATACAGTGCACAAGGGGTGCCTGGCTGGCTCAGTCAGTTGAGCATCTGACTTCGGCTCAGGTCATGATCTCACAGTTCATGGGTTCGAGCCCCATGTCAGACTCTGTGCTGACAGCTCAGAGGCTGGAGTCTGCTTTGGATTCTGTGCCTCTCTCTTTCTGCCCCTTCCCTGCTTGCACTCTGTCTCTATCTATCCCTCTCAAAAATAAACATTAAAAAAATTAAAAAAAAAAAAAGAATACAGTGCACAAAAAAGAAATGAAAAGATTAGATGCTTTTGTAAAATACTCCCTATAGACAATTCTTTTATAAGTTTCTCCCTCAGGTAAAGCCCCAGATGATCTTTTATCAGAAGAGTAGAGAGAGAGAGAGAGTGATTAAGAAACTTTAAGTATAATCTAAATTATCAAGAGACAAGGTAGCTCTAGGTTCTCAAATTTTCTAATTATCAGAATAATCTGATGCAGCTTTTCATTTAGGTATATACCCCAGAATTCCTCCACAAGACTACGTGATTCAACAGGTTTTAGATGGGACCCAGTAATCATTAGTATCAGCCCAGATATGGGAATCCATTAAATAATGGTTATCTATAGGAGAAAAGAGAAGTGATTTAGAAGATTAGACTATTTTATTAAAGGGAGTTCCAAACCATGTTCATACCAGTCATAACTCACAATAGCCAAAAAATGGAAGCAACCCCAGTGTCCACTGACAGATGAACAAATAAACCAGATGTGGTATATACATACAATGGAATATTCTGACACATGCTAAAACATGAATAAAACTTGAGGATATTTAGAAATCAGCCAGTCACAAAAAGACAAATTCTATAGGACTCCACTTATATGAGACATCTAGAGTAGTCAAATACATAGAAACAAAAAGCAAAATGGTGGTTGCCAGGAGCTGGGGGAGAGGGGAGGGACTTATTTAGTGGGTATAGAATTTGAGTTTTGCAAGATGAAAAAGTTCTGAAGATTGGTTGGACAACAATGTGAATACACTTAACGCTCCTGATTTGTCCACTAAATATTGATCAAGATGGCAAATTTTATGTTATGTGTGCTTTACTAGGATAAGAAAACTTTTAAAGGGAGTTCAAGTGATAAAAACATAATTTTCTGATTCACATTTTTGTTGTGAAATAAGACTGTGAAAATATATACTCTATATAATACTCATTGTTACCACAGCCATCTTGAAAGGAAAATTTTTTTTTTATTTTTTTAAATGTTTATTTATTTTTAAGAGAGAGACAGAAAGCGAGTGGGTTAGGGTGAGAGAGAAAGGGAGACACAGAATCCGAAGTAGGCTTCAGGCTCCGAACTGTCAGCACAGAGCCCAATGCAGGGCTCAAATTCATGAGTTGTGAGATTATGACCTGAGCTGAAGCCAGACACTCAACCGACTGAGCCCCACAGGCACCCGCCCCCCCCAAATATGGTTTTAATTGTAGGAATAGCCTATTTCTCTCCCAGCAGCATACCTCAGGGGAATTTTCCTATCTGTAAGGGTTTATCCATCAAAGGGAAGTTGTGAGTATAGGTCACTTTAATAAGGTTCTGGATCAAACACGACATAATTTAGAGGAAAATTCTCTGGTCTAAATGATTAAAAAGATCCTCAGAGTGCACACAGCACTGGAGTATAAAGGTGCATTTTGTGTTTATTATTAATTGTATTCAACATTATATTTCACAGATTGCTTTCTCAGATTAAAACATAGATAAAGCTTTGAACCTGCGTATTGACTCACCTTCAAGATGCAGCAGCATGTTACAGAAAAAGTTCTGTCCTGTAATTTACCAGCACCTCTCTGGGCGCTCCCAGAATATTTATAGCTTGGTGATTCATAGTTCCCAGGCTTAGAGTCAGTGCTGGGTAGTCAGTTTATTCATTAGGCTGGGCCACACTATCCCAGATGGATGAAACTCATTGCTTAGCATATGAAGCAAAATGAGAGAGTAAGTAATCCCTGGAAACTCATCGAACATAATCCTGGGCACTACATAGTCATGGAAATTGCTACCCTGACAATTGAAAAATTCACATCTCAAGTGAAAACATTACTTCAACTATAAGAACAAATGGAGAAGTCACATGGGTGTGAATGTTGGTTGTGTATGCATGGATGTGCCCTGTGATTAATAAACCATAAAAATGCATGACATTTTTCAAAATATCACACGGATCATAGATTTTTGTTTAATTTAGTTTACTTACATAGAAAATTGAAATGAATGTATTTTCAGGAACCTTTAATTTTTTTTAATTCCCAAAAACCCAGGATATATAATAAAAATGAACAATTACCCTTAATTTCCACATGCTAAACATTCAAAGCACTAATAATTCAATTTAATAAACCTTTATTTGCCTATATGTAAAGCACTGGCTGCATAAATAAGTAATGTTAAGTTTCTACCCCTAAGGATTTTGTTCTTCATTAGAAAAAGAGAATATACCATAATCTGTTAAACTTGGCTTAAAAAAAAATTGCCTGGAAGTTAAAAAAAAAAAAAAAAAAAGTGGATAGCAGGTCCCTAACTCCAGAGATTTTTTTTTTTAATTTTTTTTAACATTTATTTATTTTTGAGACAGGGAGAGACAGAGCATGAACAGGGGAGGGTCAGGGAGAGGGAGACACAGAATCTGAAGCAGGCTCCAGGCTCTGAGCAGTCAGCACAGAGCCCGATGCAGGGCTTGAACTCACCGACCGCGAGATCATGACCTGAGCCGAAGTCGGCTGCTTAACCGACTGAGCCACAGGCGCCCCAACTCCAGCGATTTTTATGTAATTTCTCTGAGTCAGGCCTAAAATTATTTTGTGTTTTTTTTAATTCCCCAAAAGATACTAATATGCAGAATAAATTAAGGAGTTCTCAACAAATCTTAGTTCAAAATAGTATGCTTCCAGATCATGTGGTTATTCTATACACTGAGTTTTTTCCCTTCCTTCCTAATATTTTATGAAATGACACAAAATATATATTAAAAAATAACACTGCTGGGCCACCTGGGTGGCTTAGTCCACGAAGTATCAGGCTTGATTTCTGCTCAGGTCATGATCTCAGTTTCATGAGTTCAAGGCCACGTGGGCTCTTCACTGAAAGCAGAGCCTGCTTGAGATTCTCCGTCTTTCTCTGCCCCTCCCCCATTCTCATTCTCTGTCTCTCCCAAAAGAAATAAATCAACTAAAAAAAAGAAGAACGCTGAAAAAAAATTGTTTTAAAGATGCCACGAGAAGGCCAGACTACCAGTGGAATTTCTAGAAAGCAGAGAGAATCATTTTGCTGGAGATAACAGTGTGAAAGGACCACAGCCCAAACCAGAGCAGAGACAACCAGATTCAGGGTAGTTTTTTCCCTAAGTTGGCTCAGAGAAGCTCCCAGGTTGGAATAAAGAAATAGAACCATGATGTAAAGTAAACAATGTTTTTTAAATGCATCCGGAAGAGAAAGCAGTCATGCCTCTGCTTCCCTGTGTATAGAGAGGGGATGAAGTCTCCAGATAAAGCACGGAAACTTCTCTCTGAAGGATTTAGAAGTGCTCCCACTGAGAGTATTAGCAAGTGAGTTGCATTAACTGTTGACTGTACCTTCTCATCTCATGCAAAGGGGACAATGTGAACCAACAAACACATAAAAGACGGGTAGCTTTCAGAGGACTAAACTAAAATATTCCTCATATGGACTAAACCTCTTCATTTTGGCAAATATAGGAACGTCTGGACTTTCTGCTCACACATGCTGTGTGGAAGCAAGGCTGTCGGCATGAACAACCCTCACACATAAGGACCACAATTCAGTCACTGCAGAGGGGAGAGGCCTGTAGAGGAAACTGACCTACAAAAATCACGAGAAAGAAAACCCATGACTCCTGCAAGTATTCATCAGCATGGCCATAACTCGTAACCAAGAATGGACATCTAACGGTCATTGGACGTAGAGAGAAAACCAGAAGCACAAAAAAGAAGGACCAAATGAATAAACCACACAGATGATTCTGAAAGAAACAGTTTATTTAGGTATTAAGAGAATTTTCAAAAAGACCAGTTGGTATATTTGTATATTCGGGATTATCTGAAAAGAAGAGGATCAGATTGCTATGAATAAAAATGTCCCATGAAAAAAGAGCATAGGCCTGTTGAGAGAGCACCAATGCCAGGCCACAAGTGGACCAGAGTCCCTGCCCTGATGCTGGAGAGGCCACAACATGAGATGGGTGGCAGGGGGACAAGAAGAGGAAAATGAAAGACTCTTACTGGATATTTTATATATGAAAAGTAAGAGTTTTGATTTTGAGACCAGAAAAAAAAATCTGTAATCAAAATAATGAGCTAAAATTTAGAAATATTATTGAAAAATTCTTATACAAAAAAAAATGGACCTTCATGCATCTCCAACCAGTATCATCTCTGTTCTTCAGTGACCTCATCCTGTCCCGTGGCTTTATGAAACACTTGAATGTAATGATTACTAAGCCATTATTTCCTGTCCGAAGTTTCAGAACTCCAGATACTAACAGCCAATTTGTATATATCCACACAGTGGCCTGTAAATATCTCAAGTGTGAAACAGCCAAAAGGGAATTCTGCTCTCCTCTCGCCCAAATCCTGTTTCTCCCTAGGCTGCCTTATCTCTATAAAAGGTACCGCAATCCTCTATCTTGAACTGAAATCCCTAAGTCTTGTCTTCCAATCACCAGTACCTAATTGATTAGCGAGTTGTGACCACTCTGCACTCATTGTATAACTCATATCTACCCTACGTCCCTATCTTAACACCACCACGCTAAACCAGACCACCAGCATCACTTGCCATGTTCCCCTGAACGCTTTTTATCTGGTCTCCTTGTCTCCATTCTGGTACATCTCAACTCTCTCTCCACAGAGCAGTCAAAGTAAGTTTGTAAAGTGTAAATCAGATCGTGTAGACCCCGTGCCCACAGGATGCCCAAGCGTAATCTTCCACCGCATGTAATACATATAGAATAAAATATTAGTTGAATTTCTCCATATGTCTGATGAGCTTTAGCTTACCATTTATGCTTACAAATTAAAGACCAGATTGATAAATGTTTGTAGGAGTCGTGAGTTTTCTTAGTGATTATGGTAGATCAGTTTCGCCTCCAGGCATTTTCCATTACATTGAAATAAAACCACTTCATGATGTATCGATCTATTACACATTGTGCACTTATGCATGTATGATTTTTGCCAATTATATGTCAATGAAACTGGGAAAAAAACAAAACATAAAATAAAAACCATGGAATTATACTCTTCATATGGGTGAGTTGTATCTCAATAAAGCTACATATAAATTGTATTTCAACAAATCTGTTGCAAATAAATAGTGAGGAGAAAAAGAAATACATACATATATTCATATATACATACATATAACCAAACTACTTATGTTGGTTTACAATGCCCTGGGTTACCTGACCATTGTCTATCCATCTAAAGTCATCTCATGCCACCAACTTTATTTATTAGACTGCAGATGTAGTAGCATTTTGTTTAGAATTTGCCAAGCTCTTTCCAACTCTAAAATGTTTGTAATAGCTACTTTTGTATACTTGAAATATTATTCCCCTTATCTTCTCAGGACTGGCTCTGTCTTATCATTTATGTCACACCTCAAAGTTTTGCATTCTCCTCAGAAAGGCGTTTTCTGACAAATCCGTTAACAAATGTCACCCAGCTATTATGTACTCCACCATCTGAGTTTAATTCTTGTCTCAAAACATGTCATTTTGTATTTTTTCTTCTTTTTGTATGTTTGTTTTTGTAGTGTACCCCCTCCTGTACCATGGTTATCACGTTCCAGAACAGGGGACAGGGTGGAGGTGGGGATAAACAAACGGACAAAAATAAGAATAAAATTAAGCCGTGCAGATTGGTCTTTCATCAGTTCTGAAAATTGTCAGCCACTGTTTCATCAAATGTTTTATGTCCCAGTCCCTGCCCCAGTAGAACTACAATTAAATATATCTTATGCTCTATATTTTTTCTCTATAATTATTATTTCTTTTCTGTATGTTGAATTTTTGTATCTTTCTACACTGTCGTCTAGGTTTTTAAAAACTCTCTTCTACTTATTATCATTTCATTTGTTTAGTGTACTACTAAACCCGTTTATGTTTTTATTATTACTGATTGTATATGGTATTCACTTCTAGAACCTCTACTTCATATTTTTAAATAATATGCTTTTCTACATATTTAGAGCTCCTGTGCCTGGAGATATGTTTAATGCATTCTTTATTTATTTAAATGTAGTGAGGAAAGTTATTTTATACTAGGCGTTGAGTAATTCCAATATTTGAGGATTTCACGAGTCTCTTTCTACTGTCTGGTGTTTGTATTGGTTTTTTTCTTCATGAAACTTTTTTAGCTTGTATGTTTGTCTATGACTGTGCGCTTGTTGCTTGTGAAAAAAAAAAAAAAAAAAAAAACATTATGATGATTCCCTGAGGCCTAGATAAAGTGCCTCCTTTTAGAGATTCTTTGTATTTGTTTCTCTTAGGTACATAATACCACTAACAGTGTGGGACCACTTCAAACTGAGTCCTAAATCCTGGGGATGTCAATTGGACAAATCTAAGTAGCATCAGCCAATGGATAAATTTTCCTGGGGAAAATTATTCATCTGGTTTTTGCCTTTCATCTCCTTAGAGCCAGAGAAACTCTCCATGAAATTCCTTGTAAGTATGGGGAGAGATGTGATTTTACTTCTGGTTGATCTTTATTAAGGACAAGTGTCTTAATCAGTTTGGACTGATATAACAAAAACACCATGGACTACATGGCTTAAACAACAAACATTTATTTCTCGTAGTTGTGGAGGCTGGGAAGTCCAAGCTGAAGGTGCTAGAACATTTAGTGTCTGGTAAGGATCTTCCTAGTTCATAAATGGCCTTCTTCTTGCCATGTCTTCACATGGTAGAAAGGGTGAAGGAGGTCTCTGGGGTTTCTTTTATGAGGGGACTAATCCCATTTATGATGGCTCCTACCTCATAACCTATATACCTCCCAAGGGCCCTGCCTCCTAAGCTATTGAGACTTATGTTTCAACACAGGAACTTTGTAGGACACAGACATTCAGTCTATAGCAACAACTAAACTCTCAGAGGCCAAGTTCAGTGTGGGAATGAAAAGAGACTAGTAAACTCAAAGTGGGGCCTGGCCTTTGATATCTGGCCCCATTTCCCAAACATGCAATTCAGTTCCATAAGTTAGTTTCCTCTCTTGGCAAAACTGACATAAAATACTTACATTGCACCTTTGAGTTTTTACTATCTCTTAAAATTGGCCTAGTAATTTCTCACTACCTGTCAGTTTTTATAGCATAAATTTTATTATTTTTTTCTGCATTTTATTTATTCTCAATGGAATGTGCTTTTGTCCAAAATCTATATTTTCCTCTAAATGCAAACAGAAATATTGATGAGAACATTGCTTGGCACATACTGGGTCCTCAATTAATATCTGTTTCATGATAAAGAAAGAAAAAAAGAAAAGAGAAAAAGAAAAAGGGAGGACAGGAGGAAGGAAATGGTGAAGCACTTCTAGGCCATGTGAAGAAGTTTGGAATTTATGTTACAGATGAAAAGAAGTCATGTAAGTTGGTTTGCCTGTTTCTTTTGTTCTTAACATAGGGTGTGATATTCACATTTTTGTTGTGGAACGAGGGAAATGGGTTGCAGCAAAGCTAGGATTAATGTAAGGAACCAGTAAATTGGACTAGAGCAGTGAATGTAGGAGGGAATACAGGTAGATAGAACTCAGAGCTAGCTCAGGTATAGAAGTGAAAGCTTGATGACTTCTGATGATATAGGATGTGAGTGAGGGAACGAGTCAAGACCATCTCCCAAATTTGTGCTTGAGCAACCCGGTAGAATATGTCGTCCTTCTCAGAGTTGGGAAACCCTAGGAGATAAGTCATTTGGGAAGGTGATGAATTCGGTCCTGACCGGAGTTTGATTTCTTTGATGGAGTTAGCGGAAAGAATAAGGAATTTCTAGAGATGTGATTAATTTGGCCCGAATTCTGGAGTCCAAAATATTTATTCTGACTTCTATGTCTAAATATATAGAATCTCTTGAAATGAACAGAATACAGATAGATTGACAGGAAGCAAAATAATTTAATAAATACTATATTAGATGTATACTTTAAATAAAGAATATACTCACCATCTTTGGGTTACTATAGTTTCTCTACCTTTACCACTTTTCATTTTAGTACAAACCAACGTAGGAAGAAAACAAATACTCTTGAGTTTATGACACTAAAACTGTAGTAAAGAAACACCCAAATATGAAATTTAATTAAATCCGACTTACTTTCTTTAAAATATAATTGCATTTGGGGCACCTGGGTGGCTCAGTCGGTTGAGCGTCCAACTTCAGCTCAGGTCATGATCTCACAGCTCGTGAGTTTGAGCCCCACGTCAGGCTCTGTGCTGACAGCTCAGAGCCTGGAGCCTGATTCGGATTCTGTGCCTCCCTCTCTCTGCCCCAACCCACTCGCATTCTATCTCTGTCCCTCTCAAAAATAAATAAACATTAAAAAATAATAATAATAATTGCATTTTAATTTCATGCTTTATTCTGATTTTCCACTTATAACATGGGAATAAATAATGCCACTTACTTATTCCCGGGGGGAGTGTGTTTGTGTGTGTGCACACACATGCACGTGTGAATGTGGATTAGGAATGTGTCATTATACAAAAGCTAAATTTCTTGCACTTGTAGACCATATTGGTGACACAGTGTATCCACTTGATGATTTACTTTACAAAATTTTGGCTAATCTTACCCACGCATTTGAACACCATAACCTCCTTATAATGGCTTTTTATTAGAATGTTTGCATAAGTGTGCATAGGACATATGTATGCCTGCTTGCATTATGTTGAGACCTGAATTAAAAGATAACTCTGTCCCTTCAGCAAGGCTCTGATTGCTTCTGGACCTACATTTTCTTTTCTTTTTTTTATTTTTTAATGTTTATTTTTAATGTTTTTAATGTTTATTTTTGACAGAGAGAGAGAGACAGAGACAGAGCCTAAGCAGGGAACGGGCAGAGAGAGAAAAGGAGACCTAGAATAGAAAGCAGGCTCCAAGGCTCTGAGCTGACAGCACAGAGCCCAACGTGGGGCTCGAACTCAAGAACCGTGAGATCATGACCTGGGCCAAAGTAGGATGCTTAACCTACTGAGCCACCCAGGTGCCCCTGGACCTACATTTTCTTATTTGTAAATTGAGGCAGTAGAATTAAGTAATCTCTAATGTTTATTTTAGGCTTAAGATCTGTATTTCTATCATATAATGGCTGTAATTTGAAATTGTGTCTAGATTTTTATTTTATGTCTTTTTTTTCCCCATTATGCCAGACATTATTTTTATTCCCCAAACAAAAATATATTCCACAAAGTCTTGGGAAAAATAGTCTCAAAGACATATATAGGTGGTTCCCTATTGCTACAAAATTAAGCCCAGCTCTTTGCACATGCATGGGATGTCAGGTGCTCTGAGTTCTAAGTCGTCAGCCTTACACACATTTCCTTGACACATAGTTTCTCCTCTAGAAATACTGACCAGCACACCGATTCATCCTTCTTTCCCTCTGTCCATGCTTCTTCTTGCTTTTCTTTGCCAACCTAACTCCTCTTCATCCTTTCAAATAAAGGGAAGGATTTTCTCATTCAAGCAAGCCTTCCTCAAACTCTAAGCCAGCCTTGGTGCTCCCTCTCTGGGCTTATGCTATCATAGCACTGACTTAACATGCTGAAACCGCATCTTTCTGTAACCACCCTAGGCACACGCCTGTAAGCTCCCTGAAGACAGGGATTTTTATCATTAATCTTGAAACCTTCCAAATAAATATTTTCTGAATTGTTAAAAGGCAGTTAAATCTGATATTTTTTAACTAATTGGTATTTTTGTTTTTCACTTTCAATCTGTTCTGCATCAACACAAGCCTTATTGTTTTACCCATATTTTTGAATTATTTTAATACTGAATTATTAGATTTCTTCTAACAGTAACACTTTACTGCCTGAAAAATATTTAAGTAGTCTGTAATGTTATTTTATTATAAATAGATTAATAATTAAAATAATAGTTATAATTTATTAAGTACTTATTTAATTGTACTTATTTTAGTACTTATTTTATTAAGTACTTATTTTAGTATTCCAGTTGCTGTTCTAAGGGTTTTAAACATATTTCAATTGATATCTATCCAATAAGTATGTGATATCATTGACCCTACTTTACAAATGTGCTTATAGAGGAAGTTAAGTTGAAGTGTAAAATATCAGTTCAGTGGTTATTTCTCCCAGTGCTTTTCATTTGGACCTGGTATACCTATTGAATAGATTAAATTAACTGTTAATCAACAGAATAATAATAATAATGGTAAGGCAATATAGTGAAGGAATATCATGCTAAGTGAAGTGGGGAAACATAGAAGACTAAAAAATAAATCATAACCTTGAAGCATTTACTGTGTTACAAAGGAAATGAGATATAAAAATATTCTACTTAATGAGTTCTTCTAATTTTTTTCATCTCTCAGAGATTTAAGTTGTGTCTGATTGTTTCTTTTGGTACACCTTCAACAATAAACATGAAAAAAATATAAAAGTATAATTAACCCACATAACAATACTTGCTTATGAAAAAATGTTGTTGATGTCTTTAAAAATGCTGGGATAAATACTTATTAAGATACAGTTTGAGTCTCTGACCACTTCATGGTCTGACCATGAGACTTCAATCTCTGAACACGGGAATGCCAGGATTAATTATTTTGATAAAAATTGAAAGTGAACCTAGGTTGAACTTTTCAAGGACTATCAAAATCACAAGGATTGTTGTTAAAAGAACAGTGTTTTCTGAACACACACTTTAATAGTCTCAGTTATTCATAGCACATACCATTCAATTTAATTGATTTGCACTGAACCATCTGCTGTCTAATTGCCTCATAGCCAGTGGGATTTATGTAAGTAAATGAATATTAGAGATAGAAAGAATACTAATGTGAACTTTATGTTTTATTAAAAATGTCTTCTTGTTCATCCACAAAAATTAGATATATTAAAATTGACATGAATTTTTTAAGAGCTTATTTTTAAGATGTTCATTCGTTATCAAGATGGAATAACATGAATCGGATTTATCCTTCTGCCCCAAACATCAAAAAATGGATAAAATACATGAAACAAAGAGTTTTGAGACATTGGACATTAGTGAGAGCAATAACTGAGAGATGGGAAATAAACAAGGTGAACCCTCTGATTGCCCCAGTTTACTGCCCGGAGGGAGTTTCTATGTGATGACACAAGAGAAGAAAATCAGATAGAGCCCATGGCTTGAGAGCATATAGTGGGGAGAGTATGGAGGTCCAGTTGATAGAATTTGCAGTAGAAAATACCAAACAGAAAAGAGTTGCACAGATAGAAAACTCCAGAAATCTGAAAGGGTTTCTCTTAAATCATCAGCTGAATACTAACCAGCAGATGCACATGGGAAAACAACTTAAAACTGATTAAAGAAATGCCCAGAAAGATGAAAGGCAATAATCCTCTGAGTTCACACAGGGCTGAAAAAACAAATGCCTCTTCTCGCCAACCAGAATGGAAATTCTAATAATTCACAACATGTCAGAGTACTCAGAAAACCTTTGCCTCAATTGTGGGGCAAAATAAGCCATAGGCTAACTTCTGCCCTGGTCCCGCCTAACAAGATTTAAAGGCAATAGGCAGACCTGAACTATAAGAAATAATAAAGAAATTCCTTCAGGCCAAAGGAAAATAATAGAGAAGGAAATAGGGATCTACGAGAAGGGATGATTTTGTTCCTCATTATTGGTCAGTTTTCTGCTTTGCATGCCTTGGGATTTTATATATGATAAACATTGTGGATTCTACCCTGTGGGATGCTTGAGGGGTATTTTTGTTTCTGGGTTCTTTTTGTTTTTTTGTTTTTTGGGTTTTTTTTGTTTTTGTTTTTTTGTGTGTATGTTTTTTTTTTTTTTTTTTTTTTTTTTTTTTTTTTTTTTTTTTTTTTTGTCATCCTGGAAATGTTCTTGAGCTTTGTTCTGGAATGATTGAATTTGTTGAAACAGTTTGAGAAGCACCTGGGTGGCTTAGTCAGTTAAGCCTCCGACTTCTGTTCAGGTAATGATCAAACAGTTCGTGGGTTCAAGCCCCTCACTGGGCTCTGTGCTGACAGCTCAGAGCCTGGAGCCTGTTTTGGACTCTGTCTCTCCCTCCCTCTCTCTCTCTCTCTCTCTGCCCCTCCCCCACTCATACTCTGTCTCTGTCTCTCCCTCAAAAAATAAACATTAAAAAAATTAACAGAAAAAAGAAAAAGAAAGTTTGAATCTTTCAGCTCTTTCCTTTAGCATACACTAAGCACCCACAGAAAGAGGCAGTAGTATAAAACTCACCCTAATAAAATTTCTCTACTGATGTTTCAAATCATGGCCAATTTGTCCCTGTTGTGATGGCTCATGGACTATGTTACCAAACATCTATTTGAAATTATCTGATGCCATCAGACAGCCATCGTAATTTTCTTAGATCATACCTTCATGGTTCTTGCCACTTGACAATTCCTATCTGTTCTTTTCAGAATTGGAAAGCAAATTTTGTGCACCTATAATGGAATCCTTGAATTTTTTCTTGGGTTCTATTTGATGAGAGGTCCTCGCATAAAGACGTTAGTCATGAATAATGAAGAAAAGATCCAAAAAATGTTAAATGAGAATTTGGTATTGAAGTATTCAAAATATTTGTTTGGGGTATGAACAGTTTCCAAAGTACAGAAGCACAATCATCAGATCGCCTTCACCAGTAAGGATATTGGAACAGGACAAGAGAAGGGTAATATATTTCAATGCTTCCTGAACTACATACATATGAGATGGCTAGATTATTGGAATATGATTTTGATTAATGTATCCAAGATTACAGTTGTTCTGAGACAAAGGGGATAATTCTTTGGATACTGATCCAAGGCATATTTACAATAAGCAATGGGTCTTTGAGGTGTCATGTTGCTGAGTTTATCTCTCTAGAGCATAATCTAATATTTTCATATACTTAAAAGAGAAAGTTTATGAAATCCTGGAAGAATCAGTCTGGACCCTAGGTGTGCCGTGTTGCTGATTTCCCATTCCTAAAAAATGAACTAATCCTTGCATATATGTATAAACAGAAGTGGCTGATATTCTAAGAAAAATTAATCTATGTTTTTATGGCTCTTCTCTTATTATTCTGTTCTCCGATTCTTATTGTGGATTTTTCTCATTAGGATTCCTTGGTGATATCTAGTTCTCAAGTTACACAGTATAAGTGCTGTGTCTAAATTGGTTATAAATGCATCATTTATAGAAATGTAAGGGACTTTAAAAAAATACTTCCATCAATTTTATCTGGAAGTTCAACATTCAAAGTAGGTGACCACATATAAAGATTATAAGATTTGTATCACAGGGAATAAATGAGTTTCCTCTGATAACATCCACAAATTAACAGTTACAGAATGATATATGAGAAGTGACTAAAGATTATCATACATTTTCAATATTTTAAGTGTTTTGCACACACCATAGCAAATAAAGTGCACCTTCCCTTTAACATTTACTATTTATTTTAAATCTGAAATTTCATGTCTTTAATACCTTCCTTTACTTGTGGCATGGTCAGGTATTTTTATTTTATCTGGACGGCCATCATTTAGTTTTCACTTCTAGCTGATTTATATTCTAAGCCTGTTTGAAATGTTCAGCCACATTTGGAGATTTTATAAGTTGGCAATTTCTCCTTCCAATTTATATTTTCTACTTCCTTTCTTTTAGTTCGGTGAACATTTACAAATAAAGGATAAGGATCTCTTTATACTGCTCTTGACTACTTCAAGATACTGTTTGAAAAATGCTCTAAAGTCTATTTTCTTTTGTTTTAACACATATGACAAAGACTTCTGAAATATTTCTGAAAATGGCATTACATTGAGGATTTTTCTTTATTTTTGTATCACAAGACCATCCTTGAATTAGGCACAGCTAGGTTATCTGAATCTTTCCTGTTCTTTCCCATCCTGGTGCTTATAACAATTTTTTTTTTCTATCAGAGGGAACAACAATTAAGTGAACTCATTGGTACAGATCTGATTGTCCAAAAAAATAAGTATTTAATAGAATCCTGAATTTCTCAGCAAATTTCTATTTCTCTTTCAGCAGTTAAAAAAAAAAATCCATAATTGTATCTCTGAACGTGGCTGTAGCCTGGGCTAAAAAAATACTTGAAAACATAAAAAATAATAAAAAGAAATTAATATCTAAAAATACTTGTAGTTCTAGCTTCTAGCCCTAACGTAAGAACGACTGGATTTACCTTTCTGCTGTAAACTTACAAAAAACAAAAAAATGAAAACAGACAGTAGCTAAAGGCACCTCAGACCTGTGATCCTTAAGAGAAGATAAATAGATGAGGCCAGCCTTATAATTGTTCCGGCTTGCTATCTAGACACAATTTCAAGAACAGAGACATACAACCAAGGGAAAAAGAAAATCCACCAACCACACTGAGGAGAGGATATGCATGGTGGGCAGTAAAGGCTGAGGCAGCTGGAAATGGTAGGGGAAGAGCTCTGGAAAAGAGGGAGTTTTGCAGAAAAAGAGCTCCAGAAATCTGCACGAAGAGTTCTCTTGCATCTTTGCTGAATACTCAGATATGTAAGCATAAAGTGAAGCTCCATGAGGCCTGATAAAGAAGAATCAGGTATCTGTAAAGTCAAAATTCCCAGCACTTGTACCAGATAAGCTCTAGGAAAATATGTTGAATTGCAACCAGCAAGAGTAGAGTGTCCTTGATGATCCTTTAGCATATTTAGGAGAGTGAATCCTTGTCAGAAGGGACCCTGGGTAAGTAACTGGGGGCAAACAAGCAATTGAACAAATGCTACTCCAGACCTGCTCCAGGAAAGCTTTAAAAATACCTCAGATGATGAAACTGATCTGTAAGGATTTGATTGTCTAACAATACAAAGCCTAACACTTGTTAAAGGACGAAAAAAATCCAGGATTCTTAACAAAATCATATCTGTAAGGTTTAGCGTAAAATCAAAATGACAGATTATGTTAAGTGGAAAAATACAGCCCAAAACAGGAGAAAAATGATCAATAGAAATACAACTATAAATGACATAAATGAGGAAGCTAGCAAATGCATTAAACAGTTATAAACATGTAAAAATATGTAAAAAAACATGTAAAAAGATATGTAAAAAAATATGAACAAAATAAAGAAGGCAATGGAAATTTCAAAGAAAGAACTAAATAGAAATTGTAGAGATAAAAAAATGTCTAACGGAAAATTTTAACTAGACAAATTAACAGATTAGACACTACCCAAGAAAATATTGGTAAATTTACAGATTTAGCAATGAATCTATATTGAAAATGTAAAGTAAAATTAAAACAGCATTATAAATCTACAGAATAAAATGAAATTGTGTAGCACACATGGAATAGGGATTCCAAAAATGGTGGGGATGGGGTAAACAAACAAAAAAGAATTGAAGAAACAGAAGCTAAAATGTTCCCAAATTTGAATAAAACTACAGTATTAGTTCAATAACCAACAGGATGGACAAACCACAAAACAAAACACAAAACACAATCAAAATAAAATTGCTAAAAAACAGTGACAACAAGAAAATCTTAACAGTATCTAGAGAAAAGAGACAAATTGTATCAAAAATAAATAAATAAATAAGTGGCTGCATATCACCCATCAGGAACTGTGCAAGCAACATCTTCAAAGTGCTGAAAAACAGGACTATAGCCTAAAATTCTATACCCAGTGTATATTTGAAAAACCAACTAAAAAAACAAACAAAAAACAAAGCAAAACAAAACAAAACAACAACAACAAAAACTTTTTCAAGGGCACCTGGGTGGCTCAATCAGTTAAGCTCCCTTCCCACTCTTGATTTCTGCTCAGATCATACCCTCACCATTCATGAGATCAAGCCCCGTGTTGGACTCTGCACTGACAGTGAAGAGCCTGCTTGGGATTCTCTGTCTCCCTTTCTCTCTCTGCCCTCCCCTGTTTGTTCTCTGTTGCTCTCTCTCTCTCAAAATAAATAAACAAACTCTAAACAAACTTTTTCAGATAAAAAATCCATGAATATGGCAAGTCCTGTATGTAAAAGTAATTGAATCTGCAGTTTATAAACCTTACAACAAGGAACACATAGTCCCACATTACATTCACAGTTAAAATCTATAGTTTAATGAAGAAATGATACTATTCCTATACAACTTTCTTCAACATTACCCTAATGCTAAAAGCCAAAACATAAGTTTCAAAGACATAAAACTTGGAATTAATATCTTCATGAAAAGACAAGTTTCTTAAACAAAATATTAGCAAATATGATTCATCAAAGGTGTGTTCATTTTATTGTATGAAAACAAGGTTGGTTTAATATTTTAATATCAACCTGTATAATCTACCAAATTAATAGGCTTTTATAAAACTATAATTATCACAAAACATGCAGGAAAAGCCTTTGAGAAAAATCAATATTCATTCGTGATTAAAAAAAAAATAAAACTGGGGCGGCGCCTGGGTGGCTCAGTTGGTTAAGCGTCCGACTTCAGCTCAGGTCATGATCTCATGGTCTGTGAGTTAGGCCCCACGTTGGGCTCTGTGCTGACAGCTCAGAGCCTGGACCCTGCTTCCGATTCTGTGTCTCCCCCTCTCTCTGCCCCTCCCCTGCTCATGCTCTGTCTCTCTCTCTGTCTCAAAAATAAATACAAGCATTAAAAAAATTTTTAAATAAAAATAAAAAAATAAATAAAATAAATTAAAAAGACAAAACAAAACTCTCAGCAAATTCGCAAGTAGAAGGGAATTTTCTCAACTTCCTAATGGGTCCTATGAGAAACTTTCAGCTAAAATAACACTTAATGGTAAAAGAGTAAATGTTTTTCTTTGAATATCGGCAAAAAGAAAATGATTCCCATTGATCATTCAGTAAGTCAAAAATTAAAAAGTGTGGAGATTATAAAGAATTAAAACGGTCTTTATTCACATGTGACACATGAAGAAGTGTATATCTGCATATACACTGAGGAATATACAAAAAAAACTACCACAACTTGTGAGTAAGCTAGTAAATGCTATAAGATATCAGATCGAGATTAAATATAGCTATAAATAGATTAAATATAGATATAGATGATATAGATATAGATAGATATAGAGATATATAGATAGATATAGATATAGATATAGGTACAGATATAGATATAGATATAGGTATAGATTGATATAGATATAAAGATACAGATATAGATGATATTTACACTAGCAATGAACAGGAATACAAAATAAAATTGTAATGAAATAACACACAAACCTCATAGAATGCCTACAATTCAAGACTGACAATTCCAACACTGACAGTTGGTTACTTACATGCATTGCTTACGAGAATGTAAAATGGCAACCATTTAAAAAAGCAATTTAGCTGTTTCTTATAAATTTAAAAATATCTGCCATATGGCTCAGCAATTTCATTCCTAGATACTGACCAAGAGAAATGAAAACACATGTCCACACAGAGATTTGTACACACATGTATAACTTCCTTATTCCCCCTGGTCAAAATTTGGGAAACACTCAAATAGTCATCAAGAGGCAAATGAATACACATAATATATATCTGTATGTATAATATCATACAGTTGAAGACTAATCAGCAATAAAAATGAATAAAATACAGATACAACTCCACAACATGGATCATCTCACGAACATGCTGAGAGGAAGAAGTCAGACACAAAGAGCAGATACTCTTGAGTCATTCATGTGAAAATCTAGAAAAATAATTACAATTTACATTAGCAGAAAGCAGGTCAGTGATGTCTGGGACTGAGGATGGGGAGCTGAGATTGACTAGGAAGGAAATTTTTGGGTAATGAAAATGTTCTGTCTTAACAGTAGTGGGAGTTGCCTGGCTGTATACAGTTCTCAAAACGCATCAAAATATACAGTAGCCAGGGATAGATTTTATGTAATTTATGCCTGGATGAAGTTTACTTTAACAAAAAGCTTTAATTCTAAGTTTTATATCTATTATAAAAAATTAACAGTCCCCAGAGTAAGAAATGTGAGCATATATATTTCGATTCTGTATCTCAGTCCAGACATCAAGCATTATAAAAAAATATATGCTAATTTATATTTTAGTAATTCAATATATTGTGATGACATAATATAATTGAGAAAGCCCTAGGATTGAGGATCTCTGAGTCAGATTCCAGTTCAGCTTAGTACTAGACATACGATCTCGACCATAGCCACTGAGCCTGTCCATGTCTCAGTTTCCATAATTAATAATAGAGAATATAATCCAAACCCAGTAGAGCATTGTAATATTCAAATGACTTAACAATATCAAAATCCCTTTATTAGAATTTTAAAGGAGTAGGCAAAGATAGACTTAACTGCTGTATTATCAATATTACTTATCAAAGTACACATTGGATTGGCTACAGCTTGTGCAGGGACTCCACAGTTGTTTGCAGTAGGAGTTGATTTGTGCTATCATAAATAGGGCAACCAAAATTTAGAGAATGTTTAACCTTTATATTAGTTTGTGTGCATTTTGGTGAAAGATATGAGAGACTACAGAAAAAAAATGTAAATGATAACAATTTACCTACCCAAAATGTAATATGATAGGTATCATCATCAAATAAAAAGAAAACATACACCTCTCCTTTGATTCTAGATAAGGGTATTTTTTCTGCTAATATATCTTAGTTTAATACCTTTCATTAGAAGTCAAATGGGTTGATTTTTATTTATGCCAATCTGTATTTATAAATAATTTAATTTAAAACTATCAGCTAAGTGCTTGAATGAGGATCCCTTTTCCATTTTCTTTAATATTTTTGTTCATGTCCCCTTAAATGCATATTGATTTTGCTAGATGCTATTTTTTTCATTTTTTCCTGCATATGAATGTATTTTGCTTTTATTTTCCATTTTCTTTAATATTTTTGTTCATTTCCCCTTAAATACATATTGATTTTGCTATATGCTATTTTTTTTTCATTTTTTTCCTGCATATGAATATATTTTGCATTAAAATGAATAACCAACCATAGCAAACCTACTGGAGAGAACAAAACAACTATCTAAATAATGAACTGTGATCACGAGTAATTTTGTAACAAAAAAACCTACTATCTTGTTGCTAGATAATCTAGGTCACTTCCTTAGGAGTATACAGTAAAATAAAATAAAATAAAAACATTTTTATGTTTTTATGGAAACTTAATGTGTGAAAGTGAGGGGAAAGGAAATTGGTTTTATAGATACATTCAGTTGTAAAGAAGATGGAACGTATTAACACTGTGGCAGACTGATAAGTCAAGGGGAAAAGAATTATTTAGATAAGTAAAATGGAACATAAAAGAAAAAAAAGCAGATAGAAGACTTCTACAAAAAATTCTAATGGCTTCCTGACAACGTGATTAACTAAATAATGGAGTAATGCCCGTAGAGAAATTCCAAGGGCAGAATTACTTAGGAAATGCAAAACCTAGTTTGGACAAATAATTAGATGCAGATGGACTGGACAAATTCCATGGTCATTGGCAAGAATTTGGCTTTCTGAAGTCTCTCTGATGGCAACAGCTTTGCAATGAACAAACCAAAGCTGCAAGCCTGCTTGGTCAATAGCTAGATCAACGTTTGCTCTTGGGACGGATGTTAATATAAATCTATTATTTTCCTTCTGAAAGGGCCTATCTTGCTCTTATGTTGTGTCTTTCCTAAAGAAAAAAAAATGATTTTCCAATCTCCCTCAGCATAAATGAATGTTCAATTTTCTGTTTAACATTGGGAAACAACTATTTTTTTTTTCATGGCTAAATGAGTTTCTTGAGTTCAAGTTGTTCTCACTTGTTCGAATCCTAAAATAGTTTAAAAGATGGATTGTGACTGTAAACAAGTCCAATTAAAGAGCAATCACTTTTCAGATAGTTTTCCAAGACTGATCTCCTATTAGAATACCCTGGCCCATTCTTTAATCATAATACAATGAAGTTATCATTTTAAATTGCTATGGATGAGACTGAACCACTCCAAACTAAAGACACCTAATATTTTCTAATGTTAAGACTGTAAGTTCCTAACCAATAGGAGAGAACATGATTATTTTAAACCATAAAACTTGAATGTCCATGACATTTTCCTCTTGTACCCTTTCTCTTTGTATCCATTCAAAATATATGGGCATGGCAATGTTTTAAGGCAAGGTTGGACTAGTAAAATCACATACCTAAACATTTCATAGAAAAATTTTACAACGGGGCACCTGGGTGGCTCAGTCATTTAAGCATCTGGCACTTGATTTCAGCTCAGGGCATGATCTCACAGTCCGTGGGTTTGAGACCCACATCAGGCTCCACACTGACAGTACAGAGCCTGCTTGGGATTCTCTCTCCTCTCTCTGCCCCTTCCCCACTTGGACGCTCAAGCCCATGCTCGCTCTCTCTCTCTCTCTCTCTCTGTCAAGATAAATAAACAAAAAAAGAAGAAGAAAAAGAAAAGAAAAGGACTTTACAACTAACTTTATGGGATTTTATAAGAGAAAACCCAAATTACCCATGGTAAATTAATATTTAAAAAAAAAAAAAACACAAAAAGTCTAACTTATGATGGCCAAAAGAATGAAACAGGTGGTAAAGTTGTTGTTTTATTAAATTTTAGAAAAAAATAGAGAGCAGTAGAAGTTAAGCCTTTCAAGGGAAGACAATACAAGGGAGGTGTTTTAAAGTTTTATTCTATGAATATTTTTCAAGTATCTTTTGTATGCCAAGGTGTGGGCTATCTAGACATGCAGGGATACATAGCCTTGTACCCTGGAGTGTACACTCTAAGGGCAGAAAGTTATCTACAAATTAATAATGACAGTGTTATTTAAACTAAAAGAGAGAGAGAGAGAGAGATGAATAGCTGGAGCAGAAGGATAAAATGAGGGGAGAATGGCATTTGTTGAACATCTATTGGGTGCTCGATGTATTATTTTACAATACTCTAAAGCACTATTATTTTCATTTTAAAGATGAAGACGTGATTTTTTTCAAGTGATTTTAAGTAAGTTTCTCTAGATAACTGGGAGGGTTAAGATTTAAACTGAAGCCTGCCAGCCCCCAAACCCTTCTTCTCAAATATATAAAATTTAGGGGATTGCGATCCTGAATACATTCTACATGGCATATAAGTTTGCACTCATTTCTCATAGGCAATTATCTAATATCATTAAGTGCTGTAACAAAAATCTAACTTTCCTAAGCATGTTTAGGCTCTCTCTATATATATCTGCAAAGTTCCTTTACAAATGAGATATAGAAAGAGAGGAATTCACTTTATTAAAATACTTGCACCAAACTTTTGGTACTGACCTCCCTTGGAGAAACTTCAAGCAGAGTTGATTGGGGGGAAAAGAGTAGAAAGCTTTGAATCAGGAGAGATGGCAGTGACACTTGTGCTCTAAAATCTAAAATTGAAACATGGATATTGTCCCAGTTATCTATTGCTACATAACAAACTACTCCAAGACCCAGATACTTAAAATACCTACTTTATTCTTCTAAAGATCTGGAAAGTTATAAATTTGGGAAGGGCTTACCCAAACAGTTTATCTCTAGCCGACTTGGCATCCCATGCAGAGACTGGGGCTGGGGAATCCATTTATAATTAGTCTCTTCACTCACATGTTTGGCATCTCATTGCCTTTGGCCTCTTCTCTCTCTCTCTCTCTCTCTCTCTCTCTCTCTGTAATTGGTATTCCAACATACCTGGCCCTTCCATGTAACTTGGACATCTCACAGCATGAACAGGCCCCTATATGGCACTGGCTGCTACTACCCCCAAAGTAAGGTTTCCCAGAGCAAACAGTCCAAGGGGAACCCAGGTAATTTGCAAAGATTTTTATGACCTAACCTTAGGAATTGAAGGATGTCACTTTCTCATATCTTGTTGGCTACACTAGTCACTCCATCCAGTACAGACTCAAGGGGAAAAAAAAGCAATAGACTTGACCTCTTCATAGGGTTATATGCATCCAGAGAGGGAAGAAATTGTTGATGACCATCTTGAAGTCAAGCTTCCACAGGTATAGAGCAGTCCTACCATAAATAATTATTAAAGCTCATTAACCAACCATATGATTTACCCAAATTTAAAAGTATTTTCATCACAAGTTTGTAAACTAAATGAATGAGAAGTAGCATAAACTCCCTAAGTTTACTAGCAATGATGTGAGCCAACATCAGCAAAGATTTTTATAAGCAGGTAGAGAGCCTTGCTTTGGCTAAAAGATACAGAAAATAAGTTTGGAAATGTAGATTGAATTGGTTGCAAAATGCATATGTAGTAAAATATGATGCTGGACGCTTTGCCCAAACTTTGAGTCTACAATTTGACAAGTGAGATACTGTATAGGATTTTCCTACTACTCACTGGCTGAAAAAACTTATGAACATCTAGGGTACACTTTGAATTAAATCTAATAATCAATAAGATAGGCCTCTAGCCTACCTTATACAAACACAATCTGGCAACAATTCACTTGAGTGATTTTGCAAAGCACAACAAAAATCCACTCAAATCCAAGCCCTGGCTCCATTCCCAATGAGAGTAAGATGATACATATCAGACAGGATAATTGTGGGACAAATTTAAAAATGATGACTTTCCACCCAGAACTAAAGGAATCTGCACACACACACACACACACACACACACACACACACACCACATGTTTCCTCTAACAAATATCTCTATGACCAAGCAACAAAAGGGCTGGTGATTTTCTATTATAGCTCCTCAGAAGACATTCATCGATACAAAATAGTAATGTGGTATTTCAGTGAAAAAATGTAATAGTAAACAGGAAGGAGAGACTTTATTTAAGACTATTGCAATAGGGAAAAGAGACTGAATTTAACTCCCTGACACAAAAGGTTGGAGTGTTTTTAAACACCAGGGTGGGCTATGGAAAATACTACAGGATGTTAGGGGGAAGGATGATTAATGTGATTAGGCCATCTGCGTTTCCTAATTGTAGCTTATAGAAATTAGACTCCTACCCTCTCACAGAGACTGGGAGATGGGAAAAATGCCTTTCTTGATGATTACATCTCAAAGGGATGGCTCCCAAGACCATAAGAAAGCCATTCTTGGGTTGCAAAACTGGAAAGAGTCTGGGAGAAGTTTTATATCTCAAAGGAGCAGAGAAAGAATTTATAACTGAAAGCTTTCTAAAGTAAATATTTTAAGAAAAGGAAGGTCAAACCCATAAGTATATAGTCACTTTATCCTCGACAAAGCAGGAAAGCACATCCACTGGGAAAAAAACAGTCTCTTCAACCACTTGTGTTGGGAAAACTGGACAGCGACATGCAAAAGAATGAAAATGAACCACTTTCTTACACCAAACGCAAAAATAAATTCAAAATGGATTAAAGACCTAATGTGAGACCTGAAATCTTAAAAATCCTAGAAGAGAACACAGGCAGTAACGTCTTTGACACTGGCCATGGCAACTTCCTTCTAGATATGTCTCCTGAGGCAAGAGAAATAAAAGCAAAAATAAACTATTGGGACTTCATCAAAATAAAAAGCTTCTGCACAGCAATGGAAACAAGCAACAAAACTAAAAGGCAACTGGCCAAATGGGAGAAGGTTTTTTGCAAATGACATATCTAACAAAGGGTTAGTATCTAAAATATATAAAGAATTTATACAATTCAGCACACAAAAAACAAATAATCCAATTTTAAAATGGAAAGAAAACATTAATAGAAATTTTTTCTAAAGAAGACATACACATAGCCATAGCCAACAGACATGTGGAAAGATGCTCAAGATCACTCATCATCAGGGAGATACAAATCAAAACTCCTATGAGATATCACCTCACACCTGTCAGAATGGCTAGAATCAATAACACAAGAAACAACAGGTTCTGGTGAGGATGCGGAGGAAAAGGACCCCGTACATTGTTGGTAGGAATGCAAACTGGTGCAGCCACTTTGACAGTATGGAGGTTCCTTAAAAAGTTAAAAATAGAACTAACCCATGACCCAGCAATTGTACTACTAGGTATTTACCCAAAGAATACAAAAATTCTGCATCAAAGGAATACATGCACCTTGATGTTTATAGAATACAAAAATTCTGCATCAAAGGAATACATGCACCTTGATGTTTATAGAAACATTATCTATAATAACCAAACTATGGAAAGAGCCTAAGTGTCCATCCACTGATGAATGGATAAAGAATGTGGTATATACATACAATAGAATACTAGTCAGCCATAAAAAAGAATGAAATAGTGCCATTTGTAATGATGTAGATGGAACTGGGGAGTATTATGCTAAGCAAAATAAGTTAGTCCAAGAAAGGTAAATGCCATATGATTTCACTCATGTGGAACTTAAGGAAAAAAGACAAATAAGCAAAGAGGGAGAAAAAGAGAGAGGCAAACAAAGAAACAGACTTTTAACTATAGAGAGCAAACTGATGATTAACAGATGAAAGGGGGGATGGGTGAAACAGAGGATGGGGATTAAGAACACTTGCTGTGATGAGCACTGGATGATGCATGGAAGTGTTGAATCACTATATTGTACACTGAAACTAATATTGCACTGTATGTTAATTCACTGGAATTTAAACAAAAACTTTTTTAAAGAAGGGAAGGAAGATCAGTGGCCTATAGTCAAGAAGGAGAATATCTGAAGTTTAGTAAACTGAGGGGCATATTAAAGCCATCTTGGGTATGTATACCCAAGATGGCTTTAGTATGATATATGTATCATATACATCTCAGATATAGATAAACAAGATATAGATATAGATAGACATATATATAGATGATATAGGTAGATATAGATACATATATAGATCTAGATATAGATACAGATATATAGACATATCTCAAGTCTTGAGATATTTTATCTAGACAGGCACACTTAGGAAGAAATTCTAAGTAAGTAGTTCATATAAAGTATACAAGCCAAGAGATGGATCTTGTGCCCCAGCAAGGACTCTAAACTGCCTAATGGCCTGGGGCACACCCCTCAGCTTCAATTTCTCCCTCCAGACAAGTCGGAACAGAAAGTAATTGTTATGACAATGTCCTGCATGGAAGAAAACCCAGTCTGTACCCAGCTTTATCCAAGCTTAAAAAAAAGCCCCAAAGCATTAATTTTGCAACATGTGGAGAGTACTGGATTCAGCAACCCTACACGCTTTGTTAAAACTAATTTACAACCTCCAAATTACATCTTACATAGGCCATGCCCCTTCAGGCATTTTACCTAAGATTCTGGAAAATAGAATCCCCTCCTAGAGGAGTTATCGGGCTCACAGTCCTCTGAAAATTTGCCTTAGGGACTCACACAGTGGTTGTGAAAAATGCCGTCTCTGTGTGTTACCATTTCTGAAATCCTTCCCTTGTAAATCACATGGAGCATGGCTGACATTTTCTAGGGAGCAGAAATGTACTGTTAGGCCTCTGGTATAATACATAGGAAAAAATAGAAGACAAAAATCCAGGTACTTGCCATCTAAAATTCTCCTTAAAACTAAGTCTAAAAAGTAAACAAACTTGTACAAGCTATATATGGCATGTCCCAATCATAAGATAAGTATTTTGAGTATTTAGGGAAAATTCTGAGCTTTTTATCCTGAATCCCTCCTGATATTTGACTTTTGACAATTATACATTCACAGATTTTGGTTCAGGCTCTGATCTCAGTAAAAATTTAAATATCTCAGAAAAAGTTAGAATTTACAATTATGATATGCTGACCCTTCAGTTACTGAAGGCACAGAGTGTGAATAATGATTTTTGAAGAAAAATCAAAAGACTCATGATGGGCACAAAGTAATAATGAGAAATACAACTCTATGGTTTTAAGCAACTCAGATTTGGAGGCTGTTCATTACAATAGTATAACACAGCATACACTGATAGGTATAAACATTAAATTAAAAAATATTAGCAGTTAAACCTAAAGAAAGTAGAAGAAATGAGAAACAAAAAACGTATAAGATGCAATAGAAAACAATCCACAGATTCATACATAATTGTTAAAAGTTGGGGCGCCTGGGTGGCGCAGTCAGTTAAGCGTCCGACTTCAGCCCAGGTCACGATCTCGTGGTCCGTGAGTTCGAGCCCCGCGTCAGGCTCTGGGCTGATGGCTCGGAGCCTGGAGCCTGTTTCCGATTCTGTGTCTCCCTCTCTCTCTGCCCCTCCCCCGTTCATGCTCTGTCTCTCTCTGTCCCAAAAATAAATAAAAAACGTTGAAAAAAAAATTAAAAAAAAAAAAGTTGGTTCTCAGAAAAGACTAATAAAAATGATAAGACAGGGGCATCTGGATGTCTCAGATGGTTAGCATCCAACTCTTGATTTCAACTCAGGCCTTGATCTCAGTGTTGTGAGTTCAAGCCCCATGTTGGACTCTACACTGGGCATAAAGCCTCCTTAAAAAAATTGATAAGACATGGGTGAGACATTAAGAGAGGAAAGTAAAATAATCAATATAATGAATGAAAAATGGAACATGACAACAACCTACAAATATTTTTAAAATAAAGAGAATATGATACCCATTCTTATAGAATGTTTGTTTTGTGGTTAATAACACTAAAGAATGACAGAGAAAGGAAAGTCTCTTCAATAAATGGTGGTAGGTTGAATTGGATACTATAGATCGCAAAAGCCACTGCAAATTCTTTTCTTCCACCAGGAAGCAGAGTCATTCTCCCCTACTCCATCTGGCTTTGCATCATTTGGCCAGTGAGACAAAAGGAAATATGATACAACACAGATTGAAGAGTGTTTGTGCTTTGGAGTTTGTTCTCTTTTGCTGACTTTGGGACTTCTGTGACCACCATGATGTGAATAAGCCTAGACTAGCCTGCTAGATAGTGAAAAGCCGGTGATCTAGCCAGTGAATCACCATAACTCAATCATACACATGTTATCAGTGAGCCAGGTAATATGTCTAGTGGTGGTTCCCCTCGTGAGAGGCAAGTAAGATTTTTGTAAGAGAAAATACTTTATTCCATAGCTGGTAGTAATGAATTTGTGGAAAATGTCTCTCTTTTGTATAGTGACCATACATTTTATGTCATGCTTTCAGGCAAAAAAAAAATTTTTTTTTTTGCTTAATCATTTCCTGAGTGAATAGGGATTTAAGTAATCTTAAATATGGTATCTACCCACATTTTTCTACTTAAAAATTTGGATATTCTTTCTCACTCTCCTCAATGTTCCTGGTTTCCCACTTTCTCTTCTCATTCTAGAGGAGACTGGTATTCTATCCATATACAGACATATTTTTCTTAGGGGTTTCTTCCTTTCAATACTGTGCAGACCAGGCCTGAAGAATGTCTATTCCTTTGCTAACAAAAGATGTAGTGTAAAAACAAACATACATTATCAATCAGAAGAAATTTCAATGTATTTTTGGTTTTCTGAGTGTTGGAGAGGGGGTAAATTACTTGACATCGAAGATCATCAGACATCACAATGAACTTGGGTGAGAATCTGTTCGTTCTCCACTGAGATATATTCCAGGTTGTCAAGGACTCCAGAAATCTGACCTGGGGCTATAGGGGTGTGTGTGTGTGTAACTTCTCCCCATGTGGCAAAACCAACTGGGAGATTCTCATGGTTTATATCATCAAATGACAAAATTTTAAAATGCCTCTTAAGAGGCATTTAATGGTTTTAGCAATTTTAACACTTAAGTTTAGACATTTGCAAGCGAATAAAAAGAGAAGGATGTTGCAAGGGAAGTTGACTGTGAGCTTGGAGAATCTTCAGGGTTACCTAAAAGCAAAGGATGAAAAGTTCTTGAAAATTGTATGCTTCTTTACTCAAGTCATCTATAAATATTGCTCTCAAAAAAGTCTCCTGTAAGAGCAATTCTAAAATCCATCATACAGAAAATCTACTTCAAATAATCAATATTTCGATCATCTCCTTATTGCCTTAACATCGTACCAACTATTGTGAAAGATGAAAACAAAACAACCTTCAGGTATGATTCTGGATGCTGTGGTCTAAAAAAAGAAATAGACACACTTCAAAATTCAAAGAAATGACCACTGAAAGGATTTATGTCTGTGTTTTCTGAGAAAAAGTTTAAGGAACTGAACATCAGCCCAAAGAAAAATGAACTCAGCCCTGGTGGGGAAAGTTGGCTTTCTTAGTATATCTTAAATTTTTTCTTGGAGACAAAAATGTATGTTATTCCAGGAGGGCCTTACAAGATGGCATTTTGAATACTCTTAATAGATAGTTCAGTGCCATATTCAGAAAAAAATTATTAAAGAGTTCTCTAAATGCTAAGTGAGCTGCCTTGACAAATAGTAAGCTCTTCACTAGCAAAAATATGTATAAGTTTGACGAGCAGTTGGGCAAGGCTGACTTTTAGGAGTCTTTACAAAACTAAGAGGGTCTAGTAAATGAATCAACTTTGCTAGGTATCTTTTACTCTTGAAACCAAAAAGTCAGCTGAGTAGAACAAATTATTAAAGGTGAAACAACTAAAGGACAATTTCCTCCTAATTAGCTCATGGAAAAAAGGTACTCAATCAAGGGACGCTATGAAGAGGAAGGTTCTCACTAAGGTAGGCGTGCTGCTCCAGGCAGGTATGCCTTCTATGCCCTCTACAAACCTCTAAGAGAAAGGCAGATTTCAAAGAGTCCAGGGTTGTGAAGCAATGTGGAGACTGAAGCAATGAACTTAGATCTGATGGATAATGTGGGGTATGTGAAAACAAGAAGGGTGGAAATAGCATCTCAAGAATCATTGGAGGAGGCAGGACAACGAGTCTTGCAGGGGTGAGTAAACTTAGGTCAAAGGGAAGGAAAAAGTATCTAAATAAAAGTCTAATTCCAAAAGGACTCCTCCTTTGAAGGAAGTTTTGTCATTTTGCTTTAATACTGAAAGCGTGTCTCTGCTTCTTAATGTTTTCGATATTGTCATCTTGGCATGCATCCACAGAAATCACAGTGTTGATGAAATATGCTGAGCCTCAGCCAAAATCCAGACCCACACAGTCCATTGAGGCTGTATTAGGAAAAACCCTCGCCCAGCAAAGGCAGTGAAATTATACAGGCTGAGTGAATTGCTTAGATGAAGACAACAGTGCCTCATATACTTAAGGAGATCACCTGATCTCTCCCCTGCCGTGTAGTCTCATATTCCTTCTTCGCTGTTTTGAGAATATAATAAGCCACAGTGAGTAGAAACAGAAAGAAAAGAACGGAGTACTGAGTGGATACACGCACTGATGGCAAAACCTCTGAAGTATAAATTCAGGAGATATAAGGGTGGACCTAAAACATGATTCAACTGCTCTGTTAAGTACTGGTGAATATTTCTGGGGGAATCTAGAAGTTCAGCTTGAACAAAAATTTAATCACACGGCAGTCTACTAATGTTGTACAGTCAGTTCTGTGACAAAACCTGTGACACAAACCTGAATTTTTCCTACATAATTTTTATTTGTATTTTTTAATGTTTCTTTATTTTTGAGAGAGAGAGAGGAGAGAGAGACATAGAATCCAAAGTAGGCTCCAGGCTCTGAGCTGTCAGCACAGAGCCTGATGCGGGGCTCAAACCTACGAACCATGAGACCGTGATCTGAGCTGAAGTCGGCTGCTTAACCGACTGAGCCACCCAGACGCCCCATCCAACATGATTTTTATATGGATATATTGGATATGGAGATAAAGAAGATTTTCATTTGCTTACATGTAACTCCATCCACAGGAAACACCGGATGAATGCAGAAAACTGTCCCTAGCTGAATGAGCCAGGCAAGAGCACACAAAACACACACACCTCAAACTTGTTACCAGCTACCTCAACTCGTTGCCTGGGCTGTGTGTTGAGAGTGCATCCATGAATACGTGGTATTACAACATTCCATCTGCTTTCAGGTAACCTTCCTTCCATCACTTGACTGTACCAAAAGCTGCAGCAACCTTTTGGATGCCCACTTCCACAAGAGAATTTAAGGCTTTTGATCCAGGAAAACTACCACCTTTATTGTAAGAAATTTATATATTTCTTAACCATTTAATGTGTGTAAAACTGTGCTACTGGTTTAATTAGGCTCCTATCTTTTCTAATGTGTCACTGACCAAAGTTTTGAGTCTTATGAGCCAGTCCCATTTTTTCCCATAAGCTCTGAGGCTTTTATTGTGTTAATTAATTGGCATAACATGATTATTTTTAGCAATATATATGGGCAGAAGTGACTGCCATGAAAATTATTTGTCCCACAGTGGAGGTGATATTTTGTAAATTACCAACAACCAAGGGTCTCAGAAGACGCTGCTTCAAGCTAGCAGGTATCTGATTGCCACCTTGTAGTGGACAAAAAGAATGGTCAGTAAAAAAAAAAAAAAAGGCATTCAAGAAAAGAGAAGAGGGAGGGAGGAAGAAAAGGAGGAAGAAGGAGAGAGGAAGGAAGAGAAAGAGAGAGGGAGGGAGAAAGGAAGGACAAGTACATTGGTCATAATTGTCCTATGGCAATCCACTTAACGATTCTCTCTTGCTGTTCAGTAACTATCCTCTTTGGATGAGTTATTCTCTTCCACTACTCCACCTTCACCATCCGCCATCAAAACCACATTCTCTTTCAGAGATAAATCTATGACATGAGCTCCCTTGTCCTCTCCTACCTAATTTAGCCTGACCCCCTAGAATTGCCACTTGAGGATCTCTAGAATGCTCAGAAGTAGTACTTGAAAAATAACTAAGATTCACCTTTCCTTAGGTGACTTGAGAAAACTTCATGAATTCAGCCAACTATTAACTGCTGACAAGTTTCCATACTCATTCAGGAAAACTCAGCATCTCAGTTAACCATCCAGATACAATTGAACCTCATTTTTTTGCAGATTCCATATTTGCAAATTCACCTGCTGGCTAGAATTTATCAATAATTCCCCCGATCGACACTTGCTTGTGATTTTAGAGTCATTCACAGACACACACGGAGCCGGGAAGAGTCTGAGTTGCCCAACAGGTATGTTCCCAGCTGAAGTCCCACAGGGTGGTGTTCTGCCTTCTTGTTTCAGCTCTCATACTGTAAACAGATGTTCCTTTTGTGCTCTATTCAGTGCCACATTTTTTACATCTTTGTGCTTTTGTTTTGGCAGTTTAACACGGCCCCAAAGGGTAGTATCGAAGCGCTGTCTAGCGTTTCTAAACCCAAGAAGACTGGGATTTGTCTTACAGCCTGATGTGTACGAGATAAGCTTCAGCCATTTGATGTCGGTCAGATAAGCTTTAGTTAGGCAAGATACAACTGGCTGGGTGTTCAACATTAATGAGTCAACATATGTTAAATAAAGTCTATAAAGAGAAACACATATAAAACAAAGTCATGCATTGATTTCTTGACAAAAATGTGACCATAGGCTCACAGACCCTAACCTTGTATTTTTCCTAGGAGCAATGGTTCAGTATTCCTTAATTTGGTGCTCACAGCAACTTTATAGACCATACCTACCAGAAATAAGGAGAACTGACTGTACAATCAATATACTGTTGTAGCTCCCTTCTATGTGTCAACATTTCTGAATTTCTTTGTCTTTTCTAGAGATTAGGCACAGAATCCGCATTGAAGCAAGTAGGACTTATTAAACTACCTAGATACTGAAAAAAAAAAAAAAGAGCCATGTTGGGTGGTTTTTAATGTTGATAAAAACTGACAACTGAATGGAAGCCTATTCAATGATTAAGCTATAAAGGGGTGCTTGCATTGACTCTTCTGCTTTAAGACCTGGGTGTTGACCTATCCGCCTGGATTTTTTGCTTCTTCCCATAGTAGTAGATAGATGGGTAGAAATTGTGGAAGTGTGGATTCCTTGAATTTTATAATAAATAGAAATTGTTTGGAATGCAAATGAAAAAGGAGTATGATAAAGGGAGATCTTTTAAACAAAAAGTGTAATCTTTCATAATGAAATTTGTTAGAATGCTAATCTTGCCATGTAAATATATAACAAGAGTGTGACAAGGGTAAGAAATTGAGAGACAAATTATTGGTTGCTTCTTCCATATTCTTTCCTTTCCCTAAATTCCTCTTCAATTTGAAAGCAATATCAAGGTATTCAAGGTTCCTTACCAAGGAGGACCACTGGGTTGCAGGATCATACAAATTGTTACTAAATCGGTACTATGGGTATCCCTACCAACGCAAACCATAGACGTGAATATTATTGTGTGGGAGAAAAACAAATATAAGTAATATCTTTATAATTACACTCTTACAGTCTTGACAGCATGCTCACATACCTTAAGTAACAAATTATGTTTTCAGTGGTTTACCTCCTGACCGCATCTTCATGCATGCACACACGTATTCACAAATGTATATTTCATTATTCTACCTATTATATTATACTTTACTTGTAAAAACTAAAATATATCAGAATATGTCTGAACTATTATCCCAATTTTACGGATAAGAAAACAAATGTTTCAATTATAGAGCCACTTGCCAAAAAATATGAGATTAGGTCACAGTTGAACTGAATTTTAACCCAGTGTTTCCTCCAAATATCTGTTTAGTTTCCTATGTGCAGTATCTGTAAACCATTGTTCCTACAAATTAATTAAAAGCCATAATAATGACAACACATTTTTCATGCATTTATAAATAAGCAAATCTTCCCAAAATCTCAGTGACACACTACAGTTTGCATTTTCAAAGTTAATTCTTTTGTTTGCTAAGATGTGGTTTCCAACGAGTATATTCTTCCACATAGAGCAAGGACGTGTGTCATTAAATATAACTTCCTGGAATGCATTTATGCCATGTAATCATAGTCAAAGCATTGGTGCTTGTTTATTTGTAAAGAGGAAAATTACACTTTGTTTCGATAGAATAATTTTTCTCAAAAACCAACAATTTCTGGAAGAAAATTAAATTTCTGCTCAACACATTTAAAATTTCTGCTTGTCCTGATAATCTTAGACTACATCTCTGCAGTGAGTTAGGGTACAAAGCGGAAGGTCTGAGAAAACAAAGAAATGATACCTTGGCCAATTATGACTATTCACCGAATTCCTATTTAAGAGTATTTCCTTGGGTTTAGAGAAGTACAAATAAATAGAATACTGTCAGTGCAATGTGCTAAAATATAGGACATTTACACAACATTTCTGAAATACATTAGAAATTGTTTTATCTTTTAAATTCTTGGTTTTTTTTTATTTTTTTTAAAAAAAATTTTTTTTTTCAACATTTATTTATTTTTGGGACAGAGAGAGACAGAGCATGAACAGGGGAGGGGCGGAGAGAGAGGGAGACACAGAATCGGAAACAGGCTCCAGGCTCTGAGCCATCAGCCCAGAGCCTGACGCGGGGCTCGAAGTCACGGACCGCGAGATCGTGACCTGGCTGAAGTCGGACGCTTAACCAACTGCGCCACCCAGGCGCCCCTTAAATTCTTGTTTTAATGAAACTGTACCATCTTTCTGCCAACACCTGGACTGGACAGAAGATTGTAAGAGGACTAAACTACTCCCCTGTGGTGCTAACATGCAGAATATATATGGCACCACCATATACAATAATAATATTTTCAGTTTCCCTGATTTATCATGATTCCAGATGTTTATTTGTTCTTTTATAATGGCCCGGAAATGACTCATGAAAACAACTGATAATGAGTGCAAGAAAAGTTGGGCTGGTAAGTCTAAAAATAGTCTAACTCATATGGTTGCCACAAGGATTAAATGAATTCGTTGTAACTATTAGTAGAGCTTGGGGAACATAGGAAGCAATATATACATATTTAATGAATTCATTAATATGTTGTTATACATACATATATATATACATATATATACATATATATATATATATACTCATATGCATCTAAATATTTAAAAACAGTAACAGTAGTATGGGAAAATATATATGAACAAATAATTATACTAAATGTTTTGATATTGCTTATTCAAAATTTATCTAGCTGAAAAACTAAGCCAATCCCATAATAGTCAAATAACACATTTAATACGTTTTATCAAATGTATACACAGAGAGCTATATATGCCTCCCTCTAAAGAACCTTCCTATGGTTTCTAAGTACACAGGGACTATCTTAAAAATTATATAGTAGGCCAGAAACCAAATCTTCAGGAATTTCAAAGAAAATGGCATTGTATATGTTCTCAATGAATATGGAAATCATTAACTCAATAGCCCAAAATGAGACATTTTCGACATTTAGAAAAAATCAGATGATGCTTTGTTGAGGTTCCTCTTCCTGTAAGCCCTAAAGACAACAAGCTTTTGAGGATTACAACTATTTGCAGCCCCTGCTTTGGATTATGGCCCTTGAGTCGCTAGTAGAGTACCCTCCAACCCTCCTGTCTGAGCCCAACACTAGTTACCCTTCTTCCGCAGACTCCTATATGGGACTGCGGGTGGGAAGCCAGTGCTTAGGCCTGCCAGGGAAGGCCCAGCCCTGGGGCAGTCAGGATACTTTTCCCCTCACCCTGCAGGCACAGACCTGGGGGCCTTGCCCTGCTCTAGCCCCACCCCTCAGACTCACAGGCACTCAAGCCACCCACCAATGCAGTGCGTTTCACTTGCCTTAAAATTGATTTTTGTCTTATCCAGTGAGACCATAAGCATTTTTGTATGTTTACTGGCCATGTACATTTTGTATTTTATTATGGACAGTGGTTTTGGCCCCTACCTTTATTACTAATGCTATGGTGCTGATTCCCTTACTGGTTGCAAAATATGTTTTATATTTTTATAATATTTCTTAAGAAAATGTATACGTGCCTCAAAAACACCTGCATGACTTTTAGCCATACAGGGGCAAATGAGTCCTTGCCGAGCTTCCTTCAGAGGCCTCAGTGTCTTGCTGTGCACCAACTCTGATGTGGAGAGGACGGCTTCCCCCAGGAGGCCCACCTGGTAAAGCCTTCGAAATCACCTGTGGTCTGGCCTGCAAGATCACAGGCAGGTTTCTGGTCAGGAGCTGAACTCCTTAGAATCTAACTCATTTTCCCAAATAATTAACCCGATTATCTCTAAAACGTCTATTTAATAGTACAGCCTTTAATTGTTCCTTCAATGTCACGTCTACTTTTATGTTACATATTTAGTTTTGGACCTGGTGATTGGTCCAATAACCTGTTTTATTTCCCAACAGTTGCCATGCTGCTTTAATCATCATAGACTGTGTCATTTGTATGGTTGAAGGGTGCAATTTACCCTTCAGTTTTTCTTTACATAACTTTCCAGTGTTTTTCTCTGTTTATTCTTACGATTAAATTTCAGTTTCATAATGATGGCTAAAAGTTATTTTTGGCATTGATATGAATCACATTAAAACACAATTAGTTTGGGGCGCCTGGGTGGCGCAGTCGGTTAAGCATCCGACTTCAGCTCAGGTCACGATCTCGCGGTCCGGGAGTTCGAGCCCCGCGTCAGGCTCTGGGCTGATGGCTCAGAGCCTGGATCCTGCTTCAGATTCTGTGTCTCCCTCTCTCTCTGCCCCTCCCCCGTTCATGCTCTGTCTCTCTCTGTCCCAAAAATAAATAAACGTTGAAAAAAAAAAAAAAACACAATTAGTTTGGAAAGAATACTTGAAACAATTTAGTCTTTAGTTCCAGTAGTATGGTATCTATCTTCATTTATTCATGTGTTTTATTTCTATTGGTAAGTTTTTAAATCCCCATCACGTATGACCTCCATACTTATCATTGTTCCTTCCTAAGTATTGTTAAATGTGTTGAAATTGGAAAAGGCATCATTTTTTCTATTCTATCCCTTTGGATTTTTTTTTTCATTTAATTCTAAGTTTGCATATTACCATGTGAACTCTTCGAAGGTATCTCAACCTTTCTTTGTCTAGTTCGTCTACCCCTTCCTTGCTCATACAAAAGCACAAAAGTCTCTCTCACTCTCTCTCCCTGTCTGTCTCTCAAAATAAATAAATAAACATTAAAAAGATCACATGAAGGAAACCTAAAGAACACACACAACACATTCAAGAATTTAAAAAGTAACACCAATACAAGGCAGCATTTGCCAAAGACCAAATGAAAGAGGCAAATAAGAAATGTTCTTTGAGTCAAGGGCAGAGACACATAAATCTGACAGAAAAAAAAAGTGGCGGGGATAGGTTTTACAGAGTAAACCATGCTTAATTTGGAACGTTTATATGATTTAAATAAGTGAGGAGAGGGGAAAGTACTTCTTAGAATGTCCATGGCATGTTTATTCACAATGAATGGTTTGTAGCTAAAGTAGATACACAAAAGAGCCTCCTTCTAGAAACTCCATCCAGCCTTATTGAATCACAGGCTTTAGCCTACCTGTGCGACTGTCCTTCCTGCTAAGTCCTCTGCCTCCCTAAGCCTATGAAGATCATAAAACTGTTACTCTACTTAAGTTATAACAGATAGTCTGCATCAAAAAATAGCTCATGCTTAATGTGAGCATTCCCAATGGGGCTGTTTCAATCTCAGATTATATTTGCTCCAAGGAAAGCACACAATGAATCACAATGAAGAGGGGGGAAAATGCATCAATGGGTAAAAATAGCACTGACTGTCTTCCAAGTATACACAATTAGGGAGAATTCGGGGGTTACGGATGACTGTTTTATAGAACATATGGGGGCAATTTAGTCTATCTTTATTAGCTCTACATTGTAAATCAACATTTCCACAAAGAACTTTTAAATCATTTCCCTATTGCTGCAATGTTAGGGTCACTGAGGCCAGGGTTTCCTCACTTCAATTATGGACAATGTTTTGTCTCTTGGTTTTCAGTTTTGGGCACAGAAAACCGCTGAAGGCAGAAGGCAGGCTTTGTTGTTTCCTCTTGCCTCAAAGGCCAAGAATGGTAATTTAATTCAATTAAAAAGTGTACTCATCCATAAATACATGGTACAGATTTCTGATTTGCAACAAAAAGTTCAATCAAGTTAATTTAAAACTCTTCTGGTGTCTCAAATGCCCTCTGAGACTGTAAGCCTGCTTTCTCCAGTCTTCTCTACTGTCCAGCCAGTTGCCCAGGTAGAGCACTGAGAATTATGTCTTATTCCTCCTTCTATTTCCCTCCTCAATCTCCCCAAATACAAACAGCCACCAAGTGCTGGCAATTCTACCTCTTCAGCATCTCTGGCCTCTGCTTCTTTCTCTCTGATCATGCTTAGATTATTGTAATAATACTTGTAATAAATAGATTCTAGTCAGTTTCCCTGCTTCTGGTTAGGTTTCCCAAAATGCTCACTCTATTCAGTTGCTGGATGGAACTTCTAACATTCGCTTGTGCCTCCTTCTGCCCCATTGTACTACATGGTCCTGATGAGCATCCTATGCATTATTTCCCAATGCCTCCGTAAGTGTATATTAATTATATGAACAAACAGAAAACATCTTCAAAACCACCATTGTTACGTCATTTTTATCTGAAACTCCTCTTTTTGAATCCCATCCAAATTAAACCTCTAAACAAAAAGAAATTTAAAAAACCAATACTTAACAGTAGAGATAACTTACAAAAATGCATTTGATAAAAAAGTTCTGTGTACTTTTTAATGCCTACATGAAAGGAAAAGATCAAAATAATGAATCAAATGCTATCTGAATGTATGAAAATTTCAAACTGTATACTATATATACTATATATAACTATATAGTATGTATATATATAACTATATATAGTTATATAGTATATATATAACTATATATAACTATAACTATAAACTATAACTATAAAAGGAGCCAGAAAAATCACAATTTTATTTTTTTTTTTAATTTTTTTTTCAACGTTTATTTATTTTTGGGACAGAGAGAGACAGAGCATGAACGGGGGAGGGGCAGAGAGAGAGGGAGACACAGAATCGGAAACAGGCTCCAGGCTCTGAGCCATCAGCCCAGAGACTGACGCGGGGCTCGAACTCACAGAACGCGAGATCGTGACCTGGCTGAAGTCGGACGCTTAACCGACTGCGCCACCCAGGCGCCCCAAAAATCACAATTTTAAAAAACTTCTTGCAACCAGAGTGAAAGTTGATAAAAGAAGTAAAACACTTTTGAAATTCTTGGACTCAGTTAAATGTTTCCGTAATTAAATAGGGGAAAATCAGGCATATTCCAATAATGTTAAATAAAGCTGTAGTTGGCGATGTGGGTAAATTGTGTGGATGACAAGGATCAAACCTGCTCTCGTGCTGAAAATTGGAAAAGGCCACCACTTGCAGAGAATGAAGTAAGTTGTGTGGCCAAGTAACACAATTTTTCTGGTATACAAAGTAATGGCTGAGATTGAGAGGCAAGCGTATTTTGAAAGTACAGACCCTAGGCAGCTGTGCAGGCCCAAATGTAAATTAAACACCAATCAACTAAAAACTATGGAGCCATTGGGAATCACCTTAACTCACCCTCTCACCAGAAGGTACAGAAAGAAAGCATTTCCCACAGAACAGGGTGAGCCCCAATCTGAAAGAACCTGTCCCAACAAGAGTTCATAAAAAATCCTCCGAGGAAAATCTTTCACCCAACAAGACAGTAGAGAGAAAATTTAACAGAAATTTGTGATTCATAGACCAAATAGACCAAAAAAAAAAAAAAAAAAAAAAACATATTGCAAATAATGCCATTAATAAAACTGACCTAAGGGAGTAATTCTCAAATTCCATGTTGCATCTGAATTACCAAGGATTTCATTTAAATGGTAGAGGCCTATGTAATAAAAATTTATAAAAGTGTGACTTCGGTGCTATGATAGTGATCCCGAGATCCACTATCTATAAATATATATCCAAATATATATCACATACAGAGAATGCATCTTATGATCAAATATCGATGAAACAGAAATCAACCATGTGTGATGCCTAAATAAATAATCACAAAAAATCTCAATGAAGAGTGAAAGTAGTGAACATGGTATTATTTGACTAGAAAACAATATAATCCTAGAAATAAATAATAAAATAATCACAATTTAAAAACTAAAACAAAAACAACAAAAAAACAACCAAACAACCAAATAACAACAACAACAAAAAAACTCTTTTGAATAATTCTTAGACCATTGATAAAATCAATAACACAATCTAAATTTTTATGTTTCAGGGTTCCTGGGTGGCTCAGTCAGTTGAGTATCCAACTCTTGATTTCAGCTCAGGTCATGACCGCAGGGTTGTGGGATGGCTCCATGACCAACATGTTAATCTACTTAACAAGCTTCTCTCTCTCCCTCTGCCCCTTTCCCTGCTCATGCTCTCTGTCTCTCTCTAAAATAAAAGTTAATTAATTAGTTAATTAATTAATTACTTAAATTTTTAAGTTTCACTAAGATATAATTCTTACGCCATGTAATTCACTGATTTAAGGGGTATAATTCATTATTCTCCAGTATATTTGCAGGGTTATATAACTGTTAGTACAATCTAATTGTACAGTATATTCATCTCTCTTAAGTGAAATATGTAATCACTAACTGTGACTTCCTTTTCCCACACCCCATCAAACCACTCCTGGCCCCTACCCATTAGCACCAGCTAATATTTTTTCTGTCTCTACAGCTTTGATTATTCAGGGCATTTTATATAAAAAGGATTATGTAATATTCAATCCCTTGAAACTACTTCTCTACCTTAGAATAATATTTTTAAGATTCATCCATGTTAGAGGATTTATCATTATTAAATTCCTTTTTTATTGCTAAATAACATTTGGGTGGATATACCATATTTTATTTATCAGTTCATCAGCTAATAGACATTTGAGCTGTCCATTGGAGTCCACTTTGTTTATTATGAATAATACTGTTGTAAACATTTGTGTACAAGGTTTTGTGCAGACATATGCATTCAATTTTCTTGTGTATATACCTGAGACTGGAAGTGTATCATATGATAACTCTATTTTGTATCTTTAATGCTGTTTTGCAAAATAGCTACAACATAATAAATTCCAACCAGCAATGTATAAAGGTTCCAATTTCTTAACACCCTTGCCAGTTCAGTTTTTGCCTGACTTTTTTATTATATGTATTCTAGTAGGTATAAAGTTAGAGTTTATTGTTGTTCTGATTTACACTCCCCAAATGTTAATGTTATTGAGCATCTTTTCATGTGCTTATTGTTCATTTGTATAGCTTCTTTGGAGAAATGTCTGTATAAATCCTTTGCCCATTTTTAAATTGAGCTATTTTTTTTTTGTTTAATTGTCACATTGTAAGAATATATTATGGGTATAAGCCCATTACCAAATATATCATTTGCAAATATTTTTTTACTAATTTGTTATTTATCTTTCACTTTTTTGATGGGATCATTTATAGCACATAAGTTGTTACTTTTAATGATTTTCTATTTAACTATTTTTTTTCTTTTGTCACCTGCCTTTTTTGTGTCACCTGTAAGAAAACAGTAACTAATTGTTTTTTTTCTTAAAACTTTATAGCTTTACCTCATACATTTAAGTTTCCAATCCATTTAGAGTTAATTTTTGCACATGATGTGAAATCCAGCTTCATGACTTTGTGTACGGATATCAGTTGTCCCAATGCCATTTGTTGAAAAGACTAATTCCTCTCCCATTGAATAGACTTGGCATCCTTGTTTAAAATTATTTGACCATAAACGCAAGGATTTATTTCTACGCTCTCAGTTTTCTTCCATTGTTCTATATGTCATAGCCTTATTGCAGTACCATACTGTTTTGTTTACTATAACTTTGTAGTAAGTTTATAATTATGAAGTATGTGTCTTTCAAATTGATTTTCCTTTATCAAGATTGTTTTGGCTTTCTGGCACCCTTTGTACTTTCATATGAGTTTCAAGATGGGTTTCAGGATTAGTTTCAGGATTAGTTTCAGGATTTTGCAAAATTGTGTTAGCTACAGCTGCTTAAAATAGAATTTCTGCAATGTGAGGCTAGAGGAGGGTGGTGAGAAACACCAGAAACCTGCCTTTCCCAGTATGGAAGCCTAATCCCAGAATGGGAACTCGGTGGAGAGTAAGCATTTGCCTTTTTGGCTACACATGCCTCACATAGAGCTTTTATAGCATAGAGCTGGGTGGTATTAACGAAGAGGAGACGGCTCCAAGGCCACAGAATTTTTCATTTCTAAGATTTAGCAAATTCTCTTGAATGAATGTTTCTCCATTTTCTGCATGCTTACAAAATAATTCCAGTGTGGCCTTAAGTAGGGTTTTGTTTTTTTTCATATCCACCAATTAAAATGGGTTAAACTTCAAACAATTAAAGTTGTTTTGCTGGGAAGATAGTTTACTAAGCTTTTTACTCCATTATTCATGAAGTCCTGGCCCATGAAAATACTATTTAATAAAACCAATGCAATGAAGTCAAAGCTATATTCAAAGAAAACAATTTTGACAAATACAAACAATATATTTATTGATCCCTAACTAACCAACTTGTGGGATGAACCAACACTCTCCCTTTTTTCTTTAAAACCTACTGAATGATATCTACTACACCTTGAGTGTGCAAAACTAGTCTACTTTGTTTTCCCTTCACTTCTCCCAATCTTGAGTTGTCTGTTTGTCAAAAATCAGTGGTGTATACCACTTTTCCTGTTTAGAGGTACTTCTCATTTTAACAAAATTTGTAGGGGTGCCTGGCTGGCTCAGTTAGCAGGGCAGGTGACTCTTGATCTTGGCATCCTTGAGTTCAAGTCCCATGTTGGGCTTAGAGATTACTTAAAAATATAAATTATAATGAAACAAAAGGAGCCGCTTTAATATATATTATATATATGTAAATATGTATATCATATGTATATATACATATGATATATTTATAAAATTTGTAAAAAGTTGTTTTTCTTAAAAATCAGCTGAATTCTTTACAAAATCATAATATTAGACAAGTTATTTTTGAAAAATACACACCATCTTGGTGTCAGTAAGACAACTATACAAGAAAGCTAAACTTGGGGTGCCTGAGTGGCTCAGTTGGTTAAGCATCCAACTTCGGCTCAGGTCATAATCTCACAGCTCATGGATTCAAGCCCCATGTCAGGCTCTATGCTGACAGCTCAGAGCCTGGATCCTGCTTCGGATTCTGTGTCTCTGTCTCTCTCTGCCTTCTGCGCTCACTCTCTCTCTCTCTCTCTCTCTTTCTCAAAAATAAACAAACATTGGGGCGCCTGGGTGGCGCAGTCGGTTAAGCGTCCGACTTCAGCCAGGTCACGATCTCGCGGTCCGTGAGTTCGAGCCCCGCGTCAGGCTCTGGGCTGATGGCTCAGAGCCTGGAGCCTGTTTCCGATTCTGTGTCTCCCTCTCTCTCTGCCCCTCCCCCGTTCATGCTCTGTCTCTCTCTATCCCAAAAATAAATAAACGTTGAAAAAAAAAAAATTAAAAAAAAAAAAAAAATAAAATAAACAAACATTAAAAAATTAAAAAAAAAAAAACCTAAACTTGTGGGTGGAAACCTGATGAAGAAGGGTAGACCTACACAGTTTCAAAGGAAGGCTAAGTACACAGTTATTACAGTGCACAGTTATTACAAAGGAAGGATAATAAATTTATGGAGAACAGGTGGCCACCACATAAGGAATGATGGGATAAATCAACATCATAAGCAATCAGATGTCATGCACTAAGAGGAGGATAACATAATCTATGAAATATTTCTCTCAAAAATATATAACCTGAATATAATCACGAAGAAACTGCAGACAAATCCAAACTGGAGAGTATCCTACAAAGTCACTGACCTCATCAAAGGGAAACAAAGGAACTGGTCCAGGTAAAAGAAAACTAAAGAAAGACATACAGCAATCAAACACAACACATGGTTCTGCATTAGACCCTGGACCAAGAAAAATAAAAGCATTATAAAAGACATTTTGGTCAATTGGCAAAATTGAAATATAGACTGTAGATAAGACAGTACTATTTTATCAATGTTAAATTTCCTGAATTTGATAGCTGCATCATCATTTTGTGAGAAACTGTACTTGTTCTTAGAAAATGAGCAAATATTTACAGTGAAAGGTGGTATTCCATAGGCAACTTTCTAAAAGTTCTGAAAAAAATAAATATATAGAGAGTAAGAGTGAAAGGAAACAGAGAGAAAGAAAGAGAGAGAGAGAGAGAATTCTCTTATTCTTAAATTTGGATCATTTTCCAACATTTTTACTTTTGTTCTTTCAGTTTATGAAATATCTCTGAGAGTTCTCTTATTGCTAAGATTTTTGCTGGCATCCTTTTCATTACAACCTCATTTATGTTGATAGATTTCCTTGACTAAGTTCCTCTGGATAAATATGTAGAGTCTCTGGAATGCCAAAAGTATCAACATTCCCTTGGTTACCTATTTCTTCCCTAACTCTCTCTCTGTCTCTCTCTCTCTGTCTCTCTCTCTCTCTCTCTCTCTGCCCCTCTCTCTCTCTATATATACATATATATGTATATATATTATAATTATATGTAACTATTTCCTCTATAGCTATACATAACTTCTATAACTATACATAATTTGTTGTAATTGAATTCTACTTCCAGTGTCATCACTTTTTTGTGGTTTTTTTTTTTTTTTTTTTTTTTTTGCTGCATTTCACCTTGGTTGGTCAGTTACCTTTTTGGATTATCCATGTTTTAAAATATCACATACATTTACCACTGGGCAATGAGAAGGCAACACAACTACACCTGTGCTGTCTGTGTGTGAACTAAATAACAGATGTGCAGTGACCGGTCGTGGACAGAATCTGACAGAAGTGATGCGATTGGTCACCAATCATGATGCACATTTGTTATTTGTTCAGTAATTTGAGGATTTGATGATCTAGCAACAAAGTTTGAAATTCATGTGATTACTCTTAGCTAATGTCACATGGTAACTGAAATAGAAACCTTTTTATTGAGGAATGGATGTTATTTAAATCACTTTTGGTCACTGCTATGTGTGCATAACAAGAACCCTGCAGAATAAGAACTCTACACAGTTCACCCCTCCTTCGGTTTGGCTGTCAGTTACATGCAGCCAACCACACTTCAGAAGGAGATGATCCTCCCTCTGACATATGGTCACAAGGTCAATAGTAGCCTAATGCTACATCACAATGCCCGAGTCATTCCCCTCACCTCATCTCATCACATAAGCATTTACCATCTCACATCATCACATGAAATTAAAAGGTGAGTACAGCATAATAAGATATTTTGAGAAAAACCACATTCATATAGCTTTTGTTACAATATATTGTTATAATTGTCCTATTTTATTATTAGTTATTGTTTTTCATCTTTTACTGTGCCTAACTTATAAGTCAAATCTTATCACAGGTATGCATGTATAGAAAAAAACATAGTATATTGAGGATTTGGTACTATCCTTGGTTTCAGACATCCACAGGGGGTTTTGCAATGTATCCCCTGTGGATAAGCCAGGCTACCGCATGTGTGTGTATATTTGTAATTCCACATATAAACTAAATTTTTGGATTTAATAATCAGCCATTAATCACGATTGTTTTCACTAAGAGGATTTCTGCAATACTTTTATCATTTTTCAAGACAGAAATAGCTTGCCTCCCAGAAAAAAAAAAATACACACAAATGAAAGGAAGTCATTAAAGCTGAAATACACATAACACTTAGAACAAAGTTAATCTATGTCTGCCTATACTCTGGTTCAAGATTCCTTGAGAAAGGTTTTATCTAATTCAATCCAGAAAAATAAGAGTAAACTCTATTCTACCTTCCACCAGAAAGCATTATTTTCCAATAAGACTGATTAAGCATTCCATAGAAACAAATAAACTTCAAAACAAAATAAAAAAGAAATAAAATCAATTGGAGAGGGCCTGAAAACTCACAGCCAGATATCACTGAAACCACAGGATATGGGTGGCTAATTTTGTTAGCTTTTTTTTTTTAGAGACCTTTGACTTATAAAATACGAAAATTTTGTAAAGTGCCTTCTGGCTTAAATTAGGTTCCTGAGCTGCTTAGGTTAACAATAATCACTTTAAGCAAGGCCATAAATAGAGTTACTTTATAAAGACCAAAGATCAAGTGAAGAAAGTGTACTGCTTTTATTGCTTCACCTTCCTTTAGATGGCGGTAATTGGCTTTTCGTTGTTTTTTTGGCTATCCCAATCTGGTGCATCACCAAATACTTGATAATTGCATCTAAGAACAAATATACTGATCTCTATAAACCCTGGAGAATCTCTACATTATTTTATTTGTCGGAATTGTAATTTTAGGTTCTTTCCAGATCTTAGCTTGTTGCCTTTTTAAGGTCAAATCTCCTGCGACCTACCCAAAGTTCCTATGATAGGCAAACTATTCATCCTCATTCAACAGAGATAAAATGTCTTTGGAAAAAATTTCATCAGCCTAATGGAAACCACCCACATGGCACCGGCAATCTATCTTCCTGAGAAACCTGTGAGGGAGGCTACTGTACTTATAAATCCCAATTGTGGAAAAGGTGACACGAGATTTGCTTTTCAGCCTGCTCCACTATCTTACAGTCACAAAATAAGCTTTATTCCTAAATTGTCTTCTAAAATTAAACTAAGCAAAATAAAACTCTTGCCCTTTAACTGGGTTTGGATACGTTGTCACCTGGAAAGAAAAGCACATTAGCCAGTTTGCACATTAACAGAAAACATCTTATACAATAAAGGCTTTACCACCCATCGTGAAGAAAGGTATGGGGCCATTAATTCATTCAACAAATCTTTTAAATGCCTATTACGCGAATCCCTGAGAGGATAATATCAGAGCAGGAAATGAAAATGGGAAACCGAAGCAATTACCCCTGAAAAAGGTGTAGGCTTTGGTTCTTAATCATTTTGATCAATAGTTGGGTCAATTACCACAAAGATTCTACAAATGAAAGTACAGAGCAGGCGTTGTTCGCAGATTGACTCAGTGTGTTACATTCCAATGCACTGTCATTATATACATGCGTCTCATGCAGTGGAACTAAATACAAACTGCTTCAAAAGTCATGTGCATGCATATTTAGTTAGCTCGTCACCATAATAATTTCTGACTCATCGGACATCAAGGTAACAATTGCTACTAAGAGAGGAGTTCGTAATATTCATTTGGTTACAAAAAGAAAACTTCATATTCAACAATGGTAAAAAACAGTGACCCAAGACATGTAGGAATGAAAGTTTTGATGGGGAAACAGTATCATGATTGAGGATGACCCATGTCTGGGGAAGATACAGTTAATATCAAAACATGTCTTCAGAAATATAGGCATGTATGAAAGAAAGTCCACAAAGGGGGATAGGACAAGAAAAATGCAATGCTTCAAATAAAATCTTCTCTTGTTTCACAGTTACCTGCGAGATTAATGCTGACAAAAAGTATACACTAAGTGGAAGGACTTCCAATTAAGCCTAATAAGAGAATAAGATAGTCTCTTCTTAAATTTAATAATATATGTCACCTGATCAGAGATGGAGAAAATGGAGCAATGGAAATTTCCAGTACCTTTCAACATAAAATACAAGCCAAAATCACATTTTAACATAAATAAACATCTCATAGGAGAAGCACAAGCTTCTCCTTGTGCAATCCTTTATAACAACATATACTTGTTAATTTGTGTGGCTGCCTGAAGAAAATAATAGCATATCGCATACACGATGATTAAATACATGTATTTGACCATGTAGCTTTTGCTTTACAACAAATTCAAGGATGTCTGCTGTAAGCCAGTCTGAAATCCTACCGACTTATTTCCTCTTGATGTATGAATTATGCTTGTACAGTGTGTGTAAGAGAAAACTCCATTCAGCTTTGAATGATGCAGATCCAATTCGTAAGAGATGTCATTGAATCTTCACAAACATGAAAATTGTTTGTTTGTTTGTTTTTTCTGGCACACAGGAGAGTTCAGATAAACTGAGAACTAAAATTATAAATCATAAAAACTAAGATGCCCAAAACCTAAAGACACATTAAGCTTTCAATTTAACCCATCTCATGGGTCATTAAACACCATTTGAAATGTAAAGCTTCAGGTAGGAGACAACACAAGTGTTTCTTCTCAGTTGTGATTCTTCTCACCTAAAGCTTTAAAAGTAAAACTTTTTTTTTCTACTTTTTCAATAAGGATTGTTATGATGACAATTTAGAGACAAATTTAGAGCTTTGCCTACAATTACCTTCATTAATTCACAGCCTGCCTTTTTGTGACATTACGTGCCTTTTGGAAAAGTACAATCCCAGGCACGTACCACCTGGGTGGAAGAATTTTGTAACAAGGAACATGAATGATGTTCCTAATTCCTCATATGATATATTTTCTTTCGTAACATCCTCTTCATTTGTCATGGTTTCTCTTCCTTTTTGACCTCTTTCATCATTACAAATATAGTAATTTTATAATCTCTTTTAGATTGTTCTATTTTACTTCATTTGGGGATGTCACTTTTACTCTTTATAGCAGCCACTGGCACTTTTTTATGGTCATTCCATTTGTGTTTTGATTTATGACTCTAACTTTCAGCCTTTTCTTCTATCAGAGATAAGAGAGACCCGATCTAGGAATATCTTGAAGAAGCATCCTTGAATTACTCTCTTAAGGCATCAGGGATTTTACAAGAGCTAGATCTGTTTGTGGAATTTATTCTGAGCCTGAAATTCACCCTTCATTTAAGTAACGTAAATTTAAACACAAATGTGCATGTGTGGTGCTAGATTTTTTCAAAAATGTTTTTCTGCCCAATGCCTGGAGGAAACTCACCTAAGTCTTTAATAGCGGGTAGAATTCTCGGAGACTAGGAGCAGAGTTTCTCGATTATGTTTTCACAGACTGAATGGTTCTTTGCAGTCCCAACTTTAAGGAGTTATCTCAAATCGAGATATGTACTTTTTCTAGATCCAAGTTCCTATACTGAAGATCAAAACTCAAGCCTCAACATCTGAAGAGCGCTGGGGGGAAAAATCACAATAACAAGCACCTGGTTTGGGAAACCTCCTCATCCTCACTAAAATACAACAAGCTGCCTCATCTGGTAAAACCTCTTTCTGCCTCCGTAGGGAGCCCCAGCAGGAAACAGTAAGAAAACAGCAGGACCAGGTAAACCAAGCAGACCAAAATAATACCTCAAAGACTCTGAAAATTTAACTCTTATCGGAAACCACAGCACATAAAATCAGGCCAGTCGCTTCGTGATAAACCTCTAAACAGGGTATTTTTCTGCTAATCAATAAATAAAATTCAAATTGGACCCAGAGTTTCCTAATCATAACAGTAAAAATGTCTAGGATACAATAAAAAACCACCCATCATAACAAGAAACAGGAAAATCACTTAACAATTATCAAAATACAATCACAGAGGCCAACACCGAGCTGAATCAAATGTTGAAATTATCTGATGGAGATTTTAAAAGTAGTCATCATAAATATGTTTCATTGGCAACTATATGTCTTCTTGAAACAAACAAAAAAATAGAAAATCTCAGCAAAGAAACAGAAGTTATTATGGCTGAAGATATAGTCAGTAGAACAGATCAATAGAATTTATCCAATATAAAACAACAACAACAAAACAAACAAAAAACAGAGAAAATAGTCTGAAAAAACTTATCAAAGTCTGTTTGCTTTGGCATATTAACAAAGATCCAATATTAACATAATCAAAGTCTCAAAAGGAGTCTCAAAAGGGAGCAAACTGGCTCCCATGCAAAGACAGAAGAAAGGCAAACAGACCACTGCAGACCAGTAGGTGACAGATTGGTAGGCTCAAGGAGCAAGGACACTTACATAGGAGGCTTGTCGTGAGCAGCTACAAAGCAAATAGACCTCCACACCTGCCCACCAGAATCATAAAAGTTTATCTAGAGTCCTTAACTGGGTTCACTCACTTACATCATGCAGGTGGCCTCAGACCGCATTGCTCTCCCAAGGCTGTGTCCTTTAAAAGGGTTCTGATGGGGGGCCTGGGTGGTTCAGTCGGTTGAGCGGCCAACTTCGGCTCAGGGCATGATCTCGAGGTTTGTGAGTTCGTGCCCTGAGTCAGGCTCTGTGCTGACAGCTGGGAACCTGGAGCCTGCTTCGGATCCTATGTCTCCTCCTCTCTCTGCCCCTCCCCTGCTCATGCTCTGTCTCTCAATAATAAATAAACGTTAAAAAAAATTAAAATAAAAGGGCTCTGATTGTGGGAATGGTGGGCAGAACATACATTCCAAGGATGGGGTAGGAGAGAGGAGCCTCCAGTTGCCCTGGTACAGGTCTTGGGTCAGCTGGAGGTCAAGTCCTCTGGATGACCTCCCCCAGCCTTCACCCTTCAAGACTGGTTATTATAACCTCACCCGCCCTCTTCTCCCATATTGTGTGCTATGCCATCAGCAAGGATTCCATTAGCATAGCGGTGGCTCATTTGGCAGCTATCAGGCTATATTGAAAGCACACACTATAGCAACAACCCAGGCACATGCAAGAGAAAACATAGATTAAGATAATGATTCCCAAAATAAGTAATGATCTTTTCCACCAAGAGCCTCAAGATCCAAACCATTGATTTACTAAATCCCCTAGAAATGAGGATTGGATCACTCAGAGCATTCACTTGTGTCCTCGTGTGATTTAATAAAAGTGATACATTAGCAGACTCTTCAGGTATGAACAGATACCATTCTTTTTGGATAAGGGCACAGGTGGTAATAATATCCAAGGCCATGCTGTTTGGCAGGATAGCTTTTCTTTAGAAACATTAACAGTGTTAAGTAAAGACAGACTTTGAGAGCTATCATTTAAGGCTTGTTGGGTGAATTTAGTAAGGGCTTCTATGTGTGCTATGATGTCCTCTAGGACAATGCAGAGGCAAAAGTGGCCACCAAATGATTGTACTAGTGGGAAAAAAAAAAATGTGCCCCTTAGCCTTGAGGAGAGGGGGTTGGCAGCTTTAGGGACTTGACTTGGTTATACATAACATACATTTTAGATGAGGGAGGCAGCCTTGTCAGGTGCGAGGAGATGAACTGGGACCAGGATATGCCAGACCAGGATCTCCACTTTCTCCCCTCTTTCAGTGGTTTGTGTTTCATTCTAAGTATGGTGTGTTTCAACAGCTTCAGCTTATATCAGGGCAATGGGATCCCAGTGGAGATTGAGTAGTTCCCCCTCAACCGGGGGTATGAAATAACTCACCCATCCTGGTGGGAAGCTCATTGCAAATTCTAGTTGATAATGCTTTTCCAGGCATGATGGGGCCCCATGTTCTCAGCAGCATAGCACACTGATTCACAGTAAGAGTTGGTACAATGGCTGTCTCCTGTGACTTCCATATCTTTACAGTATTGGGTGTCTTGGCAGGAATCCCAATCTAGCATGTGGGGCAAACAGGCCCTACTGGTTGATTATTCACATGTATTGAAGCCTGAGATAGTACTTTAATCCACCTGGCCAAGATAGTTTTACTTGTTAATAATTTAATCTGCTGCTTTAATTTTTCATTTTTTTTCCTTTCTATCTTACTGCTTGCAGGTTATGAGGAAGATGGAACCTCCATTCAATGTCATGTTCTGTTACCCAGTCTTGTACATCAGGACATCATGACCTTGGAAATGTGACCCTTGATTACTGACTATTCAACAAAGTTATCAGAACATGGTACTTTTTTAATCCCCTAATGGTGGCAGCCTGGTTTGCATGATGATGGGGTAAATTTTGGTTAGGCCAAACCCTCCACAAAAACCAAGGCATATTTATAATCCTCAGTTGGAGGGAAGGGGACAATACAATTAACTTGCCAATCCCTCACCAGTTTAGAACTCCAGTGGATGGCCCCAGACTCCTTTGGTAGTTGTCTTGAGTGTTGTTTAGAACACACAGAACATGCTATTACTGAATTAACCAAGTCACTGCATTTCAAAGGAAATTGGCATCTTTGGCAATGTGCCATCCCACCTGGGCACCACTGTGAGGACTCTTCCTATGCACCGAGTCTGCTGTATCTACTGTTGGGTATGGTGCTAGGACTCACACCCAGGCTGGGGCAGCTTCCTGACTGCCAGGAGCTGTTAGCACCTTAGAAGCCAGGATATGGAAGACAGTGAGGACTGCCTCAGGGTCTTGCAAGTGAACCAAAACTTTTTTTCCCCACATATCCTGATCCCTCAAGCATTTATTCATGATCACCCACCCTTTGGCTTTCTATTGTCCAATCATAGAGTCAATCCCTTTCAAATGGCCCAACTACAACTACAAAGGCTTCATGGCCAAGGGCTCATGAGTGATCACCAGCCAAACTGCTCTGAATGTAGTCCACTGGCTGCTGTGATTTGTTACAGGTTCTAGGCCCCTGTGTCATTGGAATCTCTCCCATTCCTTCTCTATAGGCTGTAGGGGCCACCACAGAAATAGGGGCAAGGGCATTTGGAAGATTTACATACTCTATAGAACCTAGTAGGACCTGCATTTCTAGGCTATTAGAAATGATGCTCCTCTGCTGCAAATAGGCATGCTGGGATTTTAAGTCATGGTAGAGATGAATTAATGGAACATATCCTCAGGCCATCCCTCGATAGGAAGGGGATTCTTACCAAGATATAACATTTGTTCCTTCATGACTGGCTCTACCTGTAGGAGTTCTGGGTACACTGGTAGGAGCTGTTACTCTGGGGATATATTTGGTTTCTGTCCCCTTCCAGAACTGGGACCCAAATCCTAGAGGTACTCTCCCCTTCTGTTGTCTTTGCCACAATGCCCAACTTATACCTTCCAGAGCCACAGACACATCTAACTCAAATGGTAGCCCTGCTTGGGAGATGCCCAAGCATCTGCTTCGCTAGTATTTTTGCCCTTTGAAAAGTGACTTGTTGCTCTGATACCCAGTCACATGTGCCCTTCCTTCGCCAGGCAGTATGAAATACAGAGGCACCGTGGCAGGTGGAAATAAAACTCCTCCAAATTTCAAAATCACTACAAAAGCTTATCTCTTTCATGTTCTTAGGGGTTGCATAGGCTGACATCTTGTCAATCACAGCTGCTGGGACAACACACAACTTACCCAACCATATGATGCCCCAAACTTTACAGTGGTGCCTAAGCTTTGAATTTTTTCAGGTTCACTACTCACCCTCTTCCTTGCAGATAGATGTTCCAGCAAAGTCTGCAGAGTGTCCTGCAGCCAAGGCAAGTCTTTCACATATTAACATTATATTATTGATGTAATGTGTCCATTTTACTGATGTGGAGAAGGAGAACAGGGACAGATCTTGGGTTACCATCCCATGACTTATTATGGGGCTATGCAGGTAGCTTGGGGAAGCACTTTTGCAAGGATACTTATATTAATAACATACTTTTATATAAATATAACCTAAAGAAAACTTTGCATCATTTCTTACTTGACAATGCTTCCCACATGGTTTAACATATCAAATAAGCCTAATTATTTTAATATCTCTCTTTTATAAGGAGAGATAACAAATCTTTTGAGCTGTTCCAGAAGACCTGAAAAAAACCCAAAGTCAGTTTAAGATCAAAACTTAATTTAAAATTTGATTTTTGAAAAGTTTGTCAAAAATATCAAAAGACTTAAAACATTTGATTAAATAAGATCATAGGTCACTGTGAAACAAATCCATTTAACTGCGGGGCAATTAAAGATTTCAAAGGCAAATACAGAAGTTATATAGTTGTGAAAAAAACTTCTCTTTTAATAGAGAAAAGTCCGTCTTCTGAGGTAATCAAACACTTGATAAAGACAACATGAAGCACAGGAAATTATTTCGATGAAAACACAGAATCTTTGTCTTCTAGGCAGATTACCAAAAATATAAAGAAAAACCTTTTATAATCTTATCGAAAACAGACCAAAAGGCTAAAAAAGCTTTTTCCTAAGAAGCCCATGCCAAAACACATCATAATTAAAGATCTGAAAAGGAAAGACAGAAAAGTCTTGAAAGTAGCCAAAGAGAAATGATTGATTACCTATAGGGGAGCACCAATTGATGTTACAGAACATTTCTCATCTGAAGGCATGGAGTCAGAAACAAGTGGCAAAACATGTCACAAGTGCCAAAAGAAAGGAACTGTCAACCATGCGTTCTGTTTTTGATAAAACTATTCTTCATGAATGAAGAGAAATAAAAGCATGCCCAGATGAAGGTATTTCATCTGGGAAGAATTTGTGGTTGGCCAGCAGCCCTACCCATAAAGATTGGTTGAAGAGAGTTCTTCTAACACAAAGGAAATACAGAAAAAAAAAAAAAAAAAAAAGGGAGAGAGAGAAAAAGAAAAAAGGAAGGAAAACTCGGAACATCAGGAAGAAAGATCAATGGACAAAGCAGAAGTATGGTCACGTACAATAGGCAGTAGTTTCTCTTGTGAATTTTATATTTGAAATTGAAATAAAAATTATACCATTGGATACTCCAGCCAATGATATGGAAAGTGGGGAGGGTAAAGGAACTGAACGGGAAGTGAAGTTTCCATACTACACAAAAAAATGGTAAAATGTTAATACCAGTAAACTGTGATAAGTCACATAGTGTACTGTAATACATACAACACATAGAAAATTATACAAAGAGATAAATCAAAAGCACTATAAATAAAGCTAGATTGAATGTTAAAACTTATTCAAGGAAACTAAAGGGAGGTAGAAAAAGAGAGAGTCATAAGTACCAGAGGAAACATAACAAATAATAAAATGACAGTGTTAAGTTCTAACATATCAGTAATTATCTTAAAGCTTAATGGTCAAAATACACCAATGAAAAGAAAGATTGAGAGAGTGGATTAAATAAAACTACAGCCCAAATATATTCTGTTTACAAAACTCAAGCCCTAAGACCTAAGGGTCTTTACCCAGATTCAGTAATTCCCCAAGCCACTGCAACATCAATTTGTTTTCTCATTTCGAGTTCCCTTTCATCTCTGGCATCTGGAGTTTCATTTTTCATTCAAGCTAAGCTTATATGTTTTTTATTAGGGAGTGATTTCTAGGGATTTTAATGTCATATTCTGCCACAGTACTAGATCTTGAACTAGGTCCTAATAGAGATTGTGGAGTGTTTTTTTTTTTTTTTTTTTTTTTTTTTAATGATATCCTAAAACTGTGGGAATGAATAGATCATCAATCTATTACGGCTCTCAAAAAACTCCACATTTTATGGATATACAACACATTTCTCAAAGTGCTTTTCTTTCATTAAACATTCATTCATCCTAACATAATCCCGTAAAGACTTCTAGTTGACCAACAAAATCTATATTCCCCTTCTTTAATGACAGAATTCCTGAGTGTTAGGTGGATATATGGATGGCCAGCTAGAAACTATATTTTCCATCCTCCCTTGATACTTGATACAGTAGGTGATTAAGAAATGGCCAATGATAAGTGAGCATGTGTGAGGCATGCCGTTTCTGTATTGGAACCCTAAAAAGAAACATACATAGGATCGCCTAGTCTCTTTTCTCACTTCCTACTAACTGGGATTATGAGAGCTGAAGCCACTAGTATCATGGGATCTAGAGATGGAAGCCATATGTTAAGAATGTCAGACATGGGGCGCCTGGGTGGCTCAGTCGGTTGAGCGTCCGACTTCAGCTCAGGTCACGATCGCGTGGTCCGCGAGTTCGAGCCCCGCGTCGGGCTCTGGGCTGATGTCTCAGAGCCTGGAGCCTGCTTCCGATTCTGTGTCTCCCTCTCTCTCTGACCCTCCCCCGTTCATGCTGTGTCTCTCTCTGTCTCAAAAATAAATAAAACGTTAAAAAAAAAAAAAGAATGTCAGACATGCCCTTTCTATCCTGGAATAGGAGGTTAAGTGAGAAAGTAATAGACTTCTGTCTTGTTCAGGACTTTTTACATAGGGGTTTCTTTGTCTTAAGAACTTAAGACTTTTATTAAATTTTTTTTTTCAACGTTTATTTATTTTTGGGACAGAGAGAGACAGAGCATGAACGGGGGAGGGGCAGAGAGAGAGGGAGACACAGAATTGGAAACAGGCTCCAGGCTCTGAGCCATCAGCCCAGAGCCCGACGCGGGGCTCGAACTCACGGACCGCGAGATCGTGACCTGGCTGAAGTCGGACGCTTAACCGACTGCGCCACCCAGGCGCCCCATGGAACTTAAGACTTTTATAACCTTGGGAGTAAACTAGGGCTCAGTAACACTCAGTGAAGAGCCAAGAGGGAATAGATTGTGAAAACCAAGTTGGTCATAGATAGTGATCTCCAAGGGTCAATGTTGACTTCCTACTTGAAAGACCTCAGTCATGGCTCAAAAAGGCATTGCTAACTGATTTTGCAGTGGGAAATCTCCAGACAGAGTATATGTGCTATATGCTTCCAGAAAGATCTTAAATAATGAAGTAGGATAGGGGTCAACCTACAGACCAAATACAGCCCATCATCTGATGTGTGTGTGCATGTGTGTGTAATTCTATGGGTTTTAACAAATACATACAGTGTGTAATCAACATCAAAATCAAGATAAAGAACATCTCATAACCCCCCAAATTTCAGCCCCTCTCCCCACCTCCAGCTCCTGGCACTATTTTCCTCTCTGTTCCTACAATTTACGCAACTTCTTAGCAGCAGCAGCAGCAGCAACATTTTATTCCTTATAAATTCTGTTTTTCAATCAGTGTCATGACCTAGAGGAAATGTCCTTCTTCTTTACAAGGAAAAGCCTTTCTGGAAGAAAATAACATGTAATAACATGCTAACTCTAGAGAGAAATTGGAACTGAGTGTGTTGGGTGAGTGAACCTGGAGAACCACTGTTAGGTAGAGCAGAAATTCCCTCCACCTGCCCATACCACCCACATCCTACTTCTGTATCACACCATGTACAGCAGACAGGTCCCTGATATGACTCAGTAAACTTCTCAGAGTTAACAATACCTCGCCCCCACCCCGCCCGACACATCATCTGAGAGACCCTCAAAGGCGCATCCATATAGGCTAACCCTTCCATGTAGGTTTTTGTATCTCCTGAACAAGGAAGTAAGCAGGTTGTGGGGACAACAGAATGAACAATAAAGGATACTTGGCTATGCGAGCTGCCTAGTTGAGTGTACTCTTTTTCCTTGTGAAAACTGTGCTTTTAATGAGATAAAGAATATGGCATGGGGTGGAAATCCTGGCCAAAGGGGGATCCAGCCAAGAGCCTGACTGAAGCTGCAGTAAAGACCCTGAGACTCCTGCTAAGTAACTTAATAATTTCTCTTTGCCTTTAACTTGAAATGTCATTTTTGAAAGTCCAGATTGGCTTTTCCCAGAAACCATTTCAGTAGGAAAGTGAAGGCCAACAGACAGAACTTTTCTGAGAAATTAGGCATGGAGTTCAGAGGAACAGAGCTCCCTCTCTTCTCTCTCACTTCAATTCCTGAGACAGAAGCCATCACCCAGAGATCCTGAAACTGATTTTACTTCAATTCCAGGTCCCATCATGGTCTGGTGATAGCACAGGGGCTCCATTTGCTGAGAGATTACTTCCAGGAGGTGAGTTTTGCTGCCATAGGATTTTGTAAATAAAGTTTTATCAGAACACCACCACACTCATTCTTTAACATGCTTTTGCACTGCAACAGTAGAGCTGGGTTGTTGCAACAGAGATAATATAACCTACACAGCCTAAAATATTTGTTATCTATCCTTTACAGAAAAAGTTAATGCCTGACACAGGTCAGGGTGTAAAGAAAAAGATTCTGCACTCACCTCTAGCAGGAATGAAACTCCTTATCAAGCATTCCAGATATCAGTAGAAAATTGAATGCCAAGTAGGGAACCTCAGCAAAGCTCCAAATGTATAATGAGGCATTACAGGACCAATGGAGTAGATTTCAGGAATACTATAAACATGTAACTTCTTGTAACGCCAACACCATTGGAAAATAAGTTATCCAACCACAGCTAAATCTTATTGTCTATAACCATTTTGTTTAGTAAGATATTGATATGGAATAGCTCAACATCTTGGCAGAGAAAAACAAAATGCTTTCAATAATCTTACTGTTAGAATATTAAAATATTGGATATGTATCTGTAAAAATGGATATAAAATATGTACATACATTTATATATTGAAGAATCAAATAAACAATTGTTCACATTAATGTTGTTAGAATTCAAGCTTTCAATATAAGCAAAAAATTAAAATATGAAATCATATAAGTAAAAAGCCTGTAAAGTTGAATTTAAATTGAATTTTACAATATCTTGATTTATTTTCTCTTTTTTTAAATTTTTTTATGTTTATTTTTGAGAGACAGAGACAGAGAGCAAGCAGAGGAGGGACAGATAGAAAGGGAGACAGAGAATCCAAAGCAGGCTCCAGGCTCTGAGCTGTCAGCACAGATCCAGACACAGGACTTGAACTCATGAACCATGAGACCATGACCTGAGCCAAAGTTGGTTGCTTAACCAACTGAGCCACTCAGGTGCCCCGATTTATTTTTCTCTTTTTATGAAAAAGTATATGTTCCCCAGCTCTCTTCATGGTAAATACCAAGAAGCAGCAATAGAATGAGGTCAATGAGAAACCCTGGTACCCAGATTGCAACCTCTAAGTACCATCACTACCCCTAAAACGTACCAGCTCCTTGGAGAAATGGCTAATTCATGACTGGGGGAGGAAACCTGGAAGTTCCTGACACACCATAGCAAAGACATAATGAAAACATTGTAGAGACATCTCCAAAACACATTATTACATAAAATAGGCAAATCACAGAAATGTCAAAGCATACAGGAGCTGACAAGGGACTACCAATGGTCAAAAATGGAACAATTGGAACATCAAAAAGAATAGTGAGAGAAATGGATTAAACTAAAGAAAATATGTCAAAACCATAATGCTATTTTACAAAAATTACTTACTGGTCACTCTTGGAGGTTGCTATGATACCCACTCGTTCTAAAATTTGGTAAATAAGTACAAAAAAGTATGCATTTATCTTGCCTTTCCAGTGTGGACTATAAATAGTCAATGAATGTTATTTTTATAGAAGAATCAAAGCTAATAAGAGCAGAGGTAATGATAGAATCAGAAAATCACCATTTCGAATATTCTAATGACATTTTATGCATAGGCAATGGTTATCGATATCTGCTAAAGCCTTTCAGAGAAAGATTTCTGGGAACGTTTAAATGAAGTTTCAGTCTTACAACAACCAGAACCCATTGATCAATCTCCATATTATTAAAACTAATATCCCTTTTGGTATAAGGCAGCAATAAATATACAACCCCACCTATGAATTATTCTAGCTCCTCCCTCCAAAAAATAAATTGAATCTGAATCTATGCAAGCCTCTCTACCTATCAAGTTTATAGGAAGTAAATGGGATAAAGGAACACTTTAAACAATACCATAAGATTGCTATCAGCAAAATACAGAAAGAGGAGAATTTTATATGACAATTGACTATTTCCTTCAATAAATAATTGGCATCGTAAGAGACAGAACAGATGAACATAAAGGAAGGGGAACAAAAATCCTATCAAAACGGAGGGGAACAAAACAGAAGAGACTCATAAATATGGAGAACAATCTGAGGGTTGCTGGAGGGGTTGTGGGAGGGGGGATGGGCTAAGTGGGTAAGGGGCATTAAGGAATCTACTCCCGAAATCATTGTTTCACTAGATGCTAACTAATTCGGATGTAAATTTTTAAAAATAAAAAATAAAATAAAGAAACAACAACAACAAAACAAAACAGTGAGTGGCTTTATAGCTTTCATGGGTGAAGATGACCCTTTGTGCAATATAACGTCCCTTTGTTGATCTACTTCATGTCATACACATAGGCACTGTTCTCAGTGAACACATAAAATATATGAACTATGAAACATTTGGGGAAAAAAAGAATTGGTATTTTAAAGAGGAAAGGGGAACTATTATGGATTACAGAATTTATAATCCATAGGCAATATATATATGGTCTGGTTTACACTCTCACATTACTGGCAAATGAACTATGAAGACATTTTTGAGAGCAATTGATCATATAGAATGACTATCAGGAATGCAAAAAATTATTCTCATTATGAGTCTCATTTTACTGGATTTACCGCATGGGTATATTATTAACATCTTTATCTGTTAGCAGCACTAAAGCATTTGTGAGTGAAAAGATATGATGTCTGGAATTTTCTTTTAAATACTAACAGTAAAAAAAAAAAAATGGAAGGGTGATAATTGAACAGAGAATAGCAGCATGTTGATAATTGTTGTAATGGGATAAGTCGATGGACTTAACTGCACTATTCTCTTTACTTTTAAAAATAAATATACATCTGAAAAATTCCATATATAAAGGACTTTAAAAGGATCTTAAAAGACTGTAAATTACAGTCTGTGCAACCTGGAAGTACAACTGGGAAGAAAATAACTTTCTCCCTTTCCAATTTTTGTGCAGCTTTGGAAAATTATATATTTAGTACTTCTCCAAGTACAGATTCAATATAGATGTCTTACCAACAGTTTAATTATTTGAAGGATTACCATGTTTTAAGGGAATGATGCTACTACCACAGTGATCTTGAGTTCTGTGTTCCAATCTGTCTTATCTGTTGGTAGCAATGATCTACCTCAGTGGTTCTAAAACATTGGGTCCTAGGATCCTTTTTATTCTTAAACATTGTAGAAGACTCTAAATATATATATTTTTAATGTGGGTTATATTTATGCTTATTCTTTGTTAAAAATCTAAACTAAAAATTTTACAATATTTATTAAAAATTAACAATAGCTCCATTACATGTTAACCTAAAGGACCTAATTTATAAAACAAACAAACGAACAAAAAAAACCTATATTTTCAGAAACTTGGTAAGAAGAGTGGCATTGCTGTATACTTTTCTCAAGTTTTCCTGATGTCTGGACTAATTAAAAGTGACTAGATTCTCATATTGGCTACTGCATTCAATCTGTTGCAATATATTCTGCTTAAAGTAGATGACAAAAATTCAGTTTCACACAGATGTATTGTTGGAAAAAGGAAGATTATTTAAACAGCTTTTTGAGATAATTGGGGCTATCCTCTGATACCACACCACAACCAGACATACTTTCTTAAAGATTAGTTGCAATGTGGGGCACCTGGGTGACTCAGTTGGTTAAGCATCTGACTCTTGATTTTGGCTCAGGTCATGATATCCTGGTTCATGACATCGAGCCCCACATCGGGCTCTGCGCTGACAGCATGGTGCCTGCTTGGGATCTCTCTCCCTCTTTCTCTGCCCCTCCTCTGCACATGTGCATACTTTCTTTCTCAAAATAAATGAATAAAAACATTTTAAAAAAGGTTATCCTGTAGACTTGAGATCGAGCCCCATCTTGGACTCCGTGCTGGGGGTGGAGCCTGCTTAAGATTTTCTTTCTCCTCTCTTTGCCCCTTCCCTGTTCTCTCTCTCTCTCACTGTCTCAAAAGAAGAAGAAGAAGAAGAAGAAGAAGAAGAAGAAGAAGAAGAAGAAGAGAAAAGAAAAGAAAAGAAAAGAAAAGAAAAGAAAAGAAAAGAAAAGAAAAGAAAAGAAAAGAAAAGAAAAGAAAAGAAAATTGCAATGAGACATCAATTGACTTTTCCTATTCAGTTCCAAGAAAATCCAGTACAAGAAAATCTTGTATGTCAGATGTTCTTTTACTGATGCATGATTGTGTTATATAACTCATTGGCCATTTGTAAAATATGGGTCCATTAAGTACACATATCTTCCAAATATTGACACATTAAAAATAATACTTGTTGGGGCGCCTGGGTGGCGCAGTCGGTTAAGCGTCCGACTTCAGCCAGGTCACGATCTCGCGGTCCGTGAGTTCGAGCCCCGCGTCGGGCTCTGGGCTGATGGCTCAGAGCCTGGAGCCTGTTTCCGATTCTGTGTCTCCCTCTCTCTCTGCCCCTCCCCCGTTCATGCTCTGTCTCTCTCTGTCCCAAAAATAAATAAATGTTGAAAAAAAAATAATAATACTTGTTAATATTACCATCAATCTTATCAGAGAACTTTTAAGTATTAGAACGTTGCCAAGCTCACAGTGGCAGACTCAAATGCTGCAAATTTCTAATCTTTACTTGAAGTCACAAATTTTCTCATTGGCAACAAACACCGACAGTTGTTTTCCTTGAAATGACAGACCTACCTTGTTTGTTTTCGAGAAAATGTCTGCCAATTGCCCAAGTGTGAATAACCAAAGTTTGTGTGTCAGTGGTTCCTTCGAGTAAAATGATGTTTCGTGAAAAAAGCGGCTTGCTCAACTCAGAATCCAAAGAATCTCACAAATGCTTTTGTTCCAGACTGCCATCACACTTTGATATGCATAGGAAGTGATTGATGCACACTCCCCATTTTAGCACACAGAATATTAAAGACAACATTTACCTAAAAGTTGAAGTTCAATAAAATTAATAATTTGTACTGCTTTGTTAAGGGCACTCTTAGGGTGTAACTGTCACTTTTGTTACTGTGGGTTCATGGCAGTGAAGAATGTAATGACTGCTAGTAAACTTTAGGGCTATTTTCTTGATTCTGGCTAAAGTGCCAACAGTTTTACCCACTGTCAATGGGAAAATCAGCACAATGAAGAAAGAAAATCATGTTTATAAAAATACTTTTTACGTAGAGGATACCTTTAATAGTTTCAGGGATCTCCAGGGATCTTTGGACCACACTTTGAGAACCGCTTGAGAATCAATCTTGAACATACTATTTCAGTTCCTCAACATATATGATAGAACTGTTAGCAGTTTTAATACAGGTAATTAATAGAAATGAATGGATTTGACTGCAGTATTCCAAGGCTTGTGAAGTCATTAACTGCCTCACTCAGACCAATATGTTCTCATGTGCAAGTGTTCCGAGGAAAATACATACCTATCTAAAATTGTTTATTCATATTATTTAGATTTCCTCAAAAGAAAATATGCAACATACTGAATTTTCCTTCCTAGACAGAAAAATTTCGCACAGAATTTTAAAAAATTAGGGGCACCTGGGTGGTTCAGTTGGTTAAGCACCCAACTCTTGGTTTCAGCTCAGGTCATGATCTCACAGTTTGGAGTTCAAGCCCTGTGTCGGGCTCTGTGCTGACAGCTTGGAGCCTGCTTGGGATTCTCTCTCTCTCTCTCTCTCTCTCTCTCTGCCCCTTCCCTCCACACACTCATTCTTTCTCAAAAGTAAATAATAAATTTTAAAAAATAATTTTTAAAAATTAATTGTAAACAAATTGTATAGTCACGTGCAGCAATAAGAAATAATACACAGAGGGATCATGTATACCCTTTACCCAGTTTCCCCCCCAGTGGTGACATCTTGCAAAACTACATCACAATATCACAACCAGGATATCGACATCGACACAGTCAATACACAGAACATTTCTACCACCTCACGTATTATTCATGTTGCCATTTTATAGCCACACCCACTTCCTCCCCCCCTTCCTGATTCCTGGCAACCTCTAATCTGCTCTTCATTTCTACAAATTTGTTCTTTCAAGGCATTTATATAAATCGAAACAGACAGTACGGTAAACATTTGTAACTGGCTTTTCCACTCAGCATAATTCTCTGGAGAGTCATCCAGCTTGTTACATGTGTCAGTAGTTTATTCCCTTTCATTCATCCACAGTATAGACATACCAACGTTTAATCCATCAGTGGAAGGATGTGAAGGTTGCTTCCAGTTTGGGGCTATTAGGAAAAAAGCTGCTGTATGCATTCACATACAGGTTTTTGTTTGAACATAGTCTTCATTTCTCTGAGATAAATTCCCAGCACTACAATTTCTGAGTGTAGTAATTGTATTTTCAGTTTTTAAGAAACTGCCGAACTGTTTTTCCAAATGGCTGTACTATTTTCCATTCCCACCAGCAATATGTAAATGATATGATCTCTCTTCTTCCTCTCTAGCATTGGTGATGTTACTATTTTCTATTTTAGCCCTTCTAGCTGGTGTGCAATGATATCATTTTGTGGTTTTAATTTATAAACTGAAACATTTTAAATGTACAAATACTAGATCATTTGTTATGGTTCCATGGGTCCCTATGGTTCCGTTTATTTTTCAAATCTATTTTCTCTTTGTTGCTCAGTTTGGACAATTCCTATTGTTTGTCTTATAGTTTACTGATTCTTTCCTCTGTCCCCTCCATTCTTTTGTTGAACCTATCTACTGAGCCTTTTATTTCCAATTGTTCTTCTTTCATTAGGTTACCATTGATATCTTCTAGTCTTTCCCAGGAATTTCTGTTTCTTGACTGAAATTTCTGTTTTGTTTTTTTTTTTTCATTTCTTTCAATCACTTTTGTAAGTACATATTGAATCATGTTTTTATATGGCTGCTTTCAAATCTTTGTCATGCAACTCTATCATCTCGGTCATCTTGGTGTTGCCATCTTTTGATTGTCTTCTTCATACTGTTTGAAATCTTGTTTCCTGGTATGACTCGTGATTTTGCATGATAACCTGCACATTGTTGTATCATATTATGAGGCTCTACATTTTATTTAAACTATTTCTTTTAGCTGATTTTCTCTGACACTTCTCTGGTAGGGGAAGGAGGTCACTACCTCCTTACTGCCTAGTGGAGGTAGAAGAACTTGTTCCCCATTTGGTCTCCCTTGACACCTGAGAAAAACAACTCACTGTTACTGCTGGGAGGGGTGAGAGTTCCAGCTATGCAGGTGGTCTTCCATTACACCACAGTGTGAGGTGCTCATTACTTCCGGGCAACGATGGAAATCCTGACTCTTCAGTGGACTTCATGCACCATGCCAACAGGGAAGTGAAAGGGCCCCTCATTACTTCCAGACTGGTTCTTCACGCAGTCTCTACTAACATCAGAAGGAGGTGTGCCCCATTACGGGTCAATAGCAATGAAGGACCCAGCTCCGTACTTGGCCTTCCCTGATACCACATCTATGTGAGTGTTAGGTTCCCCCTTACAGCGTCATGAAGGTCACATCTAGGCTCCTTAATCAGCCTTTGTTGGCACAGCTGACATACACCGTGGGGGCCATAGTTTTTTCTCTGGTACTATTTTTGTGGTAAAGCAATTATTGCTCACAGTGTTCTGTCATGCTAGACTGCCCCTTCTCTTTCTCTTCGGCTAGAGAAAGGAGGCTTTGGGGTGACATTTTCTGTATGCACCAGTTGGTTGTTGGCTTCTTTAGATCCAAGTCCGAGGCACATGAAGAAAAGTAAAACCCAAGGAACTCAACAAACATGCTCTTCCTCAGATTCCACGGTTCCTAATCATTCTACCCCCTCTCCATGTTTCAGATTCTCATGTTTATTTTTTAATGAAATGTCCAGGGGCTTTAGTGGTACTTAATGGGAGGCACAGGGAAAAGTAAGTCTACTCCATGTCCCTAAAAGTAGAAATCCAAAACACAGAATTTTATAACTCTAGTGTAACACACATGTAAATAAAATCACTTTTCTCTCACATATTCTCTCTGCATTTTATATCCTTGTATTCAACTTATTTCACGAGTAACTATTCAGCGGTGTAATATGTTAAAACAATTGTATTGCTTCCCCTAAATACAACTCCATGCCTTGTATTAACTTGAACTTTACCTTGGGTAAAAACTTTCTTTCAGGGTACTACTATCTTCACCAATATTCATGAATAGTATCCTTTTTGTCCTTTTTCACTAAAGAATCCATAATATTTCTCCTCCCTCCCTTGAATCACTTTTCTCATGGACTTGTTCTGGAAAAGACTTAAGAGAGATGAGCTGTAGAGTAAAACATGGTTATTGAATACCCCTTCTTACCACTTATGGCCTACCTGGAATCCATTTTAGTTAATTCAGTGTTTTAATTGCTTTTTCGGGACCTGATTGTGCTTTACTAACAAAGAGATTAAAAAAATCATTTATGAAAAAGATCATACATCTTTATTAAACACTTAAAATGGAGGAGATGCAGAATATTTTTTTTTAATTTTTTTTCAACGTTTATTTATTTTTGGGACAGAGAGAGACAGAGCATGAACGGGGAAGGAGCAGAGAGAGAGGGAGACACAGAATCGGAAACAGGCTCCAGGCTCTGAGCCATCAGCCAGAGCCTGATGCGGGGCTCGAACTCACGGACCGCGAGATCGTGACCTGGCTGAAGTCGGACGCTTAACCGACTGCGCCACCCAGGCGCCCCTAGAATATTTTTTTTTTTTTTTTTTTTGTGGCTTAGAGAGAATGCAGACAACTCTACATGTAACTGGAGGAAACAGAAACATAGAGGGTGGTATTTGAGAGTTATATGAAAAACTCTCGAGAGTTAATATTTTAAGTCATTTGGAGATATATACGGGCCATAAATCCATAAAGTTACAACACTGAACCATGCTATTTGGGAAATACGATAGTATGCCAATCCAACATCGGTCATTAGTGCTTTATAATGAAATAACATATCATGGAAACAAGGGACACATATCTTGTAATATAGACCAAGGAAGGAAAGCGTCTGAGTGTTGACACTATCTGTAGCACTGGCACACTCAGAGAGTTTGAGGACAACACCAGACAATAGCTGCAAAGAAGACATGATTAAAAAGAAGAGAGGCCACAGGAAACGCTCCAAAGAAAGTGATGAAGTATTGCTGTACGGTTTTGTAACAACACACATTGGTGTGACCTTGGATGAAGCCTTTCTCTTCTTAGCTTTTCTGAGCACCATCTCCCCCATCTGCTAAATAAGGAGCATGACTGGGTGATTTCAGATCCTCGACAGGAACTACGCGTCTGCCTTCACTGTCTTATATCAGACCTGAATAGAATAAGCTAGATCTGTTTAAATAACAAGTGAGTAATTATTATTCATGACAAGAAAAAAAAAGGCACAGGAAATTCTATGAAACTTGATTCTAGTTGAAATTTGATTATCACATTAATGCCTCAGTCAAAAGTATTTCCACTCAAAATGGACTCCTTTGCGTAAAATGTAAACTTAAGCATTCTTTCAGAAGTAAAATCTAGTAAGGAGTCAAGGAAACAGTCACTCTTTTGATTAAATGAGTACATTGAGAATAATTCATGAATCTGCTTACTCTTTCCTAGTAATACATACGCCAAAACTTGAGTAATACATCAGCAGTGAAAGTCAAGTGGGAACATTTTGACGAAGGGCTTGCCAGTCCAACAGAGGCTAAATGCAAAAGCAACTCTCCCTTTCTAAACCTCCTTCTGGAGAAGCTCCTCTGCAGTTTTAAGCAGCTGCCTCCTTACAGTAACACCACGAAAGCTCAAGAGGAAAGAGAAAACAATGATCTCACTTTTGAATGACTAAAAATATAACATAAATGAGAAAAAGAGTGGGTCAGACTTTTCGCAGTATTTTCAAGTAAAATGTTATACTCAATTATTAATAAGGATTTGTGTGATTTTTTAAGTCTGAAATTATGTTTACACACTGCCTTTACAAAATATCTTCCTTAATTTTTATTAGAGTATGAAGGGTAAGAGTCTAAGTAGAAAGGGCGAGGTCTAGATTGATAGTTGCACCTGAGTTAGATCAGAAAAGCATTGTCCTAACAATTCCAGGCTAGCACTTGAAAAGTATTTTCATATACCACCAATAATTTGCACACACACACACTAAAAATAAATATGTCACAGATAAGGAAATCGAGGATTAGATGATTTGCTTGACTTGCTTATGTTTAGCATCTAATAGGTGATGGAAATAGATCAAACTTAGGACCCAGGCTGCATGGAAAGTAAATAGAGCCTGGAAGAGAGAAAATAAGGCAAGGCATAATACTAATTGGTATCTTCTCTGGCCATGTACACTCTTCCTTTTACCCACTCCTGATCCTATCATCTTACTTTCCCAGACAGGTTCCGTTTTAGTCATAGACGTAATTTTCAGGGACTAGCACAAAGTCCTGCTGTCTCCGGCCTGCAGCTGTAGAGCTGAATTCTACCTCTCTGCTGAATTATAGCTACTCTCCCTTCTTAGGTTTAAGATTTTAATCCCAGTTTGAATGCGTGTGGCTTTGAGAGGGCCAACATTTGTAGTTTTATCAAGTGTGACTTCAAGGTGACCAAGAAAGGAGAATGGAGCTTAATGAGGGGGAAGAGAGGGCATGAGATTACTGAGAACATAAGGTAGGAATTAGTGAAGGGGTATCTACTCGAAGAGAAAAAATGGCAGATACAGAACAAAGGACTCCAGGACCTCTAAGCACCACCTGCATCAAAACCTTCCTTTGGGTTCTCAGTGTGGAAAAAGAGAATATGAGCAAAAGCATGAGAAGATATGAGAATTTCAAGGCTGCGGTATTTTAAAAGTTTTTTTTTTCTTGTCTAATCACAGAGAGTATATTAAGAGAGCCAAAAGATCAAGGAACTTCTCCTGCGATGAGTTACTACTTTGGTTTAAGTGTTTAAAAGTAGGCAAGAAAGATGTCTGTCTGAAGTAGATATTGGCCTCAGTAACTGCCACCAGTTTGAACTCTTAACTCCCTGACAGGCACAGTGCTAAATGCCTTAAGTATATTAGCATATGCAATCATTTTGACAACTCTGAGAAATAGGTTGTCCTCAATCGCCATCTTATACATGAGGAAAAACTTTAACCAGGAAAGTGAGGTTCCTGCCATGGTCATTGAATTATTAGATAATGGAGCCATAGTTTGCACCCAGATCTATAAAACTCCATGGCCTTAGAGAATTACCACCACATTTCCCACTTCCTGTGGGTGGAGGGGTAATCCACAATATGAAAAATAATTACAGCTTACATGAAGCAAGTGTTAATTACACGTCTAGCATTGTACCAAGCCTTGCACATATATTTCTTTTAACTGTTCCCAGTTTTAAGGAGGTAAGAATTATATCATTTTCCTGGTGAGGGAAAGTGAGTAACTTATCTAAATGGTAAAACCTGAATTCTCATCAAAATAGCTTAATTCCAAAAGTTGCCCTCCTACTGATTAAGTCCCAAAATGAAAAATAGCCCAACAGAGGTGTCTAAAAAGGATGCCGTTAGGAAGATATTCTTGCAGGAAAACCTGCGTGCAATTGAGAATGTTCCCATTTTCACTATGTAGATAAGTCTCTTGTAGACTGCCCAACTTGCGACATTCTTAAAAACTGGTAAGGAGGGAAATTTTGACCATGTTTACCGAGAAAACATTTCAGATATTTAGGTTAACATCAAGAGGGGCTGCTTTTGTTAATGTCTCTCCCCACCTCTGACATTCCCTGTGTTTATGCAATTAGAAGTAAAATCTTAAGAATCAGATTTTCACCTGGGCCTGGGAATTTTAACATTGATCATTTTGAAAGTTCCAAGCAGCTCTCATCCTAGAGTTAGAATCTTTTATAATACTCCCTGCCAGGTGTTCCTCTTCAACTGGATTCCCTGAGAACATTTCCCCTCTGCTTTTCTTCTCCTTAATGCCAGGTCCCCTCTTCCTCCATTCTTCAATTTCACTAGTTTTTGCTATAATTTTTCCAAGGGCAGGGATGTGAAGTTCCCTCGAGCGTGATGCTGTTCATCAGGCAATTGTTGTCGGTGTCTTGATCAAGAAGGATCCATTTATTAGGCAATAGTTACACCATTTCTGTCCAAATAGGGAAAAAAAATCTTTCTCTTCACACTAGAATGTGTATATTATCAACAAGCTGATGAGTTGCCCAAATACAAGCTAGTTCTAGTTCCTAGGTTGATTCACATACTCATGTAAAATTTATAATAATAGCTTTAAACAAAACAAAGACAATAAAGACTTTACAAAAGGATCGATGATTTTTAAAAATTGGTTTCCTTTTGGGGCGCCTGGGTGGCGCAGTCGGTTAAGCGTCCGACTTCAGCCAGGTCACGATCTCGCGGTCCGTGAGTTCGAGCCCCGCTTCGGGCTCTGGGCTGATGGCTCAGAGCCTGGAGCCTGCTTCCGATTCTGTGTCTCCCTCTCTCTCTGCCCCTCCCCCGTTCATGCTCTGTCTCTCTCTATCCCAAAAATAAATAAACGTTGAAAAAAAAAAAAAAAATTAAAAAAAAAAAAAAAAAATTGGTTTCCTTTTGCTAAAACACAGTAGCTTAACAATCTTTGGTGCTGTTCTCTTGAAGTTTGAATTTATGACTTCCTAAACCATGGTTTAAATACAAAATACACAGGAAATTAAAGGTGGAATTCTGGTAATTTTGCCTCGTTTGTGTTATTAATGTAATCTTTACCTCATCCCCTTTCCATAGATATGATTACTTTATTATGAGCCAGGAAATAGAGGATTATCACCTTAAAAGTACTGTCGAAAGTATGATCATGTGTATTAGTATGAAAATGTTTTCTATTTGCCTAAAGTATGGAATAAAACTCTTGAGTGGAGCTCAACTATTACTGGTATGTAGTAGAAAGTGAATGGGTATCGGGACCATTATAGAGTTGTGAGTAAATTATTTAACTTCTATGAGTCAGTTTCCTTATCCATAAAATGGGAATAATTAAATTTACTTTTAACTATGGTTGTGCAGGCAAGTTACAATACATGTAGGAAATGTGACACATTGTAGAGGGCCTTGAACGAATTCTCTTTGGTGCCCCACCCCACTCAAGCATTGTTTAACACATACTCCAATGCCTATCAATGTAAGAGGCAGAAAAAGTCGTTGTAATAACTAACTGAAAGACAAACCATATGCTTTGAAATGATTTTAAGGATCCTCCCCCTGCCTCAGTTCCAAATCTTATTCAGTATGAATAAGCTGGTACAAGGTTTAAGGTCATCTGACATCTTAAACACAACCCAGAATTGCTGTATCTTGTTAGTGTTGGAGCCAACTGTCCTCCCAAATGCCCTGGAATTTTACAAGCATAGTCACTGAGCTTCTAATTGAAAGTCATTTGGAAAAATTAAATTTGATACTTAAAGAGAAGTCATTAAATGCAAATATTAATGACCCTCATGAAACCACTGATTTCACTTCAGATGCACATTGAAGCCCAGCAAACTGGAAACCAAAAAGGAGGCCATCATAATTGATAAGATGTCACTTACATTAGTAAGCCCTTCAGCTGCAATTTAAAAAGCCAGAAATGGAAATTTATTTCATCCGGCAATTCAGAGTTGTTTTTTAAAAACGCTCTTCTATTTAAGTCCAGTTTGGGAAGCGTCTTGAAGGTACATTCATGGTAATGGGGAAACTACCCCGATTTATAGTGATTTATATGTAGAGTCCATACACAAACACCTAGAAAGCTAAGTTTAGCTTTGACTGTAATTTGGGAAGAGATAATAATCTATCTTTGTGTTTAATTACCTTAAAATTGTGAACATTTGTGTAATTTAATTTTTTAATCTCCAGAATGAAGAAATGAAAATATTATTTTTAAGGCAAATGGACAGGAGTCTTACTACAGGCATAATATAATTGTAAGTCATTTTGTTACCGAGGTTTTTCATTTCATTCCCCTTGGCATTTTATCCAGCTAATTTTCTAATACAAGTAGCGACTCCTTTAGCATTTTATCTAGGCCACTGATATTCTTTTTTCCCTCCCAATTTTGGCACTCATGTCTCCCAACTCTGACATTATCACTGCAAAGTGCACTTCTAGTCACTGCAGAAGCTCCTTTATTTGCTATTGTGGATCATTCCTAAACAAGAATGAAAATAGTTGTTATTTCCAGACCCCTGTTGTTATGCTCTCTGATTCCAGGGATTCTTCCTTCTGTTATACCGTCATTAGCCAGGTACCTCTTTTGTCAGAGATTTTTTTTTTTCCTGCTATTACTGTTGTCTTTAAGAATGAATCCATTCACAGCTGTTCTGCTTTTACAAAGGTTCCTTGATTGAAAAGAAATATTGAGCTTGGTTATGAACCATTCAGTATTTTAGTAAAAATAATGAGGGATGTGTTTTTAAAGGGGATAGTGGAGCAAAGGTATTTTTCCCCCTTTAGTTTCTCAAATAGGTAGGTAAGTAATTCATCCAGAATGGCACTGAGTCTGGGAATGAATTTCTCATAGTTGATAAGAGAGAACAAAATCTGATACCTAGGTACAATTCCATGTTAAAGATGATTTTAACGGTACAATTTGTCTCTATATTAGGAAGTAATAGGAACCTACCATATTACTCTACAGTATAAGGCAGAAAATAATTTTTAAAAAGGAGGTCTACACAATAGATATCCTTGTTCTGCCAGTTTAGAGGGCCTACGAACAATGAGACCAGTAGTAATGAGCACACCCAGCACCCAGATCTTGGTTTCTAACACCATTGTCCAATAAAAGGGCCCAGGGTTTCGTAGACAAATGACTGATTCTAGGTCAGAACCTGAAGCACGATGGGTCACCGGGAGTGGCTCAGTCAGTTAAGCGTCTGACTCTTGATTTTGGCGAAAATCATGATCTCATGGTTTGTAGGGTTGAGCTCCCGCAACCCCCTTGGAGCTTTGTGCTGACCACAGGGAGCCTGTGTGGGATTCTCTGGCTCCCCCTCTCTGCCCCTCCCCCACAGTCACACACTCGCGTGCTTTCTTTCTCTCTCAAAAATAAATAAACATTTTTAAAAAAGAACCTCGAGCATGTTGTAGTTCCAGAAAGCAAGGGAACACTAAATAAAAATATAAACTATAAATTAAAAGCCAGAAATCAATGTCTTGAAAGTGATTTAATTTTTTTTTTTTTAACGTTTATTTATTTTTGAGATAGAGAGAGACAGAGCATGAACGGGGGAGGGTCAGAGAGAGGGAGACACAGAATCTGAAACAGGCTCCGGGGCTCCGAGCTGTCAGCACAGAGCCCGACGCGGGGCGCGAATTCACGGACCACGAGATCATGACCTGAGCCGAAGTCGGCTGCTTAACCGACTGAGCCACCCAGGCACCCCTTGAAAGTGATTTAAGAATGATTATAAGTATCACCATAACACCTCTTCTGAATATATATCTTCATAAGTGTACCTACTGCTATGACTACAGTAACGGGCACATGATTCATATTCAGTCTGTTGTGCACTTCATTGGATTGGTTATGAATCTCTCGTTTGCACAAGTTAGAAAGCTCATTTCAAACTGCCTTCAGCAAAATTTGGAATTTCTAAGTCCATATAAATTAAGGGAAATATGTCTGTGCTGAGTGCAAAATTAATTAGAAGGAATCTAATAATTCTGCCTTGAACAAAATTTCTCACAGATATGTAATAGCCCTAAAATGTTTCAAATACATATTTATAAAATCAAACTGCTAGTTCTTGAATGGCAACCTGAGAATCCCCACAGACGTGTTCCTCAGTAAACCAAACATAACTGGCAAAAATTATTTTTTTTAACATTTATATATTTTTGAGACAGAGAGAGACAGACCATGAATGGGGGAGGGTCAGAGAGAGAAAGAGACACAGAATCTGAAACAGGCTCCAGGCTCTGAGCTGTCAACACAGAGCCCGACAGGGACTCGGGGCTCAAACTCACGGACCACGAGATCATGACCCGAGCCGAAGTCGGATGCTCACCGACTAAGCCACCCAGGCACCGCTGAAAATTATTTTTAAAACAACATGAACAATGGTGTAATGCCTCTGGAAATTCTCCTAAGAGCAGACAGTATAGGAGAAAACTTTGCTTTGATGAAAATCTACTAAGTCTCAGTAAGAAGAGAAGTCTGTAGTACATGAAACATGACTTGCTCCTTCTCCCTCCTTCTTCAGCTCACCAGGATGGAAGTTAAAAAGAAATAACAATCATTGAAAGTTCAACACAAGCCAGGTGTTTGCTGTTCTGATTTATATATGTATGTATATCAGAATAGCGAGTGCCAGGAACATAAATATAAATGAATATGTATGAATATGTAAGTATATACAAACATATGTATGTGTATGCATACATACATATATGTGTATACATATATACATAGATATATAAATCTCCATAGTAATCGTCTTCATGATAAGGTTGACTTTTATTGTGTCCATTTTACAGATGAGGGAACTGAACCACAGCAAGGTTAGATGACTTTCTCAGCTTTCACAGACTAATTAATGGGGTGCCAGGGTGGAGGTGAAAACTCAGATACTTTGGATCCTGAGCCCCTTCTGAACAAGCACCATACACTGTCTCTGGTATGCGGAAGGAGAACTGACAAGGGACCCCAGTTTCCTGGGCCCCCTGGACCCCTTCTCCCGCATCAGAGCACAGTAGAGAATTATCATATCTCGGTATGTTTCAGGAAAGCTCAGTGATGGTATAAAAATCTGTCAAAATTGGTTTACTGATATGATACATGCTTGCTTATTCTGTCCTAGCCAATTTAAATTTTAATCTCAAAGTGTTTTTTTATGCACAAAAGATTATGGTTTTAAGTTGATCTACTTCTGAGAAATCTTTAACTTCCTAATAGCCATTAGTGCCTTAAATTCATAAGAGATTTCACAACATCTGATGGTAATTCCACAAATATAAGATTATAACTCAGTGTGGGCAATAAGATTCAGAGAGAAATGAAAATTGAAATGATAGAAATTTATATTTATGCAAATATTGCTAGTAATGAGCACTAAGACAAAAAAGAACATCGTAAATAGAGAAATGCACTAAAAAATAAATGTATGCTTTAAGTCTTTCATGAGGCTTCAACAGCTGCTTTAACAAAATAAAAACTTACAAAAGCGTTAGAAGAATTTACCCCTATACATTTGGCTTGCTCTCGGAAACAAATTAATATTCAAGGAACATATTCATCCCACAGATACTTCACAATAGTAGTAAATCTGTCTACATAATACTGAAGACAGATGTATATGGAAAAGGAAAAGAAGACTGTATCAAATTATATTATTAGCGTTTTTCTTATATGTCCAAATAAATCCTTACAACGTGAGGGCAATTTTCATAGAGCTCAAGGAAATGACACCGAGAGCCTGGTATGTATACTCCATAAATAGGAAATAATATAAGGGAAAGAAGTAAGGTAGCGAAAGCCAAAATAGCACAAGAAAGACCTGAGGTGGTGGTAAGAAATGATATAAGGGTGGTGGTAGGATTTCTTTCAGTTCTTCAGTCTCTTTCATTCCAGAAGAGAAACCCACACACAGACACTTTTTCCACAGTATACCTTTTTGTATATTAAATGCCCACGGCACTCATTGTGCCTCCCTATATCCTTCGTTTTAGTCTTCCTAGCCTTAGAATAACCTGTTTCCTTGCCATTTGATCCATTAATAATAAAAGAGGACATTTAGTGAAAAGCTACTGCTGGACACTTGTGGAACATTTCTGTGTTATTTCTGATCCTTAAAACAATCTTGCAAGCATCCTCGTTTATAAAGATGAGTCAAGAAAACAAAGGAACAGAATACCTGAGATATTTGCCCAGGGTCTCATCATAAGTTTCAAAGGTGGAATTTAATCTTAAATATATGTAGGGGCACCTGGGTGGCTCAGTCACTTGAGTGCTCAACTCTTGATTTCGGTTCAGGTCATGATCCCAGGGTGGTGAGATCAAGCCCGGCATCAGGCTCTGGGCTGAGCATAGAGTCTGCTTACGGTTCTGTCTCTCTTTCCCTCTGCCCCTCTCCCACACTCATGCTCTATTCTCACTCTAAAATAAGATTTAAAAAAAATTTTTAATTAAATATATGTCATTCAATGTCCATATTCTTTTTATCTTGCCTCTTGATGCCCTCCTGAGGAGAGGGACTTTGTCTCTCTCTGCAGAGTTCTGCCCACAGTGTCCGGAATAACCTCAATGAAATGTTGTTTAAGTAAAATGAATTAGGTGAGATATTAAGGTATCCTGTAGGTACAACTGGAATAGCAATCAAAAACTTTGGATTCGAATTATGTCTCACTCACAGCTTAACTGTAAGCCTTCTTGAGTAAACACCTTCATCTTGCCATGCTTCTATGCTTTGTTTTCTCAACTATGCACTGGCCACTCCATGACTGGAGTGAAAGGTCATATTTGCCAGCAGATATGGAATATGACCTTCCCTGGTAAAGCATCTCTCACCTCAGCCAGATTCAATTCTATGCTTGATCCATAACTCAGTCACCGACCAATCCTTTTAACTCTCTTGGGGGTACAACATCCTACTTCTGTTTCATACCTGTTCATAGACTGATAGCCACAGAGACTTTCTTTTAAAAATGTTAAGAGGAGATCAAAGTTCTTCAATCCAAAGTTTGGAACCCAAACAAGACCATTTATTTATTTATTAGTAATGGGAGCTTCCAATAATTCCCTTGAAAGCTAGCAAAAAGGCAGAGTATATAAGTATATTTAAAACATTCTCCTTTGCTCCTTTTTTCATTGGGTGTATATTAGCACATCCTCAGCTGTATTTTTTTAGGCTTGGCAATAATATTACATTGGCTGGTGTTTTTATGGGATTCCACAGACACATTTGCTATTGTTGTAAATACCCTACAAGCAAAAAGTGGCTTTGAATTGTCACTTTCTCTGACACTTTGTGTTGCTTTTGGGTTTCTGAGATTGGTTCTTCCACGCCATGGATTATAGTCTGGGCTGGATACTCCTCCGTTTGACAGCACGGCATGGAAGGCTAGAATTGAAAGATCACAGGAACTCACAGAAAAACCCAGACTGTGACACTGCTTTTCAAAGTGCTCCAAAAATTGAAGCAATGCTTCATTGAGTGCCTCCTGCAGACGATGCCCATGTGGAATGCCTTGGAGGCATTTCTCATTCCTGCTCTGATTTGGACTCCACTTATTATTACATAATGACTTGAAAATTGTTTGAGGCGGTATGGGTAGTCAGGATTAGACAGTTTATCAAAACATCCTTTTTTTTTATAAGGTTTTCTGCTTTTTCCACATCCTAAGACTTCACACGTTTGGGTGTGATATAAAAGTAGGAAATAAAGGAATTGAAAAATGAAATTGTTAACCTTTGAGATTTGACCACATCAGAGAAAGATTTTTCCTCTACTAAATACAAATTGCAAATGTTGATGCTAGGCATATGCATGCAACTCTGGCCCAGCCATGTTGAAATTAAATGGCCTTAGGTTTTAGGATTTCAAATAATCTCCAAAGATTTGGAAGACAAGGAGGGATTACACAGCTCCCAACAGATTCCCCTTGAAGAGTGGAACTTTCTTTTCCATCTACCTACTTTCCTTCTATTATGATCCAAGGTAAGTTTAGCCATCAAGAATTTCAGTAGGACCCTGTCACCAGAGTCAGGAAGTTGGGTTTATTTGGCAGATGATTATATAGAGAGCACATTTTTCTTAGCCATTGTTCTCATCTCCATTGTGGAGCATTCTAGTTTTAATTTTTAATATTCAAAACTACAGGTTTCAAGCTGCTGCAATCATGCGATGTTTGTGTTGCCATTGTGTATGTGACTACAGTTCCATTCCAGAAGAATTGTTACTTTCACACTGGGGAGTGATTTTTCCCAAGCAAAACAAACTTAAATTAAAAACCCACTGGGGGGGGGTGGGCGCGCCTGAGTGGCTCAGTCGGTAAAGCGTCCAACTTTGGCTCAGCTCATGATCTCTCCGTTTGTGAGTTCCAGCCGTGCATCAGGCTCTGTGCTGACAGCTCAGAGCCTGGAGCCTGCTTCAGATTCTGTGTCTCCTCCTCTCTCTGCCTCTCCCATGCTCATGTTCTGTCTCTCTCTGTCTCTTAATAATAAATAAACATTTTTTTTTTAATTTTAATAAATAAATAAATAATAAAACCCCATTAGGGGTGCCTGGGTGGCCCAGTCAGTTAAGCATCTGACTTCAGCTCAGGTCATGAGCTCAAGGTTCGTGAGTTCGAGTCCCATGTCAGGCTCTGTGCTGACAGCTCAGAGTCTGAAGCCTGCTTTGGATTCTGTGTCTCTTTCTCTCTCTGCCCCTCCCCTGCTCATGCTCTGTCTCTCTCTCTCAAAAATAAATAAACATTAACAAAAATTAAAATCCCATTAACAAAAAGCTATTTAGGCTTTCTTGATGCCCCACCCCTCAAGCAGCATGAAGGTTCTACTGGAAAGTATAAATGAGAAAAGCAGGCCCAAGTGAAAGTGTCTATTATGACCTGGACAATTTATGCACCACCTTCCTGGATGCCAAGTAAATAAATTTCAACAAGGGAGCCATCCAAATCAAACTCAGATGTGGATAAATAGAGATATATAGGTCATAGCACTCTATAGGAAGTCTAAAGTGAAGGATCCTGTGGCCACTTCTCTCAGAGGCCAGGAATGTTGATTTGAGGGCTCATAGCCTAGGCCAGCTCCAGACAGTGTGGATGGGGAAGGCCCATAACTACCCCACACAGGGAAGTTAAGAGAGTAATAGGAAGTCAAGAAGGCTTTAGTCAGGATCAACTTGCCACATCTTTAAAGTTACTTTAATGCAAATCAGTCTTTCTGTCTTCATAAATAAGAGAATATAATTTTCAATCAACACTGCCATTGGCTGCTTCAATACTAATTCTAGCTGGTTTCAATCTTCTCCTAGATACTAGATTAGGACTCAGGACTAGGGAAATATTAGAATTGCTGGTTTCCAGCAATTCTGGAATTGTGTAAACGCAACCTTTATAAAATTATGGCTTCTCATATCTATAAGGATATTTAGTAAATACCCTATTCCACTCTTATATGTAAAGACCCTGAGGTCCAGCTAGTTATGTGAATTTCTCAAGGTCACGTGTTTGGTAAGAAAAAAGGAATACAGTGAGTACTTACTACACTTCATGCTTTCCCCCCTCAGTTTGTGATATATACAATATTGCTATTGATGCATATTCTGCCCCACACTGCTTTTTTTTGTGAACTACCCTACCTTCTCTATGCAATAGACTACATACTGGGATGGACACAATTAAGTGTGTATTAAATTCAGCAAAGTGGGAGAAAGATTCATGACTTGTTTAGAGTTAAAATAGAAACTTAGTCTAGCAGACAAGTATGCTTTATCTGCTCTACCATTACCAGCATGAGCCATTGGTAGGGATCCTTTCAAACGCAGGACAGAGGGTGACGTCTTCTATGAAACATATGGCAAGAACAGAAAACCAGCTCCAGACTCTGCCATGTCAAGCCCACTGGCAACCCTCAGCTGGAGGCAATGCATGATAGTGGATTTTCAAATATAGCATGCAAATGACATACTATATCCATAGTGTATGCTATCTATTATACCATATGTGACCAGATAGGAATGCCGTTGTATCTCTGCAAGCCAGTGACGGAAAGAATATTGGTCCATTTTCTGAGACACTTGTGCCATGATCCTACTCCGAGTCCCCACCCATTTCTCACACATGGTCCTCTGCTTCCAACCTGAGAGGTTTTCTTTTGTTATTTCCATTCATCTATTAACTTACTCAAACATATTTCAAGCTTCTTTATGCCCTGTATGTATAAGCAGAGACATATTCTGTGTTTATAAAGTACAAATTTTGGAATAGCTAGAATCTCATCAAATGCTCAATTTCAATGGAAATCCATGGTGGAAGGGGACAAAAAGGAAAACAAGTTACCAGAAAAAGCAAAATTAGCAGGGCTGACAGAGGAGAACCATCAGAAAGGGAGCCGCAGGAAAAACTACTTCTTTTTTGGAGGGATCAGTTCACACAGCAAGTGATATTTGAGGATTAGCAAATTACCAGCTCAGTGAAAACAGAACTGTAAAATAATAATAATAATAAATAATAATAAATAAGTAAATAAATAAATAAAACACCACAACTGTTGTCTTATCTATTTCAAGTCCATTCAAGAACATGCACTCAGACATGGTTTTGCTAATCAAGTGTCATTTTTGACATAATTAATCACTATATTTTGAGGGTGATCTGATCTGAGTGAAACATCCTGGGACATGAGGTGTTTGGAAGTTAAAAGGAGGAAAAGCTGACTTTTGTTATGGGATGCCACATTTCAAAAATATGAGCCATGATATATAATTTTAAGGGTGGGTTAGGAAACCAGCATACAAGAAAAGTGAATTTACTCACAAAGCAGTGAAAAGTTAAAAAAAAAAAAAATGGCTATGTCACTAGGTTAGGGCAAACAGTTCTCCAGTTCTCCCTCTCTCTCTTTTTCATTACAGTTTTTAAAATGATATGAAAAAGTTTACTACCTGCTCAACAATGCAGTCAGATTATCTTAACTGCCCAGCTGCTACTATCTTTTGGTTCAGCTGCCTTGCATAAAATAATATGGGAAAGCCCGCCTCCCGTTACATAATTACATTTGTGGAAGGGGAGGGATTATATTCCATGAAATTGTGCTGAGGCTGATAGGAGCCGAGGAATATCACCTGATGGACATTTTTATTCCTTTGTCCTCTGGCTTCCTACGTGGTCTCTGCCATCAAAGAATCGGTGCTTCTTTGGGGGGCAATATCACATTTTCCTTTTGCTAATCTTCTCTGTCATATTTTTTTCAATATATGCAATACACATTTAATGAGGGGCTTCTAAGTGCAGACACTGCTCTAGGTGCTGGGAAGATGAAAGGGGAAATGAGAATATTTCTACCAAAAGATGATCTCTTATTTGTTTATTTTGAATGAAATCCCCTGCTTTGAACGTAACTACTAGAAGATCTAAAGTAATAACGGTTGGAAGAGGTTGTCGCCAGCGACTAAAGATGAAAGGAGAATGGTTGGAGCAAGAGACAGCTGCTTTTCATGACAATCTCTTCTCTATCATTACTTTTACTACTTTTATGTACTATTTTGATATAAATTAAAAGTAAGTGACTCCTTGAAAAAAAAAAAAAAACTTCAGATGTGTTTACGTACTGAAAATAAGGATAAAAAGACACTGACTGGAGAGATAAGGAAAAACAGGATAAAGGAGGAGTTAAAGACATGACTCAAAATTTGTCAGTTTAACAGAGAAGATCACAAACCATCATTTTTTTTTAATGCGATAAACTAGAAAAGGGTTTCATTTTGTAACGGCAGAGCTGATCTGACCTGCAAAGGTAGCTCTGCTAACCTTTCCTATAATTTTTGGAACCACGGTATCACTACATGGAAATTAATTGAACACATACTTATTGAATCCTAACTATGTCCCTGGCAATGCGCTAGATGCTGAAATTGTACTATTGAGTGAGGCAGAGACAATCCTCACGGCATTTACAGTGTATTAGGGAAACTAAGATCCAGAGAGATTATTAACTTCATCCTGCAAAGACTCAAACATCAGGTTCTTACACAGCAAAAAGCAATGATTGGTTTATCTCTTCAATATCTTAGAAGCATCAAAGTTTTTCCAAGTGCAAGTGCCCATTCAGGTCTCTTTAACTTGTACTGTTGGGCCGAGTTCAAATTTGCTTATGTTTTGCAACAGAAATCTACAGTTTCCCAATCAACTGCATCAGTGTAATATGGCTTAAAATGCAAAATATACATGCCAGCTTGCCAGACAGCAGGCAGAAAGAACACATACACCGTAGTCTACAACACAGATGACCCTTATTAGGGTAATATATTTGGCCAAACAATCGCTTCAGATGCTTACAGTAGCAGATACATGTCATCCAAGCTTGTTGAAAGAAATTACATGAAGCTGCTAATAGTCATTATCAACTGCATGCTATACAAGAAAACCAAACCCTGAATAAAGCTATCCAGTCTATCATCAGATATGGAAGAGAATACAGTTCTAATACAGAAGGTATTCTCTGCCTGAAGTCTATAATCTGAGTTGTCTGAGCACCCCTTAATTTGGGACCTCATGGGTGCACAAGCCAACTGTTTGTGCAAAGCAACAGGAGTATAAGACTATGGGCCTTCGCCTTTTTCTAGTACATTCCATAAAAATTCATTGCTATACATAGAAGGAGTCAGCCTGGGGGCAAAGACCAAAGTATACACATACACAATGCCCACTACTAAATCTAGGGCCACAGACAAAGCAAAGAAGCCAGTAAGTGAAAGAAAACAACTTCGAGTTTACAAAGCATGTCTTCAGAGAAGAAATCATTTCTTAAGATAAGATTTGGAAAGAAGCCTATTGCTAAGTCCCTTGTGACTGAACTTGTAAAGGGTTTTAAAAACAGTTTGGTTCATCAGGCTGTAATATGCAAAACGGTATGACACTCTCCTAGTGCATGTTAAACCAATAGAATTAAGCAATTAATCTTTAAGAGTCCTTCAAATGGTATATTTTTCTAAAAGGGAAGAAGTAATATCGTCAGCTACATTCACGCTAGAAAGCTGGGGTAAATTAAGAGGTAAAAAGATTTGAAAACCAATCCTAGCATCCTTCTAGCTTATTTTCATTTAATTGTTTATTAATCCCATGGGTTGGCTATTCACCTTCCAATTAACTATCTTCATCAACATGGAGTCATTTTCATTCCTCTAAAAATTAAATATTAATGCCTTTGTTCAATGGGCAATAACATATCTCTCTACATTTATGTTAACTTCATTGCATCTCAGTTATAATAAAATATTTTTCCTTAATAACTTCTAATCAGTAAAGCAATCATAATCATGAAACACCTTAAGGGTCAATATAAACAAAACCTCCAGAATCTGTGGTTCTCTTTTGTTTGTTTGTTTGTTTGTTTAATATTTAGTTCAATTCACATGCAGTGACTTCCTTTCATCTCCACAAATGATATTAACAATATCAATCATTTTTTATTCATCCCTAAAGATCTCTCTATACTGGCTTCCATTATGAATAGGACTGATAAAGGAAAAAATCTGACAATTATCATCAAAGAACAAGTTTAAAGTCAACCAGTGAAAATAAAGTCAGGCGACTGAACAGATCAATGTTTCTCAACTTTTTTTTTTCATTATTGCCCCTGCCAAGGAGATATTTTAGATATTTTTTCCTAATTTCTCCAATTAATATTGTATATATTATGTTTCTGTTTATCTATTTTGGCCTTTTTAGAGGGTCACAAAGAATTTCAATAAGCTAAGATTTTTCTGCCTGTCAAGAACCAATTTTTGCCCCATTGGGAGCCATACAGTCCCCACTGAGAATTCATGAAATAGCTGAAAAATTTCTTCTTAAATATTTCCACCATAGCCTTGTATAGAAAATGTAGTGTAAGCCAAAATGTCTACCTGGGAAGCAATTTTTTTTTTTTGAAATTTTATTTAAAAGTCCTTATACAATTACCATCCCAAGTCATAAGATATTTATATTTGCTTTGGCTTACGGTGCATTTCTCCAAAACCTTTCATTAAAGTAGACCCACTCTGATAATATGTCGCGTGTACCTGGGGCTTTGAGTATCTTTGCCATTTGTTGCAACATATCTTCCTTTATCATTGGTATTCCAGGCCAAAAATAGTATTGAAAGGCAATAATACTCCTCCTGCCTACAGGGAACTAAAAAGCCCCATGCTCATACAGTGCAACTCAACAGTTTAAAAAAAAAAAAAAAAAGATGACTCTTACATCATCATCTCCTTTTAGATCTGAGCTCCCGCTTCCTGTCATTTTCCCATTAAATTCCCGGCCTTCTACTTCAAGGAAAAAAATTAAGCTCGTCTTCACAACATGTTGGGGCCAGAGACTCTGCGATAACTTTGAATCCATGTCTACCCACCAGATTCCTTTCTCTCAACCAGAATATTTTTCATCACAGGATGTTACCATAATAGCATAGAATGTACAGTGGCCTCGTAAAATGTTGGGAAAGAATTTAGACCCGGTTTCAACCTTTACTCATAAAATCAGGATATTGGGTTTGGATTTGCCATATTACAACACTGATTTCTTTCTTTCTTTCTTTCTTTCTTTCTTTCTTTCTTTCTTTCTTTCCTTCCTTCCTTCCTTCCTTCCTTCCTTCCTTCCTTCCTTCTTCCTTTCTTTTTCTTTCTTTCTTTCTTTCCTTCTTTCTTTCTTTCTTTTTTTCTTTCTTTCTTTCTTTCTTTCTTTCTTTCTTTCTTTCTTTCTTTCTTTCTTTCTTTCTTTCTTTCTTTCTTTCTTTCTTTTTAGGTGGGGAGGGGCAGAAGGAAATGAAGAGAGATAACCTTAAGCAGGCTCCATGGCCAGCCCAGCAAGGAGCCTGATGAGGGGTTCGATCTCAAGACCCTAGGATCGTGACCTGAGCTGAAAAGAAGAGTCAGCCACTTAGCCTACTGAGCCACCCAGGTGCCCTTGGGTGAAATGATGTGTCTTGTACTGTACTAGACAATTTGTATTTTTTTAATGTTTACTTTTTTACTTTGAGGAAGAGAAAGGGAGAGAGTGCAAGCAGGAGAGGGACAGAGAGAGAGGGAATGAAAGAATCCCAAGCAGGTTCCATGCTGTTAGCCCAGCATTGGGTATGGAAAGTGATACTTCACTCTGGGTCAGCACTGCTCCCATGCACTGCCTTTTGCTTGAGACCTTATGTCCAGGTGATGCTCATGGCTAATTATTTGCTCCCAGAAAATGGAACTTGTGTTGAAACTTTCACTTAATTTTTATAGAGGTTTATCTTTAAGAATTAGTGTTAAGGAACTCCCAGTTACATTGCTCAAATCTGAATCTATAAATATGTTGGCAACTACTTAGGCGGGAGTCAAACTTCTAATTGTTGTTAAAGAATTGTTCCAGCTTAAGATTAGCCATGGGCTTTTAGAACTGGTATAGTCCACGTCCCAGCTGCTAAAATATACATCAGCTGCTGGGCAAAACGCAGAATAAAATGGGTCATGGTGACTTTATTGGTCCTTGAGCTGACAAGAGCCCTTGTACAGTGAATTCTCCACATAGTCAGAGGTAAAGTGAGGGCATGGAGACATTCACTCGTCACCTCATTTTTAATTCTAGACATCACAATCTGCAACTCTCAAAATGAACATTTGTCTTATTCCCAGAACTCTACTTGTATTACTAATATTCATGAAGTAGAATGCAAAATCTTGATTCATCTTTATGCAAATAACTCCTCCAATAATCTGTATATTGTTTATGTTTTCTTTAAAGAAATTAAATGAAGCTAAAATCAACTATACATTGTTGTGTTTCTCACCCCCATAGTCTTACACAAGTACATACCAACATCATGATTAAATGGACACGAATTATAGAGATGAAATTCATTTAGCATAGATTAATTTCCAGAGGACCACTGTGGTTTCGACATCACTTTGTCATGTAGAGAGGATGCCAGTTTTACTGGTGCCGTGAATGACAAATCCATGCTCTGTATACCTTTTCTTCATGTTTTAAATGGCCCGGAACGGAGTAGGATCCAATTTTTTATGGCACCCTCTTCTCAAGGCCTACTGTCTCTAAAATGTTCATTATTTGAAGTTTTGAACCCTTCTTAATTTCAAAGATGGCATGCACTCTTGCCCAAAAACTACCTGAAATTTCCTTTCTGTCCATAATTTATATAAGTTCCTCAAAGAAGTGAGTGACTCCCATAAGACTGAGAACCATGGACTCATCCCCCCAGGTGGATAGACTAAAATTGTACTGCGATGGTTGAAAACAAATCCATTCCTCAGATCCTACCATCCTTGGCTTTTCTCTCTTATACATCGTAATTCACCCTTCTCCTGCTCATATTCACCCCTCATTTGTGCATCTGAGCCTAACGGCATGATTCTTCCCATGCTTTAACTATAAAAGACACAAACACACACACCCTCCAAACAGGCTTGGAAATGAATACAAAAAGAGAAGCTGAAGTAAAGGAGAGCTAAGGTATCTGTAAGGATGTTTGGTATGTATTTATTTGGAGTGGTTTTCCTCCTTCCTGACATTTATGATTTTCTCATTGCCTCAAAAACCCTTTTATCATGATGTGCCTACGTAGGACTGTCTTAAAGTCTATCCAGCTTATGCTTTGGTAAGTTTATTGGATGTACAGCCTGATATTTTTCCCTAACCTCTAAGAGATTTTAATTTTTGCCTTTCATTTTCTTAGGGCCCCTGCTCTTCGGGCACCAGCCAACTGTTGATCCCCGTTGAATCTCCGGGGCTTTTTTCACTTCAGCCTGATGTGAGTGCTACTGGGTTCTCTGTTTTCACCATCCCCAGCAATGATCTTCCGCTCCCACAAGCCCAGATTCCCAGCCTTTAGCCCACAACCGAAATTGGCAAATGTCTTCGAAAGGAAAAACAGCTGCGGGTCCTGAGTTCAACTATGAAAGGTCTCCCCTCTCTGGAATTTTAGTACCTCTTGTCCTCCTTGCTTCTGCAACATCTGATATTTTTTAAAGTTTTGTAATTTATTTTGGTTTTGTAAGGTATTTTTTGCCCAAAGGAAGAATTGAAATGCCACCAATTACTCCATCCTACTCGAAATAGACGTCTCCAAAACCACACAGATTGCGACTAGCAATATCAAAAAGGTCCGAATTGACTCTAATTCTCATTCCACATCTCAATTTTCAATACTTTCAGAGAGTGGACATTCTTTAAACACACAAAGTCACCTAGAAGGGCAAATAAAATATAATCTATAACTTTGTAAATAAATTTGACTAAATAACTTTTTTTTAGCATTGAGCTCAGCTAACATTAAAGGAACCTAAAGAGAGTATATTAAACAGAAGTATAAATAAGAAAAAAATGTAGGACAAATATTAGAAGAGAAAGGGGCATCTCTCATCAACTACAAAGCAGAAAAAAAGTCTGGTCACACACACATGTACACACACACACACACACACGAATATTAAGAATGACAGAAGATATAGGAAATTTCTTCAAAGGGAGAAAATAGTTTTGCTTTACTTCCTTCATAATTATTTCTAAAGCCTGGCTCTTAGCAAAAAGTGACAAGGTCCAGCAAGAAATAAATATTTTAGTGTCCCTCCTTCATTGTCAACAGAGTGGTAACATTTCAGAATTGACCAAGAGAGGAGATGTTAAGTGCTCTGTGGACCTAGGGGCACCTGGTGGCTTAGTTGGTTAAGCAGTTAAACGTCTGACTTTGGCTCAGGTCATGATCTCATTGTTCCTGAGTTTGAGCCCCTTGTCAGACTCTCTTCTGTCAGCATGAAGCCCGCTTGGATCCTCTGTCCTTATCTCTCTCTGCCCCTCCTCTGCTCATGTGTGTGTGCGTGCTCACTCTATCTCTCTCTCTCTCTCAAAAATAAATAAACATTTAAAAAAATAATTGCTCTGTGGACTTCTAGAAATTATTCTAGAAGAGATGTTGTGGTACACAGCCTCCATGATGGCCCTCCAGTGATTTCTTCCTTTTGATATTCATGCCTAATATAATCCCTTCCCACAGAGGGCTTTACCTGAGTTAACAACAGCAGAAATAAAGGACTGTGACTTTCAAGCCTGGGTTATAAGAGACTTTACACTTTCCTCTTACTCTCTTTTGGATTGACATCTAGGGACAGTTATCTGTCAGGTCACAAGAATACTCAAGCTGCCCTGTTGAAGGGTCCCTGTGGTGAGAAAATGAGGCCTCCTGCCAAATGCCAGTACCAAATAATGGCCAATAGGCAACCTTGAAAGTAGACCCTCCAGCCTCAACCAAGCCTTCTGTGACTGCAGCCCTGACTGACATCTTAACTGCCACAGTGAGTGACATCAGGGCAGAACCACCCAGTTTTAGGATTCCTGATCTATAGAAACTATGAGATAATGTTTATTGTTATACCACTATTTGGGGTAGCAATTTGTTACACAGCAAGAGATAACTGATATAGATGCCATGATATTGCAGAATTCAGGAGAGGAAGGTAAAAGGTAAAGTAAGTAAATAGAACTCCTGAGGCTGAATCTCTCAGTTAAACATTACTTTCAACATCCCTCATTAGTGGTCCTACCATTTGTGTTATGGACAGCTGAGTATTATTTAAGAGCAGTCCCTTGAGCAAATCCATTAGATATGATAGTCTCCTTTTTCAACCTTTACCATTTTTTTCCTGTTCTACTTTCCATATTTTCCCCAGCTTTTGGAACCACACCTGACTCTTCTCATCTCCTCTCCAAACTCAATAAACCTTATGTTATAAACTGACTGTTTGTGTCCTTCCAAAACTCATACGTTGAAACCCTAACTCTCAATGTGATGGTATTTGGAGGTAGAGTCTTTGAGAGGTAATTAGGTTTGGATGAGGTCACAAAAGCTTCCATTATGGAAGTAGTATCCCTATAAGAAGAGAAAGAGACACAGAGCTTGCTCTCTCCACATGCATACAAAGAGATCATGTGAGCTCACAGCAAAAAGGCACTGAAGGTGAGCCAGGAAGAGGGCCCTCCTCAAGAAGTGAATCTGCCATCACCTTGATCTTGAACTTTTAACTTCCAGAACTGTGACAAATGTCTATTGTTCAAGCCATCTAGTCCATGGCCTTTTGTTACGGCAGCCTAAGCTAAGATACCTTATCACTAAGAACCAATCTCATCCCTTGTGAGAGAGCTGCATATTAGAATAAAAGCTGTAGTGCCAATTGATTAGTACATATATAATAGGTTATTATGAAAATAAGGAACCTAACCAAGAAAATGCAGAGGATGAACAAAAATTGACACTCAAATGTCTAAATCATCATGATTGTAAAACATCATTTCTTGGGGCGCCTGGGTGGCGCAGTCGGTTAAGCGTCCGGCTTCAGCCAGGTCACGATCTCGCGGTCCGTGAGTTCTAGCCCCGCGTCAGGCTCTGGGCTGATGGCTCAGAGCCTGGAGCCTGTTTCCGATTCTGTGACTCCCTCTCTCTCTGCCCCTCCCCCGTTCATGCTCTGTCTCTCTCTGTCCCAAAAATAAATAAACGTTGAAAGAAAAAAAAAAATAAAAAAAAAAAACATCATTTCTCATGTTGGTTTCTTATGCATCCATTTAGATTAACATCAATTTTAGAACTTAATTTTGAGTGCTTTCCTCTCTCCATCACTCTGTGTATTTTTTTTTTTTTTTTTTTGCAGAGGCTATGGGTAATTTTAATATCCATTCTGTGAAAGACAGTCAGCTGTGTGTGTTTACTAAATGTGCTATTGGACAAAAATCATTAAGTTATCTTAACTACTGAAGAAATTCCTGAAGTAAAGTTATAAAAAGTCAGAGTAATAGGCAGCCACTTGACCTGTTCCAGAACATTAAAAGAAAGTTCACTTCTTTTTCATTTTCCCCACTCCCCTCTGACCCAAAACCTTCCTCTCTGTTAGAGTACGGCAAGGAGGTTATACACATATGGAAAGAGCTAAACAGGAACACAGAGCATTTACTCAAACTTCTAGGAGGACAGTTGCATAACCAATTGTCTCAATAATCCCTAAGTGGCATGAGGAGACATAAGGGGGATCAAGGTGATATCTAGAGGGTGAAACTGAGAACTCAAATGAAACTTAGTGGGTTTTTTTTATTTTTTAAATTATTTTCATCTCCTTGGCTAAAAGCCTTATGATGTAAGTTAATATTAATGATATGTCCTTGAACTACACAATAGCTTTGCCATAACATTGCTGAGCACTATTTTACAAAAATAAACACTGAATTATAGAGGTTTATTTAGGGATGAGAGGAGAGAGAAATGTAAATGAGGGTGCCTAATTTTTAGGATAGATTTTCCACCAGAAAAAAATCCACCATTTAGTTTTTCACTGAAATTTGCTTACGAATATTACTAAGCTAAATGACAGCTGATAAAATTTTACTGATTCTAAGAAGATTCTACTACCTGTCCCAAAAGATAACCACAAGGCATAGTTCACGATAGAGCTTCTGTTCCTTTGATTTAAAAGAGACTTTAAATCCCTATTAAAATGCAAACACCCAGGAATAAATTAACAAAAAGCATTGACTAATGAGTATATATCTCACATGTTGAATTTGATCCTTAATCTGTCCTCCTTAATAATCAAATTATAGAAGAAATAGTGATCAATTCTAAGGCATTCTCAGGAAATGCTCTTATAGATACATTCCAATTAAGAGATAACTAAAAGGTTGCTAGTTAAAATTATACAATGCCAATGAGTTTTTCCTATTAACAGAAGCAAAGTCTTCAGCCAAAGGACAAACCACTGATTTGGTATTTTATTCACCAGCAAACTTTATGAGCAGAGACTTTCCTATAGTCCCTGAAATAAGTAACCACCTATGCTCTATTACAGTGTAGAAAAGCATGAACACATTGGACTTCTGAAGGAAGGGAGCTAAAACCATCAAGAGAAGATAATTTAGCTGTCCTTGATTCTGCCAAGAAAAGTAGCAGCAAAAAAAAGATAAACAAGAGTCTCAAAAAAAAAAAAAAAAATGAGAATCAGTGGTGGGTTTTTGTTGGTTTTTTTTTGTTTTTTTTTTTTTTGTCTCTTTTCCTCTGTTGTATATATGCATTTCTCCAGGCCCTCTCCCAGACCCCATATTCCTTGACTTGGTGTTCTGTCCGTTAAATCCTCCCCAGTCTCTTAGATGATCTATGACTCCAAAATCATTATCATCAGTCAGGATCTTTCTTCTGAGTCCAGAAACCACATATCCAATCACCTACTCTCCATGACCACATGAGATCCCTAAAGGGAATGCAAACTTATCAAGCCCAAAGGTGAAGTTATCTTCTTTCCTCCAAAACTGCTTCTTACCCAGGGTTGCCCCATTTCAGCAAATGAGAAAACTATACGTCTGGTTTATAAGGTGGAACCATAGGATTCAACCTCGAAATGGATTTTTGCACTCCTCACCAAATAGTTCTCTTCCATTACTTCTGATTTTTTTATCTTAAATATTTCTATGCCACCCTCTTCCTTCCATCTCCAAAACTTTCACCATCCTGGTCCAAGCTAGTGTCATCTCCTGCTGGGTTATCACACTAGCCTGACAAGAGCTCTCTCCCACTTCTGCTCTCAGCAATGCATTCTCCAGAGGAAGTGCAAAAGGATCTTTTTTTAAATGAAGATCTTATTATCCATCCCCCACAAATCCTTACAAAGACTTTCACTGCTGTATATAACATAGGCAAAACTATTTAAATGCCTGAAAAGCTTTGTTTTTTTCTCACCTCTGCTTCCTCCTAGGCCTCATTTCCTTCTTCTGGACCCTGTAATGCCATGAGTCTCACACATCAAGTCTTTTCAACATGGCCTGCCTTCCATTAGTCTGCAATGTTTTCCTCACAACCACTTTGCCCAGACAACTCTAATTCACCCTTCCCATCTCAAGGTCTCAAATCAAATAACCCTTCTTCAGGGACATCTGTTCTGACTCCTCATGTTATATAAATTCCCTAATCCATCATCCTGTTGTTGTTTTTAATCATAGTGCTTATCATACTTCTATTTCACACAATTGTTAGATTATTTGCTTAGTATCTGTTTGCCCACCCATTTCTCATACTACTAGTTCATGAGGGCAGAGGTCATATCTGCTTTGAAGACCTCATTCCTGGCACATAGCTGGTTGTATGAATGAGGGAACAAGCAAAAAACAGGAGAAAAAGTGACAGCCTACAGAAAAGTCAAACTTTATGCATTTCACAACATTAAGATTTAATTCTGTTAACAGCCATATGACTACCCTCTAGGTTACATTACAGGTTGGATGCATTCTAGAAAATAATATGAACTCAGAGGGAAGGAGTTAAAAGAAGGAGAAATATGAGCAAGATCTTTTTAAACATTTGGAAGAATTTCATAAGTTTCCCAATGATTCAAAGTGATTGCTAGAATCACCTTTGAAAAGTGAGTATCATTAACTGACAATTTCACCTTGAATTTAGAGGCAATATAAGGTCAGTTTTATTACTTTCAATTGGACATCCACCTACATGGCATTTGTATATAAAGTTTTGTTTATTATTTCCCTTGACCATCATTTTTCATTCAGGGAAGAACTCATTTTCTCTTCTTCATTTCAGCATTTACTACAATTTACATATGATTTTTCTTCCATTTAAAACTACATTGAACAAACACAAGTATACTATTAATTCAGGTTATGAATCACTGCCTTCTCTGACCAGATCTAATTCTTAATGTTTTCAGTGACTTTTAAATAATGTCATTTTTCCCCCTTTGGTATTTTTCTTTAAAGGGAGTTTTGGAGTTTTAATAAAATAACTGAATTTGAACATCTAAATGTGATTATAAATAATCAAATATATGAAATTGGACTTTATAATAGATTTTGTTTTTAAGCCCATTTCAATATTTATTTGAAGTCATTAGGAGGAGGTGCCTCATCTAAGTAACCACAAGGTAGTATAGAGATTTATGGCAAATGATAGAGAAGGGGTGATATGTACATATAAATCCTTCATATTGAAAGAAAACAGGCCACTGGATATTAGTATTTTCTTATCAGAGGGAAACTATATCACTTCATTAGAAAGGAAGCAGAGTCAGGTAACAGTGTGACATAATTTTTTCCCTTCATTTCTACCTTGGACAATCTAAGAGAGGAAAATACATTAAAAGAATTTTTTTTTTCTCTAGGAATATGATTGAACCTCTGTGATGTATTGTTTTCTTTCGTTTCTGCAAAACTCTATACTATTATGGAGCTCAGCACATATCTAAAATAGACTTTTTTCTATTAAGTTACTATTCAGTATAAGTTTTATTCAGTATAAGATTTACATTGTACCAAACAGTTAAGGAAAGACTTCAGAGCTGTTGAGGACTTAGGAAATCTGGCTGCATTCCTATATTATAATTCCAGAGGATTACTTGGTTTTTTTTTCTTTCCCCAGAAAAATTTGAGTGAATTTCTGCCCCTTCCCACAAGTGATTCCATATAAAAAATACTGGCAGAAATTGAAAAATTAGAAAAATTTATCTTAGAATAAAAGTCCATTTCATTGTTTGTTGTCAGTATCTTCTTTTTGGTGAAAGTATGTTCCAAATTTATGTTGCACAAAACCAGAAAATATTTCCCCTCTTTCCATATACACCTGCTCTAGATGGAGTTGTGCCCTCCAGAATTCATATCTGGAAGCTCTAACCCCCCGTGTAACTAACTGGAGATAGGGCCTATAAGGAGGTAATTAAGGTTAAATGAGCTCACAAGAGTGATTGTGATCTGGTAACAGAGAACTTGTTCATTCTCTCTCTGCCTTATGAGGACACAACCAGAAGGCAGCCATTTGCAAGCTAGAAAAAACTCCCCTTTTCAGAAACTGACCCAGCTGGACCTTGATCTGGGACTTCTAGCCTTCGGACCCATGAGACAATTCGTTTCCTGTAACTAAACCATGAAGTCTAGGGGCGCCTGGGTGGCGCAGTTGGTTAAGCCTCCGACTTCAGCCAGGTCACGATCTCGCGGTCCGTGAGTTCGAGCCCCGCGTCAGGCGCTGGGCTGATGGCTCAGAGCCTGGAGCCTGTTTCCGATTCTGTGTCTCCCTCTCTCTCTGCCCCTCCCCCGTTCATGCTCTGTCTCTCTCTGTCCCCAAAATAAATAAACGTTGAAAAAAAAAAATTTTAAACCATGAAGTCTATGGTATTCTATTATGGCAATCCAAAAAGACAACGACAATGCCTCATCCTAGGATCTCCGGACTTCTATTCTACTCTTAAAATCCTAAGTATGAATATGTGACATATTCTTCCATGTTTAGGTTAATGAGTATTGCAGTGTAAAAAAGAAAAAGAAAAGGGGCACCTGGATGGCTCAGTCAGTTAAGCGTCCAACTTCAGCTCAAGTCATGATCTCATGGTCTGTGAGCTCGACCCCTGCATTGGGCTCTATGCTGACAGCTCAGAGCCTGGAGCCTACTTCAGAGTCTGTGTCTCCCTCTCTCTCTGCCCCTCCCTGCTCACGCTCTCTCTCTCTCTCTCTCTCTCTCTCTCAAAAATAAATAAACACTTAAAAATTTTTAAAAGAAGAAAAAATTATCTTTCTTAAACACATGAGGTGTTGCCTAGGTGGCTCATTTGGCTGAGTGCCCAACTCTTGATTTCAGCTCAGGTCATGATCCCAGGATCCTGGGATCAAGCCCCACATCAGGCTCTGCATTGAGCTTGGAGACTGCTTAAGATTCTCTCTCTCTCTCTCTCTCTCTCTCTCTATCCACTTGTGTTCTCTCTCTTTCTCTCTCTCTCTCTCTCTCTCTCTCTCTAAAAAAATGTAAATAAGTAACTAAAAATAAATCTTAAAAAAAAATAAACACATGAGTCTGGGTGGCTCAGTCAGTTAAGCATATGACTTAGGCTCAGGTCATGTTCTCATGGTTCGTGGGTTCGAGCTCCATATCGGACTCTGTGCTGACAGCTCAGCGCCTGGAGCCTGCTTCGGATTCTGTGTGTGTGTGTGTGTGTGTGTGTGTCTCTCTCTCTGCCCCTCCCCTGCTCACACTCTGTCTCTGTCTCTCAAAAATAACAAATAAATATTTAAAAAAATTTTAAATAGACTAAGAAAAAAAGAGAAAAGACTCAAATAATAAAACTCAGAAATGAACGAAGAGACATTATCACTGATGTCACAGAAACAACAGATGACAAATTACTATGAATAATTATATACCAACAAATTGGATAATGAAGAAAAGATGGATAAATTTCTAAAAATATATAACATACCAAAATTGAATCTTAAAGAATTTTTTTTAATCTAAACAAACTGATAACTAGTAGGAGATTGAATCAATAATCTAACAAAGCAACATCCACTGGGGCGCCTGGGTGGCTCAGTCGGTTGAGCATCTGACTTCAGCTCAGGTCATGATCTCACGGTTTGTTGGTTCGAGCCCTGTGTCAGGCTCTGTGCTGACAGCTCAGAGCCTGGAGCCTGCTTCAGATTCTGTGTCTTCCTCTCTCTCTGCCCCTCCCCCAGTTGTGCTCTGTCTCTCTCTGTCTCTCAAAAATAAATAAATGTAAAAAAAACAAAAAAACAAAAAAACATACATGTGCATACTACTCAAAGTGATTCACAGATTCAATTCAATTCATATCAAAATCCCAGTGGTATTGTTTTCAGAAATAGGAAAAGTGTCCTAAAACCCATATGGAATGTCAGAGACTTTAATCAAAACAATCCTGAGAAAGAAAAACAAAGCTAGAGGCCTCACATATCCTAAATCCAAAACATATTACAAAGCTATAGCAATGGAAACAGTCCAGTACTGGCAAATAGACCAAAATACAAAAATGAACTCAAAATGGATTGAAGATATAAACATAAAACCTGAAACTATAAAACTCCTAGAAGAAAACACAGGGTAAAAAAATTCACGACATAACATTTAGCATTGTTTCCTTACATAAAACACCAACGTGCAACAAAATAAAAATAGAAAAATGGGACTATTATCAAACTTAAAATCTTCTGCACAGCAAAGGTAACAATCAACAGAGTAAAAAGGCAACAACAATGTGCATATAATTAACCATACTGTACACTTAAAAATGGTGAAGATGGTAAATTGTATCTTATGCTTTTTAAGCCCAGTAAAAAATAAATAATAAAAAAGCATGGAAGCATAAAAATATATATTGATAATATTTACTTCTTTAGAAGTGAGTTTATAGGATGCAGCTTAAATTGTTTTGCATGCAAACTGGCTTCCTGAAAAGGAGTCAATGAAACAGGAATACTAATATTTTTGAGCAGGCACTGTAGAGATTTATCTCATTCTTTACCAATGGAGGCAACCATAAAAAATAAAACACCAAGCATAAGTTGTGGACTTTTTAGCTCAAGATGTCCAATAAAAATATATTCTAGCAACTTTTAGACAGGTAAAGCTAGAATTTAGGTCAGGGTCAGAGATCACCCATATATAGTGGTGAAAGGAAAGCTCTAAGAGTGACGGATATAAATAGAGAAGAGCAGAGAGCCAAGGAACCAGACTTGGGAGACATTCAAAACACGTGGCTCAAATAAAACAAGAACTAAAGCCAGAGAAAGAAAGTTTAAAAGGTCACAGAGGATATTCAGTCACAGACTTCTAGCCTTAGCAAAGATGGTGAATATATTCCAAGTATCACCGAAAAAAGACATATTTTTCGACTAAAACAAGTGGTGTTGGTCTCTTGTCATTTTAGTTTAAAATAAGAGTCAATTCTCTTATGACATCTTTTATTTTGGATTTTATAAGGCATCATTGATGTTCCGCAAATAATACCCTAGGAAAAGAAAACAAAACAAAATCTAAATCCAATTCTAAAGCGCAGCTTGATGCAAGTGTTGGAGAATTTGAAAAAAAAAAAAAAAAGCAATTAAAAGGAACTGATTACTAAAAATCACACAAAACCCGAAACACAGGAAAAGGGAAATGTATTTGGAAACTGGAAGAGACACTCATGCTTTAGAAAAATTGAATAAAGAGGCGATTTCCATCTAATTGTTGTATAGTCAATTTGCCAATGATGACAATTTGCATGTTTAACTGAAAAGAAAATAGCAAACATCTGAATGTAAATGAACATTTTTGGTTGTTTCTTTTAATGGGCAGGTAAAACAGTGACACAAAACCAAACATTGAACACAGAGAAAAGAACTATCAGCATTCAATTTATTGTTTAGCCAGTAATTGTGGTAGTTGCCCCTAAATATGTACATATATATACAAATACTTTGTAAAAAGCAATGCAAAGTGTGATGTGTTTGGGAGAGAATAAAAACTTAAGTTTATAGTTACAAGCTGTCTGACCGTTGCGACTAAAGTTTAATTTTAACCAAAATTTTCCTATTCTCAGGGCGTAGTGAAGATAGAACTGATTGGAAAGCTCAGTGTTAAAGCCTTAATGCTAAGCTGTCATGCCAAATAACAAAACAAATAAACAAAACATGGAACTGAAGTAGGGACAAGAGACTCACCCAAAGTGGCTGAGGCTGGCTTCAGAGTGGATAATCGGCCAAAAAAGAAAAAGACGTAATTTAAATACAGGTTAAAATGTGTGTTACTCTGTCTCCCCAGGATCTCTGACCAGGTCGTGCACTGTAAGTGGAATGTGTGCTGCTTCTTCCAAGTGGGGACTCAGGGAGGGAAAAATGCCTTTATTGAGATATGGTGATACAAACATCAGATGGGTAAAATGAACAGATACAACTGGGATTAAAGAATATGGATTTGGTCTCTGCTCCTTTGCAGAAGTTTGCACTCTTATCAACATTCATAGGTTGGGAAGCAGCAGCCCTTCCCCATGATGTGACAGAGGTTGGGGTCTAACCAACTTTATGGTGGCAGCCATGGAATATGGTGGACCAGGTGCACCATCTGCCCCTTCAGTAATCACGACTGTGGTAGCATCAGCCACATCTCTGGCACAATGAGGGGTCCCAGCCTTGTGGTTGCAGCCATCCAACGTGACATGTCCTGTGGACTCAGCCACCTCAGCCTTCTACTGGGATTGCTGACCTTCAACATCAGATACAGCCGATTTTGATAGAATTTTGCAAGACGTAGACCAACGGGGAACCTATCTTGGAGAAGTAATTCCTTATCAGGAAAGAATCAGAGGGAAGGGGGATTTGATTCTGCAACTAAGAAACAAATGTCATTTGGGGGAAAACAAAACAAAACAAAACAAAACAAAAACCTATGCTTGGGAGCTATTTCTACAATGAGAAAAAGAGGAATTAAGTAACATGCAAGAGGATGACACAGCTTATAAGTGATGAATCAGGATGTAAAGCCAGGTGGCCTGACTCTAGTACCTGATTTCCTTAATCATGGAATTGGGCAGCAAGTTCAGGTGCACGGCTTTTCATGCCCTCTGGGCTTACCTCTGCCACGCCCTCACCGCACATTATTTTCTTATCTATTTTTCCTGCTAAAGAGGGAAGCTCAGGTCAAGTAATAAGTAACTCTTTTTTATTGTTGTTTGGTTTTGTTTTTTAGTAGGTTACTTGTTTCAGCCCATTCTTTCCTCAGACTGCAGAGTTCTAAGATAGTTTGTTCTATCCCCAACCATGGCCATTTTGGAGGTAAGTAACTTCTATGTTCACGGTACAATTCTTAGCTATACAACAGCCCTAATGCCCATACCTGTGGTATCATCCTCCAACTGGAAGAAAAACTGACTTCTGTCCAGTGCCTATATTATAGAAATATACTGTATTAGGAAATCAAGATCACTACTTTATTGTCATAGTTAATATGTCTCTGTATTTTTTAAAGTTTATTTATTTTGAGAGAGACAGAGACAGCACGAGTGGGGGAGGTGCAGAGAGACAAGGAGAGAGTCCCAAGCAGGCTCCACACTGTCAGCACAGAGCCGGACATGGGGCTTGAACTCACAGAACTGCAAGATCATGACCTAAGCCCAAACCAAGAGTCAGACGCTTAACTGACTGAGCCACCCAGGAGGCCCTGTCTCTGTATTTTTAAAAATCACATGATCTCTTTAAAGTTAACAAATATATAGCAATTACTAGGTGCTAAGTTTCTGCTGACTTACATAGTCCACAACAACCACTCATACCCGGCACCATTATTAACACTCAATTTTAAAGAGAGAAAAATAGAGACAAGGGGTTCAGTAGGCAGAGGTGGTATCTCAACCCAGATTGTCAACCCCCATCTATGCTCTCAACTCCTGCCCCAGGGAGGTACATTTCTCCACAATCCATAAATTCCAGCTGTCGAATGTACTGCGAGCCTCTTCAGAGAAGGGTCAGAGTGTATGTGAATAGAACAGTGGAATTTGAGTCTGAAGATAAAGTGCTCTGATGTGGAATAATTGTGTGAACTTTGATGCGTCACTTAGCGTCTCTGGGTTGATTATAATATATGAAGATGGCCAAGAGTCTTTCTTCAGTGTCTGTTTACAACATATGAGACCCTCTCCAGGAACCATGTAGCCCATTTGAGGCCCTCAGTACATTTAGTTTTTCCCAAGTCCAAAATTCTATGACACATTGAAATCTTGCCTTAGTCTCACAGACCAAAGAGTAGGAGGATAAAATAGACTATAGCAAATAGAAGTTGTGTCGTGAATACCTTTTGGGGGGTTCCTGGATCCAATTCCAACCTGTGTGTTGGTGGGGGGGAGGGGGGTGGTGGGGGACCTGGCTCATCCCGCAGAACACCAAGCAATACTCAGACACCAGTAGGGAGTCCTGGAACTCAGCTCCTTCCTGACCCTATCTACCTGGAGGTAGCGTCAGATCCCCCAGGTTGAGGGCTCGGTTCCACAAGACTGCCCTTCCTTCAAATACCAGTTGTCAGCCCAGGCTGTTACCTGTGCTTCGGACCCACCGGTTACAAATTAGAGGTTCCGAAGACTTCCTCCTGAGCTGGACTCCAACTCAAGATGCCATTTGCAAGCACAGGTTGTTACCTGTACTTATGACTGACAGGCTATAAATGAGAGGTTCCCACAACCTCCTTTCCAGGTTTGATTAATTTGCTAGAGAAGGTCACTGAACTCAGAGAAACATTTTACCTACTAGAGCACCAGTTTGTTACAAAAGGATATAGATAGATACAGATATAGATATAGATATAGATATAGATATAGATATAGATATAGATATAGATACAGATACAGATACAGATATAGATATAGATATAGATATAGATATAGATATAGATATAGATATCTATAACTCAGGAAGAGCCACACAGAAAAGATGGATAGGGCACCATGTGGGAACAGGTGCTGGCATCAGTGACATCTCCAGACACATCACTCTCCCAACTAACAAAAGCTGCAGCCAATCTTAAGGGTTAACCAGCCTCAAAGTAACAGACTCCTTGCTTGCTGACCTCAGGTCCTTGATCTGTAACCGAATCGATTTACTTTCTTTGAGATTTACAGACCACTGGCCTTGGGGAATGAAGGATCAGAACTCTCCCGGGCCACAGAGGCCAGTGAGTCTGTTTGAAACCACCTTGGCTTTCTTACTAGCCCAGCAATCTCTTAGCAAAACGTCTTTTTTTTTTTTTCTTTTTAAATTTTTTTTTTCAACGTTTATTTATTTTTGAGACAGAGAGAGACAGAGCATGAACGGGGGAGGGGCAGAGAGAGAGGGAGACACAGAATCGGAAACAGGCTCCAGGCTCTGAGCCATCAGCCCAGAGCCCGACGCGGGGCTCGAACTCACGGACCGCGAGATCGTGACCTGGCTGAAGTCGGACGCTTAACCGACTGCGCCACCCAGGCGCCCCACGTCTTTCTTTTTTAAGGTCACCCAGATAACTTTACTGACCTCCCTTTGTGCATCTGTAGACCTTGCCGTCTTTTGCGCAAAGGACAAAGTATCCCCGCCCAACTGTCCCCGGGTACCAAGGAACCAGATTCCTTTGCACGAGTCCACACCCCAGGCACCAAGGAACTAGAACGTCTTGCACAACCTCCCATCACCCAGATAATTCTGTAGCTGGTATCAGCCAGTCTGCACGCGATCAAGAAACGTCGTAGACTACTGTACTCTTACCTGAGTAAACCCTTTAAAAATCTCTGCGCCAGGGGCTGCCTGCGTGGCTCAGTTGGTTAAGCGTCGACTCTTGATGTCAGCTCAGGTCATGATCTCACGTGCATAAGATCGACCCCCATGTAGAGCTCTGCGTTGACAGTGCAGACAGAGCCTACGTGGGATTCTTTCTCTTGCTCTCTCTCTCTGCCCCCACCCTGCGCTCACTTTCTCTCTCAATGTAAATAAATAAACTTAAAACGAATAAATAAAATAAAAATCTCTGCACCAGGCAGAAACCTCAGTGTTGGGCTTTGGACAAGAGTCCACCTTCTCCCCCGGTGGGTGGGTCTCCTGAATAAAGCTCCTATTCCTTTCCAATCAAAACCAGTCTCTTGAAGATTGGCCTTGCCAGCGGCAGTCAATTGAACTTGGATTTGAGTGGCACCAACGCCTCCGTGTGTTCACCAACATGGAAAATCTCAGAACACTGTCCTTCAGTTTTTAGGAAACGTCATTCAATAGGCACAGTTGATTAAATCAGTGGTCAGTGATTTTTTTTTTTTCCTCTAATTCCTACCCCTCCTGGGAGGTCAGGAAGTGGAACTGAATGTTCCAACCCTCTTATCAAAGGATCGGTTCCTCCAGTGACCAGTCCCCATCCTCAGGTGACCTAGGGGCATTCCAAAAGTCAGGACTTTAGACATTATAATAACAAAAGGCACCACACCCATAACACTCCCATTACTTAGGAAATTCCAAGGGGTTTAGGAGCTCTGTCCCAGAAAGGGGACAAAGATCAACTACATATCTCTTATAATTCATCATAATATCATGATTTAAAAAATAGAGCATACAGTACTAACAAAGAATATGTCAACCCAAACTTTTAGTATGCTTGAAGCCAAGGTTTTTTTTTTTTTTTATCATTGCCTTCTCACTGCCAGAGATGATGCCATGAGCATTGTAGATGATCAGTAAATATTTCTTGAATGAATGAACAAAAGGTAAAAATGGGATTGTTTTTGATTGTTTCTAACAATTATGACTTTGCAGCATGTGGCCAATTGGAAGAACATTTTGAATAACAAAGACTCATAAAAAAATAGAAGAACAACAGAAAAAGTAGGATAGGATGTTAAAGAACATACATCAGACAAATTCTATTGCATTTTTTCTAATAAGTATAAAAATGAGCTTTTTCTTGTAAATGTACATTCCCTTCATTTTATTTAAGGAGAGTAGAATATGCAACCACAAATATGACACTTTGGCATATTGATATTTTAAATTAAGTTACTTGAGAAATGGACAGGGCGAGAAGGACACTCTAACCCTCCTTTGTCCTCCTGAGAGCAGGTACTAACTCCCATGTGCAAGGTAGCCTCTGTATTTAGGAGGAAATGGGACATCCTGATCATAAGGAATTTAGGTCCCAGAAGACTGCATGAATTTGTTACCTCCTTACTAATTTACTAGCTCAAGCTCAAACTTCTTTGTCTCAATTCTTCATGAATTTGTTGTTCCTTTATCTAACTATAAAAAAGTATAAAACTGACTGTTTTGGTCACTTTCTTGATTCTCATCATCTTAATTAGGCTACTGTATGTACAGAGTTAATTTTTTTTCCTTCTGTTAATTGGTCCGTGTCAATTTAATTATTAGACCAGGCAAAGAACCTAGAAGAGAAAGGGAAAGCTTTCCTCCTCTATGTTATAAAATAGCTAACATGAGAATCTGACAAAATTTTACTTTTAGAATTAGTTCCTGTTTCCTTGGATATAAGCATGTTCATATGCAATGAAAAGTGGCCAAAGTAACTGATGTAGGCTAAGGCAGAAACCATTGAGGGCCAAGTTACAGAGAAAGTTCCAAGCCTCAATAATCTCTTCATTGATCTGTAGATGAGATGGTGATCATTACAAAATTGTCTAACATTCCAAAAGGTGGGCCTCGTTTGTGATATCAAGTAATACTTGGATTATAACAAGATCTTTCTGAAAAAGTAATTATGAGATTTTCACAAGCTAATCCATGTAAAGTGCCAACCACAGTAGGAACTCAATGAAAATTAGCTACTGCAACAATGAGTTATCTGTTGGGTGACCAGGACAAGGGAGAACTATATGGGATGCCACCCATGAGAAAAATCTGCCCCCAAACAGTTAACTTGGCTCAATGTCATGATTCTTCATCTGCAAAGACTATTTGGTGGTAAAAATAAATTCTAGAAAATGGACTTCCCAAGACTTAGCATGCCAACTTACTGACCGTTTCAGAATTTGACATGTTATTGGAGAAACATGTTAACAAAATAGAGCAAACTAAGCAAGAAAAAAATGAAATACATTTTTTTTTTTGTCATATGCAATAGATTTCTTGCCCTGAGATGGGGGATGGTGAAGCAAGCAATAAAAATGAAGATCTCTCATGCTTAAATTTTGAATGGGGAATAAGGTTTCCCAGACAGGGCATTGGGAAAGGATCGTGTCTGTCATGCTGTTTCCTCTCCCTCCATGACAATAGTAAAAGCAGGAGGCTTTAGAGTTCTGGCTTGAAATGCTTTCTCTACATTGTACCAGCTGCATGACTTTCAGAGTTAAATAGTTATAATGCATATATGCTTTAAAAGATTACAACTATAATTAGAAATGCTGTAGTTGAAGTGCCTAATAGGTACTTGATTTGGGGACAGTCACATTAGCTCTCTGGCCTCAGTTTTTGCATATAACAGATGAAGTCTCTAGTCAATCACATAGAGTGTTTGTCCTCAGGAAAGTTCAAAGGATAAAAATTAGGTGAAACAACTACTATGTCGTTCAATATTCAAGAGGCATTTGTATATTTTTCAAGGATTAAGAAATATGAATTCCAATCCTGAACTTCCTTTCCCATAGGGTTCCTAATTTTTTCCCATAAAATGACAATATGTGTCCATGAATGCACATGACTTACACATGCATAAACCAGTGTATACTTGTAAGTGTAATGTGAATACTAGCTCAATAAGGGAGAATAATTGGGGCATTCAATACTTAAGGGAATTCCTTGGGATTTTAACCTGAGGGACAATAACATAACGGCATATATATACCAGTATGGCTACTGATATTTGGAAATTTAGAGTAAATCTCAATCTTTACTCAGTAAAGTAAGGTATAAAATTGGCACACCTTAAAAAGGGTCCAATGTATTAGTAGTTCTTCTATTTGTGATTTGATAAGAAGATAAATAAAAGATAATTAGATTTTTAAAAGGCAAATATGACCTACAGTTACTTGACTTTCTCTGCTTCAAACACTAGTTCAAGTCTGCTCTTTAGTATTTCCTTTTTCACAAATGTTCAGGAAATTTTCACCACATTTTTTCATTTGTGTTGGATCCTATGATTTAATGTCATGGATGAACTCAGGACATGCTGTAGTGTCCCAGCCCCCCTCCGTGAAAACCAGTTACTTCTTAGGGAAATTTTAGTTATATTCAATCAAAACCATCAATATAAAACTAAGTTTGCATTTTAGTGACTAAATTAGAAAGTATTTCAAGAATGGCTGTTGATAATAGCCACCCCAAGTGAATACAATGATTCAGTCAGCAATAATGTCAAAAACAATTACATTTTAAAATGCTGGATTCTAGTTTAAATGCTGGATTCCAGCACATTATGCTATCGAACATCTATTGAGCTCATTATCTAGGATATGTTCCTGTTATTTGCGTATGTAATTCTGTCTAACATTACATAGTGCTGATTATGGATCTCCTCTATCTGAGGATAGGCCCTTGTCTTATTATTCTTTGTTATCATATTGCTGCATTTGAAGCAGCTTACATAGCACCTAGCAACAGTATAAGCATTCAGGGAAAAAAAAAAAAAAAAGTCCTGAAATTTTACTTGAATGATCAAATCCAATGATACGGATTTTATCTTCTAAATCATGACCGCCTAAGAGAAATGCTAAGTTATTCCATGCTTCAGTAAGAAACACAGTGACACCATCTCCCAAAGATGAAAAGTCATTTTACTTTTTAAAACCCTTGAGACTGTCTACATACTGCTTGGGAAAACATCTCTTGTGATATTTGCTCTGGTGAACTATTCTTGAACTCAACTTTAAAAGCAATTATGTAGCAATTATGTATAGGGAAACATCATGTATACATTGACATGAAGCCACAGCGTTTTTAAAAGTGTCCATGGAGAACCCCTTATAAAGCAGAAGTTTTAAGGATCTTCAGGGCTCCTTTCTGGCAGCTGGAGTGCTGTTTTTAGAAGGTGATGGTGATTCTGACAGTTTGCCACTGCCAGCTTTCCATACTGAGGACAAGGTTAAATGAAAGACTAAGGAGGGGGGCGCCTGGGTGGCTCAGTTGGTTGAGAGACCGACTTCGGCTCAGGTCATGATCTCACGGTTTGTGAGTTCGAGTCCTGCGTCGAGCTGTGTGCTGACAGCTTAGAGCCTGGAGCCTGCTTCTGATTCTGTGTCTCCCTCTCTCTCTGCCCCTCCCTCACTCATGCTCTGTCTCTCTCTGTCTCAGAAATAAATAAACATTAAAAAAGAAAGAAAGAAAGAAAGAAAGAAAGAAAGAAAGAAAGAAAGAAAGAAAGAAAGAAAGAAAGAAAGAAAGAAAGAAAGAAAGAAAAGACTAAGGAGGAAAAAAGTAGGTCCAAAAGAGAAACATAGAAATAAAAGAGAAACATAGAAAACTTAGGCAACTGGGACACCTGAGATGGTTCCATTGAGCGTCCAACTTCAGCTCAGGTCATGATCTTACTGTCCATGAATTCAAGCCCCATGTCGGGCTCTGTGCTGACAGCTCAGAGCCTGGAGCCTGCTTCAGATTCTGTGTCTTTCTCTGTCTGCCCCTCCCCTGCTCTCTCTCTCTCTCTCTCAAAAATAAAAACATTTAAAAAATTTTTAAAAGAAAACTTAGGTGAGTATTTAGAGAGAATAGTACTTAATAGACAGACTTCTAAATCAGTAACCAGTCTTGTGATCAGGCTGTAACACTTACTAGATTGGCAATGTTAAGGCATTTATTTATATTCTATAAAATTTAGTCAACTTAGAAGTAACACAGATTATTGTTAGATATGATCATATATGTGATATATATGATAATCTATACCATATTTATTTACTCTGCATTTTTTTTTCAGGTAAAAGGAAGAAAGGAACATTGATGTTAGTAATTCCAGGGAGAATTTTCTTGAATGACCATGCTTTCATGGGAAGACTTTCATCATCTAAATTGTGATCTTCACTATGTATAAACCGGGGTATAGAAAGCTGTGAAAGCTCTCTGTCCTACATTTGGTCCTCTTCAAGATTTACCTCAGAGCCTGAATGAAAGCCCAGAATGCTTACCATCCAGCTATATGATGACAAAATACGGATATAAATGATGAGTTAATTCACTGGACGGCAAAATCAACAGGCCAGAAAAATGGGCACCAAAGAGAGGTTGAAATCTAATAGGAATTGAGCTAAATATCTATATTTGGTTTCTATCAAAAACAAATAAATAAACTGCACACGTTCAAGAGAGAGGAGATGGGTTCACGTGAAATACCTGGGTGTGTGAAGTAACTATTAGCTCTCTCTATGGAGACATCACTAGTAATATCACATTAGTGAGGCCTGGAACCTCATCGTCTTAGAATTGTTGTGATTGTTTTCTATGCCATGGAAGCCATTTATCCAGCCATATCTCCCCACTCCTACTTCTATTTCATGGATTAGCATGTGTGAGCATTTTAAGTACGGAAGAGGCTGCTTTAGATGCTTTTTCTCTTCTAAAATATCACCTAATCTGGAGGAGCAAGAACTTGGAAAAGTAAGTAACAGATAGAGTCAGAAAAACCCTTTTTCACATTCATGTATATACTTATATACACAGAGATTCGGGTTCTATATTTGCCAGCTTTGCGCCTTGGCCAAATTATGGAACTTCTCTGAGCCTGAGTTTTCTCCTCTGTACAATGGAGGTGATGGTACCGATAGCCCATGGAATTTTTGTGACTATTCTACTGATGTATTTCAAGTTTTCAGTAGGCATTCACAACCTTACCTGCCTTCACTCTCCTTCACTGAAGGCAGCTGCTGAGATCATAAGATGATTTACTCGCAATTCCCATTTATTCAGTGACTTAATAAATTTATTTAAAGTCATCATTTTCAAAAGAAGAGATATACACGGTCCTTATCAAGGGGAGAAATACCTTAAGAGGAACCCACCTTGAAATCTTGAGTCTCCCTGTGCGTGCTACCTTGAAATGGTAAATCATCAGTGTCCAGAGAAGATTGATTATGATGGTGAAAGATAGGATTCCAGACATAGAATAATTGAAGAACCAAAAGATAGCCAGATTGGAAAATTAAAAATGCAGGAGGTGGAGAGGGGTACGTAAAGCCTGTCTTCAAATACTGGCGAGGATGTCATACAGAACAGTCTGCAAAGGGCAGAAGTAGAAGCCAAGGGTGAGCATTACCAGAGCACTGCTTTGGGCTTACCCTAAATAGAAATTATTCACTATAAATAAGAATTTAGAGCTGACAAAACTGAGGGATCAAATGACAATTTGTTGGATATACCGCAGAGATGTCCCTGCATCGGCCTAGAGGTGACAGTGTTCATTTCTCATATACCATATGTGAGTATACAGATACGAGAATAATCCATTTCCAATTATAAGGCTGTGTGGGTCTATTATTCTATGATGGATGACATAGAGATTCTTGAGACTTGTGAAAGGAGTAACTGCAGGCAATTACGGAATCTCTTTGGATAACTTGAAATACATCCTTGTCAGTGACGTGGCTGTTGCCTCAAGTATCTCACCTCTAGCGTAGCAGCCCTCGCTCAAAGTGTTGCCAAGTTATATCTAAGAATAACCAACAGTGGGTCTCACTTAATATTGAGTCAAACCTAGCAGCAGCATATACTACCAGATGCCTGCTCTGTTCTTACCCTCCTGATCTGTAGACACATCTGGATACGTATCTACTAAACAAATCAAAGTAGCCTCACAGCAGTCACTGCCAGTCATAGGGACACCATGGCCATGAACACCACATGGGAGGTTTCTGATGTTAGGTTCCGTGGCTCTGGCTTCCATGCAGAAACAAGGCCAGTTTCTACCTCTCTAGGCCACTCTGTCTCTTGGGTCCTGATGCAGCTCTGCCCACGCTCAGAATCTCTCAAAGTCCCAGTTTAATGACATCAGCCTCTGCCTCTGTCACTCAGTCTCTCTCCTGTCTGTTCAAAGCCAGGTGAAGGGGCCAATTGGGAAAAGGCTACACATCCCTTTCATCCTTCTTCTCTATCCCCCTCTTCTCCATTTTTGATCCCTTGCTTCTCTACAAACCACCTGAGACAAATTCTGTTTCTAGTTCTCAGTCACTAAACCAAAGCATCAATGCATACAAGCAAATAAATTTGGTCGGGTGTAGATTCATGTTGGGAATGGAACAGGCAGTATGTCGGTGGTAATATTTTAGGAAGGGAGAAATTGTTGTTTATTTCAGCAGGAGCTGGCTCAAATGCCCTGTTCCACATATTTTTAAAAGGGGAAGGCAGATTGCAAACTCTTTTAAGGTAACTTCAAATACACTAGCATTATAATTCCACAAAGAGTTTTCTTTCATGCACTATAGAAATAGGCCATTAGATTTGCCTGTCTAAAGGAACTTTTCAGTAATTGCTTTCCTTAAACACAATTAGTATGGTCAGCCCATGTAACTGTAAGAAAAAGGAGGACACAGTAAATGATCCAACTTTGTCTCATTGTGTGAATTAGAGAGGAATAAAGAAGTCTCCTTTTAACAGCCATACCTGTATCTTAATCTGACTTTACAATGTGAAACAGCAAATTGCACTGACCCCTTTTGAAGGCGTTTATCCGCTTGGGCTCCAGGTGTAGGAGTTTTCTGGTCTTAAATAGAGACTGATTTAAGAGTTTCCCTAGACAGAAAAACTAGAGATAACACAGTTAATATTCCTGTAGCAAAGGAACATTATCCCGGAAATAAAAATTACATATTTTCAGATGCCAGCTCTGTGTCTAATTAGTGCCACAATTTTGGGAAATTTATTTTACTTTTCTGAGCTTTAATCTGGTATTGAATAAAACTAAGGTATTGGACGTCTGACATTCCCTCCAGTTCTAAAAAAGGGGGGGAAAATCTATTATTCTAAGCCACAAAGGGTTTTTTTTGGAGTTTAAACACAGAAACATTTTTATTTCTATGTTTCCTTTTCTAGAAAAAGAAGGATACTTTTTTTATCTCTCATCTTCCTACTCCCATGAAGTTAATTAAACTCAGTAAAACATTTATTATGTTTAGCCAAATGTTTTCAGTGTCTGGAGTACTGCTTTGACAATTACATGATAAAATACATTGTTACCATAATTTAAAAAGGAGGGCCCCTTCTTTCTACCAGGTTTATCAGAGTAAGTGTGCAGTGGGTATTTCAAAAGCAAGACTTCCAAAAACAGAGAGGAATTCCGATTAAGTGATGAATCACGGGAATCTACCCTCAAAACCAATAGCATACCGTATATGCTATGTTAGCCAACTTGACAACATATTCTATTAAAAATAAAAAGAAACAGAGTTTCTACTTAAATATTCCACTGACTAGCTAGGCTGTATGAGCTTGTTCAATGACCTCAATTATCACCTCTCATTATCCCCATCCATGAGTTATGACTCAATTTCCTCTCTTCCCAGCAGCCTTCCTTTAAAGATCAAATGAAATATTTATTTAGTTAACCTTAAGTAGTGTTTATTTTTAAACAGTATGGAATCGTGTTTAAAATAATGTTATTTATAAAGCAAATAGTGTGCCACCCAAACCTGTAAATGGTATTCACTTTGTGAGATGTTTTATAAACATCGACTCCTTTATTTTCAAAACAACCTGGTGCGTTGGGCTATTATTAGCCACAATTTATAAGTGAAAAAACTGAAACCCAGAAAGGTTCAGTAACTTACCCAAACTTTACCAGCTTATGAGTGGGTGAACCAGGATTGTAACACAATCGATCTAGGTCTGGACTCTGTCCCGGTAATACCTGTGTTACCCTGTTTCTCGTTTCGAAAACTCTGAAAGTTTACAAGGTATGTCAGGGGTATGCAAAAGCCCTAGGCTTTTGTTTTGTTTTGTTTTGTTTTTTAGAATATTTGAGAAACAAAAATCAAGTAATTAAACTGATAAATTCTGTAAAGCCTTCCTTGGATGTTAAAATACTCACAAGTATTCGGAACACCTGGGTGGCTCAGGAGGCCAAGGGTCTGACTCTTGATTTGGGCTCAGATCATGATCTCATGGTTCATGAGTTTGAGCCCCGCTTTGGGCTCCATGCTGACAGTGCAGAGCCTGCTTGGGATTTTCTCTCTCTGCCTTTCCCCGACTCACTCTCTCTCTCTTTCTAAATAAATAAATAAATACACAAACCTTAAAAAAATAATCACAAATATTTTTAGAGAATAAAACAAAATTCACCAAATTTTTATGTGAAAGCATGAAATTTCAAAGAATTTTCAAGTGTAGAGCAGACAGCTATATCCTCACTAGGGGCACACATTGATGGATAAAGAGGACAACTCCATGGACTACACATGGTCAACACCCCACTAAAGAGTCAAACAGTAAGAACTGATCATCATAATGCATTCCTGGGTTGTATCTGGGACTTCTTATGTGGTAACTGCAAGGCAGTGTCATGATTCTCATATATTTTTCCATTTCCTATTACTTTATTTCCTCCTAGATCTTGAATTGCTATAGTGGATGCCTGGGCATTGTATCAAGATCACCAGGACCAACATAGCATGTCACAGCCTGATGGATCACAGTTGTGTCCTCAGTGGGAACTACCCTCAGATGGCTGCAGGGAACTGCCTCACCCAAGTTCATGCTCCATCTTGGACATATTACTGGCTGATGTGGGAATACAAAAGCTAAGCCTTTGTGCTCCAATTTGGATCAACACTGAATGGCCATCCCAGCTGGAGAGCTAATAGCGGCTAAGGTTTCAGTTATATCCCTTTAGTGGACTAGCTCCTGCCTCTTCTCTGTTCTGTCTTCTCCACTTCCTTAAAAACATCTCCAGAGGGTATTCCCCAAAAATCTTCTGTATGCAACTTCATGTCTCAGAGACTGTTTCCATAGTATTTAGATTAGATTAGATTAGATTAGATTATTCTGCTCTTGTGGTTTGGACTTGATGGGTTAGTTGACCAAGGTTAAAAAAATTCCAGAGCATTGAAGGTGGAGTTAAATGATAATGAAATCATCAAGTTTTTAAGTATCAAGGTGGATGATGCAAAGTACTGGGAAATAAATACCAAAGTCAAAATTATCATCGAACATCAAGATTAGGAACTAAGGACAAATGAGGTAGTCACATCTGGCTATTCCAAAAGGCAAGGATGGTACAATTTACTTCAAGTGGACAATCTCACTGGTACAGGGATTATTTTCAAAGAGTAGGGACAGTCTTATGTTAAACATATGACTCAGATACTGACAGTTCTGAAGTTAGTAATCAATAATCAATATATACAAATGGACTCAACAACAAAATAACAAAATGACAGTTCAAAGAAGTAAAGGAAAAATCCCTTAGTCAATTATTGAACTTCACTTGACATTGAAGTTTTTACCTTGTTCATTTTTATCTTGTTATTGATCATTTGTTGCCTAAAAATGCCTGATTATCATGCTTTGCTCCTATGGATTTATCTTTACCCAATTAAAAGAAAAAAACCTAAATTAAAATTTCCTGAAAGTTCTTATGTGATAGCAAAATATAAAAGTTATCTCCATGAAAAGTATACAGTACTAAGGAATTACCAGGCTGCAGTGTAAGTGAAATGAAATAATAGAGAGATAAATGAGTAGGGAAGTTGCTTTTGCCTTGAGGGTATTTGTAAATATTGTCACACTTGAATTTTTATTTTGATGGCCAACCAGAGAAAAAGGAACAAAAATCAAAACCGAGGATCCACAGTGATGGAGATTCTAGTAGAACAACTTTTCAAAATAATCTGAAACATAAAAGGGATACATCCTCAAAGTAAAAGTGAGTCTGAACTGAATTGACCTTCACACTGCTGTGTAGGTTATAAGTTCCCCAGCACAAGAGTAGTTTAACCTACCTCAGGCTTTGAACTTGGTGTCAGGTAGCTTTGGACAGACAGAACCTCCAGGCACTTGGGAGGAGTTAACACAGATCTCTGGAGAAAGATACCTTCATGCTGGGCTTCAAGCCCCATGGACCACACACATTCCCAAAGAAGCAAAGGAAGAAGTATGAGAACCAGAGAAAACAATCATCTAAGGAACAGAACTGCAGTCTTCAGGCTTAAGAATCATTTGACAAAGACGAAAAAGCAATGGTGTTCACTGACAAAACTCTGCTTGACAAAACTTCAGTCAGGCTTCTCTGAGCCTTGTTTCTGACTAAGCTTCAGCCTTAGCCCTCATCTTGTCTGTGGCCTGATGAGCCCAGTTTTAGCAAGAATCCTGCTCAGTGTAATGAGAGTCCCACACTTTTGGTATCTGACCCAGTTCCTCATCTCCCACCTTTAGTGGATAAAGTCTAGAACTGTCTTTAGCAGGAATCTTGTTAGGTCAGTTCAGCAAGAATGTCCCCACCCTTCATATCTCCTTGGAGTACTCTTCCGTCCATGGACTCCTTCGCTCTGCTTGTTGGTTATAAATCCCCAGCTGTCTTTGCTACATCCAGAGTTAAGACTGATGTCCCTCCCCTGTTGTGGTAGTCTTGAGCAAAGTCTTCCTTACATTTTAACAATTGCAGAGGTGTTTTTTTTTTTTTTTTCTTTAACAGTGTTGTACTTAACAAACTAACAGACATAGTTTAAGATATCTGCAGTAAATAGGAAAGTATAAGAACTGTCACAATAAATTTGAAAAGATGCTAAAGAGATCCTTGAGAATGACAAATACAAATACAATAACAAAAATCAAAGTCACCATAGTTATTTGATTTACATCCTCTGTTTACCTGAATCCGTGTATAAGGATCAGCAAAACAAATGAAAAATGAGTATAGAAATGAATTTCTACAGAGTGTGTAGAAACGATCATGTTACTTGAACCAACTGAACTTCAAGAGCTGTCCTGGTATCTTTTCTTTTTTTAAATTTTTTTTTTTCAACGTTTATTTATTTTTGGGACAGAGAGAGACAGAGCATGAACGGGGGAGGGGCAGAGAGAGAGGGAGACACAGAATCGGAAACAGGCTCCAGGCTCTGAGCCATCAGCCCAGAGCCCGACGCGGGGCTCGAACTCACGGACCGCGAGATCGTGACCTGGCTGAAGTCGGACGCTTAACCGACTGCGCCACCCAGGCGCCCCCTTTTCAAATTCTTATTAGCCATTAGCAGCAGTAATCAGAGAAAACTGAGAGCAGTTTTCTGAGCAACTACAGATTTTCTGAGCAAATCAGAGCAACAACTACAGAATATATCGTTTTTCCACTTAGACATGGCTCGCTTCAAGGGTCTTCGATCAAAAAGGATTTCTCAAAGTGTATGTTCACTCACAATTTACATAAAATTTTCCATTGTAATTGTTTTCTTTATTTTCTTTTAATCAAGTAAAGATTACGAAAGGAAACTCTTGGTCATCAATACACTTGAAGGAAAAGCACAGGGCACAGGAAGTCAGTGAAAGGAAAGTGACGTCTATTGAGAAAACATTATGAGTCAGAAAAATGTGCCGTATGCACTGTAATTATTTGCCTTTTTATGTGGGTAACAATACAATGCACTCATAAAACATATTGTCTCTTTTGCAGCCCTTGCAGCATTTATAGAAATTTAGTTAAGTCTGCATGCACAATAATAATAATAAGTACCGTTTATAAGGTGTTTCTGTGTGACTGGCACTACATTGGACTTCTTGGAATACATGGTTTCTTTCATCCCAATAAGGTAGATATCATTAACTCTGCTAGAAGATAAAAATAACTTAGGCCCAAGACCACACTGCTAGTCAGTGAAAGAGTGAGGATTAAAATTCTGGCCTGTGTGACTTCAAAGTGCATCCTCATAATCATTATGTTCTATTTCCTTTCATGTTTGGAGAAACCATAGGTACCACACCAGGAAAGGATTAAAAAATGTATTTCGATAATAGTTGTCAGTCATATTTATTAAGTAGTACACTATTTCTGTACATGGTCTCAATTTTTTAAAAAGAAAAATTTGTAATTAATTAATAGTTGACCAACTGATTTCATTTTATCAAATTGCATTCACCAGTTTAGATAAGTTTATGGATGCCTGATTCTTTAATAAACATTTTTGCCTCACAAGTATTCCATATTAGAAAGATAATAAATACTGTTCTCATCAGTCTAATGGTACTTATTTTTACAAAAATTTAGTATTTTTACAAAAATTATTTACAAAAATCTTACAAAAAATATTTTACAAAAATATTTTTACAAAAATTTAGTAAGTTGAACTTGCACCTATTAATTTGGAAATCTGAAGAGAGACTACAATTGCCATCTTTGTTTTTGTACTTCATCACCTACCATTATCCCATTTCAGACTGAGGCCCAAACAGAGAGATATCTATAAAAGTGCACTTGGGACAGGTCCTGAGAAATTAGGAAGAAGGTGATCACTTTTCCCCTTTGCCTCTTATTTACAGAATGAAATGAAGTGAGAAAATTTAAATTTTAAATTTAAATTTTAAATGTAAAAAATTGTAAAAAAATAAAAATAAAAAAAAAATAAATAAAAAAAAAGGGGGCGCCTGGGTGGCGCAGTCGGTTAAGCGTCCGACTTCAGCCAGGTCACGATCTCGCGGTCCGGGAGTTCGAGCCCCGCGTCAGGCTCTGGGCTGATGGCTTAGAGCCTGGAGCCTGTTTCCAACTCTGTGTCTCCCTCTCTCTCTGCCCCTCCCCCATTCATGCTCTGTCTCTCTCTGTCCCAAAAATAAATAAACGTTGAAAAAAAAAAATTAAAAAAAAAATAAATGTAAAAAATTGTGACTGCTCTAGAAAAACACTTTTATGAACAGTCCTCATCTGAAAACACGTTAATAAAATTAATTTAGAAGTCAAGAATTTGAGGGGCATCTGGGTGGCTTAGTCTGGTAAGCATTGGTCTTTTGATTTTTGGCTCAGGTCATGATCTCACAGTTCAGGAGATCGAGCCCCACGTTGGGCTCTGTGCTGACAGCATTGAGCCTGCTTGGGATTCTCTCTCTCCCTCTCTGTGTCCTTCCTCCTCCTCTTCCTCCTCCCTCTCTCTCTCTTTCACAAAAAAATAAATAAACATTAAAAAAAAAAAAAGGAGTCAGGGATTTGGATCTCTGAGCATACTTCTCCATATAAGTGAAATGGTTAATTTATGTTGAACTTTCTAGAATGGCAGCCTTCAATGTACATGTATCTAACTCAGTGCTGTGGAATTTTGAGGCATGAAGTCTCCATTACCATGCTGAAGTGGAGATGGTATTGCCTGTTTTAGGCATAAATCAGCTCCCTGGCATGGTTGGTATTGTAAAGACTCTCAGTTGTTGACAACTGAGGGATCAGCACTGGGAGGGACCAAGCAGACTAATGGAAGGAGTGTTTGAAGAGGTTTGAAGAGGTGAAGAATGTTCAGAACTGAGACTAGCCAATTCCCAAGTTCAAAATCATCCAACTACCATGTCTATGGAAAGATACCCTAGCCCTGGTATATAGTCAGAACTCAAAAAGATGCTAAATGCCACCAAGAATAGGCAACATTTCAGAGATTATTCTGAAGGGCAGTTGCTTCGGAAGTAGTGGGAGGCTACTTTCTGGGAGGAAGGAGGCCTCCACTTTGGTTCAGCCTCTTCTGCTCATAAAAGCCAGGACCTCACTGAACTAGCCTTATCTCCCTTCTTGATGTGAGTTCCTGAGGGGAGACTGTGCTGATGGGACTGGGGTTGGCATTATCCTGTTGACAGAAGAAAAGAATCTGTGAGCTGGATGAAGGGCCTCATAACAGCTGTCCCTGTACCTGTCATGACTTGCTTCTCACTGTCTATGTCAAATGGCTATAACAGAAGCCACTGTAGCTTTTTGTTTACTAACTTCTCTCTCCCTTCAGCAACAATGTTCACACATGAGCTTACAGTCTGAATTAGAAAGATGAGACGAGAAAGGCATTGCTTCACAATATGTATCTTTCATTCATTCAGTCAGTCAGTCATTCTCCCTCAACACAAACTTGATCTCCTTGATAATTAAAGATGCCACGAGATATAAACACATCAAACTCGCATTCCATCATTTAAGTTTACATAATCATATGAATGACAGGATATACACCAAAATAATTAAATTTCAGTTAAAGGTGATAAGTAGCTCTTATGGGCTAAATTTATCCCTCTAAACTCCGTATGTTGAAGCCCTAACCCCCATTCCCTTCTGAAGTGACTACGTTTGAAGACAGGGTCATTAAAGAGGTAAAATGAGGTATTGGGTCAGGGGAGCTAATTAATTATGACTGGTATCCTTATAAGAAAAGGTGATTAGGACACAGACATGCCCAGAAAGAAGTCCATGTCAAGACAGAAGAAAGTGGCCACCTACAAGACAAGAGGGAAGCCTTAAGAAAAAACCAATTCTACTGCCACCTTGGTCTTGAACTAATAGCTTCCAGAAATGCCAGGAAATAAACTTCTGTTAAGCTATTCATTCTGCTGTGATTTCATTATGGCAGCCCCAGTAAACTAACACAGTGTCTCTGCACAAATTAGATGTTGATAGAATTAAAGAAAATAAAATATCACTACACACACACACACACACACACACACACACACAAAGGAATTGCATTTAAGTGAGTCTTCAAAATATGTCTCTTATTTTGAAACATTGGAACATGGTTCACCTCCTTAAACCTTTCTTCTTCAGAGCGTTCTTATCACATTTATAAATCCTTTTATTACACTAGAATATAATCTTTTCGGGTCTGAAAACTGAATATCATTTAACGGGCTGATGTTCACTTTATATCTTCTCTCATGTATTGAGTTTCAGTTCCCCCAACACCATTTCTTTGTATCTTTGTGTTAAAGAAAACAAAAATAATAGATGAGTGAGTGTGTCGTTTCTGTCAGGTTAGTAAAAGTGTGCACCTTCCCTAAACATTTCCTTCTCTTGTTCAGCTTGTTCCTGTCTGTTCTTAGCAAAAACATATTTATTTTGTATTGTCTTGAGGGTTTTGTTCCGCATAGATCTCAAGCCAGTCTGGGCTTTGGGCTATCCTGACCACATTGCTGCAGACCTACCTGCTCTGTTTTAGGACTTCCATCCCCACGCCCAGGTTAGTGATCCTGGTAACCTCTCTGGGCCAGCTCCTCCTGGTTTTTACGTGTTTATTAATTTTTGTTAATGTTTGTTTATCTTTGAGAGACAGAGAAAGACAGAGCACAAGCTAGGGAGGAGCAGAGAGAGAGAGAGAGAGAGAGAGAGAGGGAGACACAGAATGCGAACCAGGCTTCAGGCTCTGAGCTATCAGCACAGAGCCAGATGCAGGGCTTGAACTCACGAACCTGCGAGATCGTGACCTGAGCCAAAGTCAGCACTTAACCCACTGAGCCACCCAGGCACCCTTATGTCTTCTTTTAAATGCTTATATCAGACAGCTCTGTGTGTAGTCAAACTGTTCTCTTTTCTGTTTCTCTTCCATACAATTATCAAAATTTTATCAAAATTTCATTCTAGAAGATCCCAACATTCTTTTGTATCAAATGTTATTTAAATATGCTTCCATAATTAGAAAACTAACGTAGGCTCGCTGTAAAATGATTTTTCAATAATACAGAAGTTTAGAGGAAAAAAAAAAGATAAATTTCCCCTGTGCTCATACCAGTTCCCATTACATACCCAGAGGTAGCTGTCATTCCTACTTTGATGTTTCAATATCATTTTCTAGATATTAATTGGGAAAGCCATGGAGACGACATGACTGCTTGTTACCTGCAAGCTGACCAGGGGAACTGGAGACTCCTCAAGCCCCAGTCCTTGGAACACACATTCCACCCACCATCCTCACAGTGGGAGCTGTTTCAAGAACACAGCCTTGAAAGTAAGGTATTCTCCAGACCACCTAGATTGAACACGCGCTGAACCCAGGTAAGGCCTTTGTATAACCTTTTGAGATTCGGGCTGGCGACTGTAGAGATCCAATCATCTTGCAGCTACTCAAGAAAAGCGTTGGACGTAAGTCCCCTTGCCATCTTCCAATCTGGAGTCGCCTGTCTGCCTTTTTCTTCAGCCTCTCTTCGCCCTTCAGGTTTAGGGACCAGTCTTTTTTTTTTTTTTAATTCTTTTTTTTCAACGTTTATTTATTTTTGGGACAGAGAGAGACAGAGCATGAACGGGGGAGGGGCAGAGAGAGAGGGAGACACAGAATCGGAAACAGGCTCCAGGCTCTGAGCCATCAGCCCAGAGCCCGACGCGGGGCTCGAACTCCTGGACCGCGAGATCGTGACCTGGCTGAAGTCGGACGCTCAACCGACTGCGCCACCCAGGCGCCCCATAGGGACCAGTCTTGAATATGAAGGGGGAAACTCCTGAGGTTTCGAACTGACAGCATTTAAGTATGGATGTTTAAACACCAAAAGAGGTGTTAAGATGTTATGGTCTGTTCTTTGATCATTCCTTTATAAACCGAAGTGCCATAACAATTCAAAAACTTACAGTACGTGATGCTATTGCGCTATATCGTGCATTATGCTTGGTGATAGTGTCACAAATGACCAGTAGGTGTTGCCAGGGAATCCTTGCTCTCTGTGACACAGACACGGGGTATGGAACATAAGGAAGGGGTAGCATTATCGTCCCAGCATTATTGCTGGAATGGCATATGTTGTCTGGGATTCATAGTCATGTATATATTTAGACAGTTAAAGCTCTTTTTAAACCACTGAGTTGTCCAAGTGTGTATTATATATTCGAATCTTTCTTCTATTATAGTGCACTATGGATTTGAAATATCTAAATGTTGAAAATAGCATTAAACCAAAACATGGCAAATCTTGACTGTGGATACATGACACCTATATGGGTATCTTTGTTTGGCCTTTTTAAATCTAACATTTTCACTGTGGAATTGTTTTCACGTCAGTACATTTAGTCTCCCTCACACTATTTAATAGCTGCATGATATTGCTTAGCTTGTATATCAGTTGTGGTCTGAACAGGAAATACGCGGAGGCCAGCAAGGGAAGCAGTAAGGGACAGTAATGCACCCAGCTGTTAGCAACAGAAGAAAGTAGTTACTACCTTGAGTCTGAAGAAACAGGAAGAGAATTTCCCTTGTTACTGGAACCTAGTGAGAGCTGTAACCATGGGTGGGAGGTGGGTAGAATGGAGTGGGGTTTCTTTTTCCAGACTTAACCACTGGGAGGTCTGGCCATAGTTAGAGGGATGAAATCACTACTAACCACAGTATGGCAGAGAAGAAATACCCTTTCACTCTCCCCAGTGCTGTTGTGCCTCCGTGGGCTGCTGCAAACTAAAAGCCAGAGGGTAAGGGAACCCCGAGTCAGCTTCCTAGGAATCGGAGCAAGGCAGAAAATGGATATAGAGGGGCAATCAGAGCAAAAGAGCATTGTACGTATGTGAGTCATTTTTTTTTTTTTTAAGTTTATTTATTTTGAGAGAGAGAACACAAGTGGGGAGGAGCAGAGAGGGAGAGAGAGAATCCCAAGCAGGATCCACCCTGTCAGTGCAGAGCCTGATCCAGGGCTCTCCATCTCAAGAACCGTGAGATCACGCATGACCTGAGCAGAAATCAAAACTAGGAGGCTCAACCCACTGAGCCACCCAGGTGCCCCAAGAGTCATTTTAAATATATCGACTGAGGATCTGCTACGTGTCATGTACTGTTCTAGGCCCAGGGAAACACAGTAATGAGTGAAACAGACAAACATGCTGCTTTCAAAGAGCTTATAATTCTAGGGTGGGAGGACAATGTAACTAACACATATCTGGTGCTTATCAGGTGCCAGACATTGTTCCAAGTGCTTTATGTATAGCGCCTCATTAAATAAATCAATAGCATAAACTTGTTCACCGCTCTTTAATGATGGAACATTATAGGTTGTGTCCACTTTTTCCTTCCTTTTTTTTTCTTTTTTGCCATTCCCAACAATACCAAAACAAATTTTTTGAGCATCCATCTTCGTGCATGTAGATAAGAAATTCTGTGGAAAAGATACCTAGACATGAAACTACTGAGTCAAAGGAGAGGCGTTTTTTTGTTTTTTTTTTTAACTTAATAGATTCAGTCAAATAATTCTCCAGAAAATGGCACCAATTCACATGCTCACCAACAAGAGTGCCAGGTTCCCCCTTGGAAAATCTCACTATTACCTCATTCCTTTTCCCAATCATCCAAGCAGGAAATGGCACACCATTGTTATTTTAATATGTGGTCCCCTGATTACCTGTGACACTGAGCATGTCTTTCTAGATTTACTAGCAATTACTATGAATTGTCATGAATTATTTGCCATAATTGGATTGCTTGCTTTTTTTTTTTCTTTTTAATTGTTAACATTTTAAAAATATACTAAGGCTGGGACTCCCTGGGTGGGACAGTCAGTTAAGTGTTGGACTCCAGCTCAGGTCATGATCTCACAGGTTGTAAGTTCGAGTCCCATGATGGGCTCTGTGCTGACAGCTCAGAGCCTGGAGCCTGCTTTGGATTCTGTGTCTCCCTCTCCCTCTGCCCCTCCCCCACTCGCACTCGGTCTCTCTCTCTCTCTCTCTCTCTCTCTCTCAAACATAAACAGTAAAAAAAAAATTTTAAATATACGAAGGCTAATAATCTTTTACATGTTTTTTTTTCTTTTATAAATGCTTTCTTCCAGGGTCGTGCTTGTCTTTTTGCACTTTATTTAAGGTATCTTGCATTCTACAGTACATGTTCGTGTTTACTGAGTTACATTTCTCAATCTTTTCTTTCATGGGCTTTGAGCTTATAGCATATTGGGAGGCCCTTTGCTGTCTGAGGGAAATAAAGACACTTTTTTTTTCCTGTGAATTTCTAAATATAGATATTTGACTTCCATGGAGTTTCTTTGAGTATATGATGAGTGATAGAATTATAACATTAATCTTTCTCATATGGGTATCCAATTGTTATACATTATTTACTAAACAGCAAGTGTTTCCCCAATTATTTGAAATACCATTTCTATTATAAATTAAACATAATTCCTTAATGACAAATCATATTTGCAGTTCTGAAATAAACAGATTTGATTAGGTTATATTAGTTTTTTAATACAATAAATGACTTAATTTGCTGCTTTAAAAAATTGTAGTTATGTTCATATGTGAGTCTGAACTATTTTTAGGCTTGTGTGATAGTCTTGCATTACTAGATTAATGCTATAGTAGCCTGGTGATAAGTAAGACAGCTTTAATCTTTCTCTCTACTTTGAAAACAGCTTAAATAACAGGAATTATAGACAATTCTTAAGTATCTAATAGGATGATTTGATTGAATGCACAAGGTAGACAGATGTCATTTAAAGCAGTGCTATTTTAGATAGTTTTTCCTTTTTCTGTTTTTTTTTTTTTTTTTTGGTTGGTATCTTGAGGTATTTTGTTAGTTCTTCAGTCATTTTTTGTCACTCATAGTTTCCTAGAAAATATAATTCAATTAGACTTTCCAATATGTTGCTATAAATGTGTACATAGTGTTTTATTTTTCACTTCCTCAACATCTGTGCTTCTATCCTGTTTCTTTTCCCTAACATTGATTTTTAGTAAATTCTTTTTCCTGTTAAACTGACTTGCTAGACTTTGTAATATTTTGTTAACCTTTTTAGAATTTACTTTGGAATCACATATCCTTTAAAAAAAATTATCTGTATTAGGAAGCCTGGCTTTATCATTGTTTATTCCATCTCACCATGCTTTTCTTGCAATTGTTTTCTAACATCTCATATTAAAGGCTTAATAAACTTTTTATTTCATTTTTCTAATAAATGCACTTAAGGCTGTAACTGTTCCTCTGAGAGCCAATTGAGAAGGAGAGAGAGTCAGGGAATAAGTTGTTATTCAAATACTTTTCATCTCGTCTTACTTCAGAAGCTATTAAAATGGAAGTTGGGGCCGACACTTGTGAATACTAGAACCTGCTAGAAACTGCATCTCAAGGTTAGGCGGCAGACCCACAGTGCAGAATTTTCAAGGGAAGTATACATGAAACTTTGGACAGCTCTCCAGTTCCACCCACACATCTAGGATATAACGTGTCAAGATTTGAATTTAGAGAAAACTGTTGAGGAACATTCCTCTAGATTGGACCTCCCTCTGAGTCACAACCCCTCTTCTCCCACAGGAAACAATAGTGGGGAGTATGCTACTCCCCAGCCTCCATCACTGGAAGGGGGATTGGAGGTGGCTACTCAGAGTGTAACCTGTGGACCCTGAAGTCTGAGGGCAAAAGCGGTACATTGGGGTCTGAGTCAAGTTGGGGAAGCTTGAATACAACATACTGGCTAAAGTGACCTCTGTGGGAGCAAAGTAGTGATTTGAAGTTTGGTGGGAAACTGCTCTTCCAAAGTCTCGAGGAAAAGGCTTGCAGTTCCATGAACCAGACAACATGGCCTGCCTGAGGTTTGTCACCCACCCATCCCAGTTGATTAGAGGTGTCAGTTAGCCAGGAAGAGAGAAGTAGAAGAAACAGGGGAGGAAAAAAGCCAACCAGTTTCCTTTGCTTAGGTGTTTGCCCGCAGTAGCTCCCGGCATGAAGAGCGGGATATGCCTTACATCAAGATTAGAGTTTTTAATGATGGCCTGGGACTGAGCACTTTAATGGCTGAATTGAGACTGTGTTTGACAAAATAAACAGGAACTATTTTTTTTTTAGGGTAAATGATGTAGCTACCCAGTTAACCAGAGCCAGGAAAAAGGAAAAAATAGGCTCACTGAAGAAATGCAAAAGGACGTGAGATGCAAAAGAGTCCCTTTATGACAGCATCCCATGAGTCATGTTTGTTCACATTGTGGTTGCACTGCCTGATCTGATGATTTTTGAGAGGAAGTGTTAACATCTCCTATTTTGGTTACTTTTTTATGTACTAGTCCTTACATGTTCCCTCCGGTTTACTTTGCATATCTTAAACTTATATGACTAGAAAACCAAAGATCCCTGATGGTTGTAAGTTCTTAAAATACACCTTGTATTATAATAAAATAGTCCTCTTTATCCAAAATAAATCTTCACATTAAGTTCTGTTTTTTTTCTTGTATTAATATCGTCACAGCAGTTTTTATTTTTTTTAAATTTTTTTTTTCAACATTTATTTATTTTTGGGACAGAGAGAGACAGAGCATGAACGGGGGAGGGGCAGAGAGAGAGGGAGACACAGAATCGGAAACAGGCTCCAGGCTCTGAGCCATCAGCCCAGAGCCCGACGCGGGGCTCGAACTCACGGACCGCGAGATCGTGACCTGGCTGAAGTCGGACGCTTAACCGACTGCGCCACCCAGGCGCCCCTTAATTTTTTTTAATTTTTTTTTTCAACATTTATTTATTTTTTGGGACAGAGAGAGACAGAGCATGAACAGGGGAGGGGCATATCCAAGTTTTAAATGCAACAGAATGTTAAACATGATTTCACATTCCCTCTTCCACCTGTCATGTTGATATTGTGGGAGGATTAAAAGTCCCAGATTGTTTCCAACTTTAAAAAGCCATGTTACAGTAATTATTTAGCTTAACTATGCTCTTCCTGGCCCATTTATCCTTAATAATAGTAATTTTGTCTGCATTTACCTTGATGTTGAAAATTCCAAACCCAGCAGGTGGTGTTGAACTCCACTAATATGGCCACTAAAAGAAATTGATCATGGGACATCTCCAATGAGGTTATTAGTAGAAAATCCACTTCTGCAGACACTTGTTTGCATACTAACATGCACTTAACACTCTGGAGTATTAAATCTGCATATAAGCAAATTATATTCTAAGTTCTGGAGCAGAATGCCCGCTTCAGAAAGCTCTACTCACAGCATAGCCAAAGAGCAAATGTTCAAGCTAGCTGCTGACCTAAAAGAATTATAACATAGATTCCAAAGAGTCAGAAAATCACATTATATACTTAAAACAATTTTGTTTTTATTGTAGTGATATATACATGACATAAATTTACCATTTCCACCTTTTTTAAGTATACAATTCAGTGGCATTAGTTACATTCACAATGTTGTGCAACCATCATGCCATTTATTTCCAAAACTTTTCCTCACCCCAAACAGAGACTCTAACCATTAAGGAATAATTTCCCATTCCCTTCTCCCACAATCCCTGGTATCTTCTATTCTGCTCTATGAATTTAATTTGCCTCTTCTAGATATTTTATATATGAGCAATCATACAATATTTGTCATTTTGTATCTGGCTTTTTTTATATATTCCCATGTAATACATTGTTTCCAAGATTCATCCAAGTTGTAGTATGTTTAAGAACATGTTTCCTTTTTATGGCTGAATAATATTACATTATACACATATATCATATTTTGTTGACCATTCATCTGTCGATGGGGAGTTGAATTTTCCCACCTTTTGGCTATTGTGAGTAACTCTCCTATGAACATGAATGTACAGGTATATTTGAGTCCCTGTGTTTAATTCTTTGGGGTATATACCTAAAAGTGGAATTGATGGGTCATACGAGTAAATCAATATTTAGTTTTTTGAGGAATAAACTTTTAATAAAACCAAATGATGTTTACAGTTACAGAACCTTATAGAATTCTTTTTCAAAAAAATTTTTTTAATGTTTATTTATTTTTGAGAGACAGAGCACAAGCAGGGGAGGGGCAGAGAGAGAGGGAGGCGGAATCCAAAGCGGGCTCCAGGCTCTGAGCTGTCAGCAGAGAGCCCAAGGCAGGACTCAAACCCAAGACCCATGAGATCATGACCTGAGCCAAAGTCGGACCCTTAATTGATTGAACCACCCAGGCGCCTCAAGAATTCTTAAACATATTCAGAATATAGGGGCATCCTCCTGGCTCAGTCAGAAGAACATGTGACTCTTGATCTTGGGGTTGTAAGCTCGAGCCCCATGTTGAGTAGTGGAGATTACTTAGATAAATGAACTTAAAAAAATTCAGAATATGGAATATATATGACCAATTAAAAGGATGTGGGAGGAGAGATTCAAATAAATATTAGAAGAGGATTTATCCAGATTGATTCTTAAAATATTTAATAGCCCAAGGGCGCCTGGGTGGCTCAGTCAGATAAGCGTCTGACTTTGGCTCAGGTCATGATCTCATGGTTTGTGGGTTCAAGCTCCATGTCGGGCTCTGCGCTGACAGCTCAGAGCCTGGATCCTGTTTCAGATTCTGTGTCTCCCTCTTTCTCTCTGCCCTTTCCCCACTCATACTCTATCTGTCTCTCTCAAAAATAAACATTAAAAAAATTAAAAAAATATTTTAATAGCCTAAAGAACTATGATAACATACTATCATGTTTCACAATGTATTCATTTTCTTTATCAATAAAATACATCAAGTATAAGAAAAACATGATAGTGCCTTAATCAGAAAAGTGTAACAAGCAGGAACAATTTGCAGAAACACATGACATAACATCAGAGTATAATAGAGGTGCGCTGTGCCTAGAGTAATAAATCCCCAAACAAAGAGAAGAAACTAAACTAAAAGGATGCACTTGAAAACCTCAGATAATACAGTAATATTGACTAATAAGATAATACTAACACAATAGTGTTTAGTGGAATAATAGGGTTTATTTTTTTTTTTAATGCTTATTTATTTTGAGGAGGGAAGGGGCAGAGTGAGAGGGGAAGAGAGGATCCGAAGCAGGCTCCCCTCTGACAGCCGAGAGCCCTATGAACTGTGAGATCATGACCTGAGCTAAAGTCGGATATTCAACCAACTGAGTTACCTAGGCACCCCAAGAAAAGTTTTAAAGGAAACAACTAGACTTCTTTTTTTTTTTTAATTTGTTTTTATTTTTGAGAGAGAGAGACAGAGCATGAGAAGGGGGGAGGCAGAAAGAGAGGGAGACAGAATCTGAAGCAGGGTCCAGGTTCTGAGCTGTCAACACAGAGCCTGAGGCCGGACTCGAACCCACAACCAGTGAGATCATGACCTGAGCTGAAGTCAGACGCTTAACTGACTGAGTCACCCAGGCACCCCAGAAACAAATAGACTTCTATCAAGACAAAAATGGGTTAGAAACACATCTAGAGGAAGATGTAATGACCTATTGAATTTAAGTGGCGGGCTATAATGTATCAGCCTTAATAAGACAAAGTGTGTAAAAATGCAAATATAAGACAAGCCTTACCCAGTGAAAGAGATGGGAACTCAACTTCAGACCCAATTCCAGAGGCAATCATCTCATTGAAGCCTTCATCCTATGCCATCAAAGCTCAACACATCTTGGAAACTGTAAGGTATACTTGAGACACTTTGTACATCTAAGATCCTATGACGCTACGCTATTAACTTTAACTACAAAATTGTTTCATTTAGCAAGACGATGCATTAAGATTAAGGAAAAAGCATGATAGTGCCATTCACCAACCACTAAGTCAGCTTTACCTTAGGAATTTAGAATCTAGGCCTTTTGGGCAGTTTCAGACAATTTCCCAAATGAACCCCTAACCGTAAGTCATCACTGGAGAGTATCTGCTCAGAATATCTGTGTTATTTCATCACTGAAAAACAAACAAAAATACAAAAAACAAACAAATAAAAACAAAAACAAACAAAAAAAACAAGCAACAAAACCCCCCCAAACCACCACCACCACCACCACCAACAAACCTCACTGGAGTTAACACAGATCACCGATCAAAAATGTCATTTAAGGGGCGCCTGGGTGGCTCAGTCAGTTGAACATCTGACTTCAGCTCAGGTCATGATCTCACCATTCATGAGTTCGAGCCCCCCCCTCGGGTTCTATGCTGGCAGCTCGGAGCCTGGAGCCTGCTTCAGATTCTGTGTCTCCCTCTCTCTCTGCCCCACCCCCGCTCGTACTCTGCCTCTGTCTCTCAAAAATAAACATTAAAACAAATGTCATTTAAATATAACATCAGTGAACAGTAAAACCCCAATATAGAGAAATTAGCTTGTGTTGTAGGTATTATTATATCTATCTATATATTGGTATTCACTATGTATGAAATGTTTTGTTTTGTTTTTTTTTTCTGAAGAGTGAACTCTTTTTTTAAATGTTTATTTATTTCGAGAGAGAGATAGACCATGAGCAGGAGAGGGACAGAGACAGCGGGACAGAGGATCTGAAGTGGGCTCTGCTCTGATAGCAGAGCTCCTGATACAATGCGTGGCTGGAATTTACGAACCAGTGAGATCATGACCTTAGTCAAAGTCGGACGCTTAACCAACTGAGCCACCCAGGCGCCCAGGAGTAAATCCTTTTGTATTCATCATTTCTGTGATTGTTGAAACATCTCTCATGATAGATATCAGTAAAACCATATTATCCTAGGACTTTAGAAGATGAAAGAATCTTGAAGTTCCCTTGTCTGCATTTTACCATCAAGGAGAATAAAGCTCAGAGACACCAAGGGATTTACCTCAGGTAGTGATAGAAGTGGCTCAGAGATTCTGGAACTCAGGGATTCTGTCCCAAACCTCATGTCATAATTGTTTTTCCTTTTTTTGTGAATCCACAAATGCATCAGTTGAATTATAGCGAAGAAAAGATGGCTGAAAGTAAGGAGTTTGCTCTTGGGTCCTGGGATAACTTCTTGCTATTTGTTTTCTACGTTTCCACTGCAATGGTTTTCCTTTTTAGCTGAACTTATTCTCATGTGTCTCATGTTTGTGTAGCTGTGTAGTTGGTGCCCCGTACCCAAGACATGGAGCAGAAGAGGAGAAAACAAGGTGGGGTTACCTCCATGACACAGGAAGTGCAAACAGTCACGATGCCAAGTTCCAGAAGAGTAGAGATTCCAGGTGTGTCCGGAGGGCCTGCTTCTGTTGGAGGCCCCTTACCACATGGCCAGCCTGATGCACAAGGCTCCCCCTGATGCAGGAAGCAGGTGCCCCCTTAAGGAATGGAACAGTGCCAACTGGCTACCATGGTCAGGGCTCCTACAGTTTGAGAAGCCCTCTCCAAGTGTGCATTAGAAATCTGGATCAGGTCTGCATCAACCATGCCAACCTTCTTACTGCCAGGAAGGAAGAAGCTTCTCAAATGAAAAGAAGATAAAGAAGCTACTTTATCATACCAATTTCAGACAAAAAATAGCTGAAATGCTACTTAATGTGAAGCAAATTGCTGTAGAGGTACAGAGCTTGGTCTCATTTTAAGGAATCTTAAGTACTCTAGGTACTTAAGTCTTCAAAAAGAACACAAAATCCAATATGCTTTCCATGGAGCATCTGAAATGATTTCATTTTTCTGGTGTAATGCTAACTTCACTTTCAACCTTTGGTTATATTTTAGAGTAATTCTTATTTCCATCATTTGAATGTTCTTACTCTCAAAGCCACTCAGATAGAATAAGGACAGTTCTAGAGTTTCTCCAAACCGAGAAAGGATTTGTGTCGAAAAGGGTTGTGTCACCATCTTTGTGCAAGCACCAGGTGGCAATAGATAGCATCGGACATAAGTGTAATTTGGCCAAGGAAAGCATCAATTTCATCATCATGAAACTCCAGTTACTTCACCTGACTATTTAGCCTGCACTTTTTTTTTTTCCTTTGAAGCAAAGCAACTCTTTTGTTTGCTATTTTGTACCTTGCATCAAAATTTCATTCCTTCTTGCTGCGATAGTTTTAGTGTGAAACCGTGACTTTCTTTTTTTTAAGATTATTTATTTATTTTGAGAGAGAGCAGGGGAGGGGTGGAGAGAGGGAGAAAGAGAATCCCAAGCAGGCTCTGAGCTGTCAGTGCAGAGCCACATGCAGTGCTCTATCCCACACACCATGAGCTCATGACCTGAGCTGAAACCAAGAGTCGGGCATTTACCTGACTGAGCCACCCAGGTGCCCTGAGGCCGTGGGATACTTGATACTTGAAGATGTCCTCAGTGTGTGTTTGCTCCTGGTCTTTTCCTCATGTCTGTGAACTCCAGTTTGGGTGAGGGTAGCTGGCAGCCTTAAAAAAGAAATACAGGTCATGGTCACAGAGGCCCTAAGACCTGGCTGGTCTGGTATACAGATCACAGGCAGGTTACTAACCAATGACTTAAATTTGTTAACATAGCTCCTTCTCTGCTCGCCACTACCTTCTCCTTCTGAAATTTATATTGAGTTAGCTACCTGCCCCTTCTCCTGTTTCAGGACTGGGCCAGACTCACCCTATTGACATATACCTAGAAAGATGAACTGTTACTATTTGCAAATGAACTATACTTACCTTCTGTGTTTATGATCTTTGATCTTTCCTTTTCCCAGCGAACCTAAACGGGACCATATACTTGTGTTTATTCTTATACTAGCTTCCTATTAAGGGCCTATCTTCCCGTCTTTGTATTAAGGGCTAATTTATAAGCCTTTAGAGGGCAGGAGCTCTGAACTACTTATCTTCCTATGCTCTAAGGTGCTAGACACAGAGTAAGTGCTCAGAGAAAACTTGTTCAATTAACAATTCAGAGACCCAAGGTGGACTTCTTAAAAGTGGGTTGAATGATACCTTGGGCTATTTATTATTGTATTATTGGCTTTTTCATTAGGGATTTACTAATTGCAAAGGAATGATCATAATATTTAGAGTTTCCTATATTTAAGTTTAAATTCCAAATTGATCATTTATGGTATGATTTAAACTTCCTGGGTATTGGTTTCCTTGTCATATCTTTCAAATGAGATAACGATGCCTCTTTTACAAGATTTTTATAGGGATTAAATTTACATAAAACTGTTAATCATCATATTTGGCACATATATTAATTTCTCTATCTTAACAAGAAAATGTAATTATTTCCATCTTTAGCAGGGAAACATTTTGGACTTTGTCAGTGATTCAGATCTTACAAGTAGTCAAACACATTTGCAAAACTATATAGCTAATGGAACATCTGAAATTACAAAATATGGTGGTTTGCAAACTTTCATAGCTGTGGGATGCTTTGTTCAAGCAAAATCCGTCCAGGTGATCCAAAACTAAACACTAGTTAGCTCAGATATTGAAGCAAAGCTGGATAGTTGGATCCTATCTGTTCTCCTCTCCCTTTTCTCCATTTCAGTATGCGTCAACAAAGGAAATCCCTGAATCTCTAGATTATTCAAATGCATTTTTAAAATCTAATAAAGGGTCCAGCTCCCTCATCTTGTACATGAAAAGAATCAGTGACATCCTATTACGCTTTCAAAGTCACACAGCTCACTAAGGTCGGAGGTGTGGCAAGAGCTAGATTTCCCGATTTTCAATGTGGTGCTTTATTCTACTCACCACAGGGCTATACACGTACTCAGTATAAACAGGAAAATTGGTCCCATATTGATCTGCCAGTCCCAACAAGTCCAGATAACAAGAACAACAAAAACATCTAATTTTTACTGAGGGTTTCCTATTAAGTCAAACACTATGCTAAGTATTTTAGAATCCCTGTTTCACCTGACCATTGTAACAACCCTGTAACTTGAATATTATTATTCTCATTTGACAATGGAGAAATTGAGCATTAGAGAGGTCCAATAATTTGCTTAAAGTTACCCAGCAAGAATTGCTCACGATGTGGGCTAAATTCAGTCCTTCCGACCACCAAAGTCCACACTGAAATAGCAACACTGTCATTAGGGAACTGAGAAAATAGATATAAATATTGTTTCCATAAGTAATGTTGGAAACTTTCAAGGCCAAGCAAAGAACTGACTTCAGTAAGAGTACCATTCATCCAGTTTTCTACTGCATACAATTGAAAAAGATCTATTAATTATTTTGCTTTGCTTTAATAAGCCATTTTCTCGGTTACGATGTCATTAATACCATTCCTTTTTTTTTTTTTAATTTTTTTTTGACGTTTATTTATTTTTGAGACAGACAGAGACAGAGCATGAACGGGGGAGGGGCAGAGAGAGAGGGAGACACAGAATCGGAAACAGGCTCCAGGCTCTGAGCCATCAGCCCAGAGCCTGATGCGGGGCTCGAACTCACGGACTGTGAGATCGTGACCTGAGCTGAAGTCGGACGCTTAACCGACTGAGCCACCCAGGCGCCCCAATACCATTCCTTTTTTAACTGTGCTTGCATTTCTTCAGCACACTTACATTTTACAAGTCCTTATTTCCCAAGAGAAAACTAAATTTAGTCAGTATTTTCCTAAGAAAACAGTCTTTGATTTATGGTAAGTCACTACTATCAAACCTTTAAATTAAAAAAACAAAGAAATATAATAATCACTTAACTAGTTGTTAAGAATGAATCTAGATTTATACTGCAAAAGCATCTTAACAGGAAATAAAATTGTGGACGGTTTTGTTACACTCATGCATCAATTTTTATTTATATAATTCCAAAAGTATCCATAGGAAAAGTCAAATATTTAATCAATAAACTGTTTTTTCACTGATTTTTTAACATATTCACTTATTTATTTTTTACCTGTCTAGTGCATAATATATTTATGCTACTTTTATATTGGTTACATATTCTCATGCCTAGAAACTCAACTGGTTCCTTTTGGTCCAAATTCTCTACATTTTCCAAGGTAGCACAGAAAGCCCATCTCAATATTGCTCTCCACTGTCCTCAGATTCATCATTCAACAGCCTTTCACACTTGCCCTGTCCTCCAAGAAAATTGAACTTCAAAGACATCTTCTGAGTCCTACGTCCCCTTATGTCTGTAAGCTTTTGCACATGCTTCTTCATTGAATCTTTATTCGCTAAACTATTTCTTCAAGACCAACTGAGATGTTACTTGCTCGACCCTCAGATATTTAGATCCTTCCTCCTCGGTACCTCTCCTGTATTCGGTTCACAATATAATTATAAAATTCAGAGTATCTTACACTTGATTTGCATCTCTATCATCTATCGGGAGGAGAAAATACAGGAATCTAGAGAAAAAGAAACCTATCCTATTTATCTTTGTATCCCTATAGGCTTGCACAGTACCAACAAAAATATTCTAAATATTTCTAAATAATTTCATCTTTTTTATGTCTGTGAAGTATGGCATAGATATTTTAATTTCCATTTTGCACGTCATAAAATGAGATTAAGTTCCAAAATCCAGAGTAAGTCAGAGCCATAGCTGGCATCAGAGAACAGGCATCTTGAAAACAGGTCCTGGGCCTTCCTGCTCTACAAATGAATTGCAAAAATACTCTATTTTTATAGAGATATAAAAGGCATATTTCCTTTTTAAAAAATCACTAGTAATTTCCCCCGTTCCGCAGGAAGAAGAGATATTGTCAGATAGGCATATGGTCTTAGGTGCTATCCAAGGAAAGTTTTGCCAAATTACTATATATTCTGGGTGCAAATAGATCTCCTGTCATTCATATTATCTCTTTTTTTTAACTACTTTATTGAGGCAGAAGTGACATACAAGAGAACGCACATGTATAAAGTATACAATTTGATAAGCTTTGACACACACACACTCCTGTTAAAATATACACCAAGACACTGAACATATACATCCGTAACAACCAAAAGTTTCATTATGTGCCTTTATAATGTAGCCTACCCTGCCCTCATCCCCAAGAAATCCCAAGCATATCCATTTTCTGTTCTTAGAGTTTGCTCTTTCTAGAGTTCTACAAAAATTAAATCAAAGTCTGTACTCTTTCATGGTGGGGGAGGGGCGGTTTGGCTTCTTTCACTCAATATAGTTATTTTGAGACTCATCTATGCTGTTATGCATATCAGTAAAAATCCCTAAAGTCACTCTTTGCTCTAACTTGCTATGATTTCAAGGTGGGGAATACCACATTTATCTTAAAATATTACATCATGTACTCAGATTTATCATATTACCTTAATTCTCATTTTCTTAGACCATCAATCAGATCTCTTCAATTGTATTATCCTTTGAGATACACATTTCTAGATTCAGTCATATCTCCTGGAAAAAACAGCTTTAAAAAAGTAGTCCTAAGAATTTAGACAGGTAAAATCATTTTATGGTTTGGGCAAATCCATATGTCTTCTAATGTTCTGTCAATGCTGGTCTTAGTTGATTGTATTACACAACATTAAGTGGGACCTTTGCAACCTTCCTGTCTTCTACTTAATCTCAGTATTTGTCCATTTTCTCTGTAACATAACCCTATTTTCCTTCTTCATTTTATCCATCCATCCAGCAGTAAAATTTCCCCCAATGCTCCAAATAAGTTCACTCAAGTGGAACTTTCTCATTGTCACTAGTCATGATTTGTATCTTCATTTGCTTGCATTATTTTCCACAAATTAGTCCTTTGGCTCTACCATCATACTGTCATTCATCCCTGGGACTCTCTCTCTTCTACTTGTTTTTGTCTTTCAGGAAAGAAAAATGATGCTTCTAGTAAAATAGATTCCTTTTTATCTGGAATGCCCTTTCCTATCAATCTCATTTTTACCTACCATTTTTTTTTTCTAGTTTCACTTTGAATTCTTTCCCCAGTCTTCCCAAAGCCATCCATCTCAAATCCATATGTTTTCCCTGTGCTTCCATAGCACTTCATTTGCACCACTATCATGCATTTAGTGTCATTAACTTTGGGGTAGGCATGAGTATACATAAGATATATTTCTGCTGTCTGTGAACTCTCAGATGACAGCTTTGGATCCTTGAAAATGCCCTGCACCCATGGGATAAATATTATCTCAATAGCTTTTGTGTCATTTTCCCTTCTCTGAAAAGGTGCAAAGGGTTCTGCAGTTACCTTGTTGATCAGTAGGTCTGTTTCTGGATCAATTTCTTTATTCTCCATCCTAACCCCTTCATCCTTTAAAGTGGCAGATGATTAATATGTGGAGGGGGGAGAGGGGGTGACAAAGGAGTAAGAAGTGTTTGGCTCTCTCTAGGATTAAAGACAGGAGAAGAGGTTGTCAGATTTGATAAAGAGTCATTTCTAGCAGTTTTTCCTATTCTGTACCATCAAATTAAATGAGTAACGATAACGTTGTTTCTTCTGCTCACTAATATACTACTTTAAATCATCACTCGTTAATGGGGTGCCTGGGTGGTTCAGTCAGTTAAGCATCCAACTCTTAACTTCGGCTCAGGTCATGATCCCACTGGTTCATGGAATCGAGCCCCATGTCAGGCTCTGTACTGAGCATGGAGCCTGCTTGGGATTCTCTCTCTTCCTCTGTCCCTCTCCCCCCACTTGTTCCCTCTCTTTCTCAAAATAAATATATAAACATTAAAAACAAATAAAAATAAATAAGCATCGTTCATTACTGACACACCATTTTATTAACCCATCTCTATCCACTTGTCCAACCCTTAGGGCTACCTTTCAAAAGATCGAGTGAATTTCCTCCCAAGGCTAGTAAATAAAAATTTGAAGTTTACTGTATACAATAATTAAAAATGCATTCTATGGCTTGGGGTTTATCCACCTAACTGTCTTGTATCCACATTTTAAAAAAAAAAGAGAACCGCTTGGGTAAGTCACTTCACCTTTTGGGATTTCAATTTTTTCACCTGAAAAATGAAGTGATTTGAAGTGAATGATCTCTGAAGTTCTTTATCTCCAAGTCTGCATCAATCTGTGACTCTATAATGTGTGCCTTGCAGGAATTCTATAAGAATAAATGTTTGTGAAATAATTTAAGACTCAAGGATGAAAGGTTTTATGATAGTGCCAGAACTCTTTTTATTAAATGAAGCAAACCAGAGAAGTCTGTTGCACCTGGGGATAGCTGCTTTCAGTGTCCCCAGCACTGCCTGGGCCCAACACATCTCAGAAAGGGGAAAAGAGAGCATGAATCCCACTAACAGAGCCAGAAATCATGGTGAGTGGATAGTACGTATAGTCCCAAAATTCAAACAAGGAAGCGGAAACCAGGCACACAAACACCAGTGCTTACAGAAAAGAGTCCATGAAAGGATCTCGCCTTGGTGGCCCCATTAAAGCCCATTCACATGCCAGGAAAGAGGATTGGTGCCATCTCTTGGCACCTGCCTGCACAGTGTATCTGCACTGACTTCCCCTTCACACTGAACCTTTCCTTGCCTGACTCCTTATCCAAGCAAACCTATTTGATGACCTCATTTTAGTCATCTAAGTAACTGAAGTGATTACTGAACCATTGAGTTAGAATTCAAGACAACTTTAAATTATTCATTTTTTTTCATATTTCTCAGACCAATATAGTAAGCCTCAGAGCAGCCTGTGGACTCTCAAAAATCACAAATTATGCGTAGTTATACCAGGGCTGAGTAGTAGACTTGTGACTCATAACCAATGATGCTTTCATCACAGCTTATTATCTTATAAATTAATTCTAGTCTCCATGCTAACTGATGGAGAAGTAATGAATTCCCTGGCTGCACATTGACAAAGGCTTCAATGCTTTACTCCAAAAGATTAAAAGAAGTGGATAATCTAGCACTTGGCAAGGTCAATGGTACAGATATTGTACACCAATATGGAAGAGCTGGTATGAGCTCCACACCATCTACAGAAGAGAGAAGAACCATTGTCACTAGACTTAGCCCATCAGTGGATTACTACTTTAATTCCCCTCTAGGTCATTTTCCATATATGTGGAATGGCAAGATTAGAATTAAAATCATCAAACTCAGAGAGAGTCAATTTTGTTCACTGTAGATAGAACATCAGGAATTTTAGGACAGGAGACATGTATGGGATATATTGGAGTTAGCTGTCTGGTGAGATATTATTTAGGTCTTTATTTAGTGTGTGAACTGGTAACACAGTGATGTTAAAATATAATTTCTGGGGTGCCTGGATGGCTCAGTCAGTTGGGCGGCTGACTTTGGCTCAGGTCATGATCTCACTGCTTGTGAGTTCTGGCTGCACATCAGGCTCTGTGCTGACAGCTCAGAGCCTGCAACATGCTTCAGATTCTGTGTCTCCCTCTCTCTGCTGCCCACCCCCACTCTCTCCCTCTCTCTCAAAAATAAATAAACATTAAAACAATTTTTTTAAAGAAAATATAAATTCTGCTTCGGTAGGCTGCAGTGTGGGCCTCAGGTAACGCTGATGCTGCGAGTCTAAGAATCTCATGTAATGGTGTTCCACAATACCCCTCATGCATCAGAATCACCTGCAGAGCTTGGTTAAACACAGATTCTAGTGCCCCGCCCCAGAATAGCTGCAGAGATTCGGATTCAGTCCATCTGGGTTGGAGCCTGAGAATTTGCACATCTAACAATCTCCCAGGTAATGCTTAGCTGACTGATTGAGGTCCATACTTTGAGCACCACTGCTCTATACCCTGAAGCATGTCTCGTATAGTTTCGTTTTTATTATGGACATCACCAGATGTTGAATAATGCAAAAAATAATAATGCTTTTGTTTTAGGTGAAGGATAGTAAAAGCTCCCAAAATTCTAAAAGATTAAATCAAGTAACTACAACGTGCTAAAATATAAAGATTCTGTTTATCCACATTTTCTCTCATCTCAGTTGTCCTAAATGATAATTTTGCCCAGATTTATCTTGCTGTTGGATACAGTCAACCCAAAAGGAGATGGCCAACTTTCCTAATACAGGCACTATCAGAAATTGCTTACTGCACAATTTTCAAGAAAATTTTAATAGAAAAAGTGGTTATGCTGGACATTAGTTTATATAATGAGTGTGCAACTGAAAATTTGGTGTGAATTAAAGCTGTGGAAAATTGACTGTATTTAAATACTATGGGAGAATGCTCTTTTTTTTTTTTTTTAAATTTTTTTTTTCAACGTTTATTTATTTTTGGGACAGAGAGAGACAGAGCATGAACGGGGGAAGGGCAGAGAGAGAGGGAGACACAGAATCGGAAACAGGCTCCAGGCTCTGAGCCATCAGCCCAGAGCCTGATGCAGGGCTCGAACTCACGGACCACGAGATCGTGACCTGGCTGAAGTCGGACGCTTAACCGACTGCGCCACCCAGGCGCCCCGAGAATGCTCTTTTAAAGGATGGCTGAACACACTATTATGACCACTTCTGTCGAGAATAAGGCAATCAAAGGCAAGGCTGAAGCGGGACAGTTGAAGAATATTACACAGGAGTTCTTTTAACAGTTCAAACATTTACAGATTCCAGTTAGGTACCAATGCCCATTCTGTGTTATGATTTATTGCCTGCATTATTGAGTGGCCAGCCCCATGCGCAGACAGATGATGAGAGATAGGGATTCTGCAGCCCCTGGCAACCTGATTTTCTCATGAAATAGTTATTTTTTCCCTTTCTGAGATTTTTTTCTTTTTTTGCATCCTAGTGCAGAAAAATCATAGGCTTTCACATCAGGCAAATCTCAGGTCAAATCCTCACATAGTTAATTCTTACAGGATGACCTCTCTGAGCCTGCTGCAAAATGGCACTAAAAATACTTGCTTGGCAGAATTGCTATGATGATTAAAGACAATGTAAGTTAAGTAGTCTTTGAAGACAGCAGCTATTTTCTATGAAGGAACAATATTTTCATAAGCTTCCCTGGGAATGACTTTCCCTCCAATCAAATATTCGATGATCATGCAAAGATGACTCTTGTTAATTTATAAATATCGATACAAAAGATAGCAATGGGTATTAACTATAAGATTTATGTATATTTCTGAATGCATACTTACTTAATATCATTCATAAGTAAATTTGCAATTTCTAACTTTTTACCTATTTTAACTTTAAACAGACAACAATTAAAAAAAACAGATAATTATTTTTTATAATAACAGTAAAGGTTCTGGATATTTATTAACTAAGTCAAAGTTTAATATGCTACAAGGTATTAAATAGACTAAAATTTGTGAAATAACTCGGAGAAACTATAGAAAAATAGTGATGAAACATTAAAGGATATATAAAATTGACTCTTCAACCTAAACAACTTCTGTATCAAAGAAGGCAGATGGACAATATTAAAAAAAGAGAGAGAACAGATAAAAATGAAAAGAGAAGTGAAGTAATCTTGTGGTAGTGCAGGATGTGAACAAGTAATAAGCTATAATAAACATGGGAGGCATAAGATGGAATACATATGAGACAAAAAATTGTAATTTATACATTGGGAATAAGAATTACTAATGCAATTGATAAATGCATTGAATGCTGTCACGATGAAAAGATTTTTCTCAACCTGCTAACTTAGAGATATCTACTCTATTTGCAGATGAAGGAAATTCAAATTTGAGAACAAAAAAATTACAAAATTTCACACAAAAGCACAATTCAACAAGGGGGTTATGACAATGAGTGCCAAAATTAAACCAATAATCTGTATGTTCATTCTCACTGAATTCCAATCATATCTTACATAAATACGATTATTAGTTGTCTTTACAATGATTAAATACATTAAAATGTGTTGACATTTTATTACAAATCATTAGAATCTGTTAAAACAATAAGTTCTACCTGGGTATAGATAGTAGTGATTCTTCCTTGTTTTTTGGAGACCAACTGATCCACCACTTAATTAGTAAAAATAACTTCCCAGAATTTCAGAGTCTAATATTATGGACAGCATTAAACAAATAATATTTAGAGCATCCTTAAAACCATGTCTGTCCCAGAATAAGTACATTGTGAATTGTTCTGCTTTCATTATCATTTAGTTAATATTAGTCTTCTGGAAATTTCCACCTTATCTGGCCTTGCTACTAGTGATCTCATCCCATTACAGCATCAGTACAGCTCTGTCTTCAACATGGGCAAACTTGCATCGGAGTGATAGCTGCCCATGTTTTTTTAAAGCCAGATATTTGGGTAAAGCCTATGTATTTGGAGTAAAGACAGGTACTTTTGACTTTTTGAAATACATACATTTCCACTACACTAATACCATAGAGTGTTTAGTATCTCAAACACTTAATGATGTTCTTACAGGATATGTTGGACTTCACTGGATTTTTGATTACAGCTTTGAAATAATAAGTCATCTTCAACAACTCATATTCACATTTATACAATCATCCAGACTTATGAGTATTCATTACATGCATCGATTCTGTTTGATCCACTGCATGGTCATCTTTAATGCAATTGAATGATAGTCATTAAACAGAGGCCAAAAAGTCAATTGCTTTTATGAAGAAAGGAAGCATTGTAAACTATAAATCACTTACCCATTATGGAACTTGGGGTTTTCATAAAATAGATTTTCTTAAATCAAATCGACATATTTGTTGAGCAGCTAAACTATGCTAAATGAGGCAAATCAATCAATATTGACTGGAGAGACCCAACCTTCCAACTGGGGGACATGGAAATGTTATCGATGGAGACCTTCGAAAAATATAAAAAATATTGTTTCATGTTTTATCAGATCAACCAAACACTGAATTCTTCCCTGTGAAATTTCTTATGAGATGACAAGGCATTCAGGATCCTGAGTTTTCTCTTGATAGTCTTATAACCTAATATGCCCACTCAAAAAATTATTCTGATTTTGAAACACACATAATTATTGTACTCTCAATTCATTGCAGCCCACTGGGTTACATATTGTAAAATAGCATTTATATTTTAACCAAGGAGTTGCATCATTATGTTCTGTATATTATATACTTTATCTGAGATTTAACTTCATAAGAGGCTACCATATAACAGTTCCATTGACAGTAGAAATACATACACATTATAACTGACAGTTGTCTTAGATGCTTAACTCAATAATTGAGCTGAAGGAAATGATAGGTCACACAACAGCAGGCTAATTCTTTTTAGATAGTTGTGACTTTTTCATTTCCCTTATCCCCTTTCTCTTTAGAATCATTATATGGGCTTTGAAGCAAGGTAGATCTGGATTTGAATCCAGGCTCTGCCATCTAGTGGCTATGAGACCTTAAGTAAGTAATGTATCTTCTTGGAGCCTCAGTTTACTCTAGAAATGTATAACAATGAAAACTGCCCACCCAGGACTTCTGTGAGGGTTAAGTAAAACACTATATTCAAAGGTCCTGGCTCTTAGTAGGGGTCCCGGTAAATGTTACTTATTATGATTAACATCATTCACAAGCACAGTGTTACATCACTACATGAGGGCAGGTGTAGAGGGGAACAGGGAGGGCCGTAGAAGCAGGTGAGTAAGTGACAGAAGTAGAATTGACAGCAATTGCCATGTGTCCCATTCCAATGATTTCAATACTAGGCTGTTCATTTGTAAGGAGACTTGCCCTGAGAAAAAGGTGAACATGGCTTCTCCTTTCTCCTCTAAAGTCCCCATTCTTCCCTGCTATTTCCTACTCACGTAAACCATGAAAAGAAAGAGATGGTGAATATTTAGTGGTTTCAGTTTATTTGAAAATTTTGATCTTTTTATTAAAAGATATTCTTCTAGTACAGGAGTCTGCAAACTCCAGCCCAAAGGTCCAATCCAGACTTCTATCTGTTGTTCTACAGATTATGAGCTAAGAATGAGTTATTCCTTTTTTGACTGTGGAAGTAAAATAAAAAGAAAAGCAGTCATTTATGGTGTGTGAAAATTCTATGAAACTTAAATGTTAGTGACCCTAATTACAGTTATTAGAATATGGGCACACAGTCATTTCACATTGCCTGTGGCTACTGTCATGTGCCAACAGGAGAGTTGAGTAGCTGTGATACAGACCATATGCTGCCTGCTCACTGCTTTGCACAGCTGCTTGGTTCACTATAAATCACAATTATTATTTTACAACATTTCTGGTGTTATGCACATTGCTGTACTATAACATTTGTTTTATTATGATTATATACGATATAAAAATAAGAGAAGAAAAAACTAGACTTTGAATAATTCAGTCTTTTTTTTTTTAGGGGGGGAGGGGCAGAGAGCAAGAGAGAAAGAGAGAGAAAGAGAATCTGAAGCAGGATCCACACTCAGCACAGAACTGGATGCAGGACTTGATCTCATAACCTTGAGATCGTGACCTAAGCCGAAATCAAGAGTCAGACACTTAACTGACTGAGCCACCAGGCGCCCCTGAATAATTAACTCAGTCTTAAGGTACAGTAAAGGGATTATTTTGGTATCAAATTAGATGGCAAAATATTTTTGTATTAAGCAGTAACACTATAACAATACTAATAAATGTTGATATTTCTAGATTATGCACTTATCACATCTCCCATGATGGGAAAGCAATAAACAGAAAAAAGAAAAGTTTAAAATATCTCATTACAACAGAATTTCTTCACAAAAATTAAAAAAAAAAAATGAGGCTGCAATTAAATATTTGAGCAGCTCATTTATTAGCCAATCAAGAGAACACACTTACCAATGTTGACTTATCATATGAAGAAATGTAGCCAGAGAAAGTAGTTAACATTGTCAACTATTTGCCAAGAACAGCTGCTCAAAGAATTGAAAACATGGGAAGCAAATAGTCAATTAAAAACAAGGTAAATTATCTCAAGTGGTTTTCCTTGGCTCTTGATTAGTCCAAAGATAATGACAATACTAGTTGGTTATTGCTTATTAGTGAAGTCAATGATGAGTTTGAAGTGACTGAAAAATTACCCATGTAAATAATCTGTGTAGAGCAAATACAGATGAGAATATTTTCAAACACAGTGAGTAAACACTCATTTACAACAACCTGAAGTGGAATCTGCTAAGATGTGTTATAACTGATGGTGGCAAAAATATGCACGGAGTTATTTCCACAACACTGATGTTGTTTGAATCACAAGTAATATCAAAATGCTTTAGAAGACCTGTGCTGTCATAAGTTAAAACAATAAGCTAGATCTTTTTATGCAAATTGGTGGTGGGCTAAACCACAGTTCTGAGCTAAAAGTAAGCTTAAAACAGCATTTTTCTTACCTTCATGAATGTGCAAAGGAAATGCACATATTTATTTTATAATCCATTGAATGGTGCAAATGAGGGTCTTCTATAGAACCTTCAATTGGACATGATTTCTCTGCAATGTAATGATGTAAAGCAAATATCAAGACGAGAATCTAATAGAATCAATCAATTCCTTCTAAGAGATTAACTATATGCGCTAAAATAACGTGGTTGTGGATGGTCATCAGTATCAGTTCCTCTCTTTGGGAAAAGGCATTTCATAGAGGAAATATACACAAAATCTCATTACAGATCAACATTAACAGGTGGACATGTGCAATCAGTTTTGATGATTGAGAACACTAAATCTGAAACCCCAAATGACCACAACTTAGTGACTTAAAATAATACTCACTTATTGTCTCACAGCTTTATAAGCTACAGCTTTATAAATCAGATTTGCAGCTGCAAATCTCACAGGCCAAAATCAAGGTGTCAGCAAAGCTATGTTCCTTTCTGGAAACTCTGGGAGTGATTCCACTTCTAAGCTCATTTAGATTGTTGGTCAATCGCAGTTTGTATGGGTGTGGAACTGGAGCCCTCATTTCCTTTATGACTATCAGCCAGGGGCCAGTCTGGAGCTCCGCAATACTCTCCACATTCTTTCTCATGCTTCCCATGTGGCCCCTCCACAGGAGCCACCAACCAAGGTCGGCTCCCTCTCACACTTCCAATCTCTACTTCTCCTTCCCTGCATCTCTCTGACTTTAGCCTAAAGCATTCTCTCTGCTTTTAAGAGCTCATTTAAGGGGTGTCTGGGTGGCTCAGTCAGTTGAGCATTGGACTCTTAGCATTGGACTCTTGACTTAGCTCAGGTCATGATCTCAGGATCTCATGGTTCGTGAGTTTGAGCCCTGTGCTGGGCTCCACACTGACCATATGGAACCTTCTTGGGATTCTCTCTGTCTCTGCTTTCTGCCTCTCTCTCTCTCTCCTTTCTCAAAAATAAGTAAATAAACTTAAAAAACAAAAGAGCTCATTTAATTAGAATAGGCCCACCTGGATAAACTAAGCCATTATCCCTATATTAACACCCATAAGCTCAATTATATCTGCAACTTCCCTTTTGCTATACAGCATAGTTAAAGGACACAAGGGTTAGGGTGTGGACATATTTGTAGGGTCATTCTTTATTTTTCCTACCATATCCAATTGAGCAAAATGTTATTACCCCCCAAAAAATTCATTCTTTTCGTTAGTAGCTTCATGTTATATAAATTATATATTATTATCATTAATTTTGAATTCTGTTAATTAAAAATGTATGGAAATGTATATTCCTCTCTTGTTATACAAAAACCTGACTAATATTCTCAATTTTGCCTTTTGGCGCATAAGCCTAAAATATTTACTTTCTGGCCCATTACAGAAAAATTTGCTGATTTATGTTATGGAAGAAAAATAGGTTGGTGCAGACTTTCTGGACAGAAGTTTAACAAAATGTTTCAGAAACTAAAATGAAAAAGAACAAACAAAACAAATTAAAATAAAAACCGTGCCAGGAATTATATTACCAGAAACTTTTTCGAGGAAACAGTGTATGTGTGCACTCAAATTTGGCAGTAGTTTTTGCTTATTCAGCATCATTTACAAAGGCAGAAATTTGTAGTCAGGCCAAGTATGTACCAATGGGGGATGGTTAAATGAATTGAGTAAATCCATTTAGCGCTAAAATTATATTATAATTAATGTAAATGGTAGCTATTTTTATTGCCATTGATTATATACATTTTAATATTTTTAATAACATATATTTATTTTATTTTAAAGAGATAACTATAATTAAAAGTTGTTTTATGAAACAAATTGACTTAATTTTGTGGGACCACTAAAGAAGCAATAAAAAGAGACTTTGGTCTAATGTGGGTAATCCTGAAATAGAGCTCTATAAATATCATTTAGAGATACGGAGAAATATTCAAGAAGAAATGACGGGGGTTGTCCCTCAGGAGTGAGCCTGGGAGCAGGAAGAGGTAGGGCAGGGATTTTTGCTTTTCATCATAAGGTCTATGCACCATTTGATTTCGCTTTGATAAAAGTGAAAAAATATGGAATTTGCATGTGTATGTGTGTGTGTGGTTTATTTTTTAAAAGAAATATATGCTGGAGGCTGTCTTGTCATCAGGGAAGCACTATACTCCACAAAACAAGAAATGACTGAGAAATTGAGAGTAGAGCTGGTTGCTAAGTTTGATCCCTCTGAGCAAACAGGCCAGAGTTTAAATGAATGAAATGTAAATTGAATGAAATCTCAAAAGACCTGAAAACAATATTTTGTAGGCCATGTTTTTCCTTTTTTTTTTTAACGTAATTTAATTTTTTAAGTTACTTTAGAGAGAGAGACAGAGAGGTGGGAGTAGAGGGGCAGGGAGAGACAAAGAGAGAGGAGAGAGAGAATCTCAAGCAAGCTCCAGGCTCAGTGTGGAGCCTGACACAGGCCTCGATCCCAACCCCCTGGGATCATGACCTGAGCCAAAATCAAGAGTCAGACACTCAACCAACTGAGCCACCCAGGCCCCCCATGTTTTTCCTTTTGAGTCTCATGTTCTAACGTCTTCCTTCTACATTAATTTCCTGAAGAGAAGGCCTTTGAATTTTGCTGGTTATAGAAAGACCTCCCTTCCCACCAAGAGAAGGGAAATCATTAAGCAAAGGCCTTTTTTCTCCGGGGGCAAAGCTGACATAGGCAGTGGAATATTTTCCCTGGATACACGAATAGGCAAAGTAAGAAAAGTCAATAGATAATGTTTCATAACAAGGAAATATCCAAGATACGCTAAGAACACAGAAAGACAGAGCAGTCCAAATAGCAGAATCAAGAGAGGCTTTCAAGTAGGTAGGACTGCTTTCAAATTCCAGTAATTCCTAATCCTCTGAATCTCAGTTCTAATATCAGTAATACTGAGTAAGAGATATCTATGTCACAGGATTTCTTAGTAATTAAATGAAATAATGAATATAAAATAACAAGCATAATATTTAGCTTATGATATTCAACAAAGCTAAGTTTCTCTGCCTAGTGTTATAAATTTCTCCCCCCAAACTGTATCCTTTTTAGTGTCTATAATCATATGAATAATGTCTAAGCATATCTGTATATACTTAGGTACAGCTTTTAAATATATGCAAATTAATTTAAGTTAATTATCTGTTTTACTTTCAAGTAATTATGTACCTCCTTTCACTTTAGCTATTTTGAAAGCAGGAAGCACATCTAATAAATCTTGTGTAACACTCCATAAAATATGCATCCTGCTTCTATTAATGTATTCCACTTAATTCCCACAATAGCCTCCAAGGTGTGAGCTTTTCTTATCCCATCTTATCCCTATACAGATGAGAAGGCTAAAGTGTACAGTGGTTAAATAAGTTGGCCAAGCTAATGCCATTCACAGGTGACAGAGTAGGGATCAGAGGGACTTGAATGGATGTATCTGTGTCCAAGGTCCAGATAATCTGTTATGTTGTATCGCCATCACCCAGAAATATTATTGTCATTGCTCTCATGCTTATCTTTGTAAATGAATTCAGGAGGTACACTATCTGTTTTTAGCCTACATATCCACATTGACTCTATCACCGCATCATTTCTATTTTCACTCGCGGGTAACTCACGAATATTTTCATTTTCTACCATCCCCGTCCATAGTACCCTGGTCCAGGCTGCTCTTGTCATGGCTCAACTGTCTCAGCCTCCTGAAGGATCACTCAGTCTTCAATCTTACACCTTCCAGCTCATTCTCTACACTGCAGCATGGCTATATTCTAAAACCCAATCTGTTCTTATAGCACTTTAGTAACTCCCCATCGCTCTGAGGAAAGTGCTTCAACTCTCTAACTCCCCCTACAGTATAAGCTCCATGAAAGTAGCAGCCCTGTACAGCTTGCCTAGGAGGGCTTTGCACATTTTGGTGATTCAAGAAGTCTTTGTTCAGTTAGCGTGTTGAAGGAAACTGGTTTCCAGGCTTCCTTATATTCATGCACCTGTTCATTCTATCAGCTCATCTTTTGCCATTCCTGCCCTTGAATATACACTCCAGCTCTAATAAACTTTTTGTTTAGGTCCTGAAAATCATCAAAAAGACAATCAGTGATCAGAAACACACAGCACTGAGAATGAGCAAGATCTACTCCAAGGTGCAGACAATCTGATAATCCCAGGAGAGCTGAGGCTGGCAACAGGGCAGCCAGAAGGGCCAAAGAGATGCTTTGGAACAACCACCACAAAGGGCAATGGATATAAGGCAAATGGGAGCATAGATCCGTGTCACCAACCACAAGGACTAAACCTAAGAATCAAAAGTAATTTGTTATGTCTTATCCTTAGTGACAGTTATATTTCTCCTTTCTTCCTTAGTTTTTTGTTGTTGTTGTTTTGTTTTTGTTTTTTGTTTTTGTTTTTGTATACTTCTATCACACTAGGAGAGCCATTCGGGGATGAATTAAGTGTCTATTATGCTATTGTATGTTTATTATACGTTAGTTATCCTGCTAGAAACTGAAGGTACAAGACCTGAGGGTAATAGGCATTGTCCTCATGAAGACTGCAGGCTATGTAGGAGGAAGATAGAGATTAGTTCAATACAACAGAATAAAGATTTCCCTAAGTTTCACAGCTGCTCAGCAAAGGGGGGGCACTGTGCCAAAGACGAAGGCCCACAGAAAGGGTTCATCACAATTTCTGTAAATGCCTATTGATTTCGCCTATGTCAACAAGATAACTAAATCTCCAGATGGTTAGTCTACACGTTTTCTGGCGATGTGTTGTTTACGTACAAATGTGAATGGTCATAGGAAGCTTTCTCATTTTTTCCATTTGAATATTAACTCATTTTGTTTACACTGATGTTCCTGGCTAAAAGGCTGAAAATTTCCCAAAGGTCACGGTGAAATTCCTCACCTCGTTTGACAGACTGAAGACCAAATTTTTGAATGTCAAGCACCCTTATAAATAGTCTGAGTTTGTCTGTTGTCTAATGCCATTTCACTTATATTTTTTCTGAAGAAATCTGTTTTCCTCAGGAAGAAAACTCTATTGGGAATTAGGTAATAGGCAGGTGCTACATCAGGGGTCAGGCCCTCCCTTTCTTCTCCCCTCAATGGTGACACCATTTTGGGTGGGGTGAGAGGGAGTCCTTATACGGGGCAGGGGTTATAATCACAGGAGCGAAGCAACTCAGTCTTTCATATTGTGATTCCATATTGGCTGCAAACCCACCCAAATCTTTTCAGCCATATGCAGCATTGGATATGCAGAATGTGAAGTTACTCAGAAATCACAGTTGCAACTATTGGGAGCCGTGGTGTACCCGGTGTGGGGAGAAGGCAGGGTGGTGGGAGCACTCCACCTAATGTGTAGGCAGTAATGTCATTGGCCGTAGAAACCTTAAAGAAATGATAAAACTGAGTAAAATCTGGTCTCTTCTTTTACTACCCCCATGCATTGTCATTTTAACAATGCCAGCCGTATAATCCTCCTCCAAGCTGGGTTAGACCATTCTTTATGTGACCCTTCTGCCTCCCCACAAAGTCCTCTTCTCCGTACTTACATCTCTCTTTCTCCCTGACCCTAAGGGGGCAAGGGCTACCGTTACCAGAGCTGAGGAGTGTTGTTCTCTTCTTTTGCTGTTTGTAATGGTATCAGTGTTGGTGTCTGATGACGTAGCAATGAATGTGGAGTTCTAACACGGGGCGACATCCCTAATGCTTTCCCGTTCGAGTATCTCTTCTACGGTGAATCTGACGCTCACTCCCACTCAACGATTGGCTTCATAAAATTCTTTTTTTTCTTTTCCAGCATCCGATGGGAGAACTGTCTTGTCAGCAAACAGGATGTGCAATTTCATGCTCAGGCCTGAACTTAATGAGCGACTCATCCTTTAGGTGCAGATTCTCTGCGGTTGCAGGAACACCACTAAAATCCCGGATCGGTAACCAACCACTGGATTTGATGATGAGGACCTGCGTTTTGGAAAACGTGCAACTTCAAAATAAACAATTTGAGAGAATTATACTACTGAGTTTATCCAGAAGAGAAAGATGTTTTTCAGAGTAATTTCAAGAAGGCCTTGCTAGGGACATTTTGGAAAAAAAAAAAAAAAATACTACTGGGAGGAAGGGAAGAAGGGAAGACCTACAGGAAGGAAGGAGAGAAGGCAAAAAAAAATGGAGGAAATCCTTCGGTTTATTGTAGGGCCAACTGATAGACCTGTATTACACTCGGATTTCAAAAAAAAATTAAAAGATGATTTCAAGGGGCGCCTGGGTGGCTCAGTCGGTTAAGCATCTGACTTCAGCTCAGGTCATGATCTCACGGTTCGTGGGTTCGAGCCCCGCGTCGGGCTCTGTTCTGACAGCCCGGAGCCCAGAGCCCGCTTCGGATTGTTTCCCTCTCTTTCTGCCCCTTCCCCACTCATGCTCTGTGTCTCTCTTAAAAATGAATACACATTAAACAAAAAAATTTAAGATGATTTTAAGAAAAAAGTGTGATTTACTTCTTCCCAAATTAGAAAATCTTTATTTTAATAGTTGAAAGCGGAATGTGTACAAAGCAGCATGTCGTCTTAGTGCATTGTCCGATAAACGTCAGCACTTAACTGCATTTTGGCAGGCAGTCTTTCGTTTTCCGTCCAGCTATTCCCCTGTGACCACAATATTCTGAGTATTTTTCCAGCCTCTCTATCTTTCTCCAGACCAACACCAAAGCTCGCGTTCTCCTGTGTGCTGGACCAGTCCTCACCCTCAGTGACTCTCTGTTTGATATCGTGCAAAGAGTAAACAGGAAAGCAACGCTGACACTTGAACAGGGAATGACGTGTTAAAAGGTGGCAGACCTCACAAAGGAACCCCATGGAAGCAACTTCCGGAAGATGACGGAATCCCGGCAGGACAAGGCGGCGATCACCTACTTCAATTTTATTACTTTGTATCAGTTTACCCATGTAAATCTAAGGCCTACGGACACTGAAATGATCTCACCAAAGTGATAAACAGTGGTGAAGCAAGAGGAGAACCTGACTGAAGATTAAGACAAAAGCGATTGCTTCAAATCTTCTCCAAAACTTACTCTTAAATTCCACCATAGGAAAATACCAGTTCGGGCAATAATTCAGTACTGATGATTTATTTATAAATGGTATATTAGTGGATGTCTACACTGCTTTGTTCCTCTTTTGAGTCCATAGTGTGGCTATTTTACAATGGGAATGAAATGGTGTTTATTTTCAGTGGTAAGCATGCAGGGTGCAATGAGAGGACAGTGGCACTGAACCTCTAAGCCACATTTGATGCACAATCTTATATATGATGAATTTTAGGTTATCAAGTAATGCAAAGCCTATCTAAACTTCCTATAACTGTTTTTAATGTTTGTTTATTTTGAGAGAGAAAGAGACAGGGGTTGGGAGGGGCAGAGAGAAAAGGCGAGAGAGAATCCCAAGCAGGCTCCACGCTGTCAGCCCAGAGCTCAGTGCGGGGCTCGATCCCATGAACCCTGAGATCATGACCTGAGCCGAAATCAAGAGTTGGATGCTTAACCAACTGAGCCACCCAGATGCCCCTCCCATAACTTTTATTAAGTCAAGATGTTTGATTACACTCCTCAGTCATTACCAGTCAGTCATCTCCTACTCATACAGAAACAGTGATCAGAGATAGTGGATTCCCCCCCAAAAATAATACTCACATATTTGTACCCTATTGAAATAAAGGTAATTTTTAAAATATCAAATATCTCACGGGTGTCCGGGTGGCTCAGTCCATTAAGCGTCCGACTTTGGCTCAGGTCATGATCTCATGGTTTGTGGGTTTGAGCCCCGTGTTGGGGTCTGTGCTGACAGCTCGGAGCCTGGAGCTATTTCAGATTCTGGGTCTCACTCTCTCTCTGCCCCTCCCCTGCTCTCCCTCAAAAGTAAATAAACATCAAAACAATTTATATATATATATAATTTATTTATATATAATGTGTATACATATATGTGTGTGTGTGTGTGTGTGTGTGTGTGTGTGTGTGTGTGTAGCAAGGGGCACCTGGGTGGCTCAGTGGGTTAAGCATCCAACTTCAGCTCAGGTCACAATCTTACAGTTCGTAAGTTTGAGCCTTGCATTGGACTCTGCACTGACAGCTTGGAGACTGGAGCCTGCTTCAGATTCTGTGTCTCCCTCTCTCTCTGCCCCTCCCTTGTTTGTGCTCCGTCTCTGTCTTTCAAAAATAAATAAACATTAAAAATATTTTTTTAAATAAGTATATCAAATACCTTTGGACTTCCCCTGTGCAGTATTATAAAGCTTTTAACATAAATGGATTAAAACCAGAAAAACAATTCCTTTGTCAGATTATGAGTTTGTTTTCCATCCAGAAAGTATGGTCTCCAGAAACTAATTTGCTCCAGCAGAAAAACTCAACACCCAAGGTTAATGTCAGCTACCCAACATCCAAACATCCCTGCCATCACATTATGCTTCTTCCTAAGGAAACTTTTGTTTAAGACGAAACAAAACAAAACAAAACAAAACAAACTGACAAAGTAAACCCCACATAAACTCCCACACGACAATGTTCTCTGAGAAGAGGCTGGCCCCATTCCCAGCCCCATAGTGAGTCCAGATTGGTCTAAGCCAATTATTGCATTACTGATCCTCTCGCCAGTGATTGATTCAGACACGGGCCTGAGAAATGCGACTTATGAGGAAATCTGTTGGGGGTCTTCTGGAAAAGGTTTCTTCCCTCTTAGAAGAAATGCGCAGAAAGAGGCAGCTTCCTTCTTCCCCAGGATCTTGTTTTGCCTGGTTGTGTGGCCTGTGACCAAACATAAGCACGACGCTCATGCTCTGGGGATGAGCAAAACAGAATGAGGAAGAGGACTTAGGTTCTTAATGACACCCTTGAACCTCGAAATTAACAAGTTCTATAACTGTCATGCTTCTGGATACTGTTATGTTAGTGCTAGGACGTCCTTGGAACCACAGTAGAGGGGACGGCCATCTTGTCAGCACAACCCAACGAAAAGCCCCTAGTAGCTGCCAGAAGGAATCGGAGGTCAACCAATCACCGAGCGACACCTTAGTTCCCAAATAAAGCCTTTGACTGCTAAAATTTTTTAGCCTCTGACTCCTATCTTTACCCTGCCTTACGCCTGACCCTAACATTTGGTTTGCCTGCATGTTGGTAGTTCCAGTTGGGGTCGGCCGCCACGACAGCATCGGCCCACACAGGCATAGTGGGGTCGGGTCATGTGGGTTTGGTCTGCATGTTCCCTGGCTGCGGCCTGGATGCGCTCCCTCTCCTCAGGGGTGAGGGTAGAGGTGAGGATTACCTGGATGTCATGCCATGTGAGACTGTAGGCTTGGGCAAGGTATTGGAATTCCTTAATGTATTGGGTGGGGTCAGCCGAGAATGACCCTAGCCGCTTTTCAATGGCGGATAAGTCTTGGAGGGAGAAGGGTACGTGAACGGGAACCAGGCCTTCAGGCCCTGCCACCTCGCAGAGAGGTAAGATGGCCGCTGGGGTCTGTTCGCTGGGAGGGGCCTGAGCACGAGTTCATGGGAGGCGAGGGCGGGACGGCTTGGGGGTTGGGAGTACCGAGTGGGGCGAGGGCCTGTGGGCGGCGTGGCTAGATCCTCTAACGGGTGGGAGATCGGGGAAGTTGGTGAGGTGGGGTGATGGGGGGGGGGAGGAGGGTTGTGGGCGGGCAAGGAGCATGCGTGCAGAGGGGCAGGAGGAACATAGGGTGGGGCGAGACCTGAGGTCCCAAAAGGCCATGACGTAGGGTATTTCTCCCCATTTTCCCCGCCGAGGGCAGAAAGTGTCCAGATCGGTTAAGACTTGGTATTGTAAAGACCCCTCGGGTGGCCATTGAGAATCATTATCTAATTTGTACTGAGGCCAGACTACAGTGCGAAGGCGGATGAGCCGGTTACGACAAAGTTTGCCTTGTAAGCCCAGGAGCCAGAAGTTTTTAACAGACGTTGGAGGGGGGTAAGAGATGGAGGCGGTTTAGACTCGTTACTCCCCATTGGCGTGGCAGGGCGAGGCGTCCCTCGCGCTGCAATAAGGGGCCTTGCGGCGTTGGGAGGAAAGGAGACCGACTTGCCAGACGTCTCTCGTGGGTGTCAGCCATAGTTGGAGGAGGGAAGGAGGGGTCTGTCCTACTTACCGGCTCCTGTAGGCGCTTGAGAGTAGGGTGTTGGCCTCTGGCTTGGCGAGGAGGGAGCTCAGCCAAGGGAGGCGAGCTACTACCTCCTCCCGGGTTTTGGCACCAAATGTTAGGGTCAGGCGTAAGGCAGGGTAAAGATAGGAGTCAGAGGCTAAAAAAATTTAGCAGTCAAAGGCTTTATTTGGGAACTAAGGTCTCGAGCAAGGTTCCCTGACTCAGGGAGAGAGAGAGGGAGGAGTCAGGGATGTCGCCCCCAGGTGTGGTGGGGCGGGGTTTTTAAGCTGCAGCGGTTCCGGGTTTAGGTCCGGGTGGGCCTTTTTCGCGTCAGGTCATGCTGTCGCTCGGCGATTGGTTGACCTCTGATTCATTCTGGCAGCTACTAGGGGCTTTTCGTTGGGTTGCGCTGGCGAGATGGCCGTCCCCTCTACTGTGATTCCAAGGACATCCTAACAGATAAGAAATGCCCTTATTGTTTAAACCAGTTGCTGGAAACATCCAAAATGATACAGACCAACATTGCCTCTAAAACTGTATCTCTCAGACGTGCCCTTCCTGGACACGACAGGCCTAAGAGGTCAGACTCCTTAAAGCCACCACAGAAGAAGCTCAAAGAGCATTTTCCCAAAACCAACATTGCTCAAGTTGCCTGTGGGACGGAGAAGGAGATCTGCGTGAAACTGCATTATTCAGCCTCTCTTGCGACTAAATTCTAATCTAAGGATGTAAGAGGAAATAACATATGCCATTCCAGACTGAGCCGTAAACGCCTCCCCAGCGGGCTCCTCGGGGCTCTTTCCCACGTTTAGCTGACTGGCCAGGAAATGGCCTCCCTTGGGAATGCCCTTGGAAGCCAGGAGTCGAAGATGGATGAATGACTTGTGGAACTGAGGTCTACCTTTTCTTGCTAAAACGGGAATACCCATAATGGACTGTTCACCTCGAACAAGATATAAACTTGTACTGTTTTACACCGCTAAAATTTAGAGGCTTATTTGTTACGATCACGAGTATTACAGCGCTAGTTAATACGACAGAGTTACAGGGCTTTGGTGAATGTTGCTGTGAATGAAGTGACAAGAGGGTAAAGAACATAATCCAAGTTCATAGATAAGGAAACAGGATCAGAGACCGAGGTGTCTCGCTCAAAACACCCAGGAAGTAACGTGAGGGGCTGGCCTAGAACTCAGCTAGTCTGGGTCCAAATTCATGTTCTTCTGGTGTCCTAACCCACAAAAGGCCAAGTGGATAAATGCCAACCTGGTTCCAAGTCTTGAAAACTGATATTGACCAACACACATCAGAAAAGACAAATCCTATATGAACAAACCAGTACAGATATTTGTGTTGTAACTGATTGGCCTCTAAATGCACCACTTTCAGATTTATTTTAAGCTTTATTTTCAATCAGGTTTACTAGAATTATCATGCGATTGATATCCACTAATATTCTAGTGCAAATTAATATCCTGTAGGTTAATCTGGAATATTGCTAACATTCCCCTTCTTTTGAGCATATGCTTTATCTTTCTAATGAACCCATAATAGTATTTGCCCTTAGCTTTTTACAGTATCAAAATTAAGAAGCCATGATTTTCTTCTTTCCTTCAATTTTTTTCCAAAAAAAAAAAGTTTTTATTATTGAAAAATCATTTAAAGATCAGCCACTGAGCCAATTTGTCACTGTTGAAGTGACAGGTAAGGAGGTTACAGGTAAGCATGGGAAAGAGGCTTCAATGACCCATGTGGCAATAGATTAGGGTTGGAGACATACATATACCCATGTTTAGTTTAATCTAGATACAAAGAGCTAAATAAAGAACTATTTATAGATATACACATGCACAGATTAGTATACAGACAGTCCCCAATTTACAATGGCTCGACACACAATTTTTCAACTTTATGTTGTTGCGCATCCAGTAGAAACCATACTCTGAATTTCGCAAGCCGTGTGCAGTAGGATCATCTCTCCTGATGCTAGGCAGCGACACTAAGCCACAGATTCCAGGTCACCATGCAGTCAGGAAGGTAAACAACCCATACGCCTTCAACCAGTTTTTCACTTTCAATATAATATTCAATAACTTACATGAGATATTCAACACTTTACTGTAAAATAGGCTTTATGTTAAACGGCTTTGCCTAACTGCGGGCCCATGTAAGTGCTCTGAACATGTTTAAGGTAGGCTAGACTTAGCTATGGTTTTGGTAGTTTAGGTGTATTAAATGCATTTTGAACTTGCAATATTTTCAACTTATCATGGGTTTTTTAGGACATCACCCCACTGTCAGCTGAGGAAGGTCTGCACACCCATGTATTTCCTTGTTGTCGGTGGCGAAGGTTTAGAAGTGATGACACCCCAACAGCAAGCAGCACACTTAGTACCCAGATCTTTGTTTCTAATACCATTGTCTAATAAACAAACCAGGGCTTCTCGAGAAATGGCTGATACTCAGACAGAAAAGATACAAGACAAGCCTGGAATATCTTTTAGTGCTGGAAAATACGGAATACTTTTTTTTTTTTAAGGACCCAATAATAATGAGATATGTCAAAGGGAGACAGAGCACCCAGTGGGCAAAGTGGAACCAATCTGGGCAACAAAGGAAACAAAGTATTGAATTCTAATCCAAGCACAAGAGAAATATTTATAAATACCCCTAAACCCATGCTGTTATAAAAGCATTAAATAAATGGAATGGAATGGAATGGAATAGAAGAATAGAAATCTCATACAGGAGCAAGGGCTGGGTGGAGAACCATCAGGGATATTATAGAAGCTATTGGCCTGGGGGTAGGGGGTGGGGTGCTGCAAACAGACTGTTCTTCAAGGTCAATTTCAATTTTAAAGGCTGGAATTTTTTCTTTTATCTTCTATATAACACCACCTTTAAACTGTTGCCCTTAATTAACCATTGCCCCTGTTTCTGAGCTGCCTGCAGTCTCTCTGGTCTTCTAACTGAAAAACTGATTCCACTAGGAAAAATAAAACTCATCTATTAAGAGGATGAGATTTTTCAGCTTTTTTGTATGCACACGTGGGCATATCTCAAGTATCTGATGAAGAGTGGGTCATTTTACTATGATTAAGAAAGTGTGAATGAATCATGTTTTGAATCCCCATTTTCTCTATGAAGTCAGTGCAAAAAGAACAGAAACTTTGGAAAGCAGGTCTCCAGTTCACAACCAAACTTAGAACTTGTCTTCAAGGGTTCTTCACATTCTTTCCAGAACACTGGGCCTTGTGAAAGGCCCAATCAGCAAAAAAATAAAATACACACATCCACTTACTAATAGTAAAGTTTTTGAAGTTGATGGGATCTGCAGGTGAGAGTTTCTCATCTTTACAGGGTTAGGTATTGTACCTGGTGGGAGTTTTCTCTCCTCTGTGGTGAAGGAGACTCACTGTTTTACATATTAAACGACTCCAGTGTATTTCCTCCTAGCCCTGTCACCCTCTTTATTGAGGCAAAACCTATGTGATGGGTGTCCCAAAATGTTTGTTTCTGTAATTCCACTCAAGAGAAAACTAGATAGCCTCTGGGTCTACTTCATATCAGAATAAATCTGATGGAAGGGAAAATGGGGAAAGGGAACTGAAACCAGAAACTAAGAACTTTTTGTTTTAAACTTCAAAAGTACAGGAAGTGAACGTAATATTTTATGGGAAACTACACACTGCCTGTGGATCTTCACTACCAACCCGCGACACACACAAACACACACACCAAGCCACAGGCGACTGCTATTGGCAAATGCCTCCTCTCCAATCACCAGATCAAGGAAGGGATCTCTAGAGCCCCAACGCACCACCCACAAATGGGGTCTCTGGCAGCCCTCGGCTGCAGCCTACTAGTCTGGAATGACGGCGGGAAGGTGTTGCAAGGAAATCCCTTGCATGCTTTGTGGTATGTTAAAAATGCAGCATCATCCTCTCTGCTCTCTTTTTCCTTCGGCAGGAAAGCAGATTTCGAGGGCACAGGGAAACTGGAGGGGCAAAACGGCTGCTGGCCTCCAGGAGCCCTCGAGCTCCCTCCCTCCACACACCACCCCCCCCCCGTACACCCCCTCTCCCCCCCGCAGGCTCTAATTGCCTTTGCTCCAATGGGCCAGCAGCACCTTCACCAGTTTCCTCTTCCATTCACTCCAGCCAGGAGGGAAGAGGGAAAACAAAACTCTAAAAATAACTGCCAGCGTCTTAAAAAAAAAAAGCTTAGCTGCCCCCCCCCTCGCTCCCTCCCTTCTAGTCTCTGTCCTCCCCGCCCCCCTCCGCCCCTTTTGGGGCACATGTCTGCTTCTTACAACACCGAGGCACATGGTTCCAGTTAGGCACCGAACCCCATCAGGACGGAGAGGAAATCCACATCTGTGGGACGCTCCGCACGGAACCACCTCCAGCGAGGGAGGCCGGGGGACTGCAGCACCGAGATGAAGGGCTAGACCGAGGGAACGCTGCTCATGCGGTGAGAGGGGCGCGGGAGGCGGCGAGGGCGCGGGGAGGCCGGGGAGGGGTGGGCCCCGCGGTGCCCCCGCAGCGCGCTGTCGATATTTGCCCGCCTTGCTGCAACTTGCTGCAGTGTTTGAAAGAGTAGTAGGAGCGCATGGAGGTGGGGCCGGGGAAAGACCAGGCGGAGTGGTTGGGGGTGAGCGCGGAGGGGTGGGGACGCGGCGGTGCTGGGGAGGGGGGCTGGCCCGGAGGGGGGTGGGATGGGGGAGCGGGGGGGGGGGGGTGGCCCGGCGCTTACACATGTCACATGTGCTTTTTAAGACGGCCGGGAGCGCCTGCGAGCTGGATCTGGTGGAGGATGCTGCGGCAGGTGCTTCGCAGAGGGCTCCAGTCGTGCTGCCACAGGCTGGGCTTGTGCGTGAGCCGGCACCCGGTCTTTTTCCTCACCGTGCCCGCAGTCCTGACCATCACCTTCGGCCTCAGCGCGCTCAACCGCTTCCAGCCCGAGGGCGACCTGGAGCGCCTGGTCGCTCCCAGCCACAGCCTGGCCAAGATCGAGCGCAGCCTGGCCAGCAGCCTTTTCCCCCTGGACCAGTCCAAAAGCCAGCTCTATTCGGACTTACACACCCCTGGGAGGTATGGCAGGGTGATCCTCCTCTCCCCACCCGGGGACAATATTTTGCTCCAGGCTGAGGGGATCCTGCAGACCCACCGAGCCGTGCTGGAAATGAAGGTGAACCACAAGGGCTATAATTATACTTTTTCCCATCTGTGTGTGTTGAAAAATCAGGATAAGAAATGCGTGCTGGATGATATTATTTCAGTGCTAGAGGATCTCAGGCAGGCTGCCGTCTCCAATAAGACAACAGCCAGGGTGCAAGTGAGGTATCCCAGCACTAAATTAAAGGTACGCTCCTCCTGCATGCTTCTGCCAATTAAAGAGGCAGCACTTCATTTCTTGCCCTAAACAAGCAAAGAAAATGCAGAGGTCTCATCCTTAAGACTCAGAAGCTAATGCTTCTTTCATTTTGGGGGGGAGGGGGAAAGATGGGCAACTGAGTGAAGAAAACAGGCAATGAATGGTACGACTAGATCTTAAGAAATTCAAAGCCAAACAAAACAAATGCCAAAAAATGAAAAAAAAAAAAAATGGAAAAAAAAAGTTGTTTCTGAGACCCTGCAATTACATCTTTGTTCAGGGTTAATAAATCAGTGAATGGAAGGGGGAGGGGGAATCCTAAACAATTTGGGGGATTTCTTTTCATTATGGGGCTCGATGTATTTCTTATTACTGATTACACATCCACCTGGTGCCATGTTCACCTATTTACATCTTCAGCCTGGTTTGATTTTGACATGGAGAGATTTTGTGTTTTGGTGCCTTGTGAGTGTGTGTCTGGAAGCAGTGGATATGAATGTAGTAGGGATTTCAGGAATTATGTGTAAGTGTGTTAGCATAGCAAAAGAAGCAGAGACGTTCTATGTGTAAAAATGGGGATGTGCAGGTAACAGATGTTCCCGTAGACTGAGTCCTGTTACCCTCCTTTCCCGTCACAATATCCAAACCAAACCAAGATGATAGCCCAATAGCAAAGAAAAAAGAGAAAAATTCCACAGTCAGCAGAAGTTGCAAAAAAAAAAAAAAAGATTATTTCAGTATTAAACATATTATGCTGTTTGAACTCTCGATTCTCGATTCAAATTTTGTTGCTCAAATGAGATTTCTAAACTCATCCTACACTGTCAGGATTGAGCTGCTGCAGGCAATGAGGCATGCAGTCTCCAGGTGACTGAAGTTTCAGGGACAAATGTGACTTCCAAAAGAGTCACTGCACCATTTGTATGCTCGACCCTATGTGTGCTCAGAACCTGCACAACGGAGAACTCCCAGGACAGGTGTTTCCCAAGAAGGAGGAATTTTCTTTCTTCCAACGTGTATAAGGCTATGTGTGTGCTTCCATGGAGATAATGGAATAGGAGGGACCTCGTTTGGGTAAATGGATGGCCGAATATCATTAATATTTCTCTTTATGTATTTGAGATTTGAGATTTGAGTCAGCATCTATACACGATTTAAAAATAACTTTCTGGGGTTATTTTAGATACAAAGGCTCTTTATTGTGCATTGAAGGAGAGTTTTGTGCACTTAGAAACTAGGGATTCCTCAGGAAACCTCATAACCTGCCTCCTTTTAACACGTTGTCCTTGTTTAAATGCATCCAGAGGCTGACAGCGTTTCAGCTTTACAAAGCTGAGCAGTCCCTTGGGGTTTACTGAAACTAGACAGATGATTCATCAGCTTGAAATCTAGGTAAGGAAGGGCTTGCCTGCTTCACACTTATCGAAGGAAGCACGATGAATATATGTGGTTGGGCAGCATGCTTTTTGTTACCCGAATCCTTTGCCATCAACATTATCACTTGCTACAGGAAAGGATGCAGTGGAGGGAGAGGTGATCTTCTAGCCTAGTCTTTTAACTGAGTTCTTACCTATGCCGGACATCTGGTGTAAAAAGCCATTTGAAACTGTGTCATATTTAAGTTTCAATTTGTTTTCCCTGTGGAGGCAAGTTTGCAGATTATTAATGTGCATTATTAATTGGGTCCCTTATTTCCTTTATTCAGCAGTACTCTCAAGGTGTAAGAGCGTTGGCCAATCAGCCACTGTGAATATTTTGTTTATCCGTCAAAATCATTATGACATTTACAGTATAAACCCCTGAGGTCTTTAATTCATTCATTTAATATTTAGCTGTGCTCCTGTGATTTGCTAGGGGCTCTTGTAGGCCCTATGAGACAGAATTTGGGGTCAGAAAAACAAGGTTCTTATTCTCACAGGGCTTACAAGTAGTGTATGTCAGTATCCTCACCGAGAGTTGCCTGTGAGCAGGGATTCTGCAATCTTTGGGTTCCTCACTGAGCCAACACCATACTAGGCCTATCATTGGCGCTCCATCTAAACTTTTTGGCTGATTGACTGGTGGATCTACATCTTGGTAGGAGTCAGTGTATAATCATGAAAGAATGGAATAATTGATTACAAAGGCCAGTGTAATAGTATTAATAGAATTATTCTATTAACCATAAAAAGAACAGGAAAATTACACCTTGGCTCTATTCTGCTCCGTTCTAATGTCAGCGCTTCCACACATGTGCTGACTTGACTCTCACTGCATGGCATCAGTGGGAGTTATAGAAGATAATGTTTGGGAAAATGCATCTTTGAGTGTCTTCTGAGAGCAGTGGGTCCTCTCAAGCATCCAGATGCAATCTCACACATGCTAATGTAATATAAAATATAATTTGTGGAGTACCGTGGAGAGCTCGAATCCTATCAAAGGGTCTCCAAGGATGTCTAGGTTAAGAGCTCCTTGTCACAGAGCAAAATGAGATGGCCTCTTGTTTTGATTACATGTTATTTGGAGATGATTTTGATTCACATGTGGCAGTGGTTCTCAAGAAGTGTCCCTGGGATGTTGATGCATGGTAAAGTTTGAGAACTTCTGGTGTATGCGATTTGAGGGGAAATTTTGTACTTACCTTTTATGGCCCTCTAATTCATTTTGCTTTCCTCTGTCATACTTGGGTCACCTCTCTTCCCAACTCAATATGGAAAATTTTCATGGTGGAAGATGCCATTGATAGGCAGGGAAGCAGGAGTTGTGGGAAAATGCAAAATAAATAGCACTGGCTGGACAATTTGAGCAGGGATTGGCAGTCTCTTGACACGGAAGAAGCAGCAGGTCAGTTCTCAGAGATAGTCTGAAGATGTAGAAACACCGATTGACAGAAAGAAGCGACCAGAAACAGTTCTGACCATTGGAAGGACATCTTCCAAATATCACGAAGACACCCAAGTAGTCCTGAGCACAGAATGGTTTAGAACTTCTGAATAAACACGATTATCTTGCCAAAGTGATCCAGAGAAGCAGAGACAGGGAAAGTTGGCTGGTAACAGAGTCTCAGATAAAGCTGGTATGAAAAAAGCAGGAGTCAGCTTAGAATATTATAGAAGAAATGAAACATACACATTTTCAAAAACTGTGTGGAAAAGGTGCCCAAATCTGCAATTCCGACACCTGCATGATAGGAACTCTATAAGGGTGTCTCTAATTAAAATCTTTATATAATTATATCCATTATCATATTCCAGATGAGGCACGAAGTCATGTCTTATATTCCTTCTATGCTATTTATGTTCCCCCCAACCTAATTCAGTTCTTTATAGATAGTATTCACATCATTGATTAGTCTGTTGATTAATTTGTACATTTGTACTGTAATATCACAAAATTATCATCACTTTTCATACCTCTGTGGCATAATTTTATTTTTAAAGGTAGTCTCTACATTCTCCAGATTTCTATAAAGTGTTTTTGGCCCCAATAGTTTAGAGACCTTTTTTTTTTTCCCACCTAGTAAACTACATATTGTATAAGTTAATACAATGTGGCTAGACTGAATTTCTAAGTTAAATACATAACATATTGCTGAACCCAGTCTCTTGAATAAAATGAATCAGGTGCTCAACATCCTTAAGCAAGGACCACTCTGGACTCCAAGATCTTTACTCTGGCCACAGTAAAATGCACAAATAAAAAGAAGAAGCAGGCAAATGGGGTCCATAGCAAATGGTGAGAAAGAAATGAAGCAGATTTGATTCCCCTGCAGCCTGTCCTTCCCACTAAATTTCATTAATCCCACACCTATGAATAGATGTTGAACTGAAGTGTATGTGCTTCAATATACCATATTTAAGAACAGGAGCAAAGAAAGATCTTCCTGTTTCTTCATAAAGGACAGCACTTCTGTGGGGACATTTCCAGGTTTGGAAGATATTGCCATTGATTATTTCATTCCAGACTCAATGGAAGGGCAACCTAAGCCAACATGGAAAGTGAGGACCAACATTATTTTAGAGATTTCCAAGAAAGTTTGGTTCTTCCAGACCTCTTTCCCTAGTTTATTCTAAAATCTTGTAAGACATCCATGTCAGGATCTTCTCTCAGGATATTTTGATTTAAGCTTATCTTCCTGATTCTGTCTCTTGATGGGGGAAAACATTGCTACCTTACTGAATGTTCAGATTTATTGTGCTTTATACATAGCATATTATTGTTACAAGTTTGTGAGTCAGGGGAGTATTTTTATTCTCATTTTATAGGTAAGGAAGCTAACGACGAGGTTAAATGACTTGTACAAGGTCCCTGAGATAGTACACGTTGGAGCTGGGATTTGAATCCAGGTGTCCGTACTGAATTCTTAATCACAATACTACATTAGGTCCCATCACGCTCTGCGCCATTCTTTGTAACAACAGGCCTTTGTACTAAGAAAAATCTCGTGCCATAATTCCCAAGTCATCTCAGATCTGCATTAAAAGACCACTACTGATCTTTCACAGTTGTCCGCTGGCTCACTCAGATCCACTAGTTCATAAGATGGGGAAAGGAAGCTTCACTTCTCTTATTCATCCATAAGGGAGTGAAACTTCCAGTCTGGGCAAACCCCTACTGTATGCTGACCGAGAAACCTGCTACAAATTGTTTAGCAAATGCCTCACTGGCCAATGATTTCATCTTTAATATCATTTCACATCAACTCAAAACAAACCATGGCGAGGCTCCATGATCAACTGCAAGTGGGAAACCTACAGTGTGGTCTACAGTTTTCAGACAGGGTATTTTGTCCCAGACAAGCTTGGGTGTTTTTGTCTTAAATTGGCATCAGGAAAAATAATTGATGATATAGGTTGGGATAAGACAATGGGGAGTAAATTGGGAAATGTTCAGGAGCTCTAAGTTCTAAGCCCAGTTCTTTAAAGATCAGTTGTGTGTTAATGGATAAATCCCATCACCAATCTGGACTTCAAGTTCTAGCATTCTGATGTAACGTTCCACTAGGTAGTAGATGACTATCATTACGGTGGATTTGGGAATATATTCTAGAATATTTTTCCTGTGGAATAAAGTAGATGTGTTTGGTTAGATCTGAACTATGCTGTTCAATAATGGTAATCACGGTTTCCTAATGAAGTTATTGTATATATATTTCCTAGCTACCGAGTCAGGATAAGTTGGTTTATTAAATTTTTCTGACTGGTTTAAAAACTGTTCCTCGTACACGGGGCACCTGGGTGGCTTAGTCAAGGTTGAGCGTCAGACGGTTGATCTCAGCTCAGGTCGTGATGTTATGGTTGGGGAGTTCGAGCCCCATATGGGCACTGTCAGTACAGAGCCTGCTTGGGATTGTCTCTCTGTCTCTCTCTGCCCCTTCCCTGTTTGCAGTCTCTCTCTCTCTCTCTCTCAACAATAAATAAACTTAAAAAATAAAATAAAATATGGGGTGCCTGGGTGGCTCAGTCAGTTAAGCATCAGACTTTGGCTCAGGTCATGATCTCATGGTTCGTGGGTTTGAGCCCCATGTTGGGCTCTGTGCCGAGCTCAGAGCCTGGAACCTGCTTCAAATTCTGTGTCTCCCTCTCTCTGTCCCTTTCCCACTCATGCTCTGTCTCTCTTTCTCTCTCTCTCTCTCAAAGACAAATAAACATTAAAAAATAAAACTGTTCCTCCATACAAAGAAGGCAAAGAGAGACCAAAGAAAGAAGCAGGCCACCCTAGATTGGTAGGTGTCAAGGTTTAATGAGCAAGAGAACTTCTATATGAAGCTTTTCCTGGGCAGCCACAAGATGAGTAGATCTCTATACCTGCCTGTGAGAATCTTAAAAGTCTGTATACAAGCCTGTGTTCAGTTACATACACGGTCCAGATGGTCTCAACAACACATTGCTTTCTCAGGGCTGCATCCTTGAAAACATCTCTCACTGTGAGAATAATGGACAGTATGTATATTGCAAGGCCAGGGGAAGAGGTCAGGAGCCTCTGATTACCCAGGTCAAGCTTATGGGTCAATCAGAGGTCATGTCCTCTTAATGACCTCCTCCAACACTGAGCATCCAAATGGGCAAAAGGCTTGCTTGATGGGGGAGCTATCTCCTTCTCCTTGGCTTCAACAAAGACCTATTTTTAACTAAGGTAAATAATTTTCATAATTTTATTTATACTCTCTTCATGTTTGAAATTCAAGGATTAAGGGATGGTTTAAAAAAAAAAAAAGGAACAGAAATGGTTCTCTCCATTCTTCTTTTCTTACTCTCAGTTGATCTGCTGGTGTTTCCCTCAGTGGTGCAGGACCACCAAGAGCTTGGGGTAAGAGTGGAGAAAAGAAGTCAAAGAGACACAACATGGTGGGAGTGCAGGAAGAACTAAGGCCACTCCCCCCTCCGAAAGAAACCACTCCTTTGCCTCTCCTGCCACTTTAAGCAATGATAAGCTCTGACAGTTATTTTCTCAGCCTTTTCTATTACAGTCATTATTTAACTGAAACAAGCTATTATATTTTGCGTTTCAAAATACATTGTGTTTGGAGAGTATTTTCCATTTTAACCCAATAGCTGTTACATCATTATTGGACCACTTTGCTTTTAATTCAATTTTAGAGTGATCAGCATATGTTCAAGCCTATTCTAGATACTTCCAAGCACTTCTGTATGTGCTCAGTATAAATATTTTTAAAAAAGGAGTCTGGAAATTCCTAGACTCTAGATTTGTGTAAGACGGCTCTAGATTGAACAGCAAGTCTGTTTCTTCCCTGAGTCAAACAGATCACCTTGGGGCCCCCTCCCCAGGGTGGAATCCTGGGAGTAACTCATTTCTCTGGATTGTTTCTGCCCCTGTGCTGGTCGATAGGATTACATTTATCCCAGCCCTGGCACGCAGAAACGTTTAGGCAATGCTTCTGGTTAAAAAGGGTGCCAAGTTGCATTGTAAATAACAAAATCAATTTCATTTTGTTTTCTAAGACCTTGTTCCCTAAAGTGTTACATATGGACGGACAGGCAGCATCAGTATCACCTGGGACATTATTAGAAATGCAAATTCCCGCATCTCACCTGACAGGAGTCTGCATTTTAACAAAGCCCCTAGGTGATTCATGCATTTGAGCATTTGAAAAGCTCCGGTCTAAGACACAAGGTGGACCTCTGCATTCCTCATTCATGGCTGAGCTTGAAATAACGTGTCAATTCAGACCAAGAACACCCTAAGAAAATTGAGTAGTTGAGCCTATAGCCATATCATTCAGGCACGTGATAGAGATGTTGAGGAAATGCCTGGAGAATTAGCAAGCAGCTCTTCCGCATGGAGAAACCCTCGTCCGTATCAGCTGTCGTTGGGAACTGTCACCTGGTTAAGCTTAAAGCTGATTACTGTCGTTCAATATTTTCCAAAAATGTTGAAATTAAATCTAACCATCTCTTTAAGAAAAAAACATCAGCAGCATTTTTCTCAAGGCCCTTTGCAGTTTTTTTTTCACGAGAGTGGCAACATTAAGGCCTAGTTAGCCTAATTATGTTAATATAATATGAGAACACAAGGTATAGGAACTATCCATAGGAGCAAGAGTATTTGGGAAAATGAGACGCGAAATTACAGTGGGGCATATTTTTAAAGTGACGTTGCAATCCGTGCTTTTCTCACGATTATTATGGCAGAGCCATTCACTGAAATCAAGGCTTATTCTCTGTCATTCAGAGAAATTCGGGACCTCTGAAAGGTACCTGATGAGCAGCACTCAGAATGAATGGACTCTGTTTAGTTATAGGATTTGTGTTAGAACAGCCAATGTTTTCCCTCCAGAGCTACCCTGCCAATACGGGGAGGGCTCACGTGGGCCACTCTGACTTTCCTCTGCTGCCTCAAAGGCTGAAGGCAGAGTACTTACTGGCTCTGGATTCTGGAAAGTGGTTGTACATACACAGGGTTCTCATAGCCTCAGGAGGTCCTGAATGTTTGTGGCAGGTGGAGGCTTGCCTGGATGGATCAGGTTCAGCCTCAAAGTTTACACTTCTTTTGAATGTTCAAGTCTGTTCTTTCACCTCACCAGGTTTCTTAATTACCTGGAGGGAGAGTGTATTCTTTTTTTTTTTTTTAAGTTTATTTATTTATTTTGAGAGAGACAGCACAAGCAGGGAGCAGGGGATAGGCAGAGAGAGAGAGAGAGGAATCCCAAGCAGGCTCCACACTGTCAGAGTGGAGCCAGATGCAGGGCTCCAACTCACAAACTGTGAGATCATGACGTGAGCCAAAACAAAGAACTGGACGCTTAACCAACTGAGCCACTCAGGCGCCCCCAAGAGTATTCAGTTCTGATTGGCACAATAGTTTACGCTAATGTGGGGAAGGTGCACATTTGATTTGAAAGTCATTCCTGTGCACACTCATCTAGGTAATGATTGTGTCGACTCTGTGCCAGGCTCCATCTTGGTCCCTGGCAATTCCATGAGGTACAAAACAGATGTGCATTTGCCCTCCAGGTGCTTAAGCCTGGCAAAAAAGGCAAAAATCACACGAATTCACATCTACAGATTATCATGGAAGAAAAGTGGCACTGTGAGAGTGGAATACCAAGTCTTGGGGTGTTGGATACTGCTGCCTTCTGAGGAGGTGACTATGAGCTGAGATCTAAGGGGTGAGGAGGTTAACGTGCATGGCTTGGATGGTAGACACAAGAGAACAAAGGGGACGACAGGCACCTTAGAAGCATTGGATAAGAGCCACCGCGGGGGAAGGTACGGCGACGATGGGAAGGGACATTGTAAGAGTTTCTTGAGCATTGATGTAACACAAGTCAGATCCAGGTCTATGGATCTAGATTATCTGGGTGTAGATCTTTGCTCTGCCCCGTTAGTTGTATGACTTTGTACAAATGTTGTAACCTCTTCAGAACTCAGCTCCCTCCTCATAGTCCCTACCTCATAGCACTGAGAAGACTAAATGAGTTCATGATACCTAAAAGCAGTGCTTCTCAAGCTCTAATTGTTACCTCAAGCTCTAAATGTTACCTGGGGATATTTTCAAAAATACAGATTCAGTTCCAGGAGGTCTGGTGTGGATGAAAGTCTGCATTTCTAGCAAGTGATGCCGATGCCACTGATCCATGAACCCCACTGTGAGCAGGAGCCGTATACGGCATTAGAACAGCACCAGGTTCATTGTAAATTCTTAACAGCAGCTAGGGGCTTAACTCCATGAGCACTGATACTCTGCCCTTAGCCAGATTAGGTGAAAAGCCCTTTTTGTTTCAACCCTCAAAGCTGAAAATCTTTCTGTCATATGGTCGTCATCCTTATTTCCTTAGTAAGTGCAGATCCCTCTGTTTTTTGCACTAAAGACCTTAAGCTGCCTCCAGGGTTATCATTCTGACCTCTCTTTGCTAAGGATAGTAAAGAGCAGATAAGGAAAATGTGGGACCTTGGTTCTCTGCGTTCACTGGGTTTGGAAGTATCTCAGAGGTTACGTTTTTGTGATGTTCTTAGCAGAGCTAGCCTCGACCACTTTCTCCCTGCTAGGTGTTTGTGACATTCTCGTTCTCCTTCTGTGTCTCTGATGGTTCTCTACTTCTTACTGGCTCCCTCTTCTTACTGTCCCCATTTTATAATGGCCCCCCATAAAACACTCTTTTTCGTTGTCTTTTCTCTCCATATTCTCTCTCATTCAAGCCCAACATCTATTTTCTTCCACTGTCTATGACTGTTGAATAGCACCTCTATGCTGCCATTTACTCAAGCTCCGAATCTCAGTCACCTGTAATTAACTCTTTCTCCCCCTCCCCCCAACCAGCCAAGACATATACATAGTAATAGCTAATTAACTGTTAGGTCCTGATCATTCCACCGCAGAAGTCCTGCTAGCATGGTCCTTGGACCAACGGCACCCACACCACCTAGGAACTTGTTCAAGATGCGAATTCTCAGACCTCATTCCAGATCTGCCGTAACTCTGGCAATGGTGCCCAACAAGCCCTTTGGTGACTCTGATTCCTACGGAAGTGAGAGAACTCCTGCTCTGCAATAGTGGTGATCGGTCTTGGCTGAGTGTTGGAATCACGAGGGGAGATTTGACAATACTGATGTGGGGGTCTCATCTCCACAGATTTTGATTTAATTAGTCTCGAAGTGGCATGGGCATTGGGAATTTAAAAAAAAAAAAACAAAAAACAAAAAACCCACAAAAACAAAACAAAACTCTGCTGATTAAAATGATTACCAAGTTTTCAGACCAAGGTCTCTTTCAAATTTCAGTTTTTCCTTTTCTTTCTCCTGTCCCTCCCTTGGGACTTCATTACTCCTTACCTACTTTATTTATGTGATAAACTAATCTCTCTCCTATAATTTCTCACACTTGGAATGTAGCCTGTGTAACAGGACTATAAGCATCTCTTCATTATATTTTTCTTCTAACCAAATCTTGCAAGCGCTTCCCATTGCCTAGAGAAGAAATTACAAACTCCTGACCACGGCCATGGAGAACTTTCCTTGTCCAGGGCACCAACTTTCCTTATAGTTTCCAGTTGCTGTACATCCTACGCTGTCACCAAACCAAAGTTAGGCCAACCCTGAACTTTCCTGTCTTCTTACCTCCACTCATACTGTTACATTTGCTTGGAATTTCTTTCACACTGTCAAATTGGCACACATTTCTTAAATGCTGGAGCCCCAAAGCCACTTTTTCCACAGAGCTTCCCTAAGTGCTTCCAAAGGTAGGAAACACTTCCATGCACGTTAGAGGTACTTTGAAGGCAGTTTCCTTAATCACAGTCTAAGTTTTATTATTTGTTGAAAGTCTTTGATGAAATAAAACTGTATGTGCCTCATGAACCAAGAGAGCTGGTAGCCTTCATTACGTAAATTGACTTGTCTGGGAGGAGCTAGCCAATAAGGAGGTCTGTGGGACAAGCCATTGGGGGAAATGTCTAAGAGAACAGGGAAGAAAAAAGCCTGCCACAGTGAGTCTGACATTCTAAGGCTGTCTAAACCCCGAAGATAGATGGCCACAGAAAGACACTGAAAGCTGTTCCTGTGAGTGGTCTTAAGATGGCACAAGCAATGTTGGGCTAAAGAGACAAAAGGCTGGGACGCCTGGGTGGCTTGGTTGGTTAAGCGTCCAACTTCAGGTCATGATCTCGTGGTTCATGGGTTTGAGTCCCACGTGGAGCTCTGCACTGATGGAGCAGAGCCTGCCTGGGATTCTCTCTTTCCCTCTCTCTCTGCCCTCCCTCACTCATGCTTTCTCTCTCTCTCAAAGTAAATCAGTCTCATAAATGAACTTAAAAATAATAAAGAGACAAAAGGCCATCAGAAGAAGAAAAGAGAGCCATTTTACCCACCTGTATATAGCACACATGTGACTTTAGCTCACGAGAGACTGCAGGAGGCATGGTATGGCTTGGGCACAAGGTAGGGCTGTCAGATTTAGCAAGTAAAAATATGAGGCACCAAGTTAAGTTTGAATTTTGGATAAATAAAGGATAATTTTTTAGTAGAAATGCATCCTATATATTGCATTCTTTACTTATCTGAAATTCAGATTTAACTGGGTGCCACGTATTTTATGTGGCAACCTAGCAGTAAGAGAATTCACAGAATCACATCTGAAGACCACAGCACCAACTTCAGTGAGTCAGGACCAGTGCCAGTGCTAGCTGATGTTAATGGCAATCAACCAGGGGACTGGAGAGGAAGACCATGGAAAGTGTTTTGGGAAATAATAAAGAGAGCAGAAAGACTCCCAGAAATGTAAGGGTAAAAGTTTTCAGGGGCCAGAGTTCCCATCTTAAATTTTTTTTTTTTTTAACGTTTATTTATTTTTGAGACAGAGAGACAGAGCACGAATGAGGGAGGGTCAGAGAGAGGGAGACACAGAATCCGAAACAGTCTCCAGGCTCTGAGCTGTCAGCACAGAGCCCGACGCGGGGCTCGAACTCACGGACCATGAGATCATGACTTGAGCCGAAGTCGGACGCCCAACCGACTGAGCCACCCAGGCACCCCCAGAGTTCCCATCTTAAAGTGAAGGTACAAGCAAGTGAAATTTAAGCTCTTGTACTACAACCTTATTTGTATATTCCGTCCATAGGAAACCCAAGTACTGTTTTAATAGTTCCAAGTGTTTATTTGCTAGTGAAATCAAAATTGAATGAGGAAAAGAAACTTATTCAAAGAGTCTACAAGCTAAAGATTCCATTCAGCAGTCTTTTGTTTTATATTTTAAAAAATACTTATGCACAAGAAAAAATTTTAATGAAAGAAAATAGATGATGGATGTAAATTAGTGAAAATCTGTTGCATGGGAATATTAGCAAACCAAAATATGAACTCCTAGACAAGATAGGTTACCCTTCCATGTATGAAATGTTGCATTAGAAACCGAGATGAAGCATGTTATTAAACATGCGTATAACAGCACAAAGGAGTGTATGTGCTATTTAGAATCTGTCTTATTCTCCTTCAAGACTATAAGACTTTTAAGGGCAGGGATCATATCTGATTCACACTTACTAGCTTAAAAGAAATGTGAGAAAATTCTAGCTTTTCATTTCTCTCTTCCCAGGAACCAGATCTTCCTGCACAGTGCAGTTTGTGGGATAATCTCTTTAGGGCAAATTCCTGGGGGGAGGAGGCAGAGCCTGAGTAATGGAGCATGAGGACAGGGATGGTGGGGCACCAGTAAGTGTCCCCAGAGACAGACACGTGCCCTGCTGGAGCTCCCAGGGCCCTGGGAAGCCCAGGGTCTGAACTAGTTTAATGACCCCTTTTCATAGATAGAGCATACCTCTCTAAGGGAATGGCACATAAAACTGGTATTAGCAACTTAACGTTTATTATCGTCTCATTCTTTCCAGCCATTTTTTACCTTGGGGATTATTTTTAAGGAACTGGATCCTTTCTAGGCTGAGAAACTTTAGACTTTTTTTTTTAATTAACTAATCACATCTTATCAGTATGTTACTAATCACATCTTAACTTACTAAACAATATCCAAGTTTATATTTCTAGTTAACTTTTCTCAAAAAGTTTTTTTTAATCAAAAAAAAAAAAGTCTTAATGTTTATTTATTTTTTGAGAGGGAGAGAGAGACAATGTGAGGAGGGAAGGGGCAGAGAGAGAGGGAAACACAGAATCCAAAACAGACTCCAGACTCAACACGGGGCTTGAACCCACGAACTGTGAGATCATGACGTGAGCAAAGTCTGACACTCAACTGACTGATCCATCCAGATGCCCCTCAAAAAGTTGTTTATTAATTTGATGTTATCTTCCTTGACTTTTTCATGATAGAAGAATATTTCGTTAATTGATAACTAAACTGATAAGAGATTCTCACATTTCATCTTTCCCTCAACTTAGTATCCAGAAAACTTACTGATGATGTTAAACATATAAGCATGGACAATCCAGTCCATTTAACCTAAAGTAACAAATGTTTTTATTGAGGTGGGAGGTAGGGGTCTTATTGATTGAGTCCCTCTTTTAAAATTTTTAAATAATGATGAAGAGGGTAATAAAAAAGAAACAGACAAACCTTTGAATCCGATCTTGTCATTTACTAGCTCTATGACTCAGACATGCTACTTAATGTCTTTGTCCTTCAATTTTTCTGTTAAAAATTGTATTATTAATATCCTTTCTGTAGAGTTTCAAAATTTCTGGCACCTGGTAGTTTCTTAATAAATTATAGGTATTTTTTAATATAAATCAACATTATAACAACACCAAGGAAAGATTAGGAAACCAGGTGAAAAATCTCTCACAATCCCATTCACCAATTCTATACACAATTTATTTCTAGTCTTTAACTATAAAATACACAGTTGTCATATATGTCATATGTCTTTTTTGATTCTATTTATTTTCATTTTTTCACAAGCATTTTCATAATTATAATTTTATCAGTTGTTCAAAAGTCTGGCAAGTGACTGCGACATAATTTACTTAATTGTTCATTTATTGTTATCTTTAGAGTGCTTCTGGGGCAGAGTTTTTGGAACTGATTTTTACTATCTTTAATAGGCTTAAGGAAGAAAGCAAAATATTCTGGCTTCTCAATAGAAGCTATAGGAAAAGAGCATTTTCTTCCATGATTTAAGATGTCTCTTTTGTAAGTATATGCACTTATGAAAACAAGATACAAATGTAGGTCAACAAGTTCCAGGGGAGGAGGTGTCCCAAGAAAAATCCTGGATGAAAATTAGAAGGACCTGATTTATTTGTAGACCAACTCCAAAATGCTGTGAAATACTTTGTTAAGGACCACATCCAAGATTAAGCTTCTAAGAGTACCTTGTGGCTTATCCTATTATGAAGTAATTGTTACAGCTTTTCACTTGCTATAGCTCAGTGATTCTCCAAAGAAACAATTCAGGAACTTTCCAATTTTATGGTGCCATGGGCCCCTCCCCAGACCACTGAATTTGAATCTCTGGGGAAAGGGCCCAAGCATTGGTATTTTCGAAGTCTTTGTATGAATGAATGCAGGGATAACCAAATTGAGAAACACTGAGGGACCTTAGACCAGAAGATCCCACCATCCTATCCAGCAATTTTGCAACGGATGAGAGGATAAGGGGCAAATGCTATTTCCCCTGAGCCTCAGCCTCTGAGGTCCCAAAGGAGAGAGCATTTGCCTTGACAGCAACAATCACACCATTTCCCCACCAGGTAAATTACCTCCATGGGAGCTCTTTAGCTAAATAAACAACTTCATCCTCTCCTATAATTCCTTAACCTGGTATTGACTGGCCAGAAGTATGATGTCTTAATCAATTTGTTATATTCCAAAGATGTCTTGGATTACTCGCCATTGGGAAAATATATCCCTGGACACTTCAAAAGGCACGCTTACTTAGTACATTTCTGTAAGGAGATTAATAAAGAAAACCTGGTGGCACGTGAAAAATATTGTTATGGTGATACAGCCAAAGGTAATAAATCTTGACAGCTCAAAGAAGTATAATACCAGGACTTGAAATAGACCTTCACTTTTATTAAGTTGTTATTAACCCCTTAATTTTCACCAATACCTTCATATCCTGAGGTGGTCACGGTTTGCTACTGTGCAACCAATTCATTAATGCTATCCATCGTTAGTCCGTCCTTTTGATAAGTGCAGAGACAGAAGTAAAGGATACGTGTTGAATGAATGAAAGATCAAGTGACTTCGTGATCTTTTTAATTGTCACATATTGAGTATTAAAAACATGATATTAAGGAATTTCAAAATATTCCCAGTCTCAGCTTGCCAAACTTTACTTAATCTTCAGCTAAGTACACCCCATGTCTTGTATCTTTTCACCTGTGAAAATAATATTATGCTTCCTTTTGAGACATAAGAGTTCTGGGAAGGTCAACTACTAGTTTTAGTAAGCTTGAGACTTCTAATTCATTCATAAACAGATCCTGGCTTCCCCAGATCAGTGTGGCAAATCAATTCAGATTAAAACAGTATTAACACCATGTCTAATTAAAGGAAAAGTACGTTCATTAAAGTGCAATGAATATTTAAAGTAGTTCCAACTACATAGGAGCCCTAACAATTTAAGTGCCCTTCTTGGGTCAGTAGAGAGCTTTTCCATTAGCATCCTAGCGGATTCACAAATCATATACTCCCTCGCTTATTGTGTTTAAATGGCAATTATAAATCACCTGATAGAATGAGGTAAAAGGATGTCTTCCTAGTCCACATGAATGATAGGATGTGTGCCCCTGGCCACTGAAAACTCAAAATTATGTATCACAAAAAAGGAAGTTATCCCATTTGGTTCCTCTTTTATTTACTGTTCTAAATACTATTCAGTAGTTGTGCCATGTGCGCCTTAAAGGGGCCTAACGTAAGTATCGTCGTTTTGTGCATAGATGCTCATAAGCCTTCATTAAGAGAAATTTTGGCAGGTTATCTAATCTACAAGTATCAGAAAGCCTTGTTTATACATTCTTTCAGTAACCTATTCGCTATTTAATGTCTCTCTTGAAGAAAATTATTCCTCACATCGATTTAGAATAGGTGTTTCTATTTGTTCTTTCTTCGGTGAAGAAGGAGAACCCTGGTCATTATAATGTATTTTTTGGAACCATCTTCTACCTGCGACCTTGGGAATGGTCATTATATTCTGTTGGTCTTTTCCTCTCTGGCCCCATAATCTCTTATTGTAAACCTCATTCTTTAACCTCACAGCCTTTTGCTTTCAGCAGGCTTTTAAGTTTGGGAAATTGACGTGTGTCCTGGGTCTTAAACACATGTGTTGCATTCTTTATAAAGATATGCAAGCATCTTCCATGCTCCAAACTCCCTACTCTGTGTATCTGCCTTATCCCAATGAATAGCCTTTCTCAATAGAGATATATTCCATGCTTACATTGATTCAGACACGGCGCTAGCCTGGGGAGTTACAGAGATAAGTACAGATCCTCTTTTCCAGAAACCTAGTCTAGTGAAGAAGGAAAACAACTAAATGGGAAGCAATCAGTAAAGTGTGGTAACTTGAATCTTAAAGGTGAGTCCAAAATGATTCAGAGCTTTGAATAAGCCAGTATTGGTGCTATATCAGATTCAGCCTCCTCAGGGGTTCTATTAAAAAAAAAAAAATTACTCTTTGCTGGTGGGAGAAGTCTTTCAGAGATGCTTATTTCACTTGGTAATAAATGTTTTCTTTTCAAAATGTATTCATTAAAATCGAGGTCAATGGAAAGCTGCTCTCTATAAGCAAGGAAATATTTTGCTACGATCAGTTACTCTGAAGGTTATGAAGTCAGCATAAAATCCCAATAATGTTATAGACTTAAAAAATGAATACCAAGCAGGAAAATTTTATGGGTATGGACCAAGAAATATCAAGATGAAAAAGCATGAGGGTTATTAATCATCCACAAGACCTGGCCAGAAGATTGTTGGATAGTGGAACTTTCCATGACCCCAAAAATCATCCCACCCTGAGGTCTTTCCTCCCTGATGTATAGTAATGGTTAAGATAATCATGAGATTATTTAACCAGCAAAAATGAAGCATGGACACAAGTACAAGGCATCTTTCATAAATCGTAAAGCAACGGCCACTAAGATGTTGAAATTGTGAAGCAACCACAGCTAAAATGCTGAGCATTTTTACTGATTACAAAGAATAAAGGGTTAATTCCTACTTTCGTTTTGAGTAATATCTGATTTAACAAATGTCGCCAACTTAGTGACCAGTTGGGTGGTAAATCAGCATTTTTGTTCCCATTAAACAAATTAGTCACTTTTATATCTAAGAAAAGGTCACATTAAATCTTTTCAGAACAGAATGGGTAAACATAATCTTCAAAAGATATCTCACATTTTGACTGATTGAAAGATGCTCAACGTATGCTTCTGAGAGTTACAGTGTATATAGAAATTGCAGGATGCCAAAAATCCTTGTTGAGAAACATAAAATAGAAATGGGCCTTTTTCTTTTCTCATAAGGATTCTTTGTATTAGTAAAGTGAAGTGCAGCATTAAATAATTACCCAGTGATGGGGTGCCTGGGTGGCTCAGTCGGTTGAGTGTCTGACTTTGGCTCAGGTCATGATCTTGCAGTCTCTGAGTTCGAGCCCCCCATCAGGCTCTGTGCTGACTGACAGCTCAGAGCCTGAAGCCTGCTTCGGACTCTGTGTCTCCCTCTCTCTCTGCTTCTCCCCTCCTCACACTCTGTCACTCTCTCAAAATAATAAATACATGAAAAAAAAAAATTACCCAGTGAATTCAGTCTTCACGAATAGAAAAACCAGTGAGTTGTATCTGACAGTCCTAGAGCAACACTTTGATTTTTCCTTTATTTAATTCAGTAATTAATTCAGTAATTCAGTAATTATTTCTTGGTTTTGATTGTTGTTCTTTGTTTTAATTTGGAGATAGTAAGACTGCGGGTCAAGAAGTCTCTTTCATCTCTGGAGAACTAAATTCTTTGGAGGCAAGGATAGCCCAGGGCGTATCTGATGTAGATCCACGGGAGCAGTTCTACCAAATAGGGTGTTGTGCACTAACATAGACTGAGTAATTGTCAAAGTCCAGTAAGACTGGATTGGAGCCAGTACTCTTACCGCAGTACCTACATTCTTACTTCTAAACCATTGACTACACATTGACCACACAGGTTCTTCAGTCTTTAGTTTGGTTGTAGATAATATTTCTAAAGTTATTCCTGATGGTTTTCATGGGAAACTCAAGATTAAAAGTGGAAAAGGTTTCACTGTATCATCAAATTCACCCTCACCCAGAACTAATAAAAGTATATTCCCTACAGCATTTTTTTCCAAAGCAATTTAGGCAGTTTTATTAAGTTCAATTTATGTGCACCTCACTTAATTGATCGAATTTCTGCCACTTTTCTTGGAATACTCCTCTAAAGCCCTAATAAACCTGACTAATATCATGACACTTCTCTATTAGAAAACTATTTCTCTTTATTATGATATTTCATTATTCCTTTTTTCTATTAACATAGAATGACCCTAAATAATTCTTCTTTTTCTAATAAGTCATGCTGATGCCTAGTTTTTATGAAGACCAGAAATCAAAGTCCATATCCTGGCATTGTGGAATAGGAACCATTGAAAATAGAAATATATTGGATGTAACTTTAAAATGATTCTCTTCCTGCCCCAATTTGGACTGGGGAAAACTGGCAATCAAAGTCCTTCTACTTTTATTTAATAACTACCACTCTGAGGGGCCTCAGAATATGCGAAGAGATTGAATATTGATTATCATCTAATGTTTATTTATGTATTTTGAGAGACAGAGAGAAGAGATTGAATATCGATTATCATCTAATGTTTATTTATGTATTTTGAGAGACAGAGAGAGAACCATTGGGGGAGGGGTAGAGAGAGGAGGTCAGAGGCTCTGAAGCAGGCTCTGGGCTGACAGCAACAATCCCTATGTATGGATCGAACTCCTGAATACGTGAGATCATGACCTGAGCCCAAGTTGGACGCTTAACCAACTGAGCCACCCAGTGGCTCATATAATGAATAAAGGATTCTATCATCATATAATAAATAAAGGATTATGGAATTCTCACTGTGTACAAGCTGGTAATAGATTGTGTGTTTCTGATGCAGCAGAAACACTATCCCTTGCCAGTAAGGAATTTACAGTTTAGTTGACTTGGTTGGATAAGGTCACAACACAGTCGTCTTGTCATGTACATACAGTAAATACATGAGGCAGTAAATGCCCAATGAGGTAGGCAGACACTACTTGCTATAGAAAGGAGTTCAAGGAATAGTGGATCACCTTTGTCTTTCCCTCGGGCTTTTGGGATGAAGTGGGATTTAAATTAATTCCTAAAGCAAAGATTGGAATCAGCTGGAGAACTTCAGGGAGAGTCCCTGGGAAGAGAGCCCTCTTCCCTGAAGAGGAACCCATCTTGAGAGCACACCCAACTGGGTGGCAAACCATTTTTATTCTCATTAAACAAATGGAGAGAATTATTGTATTTCCTAGAACTGGCCCAGGTAGGCTGATTAAAATCATTTGAGAGAACTCAAAAAATGTGTAAATTCTCTAGGTCAGGCTTTCTTAAGCTTTGGCACTCTTGACATTTTGGGCCTAATAGTTCTTAGTTGGGAGGGGCTGCTCTGTGCATTATAAAATGTTTAACAGTATCTCTGGTCCCCACCCACTAGACTTAGGAGTGTCTTCCTCTTCGCCCCCGTTGTGACAACCAAAAACAAACGTGTCCAGATGTTGCTGAATGCCTCCTGGGGTACAAAATTTCAAGAACAATTTTGAGAACCACTGCCCTGGTTCTAAGAACATTGAGGGAAAGGGTTCTCTCATACTCTCGTCTCCTTCTGTAACACCGACCATCAAGAGAATTGTCTTTGTCCCTAACCTAAATCCCTCCTATTGCATGTTATAAATCCCCTTCTTTAGTGGCCTCAGAGTTGTGCCTTCATGTCAGGAGCACTCCGTCCCCTTGGCAAGATGCTAGGCTATATAATCCCTAGAGAATTTCTAGGTGCTCTGGGAAAACCGCTAAGAAATGCTCACTAATATCTCTTCTCCACTTAGGAAAAACCTCTCTCGTCTTGTTCACTTGTCCAAACTGTAGTCCTATTTAGATTAGAAACCTATTTCAATTGTAAATCCCTCTGGTGGGGGAAGCTCAGCTTTAGGAGAGAACACAGCTGGTGCTTCCTGGATGTTAAATAATTCATCTTCCTCATTTTGGAGAGTCAGAAACAGCCAAGCTGAGATGCTAAATCCTCAAGGTAATATTGCAAAACCTAGTCCCTGGCATGAAAGAGGGAAAAGGCCTACTAAATCACAGCAGCCATCCTCCACAGCTTTAAGAAAAGCTGTAGAGAGAATGCTATTTGCTAACCTGATTTTTCCCCATTTTGGTAACACAGGAAAGATAGGTTGCCCCGAGAGAATTTTATGAAATGCGGTTAGGAAGAATCAGCCTTTCTACATTTTATATAGTCATGCCTGTGTCACTCATGCATATAGCTCATTTTTCAAGTGCGGTATTTTGACCCTCCGAGAAAATATGTCCCCCAGAAGTCAAAAGGTAATCGTGGAACAGGAGAGTCACCTGCTCAGTTGCAGTTTGTAGACAATAGATGACATTCAAACAACTGCTTGGCGTTAAAGTTTTCTCATTAATGGTTCTATTCTCACACTTGGCTATTGATTGCATCATCTATTTCAGTCCAAACTGTCCTAGTACGCGTCCTAAGCTCATCTTGGATCTTCTCGTTGCTTTCCTTATTTTTTTTTTTTATAGTATACAACGCTTTTTTAATTTATTTTTGAGAGAGACAAAGAACGTGGGCAGGAGAGGAGCGGGGGGGGGGGGGGGGGGGTGGTGCGGGAAACACAGAATCTGAAACAGGCTCCAGGCTCTGAGCTGTCAGCACCGAACCCAACGTGGGGCTCCAACTTGGGAACCGGGAGACCATGACCTGAGCTGAGGTCGGACGCTTAACCGACGGAGCCACCCAGGCGCCCCCATATTATACTTTCAAAACTGCACTAAGTCCTCCAGAATGCACAGCTTGTGCAACAGTGTCCCACAGTAGTATCAGCACTTTTTTCAGGTAACTAGTAATCTAGTAAACTAGTGCTTTTATTTCTGTGTCCTGAAAGAGGTAACATTCTTACCAGAAAACCTGTTTTACATTTTAAAGAGACGATCTTTTTCTTCATATGTGACAGGGTCCATATGTGGGCCACTACACCTGTATGCTCCACTCAACCAAATGTCTTGATTATGAGACTCTAATGAGAATTTATAATGCTCAGCGATTGCCGGAACTTTTATGTTTTAATCTATGCTGCTTGAGTGGTTGACTGCATGCAGTATAAGCAATCAAAGCTACCAAACTCCAGATTTTTCCATTGGTCAGGGTCGGTAGTTTTGTATTAGTTTCACTGAGAGTCAATACAGACAAAGGTAAAAGGCAATAGATGTCTGTGTGCAACCATCGCAGTTATCAAGACAATACAAATTTCTAAAATGATCACTTGGTTCTGTATCCAGGGGGATTTTGTCAGGGTACGTAGATAGACAAAAATTGAACTTTCCAACTGGAAATTGTCCAGCTGTGATTTGTAACAGCTACATTCTTTTGAAAAGGACGTTGTGGTCATTAGAACAGGGGAGATGGGAAGAGAGGGTGAATTCTATTAAACGAGATCTCACTTTGGGTTCATTTGTTAAAGTCTTTCCTCATCTCATAAGAACAAAGGGGAAAAAGCCATTTGGGTGTTTGGACCCAGGGGCCAAACAACCCAATAATTATGCTCTGACTGAATCCGAGACATCTCAAGCAACATTCAGCTTATGACAGTGGTGCCGGAGGATCTTTTATGAGCATCCATGCTACTTTTCCCTTCCTGATGTTTTCTTCAGAAGTTAGGAATATAACCTGAACTACTCTAGCTTCCTAGTAGCACAGCTTGCTTTAAGGTATGCTAAAAAGGAGCAGTTAATTCAAACAAGCTCCATTCTATTATTTTTCAAGGATGTCTTCCTTGGGAAACCTCATTTTATGGGCATTTTGTTTGATTTGAAAATTGACAACTTGCATCATAAATCAGATGCTATGCTGCATGATAAGATATATATTATTAAATAAGGGTTAGGACGTTTTAAAAGCCAAAACAATTGAGACAGCAGTCCCAGTATCGTATCAGTGAGTTTAGAGGTACACAGTGGAAAGAAAGGGGAAGTTGCCAGAGGCATTTAAAATAAGGATCCCTAGGAAGGCCTGGGTAGCTCAGTCAGTTAAGTGTCTGACTTTGGATTTTGGCTCAGGTCATGATCAAGCCCCACATTGGGCTCCACACTGACAGCACAGGAATCTGCCTAGGATTCTCTCTCTACCTCTGTCTCTCTCTGCCCCTTCCCTGTACATGCCCAGGCTTTCTGTCTCTCAAAATAAGTAAGTAAACTTTAAAAAATTAAAAATAAAATAGGGATCCCTAAAGATAATATCATTAACCCAGTTAAAGTACTAGTTTATAACTAATATCAAGGGGTAGAAAATAATCAACCCATCTTATCAATTAAATGTATATTGGCTTAATTGAAAATGAAATCATGGTGCCAGGAATACAACTAGCACTTTTAATCTGCCTGGATTCCACTCAAAAGAGACTGGGAAAGTTTCCTCAAAACTCTTTACGGGAATAGGGCTTTCTATCAGAGGTACTTGCATCTGAAATTCTTTTATTTCTGTAAAGGAGCAGCTCCAATAGGAATGAGTGAGATAAATATATATAAATGTAGGTGAATGTCTGGGAATGAATGACCCAATAATAAGGGATGAAAAGGCCCTCATAATGAGGGGAAAGATTTGGAAATTAGCTAAAGTAAATTAGTTCAGAGACGGCAAGTTTTAGAATTATGTTCTGATTTGTTCTCCCAAGTAACTTCTATTTACTTGTTCCCCGGTATTACTTAATCTGTCAATGTGAGTATTTGCTCTTTAATTTTCCATTTTCCCTACATGTCCGAATGGTCTGGTTCAAACAAATTCTGAAGTAGCCAGACTGGCTCCGGCACAGCTATACCAAGACATGTCAACTGACTGCTAAGGATACAGCAGATGTTTCTACATAGACTCTGAACACCTTGTTCGGATTTTGTTTAGTCATTCATTCATTCAACGTACATTTTAGTGAGACAATCCTATATATCAAAACCTGTGCTGAACTCTGGAGAAACAAAGGCACATGATACTGAATCCCTGCCCTCCAAGCTGCAGAAATCAGTGGGCAAAAGCCCCATCTCTGGCATCAGACAGATCTAGGATGCCATCCTGGCCTTGTCACTTACTAGCTGTGTGATATTGGATACATGACATTATCTCTCTAAGCCCTGGCTTCTTCAGTTTAAAGTGGGGATAATAACTGTAGGTCATTGGAATGATTGAAATGAGAAACAAGTTTTCAGTAACTATACCAAAATAAGCAAGGGGTAAATCCTAGTGTTTATGCTTTGGAAGGAAGTTCCTTCCCTAGTGTTTAAAGGGAAGGAACACATTTTTTAAAATGAACACAATTAGGGGTGCCTGGGTGGCTCAGTCAGTTGAGCGTCTGACTTTGACTCAGGTCATGATCTCAGCTCTGTGAGTTCGAACCCCCTGTAGGGCTCTGTGCTGGCGGCTCGGAGCCTGGAGCCTGCTTCGGATTCTGTGTCTCCCTCTCTCTCTGCCCCTAACCCACTTGCATTCTGTCTCTGTCTCTCTCAAAAATAAATAAACACTAAAAATTAACACAATTAAATTGTAGGGGTCTCTAAAGTGGGGGCACCAAAGGTCTCTTATCTCAAGAACAAAAAGAATGACAATGAACCATCCTGCATGGTGAAACGATTGCTGGAATAATGAAAACCTGCAAGTTTAAAAATATTACCACTATTACAAATATTTTTGAGTGAGATCAAGGAATTTACTCCTTTCTGCTGAGTTAGAAGAGGGAACAGAATTAAATGATAGTAAATGATTAGGCTTCCGGAAAATTTCAAATTCTAAAGGTTGTTAGTAAAATTTATCACCCCAAAGACGTATTTTTAGAAGTATGACATGCAGCTTTCTTCCCTGGATGATTTGGATGCAGAGCTGACTGGAGCCAGGCGTGTGAAATCTTTAGGATATTGATGTGGGAATGATATGCAGAGTTGACAACGTGTAATAAACTATCATGGCAGAGATGGAAAGGTTGTAGTAAAAGGTCAGGAGAAGTTGGTAGCAGTTATATATATATTTTTAATAAGGAATGGGGTCTGTTCTGTCATTGTGGAATTGCAGTCTTTTGACTATAATATAAATTCTGTTTGCAAATTCTGCTTAGAATTGCAGCCTCCAAATCTTATGGTGCTATCGCATTGAAACTTGACAGCATTTCAGTTAATCAAATGCTATTTGACAGAATTTTGAGGACTTTGTCATTTGGAAAGCGTGTGGAAAATATTTGGAAATTTAAACCTGAAACTTCCTGAGTTTGTATTCCAAATTCAGAAGTCACTTGTTTGGATAAAAAAAAAAAAAAAATTCTAAGCACTATAAAACATGGAAGGAAATAAAATTGGAACATACAGATATCTGATATGCAGGTTCTAGACCAAGTGCCAGTAAACTTTTCTGTGAAACGGCAGGCAGTGCATCCACAGATGAGTACCGATAAAACTTTATTAACAAAAACAAGCAAGGGCCAGATTTGGGTGGTGGGCTTTAGTTTGCCAACCATTAGTTTAGTATTCTGCAGTCATATTTTCAAAATAATAATGTTTTTCTTCTTTTGAGTATCAGACACTCCCACATCAAATTTAGGTTACATATCTGTGTTTGTGTTCAGTCTTCAGAATACAACATCAAACATTTTAAAAATGCAACATCTAGAACTGCACTTAGACTGGGAAGACTCAAGTCTTCCTAGACAAACGAATTGCAGATTTGTACCAACTTGCATTCAGTTTAGAAAGGATCTGGGCACTGAAAGATGAAAAGATAGCCCCCGAAGAGATGAGGGTATGTGTGTGGCGTGTTAAAACTCTGTGGCAGCAAGGAGAAAAAATGTATTTTTCGTCTTCCACATTCAAAATTGTTCCCTTCATGAAAATGCCTCAGGATGCAAGCACAAAAATTAAAATATTAATGAAAATACATAAAACAGCAGCATTAAACTCACCTTCAGTGAGCCCTCATAAAATAAGACTAATACTGGACCCTGCAATCAGGCTCAATTGAGGAAAATGAGATTCCCCCTTCGTATTCCTTTCCCTCCTCTCCCCCTCAAGCCCCTGAGTTCTGCATTCTCATTCTCTGACATTGGAGGCAATTTCACTTTAGATCTGAGCTCCAGGGTCTAAGCCTAAGAACTCTGTCCTTCTGTCCCCCTCCCCTGGTTAAAGAGCATCTCTTCTTTTAATCTGAAAGCACTGGATATAACAGTTACAGTGCATCTGAGAAGCTGTATACCCTCGAGGAGGCAGACAGCCTCACTTCTATAAGTCCTTGGCATCTGGAGGCACGTTTTTCATTTGTGAATATTGTTATGAGCTCGGCACCTATTTTGGGTGGCATTTCTTAGAGACATTTTGCATAGCGAGAATAGCAAACACAGGCATGTATGTGAATTTAAGGGGTGGTAACACTTTGGATTTGAGATCCTATCCATGGCATACATTATAAAGCATGCTTTACAGCAGTGAACACTCTAAATACTTAAACGAAGAGTGAAGAAATGCACAGAAGATGCATGTATGTTTGAGGCAAAGCTTTGAGACTAAGATGAAAACGATGAGGAAATGGAATCTTGACATTCCCAGTACGAGTCTTCTGGTTTTGGACATCAGGAAATGCTGCCTCTCAGCATGAAAAGGATTATTAAATACTAAGGGAGGGAATGAATAACAATCCCCTAGCAATTTCCTGAGGTGTGTGCCTCAGATTGGCGTCTGGACATTACTAATACTGTTACAGATACTGAAAAGAACAGCTTGGATCAGAAAATTATGATTGTTAGAAAAGCCACTCTGGGAAGGCTTGGGATTGATATGGAAATTTATTGAAATGAAAAAAAAAATAACTTTAAAGACAAAAAGTGCTTGTGGCATATTTATGTATGTGAGAGATTATGTGCCTGCCTCCCCAGTAGTGAATGCCTTTAACATGGGTTTGCTTATGCCTTCAGGCTTTTTTATAAGTGTGCTTGTGTTTCAACAATTTGTCCCAACTATATTTGTTCCCTCACATTTTCACCTTATTCACTAAAGTTCAGTACACAGTACTTATTCATCCCTCAGTTCAGTACACAGTAACAGAAACTCAACAAGTATGTTTGATACATTAGGTAAGGAACGCCACTGACATTCCTCAGAAATCAGAGTAGACAACCATTTGGCAGTCTTTCTTTCTGGCCACTATTCCTCGGAGAAAAATTAAGCAAATGAGAAAATACAGACAACTGTTTGTGGTGCTGGATTTTATTGGCAGTTGTTTCTGATTAATTACTTTATTGATTGATGTAATATTTATTAAGTTTCCACGGTGTCAGATGTCTGCCTCGTGTTCTGACAAAGGCAAGACATGGAAACTGTGAAATTGAACTGCAGGGTAGAAAAATAAGAGGAAGAAACTGCAGTGCAGTGGCCTGGGTAAGTTGCCTGAAAGAGAGGTCCAGCAAACAGCTTCCAGAAAAGCAAGACGAGGTCAGTGATTTGGCTAGTAAGGCCAGCTTGTTCATTCTAGCCAGTCTCCATTTCTCAATCCAGAGTGTTAAGCTGCCATTCCCATCACACCTTTCAGCCCCTTTAGAGGGTTTGTTTTATAGGGAGCAGGGGCCAGCTAGCCCAGACATGGTTGGAATTTATCTTTCCATTGTATTGAATTGCATTTGCATTAGCCATCCTCATTTAAATATCAAATAACTAAGATTCCTGGAAGTAAGTGATTTCTCCAAGGACACAAAGCTGAAAAAGAGTGAACTAATTTTTCTGGCTCCGGGTTCCTGGTGTTTGTCTTTCTGAACGTTGCCCAGTTAGAGGCTATGTGGAACCATTTTTACTCCCGTTTGGGAAACTCCTGTTGATGGGCTTGGATTCGAGTTTAAAACTGATCTACATGGGTGGTGGTGGTAGGAGTGACAGATTTTCTTTCTCTTTTCTTGGAGTTAATCCATGAGAAAAGAACAAAGTGCTTCTACCAAACAACACATCACTGGCCTCTTGTTAATATCCCCACCGTTCATAGAGTGTGAACCTCAACAGAGACCAGTTTGTTTGGTTCCTACAGTTACGACCTTGCACAGCAATCTGCACAGCACGGAAACAGTGTTTCCGTGCATGTCTTAAACTATACCAGTCAGCAAAAGTATTTTTAGAGTTGCCTTTTTTCCCCAACAATCCAAACACTGACATGTTTTACTGGTTACAAAAATATTCACAAATAATTTCAAATGGCTTTTGAAAAGTTCAAAGAAACAGAAGAAAAGAAGAAAATAAAGGTATGTTAGCAGTTGTGAATGAATGGTTGCTAAAGCTTAAACTTCAAATTCAGATCAGTTTTCTGGATGCTGAAAGCTACAGCTTAAATTTAAAAAAAAAATTTTTTTGGGCGCCTGGGTGGCGCAGTCGGTTAAGCATCCGACTTCAGCCAGGTCACGATCTCGCGGTCCGTGAGTTCGAGCCCCGCGTCGGGCTCTGGGCTGATGGCTCAGAGCCCGGAGCCTGTTTCCGATTCTGTGTCTCCCTCTCTCTCTGCCCCTCCCCCGTTCATGCTCTGTCTCTCTCTGTCCCAAAAATAAATAAACGTTGAAAAAAAAAATTTTTTTTTTAATGCTTATTTATTTTTGACAGAGAGAGAGAGAGACAGAGCATGAGTGGGGGAGGGGCAGAGAGAGAGAGAGAAAGGGAAACACAGAATCTGAAGCAGGCTCCAGGCTCTGAGCTGTCAGCACAGAGCTCGACGTGGGGCTTGAACTCACAGACTGCGAGATCATGATCTGAGCCGGATGCTCTATCAACTGAGCCACCCAGGCACCCCTGAAAGCCACAGCTTAAAAAAGCATGACCTTCACAACAGGAATGATGTGGTTTTACCGGTTTTTTGTAGTACTGGGTCTTAAAGCATTGGTATACTGGACAGGAATTCCAGTGACAATTTTGGCAACCGCAGGGGGAAATTCTACGTAGCTGTGGCTATCAGCAACCGGTGATGAAAATTGAGAGCACAACAATGAAACATTTTAATGTTGAAAGTTCTGTGAGATGGCTAAACCAAAAGGGCCAGGGTATGTAGATCTGTTGTGTTCTAACCGGTAGCAAAGAGAGATTTTAACAAATTCGACAGCCGGTGGGTGGCCTGTCCATTATGCAGTCTCCACCAAGTGTTACTTTATTTAGCTAAGCATTTGGCAAGAGTTGGATTCCAGAGTGTTTGAAGTTGCATGCTTTGATAGGGAACTGAAGACCTGATGTCCTATATTACAAAGTATGGGAGGGTGAACACTTTTGGAAACCAGAGGAGGGCTGATATCCCAGTCTGAAAAGGGATAGTCTGACAAAATTATCAATGGGAAGAGAGGCTCCTGGATGGCTCCATCAGTTGAGGGTCCGACTTTGGCTCGGGTCATGACCGCAAGCATCGTTATCAGGCTCTCCGCTGTCAGCACAGAGTTCCTTCGGATCTTCTGTCCCCCTGTCTCTCTGCCCCTGCCCCCCCTCCAATAAATAAACATTAAAAAAAATAACCTATCACCTGGAAAAGACTTGCTTCCTCTTAGTCTACAGACGTACCTCATTTTATTGTGCTATGCTTTATTGTGTGTTATGGATACTACCTTCTTTTAGAAATTACCGTTTCTGGCAACCTGTTGAGCAAGTCTGTCGGCACCATTTTTCCAACAGCATTTGCTCCCTTTCTATCTCTGGCTCACATTTTGGTAATTCTTGCAATATTTCAAACTTTCTCATTATTATCGTATTTGTTATGGTGATCTGTGACCAGGGATTACCGCTCGTTGAAAGGTCAGATGATGGTTAGCATTTTTTAACAATAATATAGTTTTAATTAAGGTATGTATGTTGTTTTTCAGACGTAACACTACAGCACATTTAATAGATCACAGAAGGGTGTTAACGTAACTTTTATTGCACCGGGAACCCAAAATGTTCATGTGACTTGCTGTATTGTGATATTCGCTTTATTGCAGTGGTCTGGAACCAAATCCACAATATCTCCGAGGTATGCCTTTACTCACTGAATTGAACTTGTCACTGCTAAGCTCCCTAAGAACCAGTTTTTAAAACAAAGTGCATCTCACTGTTACCCAACAAAACTAGTCATTTACATGTAATGAGCTGACATTTGGATTTTAGTTAAAAAATGATATTCATAAGGGATACCTGCCATAATCAACACCATGGATTTTTGTATATATATTAAAGATGCAGTTTTCCAGATATTTAAAAATAATGGTACCTCTCATCCATGCTTCACCAAAATGAGATTTTGCTTCTTCCTAGGAGCAGCAGTGAAGCAGTATGGTGGGGCACTGTAAGTTAGAAGATTGGATTAGAATCTTGACTCCGTCTCTTATGAGATGAGTTGCTTTGGGCAGGCCACTTGACTTCTCTCTGTAAAATGTGAATAAGAATTATATCGATTCTAGGGGTATCTGGGTGGTTCAGTTGGTTAAGTGCCTGACTTTGGCTAAGGTCACGATCTCACAGTTCATGGATTCTTGCCCCACATTGAGCTCTGTGCTGACGGCTCAGAGCCTGGAGCCTGCTTTCGATTCTGTGTCTCCCTCTCTCTCTCTCTCTGCCCTTCCCCCTCCCCTCTCTCTCAAAAATAAATAAACATTTTTTAAAAATTAAAAAAAGAATTATATCCATTCTGAGGCACCTGGGTGGCTCAGTAGGTTAAGCATCTAAGTTTGGCTCAGGTCATGATCTTGCAGCTTGTGAGTTGGAGCCCCATGTCAGGCTCTGTGCTGACAGCTCAGAGCCTGGAGCCTGCTTTGGATTTTGTGTCTCCTTCTCTCTCTGCCTCTCCCCTGCTCCTGCTCGCACTCTCTGTCTCTCTCAAAAACAAATAAACATTAAAAAAATCATATCCATTTCAAGGAGTGGTGGAGGGAATTAAAGAATAGGAAAACACCTGCAAACTCATCTGGCATATACTACAAATAATAAATAGACTTTGTGGTTTTTTTCTTCCTTATTCTAGACCCACTCTTTTCCAAAATATAAAGTTATTCAGAAAACAGTCATTGTTCATAATTTAGAAGCATCCTGTTGGCCCTCAAATTTATACCTGATCGTCACAACTTGCTCTTTATGAGAACGACAAAGGAAGGCACACTTGATATTTTTCCTTTCGTTCCTGACTCCCATGAGACACAAAAGATCTACTGACGCTATGAGTGCCCCTGAAAGAGGGAGGAAAGGAATTGCCTGTGGACCGTGGCGGCAATACTTTCTGCTACTCCGTGTGTTACAAGGACAAAGTTAGGATGAGTACTTCTCAGGGATCCATTTTGGCATCTTCAGAGCAAATGAGAATAGAATTATTGTAAATAAAAATGGAAGAAAGCAAATTAAAAGGTAAGGGAAGTGTGGGAAAAGAGGGAAATCGGTCTGCTGTGATTTATAGGCCATCCTGATCATTCTGTGAGTGGCGTGGTCTCAGTTGTATGAGACTGACTCATGCGTGCTCCTAAATTAAGAATTAGGGTCATTAGCGTCATTAAATTTTTGGACTGGTAAGGACCTTAAAGATTGCCTATTCTCTTGCTACTCAAAGTAATATCCACTAACCCACAGTATCATCATCCCTGGAGCATGTTAGACATGCAGAATTTCAGAGTCCATGTCAGACTGACTGATTCAGGATCTGTGTTTCCAGAAGATTCCCAGGGGATTATTAATGTACACAAAAGTCTGAGAAACAACGGCCAGGTTCTGTAGCCATCCCATTTTCATGCAAGCTTCAAAACTGATATGCACATCTTATATTGTCATCTGAGTCCCTGATAAAAAGTGTTCGTGGAAGCAATGAACAAGGTTGAAGACAGAACTCTTCAATATGCCTGTGAAAAAAATTCTCTCAAGCCTCATCTGATGTAGTGGCTAAATCAGCATCTTGTTCAGTAATACAAATTCATGTAATTATTAACTATCGTCATCCAAAACGTTTTCTCCATCTTTTTTGCAGTAATATCACGAGAGACATTTTAATGGTGCAATATATTATACATACAGAAGAATATATAAGAGATACGTGTAGTTTAAAGCACAATTATCAAGCAAACACCATGTAAACATCACCAGGGTGAAAACATAAATCACTGCCAGCAGCTCAGCGTTCCTGTGGCAGCTATTTGCAGCCATTTCCCCTTACCTTGAGTACTACTAGCTGCTAAAGGAATGACTTCTATGATAACCTCTTTCCCTTGTTTTCCTTTATAGTTTTTCCACCTAAGCATACATTTCTAAATAATAGGATTGTTTCACCTGTTTCTGAGCGCTATGTAAATGGAATTCTATAATGGAATTCTATGGTGGTGTTCCATGCTAACATCACTCAACCTTACATTTGGGTGATTTATCCATGTTGATTTGTTTAGTTTTGATTAGTTCCTTTTCATCGCTGTCATAGAATTTCATTGAGCACTAATTTCACTATTCTAATACTCATAAGCATTTGTGTTGTTTGCTCTTTAGGGCCATTGTAGGCAATACCACAGGTAATATTTGTGTACCTGTCTCCCAGGGCATGTATGCGAAATTTGTCGAGGCTGCCTCACCAAGAGAGGAATCCCAGAGGCGTGGAGTCTTTGCATCTTCAACTTTACTTAATCATGCCTGAAGTCTTGCAGTTTACGAGTGGTTCTAGCAATTTACATTTTGAAAGAATAGGTAAGAGTCCCGACACTGCCTGTAAGGGACTTTTTCAGTGGCTGCCTTGATAGAGTCCCGGTGCAGTAGGTCCTCTGCAATTCCCTGATACATCTACCTGTGATTCTGTTTAACAACAAAAACAAAAACAAACAAACAAACAAAAACAGCTCAAACCAGCATCTCGTTATCCCTACCCCTTATCTTAATTGCTCATCCACCAGTACCTGAAATATCAGGCCTCAAATCAACATCGATCTTTATAGAAGCGTGTCAGAAATTCGCCTATCCTTTTGTCAACCCAAATTCCGTTTGCCCACTGCCAAGCTTCTGATCCCTCTCTGTTCACTGTGGCTGCATCAACATCACTGTTGGCAGCTCCGGGTCTCCTTCTCATGTCCTGGAACAGTGGGTGGTAATTAACCCAAACAATTTAGAGGCATCATTCAACAATGTTTTTAATCATCTTTTATTCCTTCCTCAGCTTCAGTTCCTTTTTCCCTGTATTCTTCCCACCCCTTCATTCTCCTGGAAAGAGAACACAGAAACTAAACAGTGGCTTTATTCTTCATTTTTTTTTTCTTTTTGGTCAGCCACCAAGAGCTACGTTACTAGCCCAAAGCAGAGGACCTCTTTCTTCTCTTATCTTCTTGGTCCAAACAAAGAAAAACAAAACAAGTCAAATATTAACACCAAACAAAAAGAACTTTTTTTCTTACCTTTAGCATTTGGTGCCTTATTTTAAGTTTAGCCTTCTGAACACTATTCTCATAGATCCATGATGTTCTTTTTTTTTTTTTTTTAATGTTTATTTATTTTGGAGAGAGAGAGATAGAGCATGAGGGAGGGGCAGAGAGAGAGGGAGACACAGAATCTGAAGCTGGCTCTAGGCTCTAAGCTGTCAGCACAGACAGCTGGGCTTGAACTCACGAACCACAAGATCATGACCTGAGCTGAAGTCCGATGCTTAACCGACTGAGTCACCCAAGCATCCCCATGATGTTCTTTTAAATTGTCTCCTTATTTACATTTTTGGACATTTCCTTATAAAAGGTAACCTAATTGGAGAACATTCTATGCCACCTCATTTTCTGTAGGTTCTCCCCTTTCCTTCCTCAGTGCAATGATTTCTATTTGCATAGCCTGCGTGATATATTTAAGCCTTTTCCAACCTTTGAGCTTTCTTTTTCTGTTATGGAGTTGCATGTCATAGCTTCTGTCAACTTTTTCTTTGAAACTCTTGAAGTCTCCTTTCTGAAGTTCACAGTGCATGTCTGACTAAGCCCAAGCATGAGATTTAAGAAAAAAAAGAAAAAAAGACACAAATTTGTGCTCACTTCCTCTGTGATAAAAAGGACCCTTGGCTTCCCGAATGTGTGTACCTCTACATTTCTTCAGTGTGACAGGTTTTCCTTAAGTGCTTTCCTACTTCTTCACCTTCGCACTTTCTCATTTTCTCCTGGGTGCCAGTGAGCCTCAGTCTGTCTTATAATCATATCATAACCTCTTCTCATTAAATGTTAATCTCTCTTGATCCCCTTCTTTTAGCCATCCTCTGCTGACATGCACATACTTAATTTCTTGGGAACAACCACAACCAAAATATGAAACTTCTTGCCGTGTTTCTGGTGTGAAATTTGACTCATTGCCAATGAGCTGACCTTGAAGCTCAGGAGAAGGACGTTCTTGGCAGTGGTTCTCAAGCTTGAGCATGTGTTGGACTCACCCAAGGGCTTATTAAAACACACATTGCTGAGCCCTACCTACTCCCTGGGTTTGTGATTCTGACAGTTTGGAATTCTATAAAGTTTTCAGGTGGTGTTGATGCTGCTGGTTCAGAGAACACGCTTTGAAAACCATTGTAATGGAGTGAAGTATTAGATTCTCCTGAAGGGATTGGTTTTCCTAATCCAGAACAACCCAACTTGTCCTCATACTTGGTTATTTATTAGAAATGGTAGAGCCTGAGCTGTTTGTGTGGAGTCACGGGTTACCATCTTCCAAGTAAGTGTGTCAAGGGTATGTTATGTGTATGAGGAAAAATCATGATATTTCAATGTATTTCTCTGCAAAATGAAGAGGTTGCTAGTCATTTACTACGCAGACGATAAGGGGAAAAAATGATTCAAAGAAGAAAAGTAAAGAAAAAGCAGTTACATTTTGCATTTGATACATATTTTAGGGTACAAGAATAGTACAGCATCGGGAAGAAGTGGTTTGACTCTTCGAAAAATATGTCCTCCCCTTTTCTGGGTGGGGGTGGGGGAAGGTGGACACAGAAAGTGCACAACAACTGTTCTAGAGAGGAAGGTACTTTGCTGCTTCTGATAAGGTAGCTCACTGCCCGGATACCTTTAACTACATCTTACTATTACTCCGTTCTTTGTGATGTGATTATTACTCAGTTCTTCTAATCACTGGTTGGAGCGTGAGATGAGTCAGTGAAAAGTAAGAGTTTCATTGACTGCCAAGGGAGTTTATTCTGATAAGAGGTGGTGCCGACAGTAATGACGGCTTGAGTGATGGAACTGCTGACCGATCTGGAAAAGTGCACAGGGCGCCAATGCTCCGAAGGGAAAGAAGCAGCAAAGGAGTGGAGAGCATTCGGTCCGAGGACCCCCTTTCTCCCACCCCAGCACTCTCCCTGTTACACTTTTCAAGTATGTTTCAAAATTTCAAACCTCCATTCAAATATTAACGACAATGTAATTGTCTGAAATCACAAAATATAAAAAAAAAAATGGAATGCTTTCCCACCCTCAGCTTTGTCCTATGAGATGTTAGCCAAAAGTTTCCTGAGTAATCTTCATTTTTTCTAAGGAGCTTAAAAAAATTCCCATCAGTCAACCGCTGATCTTTACGTTCAGGCTTTAATTCTAATCCCTTTCGGTGAAAGCCGGAGCCCGAGGCCCCACCTTACCAGGTTCTGCTTTCACAACCACGCGTGGTCTCCTAGAAATGACTGTCCTTCTGCATCTCTCTTTATCCAGAGGTGCCTTCATTGAGGTCTAAATCTGCCTGCTTAACACTTGCCATTTCAGGTCATATGAACCTGTGGGGGTTTTGTTTTGTTTTTTTTCTAGAATAACAATGACTATTTTAGCTGTCTGTCACACAAAAGAAATCCCACAACTAATTTTAGTCAAAAGTACACAGTATGCTTAAGCTGTCTCTTTTTCTCCAACATTCAGGATCCCAGAGTTTTCTGTAAAATGTAATGCCCCCCTCCCTGGGGCCCAGAGTTCCTCAAGGGGTGCCTCATATTTGACTCTTCAGAACCTACTTACTTAATGAGCCTGTCTCTCAGGCCTTTGCTTTCTGCTTTCCAAGGTAACAGATTGCTGTTCTGGGCTGACCTGTGAGTGAGAAAGAAATAGAATCCACACTAATCATTCCCATTCGGAATTAATATTCTTAAAGGTGATTTTCTGGGGAATGTTGCCCAACCCACAATATGTTGTCTAACGCACAATAACAGCACCTCATGGTAAAAATCTCCAGCCCACATCAGAGGTAAAAGCAAAGCTATGGAAATCAATGGAAACGATATTTGAGAGAAGGCAGAAGTCGCGTCAATACACTTGGTGCTCGTCCAGCTACCATTTTGCCACAAAGAGAAAAATGCGAATTACCTGGATCCCATCCATCTGCCTGCTCCTTTTATGTGTTGCTCTTCTCTGCTGTGGTAAGCCAGCATTACAAGTGTCCGCACATCTGGAGGAAGAGTTTCCAGAAAGCATAGTATTTTTTAAAGGCTTCCCTGCACCGCCGGGCATTGAGAAAGACCATGCATACGGCAGGGGTGTTGCTTACCACGTGAGCTCCACTAACTCTACACTAACTCTACAGATGAAAAGTGAAGTCCTGTACCACTTGATCGGGAGGTGCGGGCAGGGCAGTGCTCCTTGAGATGTTTTTTGCTCAAGTTGAATGGAGGCCGATCACCGGTGGGAGAAGAGAGACTGTGGTACAGGACTTCTAAGTTACAAAGCCACTTAGTTTTCTTTATAGTCACAGATAGAAGAGGGTGCCAGGCTTTAAACAGTAACAGAAAGGATGGAAAGAGTACGAAGCATCACATTTTTTTTCCAGAGGCCCGGGAGCTTCTCACTCCCAGCTTCTGGCGATCTCCACAAACATACAGTAGCACCCCCCTCCTGCCCCACTTTCCATCCCTGGTTTCACTTTCTGAGGCTTCCGTGCCCCGTAGTCATCCAGTCTGGAAGCAGATGATCCTCCTGAGGAATCCTCAGAAGGTCAGTAGCAGCCTCACACTGTCACAACGCCTGCATCACTCCCCCCACTTCATCTCATCACGTGGGCATGTTATCATCTCACCTCATCACAAGAAGGGGGAGTGCGGTACCTGAAGATATTTTAAGGGAGAAAGCACATTCACATAACTTTTTATCACAGTATATGTTGTAAATGTTCTATTTAATTATTAGTTATTGTTGTTACTCTTTTACTATGCCTAATTTATAAATTAATCTTTATCACAGGTATGTATGCATAGGAAAAAACATAGTGCATATAGGGCTCAGTGCTATGCGCGATTTCAGAACCCCATCTGAGACTGGGGGGGTCTCAGAAGGTATCCCGGGTGGATAAGGGGGGCACTGCTGTGAATGTAACAGATTCCCCTAATTATAGCATTCTAGATCCACACAGTTTCCAGCAAATAGGACTTCCCATAATACTGGTAGGAGGTTTAGCTACATAACCTCTGGGAAATGATTAACTATATTGCTTAGAAGCCCATTTCAAACTCTGGAATTTCGTATGTAAATTAGATCATTTGGTTTCTTTATGTACTCATAACCCTGTCCATTTCTATTCAGAAAAGATACACAATTCAAAGAGAAAAAAACTGAGCTGTTAAGACACATTCCACTCTTTGTTCAATAGATTTTTGAGAAGATACTCTATCACAGGCAATTGCAAAACAAAACAAAACAAAAATATCAAACACTTTATTCTGCTTTCAGGGAGTTTCCAGTAAAGAAGAAGGCAAAAAAAAAAAAAAATAATAATCAAAATACCACATAGTGATTAAAAATGTTATTTGACTCATCCAGAAAATACCATAAGACTCCAGAGGAGTTTTCTTCCAGTTTAAGGTTCTTTAAAAATTTTACGTAAGTTGGAACTTTTTATTTACCAAATATAAAAGACTCCCTTGAAAATAAGTTGACATGTCTCAGACAGTTCTGAAGTTTCCTCAGAAATACTGTGGCTTTAATGATCATATTGATCCAACTTGAAAACCTGACCATGTTATTTCTTTATTATAAGCAGCAAATGTATTAAGTTGTTAAAGTTATTCTTTTTTTTTCAATATATGAAATTTATTGTCAAATTGGTTTCCATACAACACCCAGTGCTCATCCCAAAAGGTGCCCTCCTCAATACCCATCACCCACCCTCCCCTCCCTCCCACCCCCTCATCAACTCTCAGTTTGTTCTCAGTTTTTAAGAGTCTCTTATGCTTTGGCTCTCTCCCACTCTAACCTCTTTTTTTTTTTTTCCTTCCCCTCCTCCATGGGTTTCTGTTAAGTTTGTTAAAGTTATTCTTAATGCAATGTGCTATTGCTTTATAAATAGGAGGTCATTTCATTATTTCTTTACTATTTAATTTAACTTGTGTCTATTCAAGGTGTTGCTATGCCTTATTGTTAAAATTTTGAACCCTGCTCCTCCACCAACATGCCCCCCCCAACACGAGCGCGTACAACTATTTCCTTGCTGAAACTATACTACTGAGTCAGGTGACTTTGATGATCAAGCTCCCCTTTGCAAATAACTCTTAGCATATTAAATGACCTGGTCTAACACAACTCTTCATGACTGGTTCTGTCTTCACAGATGCCTAGCTCTGAAACAGGAAATGTGTGAGGTCACCTCTAAAGATTTTCTTTATATTGAACCCAGTAGAGGAGAGAGAGAGAGAGAGAGAGAGAGAGAGTGTGTGTGTGTGTGTGTGTGTGTGTGTGTTTGTACTCACTTCTTTTAACTATGCCTTTTCTTTTTAATGTCTGAGATAAATTTTCTGGAATCTGTCATTACTATATGCTGAGCACAAGGTGCAAAGAAGTCACTCCTTCTGTAGAGAATAACCAAGTCAAGGACAGAGGGGTACATCATTATAATGAAATGCAAATTTCTCATTAAAAGGCAAATCCTTCATCTCAAAAGGTTGAACAGGATGCAACTTCTCTTGACTGGCGGGAATTTCCTATTAAAGCACTGAGAAAATATTCCAACTGAAGACTATTCTTTGGATCTGAACCGCTTTCATTTCAATGAATTGGAACATTTGAGTGTATTGTAAGCTCACGTCCTACAAAAATTTATTCTGAGATAATTAAACAATTGTCAGCAAATGGGTTGCCATCCATGATGACCCTTCCTTTCTTTAATATATTTTCCCTATCAGGGCTGGTGAAATGTTTCATCAACATATGTAAGACTCTACAAAATGGGTTGCTATTTTTTGCATTAGTTGCCTTTTAATGAATTTTCCTGATCTTATTTTCCTTATTCCTCTGCATTCTTACCACAGCTTCTTGTATGCTCACATTATTCACTGTCTGGACAAGTGTGGCCTTATATCAAGCTTCTAAATTTGTATACCAGTGAAGTATTCATCTCTAGCCTTTGCCTTAAGCAATTTCTTTCTTTGTAAGTATCTCCAACTTGACGTTTTCCAGGTACTTAAAACTCAAAATATTGGGCTCCATTCCTGTTCCCTTATTCCCACACAAACATAGTCTTTAGGTTGGTGAGTGCCCCTGATGTACACCAGGCTCTTGAGCCACATTCTATGGTCCTCATTTCCTTCTTCCATTTTTCCTTCATTACTCACATGCAGTCAGTCACCCAGTTCTATCCATTGTACTCCTTAAATACCCTTTTATTGAAATACCATTTTCTCTTCTCTCCATTGCCCCTTGGTCATTTTAAGCATTCTTCATCTCTCACCTGAATATACATTGGAACCTACTCATCAATCACCCTGTTGTAAAATCCCAACGCACACACACATATGCACACGTGCATTTCAGACCAGTCTCCATATTGCTATCAGAGGGAACCTCTAACTTGTATCTCATCGGGTCCCTTCTTGTTTTAAAGATTTTTAATGGCAACTCTTCCAGATTCCTTCAGATGGTACACAAGACCCTTTTGATTTCTCTGTTGGGTTTATCCTTCTTTTCTGTTCTGGATGAGAAATAGCAAACATCATTGCTTAAACTGGTGTGGGAGGAAAACAAACACACAAACAAACAACCACCTGCTGCTGGAGGGAGTGGTGGGCCTCATTGCCTTCCACACCAAGAAGAATCCTTCATTATCCAAATTGGGTAGCTCAGTGCTGATTGTCATTCCTTTCCTTTAGACACTTGCTCAGTATTTCCTTGTAAATAGCTCCAATGTAGTCCAGACAGCTGCCAGCCCCAATTCTGAGGGAGTGTTGTTTTCGGTTTGTGTGTTATTATTGGGTTTTTTTTTTAACAGTGCATTGACATAGCAATATGCATTTGAAAAGTCTCCCCTAAATACCTGCTTATGTAACTGATTGCAGTGGCTTCAAATAGCCCTGATCTTTCAGTCAAAGCAGACACCCACTTACCAAGTTAATTGTGCTTCCACAAAGTACCTCTATGTAAATGAAGGATGTTAGGCTGTTTTCTTTACATAAGCTGTGTAAAAAAGAGAGCCTCTCACCTTATTCATAAGGAAGGCGTGATATAGAAGCCTCAAATTCTCTGACTACTTGCAAAATTATAGGGAATTAACCTGTGTTTTAGTAAGGTAGAGTGATGGTGAATGTTCTTTGGGACAAGGAACCAGCGGTTTGTATTTTTGTGCCTGGAAAATAGTTTCACTTGTAGCAGGTGCCCCAAAACACTAGTTTGTTGGGTGCGTTAAGTTAGAAGCCATGTCTATGTGGGTCCTTTTTGTATTTACATTTCTCATTCTGTCTGTGTTTTTTCCTTCTTTTCACTTTAATGTAATCAAGTTATTTGAATAAAGATATCTGCTATCAGTGAGGAAGATGAGATGCATTGGGTTTATATTAATACTGTAATAGACACAGGGCTCTCGGCATTCTTGAATAAACGTCAGTGATGCCTGTGATATGTTAAAGAATATCGGAAAGAACGTGTAGGGTAATATCTATAGAAAGCATGAAATGTTGTAGTGAAACAAACATATTAAAATCAAAGTTTGCTGCAAATTCTTTTGATGAAATTATATTCCTTTGGGAATCCAGTAGGGTGATAAGACACTGGGTCAGCAAACACAATGTGAAACAATGTGAGTGTGGAATCACCTCATCTGCCTTTTGCATGCTGCCATTTTATGTATGAAATGTACATAAAGGTGATAAAATAGAGAGGCTATGACAGGCCCCTTCATGGTTTCACCAGGTGCTCTTAGTTACAGAAGAACAGTTCAGTGAGCGCACCCCCACCCCCCCCAGCCGTATTGTAGAATCAAGAGGTTTGGTTCTTGCTTTCATCATCCCATCGTAGTCTTGGCTGCACAGAGTGCCACAAAGCTGCAGGGTCTCTTTCTACAATGGAATTTGTCACATCTAGAAGCCCACCTGTTTGGTGCCTGGAATAAAAGCAGATGGCAGTGCTGACATGCAGGCCTGACTAAATTCCTGAACCCAATGAACACTGGGATGCCCGCTGCGGAGGAGAGTAAATTTCATGAGCTCAGTTCCCCAGTGAATTTGCTCTGATATTGAATTGTTTTCCAAAATAGAAAAAGCCAATGTTTAGGGTCATATGGAGTATATTAAGGGGAAATCAAAGCAACCGTTTTAGGTTTCCCCTAAAAGTACCAGATGCAGAGGTGCCTGGGTGGCTCAGTCGATTAAGACTCTTGATTTTGGCTCAGGTCGTGATCTCACGGTTTGTGGGATTGAGCCCTGTGTCGGGCTCCACACTGACAACATGGACCCTGCTTGGGATTCTCGCTCTCTCCCTCTCTCTCTGCCCCTCCCCTACTCATTCTCTCTCTCTCTCTCTCTCTGTCTCTCTCTCTCAAAATAAATAAACTTAAAAAAATATTAAAAAAATACAAGATGCAGTCTGTCTCCTGAATCTGCGTTAAGCTGGGACCAATCTGCGTTAAGCCATATAGAGAGTGGACCCTCAGGACTAGAACACATACTTAGGAACTTTTGTTCCTCCTTTTAGTTAAATATACCCTAATTAGGGAGCCCTGGAAACTTCCTGTACTTGTAGTATAGGCTAAGGGTAGATGGGATGTTTTTGCTGCCAAGGGCCATGCTGTTTTTATTTCATTTTATTTTTTTTTTAGTTTTTTTAACGTTTATTTATTTTTGAGACAGAGACAGAGCATGAACGGGGGAGGGTCAGAGAGAGAGGGAGACACAGAATTGGAAGCAGGCTCCAGGCTCCGAGCCATCAGCCCAGAGCCCGATGCGGGGCTCGAACTCACGGACCGTGAGATCGTGACCTGAGCTGAAGTCGGACGCTTAACCGACTGAGCCACCCAGGCGCCCCTGTTTTTATTTCATTTTAATATCACTGAATCACTCAACCGTCATTTTGTAGTTAGATAATAACTCTTGATAGAGCCTTTACAAAATAACAAATGGGGTGCCATCCCTCTTCAAATACCACCAAACTTATTTCTCATAATAATGCTTATGAGCTAGACAGCCCCCTTTCACAACTAACAAAAGAGGCTCAGAGAATCTAAGTAACTTTCCAAAACTCACAGTGATCTTAAGTAGCCAGATCAGCACTCAACCCCAAGTTCTCCAAACTGTAAAACCGAACTGCTAATGCCAGACACGTGGCGTGTGATACCTCCGGAATACGTTGTGGGTCTGAAGAATGGGGAAGAGATCTCAGTTCATTTCTTAACACCTTGTAAGGATAGGGTTCGAGAGAATTCTCTATGCTGAAGTGTTGTGCTTTGGAAAGAAAGGTAGTGATTTGCTGAAGAAAAAATATATCGATTGTCCAATTTTGCGAAATGGGGCTGCTGAAACTTGGCACTATTTGGAAAATTCAGCATAAATTGAAACCAACCTGAAATAGGAGCACAATTTTGATGAGAAGCATTGTCTCCAAACTTCATGATATAGAGCTAGGAGATATTAGAACTGACACGGCCAAGAGGGATGTTTATGTGTGGCTGGAAGAAGCAGCAATCATGTTTATGTAGTGGAGGCAATCAAACTCCCAGAGGCTAGAATGTGGGTTGACCCCTTAAAATTGGCCTAATTTCGAATGGTAAATTTACAGTGATGATTACTTTCATTATAATGAAACTGTCTGCCTTAGTATTTTCCCCTACTGCATAAAAACCCCTATTGCATAAAAAGTAACTCAATTGCCAAAACATTGTGGTATAATCCATCATATGCTTTTAGTCACTGCAATTGACTACCACCTAACTTATTAAGGTCACCATATGTCCCAAACCAAAAATCAGAATATGGTATCAAATAATGAATGTATTCATTGAAAAGCATCACATGAGTATAAAATGACACATGGGGGCACCTGGGTGGCTCAGTTGGTTAAGCTTCTGACTTCAGCTCAGGTCATGATCTCACGGCTTGTGAGTTCCAGCCCTGCACTGGACTCTGCTGACAGCTCTTAACCTGGAGCCTGCTTGGGATTCTGGGTCTTCCTCTCTCTCTGCCCCTCCCCCACTTGTGCTCTGTCTCTCTCTCTCAAAAATAAATAAACATTAAAAAAAATATTTAAATAAAAACACATATATTTGAATGTTGCATGACTTTGTCTGATTCAGATAATAAAATAACATGAAATTTTACCTTCCTTACTAAAGCTAAAGTCTAGACAGTCATTATGCATAACTTAATGTGCTTCTGACTTATTTCCTCACTTAACTTACTTTAAGTGGGTTACTTCTTTCCTATATCAGGCAAGTATTAGTATGTAGATATTTTTATTTTTTAATATTAGCCTTAAGCAAAGACAACTAGAAAAGCAGTTCTTTTTCTTTCAAGCAACACAAGCAGAAAATTATTTCGAAGTCTTCAAAGATTTTTGGATAATCTTTTGCAAAAAGCACACACTTTGCTTTTGGATTAATTTTTTACTCAGGTATCTTAAAAATGTACCTCCTAAAGGCGTCCAGATGCTCCTTTGACGGATATCCAAGAATATAGAGTTTAAAACAAAGATCAGCCCATGCACTTGAGAAAAATATGTCACATCAACCCAGAAAATGTTAACGCCCTTGCAAAGGTGAGCCATTACACCCTCATCTCCTATGCTGAGAGAAGGAATATTTAACTCCCACATGGAGCTGTGAGATAGGAGAGTACTTACTCTCTTAGCTTTATCAAAAGGCTTTCAATTATTTTAATATCTTTGAGGTTGGATACCTTGGTAGTAGTAAAGAACAATTTCATGGATCTCATTAGAATGTGTATCACACATGATACTTTCAAAGCATGTCTGTCCTTTGGGGATTAAAAAGGAAAGGTAATTTAGTGAAGATAAAATGGACTTAAGCAAGCATTGTATTCTTTATCTAGCATTTTACTGACATAGTTCAATAATTATCCTTCACTGTGGCTTCTAGGTAGTTGTCTTTCAAATACAGGAAGGACAATGATGGGAGAGGGAGGGGGAGGAAAACTAAAAGAAAGGGTTCAGAGGGGAGGAGAGAGAGGGAAAAGAGCAGAAGAAGCAGGAGAAGTAGAAGAGAAAGGAAATGGAGCAAGGAAGAGGTGGGGAGGTTGTTCATATAAGACAATGAGAGATCAAGATCTGATTTATCTTCGGTAGACACCCAAGGGTGTTACTTTTGTTTTATCAAAGGACACAGCTAACCTCACCCACACAACTGCAAATAAAGGCTACTTTTTCCGTTTCACATTCTTTCACAATATGTCAATTCCTCTACCTTTCCTTGAAATACGTGCCCCAAATTCATTTCCTTTAGCTTGAAAAATGTTTCACCTTCATTTTCTATCTTCTCTAAATCTGGAAGGCTAGTCAGAGCAATGGTAAAAGGCAACCTGTATGAATCATCAGTAGAGGCCCCTTTGAATGAAAATTTTATACAGTCTTGGAAAACAAAGAAAAATAGAAATTAGAAGAAATTAGAAAAATGGAGTTCATAAATGGCAGTGCTATCTCCACATTGCATAAATCAACAGCATATTTCCTGGAAGTTTTGACCAACCTCATAGTCTAGACCTCTGTGGTTACAATGGTCTAGATATTTCAAGAAAGAAGGAAAGTTTCTGCTGAGAGTGATGTTTTATGTACAGCAAATCCTGTACATAATGGGTCAATTAATTTGGCTTCTGTTTTCAGATTAAAAAATGCATGGGAAGGAATGATACAAAGACAAAAATTAAAAAGAACCTCATGAGGGTCAGTTTGGAACTCAAGTTCAAAGGAAGAAAAGTGACATTAAGCCACCAAGGTTCTCATGATCTTTTCTTTGCCAAGAAAATACCACAGCACCAGTGCAAGGTCAGATCAGCTTGAGAGTTTGAGTGTTAGCTGTTGCAGGGAGTATGGCCGGAGTCACAAAAGATGAGTCCTCAAACAAAGTGCAGTGAAGTGCAGGTCCTCATAGTCGAGTGGGAATGAGGCCCTGACTCCAGAATGAAGCTTCTTTTATTAGGATAATTGCTAAAGACTACATGCATAAAGTCAGCTAAGCAAGTGTGTTATTCAGTCTAATGGTTTAGCTTTTCAAGGTTGAATTTTGAGTTAATTGGTTTCTATAACACTAGGAAGGGTCAGGTGTGAAGGAGGATCCAGCCCTGGACAATGTTAATGGCTCTAGGCGTTCCTTATGAGCCGCGCGTTGTTCAGCTGTGTAAACACGTCCGAAGGCCTTGCACCTTCTCCAGCCCTTCCCTTTGGAAGTCTTCTCCTTTGATCCTTCTCTCTTGCATCTCCAACAGTTAGCACTATACCCTACCCTAGAAGCCAGGAATCTGTTGTTATTTAACCGTAACTTTAAGTAGACCACTGTTGTTCATTATATTTCAGTGGGCAAAACCACAGTCCTTCAGGGAGAAGAATGAACCATCATAACGTAAGTTGACTTAGAAGCCACAAGACAGATTGCTTAAGACTTGAGCCCGAAATTAAAAGTGTCTTGCTTCTTGGCCCTCCCTCCTCTTCCACTGCTTGTCTAAGTGAAGTGTGATCAGAAATCAAACCTAATTTATCCTCCCCATTCCTAACTACCCTTTATACAGTTCCCTTAACATACTTATTTTTTATTATTTTTGTTGATGAGTCCATAGTTTTTCAAATATATATATATATATATATATATATATATATATATATATATATAAAATAGCCCAACTAACCAAGAAAGCAGATGTGATCTATAATTTCATACCAAATAAGAGCCAATGTTTAAGTTTTGATGATTTCCTTTGAATATTTTTACATGCATATTTATTTTTACATGGTTGAGATCATGCTGTATGTATATAATTTTGCAGCCCTCAGCAGTTATCTGCATTCCTCAGCAATGTCTTCTGAGTTCCAATTTTCTCTGCTGCTTTATTTTCTCACCATTTTATAGGCTTTGTTTCTATAACAAAAGTACAAACTCTTCCAAGGAAGAGACTTTTTTCTTTCTGTGTATTTGTCCTTATCTTGTTTTCTATGCACACACTAGCAATTTGCCTTCCCAGACACTCAGTGCATATATTGTTTGAATTTGTGAGATTTATGGGAACCATTAGAAGTAAATCACCGTTAGCAACTCCTGCACCTCTAGGAAGGAAGGTTTTCTCCAAGAAGTTCTAGCACTCAGGAAGACATGGTTCTTTGGAAAAAAAACCCAGGTGTGGGGAAAACTTATTTTCCAGAATAGTGTGAATTCCATAAAATTTTTAAAAAAAATAATGTTCGTACAATCAGGTAGGTCTTGGCTTAAATAAAGATGTGAGGAAGGCAAGAAAACAATCCCATGCTCCCTTTCTAGTGTCTGTCTCCATCCCAAGGCACACCTAAGGCTGATTTTTCACACTGCTGTCAAAGAGAGCTTTTGAATAAAGCAAATCTCCATACTCACCACCAGTACTCATTTCTGCATCGCCCTCCCCACCCCCACTGTAAAGTCCAGTCATTCTCCAAGTCCCTGGAACACGACATGCATATTCTCCTTTCGAGGCCTTTGCATATGCTGTTCCCTCTGCCTGGAAGATCCTCCTTCCTCATGTCCACCCCATCTTCATCTGGGCAATTGTTACTCGTGCTTCAGGGCTCAGCTAAGATGCACCCCTTTTCAGAAAGTCTTCTTAGTCCCTGCTAGGCTAGACAATTGCTTTTCAGTGCTTCCTTAATATTTATATATTTTTAAATGCCTTTCTGCTCATTCGTATCCCTCTCCCACTCCACCCCAAAGGCTTTCTGAAGAGAGGAACTGTCGCAGTTCACCATTCTAACCTCAACATCTGGCTGACACAGAGCAGGTGTTCACTGAATGTGTCTTCAATGAATGAATGACTCTACCCTTCTTGACTGTTTCCCTGCGTGTGTCATGTCCTTGAGCACACCAAGACTTCACCACACTGCTGCCCCAGGTAGTTACCTGCAATACCTCTGCCTTTGACCCTTCCTCTTTCCCATTTCTGTGAGGATCTTTGGGGCTCTACTCTGCCTCAGTAGGTTGTTAGTCTGTAGGTTGTTCATCTGATCTACTTTTCCACTCAGAGGTGCTAATGACTCAGATGCCATCCTCCTGATACAGCATGTGACTGTAAACTAGCGTGTTTGGGGGAGAGTTTCCCCCAAAAGAAAGGCAAGAGTAGGACTTTCAATCCTTCTCCTGAAGGGGGCATTGCACTTGAGGCCTTTGTGCATTCCACAAACGTTCCCCTGTGAATGATGGCCAGCTTCCTTTATGGAGAATTGCATCAAAGCTAAATGTCCTTTGATATGGAACACTTGCCCATGAGTGGTTATGCTGATGCCTTTGTGAGAGACTCACTGAAAATAGTCCTATTGCTTTCAATTGAAATTTTTGGGATAGGGTCACTAAGATGAATTACAGAAAAAACAAAAAGTTCTTTGTTATATGCCTCACATTTAATGTACATGTTAACTCTACTTCCATACTTTTAAAATAAATTTGTGTACAGATTTTGCATCAGCAAAGGAGAAATGAAATGTATTTATCCAATTTTGTGATAAGTAAATAAATAACTGAAGACAGGGTACTCATGACATGGAGAGCTGAAGAGAAAATGAATTTTACTGAATAAGAAATCAATTCATCTAGGCTACTGAGAGATGATTTGCATCTAGGTAAAATCGGGCAAACTCTTGATCTTTTTCCACTGGAGAAGCATTCTCTCTGGAAATTACTCCAAGAGAGAAAAGCTACTGGGTCCAGATTTTAAAGAAGATAAAAAGCTTCTTGTTTCTATGGAAATGAACATGGGTCATCTTGTGTTTCTTCTTCCTTCTTATTTCTTTTTCCCTTAGGGTAGATTTTTCTAGCCTACTTCGGAGTGTCTAATGACTTCACCAGAGATGAATCATTAAATACAGAGCTAATGAAACCTTTAGAAATAATATAAGCCAAGCCTTTTATTTTTGAGATGGAGTTGCTATCCCGAGAAGTCATGCCCTGTCACCTTGCCGTATAGTAGCAGAACTGGAACTTGGAGTCAGATACTTGGATTCTGGGCCCTGTCTTCTCTCATCACATTACAGATATTTGCTGGGAAATGTAGAATAATATTAGATGTCTCAGTGAATAAACAGCATCATTCAAACATTTAATGTATGACATATTAATAAGAATAATACCCAACACTTTCTGAGCACTATTCTAAATGCTTTATATGCATTAGCACACTTGATCCTCACAATGCCTTATGATTCTTATTTTTTTTAAATGTTTATTCAGTTTTGAGAGACAGAGAAAGAGTGTGAGCAGGGGAGGGGCAGAGAGTGAGGGGAGACACAGAATCCGAAGCAGGCTCCAGGCTCTGAGCTATCAGCACAGAGCCCGATGTGGGGCTCGAACCCATGAACCATGAGATCATGACCTGAGCTGAAGTCGGCCACCCAATGGACTGAGCCACACAGATACCCCAATGATTCTTACTTTAACCAGTAACAAAACTGACATCCAGACAGCTCCACACCTTGTCCATGTTGACACTGGTTCTCTAAGCGAGACGGTTGGATTCTCGAGTCTGTACATAACTGCTGTATTATACTTCCTTTCATTCAAATGTATTCTTAAACTATTCAAACATAGGTGCAGCTGTGTTAGGAACACGCCTGACGGAGTCAGAAAGAAGAATAAGTGATTGGCTGTGCCACTTAGTAGAACCTTATTCCTTCCTCTTGCTACGAGCCTGTGTCCTCTTTGGTGAGTTGAGGCTACTCCAGCAAAGCACTTTCTCATAAAATGACCTAGGATAATGCAAAGAAAGTTCTTAAGTCATAAAACGGAGTCTGCCTTGTGTGTTAAAAAGTGATATGCTAGAGTGCATTCTTAAACTTCTATTCCGGTAGGCTAAAGTTCATATTTCATTTCAACAATACAAACCTTATTTTTTTAACTTTGCTATTTGAAAAAAAAAAAAAATACACACGTGCACTACCCTAGCTTAGTAATATGACATAAGAAATTTAATTCGTTCTTTATTAGGGCATTTCAATGTTTTAAAGTCATTTTCAAAATAAGTTTTGATTCCTTTTTCTTTATTTTTTTTTACTTTATTTTATTGTTGTTTATTTAAATCCAAGTTAGTTAACATATAGTGTAGTAATGGTTTCAGGAGTAGCATTTTGATTCTTTTTTCTTTAAATACCTTATAGGAACCTTGTTTCTCATTATTTGCTTGTTTCTACTAAATATGAAACTCTGGTGAGGAAATCCAAGATAGCTGAGGATTTCATTTAATGGCAGTTTATTCTACAATATTTGATATTGAGAATAAAACAAAGAGACATAAGTTCAGAAATAAATAGGAGGGAAATCTTATTTAAACAAACAAGCAAACAAAACAACAGAAAAACCTTACCATTTTGTTAGAAATATCACTGCCTTGTTGAACATCTGACTCTTGGTTTCGGCTCAGGTCATGATCCTAGGGTCATGGGATTGAGACCCGTGTTCGGCTCCGCACTGAGTAGGAAGCCTGCTTGAGTTTCTCTCTCTCCTTCTGCCCCTCCCCTGCTCTCTAAAATTAAAAATTAAAAAAAGGGGCGCCTGGGTGGCTCAGTCGGTTAAGCGTCCGACTTCGTCTCAGGTCATCATCTCACGGTCCGTGGGTTCGAGCCCCGCGTCGGGCTCTGTGCTGACAGCTCAGAGCCTGGAGCCTGTTTCAGATTCTGTGTCTCCCTCTTTCTCTGATCCTCCCCTGTTCATGCTCTCTCTCTCTCTGTCTCAAAAATAAATAAACGTTAAAAAAAATTTTTTTAATAAAAATTAAAATTAAAAAAGAAGAAATATCACTGTCTTCTATACATGGGAAGATTTTCTTTTCAGCAATACAAGACAACTGATCATCTAAAAGTTTCCAATATCCTTGCAGTGTCTACCTCATCAAAAATCAGTGAAATCTGAAATGCAATTGTCTTGGACAGAGGTCTGCAGCTAAATTATCTTGCAATCCCAGAAAGTATCTTGATGTCAACCTAGCACATACATTGAGCAGATATGACGCTTACTCCCCTATAATTTCAAAGCATCACTGACTAATTTTTTTTCTCTGCCCAATAGTTTGTGACATTAATGTCTCTTTCCTCTCCTATCTCTTGAAGAATTTATTCTTTGATCTTGTCTCTGAGAGTCTTAATTGCCTTTTCCACTGTAGAGCTTTGGATTGGGTGGTAATTTTTAAAAGCTACTCAGTAGTTACTGTAAACTGAATAAGACCTAAAGAATTCAAGATATTTTTTTTCTTCTTCTGACATTACTGCTCCTGGAGAGAGAATATGATGAGATGCTTTGTGGCTGTGAGGTAGCATCATGACCTGTAAATGCACTGATTCACCTTGGAACAATTTACCTACCACAGACTGCCTGGGCTGACTTTTTTTTTTTTTTCATGCTGCATCAAGAACCTGAAATACTGCAGGGACTTCCTAATGGAACTCTTTCCTTTAAAGTCACCCTTACTGCCTAAATCATCTCCCATGGTACAATGAGAAAGCACTCCAAAAAGTAAAGTGTGCGGTTCCCTGCTTAAAACTCACAGTGGTTTCTTACTGCAGAACAGTTAACTCCGGCTCCCTAATAAGGCTTTCCTGGCTCTTAAATTTAAAAGACCTTGCTTTGCTCTCTAGCCTCAGACCTCATCTTTTCCTTCAGTTCCTTGAACACTTTGGCTGTCCTTTGCCCCCAGACCTGCATGCAAATCCTTTTTTCAAGTACTCACTAAGTCCCCCTGACACTAGACTATGTTCGGTGTGCAATGAAAATAGAGGAGGAAACATATTTTAGGGAAATGTTACAGTAGAGTAAAGGGACTGGAAAAAAAGGTAAAATTTATGGGTTTTTTTTCCTGTACCAGCCTCCAATTTCTATATACACCTTTCTTCATCCGAGACCCTACTGTCCTCAGACACTTTGAGCTGTCTCTTGCTTTTCCTGTTCTTAATAAAATGGTGTCTACAACAATAATGCATGGGGGCACCTGGGTGGCTCAGTCAGTTGAGCATCTGACTTCAGCTCAGGTCACGATCTCATGGTTTGTGAGTTCGAGCCCCACGTCAGGCTCTGCACTGACAGCTCAGAGCCCGGAACCTCCTTCGGATTCTGTGCCTCCTTCTCTCTCTGCCCCTCCCCCACTCGTGATCTGTCTCTCTTCTTCTCTCAAAGATAAAAACAAACATTTAAAAAAATAACGTATGATTAGTTATATATACCTCAGGGTGAACTGAGTTAAATATTATGGGATGTTCATTATATACCAGGCTGTGTTCTAAACCCCGGGAAATTGTCAGTGAGCAAGATAAGAAAGGTGTCAGCTCTCAGCGAACACACATGCTAGTTGAAGGAACATTTGAATGGTTCAATAAGATCACTTCAGACAGAAATCCTTTGTAGGGAGAAGACAAAATAGGAGCATATCATAAAGTGAGGGCTGGGAAGGAAGTGTCTAGTTTAGAGCATGCGGTTCAAATGTTCTCTTTAAAGGTAAGACCTCCGTGAAGAAGTAGCCCTGGCCATAGAAGAGTAGAGGAAGGCATTCCAGGCAGAGGGCATGGCAGGTGCAAAGGCCATGTGGTGAAAGCTGGTGTGTTGAAGGAATAGGAAGCAAGACAGGAAAGCTGGAATAGAATTCATGGGGAGAAGACTGGTGGGGGACAAGGTCTGAGGCTCAGCCCGCGGTGGGACATGCAGAGCCTTGCAGACCTGGTAAGGAATTCTCATTTCTTCCCAGTGCAAGTGGAAGCAAGTAGAAGGTTATAAGTGCATAAGTGGCGTCATCTCATTTAGAGTTGTGCACGTGGGCTCTGGCTTCGATGTACAGAAACGGACGAGCAGAAGTGGGCACAAGAAGAGCAGAAGCGAACACAAGGATGTGGAGTTAGGAACTTCAGTTCATCTCCTGTTGGTGATGTCTGTTCAATTCAGTGAAACACTGAAACAGGAGAGCATTGAAAGTGATGTGTTACCATTTTGTCATGTTTTTAAGGTTTATCTTCGGGCCGACAAATGTGATTTCTGTACTTAAAGGAATTTTAGAATTTGCGTAAGAGGTTTTGTTGGAAAAGGAGGAAGTTGAATCAACATGCATGTAAGCGATTAAGCATCGGACTTTGGCTCAGGTCAGGATCTCGCAGTCCGTGAGTTCAAGCCCCGCGTTGGGCTCTGTGCTGACAGCTCAGAGCCTGGAGCCTGCTTCAGATTCTGGGTCTCCCTCTCTCTCTCTGCCCCTCCCCCACTCACGCTTTATCTCTCTCTCTCTCAAAAATAAATAAACATTAAAAAAAAAGAACAGGGGCGCCTGGGTGGCACAGTTGGTTACGCGTCCGACTTCAGCCAGGTCACGATCTCGTGGTCTGTGAGTTCGAGCCCCGTGTCAGGCTCTGGGCTGATGGCTCGGAGCCTGGAGCCTGTTTCCGATTCTGCATCTCCCTCTCTCTCTGCCCCTCCCCCGTTCATGCTCTGTCTCTCTCTGTCCCAAAAATAAATAAACGTTGAAAAAAAAAATTTTTTTTAAATAAAATAAAATAAAAATAAAAATAAAAAAAAGAATAGTTAGTGGGGACTAGGAACCGAAGTGGCCTCCCTGAAGTCAGCCCCACAGGATTCTAGAAAGTTCTGGATTTGGAATCAGAAGAATTGCATTGGAACCCTGGGTTCATCACTTTGACTAACAGGTCTGCCTTCTCTGAGCCTCTACATTTGCTCACCTGTTAAACACAAATGTCCTACCTGGTGATTGGTAAGATTTTGTTATGCCATAAAAATAGTTAATTCATGGCTTTATTATAATGATATCATTTCTGGCCTTCACATCTGACTTTATAGGTAGTATTTTCATAGGATAATAGAGCTGAAAATTATCTTCAACATTATGTAAACATTTACTCCTATATTCATATCTGCTCATTTAGAGATGAGAAAATGGAAACCTACAAGGGGAAATGAACCAGCCAAGGGTTTCTTAGCCAGTTAGCCTGAGACCTGTTCTGCAGGCCAGGTCACAGGACTTCTGATTAGGCGTTCTTGCCACTAACCCCCCCTGACTGCTTACAGGTCCAGGGAAGTTCTGCCCAGAGGATAATTACAATACATGTTTTATTCATTCTCTATTTCTCCTACCAATGAACTGTTAAAGTTGGGAAACTGACAAACTCTTCTACCATCCCTTACAAAACAGTAGAATTTTGCCTTACAAAAATATGCTCAGTATAGTTCTGAGAAATATTGGGATGATTTCTCAAGATCATATAGGATGACTGGGCCAATGGCTTGTACAAACTGTGGACCTTTCAGCACAGCTTTCTGTTCAAGGACGTCTAAAGACCTTGTTTATTTTGTTCTGGTGCATGGACTAGAACAAATTAAGAGAGAGAAATTCATTCTATTAGTTACATCCATTTAAATATAATGGGATGAAAGCGTATCTCTTATGAGGTAATTTTTGTAAGAAATGGCAATTAGACAACTTCAAAAGGGGGGTGAGCAGTTAGCCAAACTCAATAAAGATCAGTTGTTTAAAAATCTGTAGACTTTTGACTTTTGTCCAGGCACATTATCAGTGCCCTCTTTGATCCACTATAATCTCCAAATGAGGCCTGAGGGACGCATAAATCTTTGTTCCGCTGTTAAAGATCCCTGAGAAATCTTTTTGATGACAAGAATGAGTAAAGACAGATGGAACTGCACATTCTTAAGTGAATAAATATAGCTTTTAAAATACTTTCTCTTTCAAATAATCAAAAGCACATGTCAACATCACAGGCAGGATTTCAAAGAAGTAGAAACCAGGGTGGAGCTAAAAATTATACCAAGCTTAAACCAAAAATAAACAAGCCTAATTGAGCGCAAGAGTGGAAATTCTTTATAGAGTGGAAACCATATTCCAGTCTCTCAGTGCTGGGACAAGATGCCCACTCCTTCTTTGAAGCTTTCCTACTGTTTCACTTGCAGCTCATCGGAGAAGCCCACAAGGTTTCAAAAAGAGAGAGTGGGGAAACTCCAGCTGGAATTTCAGGTTTTTCATATATATATATATATATATATATATATATATATGAAAAAAGATGGAAAGTTTACAAAAATACAAAGATGCCTTGGAAAGGGGAGATTTTCCAAGCAAAGGAAGGAAAAAAAACCTCAAATCCAATTCTTATTTAGAAATAAATTGTTCATTTAGAGTTGGTCAGGTTGTATTAAGTAGAAAAATTGCTTTTACTTAACGTATAGGGACAAATGGGTATGTGAAATGACTATGAAATTTCCTCCTCACAAATCTTAATGATACCACTAACAACATTTGTACTTGCTGTAAATTTCTCAAACTTTTTTGTGCCTGCAACACACTTTCAAGTACGACAGTTACTTTAGTGCATGTTAAAAATACAAATAGGAACAAGTACCTCAGATATAGAGTCTGACTAAATGAGTCCATAATAACTGGTTACAGGTGTCTACTTGAGGGTAGAGTGCGTTGCAATTCTGTGATAACAACCACGGTTAGCAGACTGTTTGGGTTTGTTGCCCTTCTGCACTACCTTTCTAGAAAGAATTGTTTCCTGCTCTGCTTCTATGCTTTTATATCCTTGTGAGATAAATATCTTGCTTGACGTAGCAAATGCAGATTCTCCTCATGGCACTAAGTACCTTCGTGCCTGCATTTCACGTGGTACCTGCAGCACATTTTCAATGCCATGTTCCGCCTTGCGACCTGCTATTGGGCTCAGTATTGCATCTGACCACCATTGCCACTGAAGTAAATGACAGTTGTGGCAAAAAGAAAATATCCAAATTGATTTAAATTTGGTGATGGCCATCAGGGATTTCTTTCTGAATGTTAAGGCACACTGGTTGATAATTACTGCTCTGAATTAAACAACTGCATATCTGGGGTGCATTGTAGCTCAGTGGGTTAAGCATCTGACTCTTGATCTTGGCTCAGGTCTTGATCTCATGGTTCATGAGTTTGAGCCCCGTATCAGGCTCCACACAGACAGTGCTGAGCTTGCTTGGGATCCTCTCTATCTCCCTCTTTCTCTGCCCCCATCTCAAAACAAATAAATAAACTTAAAATAATAAGTAAATAAACAACTCAGTATCTACCTTACTTGTACCTTAAAGAGGAGTGATCACTTCTCTCATAAATATCCTAGTCCTATGACCTTGTCTGCTCTACTTCATGCGAAATTCTAAAATCACAATGACTTTTGACAAGCCCACCTGAAATCTTATCAGTTTCATCGGGGGGGGGGGGGGTTATCCACTGTGTTCTATGGGGAAAAGGTCAACCTATGACTGAGGCAGGTGTTTGGAGGGAACATCATGATGAGTGAGCAGGCGCTCACCTCATATTTAGAAAACATTTCAACACTCTTGTGTTAATTGTAAAAACAAAACAAATAGTATCTTCTATCTGGTGTGCAGTCCACCGTTGCACCCCCAGAGCCCCCAGAGTATAGATGTTTGTAATGTTCATGTGTGTTTGTGTGTGTTGGTGTAGGTGTGTGTGTTAACCCTGAAAAGCTTAGTGTATATTTACTAAATGGATTATTCTTCCAATTTTTGAAATGTTAACTCATGCCATGCTTCATGAAACTGAAGCTGAAAACTTTTGGCTGAAACTGAATCGTAAGACTTGATCCTGCATAAAGGAGTTGTAATAGACTGCTACAGACAGAAATGATGGGAACGGGGGTAGGGACGGGATGGATCATTTCCCTATGCATGTGGCGAGTCTTGCATAGCTTCGTAGTTCTCTTTGCATCTTTCTAATCCTGATCATCTTGCATGGGATCCCATGACACTCCAAAAGGTTAAATATAAAATCCTCACGTGCCACTCCACCCACATCAGCTCCATGATTGCAAGAGCCATCCTCTGCCTTCATTGTGTTCCTTCACTTAGAGTAACAATCTGTTGTCTGGAATGTGCATCCCTCTGGTAACTGTAGTCTCTCCTTTTTCTGTTTTCAAGGATGGGAGGAACAGTTTTATTGGACACCAACTGGGCGGGGTAGTGGAAGTGCCAAACAGCAAGGACCAGCGGGTCAAGTCAGCCAGAGCCATTCAAATCACCTACTACCTCCAGACCTATGGTTCTGCCACCCAAGACCTCATAGGGGAGAAGTGGGAGAATGAGTTCTGTAAGCTTATGAGGAAGCTCCAGGAGGAGCACCAGGACTTCCAGCTCTACTCTTTAGCATCCTTTAGCCTCTGGAGAGACTTTCATAAGACCAGCATCCTGGCCAGGAGCAAGGTCCTGGTGAGCCTTGTGCTGATCCTGACCACAGCCACCCTCTCCAGCTCCATGAAGGACTGTTTGCGCAGCAAGCCCTTCCTGGGCCTCCTGGGGGTGCTCACGGTGTGCATCTCCATCATCACGGCAGCAGGGATCTTCTTCATCACCGATGGAAAGTACAACTCCACCCTGCTTGGAATCCCATTCTTCGCCATGGGTAACTATCCATCCTTGTGGTAATCGGATTCTTACCGATATGGGGCAAGGTAGTATATTTCTTGAATTCTCAGGCAGAAATCCGTTTTAATTTTGCACTGATGCGTCTGTGTGATTATGTAAAATCTTACTTGGGGTGGTGTCCGTTTCACCTTACTGGGCCTTTTGGAAATTTTAGGCTGACCAAGTCATCTTCCCGTTTATGTTGGGGAATTGAGTGCTGTCAGGTATTTTTAAATTATACAATATTGGAATTCTCTACTCTGCTTCTTCAAAAATGATAGGCCAGGGATAATGGAGTACGGAGCTAAGGAAACCCAACACTTAGTCTGAACAAACTTTTGTGGTTCGTATTCATGGGCATCTTCAGGTTGATGATGGTGAAGAGTGAATAGCGTAGGGTGAAAATTCAAAGAACCACTGACATGTTCTAATCTGAAAAACTCCTTCATTAATCTTGGCTTATTAATTCATTTCAAAAATTTTCCAGAAATTATACTCATTTCCTTACCTCCATATTAGCTAAACCTTCCTGCTCCTGCTTAAAGGTGTCTCCCCCAATTTCTTACATCTCTGGTAAAAATAACTAATGAGCATCTTCACTCAAGATTATTCCTTCTTATAACTTTTCTCCTAGGCATACATAAATGTCTAGAAAATGCTTTATGAGTGTGTGTGTGGGATGTGTGTGTGTGTGTGTGTGTGTGTGTGTGTGTGTGTGTATGTTCTCACAAAAAAGAAGATCAAGTCTGGGAAGAAATGTGAGTGATGGCTCAGCAACAAGACTGATGGAATGCATCAGAAAAGCCATGATAATGGTGATATCTGTGGTACTACAAAAGAGTTCTGTCAGATATGATATAATTCCCCACCTGCAGTGATTTGGAGGTTGAGCTGTACTAATGGCCTCTACGAGGTGAACTGACATGAACAGGAGAGTCTTGAGCTGTAAAGTAAATGTTAAAATCAGCTATGAATTACAATTTTATTACTAAATAAAAAACCCCACAGGTATGTGGCCAAAAAGTCTTCCAGGTAATCCAGACCCTTTTTGTTCTCACTTTAACAAACATTTTTGAGAATACCGCAAAACAGATTTATAGTGTAGGTACTGGGGTCAAACTTCTTTATCTGGAAACCCAAGTTTGTTGTGACCCCTAGTAAGTCAGTTCATCTCAGTAAGCCTCAGGTTACTCTTATATAAAATAAGGGTAATAATCGTATCACTTTCAAATAATTGTTGTTTGAATGGAGTAGAATACACCTAAAGCTTAGAACATACAGCAAATGCTTTGTAAATCTTATCAAGCTTTAAGTGAGCTGGATTCAATGATCAATAGGAAACAGCCCTTAGATTCAAGAAATTGAAAGTCATCCTGGATTTTGCATATCGTCTTTAAATGCATGTTCATCTTGTTAACAAAAGTTTTTTTTTTCTTTTTCCCAAAGAACTATATTAAAATTTGTTTGTACCAGTGATAAGGATGAGCCTAGATTTGAACCATTTAATACTTGTTTTTTGAGCTCAGTCTCTTGACTTGAAATAACAATATAAAATTCATAAGGAACATTCAGCATGATTCACAAATGCAGCATGGCTCATTCAAAATGACAAATTAGATACCTAAAACTGTGGCAATCTAAGTAGGTAATGGAAAGATTTATCAGGAAAATTATGTGTTATATAGAATTCTATATTCAATACAAATAAGGAGAAAAATTGTCTCCAGTGGTGTTGAATTGTAGTATCAATTCTACAAAATCAAAGTGGTGTTTTCATTCCTTAAGGAAATAATAACATGTAAAGCCATAGCACTGAAGCAAATGCCCAGACCCTGAAACACATACTTTTCACACTTTTTTTTCCTCTCTCAGTGTTCTTTAAGATCATAACTCAACTCTGGACAGTGTAGGTGCAGACTCTAAGAAGTCTGGTGAATGGTTTCTCTTCAGGATTCATAGAATTCAGTCCTTAAAATGTTCTGAAATAAACTTTTTTGGTATGTTCTGAAAACATAACTACAATAAACCTACCAATAAATACTTATTTCAGATATCTTTTCCATCAAGAGGGAGTTTGTTGGTTGTGCTTTGTTCTGTTTGTAAAATGATCCATAATGATAAAGATACCAAGATCAAGAACTAGCAAAATGAAAGGAATATCCTACAGGGCCAGGAAATCTGGGCTTTCATTCTAGTTTTTCCACTAACTTTGTATGTTTTATTTAACTTTGTCCCAGTTCTTCATATATTAAATGAAAGTTTTGGGCTTTTCAATCTCAAATTTTGAAGATCCTACAATATTATTCATTTCATTTTCTTTCTTTTTTAAAGTTATTTATTTATTTTGAGAGAGAGAGAGAGAGAGTGAGCAGGGGAAGGACAGAGAAAGGGAGAGAGAGAGAATCCCAAGCAGACTGCACTGTCAGCACAGAGCCCAATGTGGGGCTCAAACTACCAACTGCAAGATCATGACCTGAGCCGAAATCAAGAGTCAGACACCCAACAGACTGAGCCACCCAGGCACCCCTATTTATTTCACTTTCTACTGAAGCTAGATCATTCCTTTAATCATTCCTTTCTAATGTCATGTAAGGTATGCATTATCCTCCAACCTCTAATCTCCATTCTCCTTTGTTGACTTCTAGTGTGTGTGCGTGCGTGCATGCGTGTGTGTGTGTGTGTGTGTGTGTGTGTGTGTGTGTGTGTACATATGAAAGAGAGAGAGAGAGAGAGGGAGGCTTTAGATAGAAAAACCACAACCTTGCATTCAGAGCACAACTCCATGAAGATGATGGGTGGAATGTGCTATTGAGCATCAGTAAGTTCAATTGGCAGATCTGTATCTTCTAGGGGTACACATGGCATTGGTTGAAAGTAGTCCTTTGATTGATCACATTGTATATGGTATCCAAACTGCATAATATGAAGTTAGTTGGGTGTAAGGCAAAGAAGCCCAACTCTTCTGACAAACTTTTATTTCTATTCCTATCTTCCCACAAGGATTTATCTGAGGTAGTGAATATTCACTCCACTGTGCCTCAAGATTCAAACCTTTTGTGTTCATTAGAACTTATCCCTGAAGCTGAATATGTCACTTATGATGTTCTGCTCTTCAGCTATCTTGTTTCTGACCACGTATCTTCCTTCTAGACTGCACCTGCCTTGTTCTTTTTTCTGATCATTCATCCACTTAATATCCCTGGTGCCATTTAAGAGGCACATGTACTGTACTTTTATATCCTGCCATTTTTTTTGGCAGAGAGAGCACGAGCAAGGGAGAGGGGCAGAGAGGAGAGAGAGAGAGAGAGGAAGAGAGAGAAAGAGAGAGAGAGAATGAGAGAGAGAGAATCTTAAGCAGGATCCGTGTTCTACATGGAGCCCAACAGGGGGCTCAGTCCCATGACCCTGAGATCATGACTTGAGTCAAAATCAAGAGTCAGTCGCTCAACTGACTGAGCTAGAGCTACCCAAGCACCCCCATCCTGCATTTTTTAAACCTGTACCAATTTTTATATTTTGTCTGTAAGTAAATTCGTGTCTCTCAAATTGTATGTTCCAGATTTAGGTTTATAAAAGATGATCATAGGCATATATATGACCTCTGGAATGACCTATTATGACTAAAATGACCCTATTTAACTCCAGCTTAACATCTTTTCTCTATGCAAACATAAAGCAATAAGAATGTCACTAATTTAATTTATAACTCATTGTCAGCCTTTTTTTTTTTTTTTTTTTTTTACTTCATTTGCTTTGTGTGAATGTGTTTCCTCTTTCTGGAAGGAGAAATATGGGCTAATATTGCATACAGGTACCAACCTGGCTCCTTGCTGATCTTCTGTGGATAATTGCCAAAGACATTAGTAGCCTTGCTTCACTGTTATTTTTGCAATCTATCCTGAATTTGTTTTATACGCCAGGAGTCTTACTTTAGTCATTTGTGATTTTGACGAGAGCTGCTTTGTGGCAGTACTGAGACTAATTTAAAGTTCAATAGAGCTTAAAAAATAGGTAGTGAAGATAGTGAGTAAAGATGATGGACACATGTACCTGACTTGTTTTGTTCAGGGGAAGCCAGCATTTCCATCTACAAGACTTCATTCATCATCTAAAACTCCACGCTCAAAATTCCGTGTTCATGAGCTCCATGTTCATTTGTTTATTAATGGATTCAAATATTTATTGAGCACCTACTATGTTCCAGGTATTTTTGGATTCTAGAGTAAAAGGCACTGAACAGAACTGATCAAGTTGTTGCCCACATGGATCTTACATTGTTGGCCTGCAAAGGGGAGGCATCTGACAATAAACAAATAAGATAAGTGCTATAAAGTACAAAAATAAAGCAGGATAAGGGATAAAGAGCATAAGTGGTAAGAGAAAAGACTTTCTAAAAAAACAAAAAGAAAGAAATTGAAGTAGAGAGCTAAATGAAGTAAAGAAGTATCCATGTGGCAACCTGAGAAGAGCGTCTCTGACAAAGCCAATTATAAATGCAGTCTTTTAGATGGACTTCTCTTGGTAAAGTTGAGGAACAGCAAGAAAGGGAGTGTGGCTGGAGCAGAGTGGACAACTGTGTGAGTATTATGAGATGGAGTTAGGAAAATTGTAAAGAGCCAGATCATGTAGGGCACTGAGAATACTTTAGATGGAAAGCTATCTGAAGCATTTGAGACATTAGAGTATGACCTGACTTACGTTCTAAAGGCATCTTTGGCTACGGTGTGAAAATTAGTCTGCAGTGGATCGAGAATAGTTATAGGAAGACTGTGTAAGAGGTTATCACAAAAATTTATGGGATATAATGGTGGTGACTTGAAATACCATGAGAACAGGGACAGTGGTAAAAAGGGATTCGACTCAGGATGTATATTTGAAAATAGAATTGACAAGATTTCCTGCAGGATTGGATGTGGTATGTAAGAAAAAGAAGAGTCAAGGATGACCCCAATCTTTGAGGACTGAATAATTAATAGAAAGCATTTACTATTTATTGTCATAGGGAGATTATGGAAGGAATCAGTGGTAGAGGAAAACTTTAGGAATTTACTCTTCTATCTGGTAAGTTAGATATACCTATGGAGCATCCAAGTGGGAAAAATGTGGGCTAAGACAGTATGTAGATCAGGTTCAGAAGTAAAATCAGTAAGTTGGAGCTGGAAATATAAATTTTGGATTTATCATGGCATAGCTGATAATAAAAGCCATGAGATCTGACAAGATCAACTGGAAAGATAAATATAGATAGAAAATAGAAGTCTAAGATCTGAGCCCTGAAGCTTTCCAATGCTTAGAGATTGGGAAAATGAAGATGATGTAGAAAAATGACATTAAGAAGGATCAGGCAGGGGCGCCTGGGTGGCGCAGTCGGTTAAGCGTCCGACTTCAACCAGGTCACGATCTCGCGGTCCGTGAGTTCGAGCCCCGCGTCGGGCTCTGGGCTGATGGCTCAGAGCCTGGAGCCTGTTTCCGATTCTGTGTCTCCCTCTCTCTGCCCCTCCCCCGTTCATGCTCTGTCTCTCTCTGTCCCAAAAGTGAATAAACGTTGAAAAAAAATTTAAAAAAAAAAAAAAAAAAAAAAAAAAGAAGGATCAGGCAGTGAGATGGCAGGAGAATCAAAAGATAATAGTGTCCCAGCAGCCAAGTAAAGAAGGTGTTTCCTGAAAAAGCTAGACATCAACTGTTTCAAAAGCTGCTAAGAAGTTGTGTCCAATGAGAACTGAGACTTGGTCATTTGACTTAGCAACTTGAAGGTCAGTGGTGACTTTGACAAGAATTGCTTTGGAGGTGTGCTGCGAGTAACAAAGAGGTTGAGTAGAGCTTGGAGCATAAGAAGCGAAGACAGTGAGTAATGATAATTTTTCCAAGGAGTGTTACATCACAGAGAAACAATGATTGTACGCTAATTGGGATGCGCAGTACAGAAAGCTTCATAGTAAAGCAAAGATAGGAAGAAATTGCAGAAGCAATGTCATTGAGTAGGAGAGATGGGCCTGGATTCAGAACACAACTAGAGTCATGGGCTTTATATAAGAGCACAGACAGCTCATCTCCGGTTAAGAAAAGAGAAAGCAAAATATACGGACAGATCCAGATAGATTGGTACATGTGGGGGTGGGAGTGTGTGGAAATTCTCTTCTGTGGCTTCAACTTTGTCAGTAAAATATGAAGCAAGTTATCAGCTGAGAATAAATTTGGGAGAGGAGGTGTTGATTTGAGGAAAGTGAAGAGATTTTGAAAGAGTGGCTTTGGAAATTGGAGAATAAATTAAAGAAAAAAAGCTAGGTGAACAGCTAAGAAGCACAAGGAACCACTTGAAGTTCGCCTTTACGGATTTAGAAAAGAAATCAATTGGCATTGTTGCTGAGTCAGTGCCCCACCTCCAGCCATAAATAGCTGCTTGGGGGAGGGGTTGAGTAGGCAATGACATGAATTTAATTGGAAAAAACCTTACAGGGGGAAAAAAAGAAGGTTTATAGTGTATGCAGAAGAATGACTATAATGACAGATCATGAAAATTTTACTAGTTAGGGTCAACTAAACCATGTTGCAATAACAAATAATGCCTTAAATCTAGTTGGATTAACACAACAAAGATTGATTTCTTGCTTATACTACAGTTTAGTGTGGGTCAGGAAGCTTTCTTTGGGAACTCTTTCTCCAGCAGAAATTCAGGGGTTGGGGCGCCTGGGTGGCGCAGTCGGTTAAGCGTCCGACTTCAACCAGGTCACGATCTCACGGTCCGTGAGTTCGAGCCCCGCGTCGGGCTCTGGGCTGATGGCTCAGAGCCTGGAGCCTGTTTCCGATTCTGTGTCTCCCTCTCTCTCTGCCCCTCGCCCGTTCATGCTCTGTCTCTCTCTGTCCCAAAAATAAATAAACGTTGAAAAAAAAAAAATTAAAAAAAAAAAAAAAAAAGAAATTCAGGGGTCGAGGATGCCTCTGTCATGCAACATCTTGTCTTCTCAGAGTTTGTGGTCCCAGCTGTGTACACAGAAAAGAGAATAGTTAGGGAAACCACACCAACTTATAACTACCTTGCGCGTGAATTGATAGTTATTTCTCATCATATTCTATTGGCCAGAACTAGACACATGGCCATAAGTTAGCTAAAGGAAGTACGGAAAATGTAGGAGAGTAAATGGATTATTTAATGAATTATTAACTGTCTCTCTCATATAAACTAAGTCAAACAAAAAGGGCAATGAGGATTTACTTCCCATTATCATCATAGCAAAAAAGTGATAGGGTCAAAATACTAGGATTTTCTGTGAGGTCAGAAAATTGAGGTTGGAGTCTATTCTGGTTATCGATTGCTGTATAACAAATACCACAAGACTTCGTAGTACAAAACAACCATTTTATTATGCTCATGGGTTTTGTGGGTCAGTAATTTAGAAAGGGTACAGTGAGGTCAATTTCTCCCATCTCTACAATGTCTAGAGCCTCGGCTCAGGGTCACTTGAATGTCCAAGGGCTGGGACGGCTGGGGCTAAAACAACCACTTCTAAGATGCTTTCTTTGCTCACATGGCTGGTACCAAGTTTGGGATTTCTGAAGGAGCCCCTCAGCCTAGAATTTTGAAGATGGCCTCTAAATGTGTCCTCTCCAGCATGGTGTTCTCAAGGTAGTCAGGTTTCTAATCTGGTGACTCGGGCTCCAAGAAAAACGTATTGCAAGAGAGCAAGGCAAAACTGCAGGGCTGACCTGGTCACAGAAGTTGCATAGCATCACATCAGCCATATCCTGTTGACTGCATGCCATTCAGAAAAGCTAGCTCAGGTTCAAGAGGACGGCAGTGGGACTGTACCACTTCAGAGAGTGGCAGAGAGTTGAGAGAGAGGCGGAGTCACATTGCAGAAGAACAGGTGGAATGGGAGCGACCGTTCTGGCCATCTTTGGAAACAGAGATCTGCCACGCAATCATAATGGGAGTGAGCTGGAAAAGAAAGAGATGGATTCTAGAGATGCATGGTATCAAGTTCTTGAGAAGAGATTATTACTAATGAAAATGACCATGATTTGATCATTTTGAGCTGGGAGACAAATGTAGGATTGAAGACATTATGAGTTCAAAGGACCTGAGTATAGAAGGGATTTTCTCTGTGGAATCTGAAGTCATGAAAAATTATGACAAGAGTTGTGATGGCCACTGACACATTGAGTCCTATGTTAAATCTTTAGCAAATGAGAGAGACTGATCCTGAAGTTTGTAAATGAATAATAATTTTTTTTAAAAAAAGGAATAATTTGCATACTACCTTCAAAAGAGTAAGTGTTTTTAAGGAAGATGAACAACATCTTTGACTTCCCATGCGGTAGAGGACAGCACCTATAAAACTTTCAGGTCCAATAACACAAGAGGAATAGGAGAACAAAGAGGCCTCCAATGGAGCCAGCCAGGAAAGCAGTGTCCTCGGGGCATGGCCAGCTTTCGTTAGCGCAAGAAGCTAAAGGTTATATTTGGGGAAGAGATTCTGGAGGTAAGGAATCTTAGTGATGACAGGACTGAGTTCCAGAGGGGAGGGGGAAGGTGGGAAAGATGAGAAGATGGTCAGATAGGGGGTTATACAGAACTGTATAGGAATGACAGTTCCCAGACCTGGGAATCGTGGGCCTCTGTGATTGCTCTGTGAGGGGAAGGGTATGGCTCGATGGCTCGATGGTCTCACTGGGCAAAGTCGTTCTGTTACATTGTAAGTCAGATCATATCACTCACCTGCTCAAAATCCTATACTAGCTTCCCATCTAAACCAAATTCAATGGATACAAACATTCAGTGATTTCCAAAGTCCCAACAAGACTGACATCTGTTGTCCCTCTGGCCCCAGGTTCAGCCCGTCTCTCTCTCTCTCTCTATACCTGGAAAGCTCTTCCTCAGATACCTGCAGACTTGTTTCCTTACCTCCTGCAGCTTTTAATGCAAATATCACCTTCTTAGTGGGGACTCCCCTGGCCACTCTATCCCAAACCACAAGCACCCTCACCTTCTGGTCTTCCTCTCTGCTTCAGTTTTCTCCTTAGAGCTCATCATTATCTACTATACAATACAATTTGCCTTTGGACTTGTTCATTTTCTATCTCCCAGCAATGGAATATAAGCCCCGAAAGAACGTAAATTTTCATTGTTCCATTCCCATTGTTTTCTAGTACTTCAAACAGTACTTGGCCTGGAATAGGCCTTAAAAATTAATGTGGAATTAATGAATGAATGGTCTCTCAGTGTTTCTCAAATGAGTTATGCTCTATTCGAGTCACTAGGTCAGTTTAACATATCATGATCCACATTTATGTTTCACTTAAGGAGAAGGAAAGAAAATAGAAAGAAATAGGAAATAGCAGAAGGTATTGCACATAGTAAAGTATCATTGTAGCAATACTTTAGTTTCAGTATAATACATATGTGTATAACAGATCCCAGTGGAAGATGTTTTTCATAATGTGGGCCCCGGTCAAAATTTTTAGAAAAACACTCTAGAAACTTTGTTGGGCTAGTATCTTAAACAGATCATGGTGGTAAGTGAGGATTTATTGATGGGGAGGCCACTGGGAGAACTCATCAGAAACATATGTAGCTGCTTCTCTTGGTTAGTTCTGCTGAAGCCAGGATCAGTACTTCGGAAGGGGAGGGTTTTGCCAGGCATTTAAGGTGTTACTTCCTGGGCACTGCTGTTTCCCTAGACCAGAAATAGCAGTGTTTAGCACGTAATGGGCCCTCTAAGACTTGAGAGTTGGCTAAAGTTTTTTAATGATTATGTTATGGTTTTGGAAATATTTCTCAGTAAGTTGCTTTTGCCACAGGACCTGTTTTACATGGGATCATTAAGCCATCGAAAGCCTCCCCAAAGTAACTCATTGCTGGGAGAGACAGGGCCTATTATTATGACATCAAGAATGTTCAGTTGGAGCTCTTTCCCAGCCATATTAATTGCAGCCACCCTGCTTTTGGTAAGAAACTGTTACTTCCTTTGGGAAAGGGTTGGCCGATGGCCTTGTTTATGGCTTGGGATCAGAAGATTTGGGATTCCAGTTTAGTCCCACCTCTTATGGGCCTCCCCTGTTTTCTCTTTCATACCGTGAGGAAGTTGGACTGATTTGTCTTTAACATCCCTTCCACCTTTATTCTTTAATCAGTGAATCTTTTATTTGACACTTAGGCTATATGGCATGTTATTTTCTGGGTTTGGGGTTCACTGGGGGCTAGACTGGGTCTACCTGGCATCTTTTCTAATGTCTACTCCAAAGTGCCCATAGTAGGCATTTTGCAAACATTGACTTATCAATGACTCTTGTGGCCGTTAACGTTCATAGAGGAAGAAAAGTCTGAACTCTTGGCTGTTTTTAGTTTGGGTATCTTAATGTCCTTATTTTTCTTCTGTTTTTCTTTAGTTCTGATTTTCTGATATTGATGTCTGTTCTTTTGTAGCTTTGGGATGGATATTCTGAGACGTAAGTTTCTAATAAGTTAAAACATCGTCTCACTAGCTGGTCTTCGTAGACCTTTTAAAGGAGGCGGGAAGGGAACAGATTTTTGGCATAACAAGTAATAAGTTGAATTTTATGCCAAGCATTTCAGGTAGCATGTACTTTTTATTGTATAGCACTGTCCAACATTAGTAGTAATTATATCCTGACTCCTTAAGATTCTACATTTTCTTTGGAATCCACCTCCATATTGCACTTTTTACTGCAAACAAGCTTCCTCCAGTGATAGTTGGAGGTTTGGAATGAGGAAGAGTACTATTATATAACACAATTTTACTCAGGGTGAGAAGCATATGGACTCATTTTGGTGATACTGTTTATCTCAAGGGTAGCTGATGCTAGTTTAGACACTTAAAATGGAAAGATTTGTAAATATACCTCATGCAGCTTAATCCACTCTGCTCTTGCTTTTTACCTCTTGAATCAGGTAGCAATCAGTCTTGAGTAATTAAGCAGCTAGGGAATTGTGAAAGATAAATTTATTCAGCACATGGTAGAACTATTACTATGTCAGGTACTATCGCATCTCCAGCATGGACTTCCAAAGCCTTCCTCAAATACATCTCTAACACAAGCAATCTGAACGATCCTCATTAACTGAAGTTGACTTAACTGTCATGACAAAACATTCCAAGAAAAAAATATCCCTAGTGCCCGAAAGCTGAGGCTACCAACCAGATTGGGATTTTCTGCAGTGCTGTATCAGGGTAAATGCTGCAATTTAACTCGAAACTTGAATGGTGGAAATGCATTAAGGCTTATGCCATTACTTTTCTGAGGAAAAACAAAGCCCTATCCAGGAAAAAAAAAATCATTTAAAAACTGGACACTTACCTTCTAGATTCAATTCTTTCCCAAGCCAGTATTTTCATACCCAGGCATCTAACCAAAAAAGACAATTAGCAGAGAAGGATGAGATAATTCCTGTATTGATTTGAGGATGCTAGTGGCGACCCTTAGGCTTCTAAGAATTGAAGAATCCCTATGCATTGATTCCCACCTGCCTTCCTGGAACACTATGGTTTATGTGTGCATCCAATATATGTCATAGTGGCTGATTTCTTTTGTAATGACAGAGCAATGCCTTCACCCAGACCAAGGCAAAACTGTTATTTGAGCTTCATCATCTAGATCCTACTGTGTACCTTTAGAGAAATTATAATGCTGAGTTTGAATTTAATATGAAGAAGATGCTGCCATTTTTTTTCTAGTGCTTCCTGACTTGGCCTAAATCAAATAAGACTATGTCCTGGCCAGTGATATTTCCAGTAATTGTTTACATCCTAAATTAAATATTTTTTAAAAGTTTATTTCTTTATTTTTGAGTTAGACAGGTAGAGAGAGTGAGTGGGGGAGAGGGAGAGAGAGAATCCCAAGCAGGCTCCATGCTATCAGGACAGAGCCCAACGTGGGGTTCTATCCTACCAACCGTGAGATCATGACCTGAGCAGAAATCAAGAGTGAGACACTTAACCAACTGAGCCACCTAGGTGCCTCCATCCTAAATTAAATATTGTATTTAATAATATAAATCAGTAAAATATTAGTTAAGAAAATTTGCTAATGGTATTTGAGAATACATAATAAAAAGCATGGAGTATAACCATAATAGTCAATAATATACACCAAAAAAAAGGAGACAATTTTGTCAGAAAGAAGTGGGTACAAGAATAGGTTTTTCAGCCTTAAAAAAGAAAAACTACTATTTATCTTACCAGCAATGGATGGGCTTATTCAGGAATAAAAGAGAATTGTAATCCTGGACAAACAACCTATGGCAAAACCATAGACAAATCCTGGAAACAAAGGAAAGGTATGCTCCTGAAGGAGAAAATTGTAAGTTGGGAAGGCTGTTATAAACTACAGTCCATTGGAGTAAACTAGGAGTTGAAAGCATGGTGACTTTTCATTGGCTTAGCTATGGCAGAGGGGCAGATAAGGCAAGCATTTCTTTCTTTAGCTGGGATAGTAAAGTTGTGTCCATGTGCATAGTCAAATCCACTTCTTCCTCTTGGGTCTGCAATTGACTAAGAATAGCAAGGTTTGAGAGCTCTCCTCGCGGAAACCTTCTGGCTCCATTTTAGTGGGGTTTCCCATTACTAATTTTCACAGGTTAAGCTACTTTTTAGCGGGGGTGGGGGGGGGGAAAGGAGATGGGAGAAACACATTACATGGCTCATTTCACTGAATGAAAACCAGTGGAGATCACCTATACACACACAAAGAAAGACTACTAAAGGCACCTAATTTGTAGATTTTTGGGAGTGACTGTGATGACTATAATAAGGACTCATTATAACACTCAGCAATAAATTAATGGATTTACTCTATAACTCTGTCCCCTTTCCCTTCCTTTCCACTGTGTTGGTCAAGGGTCAGGGCAACTTCATGTACTTGACTGTGTTGGCACAATGTTTCAGAAATAATAAGTGCTCAATAATTATTTCTTGAATGAATGACTTTAATTCCTAGCTCACAGCAAAGATAAAGCTTAATTGTTTTAGAAATGGATATCTATGTATGAAATTCCATGTGTTCTTTTAAAATTCTGGGAATAATGATCTTTAAACAAAGCCATTGAAAATGGTTATGTAATGAAGGGATTTTGGATCTCCAAATATAAGAGTTTAGTCTAAATGTTTTATTATTTGTTTGGGTGCTTCATGCAACCTAAAAATATTCCCATGGCCATTTTATCATAAAGATGACTTCCTTATTTTCCCAGAGATATGTGGGCACCTGTTTCTACTAAATAAGGAAATAAAAGTCACCAGAGCGATTCTCAAGTATGTTTTGAAGCCAAGATCAAAACCTGTATTACTTAATTTTTTTTTCTCCCAGATTCCTTGACTCTGTTGTCTGTTCTCAAACTGAGCCCCGAGGACTCCTTGGGAGGCATTAGGACTATGGGCCTTGGAAAGAATTGAGCCAGCAGAATTTCTGGCTATTCCTCTCTGCTTCTGCCCATGAATTTCACTCTGGTATTTTTTACATGGCAAGTTACCATAAAGATTTAGTTTGTGGAGAAATTCCTGTGGATCAAAAAACAAACCAACAAATGTTTGAAAACTGCCAGTTCTCTACCGTTCTCCTCCTTCATAACGTAATGGAAGGCAGAAACTGAACTTGAGATGAACTAAATTTATTTTACAGCCTGGGTGGCTGTGCTTTGATCAACTGTTATATCTACATGCTTGCTGTAGTTATTTTATTGAAATATTTCTAGAAGTGTGATTTCTACTTAAGACTTTAACATTCGCTCCTGTAGACAAGTTAACCTATTTTTAAGATACAGAAAATCCAAAGGGATGGAGGCAATGAGGTTTCATGGTTGCCAGAGGAAACTGAGCAAGACTGCAAAGAGACTCCAAAGGGTAGAATTATTTGTAACTTCACTGTATCCTAGGGTTAGGTTAGACTGTCTGTCTTACAGGTCAAAAAATTGTATCGTAAAGGCACAGTGGCAAACTAGACTCTCAAAGAAAGGATCCCATTTACTAAGTTGGAAAGAGATAATGGCCAACAGCTCTGTTCTGGTAACCTTTCCAAAAAATGGTCTAGTATACCACATAACAAGGCTTTCTTAAGATATATGAAAAAGACCAATTATTACTCAAAAGGCTTTGTGATGAGCATAAATGAAAAAATGATATCTGATGAATTTGAATGCTGCCAAATTGCCCACTCTGTCCTTCCAGATTTGGTGTCTTTCTTGCCTGAAAAGTTTTTTGTACACAATACAGATTCATTGTTAGATGTTATCATTCTGTGCTGGCTATCTCCTTTGGTTGATAAGCTTTATCTATACAATGACTCCATATCACTGACTATGTTAATAAATGCACTAAGTCGATAGTGTTTCTGTTGGGACTAGAAGACATTCTTTCTTCTTAGATTATTTATTGATCAAATAAGTTTAATCCTCAGACAGTCCCCATCTTTTTATGTTTTCCACGTATTTGAAGTTCATCCCTTCTGTTTCCACTGGGAACTTTCTATGATATTTTTCTTTTTGGTTGTGTTATTTATTCCAGTCTGTTTATCCCTTTGCCCATTCTGCTAATTCTTCCTAATCTTATCCTGAAAGATGAAAACCCTAAATCAGTAGCACATTATGTGAGAATTCCTTTATTCTTTTATCCTACTCAAACACCATTACCAACATACCATCTACTTGCATAGCTTAGCACTGCTGTGTTTCTAGAGCAGTCTGGCCAAGGGAGAGATGTCTGTCAAAGGAAGTCCATGGGCTTCGTCTCTATGAACTTCCAATTCCAATCTCTTCACATTGTTTTCTCTGACCAAAATGAAACTGCTGTATATCCAAACACACAAGGCCATTTCCTGTCTCATGATGTTCCTTTCTCCAGAAATTTCTTTCTATATCTCCCTTGTTCTGAATTTCAAGCCTTTAATGTTTGTTGCTCTATGGCATTTTTTACTGACTTCCAAACCCAAGAATGACTGGTTTTCTTTTTTGCCTTCTCTGTGCCCTTGTTTACATGCCTGTCTTCAATTCTATACTAGACTGCAAAGCCTTCATTAGAAAAGTTTCAACTTCAGGATGCCTGGGTGGCTCAGTTAAATGTCTGGCTCTTGATTTTGGCTCAAGTCATGGTCTCATGGTTCACAAGTTTGCGCCCCTCATCGGGCTCTGTGCTAATGGTGCAGAGCCTGCTTGGGATTCTCTTTTCTCTCTCCCTCTCTCTCTTTCTCTGCCCCTACCACGTGTGCATGCACACATGTTCTCTTTCTCTCTCTCTCTCTCTCTCTGTCTTAAAGTAAATAAATGAACTTTACAAAAGAGAGAAAGGATCTGGGGCGCCTGGGTGGCTCAGTCGTGTAAGCGTCCAACTTCAGCTCAGGTCGTGATCTCGTGGCTCGTGGGTTCGAGCCCCATGTTGGTCTGTGTGCTGACAGCTCAGAGCCTGGAGCCTGCTTTGGAGTCTGTGTCTCCCTCTCTCTCTCTGCCCCTCCCCCACTTTTGCTCTGTGTCTATGTCTCTCAAAAATAAATAAACATTAAAAAAAATTTTTTTAAGAGAAAGGATCAACTTACTGTTTTCATCTTCAGCGACTAGTAATGGGCCTACCACAATATAGGAAGTAATTTAAAATTATTTTTGGACTGACTCAGTGAAGGCCAGCTTTGCCATATTGGCCCCCTGTATATAACTGGCCACCACCCTGGGTTCCTCACATAGCACTTGTGCTGGTTACTTTCTGTTTTCCCTCCCTATCATCACCAACACATTTTCTTCTCTATCCTTCTCTTCTTTGATCTTTGTTCTAGAAGGCTAATTTTTGTAGATTGCTCCACCAAGGCTCCCTGGCACCTTACTTTGTGTTGAGTTTGGCCAGTAAGAGGCATCACCAGGAGATAGTAGGGCAGAAAGAGAAAGAGGTCAAGGTCTTTCTTTCCTTCTTCCTTCTCTGCTTTGACAGTATTTCTCTGACAACTTCATCCTCCGACAGGCAGCCACGCCATATCTACAACTGTTACTAGACCCCGGTAGTACTATTTCCTCCCTTTATTCCTTTAGGCTTAAAAGTAATAACAACTTCCTGCTCGTGCTCGTCTCTAGATACCTCAACATCCCTGGTTTTTGGCTCTGACCATAGGTTTGTAAGTAAGTCTCTCAATTAAGGTTTTTGTATTTATACTGTCTAAGGGATTGCTATGTCCTTCCGAGCTTCTCCGTCTCTTGCTAGATATCATACAGCCATCCAATATCTTAGTGGATCTGAAGTCCTACCCTGAAGTCCATCTGCTTCCCTTAATTTGCTGGCTAATTCTTGCCAACAAATCGTCTTCTTCAAGGGTACTGGATTTTACTCTCTACCAACCAATTCCTGACCATCAGTGGATCTAGGAGCAGTCTGCATTGCCCATCTGAACTTGGTTATCATTAGATAGCTAGATATCTGCCATATTTGGCCATTTTGGACATCTTAACCTCACAATTTCCTTTGGACAGTGAGTGTGCATTGTATCTCCATTTAAATGCCAGTCTTGTGTCACGATTCATTTCTCCTACTTTTATAATTCTTGTACTTTGCTTTCTCCAACAAGTTGAAGTCTTGAGGCATACGAGTTTCCCATGCAGATTTATTTTTATATCTTTCATGGCTATTTTGATATGTCTCTTTTAAGAAAGACCCTAAAGAAGAATTTTCAAACATACATGTTTTTACCTTGGTAAAACTTGGGGCTGGCATTAATAGAGGCTTTGCCCTCTATGAAGCAAGAATGAGAAATTATTTCATTCGAGAGTTCCATATCACTGTGATCATTTTTAGGTCATGGTGGCTATTTTCTTCCTTGTACCTAGTCTAAGCTAAAAGTAGCTTGATATAGAATTGTTGCCTTATAGTCAGATTTTCCAAATATATATAAAAAGAGGCTTCCTGTCCTTGTTTTGTGCCATGGTGCTTGTGCCTTTGCAACTGAAAATAGCATTGGCGCTCATTCCTGGCACATTACACTGCAAGCTTCTATCTAATTTGCTGTCCATACTCATCCTAAAGTCCTTTTCAGTATTGCTGCTTTCCAAGTATTTCCTTCTCATTGAGCATCTATGTCTCATTTTCCACAAAGCTATTCTTTTTCCATTTTCAAGGTTGATACACATCCTTCTACCAACCTCTCTTCTCTCTAGAAATGTTACTTAATATTCCTGAGTGGTAAATTTTTTTTATTCATTTTTCCTTATTGCAAAAACAATGCATATTATAGGAAAAGGGAAAGAAAGTGTACAACCACCGTCCAGAGATAACTGATAAAAATTTCAACTATACCTTTGACTATATCTCTGTGTCTGTAGGTAGATAAATATGTAGATTTATAAAACAAAACATCTCTCTATATATTGTCATGCAGTCTGCTTTTCTTCTTCCTCTTCTTCTTTATTCGTTTAAGTAATCTGTATACCCAGCGTAGGGCTCAAACTCATGATCCTGAAGAGTCATATGCTCTTCTGACTGAGCCAGCCAGGCGCCCCGCAGTCTGCTTTTTCATTTAATAAATCAGGAATTTCCATATATGGAGAAATTATATAAACCTGTATATGTACTGTTTTTTCTAACAGTTATATGTTAACACTGGTGTGATTACTGCTCAGATTAAAAACTAGCATTCCAAAAGCCTCTTGAGTTTCTCTTTTTAATCACTCATACCCCACCTTATAACCATTATCCTGACTTTTAAGGTAATGAGCTCTTAGCTTTTCTTTTTGGTTTCACCTATGTTACAATGTGTATACAAATATATATTATTGTATATTCTTGGTGAACCAGATATTTTATCAGTATGAGCTGATTTTCCATCCCTAGAAATGGTTTTTGCTTTAAAGCCTATTTTCTGATATTAAGATAGCTCATCAGAATCTTTTGCTCATATTTGTTACATATGTTTTTCTATTCTTTCAGTATCAACATTTCCGTTTTTTTCAGACTTCCTCATGTGTCTTGTAAATTGCATATAGTTAAATGTGGATATTCTTCAGCTTAACGATTTTTGTCCTTTAGCTGGAGAACTTAGTCCCTTCAGTCTTTTTAATACAATTTCAGAAATTTCCAGGTTTAAATCTACCATTTTATTTGTGTTTTATATTTGTCCCATATGGCCCATATGTTTCTACCCATATATATGTATATATTTGCTCCCTTTTGACCACCTTTTGAAATGAAATAATATATTTTATTACTTCATTTCATTCCGCTTGCCACTTTGAAACTTCTAATATTGTGATTCCTCTAGAAATCAGAGTATAGTCATACTTCATTTACCAAAATGTAAAATTTATCAATAGCTTCATTTGTCTTCCTTATATAAAAAAGGAGATCACATGAACTCTATTGAGACCCCTCCTAACTTACATGTTATTGCTGTCCAGCACTTTAATTTTGATGCTATTATGTAAACTCACTGGACATTATCATTTTTTCTTTATATAGTTCATGGTCTTTTACTTTTACCCACATACTTACCTGCTATTTTATTATTATTGTTTCTTCTTGCATCTTAATTTTTTTTTAATCTGAAATCCCTTTCTTCTTTCTAACAGAAATTGCTTAATGCATTGAGAGATGTTCTATTGGTAGAAAAATTCTCTCAGTTTTTTGTTTTTCCCCTCATATTTGAAAGTTATTTTTGCTGGGTATGAAGTTATTGCATTACACTGAAAATGATGATTCTCCATCATCTTTATTCCATTGTTTTTTTCTCCTCACTGCTTTTAAGATTTTGTTGTCTTTGGTTTTCTGCAGTTTCACTCGGATATGTCAATATGTGGCTTTCTTTGTATTTATCTCACTGACAATTTACTGAACCTCATGATTTCATGGATTACTGTCTTTTATAGATTCTGAAAACCTGTCAGCCTTTATCTATTTAAATACTATTTTTATTTTATTCTTTTTTCTTTCTCTTGAACTCCACAAACATATGTAATAATTGGCATGTCCCTCACCTTCCTTTTTGTATTTTCCCTTTGTCTCTCTGTGCTACATTCTAAATATTGTCCTCTGTTTGATAAGATAGTTTACTAATGTTCCCTTTTGCTGAATGCTTGGTCTGAATGTTTGTGTCCCTGCTAATTCATATATTGACATCTTAACCCCCACAGTAATGGTCAATGTTACCATTATTACCAGGGGTAGGAGGCAGGGTCCTCATGGCTGCTATTAGTTCTCTTATCACAGACACCTCAGAGAACTTATTCATCCCCTCTATCATGTGAGGAACACAATGAAAAGGGGCCACCTGTGAACCAGGAAGTGGTTCTCACCAGACACCCAATGTGCCAGTGCCATGGATCTTGGACTTCCCCACCTCCGGAGTTGTAAGGAATAAATGTTTGTGGCTTATAAGCCATCCAGCTTATGGTATCTTTTGTGATAGTGGCCTCAGTGGACTAAAACACTACACCTAAGCTATTCTAAGATACCCATTAATTTTTTTTAATGTTTGGTATTAGATTTTTTTAAATGTCTAAAAGTTCGATTTAATTCTTTTTTGAGTCTCCTATTGTCTACAGCTGTTTACTATTATCTGAATATACTTTCAAGACCATATACATTTTAACACAGGAAGCATAATCTAAACTTTTTATAAACATTCTGTTATCTGAGGTCTCTATCCCTCTTCTGCTGTCTGTTATTTGTGCAGGTCTTAAATAAATCACCTTGTTTTCTTGTGTGCCTAGTTGTATGAGTGTGTGGTAGGCAAGATTCTTGAAAAAAAAAATCATGGGTGTTTTCAGATTCCTATGATGGTATTCTTTCTTCTAAAAGGTCTCTGTGGTTATTTGTCTCTGTCTGGCACCTGAGGGCACTAGTAATTGGAAACCATCTCAAATGTAATTCATAGCCTAAGGTTCCCTGCTCTACCCAGACTATGATGTCCAGTCTGTAAATGTACACAAAGACCCATCCATTAAACACAACATTTTTTTTAAGGTTTATTTATTTATTTTGAGAGAGAGAGAGAGAGAGAGAGAGAATCCCAAATGAATCCCAAAGGTTTCGTGCTGTCACTGCAAAGCCCAACTTGGTGCTCAATACCACAAACTGTGAGATCATGACCTCAGCCAAAATCAAGAGTCAGAAGCTTAACCGACTGAGCCACCCAGGTGCCCATACACACAACTTTTAAGATACTTTTTCCCTTTTATTTTTCTCCTGCTGTGCTCAGCACAGATAGAGGCTTCTCTAAAATGTTCTGTGACTTGAAGTGAGAGGTGGGGGTTAGTTCTGGTGTGTCACTGCTCTGAATCTGTGGCCTCTGAGGTCCCAGCTTGAGGTGAAGAAGGTGTCTCAATAAGACATCTCACCTTTCCTAGCCCATGGAGCAGACCTTTGTCACCTCTCATCCTTTCAGGCTGCTGACTTGAAGCCCAAGGGTGCAGTACTGTAAAAAAATATTAATAATAATTAAATAAAACCCTCAAGGAAGAAATGGAATCCCTATGAATTTCTGCTTATTACTTTAGGTTCAGTATGGCCCCCAAAATTTGTCCTTAAGGTTCTCCATTATATTTGTGGCTGTTCATTGATTTTTCAGATGAAAAGCTTCATTTTTTATCCATTATTTTCTAATTTTCAGCTAGTAGGTTAATCTGAATAACCATCCTGTAAAATGAGGAATCAGAAGCAGCTGCAGTAGCACATTTAATTCCTGGATATTATTCTGGGCAGTATTTAAGCCATCATCATTTGAATATTTGCTTGATATGTATGTGTTGTATATTTAATGTTCATATTAACTATCTTCTGATCCAGATTTGCTTCTCACATAATTTCTTAGGTAGCAATTTGCTTATTATCTTAAATTTCCAATTCAATAGATAATATTTAAATACAAACCTTTTCAAACTTTCTTTTACTACAGACCAATTACTACTTTTGAAACATTGGCATTTCCTTCTGAAAGGGAAGTGTTTACAACTATGAGGACTTTAATTTGAATGTAGAAGCAAAATTCTTCAGAATGCAAGGTTCGATAGAATGATTTATCCAGGTGCCTGGGTGGCTTAGTCACTTAAGCATCCAACTCTTGATTTTGGCTCAGGTCATAATCTCATGGTTCATGGGATAGAGCCCCACGTCAGGCTCTGTGCTGATAGCTCAGAGTCTGCTTGGGATTCTGCCTTTCTCCCTCTCTCTTCTCTCTCTCTCAAAATAAATAAATAAATAAATAAATAAATAAATAAATAGACTTAAGAAAAACAGGCTTTATCCAGAGTGTGACACCACCACATTTCCAGTATAAAGTGTGAACTTAAACCAATGATTTTCCTTTGCAAGGACTTATTCTTATGTCAAGTGCAGAATGTCGAGAGGATACTAACCACTATATTACTAAACTATTTTGGTGATCTTAGCCTACAACTGGATATCCATTATGAAAGGAAACAAATAATGTTTATGGTGCTTCTTAGAGCTTACAGTTCCAAAATATCATTCCTTGGAGTGCTCTGGGTTCTAATTTGATTAGACCAGGTTGAGAGAAAATGGGATAGAATGATCTGAGAATGGTAGGGTATAAAGAAATTCTTGGAAGTCAGATGAAGACAGTTAAGAGCAGCACATATAAATCCTTTTACCAGAGACTCTGAACTCAAATGCCTCATAGAAAGGCTGCTTACACTTGGTATGTGCAGTAGATATAGGAAAGTAGAGAATGCTGAGGATTTGTCATTATAGGATATATACACTGCCAAAAAGCATTGAAATTTAGTGTTGAAAAATGCATTACCCATGTAAGACACTTCTGCAAGCCAAACTGCATGGTCAGGGAGCCAGGAAAATGAACAAAAGGGATCGAATAATAATTAAACTGTATTCAGCACCTTAGAATGTCCCCATGATAGTAATTTACAGGTTTAATGTACTTAAATCCTCCCGATAACCCATTAAAGGAACTTTTTTTTATAGATCAAAACACTGAGAGAGAGTTTTTATAATTGGCCAAAGGTCGTATTGGCTAATATGTGAAGGTGCTACAGCATAAACACAGGAACTCTGGCTCACCAAAGCTCTCCACTAAGCATATTGACTCTCCGTGTCTTTGTGGGTAGCTAACTATCAGACTGATTGAGTTCTGTAAACAAAATTAATACTGTCTACTAGATTCTCTCAAAACGCCGACATCCGTGCCATCAGAGAAAAGGAAAAATATATGTAATATTAAATGATTTTAATACATTAATTATATACACATACACACATTCAATTACCCAGTTCAATATAGACTGAAATTTATACCATGATGCATGGTTGATTTGGCCTCTATTCAGAAATACTTTGGATACTGAAAAACCAAACAAGCCAAAAAAGCAAACAACATTTGAAAAAGAAAAACTCACTTCAGTATAAAATAATGTCATCACAGGGTTTTTTGGCAATATAGACTCCATGCATATTACTAAAAATATCAATGTATTTGAATGAAAATCTTTGAAATGTTAGGCTTTCTATGTCTTAAGTGAACAGTGAAAAATAGAGCACAGCAATAAAAAGTTATCTGACTATGGATATACAACATAAATAGCAATTGAATCAGCATGACTCTTATTTAATTAAAACTAGTTTTTTCACCCTCCATTAAATGAAGGATTTCTTCTAAGATGAGAAAGTTGAATGGGAATAATTATATCGTAAATTATTCTTCCTCTACTTTTACATATTTCTAACTTTATAATGCTAAAAATATTTTGACTAAATAAGTGGCTTTCATACAGTATCTCGTTATCTATGCATACGCTTTGTTACTGCTAATCATTTTATTACTATCCAAAAATATTAGACCATTCTAGCTAGTTATTCCACTCAGTTCCATATGTCCTGATGTCCGTCCGTGTACCGTTTATAGGTTTTTAAAATGTTCTTTGTTTTTTGCCATGTGCCCTTTTGCAATTTTTACGTAGGGCATAAAGAGCCAATCCTATCAGCATGATAATTCTTTTAACTATGTCAGTTTGAAGAAGCACTAAAAATAGGAGCATACGTAAAGAAGGCAGCAGTCAATAAGAAGGTTCTGAGAATAATTCCAAAGAGTCATATGAAAAGATACATTATGCTTTATGAATAAAACTCAGTTCTCATAAATAAATGAAAATGTATTGAAATGGTCAAACTTTTGTTTGAAATTCCATATTATACATTTACAATTTATAATTCCCATATTATACATTATACATTGCAAAGAACTGAGTTAACCCTATACTCATATTAAAGTCATAGGGAAAAACTACCATAAGAGAAGATACGAAAATTTGCCTTTAGTCACAAGCTTAAAGAAAATCCTGATTTATAAATTATGTAATTGTTTTCCCTACATTTGAAATTTCTCCAACTTAAGTTATATTGCACATCTATTTTATTTTAGATCATGGGTGCAATTCTGACAAATTACCTGTGTCCTAAGCTATACACTAAATCCTATGTGTGGTATTTAATCATACACAACATGATCGCATATATCATAATATTAATATGAAATCATACTAACATTTTCCTTTTTTTAAGTTTTTATTTTTTATTTATTTTGAAAGAGAGATCGAGAGTGAGCAGGAGAAGGGCAGAGAGAGAGGCAGACAGAATCCCAAGCAGGCTCCACGCCACAAGCACAAAACCTGACAATGGGCTCAAACTCACAAATTGTGAGATCATGACCTGAGCCAAGATCAAGAGTCCGACGCTTAACCAGCTGAGCCACCCAAGCGCCCCTATTTTCCTTTTGGATGCATAATCATTGGCAAATAGCTTCTGAAACCATACTCATATATGTACTTTCTTCAAGTATTTATTGTTCTGCACTGAACCTTTATATGAAATAGACTTTCCTATCTGAAAGAATTATGTTTAATATAAAGTTACCCTTAAATAAATATATCTAATATTTAATTTCATATACAGAAAAGCAGGAATCCTTGAATTTTTGCAGCCATCATTAATGATGAAATCAATAGTAATTATCAATGTCTAAATATATTTATTGAGAAACATTACTCATGCAAATATGTTTCCAATAACGCATTTATTGACAATTTATAGCGCTATTCTTAAATGTAAAAGCTAAATGGAGATGCGTGACCAGGATAGAGGATGCAGAGGATTCTGTGAGGGTGAGTCTCAGATGGCCAACCCAAACGGAAACTTGAAGGCAAACCCACCTCACTTTGGCTACCGTCCCCTCAGAATTCAGCAATAGCTGCTCCAGACAGAATCACCTGCGTGCCATAACTAGAGAGACACCAGCACACAAAATGAAGGAGGAAAGAATATAAGCAAACTGAAGATTAGAAAAGTTTGCCCAAAGAGAAATTTATCCCAGAAAATGGAGAAACCTCAAAACATTCTCCATAGAAGACGCAAACACCATGACTTTTCTAGGGATTACAAAAATGTGGAAAATAGACACAAAAGAAAACAGAAAAACTGAAGAGGCAGCAAAAAGAGGAAAAATAAACTGGCAGAGCTCAGGGGAAAATAATTGAAGGAAATAAATCAAACCATTTTCAGAGAGATGGGCTACTTTGAAAGCAACAAAATATAAAATATAAAAGAATGAAAACACATTTAGAAACATAGAGCACAGACTTGAATAAATCATACAAAAGGAAATAAAAAAACAAAAATAGGAAAGTAATTAGAGAGAGGATGATTGAAATGGAGACAAAAGCATCAACATAATGATAAGCTGTGATTGAGGAAAAATAGAGGAATATGGAACAGAAATAAAATATTCATAATTACCCCAATTGTCCTTCAGGCATTAAGAACAAAGATAGATGATCTCCTGTGTGTAATAGCTCAGGGAATATAGCACATACGTCCCCTCGAAAAAAGAAACTCTTTTATAAAATGTCATTTAAAAAAGGAATCAAAATAAAAACTCAGAAAGGCGAAACCATGATAAAGCTACTTAAATATAGAACAAAATTACCAATTCTGAGAATTACAGACATAGAATAGAATGAAACTATTATAAATCTTAAAAATGTAAAAAAAAAAAAGTATAATAGCAAAATTGGGGAGCAGGAAAGAATTATGTGTACCTCTTGTCTTTCATAGTGGGCAATACATAGATAGTGCTTACTGTTGAAACATGAAATTAAAAAAAAATAGTGACCTAATACTTTCATTTCCATAATTTTTATCATTTTTACTTAGAAGGTTATCTACAAACTTTATAGGCATAAACAGAATTCCATATGAAGTTTAGTAATTTATTTTTTTTTAATGTTTATTTATTTTGAGAAAAAGAGAGAGAGCAAGTGGGGAAGGAACAGATAGGTAGAGACAGAATCCCAAGCAGGCTCCACACTGCCAGCACAGAGCGCAACACAGGGCTCAGTCTCATGAACCATGAGATCATGACCTGAGCCAAAATCAAAAGTGGGACACTTAACCAACTGAGCCACCCAGGCACTCCTGAAGTTTAGTAATTTATTTTGAGGAACTTATTTAAAGAAAACAATATGAGGACATTGCACTCAGTTACCAAAATAATTCAGTAATTGTCATTGATATGAGACAAGTGTATGTAAAACATGTTTAAATAATCCTTTATATAATCAAATCTCATTTCTTTGAAAATTCACTGAAGAATAGAGGGTATTTTTAAATTTTATGCAAGATGAGCAGTTATGAAAAAATAAGGGTTAAAACTTTTTAAGTGGGATTAAGAACACAGAGAAAGAAGAAAGGAATATGAAGTTTTGAATGTAGCTATCCAAATATACCATGCAATGGATTTTTCCATGATAAATAAAAATTGTAGCATTCCAACACAGGAATACAAAAATGTAGTTCTGTGGTCTAAGGATCATGGGTTTATCCTTATTCTATATAAGTACTGTAGGAAATCATCTTCCTTCATGTTTTAATTTTTTATACATAAAAATAGAATTATTTACCTTTCATGGTTTAACATGCATGTGATTTGTAAAGATATTGTGTGGAAACACTTTGGATTTTGTGCATGGAATATGTTGAATATAAGCAGATACACTTACTGGTCTGGTCCTAAAAGAATCAGGTGTATTGATGTGTCCACGTTGAAGAATGATAAAGATACAGTATATTTTAAAAGTCAGTATAAACAAGACTATTGTCTTTAAATATAATATCACTTCCTGGAAGAGAGCAGATTTAATAAGTAAAATTCCATTTATTCTTTTCAAAAATACAGCCATGAGAATTATATAAATGGTAGTGATTGATTTTATAAACTTATAGGAAATATGAACTTAGAAGATTTTAGATTTCTATAGTGCTTTACTTAAAGATAACTCTTTTCTCCAATATGTCTATATATCTATAGATATCCATAGATACATATTTCACTCTATATTTCTAAATCTGTACAGACACACACACATACACACACATACAGATTTAGAAATACAGAGTGAAGTTCTTGAATATCTAACATACTTTGCTTACTAGGCAATAAAAACCCTGCACATTTCTGTCATTAAGAGCTTACTTTTTGCTGCTTTTTTATTATGAACATTTGAAAACATACCAAAAAAGAACTATACCTACCACCTGGATTTTATAATTGACCTTTACCACACTTCTTTATCACATAGCCATTCACCTATCTATCTATCCTCTATCTATATCAACCATCTTATTTTTGGTGCATTTTATACTTCATCCCTAAAGGGTGCATGTCATTCACTAGAGTTCAGTGTTGTTTACCACTTATTGTTTCTGGTGAGATAAAATTTATATACAATAAATGCACAAATCTTAGTTATATTATTCATTAACTTTTGAGAAAAAATTAACCCCAACATTTTATCCCCCCAGCAAACTCCCTCATACCCCTTCCCATAATCCTTACCCCCACACTTAGCCCTCAGCTATAACAACTAGTCAAATTATATCTCACCATTTATTTGTTTTGCCTTTTCCAGAACCTCATGGAAATAGACTCATATAGTCATTTTTGGTAGAAGGCTTCTTTTACTGGGTGATAATATTTTTGACTACCATCTATATAAGAGTTTATATTTTGATGTTAGTAAGCTCAAGGTTAATATTTGTGATAAGAATGTAAACATGAATAGAATATTGTGGTTATTTCCAGTGCATTAGAATATTGATACAGCCACAACAACAACAAATAGATGAGCCTGTGTACTTCCTAAAGTACACCTTTAGGTGTAACACCTCCCACACTTGAAGAAACATGGAAAAATCCAGTATTGAATCCTGACTTTATTGTCCCATTGTTCTTGCTGGATGAGTTACCTAACGTTACTTGGCCCTAGTTAGCTTAGCCATCATTGTGATAATAATGTGTATAACAGTGTGATAATTGTTGTGTGGGATAAATGAGAAATCGTATGTAAAGTGTTTGCCATGATACCTGAAAAATAGGAAGGATTAAATAACCGGTAGCTATTATTACCATGATTAGAAATCTGTCAATCATGAATACGAATCAGTAATCATAATGAATGTTAACATTTAGTTAGCCTTTATGTGCCACTGTTCTAAATGAATTAACTGATTTAATACTCAAACTATGAAGTAGACACTATTGTCATCCTCATATTGATCCGATGGAATTGCAATCTAGAGAGTGTAAGTTACTTTCCCAGAAGACATACTAAGTGATAGGGCAAAGCTGACACTCAAGCAGAAAGCTCTTGACCACCAAGTCATAGTGCTTCTTGGCAGTTTAGTGGTGCTCTGTAGAGGACAGGTGTGGGGGGTGGTAGTAGAGAAAGAACTGTGAGTAGCAGTAGGAGTAGCAGTGGTAGAATTTTATTAGCAGAAACGGAAAGGAATATAAGGGCACCAAGCCTCCAACCGAATTAGTAAAGGAGGTTCTACAAAACACAAAAAAACTCAAAAGAAAAAAAAGACAAGAAGGAAAGGAGGAGGTGGGGTGAGGAGAGAGGGGAGAGGTAGAGAAAGAGAAGGAAGAAGAGGAAGAGGAGGAAGAGGGATGAGGCAGCAATGAGGCCAACTTTAATCATTTCTTAATTTTCCTGTTGCTAGTTCTATCAGTAAATTCATTACGTAAAGGAAAGTGTAGTTTTGGAAGTTCCCCAGGTCACATGACACGGTTGTTCTCAATGTGGAGGGCCAAAGCAGTTTTCCCCTCATAGGCTTCATCATGTTACTTGAGGGGGCATGGAAGTTCTAAAATTATTAGCCATTAGCCAAACTTTGTTAACTTTACTTTTTGTTCTCCTTCAATATAAGGGTGTTTTTTTCTGGTGACAGAAATAAAATATGCTACTCATAGAAAAACTTCAAAGTATACAATGAAGCAGAATTGAAAAGATGTCATTCTCGTTATCATAATCATATTGTTCAAAGATAATGCTGTAAAATTCTATAAATATATGTTTTTGTTATCGGATGCGTAACAAATTACCCCAAGACTTACCAGCTTAAAAGAGCAACAATTATTATCAATAGTTTATGAGCATCAGGAACCTGGATACGGCTTAGCTGGATCTTCCCCTTTATGTTCTTTTATAAGGTTGCAGTTAGCTTTTAACCTTCCAAACTCATTCAGTCGTTGATGGTAGGATCCAGTTCTTCAAGACTGTTGGGTTGAGGGTCTCGGCTCCTCACTAGCTGCTGGCCAGACTGTTCTCACTGCCTTGTCGCATAGAATTCTTCAGAATAACAGTACTTCACGGAACCCCACAAAAGAGGCTACGAGCAAGATGGGAGTCACAGCCTTTTGTAATTATAGAATTGGAATTCCATCACTTTCGCTTTATTCTATGTACTAAAAGTAAGTCACTACATTTACACTCAAAGGTGACATATTACAAAAGAGTGTGACTAGCAGGAGGTGGGGATTATTGGAAGTCATCTTAAAAGTCTACCTACCACAGTAGATATACTCAAATCTTAACAGAACCGATACCAGACTGTAAAACTTGTTTTTATGGCCTGTTTTATCATCAATATATTGTGAATATCTTTCAACGTAACCAAATGTTTTAAGTTAGTTAAAATATGGCTGTGTGGTAATACTGTCAGCACCTATTTTTTAGAGATTATGAACATAGAGTCTGGAAATGGGTTGCTTGGGGTGGAATCTTGGCGTCACCATTTAGTATCTGTGAGGGCTTGGACAGTTACTTAACATCTTTACAACTTAGTTTCTTCATTGGTAAAATGGAGCTAATAATAATACCTTCCTCATGGAGTTGCGAACAGTGCCCGGCACATAGTAAGCCCTCGGTGAATGTTATTATCGTGGTCAGCATTATTTTCACTATGATTTCAATTAATAAAATGCTGCTGTGGCCATCACTGGGCATGCAATTTTATTCACGTCTCTAACTGTTTCCTTATGATAAATTCCTAAACATGAAATTGCCAGGTCAAAAGATACATGTGCTTTTAATAACATTCTCAAATTACTTTTCAACAAGATTATGTTAATCGTCAGCATTACAGTGTCTGTTTCCTCACACTCTCATCGATTGTGGATAATTTCATCTTTATGATGATAAGATGAAAAGCAAGAAATGCTATTATATTTTTATTTTATTTGTATATCCTTGTCAATAAGGCTGAGTCTTTTTCCTTTTTTTTTTTAAATTAAGGTATAATTGACATATGATATTATAGGTTAGGTGCACAACATAATGATGTGATATTTGTACATATTGTACAATGATCACCACAATAATTGTAGTTAGCACCCATCACCACATGTAGTTCTAGAGTTTTTGGTATGTGTGATGAGAGCTTTTAAGATTTACTTTCTTAGCAACTTTCAAACATGCCTTACAGTGTTATTAACTGTAGTCACCATGCTGTACATTATATCCCTGTGACTTATTTATTTTGCAAGTGGAATTTTGTACCTTTTGACCACCTTCACCTATTTCACCTATCCCCCCCGCCCCCACTCCCTGCCTCTGGCAACCACCAATCTGTTCTGTGTATCTATGAACTCATGGGTTTTGTTTTGTTTTGTTTTGTTTTGTTTTGTTTTGTTTTGTTTTTAGATTCCACATAAAAGAGAAGTCATATAGTATTTGTCTTTCTCTGTCTGACTTATTTACTTAGCATAATGCCTTCAAGGTCCATCAATGTTTTGAAAAATGACAACATTTCAGTCTTTTTTACAGCTGAATAATAGTCCAGTGTGTGTGTGTGTGTGTGTGTGTGTGTGATGCCATATTTTCTTTAGCTGTTCATCCGTTTGTTGATGGACATGTAGGTGTTTCCACATCTTGACTGTTGTAAGTAAATAATGCTGCAATGAACATGGAGAATGCAGATGCGTTTTCACGTCAGTGTTTTTATTTTCTTTGGATAAATACCCAGAAGTAGAATTGTTAGATCAGAGGCTGAACTTTTTTAATCTCCTCATTGGTAATATAAATTTCTTCTTCTGTGAATTACAGTTCATACTTTTCCCATTTTTAAATGGGGTATATTATTTGAATTATTAATCTGTAGCTATCTACTTTTACAATGTAAATGCCTCTAGAAGTATCGATGCAGTAAGGGTTTGGCAAACTTTCAGCCAGAAAGAATTCACTTCCCATATGGGAGCAGGGAGCTGAGAAGTCCCTGAGGAAGTCATCACTTTTTCCCTGGGAAGGTGGAATTGTGTTTTTAACCCCACTCTTGAAAGGTAGCCAAGAAAGCATTCATTCCCTAATGAACCATACCTAATAAGAGCTTTTTTTTTCAAGGCCTTGGGGGCTCCAGCAATAAGCTGAGTGAGGTGTATCAAATGGGATAGTAGTTTCAGGAAGTACTTTATCCAAGTGAGGAACATAAGAAATTGGAGAGTGGCATGGCCTGTAAAAGTCCCAAAATGGTAATTTCTACCTGGAAGGACAGGACAGATAAGGCATCCGAGAGCTGAAATGATGACTGAAAGGGGGCAGATGTGAGATCAGAGAATAGAGGAGTAGAAGGCTTGTTTGGGGATCAGTCTCAGAAAATATGACCCATACCCTCTACCATCCATCTTGTGTACAAATGGCCCAGGATGTCTCTGTAAAGTTGAAGAAGCGTATGGTACGCTATGCACTTTCCAAGAGCAGGAGTATTCTTGTTTATCTTTGTATGCAGAATGCTAAGTAAGCACCATGCCAAATTTATAATAGGTACCTGAGAAATATTACTAGTTTAACTGAGGAATGAACAGTTAAGAAAAGGCCTAGATAGGTACAACAGTGATAAATGGACATGTAGAGGAAGGGAGACAGGGAGAGTCTCTGCTCCCCCCTCCATGACTGGTGGGGGAGCAGAGTAATCAAGATGAATCTCACAGAGTGAAAAAGATACACCAAAGGCAAGGCAAGATTAGTAACTGGCAAGCTGTCATAAAAACAGGGAAATCAGTGGAAACCAAGAAGGTTGGGAATAATATAAAATACTAGCATAAAGCAACAAAGAGATATCTTATTATTAGGGTAAACACCTACCTCAGCTAAAAAATGGGTCACAAATGTTAGAATGTATACCAAGAAGCATTTTCCAAGTGGATTAGTCGTGAATTTGTTTATTCAGTAACACTACACTGATAATCGGATATGCTACTTACTCAGTGTAAGAAAGTTAACAAGGTACATCCTATAACTTCAAGAAGCAAATAATTACCACAGAGTACAAAAGCCATGATGTAGTTAAGAGAGAATTTTGTTTTATTTTTTTTCAATATATGAAATTTATTGTCAAATTGGTTTCCATACAACACCCAGTGCTCATCCCAACAGGTGCCCTCCTCAATACCATCGCCCACCCTCCCCTCCCTCCTACCCCCCATCAACCCTCAGTTTGTTCTCAGTTTTTAAGAGTCTCTTATGCTTTGGCAAGAGAGAATTTTAAAGGAGTTTCGGCAGGGAAGCCTAACCCAGTCTTGGGGTGATGAAGCTTCCAAGAAGAGTTGAGACAAATGAGGATAGTTGTGATGATGGACCAGGCAGAATGCACAGCTGAGCTGAGGGAGGAGAGTTGAGGAGTAAATTCCTGAAAGCAGCAGCAGAAAGCACCAAAATAATGTAGTGAGAGAGAGCTCGAAGCACTCTGGAAACCTTGTGTATTTCAGTGTGAAGACAGCCCGCAATTGGAAATGGAAGTGGGTACAAAATTGACTCGATTTTAAGACATTTCAAGCACCAATCATATTTTTAGTGGCATGACCCCAAGTAACTACATTCTTGAATGTTATTTTAGAATTGATTTGGGTACAGTGAGACATAAATGTCAAATGTCAGCTGGAGCATATTTAGAATTTTGCTGGAATATTTGTGTGCAGGCACAGAAATAGAAGTTCCATGAGGACCCAGAATCAACTTTGTTGATTGATACTGGGGATATTGAATCCCCAGTATCTAGAATGGTGTGTAGCAGATAAATTCTTGTTGGAGAAAAATGAATGAATGAATGATGCTGCCACGGCTTGATTACAAAATTGTGGTTTAGTACAAAGTGTTCTAAATCCCAGACTGATTTCTGGATGCTGGTTGTACATTTATTGGCCAACTTCCCTGCTCACCAGTAATTTGTGGTCAGCAAATAAAAGTCAATGTTAATATTAGCCTGCATAAAATATAATTAGAAAGGAAAATACGCAAGAAATGAAAACACTACGCCTTCCAAAATTAAATATTTTCTTAGGTTATTGCACTGTTCTCAACTAGGGGCAGTTTTGCCCCCAAGGGATAGTCAGCAATGTCTTATTTCTTATTGTTGCAGAAAGAAGGCTACTGGCATCTGATGGGTAGCAGCAGAGATGCTGATAAACACTCACTACATTGCACAGGATGGTCCCCACGACAAAGAAATGTCCAACCAAAATGTTACTAGTGATAAGGTTGAGAAATCCTGGATTTAGGGAATTAGGGTCTCTGTTTATTTGGCATAGATCAGCAAAACATGGTTTTATCTTGAAACCCTTAGAACTCTTTTAGCTCCCAAAGTCTATGTTTTTATTACAATGAATGTATTGGGCCCCACGGTAGAACAAAATACAGTAGGAAACATCGAGGAGAAAGTGGAGTTTGGCTCCCGAACAGAGGATACAGAGAAGGGTTAGCCATTTGCCTGCTGCTAAAAAATGAGATGAAATGTTGGAGCCAACTTCTTTCTTGTTTTCTTTCCAGAATGGAGACTGGGAAAAATTAACAAGTAGACAATGGTCATCTGTGGCATTTCTCCTAACTTACCTCTTGTCATGATTGGAACTACTTCTCTTCTACCCTCTACTTCTCTGTCTTCTCGTTGTGTGTTATCACCTCACCCATAAAAGGTCCCATTACTTATACTGTTCCCTGTGTCTCCCCACTCTTCCAAAACTGCTCTTCTCTTGGTACCCTGTGCTTAGCAATTTGAGAGAACTCCACATCAGGGTTAACAGCTGACAATAGTTGATGTTACTACTTGTTAACTATATTTTCATCTTAAAAAGAAAGATGTCAATGTTTAACCCAAAGTTTTTGATAATGGTGAGATTTCAAGCAGTGATGTGTTAGAGATCTTCAAAGCATGACTTTAACTTGGCCTTTGTTCTTGAGGAATAAATGTGTGTGTAAACTCACTCTATAACCCAAAGAATCTCTAACCAAGTTCAGTCTTCATCCTTGGCTACAGTACTGACTGTAGTGATTAATCACTGATAGTGATTCAAGTACTAGAACATTTCTACACTCGCAGATATAAAACTGCTGCCCTAAGCCTCCTGAATGCTCACCATCATCTCCAGTTGTCCAGCCCCCCTGCAGACCCTTTTCTGTCTCCCCACAATCCAGCAACTGCAGGATTAATACCTTCCCCAGTAGATGCTTTCCAACTCCAGCAGCTTCTGCTCTGATTGGCTTAGCCCAACTGCCTCCCTCCCTCATTCCTACATGGTTTGCATACTGTCTTGATTGTGTCACCAGCTACAACTATTGTTAGGTTGTTCTTACTGTCATCCTTGGTGGAGGTGGTGCCTATCTTCTTAGATTCCAACAAGTAAAAGTAGGCAAAAAACTTCCTTTCCTTGATATTTGGGTACTTCTTTAACGTTTCAAGGAAAACAGAAACCTCAGATAAAGCCACAACCTCATCTTTCACAATATTGTTCTTCAGGATCCAGGAAAAATCCATGGCAAAAATGGGACTGCCCCATTTGTGTCCATTTCAAATGTAAAAGATGCAGAGGATTATAAATAAAAATTATAAATATAAAGTAAGCACAGTTGTATGACTCAGAGGGATAAAAAGGATAATATAATGATGTTTACATGGAGAAAAAAAATTAGTAAATGAGAAGAGCAACATGAAACAAGTGGTTTAATTATAAGGGTGCTAAAATCCTATAATGAGAGATTATAATAAAGAAGCATAATAAAAATGCGTGACATCATTCAACTTTTCAGCACTAAAATTCATTAAAAGAGATCCCTTAAATTTCAAAACTAAGGTGACTTAGTATTGACATCATTATTATTTTTTTCAAAAATCCAATCAATACAAAAAGTACAAAGCAAAGAGTAAAAAATAACTCCAAGCCTCACTACTCAGAACAGTCATCATTAACAATTGGTAAACTTTGCTTGGTCTAGATAGTGCTAATGCAATTATGCAGACATAAGGATGGGTGGGTGGATGGATGGACGGATGATAAAATACACGGATATATTAAAAAACAAAATGAGATTATGCTGTATTTTATTACTAATGATTATATTTTATTTATTTTATTATTTTATATATTATATTTTATTATTTATATTTTTATTATATTTTATTATATATATTATATAATATATATTTTATATTTTATTATATTTTATTATTTATATTTTATTATATTTTATTTATTATTTTATTATATTTTATTATATTTTATATTTATTATTTTATTATTTTTATTATTTTATTAATATATTTTATTATTATATTTTTATTATATTTTATTATATATATTATATATTATATATTTTTATATTTTATTATTTATATTTTTATTATATTTTATTATTTATATATTTATTATTATTATTTATTTATTTTATTATTTTATATATTATATTTTATTTATTTTATTATTAAATTTTTAAAAAGGAAAAGAATTTCTGGAGCTGAAATTTTGGTGCACTTTATACAAAGTTCAAAAAGCTAAAGAGATACTCATTTCTAGAATTTCTGTCAATCAGAGAAAAAGATTATGCAAAACATTAGGAATTAAAGTTTGTTAAATATTTGCTTCCTGGGTCAGCTGGGTGGGTAGGTCAGTTAAGCGTCCAGCTTCTGCTCAGGTCATGATCTCACGGTTCGTGGGTTCAAGCCCTGCACCGCGCTCTATGCTGACAGCTCAGAGGCTGGAGTCTTCTTTGGATTCTGTGTCTCCCTCTCTCTCTGCTCCTACCCCACTCACGCCTTGCCTCTCTCTCTCTCTCTCTCTCTCAAAAATCAACATTAAAAAAAAACACATTTAAATATTTGTTTCCCCTTTTTTAGCCACCCTTATTTCTTCCCCGAGTGAAACACTTCTAAATAAAATAAATATATTTTATTTCCTTTATGGCTCCCTCTTTCCCAGATCCTGACCTTTGTTAGTTATTGTATAGTTTTTTTGTCATATGACCCTTATGCTCCCATCTAGTTAGTTTCATTTCTACATTTAAATGGAGTCCAGGCCTTTTTCACTGAATACATACACAATTATTCTGCTGTTTAATGATTGATTTAACAATTGTACTTTGTCTACTGACTTCCTATTATAGAATGTGAGAATTTGCCCACTTATACCACCTCAGCCATACATGCTTCCCTCCCCATATCCTCTCATTACGGCTGTAGAGTCATTTTTATTAAATTAATGGTCAGTGCTGGAGCCATGATTACATTTCTTACCTGTTCATTTTTTCCCTAAAGTTAGCAATTGCTTTGCTTTTCTATGTTAATATTGCTAATTCTTTCCAAATTTAGTATGATTTCCAACATGTCAAAATTCTTTAATTGGTTGGGTCCATTTTTCCCTCCTAGACATGTTGCTTCTAGAGCCTTCTATTCTCCTGAGCCAGCCAACTGACCACTCTCTAAGTTTGCTGTACTGTTGTCACCCTTAGGGCTTCCCATGGATTTGATCCCAAGGATCCCCTACCTTCATGTCCTATGATGGTGGCCCTTCTTCCCAAATCTTGTGTCTTCTTTACATGGAGTACATTCTCAGTAAGCGACCTTTGGAAATAAATTTCTGAGATCTTGTATATCTGAAAATATCTTTATTCCAACCTTATACCTTAATGGTTTGGCTGAGCTTTACTTAGAAACTTCGTTCTGAAATTTGAAGGCATTTTCCCATTGTCTTCTATGTTCCACAGTGTGGCCGCTGCAGTTACCAGATGCTGTTCTGATTCCCCAGGCTTTATATGTAACTTTTTTTCACCTCTCTGAACAAGCCCTACTGTTTTAAAACTTCAAGTTCCAAATTGGTGCAGCTATTTTTTGTGTGCGTGTTGGCTACACAGTGGATCATCTCAATTTGGATGACCTCCACATATAACTCTTCCGGAGGTTTTTTGTGGTGGTTGTTGTTGTTTTTAATTTTAGCAATCATACTTTCATTTCCAAAGAACTCTTTGTTTTTTTTTCCCGTTGTTCCTTTGTCTTTAACATCGTTTCTTGTTTCATGAATTCAGTCTCTTTCCTTAACCTTCTCAAGACATCATTTATAATTTTTGAAGTTTCTTCTGCTCTCTTCAGTATCACACATCTCAGGGTTTGGGGTTTTTTTTTTGTTTTTTTGGTTTGTTTGTTTTGTTTTTTTCTCCTGTTTGTTTCAGTTTTTGTATTCCTTCTTCATGATCCTCCTTAGATATCTTGTGATCTCTTCTATGTCAGATTCTTAAAAAAAAACATGTTGGAAGTTCACTGTGCATGCTGGAGTAGAGCTAACTGGCGTGCTTCATGGTGGACTGATCTGTTGGTACCCAAGCATTCAAGAGCGGTGGTTCCCAAATCTGAGTTTGGGAGTCAAACTGAGTGTCTCAGAATCATCTAGAAGGCTTGTTAAAACACTAATTGCTAGGCACCACCCTCAGATTTTTTGATTCTGTAGGTAGAGCTTGAGGATTTGCATTTGTAAAAAATTTGGAGGTAACATTCCAGATCTCCATTGTACCTAGTGTCTTGCAAGTTACAATCCCTCTAATAATTTCATCAGAAAGTAAAGCTCATCCTACTTAAGGGTCTTGCTGTACCTTGTAAAGATTTCAACCGGACTTCATCTTTTCAGCCCAACCAATTCCTGCCTTCTGAGGTGCTCATTGCCTCCAATTATTGAATCTTTCTAAGGTTTCTGCAGCCAAAATCTTTATTGGCATTCTTCTGTTCAGGCACACAGGTTTCATCTTTCCCCATGCTTAGTTAATTACCATTCTGCCACTTGCTTTTCATTGTCCCCACTTGCTAACACTTTATCTGTTATTGATCCTATTCCAAACATTTTTATAGCGTGTATACCTGTTCAAAACACCTATGTCATTTAATGGGGCTTCAGGAGGGAGTAAATATAAATGCATGCATTCAGTCTACTTTGTTTTATTAGAAATCTCTGTTTCCTTCTTTATCTTCCCCCCTCCCTCACCTAGTGGCTTACTGAGGCTAGAATAATGGACAGAATGGACAAAGTCATAGACAATGGACACAGCCATAGGCAGATGACTTCTCTTTTATGGGAATAGTTCTCTCACCTCCCATGACACATTCATGCTTAGATTGTGTTCTTACCTTTAGGGACTAAGGTGACCTACTGAAGTTTTTGAAAGGAGGTGTGTGTCAACTTTATCAGCTCATTTATTTTGGTCTATACTTGACAATATTTTAATGATAGCTTATCATTTGAATTGTGGATATGTTCTTGTTCCACTGAGGATAATTTTTTTATGATTTTTATTTTCTGTTAATATTGGTAGATGTCAAAGAAGAATATTGGATTAGAAAATTGCATTATGTTACCTGAAATTGAAATTCTCATTTCTGAGTTCTGAAAATTTTAAATAACGTAACTTTTTTTTTCTTTTTTTTTTAACCTGAATTTAATGTATCCTAGCTTGAGGTAAAATGAAAATTACCCACTAGACAACTTTTCAAGCTCTGTGAAGAAGCTCCTTTAAATAGCTATGCAATTTTACTTATTTTCTTACTTTATTGTTAAAAAATGTAATTCTGGAAAAAATTTAATCTAAACTGTTTAATGTATAACGTTAATACTTAAATTTACTAATTCTTGAGTTTAAATAGAATTTTCCAACTTTACATAGAAAGATATTTATGATAGGTAGTGAGTGTAAATTTTTACTAATCTTCTTAAGGATCAACCCATAATAATATAACAGATACATTTTTCAGAATTTCTGGTGTAATACCTGATAGTATTAGATGCTCAAAGATATTATCTGCACCGATGAGTGCAAAATGGGTCCCATTAAGTACATTCATACACATTCATACTTGTCAGATTTCAGGCCCTGTTTTTGGTTCTGCACCATAAGCAGGTCACTAGTAGAAGTATTCAAGAGGAAAAAGCAAGTATGTGAAAACAAAATAGGCTCCCTTTGTACTCTTGAGATTCTGAAGTTTAGGGGCTAAACAGATGATCAGAAGGCCTAGTTTCTTTTATTTTGTCTAAATTCAATGAGTTGTCCTGTCTTAGTTTCCCTCAAGATCCGGTGAAGTTTTATAAAGCAAGGAGTCTTACCCTAGAGGTGAAACCATGAGAGATTAATAGCTGTGAATTGTTAAGAAGTTTATCTGACATATCAGACACTGTTTTTGCCTTTTTACTGATAGAAATTTTGCAAGATAATCAGCAAAGGGAATCTAACAAAGAAATAAATGAAACCACTAGGGAGTTAGGACAGGACGAGTTTCTTGGGTACTTTAATGTAACATATATCCTCCCAAACTTTCTCCTGCTTCTCCTCTGTCTCGGGGTTTTCTTTATAATAGAGTCCCTGATTCGTCTTTAGAGTCTAGCTTGTATGTAGAGAAGAGTTTTTTCTTCCTTTGGGTTTCCGGGACACCTTTTTCCATCCACCCTCCTGCCTTCTCAAACATATCAATAACGTCGAGACCATCTTTGTACGGTACCAAAGCTGCTGTATGAGAAGTGGAAGGTGCAGGAGAGCACGTACTTCACTGGGCTACAGGGTGGAGGACAAGTTATTCACAGATACGACCAACGGAATCTTTTACTTTTCATTGTGTACCCAGAGGCAGACATTTCTCATTACTAAGTTCAAGATGCTGAAAAGTCCTCAAAGCAAGAAGCAGCATTATCACTTACATGACACATACTTATATTTCCTTCACTTTTTATTTCCCCAAACGTACTTACTTCGGGATGGGAACTTCTTAAACATTTTTTTTTAACATTTATTTATTTTTGAGACACAGAACATGAGTGGAGAGGGGCAGAGAGATGGAGACAGAGACAGAATCCGAAGCAGCCTCCAGGCTCTGAGCTGTCAGCACAGAGCCCGACACAAGGCTTGAACTCCAGAACCACGAGATCATGACCTGAGCCGAAGTCGGGCTCTCAACCAACTGAGCCACCCAGGCACCTCAGGGATGGGAACTTCTTAGCACAGTATTGAGTTACCCACACCAAAACTTCATGAAATCATAGGTTTTACTTTTTAAGTGTTATGACTGGCATCTACACTATGGTTTACAGAGGGCAGGCTCCTAGTAAATATTAGTCCCTTTCCTTTGAATTTCTTTAATAATGAATCAAGATTATTACTCTTCCATGAAAGCAGGGGACTCACTCTGTCTGTAATATGTTAAGTTAATCAGAGACCTTTTTAGGGAGAGTAATATGGAAATACTTCTTTCTCTTGATCCCTTAAGGGATACAAAGCTGCTTTTAAGACTTCAAGAACAATAGAGCTATGAATTGCAACTTCCAGCCTGCACACCTACAAGTGATACCATACCTTTGCAACTGGTTTTCACGAAAAGTTATCTATCTTCACATTTATTCGAATGAGTTTTAATTAAAAATCAACCTACTTTAACACATACTCAAGGCATTCAACTTTACTTATTGAAGTACTCAGACTGAAGAGAAATTACATCGAGGGACATGTTTTATTTAAAAATATTGTTTCATTTAGTATCCCATCAAAAAGCCACAAAATAGTGAGAGGGATAATGCATAGATGGACAGTCATGAAGGCCAGGTATTTTTCAACAAATGACAGGCCGGGGCTCCACTAGAACCAGAAACGTGTGATGACAGTTACCGATATTATGTTGTCATACTCCAGAAGCTAGTTCGATTCCAAAAAAAGAGCCACTCTCATGTGCTATTTTTAAAGCTACACAATACCCTCCAGCACGGTCATGGAATACTTACCTGGTAACTGTTTGATTCTTTCAGTGTCGCATGAAAGTTTTGTTAAGTGAGACCACAGCAATGTTAATCCAGAGATCGTCTCCCACCACTGAGACAAGACTCTTCTGTGCACTCTACTCAGTGCCTCATGAATAAGAGGTTTTCCAGTCTGGCTGGTCATATCAGGCACTATTCTAGTCCTTCTGTGAGCACCAGATCCTGTTCCCACTCTTACCTTTGAATGATTCTTTCCGTAACCCACATGTGTAGATCAGTATTACCCTGAATTCTTGAGGGGGGCCTTTAGGAGATCTGCAGCATTTCTTGTCATGAAGCTTGATTTCCTCTCCAGTATTCTGTTCTGCAGACTCTAGCCACCTTGGATTTCCCACAGTTTCAGCTCCATCTCAACTCGGAGTCCACTGGGTTGTGCCCAGGTTCTGCCTCTCTGCGCCGTCGCCTAGGAACTCTCTCAAGGCGGGAAGCTAGAAGGAAGAGTGGGGCTCATCTCATGTGTTTCCCATCTCTCAGGTCTTACTGTCTTTAACTGTCTGTTGTCCAGTGACTTGCAAGCCATTGTTTCTTATCATTTGTCCAGTTGTTTTGACTGTTTCCAGTGGGGTAGGAGAGGGTAAGTCTGGTCCCTGTGCCTCTATCTTGGCCAGAGGTAGAAGTCTAAACTTCTGGGATTTTAAAATTAATTTGTTCCCATGAAACAATCCAGTCTATTCTGAGTAATTCATATGCATTATCTCAAAATTAGGCCATGAACAAAGTATCTGTTTATTTAAAACAAAAATAAGGGGCGCCAGGGTGGCTCAATCGGTTGAGCGGCCGACTTCGGCTCAGGTCATGATCTCGCGGTCCGTGAGTTCGAGCCCCGCGTCGGGCTCTGTGCTGACAGCTCAGAGCCTGGAGCCTGTTTCAGATTCTGTGTCTCCCTCTCTCTGACCCTCCCCGTTCATGCTCTGTCTCTCTCTGTCTCAAAAAGAAATCAACGTTAAAAAAATTTTTTAATAAAAAAATAAAACAAAAATAAAATACACAGTAATTTAAGCCATCTTTGACTTTTGAACAACATGGTGGTTAGAAACAACTTCGCCTTTCTTGTTACAGAAAGACATTAGGGTATTCTATTAGTAGTTAGACAGAGGACTGTCTTAAATAACGAGAATTCTACGTAATACACTTTTGAAAAATAACATGGATTTGGCTCTCTACAGTCCCCTTACCATGAAACTATATGAATCTAGTCTTACATTTGAATGGTAGAAAGACATTTACAGTATTTCTTGGGTTAGAAGAGGTGGGGTGGGAACATAGACTAACTAATTCAGGTTAAACTTCTTAAGAGATGCACCATATGCTACCTGGTCTGAAAATTCATAACAGGAATAGAACACACAGATTTAGCAATAGTATTTCTTCATGGTCTTACAAATAATGGAAATTTTACCTGCAATAACAGATGTAGGTTAAGTAATAAGTCTCAAAATGGGATTTGAGAATTCATGTCCTATGCAGTCAATGTCAGTTTTTCTTGAATGAACCTATGCTTACTTTTACTCTTAACCAGCGAATTCTTTGAATTTCGTCTTCTCTTTTCTGTTTAAAAATCATTTCGTACATTATAGGCAATCTTAGAAAAACAGGAAAAAGCATTAATATTCTCACTACCCTAAGATAATCACTTGCAAATGTTTTTATTGTCTTCCAATCCTTATCTGTGTGTGTGTGTGTGTGTGTGTGTGTGTGCACAATTTAAACCAAAGAGTATATAACATAGTGGTTAAAAACTTGGATTTTACACTATATTCTCTGGCTTCAAATCCTTGCCCTGTCACTGCCTAGCTCTTTGATCCTGGATAAGTTACTTATATCTCTGTGCCTCATCTGGATAATGTAGAGAATATTATTTCATGAGGATGTTTTGAAGTTCTAATGAATCATATTTATAAAATAACTTAAAACAGAGGCTGCCACAGAATAAGCACTCGCTTAATTTAAGCCATTGTTGTATAGATACTTACATATTTCTATAGATTCTTCATAATTACCTATTTGATGGTCACATTCTGTGATCTTAAAGGCTTGTAGCTTACTGAATGAATTCCAAATTTTTATTCAAGTTACTTCTAAATGCCCAGTGGGTTGTGGATAATGCTACAATGAAATCTTCATATATGTATCTCTGATTCTGTTTAATTATGTATCAGAGTGGGGTTATTGTATAAAAGGTCTGTATATTATGCTGTTTTCCAAAAGGGCTATACCAATATATAATTGGTTTCTTGGATTATGAATTCTTTTAAAGAAAGAATTGGCAACAGTAGGTTGCAAATCACTCCAAAATCTTGTTATTGAATACTTACATCCTAGATTGGTAAGCTTTTCTCTACTCATGTATAATAATGTCTCTCTTGGGGGAGCCAGGGTGGCTCAGTCAGTTAAGTGTCTGACTCTTGATTTCAGCTCAGGTTATGATCTCACGGTCCATGAGTCTGAGCACCACCTTGGGCTCCATGTTGATAGCGCGGAACCTACTTGAGATCCTCTCTCTCTCCCCCTCTCTCACAGCCCCTCCCGACTTGTGGTCTCTCTCTCTTTCTCTATTTCTCAAAATAAATAAATAAATAAACTTTAAAAATAAAAAAAATAACATCTCTCCTGATGAAGAGAACATATCCCAATGCTACATTATTCATCTAGAAATAACGTGGATGGGAGTAGAAGTAACAAAAAAACAAAAAAACAAAAAAAAAGGAACAAGATGTGTGCTCAGAGGTCAAGAACTAGTCTATAATGAAATTACATATTATAAAAAAGTCTTTATAATATAATTTAAAATTTCCCCTCAAACAGAAGTATGCTTCATAAATTATTTAAACAGAGTCCAATTTAGGTAAAAGGCGTGTGAGAGTGAGGATCGTTCTAAAACTGTAGGAGTGACAAGGTTCTGGAAAATCATGTAGGACCAGAAATACTGCTGTTGCCATATTTGAATATCTACCACAGTACTACTTTAACATTACTACTAATGCCACAAAATACTAGTAATGCCATAGATGAAAACTATCACACCAAGGGGCTCCTGGGTGTCTCAGTTGGTGAAATATCCAACTCTTGATTGGATATTGATCTTGATTGGTCATGATCTCACAGTTTGTGGGGACGGAGCCCCGTGTTGGGCACTGCACTGGGAGCACAGAGCCTGCTTGGGATTCTGTCTCTCCCTCTCTCTCTCTCGCTCCACCCCTCCCCTACTTGCACTCGTACCTGTGCACACCTGTGATCTCTCTTTCGAAAATAAATGAATAGGGGTGCCTGGGTGGCTCAGTCGGTTGAGCGTCTGACTTCGGCTCAGGTAAATCTCACAGCTTGTGAGTTCGAGCCCCGCGTTGGGCTCTGTGCTGACAGCTCAGAGCCTGGAGGCTGCTTCAGATTCTGTCTCTCTCTCTCTCTCTCTCTCTGCCCCTCCCCCGCTCATGCTCTGTCTCTCTCTCTCTCTCTCTCTCTCTGTCAAAAATAAACATTAAAAAATTTTTTAAATAAATAAATAGACATTAAAATTAAAAAAAAAAGCTACAACCCCAATACTAATACCTCAATACTTAACACATACTTCTGGTGATCACTGAGTCTACTTCCAGGTTTTCATGGCCATTTCTTTCACTGGACATAGGTTCCCTGAGAGTAGGATTTGTATCTTAGTTATGTTTTATTTTAAAACCGAGCACAAAGCTTAGGGCAGAATAGGCAATTAATACATGTTTGTTGTGTTAACAGCAATAATTCACGTGTGAATCATTACACCTAAAAGAACCAGGATAATATGATATATTGAAAGAGTAGAATATGCCACCCTAAAATGTGCCCCTTTGGCATGTGGATTATTTTGGGCTGAGGGCCATTGTAATTCATTACTAAGCTTCTAATGACTAGCTATCCTTCACTAGCAAAGTGGAAAGGATTGTGTCATACATAATAGAAGACATTTAGCGGTTTAGAGAAAGTAGAATTATTTTTAAAGATTGAATTAGGATGGAAAGTTTTTCCTACAGGAAATGATGGAGGGGTGGGGGAGAATTGCACATTTAGAAGATACTATGATGTTTAGCTCCTGCTCCTGCAATCCATTTTGGCAGACAGCATTCAAAACTGAAGGAAGTTTCCAATGTAGACCAGCTCGTGTTTTATGTAATGTTATCATTGAAGCAGTTAGTGTTTTCCTGGGAAATTATTTCATTGCCCTTATTTACATCAATACATCATCCTGATATTTTTTTCTTAATGGAATATTTGTACCTGCAAAGCACCATAGACAAGATATACTTGGCCTCATTCTACTTCTCCATTAATACACTTAATGTGCTTTATGTTTTACACTCTGATTCCAGTTTTTCAATGACTACCCTCATTTCAGTGTAATATCACTTAATGTGATACATTTTTTGTTTATCCTAGAATCTCTCCTGAAAGGATATCTCAGATCATTTAGCCTAATGATTTGGGGGGAGGGGGGATGTATAGTGCAGAAGTGATTTTACTTCCATGCTAAATAAGATCCTAAAGGATACAGGATCACTTCTTGATTAAAATCTTATCCAAACTGAGAAATAAATCACTGCACTAGCATGCAGGTAGTGCATGGTTTTTCCCACAAAGCAGAATTCTTAACCTTTTAAAAATGTCATGGGGCCCCTGGGTGGCTCAGTCAGTTAAGCATCCGACTTTGGTTCAGGTCATGATCTCGTGATCCATGGGTTTGAGCCCCACATCGGCTCCGTGCTGACAGCTCAGAGCCTGGAGCCTGCTTCAGATTCTGTGTCTCCCTCTCTCTCTCTCTCTCTCTCTCTCTCTGCCCCTCCCCCACTCACACTCTGTCTGTCTCTCTTTCTCTCTCTCTCTCTCTCAAAAATAAATAAACATTAAAGATAAATGAATTAATAAAAATAAATAAAAATACCTAACCATTGGAAATGCTCATGAAAGATAACGATCTCATCCTCAGAGGAAAAAATAACAAACACATGCACATAATCATAATATGTCTATATACAAGTGCCAAACCTGTCACAGACTCCTAGGACAGCATTCATTATCCAGAAGTGAGGGGTACACTCTTTGGTTCTGGAGGATATGAGTTATCATTGACTTTGTCATTATCATCCTTGGCCTTATCACCACCGTCATTATAGGGTATTTCTAAAGTAGTTCAAAATTTTCAGAGTACATGAATCTATATTGTTTGATTTTCAAGACCAATTTTATGTTTGTGTGTGTGTGTGTGTGTGTATTTAGCAAACATTCACTGACTATCTACTTTGTGCCAGACACTCTTTTAGAAGCTAAGAATAAAAATTAAATTCTGCCCTGGAGGAACTCATATCTTTTGGTGTTGACAGACTGACAACAAATAATTATAGAGTAATTGGAGTACCAAGCCAGGAAAGCAATACAGATAAGTAAATGCTGCAGGAGCACAACCCAGGAAACAACGAATTCCTTCCTGGGGGAGCTCCATCACTAAACGCTTACATTCCAGCAGAAATGGAATATCAATATTTTGTCAATAAACTCAAATTATCCCTACCGCTATCACTACCCATTTCATTGTCCTCTATTCTCGAAGATGCATTTCTGGCCATTTCTTTCTAATATTTTTCTAACACATGCACAAACCCCGGCCCCTTAAGCATCTTCTCCCATACTTAACAAACAAGATTAAAAATCTGCTATATGGGGCACCAGGGTGGCTCAGTAGGTTAAGCGTCTGACTTTTGGTTTAGGCTCAGGTTATGATCTCATGGTTCTTGATACTGAGCCCTGCGTTGGGCTCTCTGACAGTGCAGAGCCTGCTTGGGATTCTCTCTCCCTCTCTCTGCCCCTCCACTGCTTGTACACTCACTCTCTCTCTTGCTCTCTCTCTCAAAATAAATAAACATTAAAAAAAAATCTTTTGCTACAGCATAATCAGAGAATAAATGTGGCTTTGTCCTTATACTAAAGTTTTCTTGGACATGCAGTATATCTTCTCATCTATAAATTTTGGGAACTTTAATCATTGGTATACCATCTTTCTATGTTATATAACATCTTTGTCCTGTTTTGTTTTGTTTTGTTTGTCCTTTTCTGACTCGGGCAACGTTTTAAAGATCAGTGTCATATATTTACACACGAATTAATCAGTTTTTATTTTGTGCCCATCATTGTCCACACTTGTCTCCTTAACACCCTTTTAGTCTCCTTTTTCTGCAAGACTGATATCTGGTTAACTTTTTCCTGGCAGACTGGTATCCGGTTAAATATTCTTCCAGGATGCAAACAAGGATCTTCTTAGGAAGACGGAAGTATCATTTTAGAACTGAAAGAAATGGAAAAAAATCTCCATGTGTAGCTTTCTAGTTCTGGGCATGGCTTATCCTCAACAAATAATTACTGAGTGCAGCACTGGCTACATAATTTGCAGAGCTCAGTACCAAATAAAAATCTGGGCCTCCTTATTTAAAACTTAAGAATTTCAAAATGACAAGAGCAAAGCATTAACCCAAATAAGGCTCTTCTCTGCATGAGGCCCAGTGTGATTATGCTGGCAACAGTCCCATGAGGATGGCCTTGCCTTGTTTTTTTTTTTTAAACTCTAGTTAGTTAACATACAAAGCAATATTGGTTTCAGGAGTAGAATTCAGTAATTCATCAGTTACATTCAATACCCGGTGCTCATCACAACAAGTGCCCTCCTAAATGTCTTAACATATGTCATGTGCAAGGCACAGTTAAGTGTCCAGACTACCAAAAAAATTAGGAAGAGATCAGGGCCTTACAGAGGAAGCAGACAAGTAAACAGACAATTGCATTAATAATAATTTAGAATAAATCAATCTGGACAGCACAGCCTCACAGTCAATAGAATCACTATTCTGGCATCTAAAAAGCACCAAAGAGCAATTTAAATGTCTACTGAAGTCTTTCACTAAAGTGATAAAAAAAAATTACATAGAGAAAGTTAGGAATTTCATTTGTTTTATTTTCTTTTCACTGTTCCAACTGGAGAACCCTGACTGAATATGTGTGTCCTCCCCAAAATTCTTATGCTCAGAACCCACCATGCTGGCACCCTGGAGGCTCGAACCTCCAGCCTCCAGAACCGCGTTCTGCAGTCAAATGGTAGGTCGTTACAACAGCCTAAACAGAATAAGACACTGCCCTAAACGCTTTTAATCTCCTAAAATCTCAGAACTCATCAAAACAGTATCTCAAAACTCATCCACACTGATCTTTTTCTCTCCCCTCTTTACATTTTTTGGGGTCTTGTCTTTTTTTTTCCTGAAAAGGGGCTAGCTCTTGGCCCTACAAATGAAAATCAATCTATCTCTCGCTGACTTTCCCAGTTAACCCTCCCCTCTGACTCCTTACTCCAAATGCAGCTCACATAAAAAGTTTCCGGAGGTGGTCAGGATAACACAGGAACCTCCTTAGAAGATACAAAAAGGAGTGGGGGAGAGAAGGCTGGTACACACACAGCTGCAATGATATATTTTTGCCCTATGATGATATATTAATGAATATTGGGTAAATCGCCTAACTAGCACCCAGCACTGGTCATACAGCCTTCAATTTTGTGGGCCTGGCTCTGAGAATGATAAACAGGCAAAGTCATAGTCTTCTAGGATGATAGTAAATCCTACCTAGAATCCAGAAGCCACATATCCTGGTGCCTCTTTGGGTCTAGGAGTGATAAAGGCTTCTCACATATAAGCCTTGCAGTAATGAGCTGTTATTACTAGACTCGGTGGTTTCCCTACATCCTGCTCCCACTTAGTTTCTGGAAAAGATCTTTAAGTTTCAAAGGACAAGAGGAGTTAAATACAAATGTGAGCAAAGGGGATCATGCTACATTATCTCCCATTTAGAAAGAAATTCCCCTTCACCCCTATCCCCCTGCAGGGGCCACTGTTATATTCTTTTGCTCCCGTGTGTAGCAAAATTCCTTGCAGGTTTCTCTTTTGAACTCATTCCAGACAGGTCTCTGTTCCCATCACTCCACAAACATTGACAAGGTCACCAATGAACTCCATCTTGTCAAATCCACTCTGTTGACACATTGACCTTTCCCTTCTTCATTTGGCTCCCAGGATCCAGTCTCTTGGGATGTTTTCCTAACAAAGCCACCATTTCTCATTCTCTTTTTATGGTTTTTCTTCATCTTTCCAACTTCAAAAAGTCTATCTTTTTATTATCTACCCACTCCATAGGTGGCCTCATCTATACCTACGGCTTTAAATATCACCTATATGCTGACATTCCCACATTTATAGCTCTGTTCTTTATCCGTCTATTCCTTCATCAACCCTCTAGCTGTCATTTCTCAATGGACATTCCATTTAGATGTCTAATAAGCATCACAGCATTCACTTCCCCAAAATCAGAATCTTTTTTTTTCCTCCTCGTAAACCTGCTTCTCTTCACCTCTTTGCCTTGGCCAAAAATGTAAGAGTCATTTTGGAACCCACTGGCCTCACTCTTCTCATCCGATCTCTATATAGGCTCAGTCATTCTTACCGTCTCGATGTACCTGAATCTGACACTTCCTATCTCCACTGCTTCACACTACTGGGGCTGTCACAGTCACTGCTCACTTGAGTCCTTGTAATGTCCTTCAACTGCTGTTCTGCCTTTTGCTCTCTCCCAGCTTCTATTCTTTACATGAGAGGCAGGGTTATCTTCAAGATGTAATTCAGATCATGGATCCTCCTTGCTTCCAACCTTCCGGAAGTTGCCAAGAAAAACAATCCAAGTTCCATACTGCACATAAAGAAAGAGACAGGAAAGAGGAAAGAGACGGTATATTCAGATTGGGGTTTTGGGGGGAGAGTTTGATAAAGAAACTGTTTTCAATAGTAGGAGCAGAATGTGGGGAAATCACAGCTAATGGATCATTACCCCAGGCTAGTAACTAGAGACTGTTATTTCTGGCCGTTGCAAATGGCTAGCAAGGGCCTGGTGTCTGCACCCTTGGTTTGGAGTTTACTTTCTTTGATGGTACTTATCAGAATTGTAATAAAACAAGGTTTCAGGTATTTGCTTGGAGTTTATCTCTCCCAAATAGACTTTAAGCTTCCTAATACCAGGGATAGTGGGAACATGTCCGTTGTTCCACACTGTATCCCTAGGCCTAGCTCCACCTGGCAGAGAGTAGTCACTCAAAAATACATCGATTTAAAATATTTATGGATGGGGGCGCCTGGGTGGCGCAGTCGGTTAAGCGTTCGACTTCAGCCAGGTCACGATCTCGCGGTCCGTGAGTTCGAGCCCCGCGTCAGGCTCTGGGCTGATGGGTCAGAGCCTGGAGCCTGTTTCCGATTATGTGTCTCCCTCTCTCTCTGCTCCTCCCCCGTTCATGCTCTGTCTCTCTCTGTCCCAAAAATAAATAAACGTTGAAAAAAAAAAAATTAAAAAAAATAAATAAATAAATAAATAAATAAATAAAAAATAAATAAAATATTTATGGATGGATGAAAGAGTGAACTACAGCAAGCTCCTGGGGCCTAAGGTCTCTGGTCTAACATTCTATTACAGAGACAAGGAGCAGAGATCCCGGAGAATCTGGCTCCTGTAGACACATGCACAGTCATTGCCTGGAGAGGAGCTCTTCTTATCAAGCCCAGGTGGGTCCTGCTGAGCTCCAGGCAGTTGCAGCTGAAGGATGACACCCCCGTGATTTTTCTTTTATCTTCTTTGCACTTTTTCCAGTCTTAGACCCTTTCTGATTTGGGAACCCTTTTTTTTACCCCCTCCCACTTGTCTCCAACCCAAGCGGCATTTTCTCCAATGAGTATTGTCTTCTGTCTTTAGAATGTTTGAAAGCAAAAAAAAAAAAAAAAAAAAAAATTTAAACTCTAGAGAGTGCTTCATTAATCATTCCTCACATTCCTTGTTCTAATAGCAGGCGTGTGATCTGCCTTCTGAGTATGTCTAGTCACTCTAAGGTCCCCAAAACAGATTTCTCCATCAAAGCTCTAGGAAAATTGGCATCAGATCTGCAGAATCAGCCCTTTACTCATTTCCAAATCATTTCTTTCTTTTTTTTTTTTTCCCCAGAAATATGGCAGCTTGGATGTTCAGGAAAACTTTACTTAGCACCAACACCTACAAAATATTAAATAAAAACATTTTGTAAGAATCTGTTTTAGAGTGAAGCTGCCCTGACATTAAAGTAATGAAAAGAATCAGAGGTCACAAATGACAAGGAAGCACGAATCCATTGATGTAACTGTGCCTTAAAGCCAGTGTTTGCCCTGAAGGGAGCTGGTGAACCCCATAGCCTAAGGCTTGGGTTTCAGTGGGTCATGCCTGACAAGACAGGAGGGAAAGCCTGGCACCTGAGAGAAGTAGGAGACAGAAATGGGATCTCACACATAAACCAGACCCTCAAAGGGTGACATCTTTTTTTGGGTGAACTGGTAAAAACTCATAATAAGGTAACAATATTCTGGAATTTATAAAAGATTCCATTTCTCAGTCAAAAAATCCTAAAGATCTTAAGCAGTATAAATAAGAAAATATCCATACCATAGCACATTATGTTGAAGTTACAAAACTTTAAAGACAAAGAGAAGGTTTTATTTTATTTTATTTTTTTCAAAGAGAAAATTTTAGAGGCATCTGGGTGGCTCGGTTGGTTGAGGGTCCGACTTCAGCCCAGGTCATGATCTCATGATTTGTGGGTTCGAGCTCTGCGTTGGGCTTTGCACTGACAGCATGGAGACTGCTTGGGATTCTTTCTCCTTCTCTCTCTGCCCCTCCCCTGCTTGTGGTCTCTCTTTCTCAAAAATAAATAAACATTAAAAAAAAAGTGAGAGAGAAGATTTTAAAATCAAAAAAGCAATCAGAGAGCAAAAGAACACATAGTGGAATGAAATTTAAACTGGCAATTCAATGACTATAAAAAGTTGAACATAATTACCTTTAATGTGCTAAAAAAAATAGCAAATAATATGGAATTTGATGCCCAGCAAACAGCATCTCTTACAAATAAGTGTAAAATAATGACTTCTCAGACCAAAAACAAACACATGAACACAAAAGGAATCAAAACCTACTGAATTTAGCTAAAAAATAATTAACACTCAAGAAACAGCTAATTTTGTAATTCAAGAAGAAAGTAAATGATCCCAAAAAGAAGATGCAAGATACACAAAGAAATGTGAAAACAGAAAATATCAACTTTATGGTAAATTTTATATAAAATGGTAATAATATCTAATAATAAATGTTATTCATGCTAGTAATTTTTTTTTAATTTTTTTAACATTTATTCATTTTTGAGAGACAGTGAGAGATGACACAGTTTAAGCAGGGGAGGGTCAGAGAGAGAAAGGGAGACACAGAATCCGAAGGAGGATCCACGCTCTCAGCTCTCAGCGCAGAGCCCAATGCGGGACTTGAACTCATGAACCATGAGATCGTTACCTGAGCCGAAGTCGGATGCCTAACCTACTGAGCCACCCAGGTGCCCCCGTGCTAGTAATATTTTAAAGAAAATGATTACTTTCTCTGGGAAGAGGTCAGGAGAGGGGAAGGATGCATAAAGTTATCAGGACAGAGCTGAATAACCGGACAAAATTAGTATATATGTGGGGAGTGACATTACCGATATAAAATGTTTTTGAATTGTTTGGTGGAAAGATAAAGATATTAATAAATTTCAGGCTTTTTTGTTTTTTTACAGAAATTAACATCTAAAGGATTCGTTAAAAGTAAAGAAATAGAATAGAGGAAAAATTAGGAAAGGGTATTTGTAATATATTTCTTAGGCTGGGTGGGGTGTACAGGAGGGTTAGTTTTATTTTATTTGCCTCTTTAAAAACAACAAATAGGTTATACATGCCAGTAACATTTTTAAAGAAAATTGTACTTCTCAAATTGGATGACTGAACCTTAACCTGTCGTGGGAGGGATGGATTCACAGAATGAATAAGGTGAATTATTAGAACATTCATTTTACTTGAAGATGTTTAAAACTCTTTAGCATACTCCAGCTAATCAGTCTTGTACCCAACAATTATAGCAAGGCATTGCTGCCCAGTTTCCTTGGGAGACATGTTCTGCTCTGTCTTTTGCCCGTTTCATATCACTGCCTTGCAGAAGTAAATGGATTCTGTCACCTCTAGATTTGTCACTTTGTTTTTATTACCTGCTCAACATTTACCTGTACCGATGATTCCTGCTGGATCCGTGACCCTGCATTCATCCACATTCTCAAATGGCTCCTAGGTCAATTACCTTCTTTGGATTTTGAGCAGATGTAAACAGGCAAGGTCGGAAGTCAGACTGTGAAGAGAGGGAAGGGAAGGAGCAGGGAGGAGCTGGAAGTTTCCCATTTCTCTTCTGGCCTGAGGTGACCCGCCAGGGAGGACTCTGATACCTTAGTTTCGGCCACGTCAGATGTGCCAGGCACATTCTTGTAGGATTCTACATTCCCCTGCACGCACTTGTACATCATATCGTATTATAATTGCTGAATGCCTCTCTTCACCCACTAAGCCATAGGCACCATGAAGCAAGGAGCAAGTTTGCCTCACTGTCCACTGCATTTCCTGCACGGAGCTCAGTGTTTGACAGACTCTTCAATAAACGTTTCTTGAATGGATGAATGGACAACAGATACGTTCCCGAGTTTCATTTGCAAGCGTACATATAATTGCAGCAGCCTAAAGAAGTACTTGAGGGCTAGTCCCCTTTTCCTTCCCTCTCCCTCTCTTTTCCTCTCAGAACGTACTTGTTAGTTCAATGTGAGTCTTCCAGAAGCCTTCTAAATATAGATTTGTTCAGCTCATTCTCAGGCCAGAAGCCCACATCAAAGCTTTAACTATGTGTCTTCATGGATCATTAAGACTAGGTCATTTGAGGAAATAACTGTTGCCATCAGGCTGATTTTTATTAATTTCTTTTGTCTTTTATTCCTCAAGGGCACTCTTTTACATCATCTTCACCTGTTAGAACCTAATGTATGTCAGAGATGGATCGAGGGTCCTGCCGAGTTATTTTCATTGACGTTTTCTGAGAGTTCTCTGAATAATGTGTTATTGATTAGGGGTTGTCCTTATTTTTGCGAAGTAAAATTTGGAAGATTGGGATTTTTAATGGTGCGGTTACAGTTAGGTTTGTATCTGTCCTTAATTGATTTCCATAAACCGTTGTGCTGTGTGTTTCCTCCAGCTGCAACGCTAGGTTTAATTTTAGCCTGTGCAGTTATTATTATAGAAATATAGAGCTCTGGGATGTTGGAGATGGAAAGCTCTTTTGAGACAATCTAGTCCTACTGTCTCGTTTTATCTGTTGCTTCCTAGCTCTGCCATTCCCTTTCTGAACAGATATGGACAAAAGTAGAAACTGTTTCTGACGACTGACTTTTTTCCAGAGGTGGAGATTAACCGTCCAACATCAAAAACTTTTTTTTATTACAAAACGTTGTTGGAGGAGTTTATAGAAAATGTTTACTAGGAACAAAAAATAGAAATTTATTAGAGAAATCTTAAAGATATCTATGATTCTAAAAATTTGACAAGATAAGGTGGAAGGGACTTCGTAGCCAGAGAGAGGGGTATGCAAACACCTGATCTGTAACTGTAATGTCTAAACCAGGGGAAGGCAAACTTCTTTTCTAAAGGGTCAGTTTGTAAATATTTTAGGTTTTGCAAATCCTCTCTTTAGCAAAGACTTAGCTCTGTCTTTGTAACTGTAGATACACATCAACGAATGAGCTTGGCTACGTTCCAATAAAACTTAATTTACAAAAACAAGCAGCGGACTGGATTTGGCCTAAAGCCTGTACTTTTCAGACCCCTGATAAACTGTCATTTTCCAGGTTGCATGAGCTTGAGAAGCTTACTTAAATTTACACATTATAATTGACAGTTACTTGATAATTAATACATTTAACTGCCACACTCCCTTTTCACCTCTGGATTGTGATTTCCTCCAGATTCCAAGCTGCATATCCTCAAGGCCTAGCACAGTGCTAAACCACAGTAGGTAATTATTCAGCGTTGGGTGAATGAATGAAATAAATGAAATGAAATGAAATGAAATGAAATGAGTGAATGAACGAATGAGTGAGGGTATGCTCAGGACAAGTATAGAAAATCACAAAAATAAAGACGTTTGTGGATAATCGTCAAAGAATAAAAAAAGAAACCTACAGGACTTTATAAACTATACATTAAGCATGCATAGCACCGTATGTGTTTAAATGTGTAAATCTCGGATCAGCATTTCTAGGTATTTTCAAATATTAAAATACATGAGGTCTTTGCGATCCTTAATCTGCAATGGGTAGAATTAGGGAATGAGACACGTCCTAAAGACTCGTCTTGATAAATTACTGAAATCTGCATTCAGCTCGATCGAAATGGATTAAGTGGATCAATTCTCATGAAGCTATATAAAAAAAGGTTAATTCATAAACCAGTTCCAAACTGCTATTGCAGCCTCCAGGATTGCCACAGAATGCTTTCATTCTATGTTAAAATGAATACCTGGAAACATATTTTTCAGCTTATCTGACATATTCTTGCTGCATTTCTCAACGGATTCCTGAGACGCTAAGGAACTAGAGGGAAAATTTTTACACCTGAGAGAAAAAACAAGACAGAGATTATTTTTTCCTCTCTCTCCCCCGGGTGACATCTGCCAGTAACAAAAAGTATGTCTCACTTTGCAAAACTGAGTAATGAATGCAAGGGAAAGCATTGAAGGGCAAACACTGGTTTGCTGGAAAATAAGGATCCCTGCTTGTTTTTTGAAACCAGATTTTCCCCAACTGGAGCTTCCAAATTTAATTCTGTATCTAACTCTGTAGGTAATGGTTAGGGCAACCTTGGCCACCTTTGCCAGCTGTTACAAGAGGAACAGAGAAAGATCATCTTGACCCTGCAACTTACATTTTCTGTTTTGTCATTTTTAAACTTTTTTAAAATGTTTATTTATTTTGAGAGAGAGAGAGAGAGAGAGAGAGAGAGCACGCACACAGGGGAGGGGCAGAGAGAGAGAGGGAGAGAAAGAATCCCAGGCAGGCTCCATGCTGTCAGCACAGAGCCCGGCGCAGGGCTCGAACCCATGAACCGTGAGATCATGACCTGAACCGAAATCAAGAGTTGAACGCTTAACCAACGGAGCTAGCCAGGCTCCCCTGTTTTGTTATTTTTTTTAATTGTGTTGTATTTTATTATTCCCCATTCTCACTGCAATCCCAGAGGATTTATGAAGGGTAACTGCCACATATGCATGGAGAGAAGAATTATTTGTCTTTAAATATATCAACCCAAGAGCTCTCTCCCATTTTCAAGAGTTATTCTGAGAGGCTCTAAGCTTATGCCAGTCACAGAGCCATTGTCTAGGACACATTTGCAGCTGCTCAGCTGGAATCCCTTTGGATTCTCTGCTGTTTTGAACATTTTTGAGGGAAGCAATGCTTCCTCTTTTGAGAGTGTGTTTGATTTTGTATAAACAGTCCTAAATCATTCAGAGCTAAACCACATGAACAAGGCGAATGGCCAGGTTGCATAATACAATTTTTCATCCAACGCTGAGATGAATGGTCAGGGAGAAATGCAGGAGCTTGGGCGCTTCCTGCACCAGGCAGAAGAATGGACCAGGGTCAGAATCACAGTTTTCTGATGCGGCTGCTGGACGGGGTGTCAGTACAAGTCCCTAAATGTCCACGTTCCAGGAATATTTTGAGCACTGGAGTTCAAGTCTAACTTCCCAAGGAGACCACTTCTAAGCTAGTTTTTAAATTAACTTTTCCTTTGGCAAAACTCATTTAGTACTAACCATGTGCCGTTCCTTTTCCTCCAGATTTTACAAACATTAATTCACTAAACCACACAAAAACTCTGTGGGGTAGGTACTGTCATTAATGGCAGCTCACAGATGAGCAAACCGAGGTCCAGCAATTTATTCAAAGTCAAACAGCAAGTGAGCGATAAGTTTGAATTATCTCCCACTCAGGTCAGCTCCCGGTTCCAGAGTATTCAGTGTGTTTCTACGTGGTGTCTGTTTTGCTACTTTATGGCTGTGCTTCCCAGCAGACTAACCCAGGCAGGGTGGATTCCTGTAGGGAACCTCTGTCTCCCAGTCCATCTCCTTGTCTCCATCTGCATGTATCCTACAGTTTCCAGCAGGAAAAATGGGTATCTCAAGCCAGAAGAGATTTAATAGAGGGAATCAGGAGCTTCAGAAGAGACCAAGCACACAGGAAGCTTGCAGGAAGTCAGCTTTGCCACATCTGCCCCCACACTGCACATCTCGCATCTGCCGGAGCCCATGTGGCTTTGGCTTTTGCCAAAGAACATGAGAACATTTCCTGCTTTTCTTCCACCTTCCAGGTGTCTCGAAAAGGTACATGCTTCTAGAAAACGTGGTCCCCAGGGATACGGCTCTTGCGTTAGATGGGAGAGGTGGGCAGTGGGAGAGTGACACTAGGTTGCCAATAGACAGGCACACTGGAAGTCAGGGAAGGTTTGTTCCAAAACAATTAACATAATGGCGCACTAGGCAGACCAGATCATAAAAGGTCTGTAAGTTAGATGCAGTGTCACAAAGGAGCAAAACAGACGCCAGTATTTCTTAGCTACCCTGTTGTTGAGCAACAATGGAACAGGTGCTCTGGGAGATATTAGACTTACAACCGCCTTCCACATTTTAATATTGATTTGGTTACTAGCTTAGGGTGGCGAGTTCTTCCCTCCTGAAATTGGATAGAGACTGATATGAATCCTGAAACTAAGCAGGAGGGAATAAATTGGAGGAAAAGAAAAATGGAAACATGTAAATTGGCTTTTCTCTTCCCTTATGCTCTGTGTGATTCTGCTTTTAAGCCATGTTTTTCAAAGTGCTATTTCTCATATAAATAAGCACAGTAAAGCGGCAAAGGGAAATGCCTGTTTTTACCGGATTTTAAAGAGTGTAGGCGTTAAGGCTTTAAGTATTTATGGTTTTAATTTTAGTCTCAGATGCAGTACGGTGACCTAGAAAGGCTAAGGCTTTATGGTATAAAGTTTGAAAAATATTCAGCCGAATGACTGGGTAACTCCCTTTGGAGATGAAAAAAGTCATGTGTTAAAATCTCTCTCTCTGTCTCCGCTGTCTCTCTCTCTCCCGCCCTCCCTTCCTCCCTCTCTCTCTGAGATTTTATTTTGAAAGTCATCCACTAGGGGAGAAATATACAGGCAATGTGCACCCCAAGCATTGCTGATGGCTAGCTAATACTTCTTTCTAACTACACTGCATGGGGCAAAATGCAGGAAACCCGATATGGACCCTTTAAAATCAATATACAGACTAGTTACAGCTGTCACTTTGTCCAGTAAGATTATAAAATGACCTTAAAGACCCAGTTGAAACGTTTCTATGTATTTCCATAGAGTTTGGTTTATGATTTTCTTTGTGATCACATATGAGATCCGAGACAAAAAGGTCACAAAAGAACTGTGGTCACATCCATTCTACACTGAGTGAGAGACCTGCACGGCAAATAAAACAATTGCGATTATAATTATAGTTTACATCTGGATAGTGACAGTGCTTTCATGTTATGTCAATGTCCTTTACAACATTTGTACGTCCAAGGAACAGATGTCTAAATCACCTCAAGTTCAATTTGTCATAGTGGGTCAGATTTTAAAATTCCAGATAAGAAGAAGAAAATCATAGGGGCAGGTGGACGGCTCAGTCAGTTAAGCATCCAACTCTTGATTTCGGCTCAAGTCATGATCTCATGGTTCATGAGTTTGAGTCCCGTGTTGAGCCCCTAGTCATCGCTGTCAGCGTGGCACCTGCTTGGGATTCTCTCTCTGCTTTCTCTCTGCCCCTCCCCCGCTCATGCGCACGCTCTCTCTCTCAAAATAAATAAACATTAAAACAAACAGAAGAAGAAGAAGAAGAAGAAGAAGAAGAAGAAGAAGAAGAAAGAAACAAAGAAAGAAAGAAAAAAAACAAAAAAAGAAATGCATAGAGTGCTGCATCAAACCAGAGGCAAAAGATCAGTTTCAGAGCAAGACTGGGGATTTCAAGAGATCTCATTTCAACAAAGCACATAAGGAAATGAAAAAATGGCAGGAACAATTGTGTTGAGTTTAGTGAGTCCCGTGTATCAATCCTGCCCTAACTATCCGAGCATTCATTCACTTAAGCTCTCAACAACCTCAGCAGGTAGTTTCTGATCTTCCCCCCACAAATCTGCTTCCCAGCCGTCTTCCCTAAGTCAATAGCAAACTTTAGCATGGAATAACCATAACAACTCCCCTTGCCCCAGTTTCCCACCCTTCTATTAGAGTGTGTGTGCCTGTGTGTGTGTGTGTGTGTGTGTGTGTATTATATATATGTTTTATATATATAAATATATATTAAATATTTAAATATATATGAGTATATATATTTATCTGGAATCTCATAATTCTCCCCATCATCACCCCACCATTACCCTGGCCCAAGGTATCATCTTTTGTCTGGTTGCTGCATTAGCCTCCTGCCTTGTCCTCTCTTTTTCCCTATGAAGTGTCCTCCCCAGCTCACCCTAACTGATGCAGTTAAATATAAATGAGATCAAGTCGCTTCTCTCCTTCAACTGATGCAGGGCGTCGCCTCTCACTTATAATACCTCAACCACTCAGTATGGTCTACACAATCCATCATATCTCTGACTTTTTTCCTATGAAAAAAGTCCCATCCCATACTTGCTCCAACAAAACTCCTGGCTGCCTTTCTAGTGTGCTACAGACGCTCTTGCCCCAGGGCCGTTGTACTTGCTACTTTTTTCTGCCTGAAATTTCCTGCCCTTACATATTCACATATCTCAATACCCCTCACCTCTCCACTTAAATAGCCCTTTGTCAACGATATGATAAGTCGATATGATAAGTCGACAAGTCTTCCCGTTGAACCACACGGCCCCTCGCACTTTCTACCCTCCTTATCTGCCTTATTGGCTTTGTTTTACTTTATAGGATTTATCATCATCTAACATTATATGCTTTGTAAAGATGTATTTATTGTCTGCCTCCCCCACTGGAATATAATACCAATTCCAGAAGAGTGTTTTTCTGTTGCTATATCCCAGCGCCTAACACAGTGTCTGGCACCTAATCAGCCATCTATATATTTGTTGGATAAATGCATGGGTGAAAGAAATTGAGGGCATGGTTAAATGCAAATCAGATATAAGTCAGCTTATTTAAAGCAATAACAACCAAGCCAGGACATGTGAATGCATTGGTTCTGATGAATTTCCCTCAAAATATGTTCACAGTGTTTAGGGCCTCCCTTGATGTGATTTGCTACTTGAGGAAGAGAATATTGAGACAACCTTGGTGGTGATGGAAACAAGAGGTGGCAGAAAGCACAGGGCATGCCAGCTGGTGTTACTCCACTTGAGTTCATACAGACATCTGAACAATAAGAAGTGCCCCACAGCATATTCTCCTTCAAAAACAAAAAAAAATCCAACATATTAATTCCTTTCCTAATTTATATTCACTCTAAGAACAAACCTCAAAATACAATTTAAAGCCACCAGTGAAGAGCGTAGGGATGCTAGACTTCACAGTTGATTTCATAGCTTAATTTATGTATCTAACCTAAGAACAGCCTTCATCAGGGAGGTTATGAGAACGACATAAAGGAAAATGGCTTTAATTCAATGACGAGAGACTCCTGAAAAAGCCGTGATTTCTAGCTGTGACTCTGTCACGCAAGAACCACTTACTAGAAATGAAATACTCATTGTAAACAATAGCAAGTAAGCCGTGAGATGATATCCTTTTCAGTTGAATGTACTCTGCTCCACGAACACAGCCTTATTGAATTCTAGGCCTAGGTGGATTGAAATATTTAAAGTCTTAGTTAAATAACACAGTAACACAATAATTTCAATCGTCTAAAAGAGTTAGAAGTATGGAAATCTTTATTTAAAATTTATCTTCTCAAAATGGATGTAGATTTTACATTGGAATACAGATTATACCCCTCACCAAAAGACGAAGATAACAGAATGAAAGTGGGGGACGGAGGAAGTGAGTGAATGAATATATAAATTTGTGTTTTGGAGGGGAGTGATGGAGTGAAAACCGCCGCTTAATTTCAGTTCAGTCCCAAATGCTCAATGAAGAAGATGCAGGTTTAGAAAGAGTTGAAGGAAGATATTAAGAAGAATTTTTAAAAGTGAACTGAAAGGGGGCACCTGAGTAGCTCGGTCATTTGAGCATCTGAGTCTTGATTTCACCTCAGAGTATGATCCCAGGGGTGTGGGATCAAGTCCCGCATGGGACTCCGCACTGAGTGTGGAGCCTGCTTATGATTCTCTCTCTCTTTTTCTGTCTCTCTCTCTCTTTCCCCTTGCCCTTCCCCCAGCCCCTCTAAAATAAAACAAAAAAAAAAGGGAACTCAAAGTCATACTGGTCAAGTTTAACTGCTCATATGTGCTTTAGCAAACTAAGTCACACATACTAAAATTAAGTTACTAGATTTAGATGTGTAAAATGTTCTGGAAATCCAGCACCATATTAATCTTTCTTTTTTCTTGACATACTATTCAAAAAGTTTGTGCATGTAATAGTGTTCAGTGTAATAGTCTTGTGAGGAATTTGGTGACTTGGGTGCATATTTACATATAGTACACATCAACGTTTTAAGTTACAGACAGATGACTATGCTAATCTACAAAGAATTTGTTTTTTTTTTTTTTAAAGAGAGAGATCACAAGTGGGAGTGGGGGGAGAAAGAGAGAGAGAGAGAGAGAGAGAGAGAGAGAGAGAGAGAGAGAATCGTAAGCAGGCTCCACTTTCAGCGTGGAGCCCAATGTGGGGCTCGAACTCAGGACCGTGAGATCATGACCTGAGCCAAAATCAAAAGTCAGATGCTCAACCAACTGAGCCACCCAGGTGCCCCTCTACAAAGAATTTTTAAAGACAGCATTCTAACTGTTGAGTATAAAAATTAAATGAGTCATAACGACTTAATTATTTTACATATTTTATGAGTAAGTCATTTTTTTATATTGTGTCGTAATTAAAATAAATCATTAAAAGTTCAGGAAAATAATATAATCATCAGGTAAATTTTTGTTGCTTGAAATGGAGTAAAAAGGAGGTGTCATTATTCTTACAGATAGAGCATTTTCCCCTTATATGTGAGGATTGGCCTCAATAGCTAAGTCATACTGATGACATTCAAAAGGATGAACTAATTAATGTCAACTACTGGGATGCTAAGACCATGATTTTTCAACTCTTGATTGACGTGTGTCTTACTGTCCTGCGTAGAAAATTCGAACTCAGTTACCTAAAGGTATATCTGAATCCAGTTCATCTTTAAGGACTCATCAGGAATTTGCAAGCACTTAAAATGTTTGCTGGCTCCTCACTGAGATATATAGATGGATGGGTAAATATTCATTTTCACTTTGAAACTTCTCCAAACTTAAATTATTTCAACCAAGCATTGTCTACTGCACAGAATTAGGGACCTTGAAGATCCATTTGTATCTTATAGACTCAGAATTCTTTCCTGAGAACTGTTTGGATTCCTCCATAGGTAGCCCTGCTCATAGTTGAGGGATGGTCTTCCACTTGCCAAGTGTTCAGCTGGGCTCCTGCTCTCTCATTACAGGTGTCAACACAGCTCTCCACTTGGTTGATTATCAGAGCATATGGTTCTCCCTTTAATTCTTCCATATAGAATATATGCAGTCTAGGTTTGTGTCAGAAATTCTGATCTCAAACTCTCACTTTTTTGATCAAAAATGCACTAGTAAGAAACGTTATTTATTGTGTGTGTGTGGCTTAAATTGTGGGTAATCTTTCTTCTAGATATTTTCTGTTTTTTTTCCTTTGATTAATAGTAGCTTAAACTTTGTACCAGGGTACAATTCTAAGCCCTTCACACCTATCAACTAATTTAATCCTTAGAATAAACCGATGAGGTGGATAATATTATTATTTCCACTCTATGAATGACCACACTGAGCCAGAGGCCTAAATTGTTGGGTGACACATAGCCAGGAAGTGACAAAGTTGAATTTCAAACTCAGGCCATTTTGTCTCCATACTCTTAACTTTTATACTACACCATGCACAGCTGGCCGTGCACTTGCACCAGAATGTGTGGGCCCCCCAAAATTATGCCTTTCTCTAGCTTTGCTTTGGCAATGATCCGTCTATTGTACTGAGGACCATCCTAAGAAGTAGCCTTATGATGGGGCACCTGGGTGGGTGAGTCGGTCAAGCCTCCAACTTTGGCTCAGGTCATGATCTCACAGTTTGCGAGTTTGAGCCCCATGTAGGGCTCTGTGCTGACAGCGCAGAGCCTGGAGCCTGCTTCAGACTTTGTGTCTCCCTCTCTCTCTCTGCCCCTCCCCCACTCATGCTCTGTCTCTCTCTGTCTCGAAAATAAATAAAAATTTTTAAAAAAGAATAAGAAGAAGAAGTAGCCTTATGAAACTCACCATGGGACTTATTGAAAAATATTGCTCTGGACATAGTTCACTACACCACACCAGGCACCCTTTAGGGAAGAAATTTCTCCCAGCTGTCAGAAACAAGCCAAAAAAAGCTGTGCTTTTATCATATGAATACCATTAATCTCATTCTCATAAGTGTGTTTACCCTTTATTCCAGTCACTGGAAAGCTCCAAACCTAATTTTTTTCTCCACTTCTATCCCTCTTCTTCACCCTCTCAGTACTCTGTGCACTGATGACCCTGCCTATTAGTCGGCCTTATTTTCCTACATCCATCTCCTTTGTTCTATTCTTTCTGCCTCTTTAAATAACTTCAAATGCATTTTTAAGAGCAAGCATGAAAACAAATCATAATACAAACGAACAAATCTTAGTACTGATGGGAATGTTAATTTGTGTGAGAGGGCGTGATTTAGTTGTTCTTTCTGTAAAGATTATGTGCTACTCCAGTGAATGGCTAATGTTATTAATACTTGTGTCTCGTCAAAAAGCATTTTAGGGTCAACAAGCTATAGGTAACGGCTCAATACACTTTTCATCTCCAAGCTCACGGCCACCCAGGATACCCCTTCTTCAGTAGAGGTGTCCAAGAGACTTTAGGCTCGCATTCAGGAGCTGAAAGGAGATGGGGAAATTTGAGGGTCAAGTTCCATCTGGCCAGGAAATGAATGATATAGAACAGGGCCCTTTCCAAGATGGTAGAGGTAGGAAGGAGCTCTGGAAAGCAGAGAGACGAAAGAAAAGGATGAAATTCTGGTTTCTGGCTTATAATTAATAATAAACAAAGGAATCCTAGAACAAACCATCCAGTCCGGGCCTTACTGGAGTCAACCGAATTATATAATTTAAGAGAATTGCTTCTCCCAGCACCCCAAATCCCAATATTAGTAATTCATTTGTGTTAAAAAGAAAACGCTCCCTATGAGGAGTGAGAAAGGGCCCCTATTACATGATTCTATCAACTTATGTAATAGTTAGCTTTCCTAAGACCTTGCTGAGCTTTGGCTAAGGGGACCAGAGTTTTGATGGAAAGTGAGAGAACAAGAGGAAAGAGGGGTAATGTTTGGTCATGGGGCACTTCAGTGAAATACCAGGGTAAGTGACAATTCTCTGGGGGAGGATTTGATGCGGGGGGGGGGAGATGGAACGCAATTCTGAACATGCTGAACTTTTGGTGCCTTTGGAACATGTAAAGACACTGTGGTAACCATTTGATAATATGGGTCAGAAGTTCCCAAGAAAGATCTGGAAATAGGTTTAGAGTGGTCAGTAAAATGGCTTTACAGTCAGAGGAGTGAACGCAGCATTGAGGCGTAGAAGTACATCTAGTGAGAAGAGAGAGGAATTTAGAACAGAGCCCTGAGGGTAGGGGGTAGAGAAAAGGCATCCAAAATAGAAGCTAAGATGAATTGGTCAAAAAGAAAGGAGGAAACTGGAAGAGGGGTATAATGGAAGTCCCAACGTGTGCCAGTAGTCACCTGGCTTCACTCTGCCGGGAATTGCAGCACAAGTAATGCTCCAATAGGAATACCGGTAGGACTGTGGCCAGTCAGCTATGGGAGCCATGGACAGAAGAGGTCTTGTCTGAGAGGGAGAAGCCTTCCAGAAAGGGAAACATCAGGAACAAAGGCATGCAAGTAAATTTACTGTGTGGTAAGTTTACAAAAGTAAACGAACAGTTTGCTTTTGTTGGAGAATAAAACGCTAGGGAAAGCAGAAAGTGATGGGTGATTTTATTCACTTAACAAACACATAAGGCTTGGCATGGGCCCGGTACTGTTCTAAATGCCTTCTACAGATCAGCACTGAATCTTTTCAACAGCCCCTGAAGTAGCTTTGATTATAATCCCTTTACAGATGAGGAAATGGAGATTGGGAAAGGATAGGTCACTTGTGTGGGGTCTCACTGCCAGAAAGGAGCAGAATGGACCTTCACACTCAGTCAGCGTGGCTTCAGAGTTGATGTTCTTAATTGCCATGCCTGGAAGCTTCTGCAACAAACAGGAAGAAAGAGGTATAATGGTAGGCGAGCAAGAGAATGTTTCTTGAAGAAGGGGGATTCTGCGTAGAGGGCTAAATGGGAGTGGTTCCCCTGCTGCATGGACTTTGAGGCCCACTCTTGGATATTTGTGGCATCGTATGGACTTCTATAGTGTCCGGGTGTCCCTGGAAAGCCCCTTAGTCCTTGGATCACTTCACCTTTAGACCTTCATTTCCCACCAATAAAATCACTATGATACTGGCTGCTCTTTCTCTCCCCCAGGAAGCTTGGGATGTAATTTTTTACATTTATTTATTTTGACAGAGAGAGCTGGGAAGGGGCAGAGAGAGAGGGAGAGAGAATCCCAAGCAGGCTCCCCTGCTGTCAATGTGGGTACCCCAACACGGTGCTGGAACTCACGAACTACGAGGTCATGACCTGAGCCGAAATCAAGGGTCAGATACTTAACCGACTGAGCCACCCAGATGCCCCTCGCTATGTCATTGTTATGCTTTTGATTACTTTTATCAGCTTCAGGCCAAAAGAAGAATCTGTACATTTATTCAAAGAGTATACAGTGCAAGTGAAAATAATCATTTGTTGTTTCTTCATATCCTACTTGGAGAATATGCTTAAAAGCAAATAACATTTTAACAGCAAGGAAAAGATGCATTTCATTGCTCTTCAGTCAAACAGTAATGATTATACAATTACCTGTTTTTTCCCATCTAAAATTACCACCATAAATGTGCTCCTTTATTCATGCATTTAATTCGTAGCCTTTCAGCTGCCATTTGAAACACTTGGCCTGAACTGCTCATCTTCAATGCCATGTTTGTCCATTAGAAACGCTTCTCTTTCCAAATATGGAAAAACTCATCAAAGAAAAAGCGCCAAGTGCTTATATGCAACTTTCATTGGACTCTGGTGAAATTTGCATGCATAATGGTAAAAAACAAAAATCTGCCGACTGGCTGGTAATGGTGTGGGGACGCGGGAGGTTCTGACTGGAGTGACACTGGCTGGCAGAACTTTTAGATGCGGATACAGCCCCTTGGTGGTGGTAGACTGGGAGGACTCAACAGGGCACTGTCAGATTTCGCACTCAGGGACCTCAAGAGTTGATTAATGACCCTTCTGAAAGAGGCACTGTCTTATATAAAGTAAGTGTCAAATAAACCAAAATACTCTTCATAAATCATGCGAAGTAAGGATGCTGCCATTTCCAGTAGCCTGACAAAAATCCCATAATGCACATCAGCTGTATGTCTTGCTCAATTGAAGAGAAACAAGGTCTCTCCAGGGTAAAATCATCAGATATTCAAAACTGTCTCTCTCTCTCTCTCTCTCTCTCTCTCTCTCTCTCTCTCTTTTTTACCCCAGCCTCTTCTTTCTGGCCCCATGCACATTCTTCCTTGATAGAAATTACTAGACTTATGTCCCTTCCCAGTATCCACACCCAGAAGGACCTGGTAACCTGGCATTTACAGACCGACAGACCCAATTAAATTTTTACTAAAATCAATTCACACTACAGTGTTATCTCAGTTTCAATTTAAGTCCCATCAGGAAATCTCTCTGTAACTCACACACCTTATTAAAGGTATTTTTTCTAGGTATCAGCAAAGAGATGAAGGTCTTGGGAAGCTGAGGTACAGATATCTCTGAAATCAAAGGAGACCCACTTAAGGCTTCCCACAAAGGAACCTGACAGTTTATGGATGACAAAGGTGGGTGGCTCAGAGGTTACAGTCTATAATCTGCCCAGACATAGAGAAGGACATGGAGTCCTTCCAGGAACCCCATCCAGCCTCTTCCAACTAAGGAATAACTCTGTCTCCAGAATTGCTAAGGACAAAAGAGCCTATCCTTTTTTTAATTAATTTTATTTTTTTCCCTGCCTTTATTTTTTTAATTTAAATCCAAGTTCATTGCCATATAATGTAATAACAATTTCAGGAGTAGAATTTAGTGATTCATCACTTACATATAACACCCAGTGCTCATCCCAGCAAGTGCCCTCCTTAATGCCCATCACCCATGTGGCCCATCCCCCCACCCACCAATCCTCCAGCAACCCTCAGTTTGTTCTCTGTATTGAAGAGTTTCTAATGGTTTGCCTCCCTCCCTCCCTCTTTTTATCTTATTTTTTCCTTGACTTCCCCTATGTTCATCTATTCTGTTTCTTAAATTCCACATATGAGTGAAACCAAATGACATTTGTCTTTCTCTGACTGACTTACTTTGCTCAGCATAATACATTCTAGTTCCACCCATGTTGCTGCAAATGGTAAGATTTCATTCTTTTTGATCACCGAATAATATTCCATTTCATGTGTATACCACATCTTCTTTATCTATTCATCAGTCAATGGCCGTTGGAGCTCTTTCCATAATTTGGCTGTTGCTGATAGTGCTGCTATAAACATTGGGGTGCATGTGCAAAAGAGCCTATCCTATCCATTGGTCACTTCCTCTGTTAGGACTATAGCCTGCCTTATCCAGTTTTGCGGCCGGCCATGCCTCCTCCTGGAAGTCCTTCCTTTATACAGAAGAAGCTCTTAGGCCTTCCCCCATTGCACCACCCCTGACCCTAATCGGTGCTTCCCTCTGTCAACTTTCCTGGATATATATGCCTTTAATGTTGCGTATTTGACCCATTGTTCTTCATGGTTTGAGAACTGAACTCCCTTTGTCTGGTCATAAGAAACACAACCTAATGATACACATGTTTAATATATACTTATTTGGGGGAAGTTTATGGTAAGAAAAAAATGTTCCTACTAGAGTATTTTAGGTATTAGGAGTATTATAATAATACCCTTGTTGTTATATTTACTGAGCAGTTGTGTCCAGCTCTGTGGTGGGCCCACGAATAGATAAAAGGCAATGCTCCCCTCCTTAAGGAACTCACAGTTTTAAGAGGACACATGACACACATGTAATAATATTGGCTGGTTATTGTCAGTGACATGCTCCATTAAAGAGGAAGAAGAGCCTCGTGTCGTTATATATGGAAGTGGAAAAAAGAAAAAGTCAAATTATGTCTGCGTTTGCCTGAATTCTCTGAATAGTGCAGACCAGAGCAGTGTGTCCTGAGTTACACAAGTAATTGCTCTCAGTCTCGGAATGTTTCATCAGTTTTAAATAACTGGGATAAAAAGTAATACAGAAATCCATTCTGCAGCCCATGGATAAAGGAATCTTGTAGACTCTCAGGTCTTATTATTTAGGAAATACATTTCAGGGCTCCTGGATGGCTCAGTCGGTTAAATGTCCGACTCTTGATTTCAGCTCATGGTTCATGAGTTTGAGCCCTGCATCGAGGTCTACACTGACAGTGCAGGGCCTGCTTGGGATTCTCTCCCTCTCCCTCTCTCTCTGCCTCTCTCTCTTTCCCCTCTCTCTCTCTCTCTCTCTCTCAAAATACATAAATAAACTTTAAAAAAAAAGAAAAGAAATACATTTCATAAGGCTATCGCTGACACAGGTAGCAATTCCTCTGATGGATCTGGGAAAAGAAAACTGCAGACCCTCTGGAAAGGAGTCACCACTCTCGATGCCATTACAAAGCATTCATGATTCGCAGGAAGAGGTCAAAATATCAACATTCATAGACGTTTGGAATTCCAGCTGTCACGGATGACTTTGAGGAGTTCAAGACTTCAGTGGGCGAAGGAGCTGCAAATGTGGTAGAAATATCAAGAGAACTAGAATCGGAAGTGGAGCCTGAGGCTGGGACTGAATAGTTGTAAACTCACGATCGAACTTGAACAGTTGAGGAGTTGCTTCTTATAGATGAGTACAGAAAGTGATTTCTTGAAATTTCATTTCTTGCAATGAAGATGCTGTGAAGGTAGATGAAATGACAACAAGAGGTTTAGAATATTATATACAGGTAGCTGAGAAAGGAGCAGCAAGGTTTGAAAGCATTGACTCCAATTTTGAAAGTTCTACTGTGGGTCAAATGCTATCAAACAGCATGATATACTACAGATAAATTGTGCACGAAAGAAGAGTCAACTGATGTGGCGAATTTCATTGTTACGTTATTTTGAGAAATTGCCACAGCCGCCCCCACATTCGGCAACTACTGTCTGGTCAATCAATAGACATCAGCATCAAGCATTGAGGCAAGACCTTCCACCAGCAAAAAGGTGGCGATTCTCTGAAAGCTCAGATGATGGTTAGCGGTTTTTAGCAATCAAGCATTTTTTAATTAGGGTACATACTTTTTTTAGACATTATGCTGTTGCACACTTAATAGCACAATGCAAACATAATTTTTATATGTACTGGGAAACCAAATATTTAATGTGACTTGCTTTATTGTGATCCTCACTTTATTTGGATAGTCACTTTATCGCAGTGCAGTGGTCTGGAAACGAACTCACAATGTCTCTGAGGTACGCCTATAATAAGGAAGCAGAAACAGTTCCAGGGTCTTGCCTATGTAATATAAAGTTGCTAATTCACACTAATTCCGAGACAGCACTATCACTTGAAATATACATTTCAATAGAACTCTGTGTACCTTCTACATGAGGGCATACACAGCCCTCATGAATGTTTCCCTTTGGGTTTTCTGTGAAGAAAATCTCCTAAAAATATTTTTTTACTGTGTGCCATGGATCCCTGGGAGTATGTGCCTGGGAATATATAAAAATATGATGATCCAGTAGACACTAATAGCTAGCTAAGGTTTTGTTGCAAGAATTGATGTTGTGGAGAGTAAAAAAACCTTATATGGGGAAAATCTACTTTAAAAATCCACGTCTCTATGACAAGTCTTTCTCTGAGATTCAAAACATCTCTGTGCAAAGCAAAATTTTCATCCAATTACCTGGATGTGCTTGGAATGGATCCTTGGATTTTTTAAATATAGTTGAATGTGAAGACGCAAAATATCGTTCTATGTCTATAAACCATCTACCCTTTTTTTGCCCTTTCAGAGTGTGCCTTTGGACTGACTCCAATGTACTGCTTCACCTACCACTCTCTTCGTTTACCTCTTGTCCTTCTTTCCCATCCACTTTAGGAAAATCATTTAGAAAGAAAGAAAGAAAGAAAGAAAGAAAGAAAGAAAGAAAGAAAGAAAAACAGACTAATACGTGCAGAGAACAAATTGGTGGTGGCCAGAGGGGAAATGGATGGGGGATAGATGAAATAGATGAAGGGGATTAAGAGGTATAAACTTCCAGTGATAAAACAATTATGTGATGGGGATGAAAAGGACAACATAGGGAATAGAGTCAATAATGCTGTAATAACTTTGTATGGTGACAGATGGTGGCCACACTTAGCATGGTAAGATTCCATACTATATAGAATTGTTGAATCACTATGCAGTGCTTGAAACGAGTGTAACATTATATGTCAACTGTACTTCAACTGAAGAAAAAAAAGCCCACTATTTTCTGACAGCTGATTTAAGGATGCTGACCCACTTTCAACTACAGGGCATGGAGGTTGATGGACTAGTCAAAACAAGTTTCTTCCCTAAGACTATGCATAGGAATCTAAGAAGCGGTTGCAAGCTATAGAGCAAAAAGCAGAAGGTGTTACTTTCATTGGGTATGGCTCCCAACTCCTCATTCTGGAAGGAGCAGAGGGCACTCCCATCTGTGTGAAATGAAAAGCGAAAGAGACCAGAAAGAGGCCACAATCAACCACAAATAGTTGGTAGTGGGCAGGATTGCCATGGTGGCTTACGTACAGATGTCATACACTCTGAAAGTCCATAAATCATGGGAATCCGAGCGTGAAAGACCCCACTTCCTAGGCAATGATTCAGACCTTTGAGAGCATCTCAAGTTCCCCTCTGGAAATTCACAATTTCACATCTATGGACATATGTGGCACCAGGGTGTCGTAAACTAAACTGCAGTGCTGATTTGTCAGAGTTTACAACCTTTTTACCTACTGCAAGACAAAAACAGCAAAAGTTATGTTTGCTTCAGAATAGGCAGAAATTCAAAATGCTTGCAAGATTCAGGGAGCAAAAATTACAAAGAATTGCTGCAGAAGCATCCCTTTGGGCTTATCAGATACTCTTCCCTGTTATGGTTTTATTAAATACAAATATGAGGACTAAAAAATAATAACTTGCTACCTGGGTGCAAATGGGTTCTTGATATTCAGTAACCTATCTGAATTTCTTTTTTAAATGGAATACTTTTTTACTTCTGTTACATTTTCCTGAGTTCAAATCCTTACCTTAGTTCAAATGAGCATTTCCATTTTGATATGTAAATTGTCCTTTATATATGGATTACTTTACTTGCTTTGCCAATTGTTTTCATTTAGTACTGTTTATAAAGAAGATGTTGGGTATCAAGGTGCTTACATAGCACTTGATAGAAATCTACATTAAAACGAATACATATTAAAATTATGTGTTAGGTACCAATTCATAATCTTAATGAGAGCCTCATTCTAAATGCAGCTCCATTTAGAGCCTTATTATTTTAGAACATCCTTTTTACCCCAAATGTGGCTAGATTCAAATCACATATTATTTTTATTTAGAAATTTTCACTGCGAAACAGAGAGCACACAATTTGTTATAATATTTCTCTCAAACACCATTAAAATAATTTTTGCATATTTGTACAATGCATATTAATTTCTTCATTAAATATTAAAAACACATTTATTGAGTATCAACTGCACCAAGAACTGCCTTAGCCCTGGGAGGACAAAAATGATCAAGACATGGTCTCTGTCCTCAAGAAATGCACAATCAAGTAGAGTAGGCAGAAATGGAAATAGGAATTGCTATTCAATAAAAGCGACGCTATAATATGATATATAACATTATATAATACAATAGCATATAGTAATACACAAAGCATAGTGCAATAACAAGACAGAAGGGACAGATTCTTGATGATTGGGAGAACAGAGGGAGGTGACATTGTTTCAGGTGAATTCTTAAAAAGGAAGATGTGTGTTAAATGGTAGGCCTGTTATCCACTGCTATAATTTAATCCAAATCGGTGAAGACTAAACAAAATCTAAGTTACTTTAGACTTGTTTTCCTCAGTTTAGAAAGACCTTTTTGGACTTTGGTGCCCAGTCCTTGGTCTCTGCCTTCAGATCCACTGAAATGAAGCATTTCTTTAGATTTCTTTGTTTCTTTCTCACTGAATTACTTATTTATGGAAATAATTGTCCATGCCAGTTGCAGAAACGATTCCTTGTCCAACTTGGAAGGCATTTTTGCTCATCGGATAAGGAATGCTCTTTCAAAATTACTTGGGTAGACTTTTTTTTTACCAGAGGAGTTCTTTAAACTCAGTTACCTAGAAATCTTCAAATATGTGTGTGCTTGGGAAAGGCAAGAAAGATCCCAGAAAAACAGAGCCACTGAACCTCACATAGGCCACAAATTGTTTATATGAAGAATTACAGACAAAGCAAAACAAAAGATTAAAGACTTTTTAATCGAACCAGTTTAAGATTTTACTATATGAAAACTGGCTATGAAATCTATAAGTTTTCACAAAAATCTTTGGATTTTTCATCTCAAAGCATATGAGATAAATAAGAAAAAAAAGAACGATTGACTTTTAAAGTGGAAAGATCATTTAATTCAGTATTCTCATTTTTAAAATGGAAAATCCAAGTCCTACATTCATAAAATGTACTGGAGAGATGGGCCAGCTAATTGTATACATGGAATTAGACTGCATCTTTGCTCCCAGTAGAATGTTCTTTCTCCTGCTTCTTTTTGTATGAGATCTAGTTCTGGTCCCTACGTCATAACATCTTTTACCATTTAGGTTAAAAGATTTTTGTCTGCCACTCTTCAGTCTTTACCCAAATAATATAGGTCAAAGGGCTCGGGTAAATGTGAGTAGTGTCGCTTGGAGCAAGCTGGAACTCACGGCAATAGCCCCAGCGGTGAATGAGCCCCCCGCTAGTTAAGTATCTTACAGAAAGGCCACAGAGAGACCACTTGGCTTCATGGGGAACTCCTGGCCCCCATAGTTCTCCATTTTTAATAGGGAAAATATGGGGTAGAGTGTAGACAGTACATAAACATGTTGGGCTGAGGATCCGAGGAGCTGAGCTTAGGTGCCAAGATAGTCCTGGAAAATGATGGCTTCCAACACCTGGAAAGCTTGGGATCCTCGGTCCCCTAAAAAGTTGAATTAGGTGTAGCCTCCCTTCTGGGACATAAAGGGCCCTCTAGCCCTTATGGAGCTCAGTGACGGACAATCTGGAGAGAACTCATTGAACAATGCTACTGGCCTTCCACAGGATAAACTTCAAATGGGTGAAAGACTTTCAAGAATCTCTTAGCTGTATAGATTTTAATGAAGCAACACAGATAGTTATCATGCTCTGGTGGCAGAAATTACATGTGCTGGTCCTTCACATGTATAATTTTACTCCCCACATCTATCTCAAGGCAGATGCCATCTTCTCCACATTACGAATTAGAACACTGAAGTTATTTTCCCAAAGATTATTAGTAATGGAGCTGAAATCCAAATTCACATCTATGTCCTTTCCACTTCACGCTATTGTTGGCATTTAGGTAATTATCTTATTTAGCTTCTGAAATGTAATCATACTACCCCAAAATATTAGAGCTGAAAATCAGTGCTTTGCAACCTGCAGCGTAGGTTTGCAACCTTCCAGGAGCAGGTTGGAATGCAACTTCTAGTTCAGTAGATCTTGGGTGGGGCCTGAGTCCCTGCATTTTTCACAAGATTCCAAGTCAAGCTCATGCTATTTCTCCCAGGACCACACTTCAAGCAGAAAAGTATAAAGTGGAGATGCCTGGGTGGCTCTGTTGGTTAAGTGTCCAACTTCGGCTCAGGTCACCACCTCACAATTTGTTGTGAGTTTGAGCCCCGTATCGAACTGTCTGCTGTCAGCACAGAATCCACTTTGGATACTCTGCTCCCTCTCTTTGTGTCCCTCCCCTGCTCACTCTTTCTTCTCTCTCAAAAAAAAAAAAAAAAAAAGTGTGTGTGTGTGTGTGTGTGTGTGTGTGTGTGTGTGTGTCTTATGGATAGCCTAGTCTAACTCCCTCATTCTCTGAGATTTAAGTTCTAGAAAATTAGAGATACTATCAATAAGAAATAAAGAATAGTTGTATCTCATTTTTATCATATAAATAGCAATTTTTAAGCAGGCATATCCTTTTACAATAATACATCTGTATACCATTAGGCTCCTTGAGAAAAAGACTTTATATATTTCATATTTATGTGTATATATCTTTTACACGTATATGTCTATGTGTGTGTATATATATATATCTTTTATATATGTATATGACAAACTGACAGACTTCATTCTAAAAACTGAAGTTTCCAAGTGTCAAGAGAGACATATGCTCATTGGTCACTCTCAACCTAGAGCACCCACCTTTCCTCCCAACCTCCAGTAGTGACCTTCAGCCCAGCACCCATCAAGGATCCTACAGTTGTAGTTGCACTGTTGAGGGGAAGATGTCCTTCACATGTCCTTTCATGGCCCAGATGAAGTGAGCCCCAGCACCTTTGAATACAGTGTGGTATTTGGTGGCCACGGGGGTTTACGGAAAGAGGAAGATGAACAGGAGTCACATGTGTGACTCCTGGAAGCCCTTCCATCAGCCCGCAGGCAGAGCCACAGCCTCTGCACAACAGATTGCTCATTAATGCAGAAAGCTCCAGTCATCAATCCCCAGGACCTGTTCTTTGCTCAGCGGAAGAACAGTGAAATAAAAGAGGCATGGGAAACAGGGAGCAAGTTGGGAAACCAGCCCTGATAAATTGCCCCTGAGACTGAAAGCTGAATAAGCACAGTACTGAGTCCTATGGGAAGGAAAACCTGTGCAAGTTTATTGGAAAAGAGAGAATGACTAAAAGCGAGCCAACAGAGAAAATGCCCGTGAATTCCCCACTTCGCGGACAGTGACACTGGGCCATGGGCTGAGAGAGATGAGACTGGCAAAAAAATTAAGGAGTTGTCATGTTCTGGCATTCTTTCAGAATGGCAGCGGGTCTAAAAGGGAATTCAAGTCCTCCGGGAAACAAACACTTTGCTTTGATCGCATGAGTTGGTGCCATGTATTAAAGAAGAACTTTGATGGCCAAGAAAACTAAGAATACTATGAAAACATGCGGCCGATCATACCTATACCTCTGTCTAACTGCGGTTGCAGAGATGAACCATAAAAACAATAGCTTGATAAACATGAAATCAGAAAAAGTAACATATCATAGTTCACTTAACAAGTGAATTCAATTAAATTCCTTCTTTGTCCCCAATATTTTTCTGGGTGCTAGGGAAACAGGAATAAATCAAAGTTTCCTCCCTCTTGAAGCTTAAACACAGGGGAAGGAGATTACTACTACCAGTAACAAAACACAAACACCACATACTTAACAAAATGTCTGGCTACAGGTACTGTACAAAGAAACAGGTCAGGGGCGCCTGGGTGGCGCAGTCGGTTAAGCGTCCGACTTCAGCCAGGTTACGATCTCGCGGTCCGGGAGTTCGAGCCCCGCATCAGGCTCTGGGCTGATGGCTCGGAGCCTGGAGCCTGTTTCCGATTCTGTGTCTCCCTCTCTCTCTGCCCCTCCCCCGTTCGTGTTCTGTCTCTCTCTGTCCCAAAAATAAATAAACGTCAAAGAAACAGGTCAAGATGAGAGGAAAGAAACTGATGAGAAGTTCTGTTTTACATGGGGTAGGCCGAGGGGTTTTCTCGAGAAGGTGACCTGTGAGCAGAGATGTGAATTAAATGAGTAAAAGAAAGAAAAACTTAGAGGCAAAGGACTGTGTTTGTGTTCTTTACTTGAAAATATGTTACAATCTGCTCTCAGCTGCTTTGGAATAAAGCCTGGGTGAAAATTCTTTGCAAGTGCATGACCGGGTTCGTGAACCTGTTCTTTCAAAATGCCAGTTACAGAAAGCATGTTATGCGTCAGGCACGGTGCTAAGTGGGTCAAGGTCCTATCTCCTGTAATCCTCACAGGTTTACAAGGGAGATGTCATGATTTTCATTTTACAGATGAGGTAACTGAGACCCATGAGGTTAAGACAGCAGCCTGAGATCCTCAAAAGCAAGTGGCGGGCGAAGATTCGGTCCTCAGTCTGTCCACTTGACGTGACCTCCACACACCCTCCCTCAGTTTGAATGCCTCTGTACCACTGGGTTTCAAAATCATCTTAATCTTCATTTTGCTATAACCTGAAACAGCCTGTTAGATGTCCTTCTCTTTCTCCCTCCAGCTCAAACTCATTTTGTAATGAGGCTTCTCTCTCTGGTTTTTTTTTTTCCACATAGTCAGGACTCCATCGTACTGGGTGGGCAATAGGGCAATACTGACCGGGAGTGGCCTGGATTGACCATCTGGCCTTGCAAGTGGAGTGGGGTGCGGCTCAGAAGAACAAGTGACGTTGACCATGAGATTGAATTTCATGTCGAGATCAGTCAGGGAATAAAGGATTTAGTGGGCAAAATACAGAACCTAGATAGATAGAAATATTTAGGACAGTGTCAATAAGAACTCAGAATGTCAGGAAGAGTTCTGACCACCCAGAGATTGGTTTTTGCTCTCATTTACACTTTATTCACGGTGCTAGCCTTCAGCCCAGCACTGTGAAGGGTCACTCAGAAATCAGAGGATCTCCAGGGATCACTGCCCTTGGCTGGGGCAGGGGACACATGCTAAGGATACTCTAGTGACTTGGTTCCCGTGAACTGATTGCCGGGAACCCCTTGAATTTTGCAGTCAAGCACTTATACATTTTCACACTCATTTTTCCATCCAGTGAATACAAGTGAAAACAAGGAAAACCTAACAAGGAACTTGCACCTTTTGCAATGGTTTTATGGTCACAGTTGTCTTTATCGTGAAACATAGACCTCAAACTTGACATCATCTATGCCGTCTTCACTTAGGGCAAGAAAAATTATCAGGCAAAGGGCACAGAAACAACACCGTATGGTTATGAAATGTGGAGAAAATAATCCTAGCATGAGTTTCATTAGCCAGCTTGTTTTTGTTTTATGTTGTGTGTGGCGCAAGTTAAGTTTATATGTGAGGATCTAGAAAAAAAACAAGACATAAAAAATACAATAACTTGGGTAAGGACAAGAGATCTTAGGTTGTGTTGGTGAAAAGAGTAGTAAAGACAACTAGAACTTCTTTTTTTTTTTTTTTTTAATTTTTTTTTCAACGTTTTTATTTATTTTTGGGACAGAGAGAGACAGAGCATGAATGGGGGAGGGGCAGAGAGAGAGAGGGAGACACAGAATCTGAAACAGGCTCCAGGCTCCGAGCCATCAGCCCAGAGCCGGACGCGGGGCTCGAACTCACGGACCGCGAGATCGTGACCTGGCTGAAGTCGGACGCTTAACCGACTGCGCCACCCAGGCGCCCCTAGAACTTCTAATAAAATACAGCATATAATGCACTACTGATTCCCAGAAATTAGGGGGAAGAAGGCCTGTACAGAAAATAAGACTAAAGTACACAGAGGAATCTCTATATCAAATATTTTTATTTCCTCCCTTAAACTTTAAGTTCGAAGAATTTTTTTAAATGCCATTTCTGTGATTAAAATGTTTTCTTAATGGCTGATGGATTAACCCATAAATTTGATTAATTTCCTAGCTAATTTTGTTGGCATCTTTCCCCCTCTATGTCTTTGGCCAGCCCCAGTCCAGAAGACAGCAGCACAAGAAGAAACTGAGAACCGAGACAATAAGAACCAAACAGTGCTAAGTGTTCAGAAAAACAAAACAAATAACTAGATAGGAAAGCACAGATAATAGGAGCTACCAGAAATGGTGTCAGCAGCAATCAAGATATATGCAGGTAACAAATGAATGTCAGTAGGGCTCTCGACTGTAATTAGGAATAAAAGCAAAAAGAATCCTTGTTTAGGCTGGAAAGCCAGTAACAAGAATGGCATTTAACACTAAGTCTAAGGGTGCTCTCAATTTGGGGGACCCTTCTATGGCTTTGCTTCAGAGTCCTATTGTAGATGAGCCGAGCCTGCTAGCAAAGGACTCGCTGGCTGCAAACACGGCCATGAAGTTCATTGCATGAGGGCACCCAGCCAAAGGAGTAAAGAAGGATTGAAACCCAGCCCAGGTTCTGCCTGCCAAACCATATGCTCTGTGTGGGATTGGATCCAGCAGAGGAAGGGGTACCTTTTTCTAATTCCCACAGTCATGAACCAGTGGACTTTTAGCCACCTTGAGGATTGCGTCTTTCTAATTCCTACAGCGGGGTCAGTTAGGCTAGTGAAGGTCCTGGGGAAGGAAAGTGGACACATATACCCAGAGTAGGAAAGTGGTGGTAAGGAAAGAGAAGGATGAAGAGGGGTAGAATGGAAAAGAAACGGGGGGAGAAAAGAGTCAGAGGGAAGGGATCAAGTCAAGATACGAAATCTAGCATTTCTGTTTCAGTAAGTGTCTTTCATAGTTTCTTGCATTGAAGGGATTTCTCAAGCTAACAGTCTTTTGAAAATGAAGATTGGATTCAGTATCCACATTAGTTAAGATTAAGTTTAGCTGAGTGACAGAAGTCTGTCAAATAGCAACTTAAAAATTGAAATCTACTGTTCTCTCACATAAAAGTTTTGATGCAGGCAGTCCAGGGCTGGCACAGACTGTCATCTGTCCCATCATCTGGAACCCATTTTGCTTCCGCGGGGTCAGGTACAGAAGATACCCTTCTTCTCATGACCCAAGACAGAGATTCAGCCATCATATCCATGTTTTAAGCATCAAGATGGAAAAAGTAGGTAAGGAGTGCATGTCACTGCCTCTTAAAGAAATTTCCCAGAAGCTGCTATGCTATATTTCCACCAATATCCCATTGGCTAGAATTTAGTCATGTGTCTCCTACTAGCTACAAGAGAGGCCAGGAAATGTCTTATTTCAAGCGGCTTAATGCTTTGCTAAAAGCTAGGGGCTTGAAGAGGGGAAAAATTGATATTTGGGTGGGAAAATAGTAGTCTCTAACACAGACCAAAATTTATGCTGGAAAACAAAGTCCAAGGATACGAAAAATTGGCAGAAGAGAATATAACTGGGTAAAAAATAGGAGGGCAAAAGTGTAATGTACTATACTTTAAAGGAATGTAAATTAAAACAGGGGAATGACACTTTCTCCTATCAAATTAACCCTCCAAAAAAGAAATAAAATTGCTAAGTAATTTATAGAGAAGTGCAATAGCTAACAATAATTATCTTGGAACAGTGGAACTACAAATAATTTGTTTTTCAGAAGAGCTTGTCTGAAATTCAGAGTAGTGACAATTATAATCTTTTCTTTAAATGTTAGCTAGACATTTTTTTTTAACTCTTCCTCTTCATTTAACTTTTGCAACAGACTATTTTAGTCCTCACCTCAGTGAACCTAAACCGACAATGTGGTAAATGGAATTACACCTCAGTGATCACCTTTTTTCTTTCCTCTTTCTATAATCTCAACAACAATCAGCAGAACCTATTTAGCTGTACTTCAGATGCTCCCAGTCCTCTTGTCCTGTTCTTTTCTTTGACACTTGGGTGGGAGCCATCACTGTCTTAGGAATAGAATTTTAGCTTAAACCTATGTATCTACCCAAGGTCTAATTCTGTGTTAATTTCCTTCTCCAGGCTCACATCTTCCTAATGTTCCTCTCTGACATGATTGTGTGTGTGTGTGTGTGTGTGTGTGTGTGTGTGTGTGTGTATCTTTAAAAGTGTTGTGAATCCCAACAGAAGACATTGGTAATGAGTGGGCATGCATGTGAGAAACAACCTATTCGGTGGACAAGTACCGTGAATGCAAATGTTGCTTAAGTCCATATGATCTGTTGGATGATGATTCCAAAATTTATCTTCAGCCTTTCCCTCTCCTCTGGGATATAGACTCATGTATCCAACATTTCCATTTCAGTGTCTAATTAGATATCTAAAAATGTATCCTAGCCAAAATAGAATGCTTGATTTCCCCCACCCTGCATACACTTGCCCCCTCCCAATCTCCCCACCCAACGCCCGCAGTTAATGAAATTGTGAGCCACACAACTGCTCAAGTAAAAATCCTAAAGTCATTTCTCATTTTGTTTATATCCTTGTTAGCTCCATTCTATCCATCAGTAAGTCCTGTTTGCTCCACTTTCTAATTATATCCCAAATCCAGTCACTTCACCCTGCCTCCAAGTGGTACCTTTGGTCCAAGCCACTGTCATTTCTTGTTCAGACCACCACAGTAGCTATCTGTGTCAATCAGGTTAGTCTGACTGCTTCAGCAAACAACACCCAAACTTCAGTGACTCACCACAAATAAAAGATTATTTCTGGTAGGGAGACACTGCTCTGTACAGTCATTTGGGAAACATGTTCATTCAAGTGGTGGCTCCACCATCACCAAAGCCCTCTAAGTGCATCATCCAACCACAGACAAGAGATGAGAGAACTCATGGAGATTCACAGAAGTGTTAAGGTTCAGGCCTTAAAGTGACCTACATCATTTCCACTCGTATGTCATTGGCTAGAAGGCAGTTGCATGGCCCCACCTAACTGCAAGGGAGACTGGGTAATGTAGACTTCCTGACTGACCAGGAGGAAAATAAAACATGTTTTGTCACACCTATTTCCTGCTTCTACAACAGCTAGAGCATCTTTTCAAGTGGATTAGAAGTCAGAGCATATCCCTGCCCTGTTCAAAGCTTCCCAGTAGCCACCCACTGCGATGACATCAAAACGCAAACTTGTTACCCTGGTTCCAGAATCACTTGTGATCAGATACCTGTACGTCTCTCTGACCTTGGATACTTCAACACTTCCTTCTTTTTACTATTTTCTGATGCCCTCAGCAACTCTAAGGTCCGTCTTAGCTTGGGGCTTTGACACACTGCTGGCCTCCTCCACTAGACCCCTCTTCTGTATATTTAGATATTTAACCACCTCTTACCATTCTGATTTTAGGTTAATTGTCATTTCCTCACAGAGGCTGTCCATCATTAAGTCTTTAGAAGTAGCATACCCTCCTGGTATCTAACACCTCACTAATAGATTACTATGTGCCATTTTGTTTATGGCATTGATAATTATGAGATATTACCTTATACATTATTTAATTTATTTATTAGCTGAGGCTCTTCACTCTATCAAGAGCAGGGACCTGGTATCTTTCGTTCACTGGCAAATCCATCATTAGAACAGTGACTGATTTAGGATATGCGTAAAATATCAATTTGTTGAACGAATGAAAGAAAAAATACATATTTCTCTTGGAGATGAGGTTGGGTTCAGCTGCTATACGAGGAACCCAAAATAATGAAGCTTAAATATGATTAGACCTTATTTCTCTCACAAGTAAATAATTCAGGTGTAGCAACTTGTATTTACGCATTTAATATGCCAGCTTCCCAAAGTCCCAGATCCCTTCTTCCTTGTTAATCTGGTAGTACTAGGGGTTTGTCCTAATCCACGTGGTCCACCCTGACTCTGAATTCTAGCCAGCAGGTGGGAACAAATAGGATCCAAGTTTTTACATCCAGACTAAGAAGCTGAACACACCATTTCCTCTTACATTCCATTGCCCCAAACGTAGTGTTGCGGTCACACCCCGTTGTAAGAGTAGATGAAAAATGCACACTTAATCTGAGTAGCTATGTGCCTAGATGCAAAACTGAGGTTCTGTTATTATAGAAAAAGGGGAGATGCACTGGAAGAAAACTAAAAATCTCTGCCATAATACTTGAGGTGATTGTTTTTTCCATTTCAAATTTCATGAGAGAAAAAAACTCCACCAAAAAGAACTGAACCTTCAGGAGGGAATGACCTCTACAATATTTGCAACAATTAAATATATTTATAGCTAGCCCAGTACAAAAATTGCGCAAATATTCTAACATTAACTAAAAATCCCTTTTCATCTAATTATTTGTAATATCTTAGCAAAATCAGTGTAGGTCAATCTCTGTCCCAGTTCTGATTCAACTTTTCTGGCATTTGGTTGCCCTGGTTCCTGTGTCTTGCTCACTCCTACATCCCACACAGTGTTATTTCCCTAGGCTGATCTGGATCTTTCTGGTTTAGAACTAATGAACCACTTATTAAAAACTCTCAATTTCAGGTTGAATCTTTGAAATTCAAAAGCACTGTGTCTTTATTACTACATTGATCCTCCCCCACCCCACCCCCTACCCCCCGGCAATGGTCTTTCCACTGTCTTAGCTACTTCTTTTCCTCCTTGGAGATGCACTAACCTGTCCAAGGTGAAAATTTGAAAGAGTGGCTTTCTGACACAAATGTGAACATTCTTGGGTTTTATTTTTATATTTATTTATTTTGGGGAGAGTGCAAGTGGGGGGGGGCAGAGAGATGGGGACAGAGGATCCAAAGCAAGCTCTGCACCAATAGGCTGACAGCAGCGAGCCTGATGTGGGGCTCAAACTCATGAACCATGAGATTATGACCTGAGCTGAAGTTGATGTTTAACTGAATGAGCCACCCAGGAGCCCCATGTATGAACATTCTTAACTCCAAATGTCTGTGGATGCCATCTGCACCTATTGGCAGAGAGGGTTCCTGGACTTGGTGTGGAAAAGGTAACTCTAGGTTGAGTCCAGGCTAGAAAAAGTATACTGTGGGGACACCTGAGTGACTCAGTCGGTTGGATGTCCAACTCTTGGTTTTGGCTCAGGTCATGATCCCAGGGTCGTGGGATTGAGTTTGGCATCAGGCTCGTGCTGAGCATGGAGCCTGCTTAAGATTCTCTCTCTCCCCCTGTGTCCCTCTCCCCCACTCATGCTCTCTCTTGTTTTCTCTCTAAAATAAAAAAGTAAAAGTACGCTGTGGAGTTCTTTCCTCCACTCACTTTTTCCTATCTCCCTCTGGTCTAGATCCTGTCCACCACCCCATTCACACCCAGTCACCATTTGTCTTTACTGCAGCAGCAACTTAAAATTCACTCCTTGAGATAAAATTCTGCTCAACTTGATTTTTCTATTTCATGTACATTTTTAATGGTTGCAACTGTATTACCATCTTGTTACTTGGATTTACTTATTTCTTCCCCAAGAGTGGCTTCAGCATTATTGGAAATAAATTTTCAGGCATTTCTGTCTTCAAAAAAGTTGGATGAGATCCCTGGAGATAAATTTTTCAAACTTCCAATAACTACATTTAAAGGACATGTATTGGGGGCCCCCTGCTGGCTCAGTTAATAGAGCATCTGACTCTTGATCCCAGGGTCATAAGTTCAAGCCCCACATTGGGCATGGAGCCTACTTAAAAATGAATAGAATAGAATAGAATAGAATAGAATAGAATAGAATAGAATAGATAAAATAAAACATATATGTACTGTATATTCCTTTGGCACTTGGAAGCCTCTGAAACTCTTTTCTCCAGCAAAGGTCTCAATTTTTTTAAGTTTGAGAAAATTTATAACAGAATATATGTAGTAAAATCAAGTGTCTGCTTCAATATTGGTTGATGATCTCAAAGGGTTATAGCATCCTTAAAGAAGGAAGTCTTACAAGAAAACCTTCCAAGCCCAGAACACTGTAGTTTATAGAATTGTGTGTCCTCTCACATCTGCCTACTTGATCATGTGCATTCATCTCTGTTTGTTACAGCCTTTGTTTCACGGGTGCATTTTCATCAGCTTGGCTTTGTTATTTGGACTATGTAGGTCAATTGTTGATGTATGCAAGCTTAAAACATGACCTTGAGCAATTGAGTTAACTTCTTTGTAGCCTAGGCATTTTGCAAGGGACAACTCATTATTTTATCCTAACTCTTTGAAAATGTAGTACCTGTTTTGCCCAAAAGTAGTATCATAGAAAAAATTAGAATAAACAATTCTTAAAAATATATTCAGGGTTTTAAAAGTAGAGTTGTTCACCATCTGTTATTTTATACTGTAGTTTTAGCTTAGTTGTTTATTCTACAAACAACTGGATTTTATTTAAATTCAATTATTTTTAAATCAGATAATTTCTTCAAATGATATGTGGAGGAATGCCAACCCAGGAGAATACAAATACAAAGTGGTTATATTTTTCTCCAATTAGTGATGTCAACTTGAGCCTTAATTTTGGACAGATTTCATGATTTCAGATCAATTTTAGGTATTAAAATTCAGCTTGTTTCACTATAAATCTCTAATTTCCTGTCCCATTAGCTGTCATCTACCAATTGTGGGAAGGGGCGTGGCATATTCTTCTGCTTCTAACTTCTCAGGGTGTGTGTGTGTGTGTGTGTGTGTGTGGTGATGGGGGGTGGGCAAGAAGGTTTAGTGCAGAGATACCTGCTTTTTCTCCCTCTTCCATAATAGGAATGGAGAAGAGGAATTAGGAGGGGCAGATCTTCTTAAGCAACTAATTACATGTGGGCGGTAGAGCGGAAGACATCTTGCTCTGTGGCTCAAAATGGTCCCACTTGCTGCTGAAGGTACTCACAGTTGTGGGGGTCTCCACACAGATGATGGAGGTGATTTGCTGAGGATCACCTCAAAGAAAGTTGACAGCATCTCCCCTCAGTCTCACGTATGAATAGGTTCCCAGGTAAGCTGTAATCTCCCTTGACCAGTTTATGCGTTGGTTGCCTGTGTCCTGCCTCCTCCATTACCCATCCTGCACCTTCCATGGAACTAGAGAAATTGCTAAGGTCTCCACCTACTCAGGGAACTACAAGAACCCACAGGAAGTTGCCACAACCCTTTACTCCCAAGCCACATTACACTTCAGCCCCATGTCATTTGCTGGTGTCAGCCACTCCAGCAGCCTTCCAGCACTTTCTGGAATTCACAGCCACCAAGCTCTTTGTTCACTCTCACAACTGCAGGACATGCACATGTCACACTCTCCCAAGAAACCTCTCACCATGCACTGGATGAGAGCATGAGAATGGACTTCAGGATTTTTGGCTCTGAAATATTCCAGCTGGTCTGTGTAAAGGATTCCTTTAGAAAACCACCAGCCACCACCCCACCCCTAAAAATTCTCCACTTTCTTTCTTCAGCTTAGACACTCAGTTGTCTTCTTTCAGACTTTGTGACTGGTATTGTATAAGTTAGTACGGATTTCAGGGTCTTTCTTCCAGTACAGAGCAATTTGGAGGCAACGGGCAAAGTCCCAATCTTTGTTTCTAACAAACATAGTACTACTGCCCCTTGAACAACATGGAGGTTAGAGGTGCCAACCCCCTGCACAGTTGAAAATCCATGTATAACTTTTGACTCCCCCAGAACTTAGCTACTAATAGCTTACTATTGACCGGAAGCCTTACCAATAACATAAATAGTTGATGAATGCATATTTTGTATGTTGCATATATTATATACTATCTACATATAAAGTAAGCTAGAGAAAAGAAAATGTTAGTAAGAAAACCATAAGAAAGAGAAAATACATTTACAGTACTGTATTTATCAAAAAAAAATCTACATATAAGTGGACCGACACAGTTCAAACCCTTGTTGTTTAAGGGTCAACTATAATTATAACGGCCGGGTACTATAATTTTATTATCAGATTCATTACAAATCAAATGTGTTGCAAAGTAGCCTGACTTCCTGTGTGCACCGTTCAGTTTTTACTCTTCTTTTGACTTTAGTTTTCCTATATGTAAAAAGTACCTCCCTTATATCTTCCATGAGTCTACTCTACCAACTCAGAACCCTTTGGAAACTTTCCACAAATTTAGTTTAGAAATGATGTAACGATGATGCCACTATGAAAGCTGCTTAGGACTCTCAATGCCAACAGATCATTGTCCTCTGTAAATGGAACAATGTAAATTGTCATCCTCTTGACATGATCTCCATAAAGAATTTTTCTGTGTTGGCATACAGTTGAATTCTGACTATGCTTCAAGAATGAGAAATATTACAATATAGACCTACTACACAAATCAACACACCTAATAATTTTTAAAATGACGACAAGGGACTAGATATGTCATTTTCTTGAATAAATAAGAGCTCAAAGATTTAACATCAGATTTTAAAATCCATATTGACAAGCGTTTTAGAGAGCCTGAGGCAACCCTCTTCATGGTTTTACTTTTTAAGCAGAGAAGTAGTAAAAAGTCTGTGACATTTAATTAGCTTTCTTTCCCATGGAATTACCTGTAGACCTTTTAATATGGATGCTTAATCACTACCTTAGGCAGATAAATTTTATTGCCCCAAATCTGAAATGAATTCCAATAAAGATTTAAGAAGTTGCTTTGAGGAATTTTGACAAAGTTGATGAGAAGAGAAAGAGAAAAGAACCTCATGATAAATAATGTATCATTTTCATGTTCTCTTTAAACTGGTTGGTACAGTATTCCTTCTTTTTTTTTTCCTTATTTCTTTCTTCTATTGATTTACATGACTGTATTAGTCAGGGTTCGCCAAAGAAACAAAACCAGTATATAGATACAGCTGATCCTTGAATGATTCAGGGTTTAGGGGTGTTGGGGTGCAGACCAAAGGGGTTTCTTCTATTTTTGTCTTTACCAGTCTTGTCCAGAATTTACAACGTTTTCCTCATGATGAGTCATGATTTCATCTTATTAAGCACCAGTTCACCATGAAAGTGCAAAACCTTTTCTCTCAATTCTTCTGTTTTATTAAAGAAAAAAAGAAAAAAGTTGTTAAAAAAAAAAGAGCAGAGCATTGCTTCAGTTTTTAGAAATGAGAATTGGGACTACAGGTCACCTAGATTGAAAAGAAGCTAAATAGTGTGAAATACTTGTCCTCATTAGAAGAATGAGTAAGATTTTCCTTGGTGGGGAAAGTCATAAGAAACAGTGTCCCAGTGGGGAGCATCATAAAATGAAGTTCACGGAACATATACCACCAGGATCCTCCACTAATAATAAAGTCTACTTGTGCCAAGTAGAAGAAAGGAAACTCATTGAAACAGACAGGAACTGAGTTAATTATCACTTACTGGAGAAACCATTGTTTTGCAAAACTGTGCTTGCTGAGTCTGAGGTTTAGTTCACTACTGGGCAAAGTTGCTTGCCCTTCTTTGGAAAATTTACAGAACAGAGACATCCCAAATTATAGCAACTGATGATAAAATATAAGAGTTTAAATATGAAATATGAGTTTAAATATGACTGAAGGTCATGCCCAGAAATTCTTGGTAAGTCACTAAATGTGTGTAACAATTTCTAAATAGACAATAAATGGAATTGCACTTGAGACATTTTGTAATCATATCACCTCCAGTACAATCTACCTAAATATCTCAAACAGGGAATTTAATACAGAGCATTAGGTACAAGGATCGAAAGAAGTTCAAAAGCAGAAGGAAGAAACTGGAGGGGCAAAAGGTAGGAAGGCGTGATACCCAGAGATGAGAGGCTGCTATTATTTCTGGGCTGTAGCCACAAGCTTACACTTTGGAGGTGCTATTATGGTTGATCCTGGATCTCCCAGAATTTCCACCCTGATCATGGCTGAAACTATTGCTTGAAACCAGCCTGACAGCTGTCATTTCTGTAACCATTTCTGTATTGTCACTTCTACTACTGGAAAACAACCACCAGAAACCATAAGGAAGAAGAAAGCCACTTCTTCCCTTCTCTTGCTTTCCATCCTTCCACCAGTGCCTCTGTTTCTATGAGTTCAGGTTTTTTATATTGTATGTATAAGAGAGATCATGCACTATTTGTCTTTCTCTCTCTGACTTCTCTCACTTAGCATAATACCCTCTAAGTCCACCATGTTGTTGAAAATGGAGGATTTTCTTCTTTTTATGGTTGAATAATGTTCCATTAAATATCCACATCTAGATCTATGCACATACCACATTTACTTTATCCATTCATCCATCAATGGACACTTAGGCTGTTAGCATGGATTGTTCAGTAATAGAATTCTTGCTTGCCTGATTTCTAAGTATTGAATTACCTCAAGGTTCAGTCCAAGGATCTCTGTGATATTTCTCTGTATTTATTCCCCAGATCCCATCTAGTCCTTTGACCATGTATATATTCATTATTCTTAGAATTAATCCTTAGCCTAGTCTTTTCTCCCGAACTTGATGCACATATCCAAATGCCTACCTGGCACTGGACTCAGATGTCTATTAGGTATCTCAAATTTAACATGTCCAAAATCAAACTCAATTTCTGCCCACCCAGGGAACCTCCTCCAGACTTATCATGTGTTTCTCAACTCAGCATCATCATTATGCAAGGCTCAAAACCTTGATGTCCATCTTTCACGACCCCATATCCAATTTATCAGCAAATTTTGTTGGCTTCACCCTCAAAAACACTCTGTATCTGCCATATCTCACCATCTCTACCTCTCTCATCTTAGTCTGAAGTATTACCATATTGTACGTGGACATATTGCTGCCATGGCCTTCTTATTGGGTTCCCTGCATACACTCTTCCCAGAGTGTAACTCAGGTTATTCTGTCCAATTATTCTGATCACCTCTATCAAACATTACACAGCCTAAACGATCTGGCCCTTGTCTGATTGACTTTCCTGTAGCTCTCTTCTCCCCCATACCATGCTCAACAATACTGGTCGTTTTGCTGTTACACCAATATGCCAAGCGTGTTCCCACCTGGAGCCCCAAGCAAATGCTATGCCCAGAAAATTCTCCCCTAAGACATTATCATGGTTTACTTCCTCATTCCATCCAAGCCCTTTCCCCAAAGCCACCTTCCCAGAGAGGCCTTTCTTGGTCACTATGTCAAAAACAGTTCCCTTACCAGTTACATTTTATAGTGCTATGTCAGCCAAGGCCCAACATGGGAAAAGGGGCCCACACTAAGTGGTCCAAAAGAAGAACTATAATATAAGGAAGTAGGATCAAAGCTGTTGAAAGAAGCAGCACAAAGATTAGGAAGATCAGACTGCAAGACCTTTGGAGCTGGAGGAAGAAAGTAAGAAGATGGTGTCATCAGAGCCCAAGAGCTGCCCTTGAAAGACGATACAGGGTAAAGGGGAGATACCCCAAGTCACTTACATAGAGAAGAGAAATGGCTTATATAAAAGAGATACAGCCATTGTTTTGCCTAAAACAGAGAAAAGACAGGAGAAATGACATGGATTTTCCCTTCCTCTTGCCCTCTACTCTCTTCTCAGAGCTTTCCTCTGCCCAAAGCCAGCTGAGAGCCAGAGGACAAGGGACCCTCAGAAATGTATTTTCTAGAAGGAGGACTGGGAATGGACCCAAGAGCAGTGAGCAGTGAACAAGTGACCACCACAAATATTAATCACTACTTGACTTTATTGGTGCATTCAACTACTTATTGTTGTTGTTAAATGTCTGCCTTTCCCATTAGAACATAAGCTTAATAAGAAGATGTAATTTGTCAATTTTGTTCTCTGGAACACTGCACTGTAAAAACATACTTATACGTAAGTGGAGGATGGTTATTTTTAAATCAAAACGTTTAGGACATGCCTTTCTATCCAAAGTTTCAATGAAGGTCTTCTCTTTCTTCAAAACCTCTTAATATCTTGAAGCACATGATTATCCTTGACCAAGAGAGAAGACTACATATCTCTTGGCATAAGGGATATTTATGGAAGGGAGACTAAGGGTTGAGAGAGAAGGCTGTGAATAAAGCCGTACTAGAAAGTAGAAAACGTGTAGAATCACAATGAGTTTGCAGCTCACAAGGGATATCTTATTTTAGAGAGCGAGAAGAATTTCTAGTACAACTAAAAGAATGTAATTTTCACACACATGGAAGAGCAACATGTAGGGAGAGAAAATTGACTTAGACTGGAAAGCTTTTTCTAAAGGGCTTTATCAAGTAAAAAGCTTGATTTAGATTATTTAGGGGGAAGTAGGAAAGAAAATAAACTCTCTGACAAATGAGAAATAAAGCTTTCCTCTTTGGGACATAAATATTCACAAGCAATATGTCCTGCCTCTATGCTCTTGTTGTCCACACTGCAGATGACTGGCACACTCAAGTCTGAACTGCTTACTTCACCATTCTGTGGAGGGGGTTTAGAGTAACTCCAGAGGGCAGCAGACATCTTGGGGGGGTGAGGCAGGAGGTGAAAGGTATCTCCTCTGCTAGCCCATAATATCATAAAGTGAATAAGTGATAAAGACAAAACCCCAAATATTAGTTAATTAAGTAAAATGACACACTGCCGAAATCTGCAACCAAAAAAGTCTAGAGAAAAAGGAAGTGCTTTGCACAGTCGGTAAAGAGCAATGGTAGGAGTGCCAATATCTTAATTATCCCCCACTCAGGGCTCACTGCGTCTGGTCAGATTTCATGAATATCAATTCGTTATTAATTAGCTCCTAAAAGCAGCTAATTTCAAAAGCATTTACTTACATTTTCATAGCAGCTTCTTTCAGAGTGCCCCCAAAACATTGGAGACATAAGCTTAAGATTCAAACCTGGCATTTCCCAGGCCAGGTCAGAGCCGGGGGACTAGGACCTGTATATTAGTCAGGGGTCTCCACAGATACAGAATCAATAATATATACATATATGATTTATTATAGGAATGGCTCACACGACTGTGGAGTGTATGTTCACATTCTGCCATTTGCAGGCTGGAAAACCAGGAAACCAGGAAAGCTCTTGTGGTGTAATTCAGTCCAAACCCAAAGGTTCAAGAATTAAGGGACTGATGGGGTAGATGGTGGTCTGAGTTTGAAGATTTGTCTAAGGTCAGGAAAAGTGGAATGTCTTACCTCAAGCAGAGAGACTTATTGGAGGAGCTCATCTAGAGAACATACCCGCTGGTTGACTGGCAAGCAAAATCCAGGCAAATGGAGGCTCTTCACCCCCTCCCCTGTCCTTGGAATGTATGCTTCCATACTAGCAGTCATTTCAAGGACATAACCTTGAGGAAATAAGGTGTTGTTGAAATCATCGAAGCTGTTTTTGTGACAGAACTCAGTTAAGACCTCTACATAAACTTTTAAGATTCTGTTGGGGGTGGGTGTAGAGATCTCCTTGTCTTGTGGCCACCCAAGACAAGACACATACGTAAGTTCTCTTACGTCTTATTAAAACTGCCAATCTGGACTGCCTCTTTCTTTGCTCTCTCCTTGACCTCCATGTATGGGGGCCAGCTTGCAAACCAAGATGACAGGTTTACCCTTCTTCTGCCCTGTTGTTCCGATGGAGCTCTCAGTGTGAACTAATGCCCACACACATTGGCGAGGACAATCTTCTTTACTCAGTCTACCACTTCAAATGCTGATCTCTTCTGAAGACACCCTCACTGACACAGTTAGAAATGATGTTTTTACCAGCTTTCTGGGCATCCCTCCACCCAGCCAAGTTGACCTATAATAATGATCACAACCTGTAATATCCTAATGTCATGAATTAGAAGAGGAGGAAGGAAGGAAGGAAGGAAGGAAGGAAGGAAGGAAGGAAGGAAGGAAAAAAGGAGAAAAACTTTGTCCAAGGAAATAAAAAGAAGTTAAAAGCAAGAAAAAATAAAACTGGGAAAAGTAGGAAATGGATTACAGAGGGAAAGCAGATCAATGGAGAAAGAAAAAAAAAGTATTGAGATGTCCGAGTTCCACCCGCCATCGGTTGATGGTAGAGGGGATGGAGTGGCTATGGTTGTTCTTCTTCTGCTGAGGTCTTTAAACACAGTGACTATAAGTGATCCTAAGTGGCAGAATGAGTTCGTCACGGACAGCTCCAGTTGTTATTAATCTATGGATGCCAGGAATGAGACCCCAGCCTCTGTTTTGACTTCTTTGTTTGGTGTTGTGGGTGTTTCTGAGGTGATCATGGAATAGCCCATCCTGAACAAAAAGCTGACATGAATGTTTGATAAAAGAAAATCAGGTGTTAGTTGCCTTTGTTTTATTCAGCTTCCAGGCAGGACCTCGTCTCAAATCAAAGCATGTCTTTGATGGAAAGATAAGGAGGTAGTTGACAAATAAATAAAAACCTGCTTAACATAAAAGGCAATAAACACAAATAAACACAACATGTATCTCTGTCTCCCAACCAAATTCCAAGTACCTGGCCAAAAATTGGAATGGGTGTGTGTGTGTGTGTGTGTGTCCATGCATGCATGCCTGTGTATACATCCTTGCCTGTACAGTGCACTAGACCTCACCCTGACATGTCAGTTACTCTTCTAACCACACTGTCAGGCTCTCAATAGTTTCCTCCATTCAAAGGAAGAAACCCTCAAAACAAAGGAAGCCATTGTCTTCTGGTGCCATTTCCAAGAATTTAGTACCAGATGAGCTCTTACAAACCAAGTAGTGCAAAATTCTAGATGTGAAAATCGAAGGTCAAAAAAGTGAAGTGCCTACTTGCATCCCATTGTGGCCAGAAAGAGGTAGGGCAGTCTTTTCCTAAGTCGAGGAGGATGCTGAATCAGATCCTCCTACTGTCGTAGCCATGTCGCCCATGTGGAGAGATGGCGCACCCCTAATATTCCAAGAATCAGATTCTCTTTTGTGTCCTGGTGTGACACATGTGCTAGGCCTGCAGTGCGGCAAGGCAGCAGACGTGAGAACCCAGCAGGGGTAAGCGTTACAGAGTCCAATTACTCATCTACATCTCCACTGTTAACCTCCTGGCCCAATCAGTTAATTGTTGCTCCTTGTTTATTCATGTGTAAAAAGAGGGAATAATATTACCTACTCGCTTCAAAGAGTCTAGAGATGGAATAATGAAGAGTGAGAATGGTGTAGTAATTGAGTTTGAACAGGAAGCGAAATAAATCATTATTAGACAATTGGGGATAACAAAAATATTTGTCATTTGGCTTATAATAACTCTTAGCTTTTTTTTAATTTTTTTTATGTTTATTTATTTTTGAGAGAGAGGGAGAGAAAGAGCATGAGCAGGGGAGGGGCAGAGAGAGAGGGAGACACAGAATCCGAAGCAGGCTCCAGGCTCTGAGCTGTCAGGACAGATCCCAATGCGGGGCTCAAACTCACAAACTGTGAGATCATGACCTGAGCCGAAGTCAGACGCTCAGCTGACTGAGCCACCCAGATGCCCCTCTTCTCTTAGTTTTAAAACCCTGACCTCCAAACCAAAGAATACTACATTTTAACACGAGACAATATTAATTTTTTTAAGTTTTATTTCTTATTAATAATATTTTGAGCACATGCTTATTGTCTTTAATGTACATATACTAAGGAAATGCCTATTGAATTCCTAGTGGCTTACAGTAGAGTACCATGTGAGCACACGCTTTCAGCCTCCCCATTTGGTAAGCAATACTTACTATTAATCTACTTCAGATGATATGAACGAGATATTTAAGTAAATGTCCCCCCAAAATTACAGACCTGGGATAGCTTTGCAAACTCTGTGGTCTGCAGGTGTCTCATAGGTATTTTCTCTGATACCTAAATCACTTCCTCAAAGGGTCACTGCCTCAAACTACAGTGATAATCTCTACCTCGGGATTATAGTTCACTTCTAGATTTCCTATGACTGTCATGACTGAAGTAGCATTTGGACTGTCCATTAGTGTGAACAAATGCTTCAAAACATAACCGATGGTTTTAATTTTGGTAAATATATATTAGCACCCACTGTATACCAGGCACCCTGTTAGGTAGATTTCAATTCATGAAGCGTTCCTAAATGAGGGTGGCTTTTAAAATAAAGGAACCATAATGTCTTCTCTGTTTACATCACTATTATTATTCATTATTCACATATTGTAATCTCCTCAAATGGATCATTAGCCACCTACAGTTTTACATTTGCTCTTGGGTGAGGGGGGAAATTTTATTAAAATTTATTACTATAAAATAGTAAGAAAGTTGTAGGTCCTAAGTGGCTGAATTTATAGACTCCTGGAATAATTAGATATGAATAAAAGATTTGGTGGGTTAAATTTTCATTTCTGACAGAAACCATGATACTTCTTTAGGAGAATATTGGCCAAAACCATGTCAAAGAGTGGCATGAGGGAAACTGACCCAGCTCAAGGGCAATTTGGGGCATTGTATCTAAAAGCCACTGCCCCCAAAAAACAGGGCAGCATTATACTTCTATGCAATTGATCCATTCACAAGAGTCTATTTATTACTGGGAGCGGGTGGAACAGAATCAGCTTTCTCTCCTGGAAATGTCAGTCAAAGTCCCAGAGGTGCGGGTTGGAATCAGGGCTCTGAGCTCTAGGCAGGAAAAGACAAAATCACAACTCATAGATCAGATCAAATGAGCAAGAGTTGAAGAGCAGGGGCAAAGCTGAGCATTGGTGGATGGCCATCAGAGTGTCCGGAGCTCACTCAAATAACAGTAAGTGGATTTTTGAAGCATCATGTGATAAGGCTCTGGATCCTAATTATTTTTTTTGTTTTTAGCAGAGTTCCTCTTTTGGCTCATCATGCAGGTCCTGGCCTACTTTTGTGGGATGTAGTACCAATGACAACTTATTTGTCACAGCCTATGCAGTGCTATTCCGGTCTGCTTTGTTTGCGGACTGCTCAGAGGCCCATATGAACACTTAGGCGGTATTCTATACTGTATTTCTATCTCAGACCTTTGGAACTGCTAATTCTAATCAGTTTCATGTTGGGGTTACTAGGGATCTGCCCACAAAAGGCAAAGAAATTCTTTCTCCAGCTCCCTCCTCTCCAAAATCCACCCCAACTCTCTGTAAATTGGTAAGGGGAGGAGAGCAGCTTGGGGTAGGAATCTAGGAGATCAGGTTTCCCCTCAGTCCCTGCTGAGACCACTGTGGCTGCCAAAGGCTATTCCCAGGGGGAATTGGAAATCCAGGCTCTCCACTCAATCTCTGCCAGCACCACAGGGGATATGTTCCCTTCCACGATGTTGGACTGTAGTAAGGTGGGCTTTGTCAAAAACATTGCCACCCTGCTGGACCCCCCATTTTCTGGTTCTTTAGCTAGAGAGAGCACACTTTTGGGAGATCTTTATGGTTTGTGTCTTTTGGGACTTTCAAATCTGGCCAGGACTTCTCCAGCAGCTGGCCTGGGATGTATGGGAGGAGAAAAAGAAAGTGTGGGGAACTCATCCCACATTGTCAAAATCCCAAGGTCCCTAATTAGTATGCCCTCCTCATTCCACCTTTCAGAGTCTTCTTATGCTTGTCTGCTGTATTATGTCCAAGGATATTATAATTATACTTAAGAGGAGATATAGCAAGAAATGAGTCTTCTCTATCTTATCCAAGTCAGTAGTCTCAGTTCAATAACATTACTTGTTATAATCATTAGCAAAACTGATTCTTGCCTGTGGCAGTACTCCTGGGAACCTGAAGTAATGTAAATTAAGACCAAGACCATTTGGCTGGCAGAATCTTAGGAATATTATTGACTCCATGGGCAAGAAAACAGTCTTTGCTAAAAGTTGTCTCAATTCCAAATACTATCGTCTCTAAAATTCCTTCCCACCGGTTCCACTTGGCCACTAGAGACCTGTAACTGCCTCCAGAATTTGGAGGCATGTTTGTTTCAAAGGGTGTTCTACATGGAAAGAACAAAATACAGGCATTGTAATAACGTATGCCATTCAAAGTGGTCCTGCTTTGGAAAACAAGGATGGGAGGCAACACATCAGAATTGAAAGTCTCTGTCTCTTTCTGAGACTGACTTACGATTAATACCAGGTTTCTGCATGAATAATAATATTGTAGATTAATAAGTAACAACAGGAAAACCCACCATAATTCTCTAAGTGAAGTCCGCAAAAGTCAAGGTCACACTATAATAAAGTTAATGAAATGACAAGGGTGAGCCTACTAGGAGAAATTGCCAATCTTGTATTCAAAATTTGCAAAGTGAGCCACATCACCACAGGGATTTCACCACAGCTACCACTTAATCTAATGCTGATCTCGTATCAGGATTTACACAAAGGGCTTTACCCTCAATGGAAGATTTCATTATTTTCCTTCTATAAATAAAGAAATTAAGATTCGGAGAAGTTAAGAAATTTGCCCAACGTCAAACAGCCTGAATGTGGCAGTGTAAAGAAAAAGAATGAGAGAAACTAGTCTCCAAATACTTGGCTTTAGTCAGTATTCTACCTTTCCCTCAAGAACCATAGTCTGAGGCTTAATTCAGGCTGCATGTCCTGGTGAGATTAAAGTTTGTAATATATTCTCTGAGTTGGCTCATCCTGGATGGGTCTGACCCCACAAGTGGAAGTGATTCCAGCCTGGAGGGCAAGGGAAAGAATAGGGCTGGATAGACTTGGCAGCAGAAAAAAACCCTGGAATATTCTTCATTGTGTGGAATGACTGTTATGAACTAGCTTACCTGAAACTTCATCACAGCTTACTTTGTATTTTTGAATCAACTAATGTGTATTAAAGTGTGTGCAAGGCATTCTCAGAGGGGTAGAACCCCACAACCCTCCTATAGATCCCAGCGGAATCAAACAGCTCTTGGTCGCAACATAGGATAAGGTTGTTAGGTCCTCGAATTCTGTAAAGTATTTTAACTTAATTTGGCGTATTTGCCTCTTATCCTTGGCTCCCTTTCACACGGTGAGGCCAAACACAACAACTGGCTGTAATCCGAATAAAGGCAGGCAAGCTGTTAGCACGGGGAGAAACACCGTGGTTTGGCAGGCTATCTGATCATGGCATAAGGAAGGTCTGTGGCAAGGACTAGGCTGGCTGGTAGCAACAGAGCAATATAGAAGGAGCTGAAATTGGCACATCCAGTCACTGAAATCAGTGTGTTTGGAAACAATGAGTAAGACAGGAGTCCAGAGACATGACTTAAGTCATTCTCTCAAGCCTCAAGACCCAAGCCTCTGTCATGTATGAGGTACCGAGATACTGTGCTTAGCCCTGGGGATATGGTGGTGACTAAGATTCTTTCACCAATCAAACCAGTAGAAACTTTCCTTCCCTCAGTCTCCAGTAGTACTCTATCAGGTCGTCATAGAGAATTTAGAACTTATCATAGCCAACTACATAGAACAAGTATCCATATACTTTTCCTAGTCTTCAGAGCTATAGGTTTATTGAAGGCAGAAACGGTCTACCATTTATCTTTGCTTCACCAATATAGAACCAAAAATAATATTCTGTTCATAGTAAAAATATAGTAAGTACTTGTTGAATGAAACTGTAGACACCAGCTTCATGTAATCATTATCTCTACCCTGAGTCACTTGCAGACTAGCTCCTAACTGGTTGCTAGCCTTGAATTCTTGGCCCCTTCAATTCATACTCCTCATGGGGCCAGAGTTCTGCGTATCATGACTATTTTTACCTGATATCCTTCAGTGGACTTACAATAAAATCAAAACTCTTCCACATGATCTATGAAGCCTTGTATTTTCCAACTCATTCTGTATCTGCAGCCACACTCCATGACTCTCTCCTCATTGCTGTCAAAGGTTCAGCCATTTGTGTGTGTGTGTGTGTGTGTGTGTGTGTGTGTGTGTGTGTGCGTGCGCCTGGGGTGTATGTGTTTGTGTGCCTGTCTCTGTGCTTTCTTCCTAGTTCTTTCAATTGTGCATCCCATTTGCCACCTTTGTACATCTTGTTTCTGATATGAAATCCTTCCTCTATTTTTCTCTCCCACTCGTTCTTCTGGTCTCACCTCAAATGGCCTTTCCATTGAACTCTCCTAATATAAAGTATGTCCCTTATCCTTTCCTTCATGGCACTTAGTGCTTTTGTAATTATAGATTTACTTGTGTGTTTATTTATTTGATGTCTCTCCAGCTCATTAAATTTTGTGATTGATAAATGTCATTTTCAAAGAATATGTCTTGAGTGAATGAATGAAGGATATTCTTCATTATCTTTTATTGACCGACTAATCTTATTTTCATACTGCCTCATTACTAACCCCCAGATATGCTTCTCTCCACCTTCTGCAAAGTGCATACACTATACAGAATTGTAATGAAGAGAAACAATGGTTCTTGCCTATGCTGTTTTGCATATCCAGAAGGCAGCTTCACTGCCATAATCCTCCTCCTTTTCTAGCCATTTGGTCTCTATTGCAACCACTCAACTCTGCTGTTGTAGGGGGAGAGCAGCCATAGGCAATACGTAAATAAATGGGTGTGACTGTGTTCCAATAACATTTATTTCCAAAACAGGCAGCAAACTGATTTGGGCCCTCAGGCTGTAGCTTGCCAACCCCTGTACTAAGTGATCAAAGTCACTACTTTAGATAACACATCTCTATTGCCTGGATTATTGCAAAAGCCTCCTAACTGGTACTGGGTTTTTTTCACTTGCACCCTTGCCTTCTATTCTTATCCCAGAATCCTAGGTGATCTTGCCAATGGTCCCCCATCTTGCTCCACATAAAAGCCAGTGTTTGCACTGTGATCTGCAAGGCTCTGTCTGTCCCTCACCATGATCTATCTCTCTGAGTTTATCAATAATCAACCCTCCCTTCTTTCGGTCCACTCCAGCCACATTGGCCTTAAGATGTTATCTTTGAACAAGTCAGGCAGGTTCCTGCCTCAGTGCCATTGTACTCAAGGTTTCCTCTGCCTAGAATAGTCTTCTCCTGAAGATAATACAGCCAGGATGTTCACTTCTTTCTGGACATCTTTCAAAAGTCATCTTTATGGTAAGGTTTTTCTTAGACATCGTATCTAAAATCTCCCACCCCACACACCTAACCAACCCCTCTTTTCTGCTTAAGTTTTTCCTGATTCACCAACATATAGCATGTTATATATTGTGCTTATTTATTTTATTTACTATTTGTCTTCTTCACTAGAATATAAACCCCATGAGAACAGGGACTTCCTCTGCCCTGATCACTGCTGTATCCTTAATGCCTGTAATAGTGCTTAGTACATTTTATACACTTAATGAATATATATTGACTAAAAGAATGAATACATTAGCAAGCCCTCTTTCCTCATAGGTACTTCTGCGCCGAAGCAAAACACCATCACAAGTAATTTTTTTTCTTTTCCTGTTGAGTGTGTGTAAGAAAACTTGTCAAATTTTGAGCTGAAAAAGTTTGCATATATTGTGCTCATCTGCACTCAAATTAAGAATGCTTCATAGTCTCATTTTAGCCACTTCCTCTGAACTGTCTGTCTTCACTGCCTGGATGGAACTAGAGGGAGGGAAATTAGGTTGCAAAACTCAAAAAGCAGATGTATGTTTTTTTTTTTTTTTCAATTAAATGCATGCACAGAAATTGGCTATGGAGAAGTCTTGCTTCAATTCTGTGGGTATTTGTGAATGCTCTAACCAGACCCTTCTCCCATGGATCACAAAAATGTCAGAAAAACTTTTCTTAGAGCTCCAAGAAAAACAATTCATTTCTGTAATTTTAAACAGAAAACACTATATGAAGTATGTTTCCTTTGTACTTTGGAACAAAGGAAAACATTGAGGTTTTTTGAGATTCAAAAGTGTTTGTGGGTTACTTTTGAGCATATGAAATTGGCTCAAGTTAAGACATATTTGACGATTGCCCCATCAAAAGAGACAAAGAAAGAATAGCATTTGAATTTATTTATATGTGATTAAAAGGAAATCAAAGTAGTTGACATTTTTTTTAATTGGCTGCTCTGTTTGAATGGAAGGGAAAACGATTGCTAATTAATATTCAGGCTGAAATCATGAATGTCTCCCATTTCTTTGTCAGCCAATATGCTCATCATTTTCTGAGTTCTAAAATCATTCCCTTCATTTCAATTTCCCCATGTATTTGTTTCCCTGGGCTCCAATAGTTTCACCTCTAAATGATATTCAGTGCCTTGAACACAGTAGGTAAAAAATAAATGCCTGCTTGCCTGGATTAAAGCATCTTGAATTCTTATTTAAGTATTTCTTAAATATATGCCTTCACTCAATGAGATCATAAACCCCTCAGAATAAAAAAGGCATCTAAACCTACTTTCCTCTCTAATCACTCAATAGCCAGAGCATACAAGTTACTAAATGATGTAGAGAACAAAGGCAAAAGAAATATAGAAGAAAAATTAAGCTTCCTAAAAACTTACAGCCCAGTGACAAGTACTTGAGACGGGCAGAGTCACCTTCCTCAAGGAGCTTAGCTGCCTCCATGCTAATGCTTTGCTGGAGGCAAAAGGCAACCTTAGCTTGACTTAGCCCAACCTCCAGGATCCTGAGGATCTGCAAAAAATTCTCCCTTATCTCTGCTCCCCAAGACATATGTTGGACCATCCTCTAAACATATGGCCCACGGGTACACATCTGAAGGGTCTCAAGAATAAGGTTTTACCAGACAGCAGTAAATGACTTTTTCCTAACAACAGCTAGCCCTTCAAGGTCCTGGAAACCTTGTTTTCAAATTCCTTACAGACTTATGCTATCCCTAACCCTATCCCAATTTGAAAGTGTATAATCACAGAGAAAGACAGGTAGATACCATATGTTTTCACTCTTATGTGGATCCTGAGAAACATAACGGAAGACCATGGGGGAGGGGAAGGGGAAAAAAAAAAACTTAGAGAGAGAAGGAGGCAAACCATAAGAGACTCTTAAAAACTGAGAATAAACTGAGGGTTGATGGGGGGTGGGAGGGAGGGGCAAGTTGGTGACGGGCATTGAGGAGAGCACCTGTTAGGATGAGCACTGGGTGTTGTATGGGAACCAATTTGACAATAAATTTCATATTAAAAAATAAAATATAAATAATTTTTTAAAAAAGAAAGTGTATAATCAGCCACTCCTCACAATCCCACTTCTGCTCTTTCTGCCCATGGGTCCTGTCCCCATGCTTTAATAAAGCCACCATTTTGTACCGAAGATGTTACAAGAATTCGTTCTTGACTGTTAGCTCCCAAACCCCAAAATTTACCATCACTAACTACTTGTTAACTTGATTTGTTAAAAAGAAACATTAATGTGCAACAGATATTTAGGGATTAAAGGATAATAATTTTACAGCATTTAACATTGAGCATTTCAGTAAAACCTACTGTCATGAGGAGAGCCAGAAAATGTTAATTCATCAAGAACCAGACAGGTTGTTGGGTTACTGGTTATGTTATTGTTGTTTTTAAAATCTTTAATTCCCCAATGTCTTCAAGTAGTTAAGTCAAAATAAGAGCTAAACTAAGAAAATAGCACTTAATCTAACTGTAGTTCCTGACCTGCTTATATTATTGTTATTATTATTATTATCATTATTTTAAGTTTATTTATTTTGAGAGAGAGAGAGAGCACAGGGGAGGGGCAGAGAGGGGGAGAGGAAGAATCCCAAGCAGGCCCCACGCCTTCAGCGCAGAGCCCAACAAGGGGTTCGAACTCACAAACCGTGAGAACATGACTGAGCCCAAACCAAGAGTTGGATGCTTAGCCGACTGAGCCACCCAGGCACTCCTTGTATTATTTTTAAGGCATCAGTGAGTTATCACCACTGAGTTTACAGGAGTTTAGAAATCCAGTTCTAAGGAAAGACAGGAAAGAAGGAACAAAGGAAGGAAAGGAACAAGGGAAGGAAGGAGGTGGGGGAATCTCTGCTAGGAAAGAGGAAACTAAAGCACAATTTCAAAGATTAAACATGAAGATTCCTCTCATAGAGTCTAAAAGGTAGGAAACAATATAATGTTAATCACAAGTAGAGTGATCTGTGAAATCCTGAGATTTTATTCTCATCTTAGAACCGAGCTATCTGCTTCTTAGAGGGTAAGTCTGCTCCAGGCATTTCTTTCCTCCCTGTGCTTAATGCTACACATCTGCAATGCACACCATCTCGATCTCTATCTCCCACCTGACTTCTCTCATGGGAAAACTAAATTGGTTTAAATCATGTGGGAGCATTATAAATACTGTTTGGTGATTAGAATAAATTGGTTCAAATCACATAGGTACTTTCCTACGTACTGACTGATGAGGAAGTTTAGATATGCTATAATTTATCAACAAAATGAAGGAGGTTGTCCTGGCAAGACATGAGAGGTAGGAACAGTTTTTGCATTTAAGAAAGTGAAAGGGAAGAGAAGGGTACATTTCCCAAATCATTCTAGGAGGCCAGTATTACCCTGATTCCAAAACCAGATACCAGAAGGAAAGAAAACTAATAATAATAATAATAATAAATGCAAAATTTTTCAACAAAATATTAACAAATAAGATCCAACAACATATAGAAAGGATTGTACACCATGACCAAATGGAACTTATCCCATAAATGCAAGGGTGGTTTAACATCTAAAAACCAATTAATGTAAAACATCGTATCAATGGAATAAAAGTCAAAAACTACATGATCATCTCAATACACACAGAAAAGGCATTTGATAAACCCTTTTGTCATAAAAACACTCAACTAACTGAGAATAGAAAGAAACGTTCCTTCACATGATGAAAAGCGTTTATGAAAAATCCAAAGCTAACAGCGTATTTAATGGTGAATGCTTTTTCCCTAAGATCAGAAACAGGGAAGTCTGCTCTCACCAAATCATTTCAATATTGTGCTGAAAGTTACAGGAAGAACAATTAGGCAAGAAAAGGAAATAAAAGTCATTCACATTGAAAGGATGAAGCAAAACTTCTTCATTTGGAGATAAGATGATTTCATCATATAAAATTGTAAAGAATCCACCAAATAATGTTTGGGACTAATAAATGAGTTAAGCAAGATTGCAGGATACAAGATCAATATATAAAAATCAAATTTATCTCTACATACTGGCAATAAACAATTCAAAAATGAAATTAAGATAACAATGCCATTTATAATAACATTAAAAAGAATAAAATAATTAGGAATTGAAGTGCAAAATTGTACTCTGAAAACTATTCAACACGGTTGAAAACAAACTTTAAAAGACCTACGTAAACAGCAAAACATTCCATGTTCATAGATCAGGAAAATGACTATAACACAGCAGTAATGAAGACACAGAGGTACTGGCATGAGGACAGACAAATCGATCAGTGGAATAGAATTGAGACTCAAGAGATAATTCTTACATTTGTGGTGGTTTGGCTTTTGACAGAGATGCCCAGATAATCCAGTGGGACAAGAACAGTCTTTTCAACCAATGATACCAGAACAACTGGATATCCACACGAAAAATCGTGAAGCTGGACTTCTTCCTTACACTATATATAAGTAAAATTTAACTCAAATAGATCAGACATAAATGAAAAGCTAAAGCTATAAATCTCTTAGAAGAAAACATAGGAGTAACTTCTGATGGCCTTGATTAAGCAGTCTTCTTGGAAATTATTTCAAAAGCAACAAAAAGAAGATAAATTGGACTTTCTCAAAATTAAAAGACTTCATGCTTCAAGAGACACCACAAAGAAAGTGAAAAGACAGCTGACAGAATGGGAGAAAATTATTTCCAAATCACATATCTGATCTGACATATATTCAGAACATGAAAAGAACTATTATAACTTAATAATAAAACAAATAACCCAGTAAAATGTGAGCAAAGAATTTGAATAGATGTTTATCCTAAGAAAATAAACAAATGGCCAAAAAGCATGAAATATGCTTGACATCATTAGTCATTAGAGAAAGGCAAGTCAAAACCACAATGAGCACATGGATAGCCAAAATAAAAAAAGTCAGACAGTAACAAATAACAAAATAACAAATGTTGATGAGGTTGCAAGAGATTGGAACCATTCATACATTGCTGGTGGAAATGTAAAGTGGTGTCTCTGCTTTGGAAAAGAGTCTGATAATTCCTGACAGGCTAAGTATAGAATTATGACCCAGCAATTCTACTCGTTGGTATACATTCAAGAGAAATGAAAACGTGTGCCCACACTAAAACTGGCACACAAATGTTCATAGCAGCTTGACTCATATTAGCAGATACTCATCAACTGATGAAGAGATAAATAAAATGTGGTGTAGCCATATAGTGGGATGATATTTGGCCATAAAAGGGAATGAAGTACCGATACATGCTACAATATGAATGAACCTTGCAAACGTTATGCTAAGTAAAAGAATCCAGTTGCAAAAGACTAAATTATTATATGATTTCATTTACATGAAATAGACAAATCTATAGAGACAGAAAGTGGATTAGTGGTTGCCTAGGACTAGGGGTTTAGAGGGAGAAGATGGGGAATGGAGAGTGACCACTAACTGGTATGGGGTTTCTTTTGGGGTGATGAAAAATTCTAAAATTGATTGTGGTGATGGTTGCTCAACTCTTTAATACACGAAAAATCATTAAATTGTATATTTTAAATGGGTGGATTGTACAAAACATATCAATAGGGTTGTTACAAGGAGGGGTTCGCCTTCATTTCTTTTTTTTTTTTCTACTTAATTTGGAAACCCCATTAGAACATGCAAAGTTATTTCAGCAAATGTTTGATCCCAGACTAATTTTCTGTATCCAACAGGATGGATTTGAATTCAGAAATCTTTAGTATCTTTACACTTTTATGCCTACATTACATTTATGGAGCATGATAGATTACAATTGTTTCCACAGCCATTTCATAAATAACGTCCTATTTGGTGGCAGTCAGGAAAAGTACTTCATCAAGTTTGTCAAAAATGTTCCCTAAGTACCTATAATGATCATAGTACAGTGAAAGCTCAGGTATTGAGGAGCAAAGAGATGTCAGATATTGCTTCAGGAAGTTGGCAAAATATGTAAATTGATAAGAACAACAGAGAAGCAATAAAAAGTATTTATGCATATTACATGGGAGAAACTCTTTGACAATCCCAGGATTTGTGTCATATATAGTATTATATAGCCTTGCTATAAAGGGGGAGAGGCCCTTCTAGACCTGTATTTACTTTGATGTTTTGTCAGGACTTAATCTCTTGTCTCTTGTAGGAGCAAAAACTCTTCCACTTATGGATACTCCTAGTCTTCTCCTGAAGAAAAAAAAATCTAGGAGGAAATATTTCTGTTTATTCATACAAACCCTTCACTGGATTTTTCTCCAGGGATTTTCTCTCTTATTGGAGAAATAGGGAGAATCTGATGTCCAATGGCCCCAGTACCAGTAGGGACCAAAAAAGGAAACTTGTTTCTGTTCCCCCTATTTCTTCTCTTCTTTCCTTTCTTCCTTCCCTTGTTTTTACTCCTCTTTATTTCCCCTCAGCGGCATGCCCTCCTTCCTCTTGCAAGGGATGCATGCTTTCCTGAAAGTGACTTTGCTTTTAACTGGAAGGATGTCTACATGGGGTTAAAAGGTAGAAGCCTTTGGTATCCTAAGCAAGCTGATGAATTCATTGCTGTTTCACTCTGGTCTTTGTGTTCACTCTTTTTAAAACAGCCATTGGAAAGAAATGTGAGTGGTACCATGTGCACATTGAACTGACCTTGAATCTCCAGCACTATTGTTGAGAAGTTCTTCTGCTAAACGTAGACTTAACCCCATGTTCCCCCCATGCTTCCATTCTTATTCAATGAGGAAAATTCCTAAGACATAATCTATGCTTTACAGATTTGCCTAATTACTGAATAGAGGAAATAGTTGAAAAGCATGGGGTCAGGTCAAATAATGGGAATGATACTCTTTACAGAGATATTTAAAAATTAATATTAGCCAAAAAGATTCTGTAACTTACCAAAAATTTTAGCTACAGGGTTATGATGGTTTACAATGCAATTTAGGGGCACCTGGGGGGCTCAGTTGGTTAAGCATCTGACTCTTGATTTCAGCTCGGGTCATTATCTCATGGTTTGTGAAAACAAGCCTCACATCAGTCTGCTCTGACAGCACAGAGCCTGCTTGAGATTCTCTCTCTCTCTCTCTCTCTCTCTTTCTGACCCTCCCCTACCCTTTGAGTCTTCTGCCTCTCTGTCAAAATAAATAAATAAACATCAAAAAAAAAAAAAAAAGAACCTGTGCTTAATTCACAATTGTCCTGCATTCAGCCTATGATTCTTAAAAGAAAAACAAATTAAATAAAAATGCAATTTAGAAAATAAAATGCCATTTTGGAAGGATGAAATAACAAATAAGAAAGAAAACTGCAGCCTTGATATGAGTGTTTATGATATGCCTACTGTATAACTAATACCAGAGTATTAAATGAAAGATATATTCTTTCAGTGATCATGTCATAGGCAATGTGTGGAAATCAGTCATCTCAATCAATCAACCTTCCCCACTGCTGGGTTCCATGCAGTGGAGAATATATACCCAAGGAGCCTAACAAGAGTCAAATTTTCATCCTTATAAATGGAGGGATGGTATTTCCCAAAGTCTCCAAAGAATGGAGACCTTATATTGTACCAGAGTCTAATGTGGGGATCTCTGCCTAATGAATCCTAAATCTAGATTCCTCCTCTCCTTCCTATAAGGAGAATTAGGTCTTTAAGGCACCCCCATTAAGATTACCTTAGCAGCCAATTGCATGGAAGACCGTGGTTTTCCTCACAAATCCAGTTGCTGTCAGAAGAGGGTACTGGAGACCAACATTAAGAAATGGCCTCCCACAACCAACAGAATGGGAAAAGATATTTGCAAATGACATATCGGACAAAGGGCTAGTATCCAAAATCTATAAAGAGCTCACCAAACTCCACACCCGAAAAACAAATAACCCAGTGAAGAAATGGGCAGAAAACATGAATAGACACTTCTCTAAAGAAGACATCCGGATGGCCAACAGGCACATGAAAAGATGTTCAGCGTCGCTCCTTATCAGGGAAATACAAATCAAAACCACACTCAGGTATCACCTCACGCCAGTCAGAGTGGCCAAAATGAACAAATCAGGAGACTATAGATGCTGGAGAGGATGTGGAGAAACGGGAACCCTCTTGCACTGTTGGTGGGAATGCAAATTGGTGCAGCCACTCTGGAAAGCAGTGTGGAGGTTCCTCAGAAAATTAAAAATAGACCTACCCTATGACCCAGCAATAGCACTGCTAGGAATTTATCCAAGGGATACAGGAGTACTGATGCATAGGGGCACTTGTACCCCAATGTTCATAGCAGCACTCTCAACAATAGCCAAATTATGGGAAGAGCCTAAATGTCCATCAACTGATGAATGGATAAAGAAATTGTGGTTTATAGACACAATGGAATACTACGTGGCAATGAGAAAAAATGAAATATGGCCCTTTGTAGCAACGTGGATGGAACTGGAGAGTGTGATGCTAAGTGAAATAAGCCATACAGAGAAAGACAGATACCATATGGTTTCACTCTTATGTGGATCCTGAGAAACTTAACAGAAACCCATGGGGGAGGGGAAGGAAAAAAAAAAAAAAAAGAGGTTAGAGTGGGAGAGAGCCAAAGCATAAGAGACTGTTAAAAACTGAGAACAAACTGAGGGTTGATGGGGGGTGGGAGGGAGGGGAGGGTGGGTGATGGGTATTGAGGAGGGCACCTTTTGGGATGAGCACTGGGTGTTGTATGGAAACCAATTTGACAATAAATTTCATATATTAAAAAAATAAATAAATAAAATAAAATAAAATAAAATAAAATGATTCTCTCTCAATCAAAAAAAAAATGGCCTCCCATTAGAACAACAAGGCCAGGAGTGCTTCCACATGGAAAGAGAAACTGAGGACAAGCCCTCACCCTCCCTACTCATTCATTAATATAAGTAGTGCAGGGTAGAGAAATAGGGTTCAGCTTATTTCTTGTTTTAGAGGAATAGCAGCCAACCTACTGGTACATTATCATCAGGCTCCAACCATCAGATCAGCTGTTCCCAGTACCTGAAGGAATGATTAAAGCATAAAAGGAAGAAATGGAATATACTATTCAGCACTATCCAAATGATATTGGATGGAAGCCACTTATGCATGGGAACATGAAAAGTAGGGAATGAGAAAGCTGAGGGCAAGTTCTGACCCTCCTTACTTATTAATACAAGTACTCTCTCCAGCGCTATACAAATTAGAATGGATTGTAGTTACCTCTTCTTGGAAACATGAAGTGTAAGTATCCCTTCCCCAACACACTGGAACACCAGAAATCTTAGAAGATCAGAGGTACCCACTGAGTCCTCAGTTTTATAATAAATATTTACTAAGTGCCAAGTAGTGCCTTGGGAAATGGTTACATAAGAACCAAAGAACCAAAGAACACAGTCACTGCTCTCGAGATCAGTTTACTCACACTGGGGTGAGAGGCTAAAGATTTAGCCTGGTCCTGACTACCAAAGATTTAGATTCTGGTCCTGACTACCAAAATCACTTTGTAAATGCTGTATATCATGGATTCTTCGGAAACTCCATTTCCTAATGATTAAATGAAGGGTTCGTGGGATTCATATACAGTGATACTCTTCAGGATCCCCTTTGTGCACATCTGCTCATCAGTGGCTCCTTCCTTTGTACCCAGCCTATTCTGTCAACACATATCTGTTTTAGGAAAGGATATGACAAACTCATTCAGCCAAAAGAATGAAGAACCACTATGTTTACAAGGTAAATCTTTCCAGAAGCATTTCTATTTTCATAGAAGACTAACTTCTTAAGTTGAATACAGAAATAATTTCCACTTGTAGATTTGCATGAAGCTTAACTTCCTTTTCCTAGTATAAATCTAAAGTGTCAAGCAACTCCACTGACAAATTAGGCCTGCCATGCTGCATGGTGAGCTAGTATGGAAAATCTGTCTTTTTTAGTTTTGTTTTGTTTTTACATGTATTAGCTATTTGCCGATCTTGTAAACCTATCCAAGAAACATTCCTAGGATACTCTGCCTCATGAGACAGAAATAGATCTTGCCTTTGAGCACCTCCATAGTTGGTGAAAACAGGCTTTGTACAATATTGACTTGACCACATCTGTTACAAAAATCACCCTTGCCATCAACTTAGTAGAATGTCATCACCCACTACAGTACAGAAGATGGAATGCGTGTAATAATTGACAACATGTAGATACCAATCCCTCTGCTGTGTTCCCGAACTGTAATTAAGAGATGATCACAGGACTTACCATCTGCCACTCCCTGTAATGCTTCAGCCTGCTTTTGAACTTCGCATGTTTAGCTACAAAACTTTAACAACACAAGACTCAAAAAATATTCTTTAAGTACTTGCTGCATTTACGACACTGCTAGGTACCGAGGGACAAACAAAAATGAAGACATGGTCCTTGGTTTCAAGGCACTTTTACTGCTATACAGTTCTTCAAGTTGAGTCCTCTGCAGATGTCATCAGAGGAAGAGTCAAAGTAATGGGATGATTGGCCTGGAGAAGACGGAAGTTTCCATGCTATCGTCTCCAATATTTGAATTATTGCGTATGTGGCAGAACAACTGCCGTATGTTCCAAAGTATACAATTAGTAGCAGATTTTGGAAATTTGGGGGTGACTAACATCGACTCTAAATATGGAGGAACTTTGCAAATTTCAAAAAGTATCTGGACAGGATGTTCACTTGTTGGGTATGTAGAAAGATACACTCATCAGGGTAAAGCTGTGTGCTGTCGTGTAGCACCACAACTTGAATATGGTAGGTCCTTCCTCGATATCTGTTGATTAGTTGATCAATTTCTTTGAGAGCTGTGCTATTTTATTGAAGATTCCTTACCAGTGTTAATAGAGTCTACCCCTTGAGAAATCTCAGAAGGTGTCACAGAGATAATAAATTTTGCAAGCTGCTGATATTCTTTCATCAGCTCTTTATGTACTATTTCTGAGCCCTGAATTGTTGTCAGTCAATTATAAGTGAAAATGGTCTGGAAATAAATAATGTGGGCCTGCTTGTTTTTTTTTTTGTTTGTTTTTTTTTGTTTTTTTTATAAATGCTACAATAGCCCTAGAGTTTTCATATACCTCAAAGAGCTCGAAACCTTCAGATTATCTCCCTAAACTTTCTAATGGTCACATGGCCAAAACTCATCCTTCCCCAAGAGTCCAGTTAGCTGTTTTATAGTCATAGCAATCTGGGTGAGTTTTCATCTGTTTCTCACGAAGAACAGATGTTCTTCTCATGATTGTTTCTTGATGAATCTTTGCCTAATGGAAATGGGCTGGACAAAGTCCATAGGGATTATCAAGATGGAAAGGAGTAAGATTTATCACAAGAGGCAATAAGTGTTTCCTACAATTTTCATTCACTGAAGCTATGTTTAGTGGCTTGCCGTGTTATCATGACTGTCATTTCTATTGATAACTTCAAGAATGAAACAGCCATGTGCTGTAGTGAACAACGAACACAAAGCCTAAGCCCCACACGAACGCTTACCCATAAGCAAAAAGTGATGCTAATATTTACTGAGTGTTTGATATGTGCCAAGGACTGTGGTAAACATTTTATGTGGGTTACCTTATTTGTTATTATTTGTTATTTGTTATTTGTTATTCTCAGCAACACTGTCAGGTAGGTGCTTACATTCTCTGCTCTGCATGTGAGAAAGCCAACATGGAGAGTATCCATGGAGGTATCCAGTTAGGGAATAACATCGCTGAAGTTTGAAGCTATGCATGAACACAAAAGCCTATACTCAGGACCCCCTCTGCCAGGCTACTATCCACATGACCCACGGTCCTCTATCCCCTGCCTTTGAGAATTAACACCTAACAAGAAATTGTTACAATAAGAAGCAGAAAAGATGTAACTCTTATTTATAAATTCATGCTATGACAAAGCCAAGCTAAGCTGTGGACCACTAAAAGTGGAGAAAGTACTAGAAAGTACTAGAAAACTTCCTTCTCAGCTGAAAAGGAAGGCTGTATTCATCAGGGATACATTCAAATAATATCAGCTCTGTCATTTCTAGGGCCTTCTGCAAATGGTCTCTTTGCTCTCTGGACTGATGGAACTCAGCCATCTGTCCAGCAGCTCTGCTGTGTTCTCCTTCTGGAAATGACTGGGGTTCCCTCTGTGAGTCAGAAACACACAGTGTCTGGAAAGCTCCCTTTCAGCTTCCCTCCTGCTAAATGAGAGCAACTCTATTAGCAACCTTGAATAAGAACACTCACGCAAGGAATGCCACAATCAGTTGAATCTAGTTAACTAAAACCCTTTATTAATCAGTGCTTTTCCACAATTAACTTCTAAGGACAAAAAAAAGGAGCAAGTTTCAAAATAAAAATCAGAGAAGAGAACTTTTAAACTTTTCTCTAAGCCTGGTACACATTCATCCAAACTCCCACACTTCTACAACTACATAATACTCTTCAATAATAGCTAGCATTTGTGGGAGCACGAATTGTGTGCCAGATATTTGTACTAAGGGTTCCATGGGTCTATTTTTCCTTTAACATAACAATCCTTTGAAGCAGCTACTGTTATGCTTTTGATTTTACAGATTGCCAAATCCAGCCATGGAGTTAATTTGCTTAAGGTCATACATCTAGTTGATGGCAGTGAGGAAGCTCAAACCCACACAGCATGTAATGCTTTAACCAATATGCAATACTGCCTCCTGATTTTTTGTGCATAATAAAATGATGATCCTGTGGAGTATTATTCAATAAATAACAATAGCTAACTCACTGAGTGCTTCCTGTGTGCCAGGCACTGCTGTAAGCACATTATAGCTACTATTTCATTTAATCTTCTTATTTGCCCCTTAAAGTAGGTGCCATTTTTATCCCCATTTTCTAGACTAGGAAAATGAGACACGTAGAAGTTAAACTAATTGATTCTCTCCACATCACACATCACACAGTGATAGAGCCAGAACTGGAACCAAAATGTGTTACTCTAGAGTACAACCTTTTAATTGCTACACATACTGTTTTCTTTCCTTCTCCCTTCCTTCCTTCCTTCCTTCCTTCCTTCCTTCCTTCCTTCCTTCCCTCCTTCCTTTAGGACAGAACACAGAAGAGTAATATAAGTCTAATGCATTTTAGAAAGATCTTCTCCAATAAAGTTAATCAACCAATAAAAGTTGAATCAAAAAGGAAGTTCTGGTTGATTAATTTAATGGCTATTCAAATGATCCAATTTCTGGGCTTCCTGGTTAATTGAGTTTCCACTGGCTTTGAGCCATTCTGTTCAGAGAGAAATTCCAACACATGGGATATTTTATTTCATCTTCATTGGTTAAAAAAAAAAAAAAAAAAAAAAAAAAAGTCACAAAACACTCAAGGATGCTCCCAGAAAACTTGCCCTTTGAAGCATTACACTTCTTTCAAGAATTCATGCTACAACTTTGAAGATTTCTTTTGAGTGATATTTATTAGGAAACTAAAGCTATGCATAATTTAGGTTTGCTAAGTAAGATTACTTCTATTTCAAACATGTTTCCCAATGATTGAATCAGGCATTTTGAAATCATTCTCCAGATCTTGGTGTTACAGAAATCCTAATTTATCACCACTTTTACTCTTTATAGGATAGAAGATCCCCAAAGCTTATAATTAATGAACTGATAAATTCAGACATATGGATGTGATATGGTTTTCAAGTGGGACAAATGGGAGTCATTAAACTTCAGAAAGATGACATTTGACCATATTTTCCTAATGGGAGGCACTCAGGAAATGTCCTCCAAACGAATGAATTAATTCTTCTAACTAATTTTTGTTCTTTAAATGTCTTTCGCTCAATAAACACTATATCTTAATTTTCATTAATTCTTACAAGTTCTTGTATTTATTATTTTCTTCCATATGATTCCTTAGTCTAGGTCTTGACTTTTTAGGCATGTGCTTGTGTTTAGTTTCTAAACTGCAAACTCACTTCTGTTAACAATTTTAAGATTTTCAGCCTGACCACTCATTCTTCCATTAATTGCTCTTCTTTGCTTAAAACAATGATTTCTTAGTATCACATGACTGCTTGCTCCTCGCTTTTCCTATTAATATCTGTGTTATCTTCCTCAGAACATCTTCCCACTTATATACCCAACTGGCATTCTTTTCTCACTGAGAACACAACCAAAATATTTCTTCCACCAGGAAGCCATCCCTTGATTTGGAAATTCAAATCCTCCAGGGCTTAACTCTGACTCCGTACTCCTGCTCTAACTCCTAAACTCAAAGAAATCAACTTAAAGTCAACAACAAAAGCTTTAACTTATTTTGTTTTCCAAAAACACCTATTCCTAATAATATGCCAATGCCCCCCCAGTCAAGGACCACCAGGAATACTACTATAAATGAAGAAATTTGGATTAACCAACTCGTTACATTGAGGAAGAACACATATCATTGGGGACTGTGGAACAATTCAGGAATAAGGTATTAGAATGGACTTATATGATTTTTGCATGTGTTAGGTGATTTGGAAGAGGGTTCAAGACAGCACAGTTGGTCACTATCAAGAAAAGAGGATAATTCTGTGATCAGTTATCTTAATAATACTGACACCTAGAAGGCAAGAAGACCAGACTAAAGACCAGGAGATGAAGACTAAACTGTGATTGGCAAAGAAACAGCAATCCCTCCTACCATTCTTGACATTAGAAGGTGTTTGGTCCATTTTATGGCAGTTTTTTGTTTTGGTTTTTATGTTTTGCTTATATTTGGTCATAATCATGAGGTGGTCTTGTTTTATCTCAGTCCATCTCAGTCAGACTGGTCTTATCTGATGCAATTCTGCCAGACTAGACTGTCTGTGGTCAATGCTAAGCCTAACTGTGGGTGCCAGACCAGGGCCTGGCGACACCCAAGGCCAACTTGACAGCTGCTTTTCTCTTTCTCAAAAGCAATGTATCTTCATTTCATAGAACTTGAAAGACATGGAAAGCATTGAGAAAAAAACAAATAGCTTGCTTGTAGTCTTTTTTCCCCTGAATGGGAATACCAGAAAGAGGGAGAGGACGAGAAAGCAAGCCATCGTATGCACGCTGGCTCTGCAGGATTGCTTCAGCTTCTGGCAGCCCTGGAGGCGCCACAGCAAGAAAAGCTGAAAAGAGAGCACTGGGGATCCCCCCCCCCACAAAAGCCAACTCAGCTGTGGTGGTAAAGATAGCAAAAACCAAGCTGCATTCAGAAGGTGGCATTCCAAGGCAAATGATCTGGAATGTTCTTGATGCAAACAACCTGCTGTTGCCAGCACCAAATTTTTCCAGTCAACAGAGCACTTACCGTGTGCCAAGCGCATATGTTGACTTATCTGAAACTGATAACAATCCTATGATGTAGCCCCCATTGTTATCTCATTATAGATGAGGAAACTGAAATATGGAGCGGTTTAAAAAAACAACCTGCCCAAGGTCACAGAGCTAGGAAGAAAGGGTCCTGAGATTTGAACTCAATCAATCTAACTCTGGGGATGTGCTAGTAACCACATTGTCTACCTAGTTTTGCCCCCACTGAGTATTAAAACTTTAGCTGCAATAGTCACCAGGTTTTGAAACAATCCCATTCCCTATCTCTATTGCTATTTCCTTCCCCTTCTTTCTCTCTCTCTCTCTCATATGTATATTGAGATCTACATATACTCACATGTGTATGTGAGGACACATACACACACACATACTTATTAGATTCTTTACATTCAACTTTATGTAGAACTACAAAATAAATTAGCAAAAATGATGGAATGCAACTCTGGAGTGAGACTATATGCCCTTTTCTATACATTAGGATATGTATAAAATACACAACAGCTCTGAAAAAACATCCAGTAAGAATCTGTTACTAAATTCCATTTTTTTTCTCTTAGGAACCTAATAAAATCCTCTAACCTCCTACTAAGTGCTAAGAGATGAGTGGCTGTTCAGATTCCTTCTAATTCCTCTTTTCATTGCAATATGGTGCCGCTTCACCATGCGTTTTAGCCTATTTCCTTCTGTACGGGGATGGGAACATTTCAAGAGAAGTCACTTCCTGGGTAACAGTAATATGAAGCTAGACCCACCCCCATTGCACGACACCATCACAAGTTTCAGGTAAAACAATCAAATATGCCCCTGGCAACAGCAGCTTGGACCTGTTGGGACGAGCACTGGGTGTTGTATGGAAACCAATATGACAATAGATTTCATATTAAAAAAAGAAAAGAAAAAAGAAAATTCCTGTTGAGGGGCACCTGGTTGGGTCAACCTGTTAAGCCTCTGACTCTTGATTTCAGTTGAGGTCATGATCTCCCGGTTTGCCCGTTGAAGGCCCGCGTCAGGATCCACGCTGGCAGTGCAGAGCCTACTTGGGATTCTCTGTCTCCCTTTCTCTCTGCCCCTCCCCTGCCCACTTTCTATCTCTCTCTCCCAAAATAAATAAATAACTGAACATTTTTTTAAAAAAAGAAAATTCCTGTTAAATAACATCCTACTCTATGTCTTTTAGGCTATATAGGTATCAAAAGGCAAGAGCCCTGGCCATCCTTTGTGTATAGAGCTTGATAATCACCTGTTTATTCTGATGAACATTGATTAAAAGTAGTCAGTCTAAAATACACACTGATCACCACCTCCAGGTGAGAGATTATGAGGATTAGAAAATGTCTAAAAAAAATCCATCTCTTAGGGAGCAGGAGTACTTTACAAAATCATTTCTACCCTGCCAAATAACAATTTAGAACAAGCTTTTTAATTTGATATTCCATTTCTCAGACATTTGTAACGCTGAACCAGTCAAATTAATGAATTACATGCTACTTTGCAATTGAATGTCACTGATACCTATCATTGCCTCTGCCATAGAATCACCACCAAGGTAACACTCAAGTGCCCTTCTCAAGTGAGGGAATTTCTATTTCACAGACACTTATGCTAAATATAGAGTTGTTAGTAATAATCACTGCAAGCACACTTAAAAATATATCTTTTTTAATGTTTATCTATCTTTAGAGAGAGGCAGAGACAGAGTGTGAGTTGGGGAGGGACAGAGAGGGAGACACAGTATCCAAAGCAGACTCCAGGCTCTGAGCTGTCAACACAGAGCCTGACGCAGGGCTCAAACTCATGACCTGAGACTGAGTCAGATGCTTAATTGGCTGAGCCACCCAGGCGCCCCTTAAGAATATCTTTAAGACTAGACACAGATCATGGCCAATTCAATTTCACAAAAATTTATTGAGCGCCAATTAGTGTCAAATAATTGAAATATAAAAATGGAAAAGACAGTGCCTACCCTAGACAGTGAGGGCCTTACAGACTTACATAAAAAAAACAGGCACACTGATGGATAATTTTATTAGTTGACATTACCATATGTGTTGGAATGCAAAGAGGCTCCTAAGCATGTGAGTTAGGGATGAAGAGGGCAAGCAGAAGATATTAGAGATGAGATCATGTTTGAGTGGTATCTTTAAACTATAAGCGGGTGGGGCGCCTGGGTGGCGCAGTCGGTTGGGCGTCCGACTTCAGCCAGGTCACAATCTCGTGGTCCGTGAGTTCGAGCCCCGCGTCGGGCTCTGGGCTGATGGCTCAGAGCCTGGAGCCTGTTTCCGATTCTGTGTCTCCCTCTCTCTCTGCCCCTCCCCCGTTCACGCTCTGTCTCTCTCTGTCCCAAAAATAAATAAACGTTGAAAAAAAAAAAATGAAATATAAGCGGGAACAGCCAACTAAACAGAAGGAACAATGGATGAGTATCCCATATAATGCTGAACAGGTGAATGGTAACTAAAAATAATGATTCAATATCCAGATTTTGTGGTGGGGGGGGTGGAGTTGTTGTTATTGTTGTTGCTGTTGTTGTTGTTGCTGCTGTTAGCTGCTTTACTGGCTCAGTTGGCTGGATTTTATTTTTTTCATTCATTATTTATTCATTTGATTAGTATTGGGAAGTCACCTAGCCTGAGAGCCCAGTAGAAAATCAAAATACGCTTTTCCACCTGAGCTTAAGGGTGATTTCCACAAACACAGTTACTGAAAGCATAGCCAACCAAAGCAGAAATAAATGAGATTAAAGAAATAAATAAATGAGATTAAAGAAATAAAAAGATTTCTCTGGAGCAGATCATAAGAAGGAATATTATTTTTGCCTTATTTCTTATGTTGCTGAAACCAGAGATATCAAGCTCTCATGACCTGCAGAAGGCTTGACATATTCAAGTATAAAGGGAGGCCCACTAGTACATCTCCTCGAGGCAAATGAACAGAATTCTAATTCAGCTGATTAGAAAGAATTAGAAGCCCACAGATGGTGCTTATTAAAGTAATATATCAAGAAAAGCCCAGTAGGGAGTACTAATTGAATCAGTTACAATTAGTTCTGATTAGATTTGATCCTTGTTAAAAGTATTTTCTTTGGAATTCTGGTTAGGGGAGAGATTGGGTTTGGGATTGACATGGAAACTGTCAAATTTGTATTGCATTTACTGATGAACAATACTTCCTTTGAAGGAAGTCATTTTAGGCCTAGCCCTGTCACCAGAGTTTTCCTAAGTCACTGTAGGTACAATCACAGTATGGAAATTTACACTGGAATACAAGAGTTTAGAGAAATGTTGTTAAATGTGGGAAGGAATCTGTTCTCAGAGAACATCTGTCTTACTTTAGAAGTCCTGTTTAGTTGTCTATAAAGTGGTTACTTCGGGCTCAAGGGAATTACAACCCATTCTGAATATTGTTCAGCTCATTTATGACTGAAATCAGTTTTGTTTGGTAACAAAAGTGTATGTTCTTAAATTTTAACCATTCAAAATTTTCTCTCTGGCTGACCTACAATACCATAACCAAAAGAAGAATCCACATAATCTTCATTTTTTTGTCATATTTATCCATTGTAAATAGGAGAAATTGTTAAATTATTGTCAAATAGAGTAATATTCTTAATACTAATCAAACGCTGATTCAATATCCAGATTTTGTTTTAGCCAGGTGTCATGTAAGTTTCACTTGTTATTGCACAAGCCTTCCCTTTGCTTTCATTTGGAAAGAGGTCTCCAACAACATTGCTGAAGACTTTTGGAGTATTCAGTATACACACATACACCCAAATCTTTTATTTCATTGCCCTCCTTGAATTGTCCTCCCGGTTCCAACTCTATCCAAAGCATTTTTAAGAGTTCTCTGTTTTTTCATGAAACTTTGCCAAGAGAAAGCTTAGTTATCCCAGTCGAGCCGCTTATTATGGTATTGTAATATAGTTTCCAAATATATGCTAATAATTGAAGGAAATCATGATCAAAGTTTGGCAGTCATCTCCTGAAATAGTAAATGCATTGTTCCAGCAATGGCATAACCGGCTATACCAACAAGCTAATATTCAAACCACAACCACCTCCTCTTGATTTACAGGCATTTGTGCCTGAATTCATGTTATTCCATCAGTCTAGACTGCATCATCCTCTATGTGTCAGAAACTTTTGGAGCTTTCCCTGATCCCTCAGAAAGAACCAGGTGTGTTTTCACAGTCCATAGCATTCATCTACGCTTAGAAAGAATTCCGGTTATTCTTTACAATCCAGTTAACGGCTCACGTCTATGTCTCTCACCAGTCAGCAACTCGAATGGAGTGGTTCATAAAGCAGAAGCTTTAGGTGGAGATTAAGGATTTGTGCAGGAATGGGAGAGAAACAACAAACTGTCAGGACTAAGGCACCAAAAGGAAATACGATAGAATTAGTTCAGGTCGTGGTCCAGTGGGGCAAGCCACACTGTCATCATCATCTGTGATGGTAGGTCACTTTCTTTAATTTCAGGTATCTTGTCTGAATTGTAATAGGACCCTTGGCAAGTGTGGAAAACTAGTGAATACACACTTTTAAAAAGCTATGGGAAATAGCTGGGCTTCTTTCAAGTGAGTAGATGTTCAAAAAATGGTTTTAGCCTCAGAATGGAACCCAAAGTCAAAAGTAAGAAACCAAGAGAGAAAACACTGCAGAGGTTTGGAAACAGGCTTCCCACAGTTGACAGGACACCTGGATAGCAACAAGAGTAATCCCAAATTCTAATTTCTCTTTACAGGAGCCCTGTTCTGTTAGATAATTAATTATTTACCAATCTGGATGGATGGATGGATGGATAGATAAGTTTAATACATACTTGTATACATACAAAACTGGCAGAAATATGCGAAATTGTTAACAGCAATTATCTGTGTTGCAGGAATATAAAATAACTTTGAACCATTATTTTTTCCATCTTTCCCGATTTTTTTTTGATGGAAGTATGTCCTGTTTTTACAATCAGGAAAAGGTGATTAAAATACATGTGTGTGTGTGTGTGTGTGTGTGTGTGTACTTTTTTTTTTTCTTAACTACACCAGTAATTCTCAATTGGGTGCAATTTTGTCCCCCAGTCAGCATTTGGCAATGTCTGGAGACATATTCGGTTCTCACAATTGTGGAGTGTGCTACTGACATCTAGTTAGTAGAGGTCAGGAAATTCTTCTGAACATCCTACAGGACAGCTTATAAAATTCGTATCTATAATCTCTGTCTCAGAATTACCCAAGTGAAAATGACCTTCTGGTCTGACAGATATCGGAAAATAGTGTGTTTCTTGTTTACCTTTATGTTTTATATATTGACTAGTTTAGGTACTCATGTGTAACAAGTCAAAATAAATACATATTGGGTTGAATTGAATGAAAAATGTATACTTCTGGACACAATGTAGATATAAAGATGCATAATAAATCTTAGAATAAGTAATGAAAAGATACATTTTTATGACCCATCTAGAATCAAGAATTGATTTAATTCAATAAGAGATTAGTGGGCATCTTCTGGGCATCTATAACTCTGCCAGATTGTTCTGCGAAGCATAAAATGTATTCCCTGACCTTGAAGAATTTGCAGTCTAACCAAAGAAATAGAACATATCCTAGGAAAACCATTTTGTTCCAGAGCAGAACAGCACATGGTTTTGTGCCAAAATGAGTAACTAATTAGTGCAGTAAGACTTTAAGGAACAGAAAAAAAATCAATATGTCTGGAATTGTCGGAGATGAATTCCTGGCAAAGAAGAGAACTGAGCTGACACTTAACAGATTGATGGACAAAACGTCCATATGACCAGCGATAAGGAGAAGGTATTGCAAGACAGAGAAAAAAGCATGAATAAAACTAAGAACTTAAGAACGATCATGGGTAGGTTCATGGTGAGAAGAAAGACTACCCTAGCTGAAGCAGGTCATAGATTAGACCAGCAAGGAAATGGCCAGATTATGGTGAGAATCAAATGATTCCTATCTGTAGGAATAGTCTGTAAAATATCCCAACCTATGAATGGGATAAAATGTCCTCTCCAAACAAAGTTTGGAAATTATGTTTTCAGTTTTCACTTTATCACATTTAAAGTGGTTAGTTAACCTAATATAGTTTAGCATCATCTTCCCACACGTACAGACCTTTGTACTATATAAAGCAACAATCTGGCCTACATAGTGTACCTAATATTCACAAAAGTGACCATTAGTAAAGGAAAGCCAAATTTAGCTGTAGCCCCATGTAGCCTTCTCCCCCTTATAACTACAAAGATAGCAAGAGTCCTCATTTCAGAAGAGAAGTGCTCTAATTAAAAGAATTCTTTTAATTACTTCAGCTAATATTCTAATATTATGTTTTTGTCAAGGGAATGAAAGAGCCAGTATTCTGTTTTGTCAAGGAGTCTTGCAGAAGATAGAAATGAAGAATTAATGATGTTAAGAAGTATTAGACTTGGGACTCCTGGGTGGCTCAGTCGGTTAAGCATCTGACTTCAGCTCAGGTCGTGATCTTATGGTTCATGGGTTCGAGCCCCATGCCAGGCTCTGTGCTGACAGCTCAGGGCCTAGAGCCCAGAGCCTGGAGCCTGCTTCAGATTCTGTGTCTCCCTCTCTCTCTGCCCCTCCCCTACTCACACTCTGTCTGTCTCTCTCACTCTCTCTCAAAAATAAACATTTTTAAAAAATTAAAGAATTATTAGACCTAATGCAATGCACATACATGTTGAGCTAGTAATTAAATGTAATAAGTAATAGATCATTGCCTCCAAAAAAACAACAACAAAAAAAACTTACCTTATACATAAATGCAATTTGCCTAATCTTTTCTATTTGCTAGGATAAATTTATCTTTTCTGACCGGAGACCCAGAAGAGAGAACTTTGGAGAATCAATAGATTTATATTTAGGATAAGAACCCCAATGCAGTAACAATTAATAATTAATTTTTAAAACTCCCAAAAGAGATGAACCAATGTTTTTTTAATCAAATATTAGCATTATATATATTTAAACCTATAAATACTAGAGTCAAGTTAACTATAAAGCAAGAATTCTTAGCTCCTCATAAAAGAGGTTTAAGTAAATGTTAACTCACCTACAAAGCTTTGTTGGTTAGGAAAAAGTTCAACTGTATATGATAACCTTACTTACAGTGGCTTAGATAAGCAGAGATTGGGTTCTCTTTAAAGATAATTAGAGGGGCGCCTGGGTGGCTCAGCCAGTTGAGCATCTGACTTCAGCTCAGGTCATGATCTCACAGTTTTTGTGTTCGAGCCCCACGTCGGGCTCTGTGCTGATGGCTCAGAGCCTGGAGCCTGCTTTGGATTCTCTCTCTCTCTCTCTCTCTCTCTCTCTCTCTGCCCCTCCCCCACTAGTGCTCTCTCAAAAATAAATAAATGTAAAAAAATAAAAAATAAAAATAAAGATAATTAGAAAGGATGGTAGGCCATGGCTCTTATTGGTGGCTCCATGATACCATTTACCGCAAAGGCTCTGGTTTTCTAATAAGCATCCTTAGGTGACTACCAGTTATATTACCCAGAAATACATCATATGAACCACCTCGAGTTGAAAGGTAGGCTGAGAAATGGTTTTTAATTGTGCCCATTGTAGTCCCAAATAAAAGTAACAAAGGGGAAAATTATGTACGCCAATTAGCAACTCTATCAACAACACAAGATCAGTGATTATAGTAAGACCTCAGCCATTATGTTTGTTAAAGCATTGCTAGGTGAGTTGCTCCAATATCTAGGTGTCCCACAAAGTCCATTTTCCAAGTTTTCTTCAACTAGGTCATTTTGTGCCTTTAAGCTACATCCTCCTCTAATGGATTTCTTGGAGAAGAGCCCAAGCACAGCTTGTATCCATTCATAGAAAAGGTTTGTGTGTAGTATTGCTTTGCCTGCAAGGGCAAGAGTGATGCATGAAGATTTTCTCTCAGTCAGAAAGTTACCAATTGATACATTGTGGATGGTAATTGACAGAGCTAATTCAGGGAAGTGAAAAAGAGGGAAATTGAAGGTATAGCATAGTCCCTTTGCTTTCCCAGCTGTTTTCTGCTTTGGCTGGTAAGGAAGCAAGTGGTGGTATCTTCAGAGCTCTTAAATGCCTGGGGTGGGTGAAGAAGCAGGCAAGGTGGGGAGCGGAGAGGGTGGTGGCAGTTCAATATCTAACAGTATCTGGTACATAGCAGGTGCTCAAGTAATATTTGTGGAATAAAGCTTTTGCTTATTTACGCCTATTAAAGAATGCACAGAAGCTGATTAAAAAGAAGCATTCCACATCCACTTTAAGGAAGTAAATGTTAGCGTTCATACTGTGTGAATAAAAGCTCTGTGAGGAACCCGAAGGAAATAGTTGCTATGATCTCTTCTCTGAAGGTCTTCCCCTGTCTTTTATGTGACGTGGCGGATTTTTTTCAATTCACACCCAATGTTAATTAATCAAATCTATAAGAATTGGTTTCTAAGCCATTTGGCCACCAAGCAGATTATTAAACATTGCAAAATCAATTTTAAGTGATTTTTAAGTGTTTAAAATCATCTTATAATTTCCTAAATCGGCCCATAAGTCAGCTTGAAATGGAGGTTAGGGACTGTCAGTCAATACATCAATTGATCGAGCAGTCAGTTGAAGTGGGGCATTTGAAGATGTATGAATAACAGTCCCTGCCATTTACAACTTACGATCCACTTAGGGGAGACAGCATGTGTCTGGGGTGGGGGCGTGGGGGTGGGAATCACATAATAATGTCAATTATACTTACGACTTGTAAAATTAATAAGACAGACAGTACATGTTGAATTTTATCCAGAACACCGATTCACTTGGACTTCGCTAAAATAGACACCCAGACTAACTATATCCTGTTGCGTAACTCAGATTTTGAGACCCTGATACGAGGATCATAGCATTTTGAAGATTAGAGTATAAAGTGCTGCTTAGCATAGATAGTCTATAAAGAGCTCACTTGAGCCATAGGAGGAAATAAAAACAATGATTCTTTCTCTTTTCTAAAAAAAACTAGGTCATGGAACTAAAGGAGTGTTTGAGCTTCTGTCCGGATGGCGCAGAACAAGAGAGAATTTACCCTTCAAAGACAGGGTTGCAGATGCCTATTCTGATGTGATGGTCACCTATACCATGACCAGCTCCTTGTACTTCATTACCTTTGGCATGGGTGCCAGCCCATTCACAAACATAGAGGCTGTGAAGGTCTTCTGTCAGAACATGTGTGTCTCCATTCTGTTGAACTACTTCTACATTTTCTCATTCTTTGGCTCCTGTCTGGTCTTCGCGGGCCAACTGGAGCAAAACCGCTACCACAGCATCTTTTGCTGTAAGATCCCCTCCGCGGAGTACCTGGACCGCAAACCTGTGTGGTTCCAGACGGTGATGAGTGACGGGCATCAACAGACATCCCATCATGAGACGAACCCCTACCAGCACCATTTTATTCAGCACTTCCTACGCGAACACTACAACGAATGGATTACCAATATCTACGTGAAGCCGTTTGTCGTCATCCTCTATCTCATTTACGCCTCCTTCTCCTTCATGGGGTGCTTGCAGATCAGCGACAGGGCCAACATCATCAATCTACTAGCCAGTGATTCTCCGAGTGTTTCCTATGCCATGGTTCAGCAGAAATATTTCAGCAACTACAGCCCGGTGATAGGATTCTACATCTACGAGCCGCTGGAGTACTGGAACAGCAGCGTCCAGGAGGATCTGAGGAGGCTCTGTAGTGGGTTCACTGCAGTGTCCTGGGTGGAGCAGTATTACCAGTTCCTGAAAGTTAGCAACATCAGTGCCAGTAACAAGAGTGACTTTATCAGTGTCCTACAAAGTTCATTTTTAAAAAAGCCAGAATTCCAGCATTTTCGAAACGATATCATCTTCTCCAAAGCAGGGGATGAAAACAATATTATCGCTTCTCGCTTGTATCTGGTGGCCAGGACTAGCAGAGACAAGCAGAAGGAAGTCATAGAAGTGTTGGAAAAATTGAGGCCCCTGTCCCTGTCAAAGAGCATCCGATTCATCGTGTTCAACCCCTCCTTTGTGTTCACGGATCATTATGGCTTGTCTGTCACCGTGCCTGTTCTGATTGCAGGCTTTGGTGTCCTCCTGGTGTTAATCCTGACTTTTTTCCTAGTGATCCACCCTCTGGGAAACTTCTGGCTAATTCTTAGTGTCACCTCAATTGAGCTGGGCGTTCTGGGCTTAATGACACTATGGAACGTCGACATGGATTGCATTTCTATCTTGTGCCTTATCTACACTTTAAATTTTGCCATTGACCACTGTGCACCACTGCTTTACACATTTGTACTAGCAACTGAGCACACCCGAACACAATGTATAAAAAGCTCCCTACAAGAGCATGGGACAGCCATTTTGCAAAATGTTACTTCTTTTCTTATTGGGTTGGTCCCCCTCCTATTTGTGCCTTCAAACCTGACCTTCACACTGTTCAAATGCTTGCTGCTCACTGGGGGTTGCACACTTCTGCACTGTTTTGTTATCTTACCCGTGTTCCTAACCTTTTTCCCCCCTTCCAAAAAGCACCACAAGAAAAAGAAACGCGCCAAACGGAAGGAGAGAGAGGAAATTGAATGCATAGAGATTCAAGAGAACCCTGATCATGTCACTACAGTCTGAAGGGTGTAGACAAATGGATTATTTTTCTTTTCCAGTATTGCACAATGATGCAGGGAGAGTAAAGCTCACTCCTCAGCTGCTTGGGCTGGCCAGGGGTAACAAGGAAAGTCAGATCAAGAGTGAATTGTTCATGACACATCAAGGTGTCCACTTCCTGGGGGGAAGAGAGAATCAAAGAAGAGGGAAATGTTCTTTACAACCTTGTTCTCCACTAAAGATAAGTTTGGGGATGTGATCTTAGAGCTCTTCCAAGGAATGGACGAATGAATGAAGCATTGGAAGGCCAAAAGATCTCACTGCTTTTAAAAATAAAATGCTTAAGAAAGATGGAGAGGAGTAGAAAGGGGGCCTCTAAATAGGGGAAAAAACAGTAAATGTCAAAATTGCGATGGCGTTTTTCTTATTTGTGTTTTGAACAGGTTGGTCAAAGGAAACCTATGCACTTGGGAAGTACATATTTAATCCCGTCTAAACCAAAGGACTTCCCAATCCATTTTACGTGTACATATATATGTATATATACCATATATACATATACTTAGATTTGTCTTTAGTGAACATTGATGTTTGTGTAGAAGAAGCTGTCCATTTGCAGATGGGCTGGACTTACTCTAGAAAGTCAAACCTGCCTTAGCCAAATATAGATGCATTGATGGCAACTCAAAACAACTCAAGTGTTTCAACAGAAAGAGTATTACACAACTGTGTGATAAGCGAAATAAACAGAGACATGAGTCCATTAGATTCTACATATCATGTCAATCTTGGAGATTCTTGCTTTGGATGACTTCAGAAAAAAACAAAATCAAAAATAATAAAAAAAAACATACACACACAAAAGGCATTTAAACCAATTACCACATGGACAAGGGTTAAAATTTCATGTTGGAGCTAAATAGTTGATAAGGCTTTTCATTGAGGTCTAATGGTTCGCTATACTCGGGAAGGCTGGTTTGGCTGCTTTCAGAGAGCTTACCCACTGCAAATGAACATTTTACACATACTGTCCATACATGTATGTATAGGGTACACGTGTGTGTGCGTGTCTGTGTGCGTGTGTGTGAGACCGTTGAGGTATACCATAGGTACAGTGTTCTCATTTTAGATGACAAATATATACTGCCATGGAATATAGATAATTAACATAGGAAAAAGGAGATCTAACTAAGAAATGTCGTAGAACGAAACAGAGTAAATGGATCATCACCACTCATCATGCGCCATCAACTGGTTCTTAGTGTAAGGAAAATATTCTAATCCTATAAAGTCTAGTGTGCTCCTTGCATTAATATTTGGAACATTGACCCAGGCCACGATCACTATAGTAGTGGTCACTATAACTACCGTAATATCGTTTTTGTAGCTTCTTGCGATATCATTGTTCTTGTTCCCTGGAAAGTGCTCCTCAGCTGGCCCACCCCCTGGGGTGTTCGTAGCTCTCCACAGGTCATGTTAACTGTAACTGCTGCTGAATTCTCTCTCAGAACAAGTACCGAGGTAAATGTTTTCATTGAGTTAATGTTTAAAACTGCTCCCCAGCAGATACACTTAGTCTGTTGGGTGCTTACTTGGATTAATGCTGTGCTTCCTGTCACAGAAAATTCCTAGAAAATGCCTTTTCCCATGCCAACCAGTAAAATAAATTAATTTTCAGGTAGGACTGAACAAATGTCCAGTGATAATAAAAACATTTAGTAAGCTCTTTTACCTGGAAGAGAGCTACTGTTTCCCACCAACTTCAGTTGTATATTTTAATTGAATTTCACATATTAAAATCTGGAAACAAAAAGGAAAAAAAAAGAAAAGAGGAAAAAAAAACCTCTTGGACTCAGTTAAGTTCAGAAAAGAGATACAAACCATTCCATTCTGGTTGCAGTCTGGAAATAAGTTGATAGATTAATGAAGTAACAAAACAGTAAAACAAGTATACTTTTCCAGATAAGGAGTTTACCAGGATATTAAGGGAAAGAAGAACTGTCTCTAAAATGAAAACCATTTAACGAAATTTTATTTTATTATGTGAAGTTTGTTTTGTCCTACCTTGAGGTTACTGAGTTTCTTTCTATTAGAAATGATTCGTGTCTTCTCACTTGTGTTCATGTGGGCACAATAGCAGTAGATCAAGTATGCAAAGTAATTGACATAAACATACACAGCTATTGTTCTCCTATTCTTTGTGAAATTCATGTCACAGATAACCCTAGCCTTTTGCCTCCTGAACAGCTCTGCTGGGATGAACTGGTATTTGATACTAGTAGACCTGCAGACCATGATCTCATATCTGAAGTAGAAGTCTCTGAAGAGTTAAGCTTTGAGGGACAGGAGGGAGATTCTTCTGCCATAGTTTACTCACCCTTTGTGAATATTTGTTTTACATCCCTTTCAAAAGATGGGAAATAATCAACGGAGACATCCCATTAACTATTACTCCATTGTTTGCCCAAGGTGTACCATTCTCCATTCATTTACCAATTTTTAAAAAGCTTGCCTATTTGGGTCATTTTTTTTTCTTGATTACCTTAGACAATTCCATATTCCATATATGAAGAAGATTGGCAGTCTGATTTCTAAAGAACGAAAGAAGCATGCCAGTTGCCAAATGCATGTGAGGACAGTTTGGCATCTATTGCCAAACCACCAGGACAATTCCAGTCCTGGATAGTCTCTATGTGGATGGTCTAGATAGTCTAGATAGTCTCTATGTGGATGGAGGAAAACAGTTCTTTTTTAGGTTATGTCTTCAAGGATCACAGTGAGTAAAATAAATGTGAATTCTTCATTGCTCAACTGACAAGAGGGGTTGGATTTTGGAAGGGTCGTTATCTTTTCCAGGATACCATAGTATTCATTAATGAACTGTAGCAATAATTTACTGAAATGGAATTTCTTGTTCTGGAAGAGTTAATATACCATCCAAAATGCCCTAGCTCAGTCCTAGGAAGTAATTTAAGCCCATAAAGAATCTAACTGAGCATCATCTGACCTCCCAACCTCACTGTGCAACAGATATTTTCAAATATTCTGATTACTCAATGCCAAGATACATCCTAACATATGAGATCATGATTTGTAGGTAATGCCCAACCTCTGCCTTTTTCAATAGCTTATGTCTAACTCTCAAGTTTTTCTAGTTTACTCCCACTGTTTTTGTCCATTTGTGAAATACTCATGGCGTTCAAATTGGGAACCCATCTACTGCTAAAAGATGACTGATCAACCCTGGAAGAAAAGAACCCGTGGGAAATATGTCATATATGTAGAATATTGTACTTTGCTGAAATGTGGTTTTCTCTTAAAACAAGAGATTTTAAAGTTTGTAGAAAGAAAGAAAGAAAGAAAGAAAGAAAGAAAGAAAGAAAGAAAGAAAGGAAAGAAGGAAAGAACACACCTTTTCTGAATTTAAACTGCAATGTGGATTTATTTTCTTCCAACAGATTATAAATTTGAATCAGAAAGTCCTGTAAGAACTCCACTCCCCATGATGGTTAATAAGCTCCAAAGAGGTACTCACCTAAATTGCAGAAAGAGACTTGGTTAACCTAGACCATGCATAATATTTTAAGTGAAAGGTGTGCTTAAATGTCACCCCATGAATTCTTCCAGGGATCGGGAACCTCTCTGACAGGTGTGCATGAATATTCCATGAAAGAATTATTCTTCCCTATGGTTGTATCATGTGAATGTTTCTTTCCCATTTGATTCCTATTTATTTCCAGAGAATTTGGGTTTTACCTTGTGAGTTTAGAAGAATTATGACAAATGAAGCTCCTACGAAGCTATAATAACCATTCTTGAATGTTGAATTCGAGAGGGTGAGAGCTTTGTCCATTTTGTAATTACCCATGCACTTTCCCATAATAATCTTCCAATCCTTCTAGGCTTGTGGTTAGAGCTAGGGATTAACTATTGCCATCAGAATTACATGTATTTTTATAAGTTGACTGTAAATACCATAATTACAGTCACATATTTTTATAACCAAATAGTTATGAATGCCTGGCACTATGCATGCATTGTTACTAATAGTACATAGATTTTTACAAACACTATTTTCATGGTTATTGCAACTTTTATTAAAATTCTCATATCAGCTATTCATAAATGCCTTGTAGGTTTTGGTCCCAACGGCCTAAAGTCCACAGAAAGTTTCATCCCAAGGGGGACAATTTAAAAATTGCCTTCCCTGGGTGTTGATAGCAGCAACCTCTTCTAGAATGTCCTCTGAAAAATCCTAGAGGCTAAATCTGGCTTCCAAGTAAACAACATAGCAGATTCTGTGTTAGTCAGTAATTATTCCAAGTTTAATTTCTTAAGTTTGCTGATCTCACGGTGAACTAGAGAGTACAATACCTTGCAACTGAAATTTAGATCTGTCTCCTGTGAATTGGAGAACTCAATGATTGGCTCAACCTCTTTTTAGAGAGATCTCTCTGTTCTGTTGGTGTTTGCAAAGGTATTGATAATCTTTTCAAATGTGAGCCTGAAAACTGTCATTTTTTTTCAAAGTAATTTAGAAGCACTTTTATTCCCTTTAAAAACAAAACAAAGAAACAAAAAATATGTCTTGCTCCTTCTGTGTTACAAAACAATTTTGTGACAAATTTTATGACATCGACTCCAAACCTATCTATAGCTGAATTTGTATGCCCTTGGAATCTTCCCATCTTGAATCTAAAATAAAACTCAGCATCATCACTGTGGTGCAGGCATTTATACCAACCCTTTTAAGCCATGATCTGTCAATACATTGTACAGGGGAAATGAGCTAGATTTTTTTTTTAATGATTTGCCTTCAAGATCATGACTGCAAATATATTTAGTCAAATGAAGGCAGCAAAATCATAATGACAACAACAAAGATTCTTCGCATCAGGTCCAGCATGGGAGGAACTATATGTAGGCTTAACCGCGGCAAATTGTTTTGAATTGTAAACTAAATGGCCAAGGTTTGCCCCACCATGATGTTTTAGTTAGAAAGGAAAGAGGTGGTGTTCTGTGCTTAATGTTTTGTGCAGTTGGCTCAGGCAACATTTGAAATAAGTGTGAAGGAATGTTGGGAAATGAGCCCACATGCTCAGAAATCAAGATGTTGGTAAGTAGGTGTGATAGAAGAGGTGGGGGAAATTCCACATATATTAGAGTTTAGGATAATGCACAGAGAATTGCATCATTCCTCAAAACTACAGACTCTTAACTGCTAGCAAAATTGGTCATATGCCAATATATTTCACTTGAAGATTGTCTTCTTATTTGTCAAATTCATAACCTGATCTTTGCAAGGAAATTGCTTCTGAATTTCCATGCATGAACCAGAGCCATAGTTTTGTGGGTGAAGAGTGGGGTACTAGGGAGCCTCCTTGAAAAGAAACTTCAAGTAAACCCCCAGGCAAGCATTATTCATTCTTAGAGATGGCTGTTGGCATTCCTTGATTTTGTCCATCTTTGAGGCATAACAAATAATTTTTTTAACGTTTCCTCTGTACTTAATGAGGTCCTCTCTGTTACTGATAGAGAAGTCACTTGCTTTTCTTATAAAATGGAAAGTTATTCAGAGAGAAATATATATATGGTAAAAAATCACATAACTAGAATGGTATGGATGACTGGTCTGTAGATAATAATATCTCTTCTACACCTCTACAGATGCCATCAAAATTAAATGGACTTATATCTTAAACTGAGAACCTCTATAAGGTAGATATTTTTTAATATAAAGTATTTATTACAAAACCATTGCTAATTTTGCACTTTTATAAATTACAGAAAGTCACTACTATTTTTCCCCCCTTGAAGTTTTAAGAAAGTGTTCACAGGTCATGCTAATTATGAAGTCTTAAAAATCGGAAGGAAACTTTAGAAACAGAGAAGTGAGAATATCTACTGGTTGTGTGTGATTCCTACTCCACGTCCCATGTTTACACTTATCTGAACAGGGGGTTTTGGATGTTATTTGTAACTGGCTTCTGGATTCCCACGTGGCTAATGGTATGGCCAGATAGAGGAACGGTATGGTCTCCTTTCCATTTCCATAATTATTAGAGCAACCACATTACCCACAGGGCTCTGTCAAAACAGTGAAGAAATCAGAACTCTAGGAGGAATTAGGAGAGACTGCCATGGATAAAAGACAAGTGGGGTTTATGGCAAGTGTGCTGTTTTCCAGTCTTGTGTAGATTTATTAACTTGGATTAACTTGGATTTGGGCAGAGGCAGTCTACACTATGTTGTGGGGAGCATTGAAGTCATCTAATGTAAGATGGCCAATACAGTATCCACCTGGAAACTGATCTTCCATCATTCTAGTTAGTGGATTTACTGATTATTTGGTAGCCACAGTGAGAGAGCTAGAAAAAGGCCAAACTCTTATATTCCCCCATACCCTGGTGTAATGTGCAGCATCTATTTTGAGGGAGAATCAGGAAATTCTGGCATCTTTTCTTCTCAAACATAAAAGTGCTAGGTACTGATAAATTAGACCTTAAACTCACCAATGCAAATATCCCAAAGTTTTAGCAGACTTTAATCAACAACTTTATTAGACTTTCACGTTAATTAGACGTATTTTTCAGCAATCGACTTTCTTGCTCTTAAACAGGAAATCTATCACAGCTTGAAAAGGGCAGAGATCTCTCCAAGCTACCTCATAAGGGTATTTAAAGATGAAATGGCTTGCAACCTTTGATTAAATGGCAATACATTAAAGCCACAAGGCAATATTATCTCATCTCCCTCACTTTCTAAGTCTAGATGATCTAGATGTGAAGGGAATACCCCCTGGGCAGTCCTCCTTTGCATTCCGGTTAACATGATGTTCACTAATGTGAAATCTCTCAGAGCTGTTGTTTGGTTATCTCTCTACAGACATCTCCGAACATGAAACTCGGTTCAGAAAGAGAATACCTTGACATTGGCTTTGAGGCAGTGGTCTACCTAGGGAGGTGCACAATCAAATAATCTGTGAGTAACTCAGTAAAAATTCAAGTGCACTTCCTATCAATGGAGGGAAAATTCAATCTGTTTGTTTGCTCATTTACCCTAAGCAAATAGAAAGACACAAAGTTACTAGTATTTGGCATTTTACTTAGGTTTTCTTTTCCACTGGATATGATCACTATCATTTTTGACTAAATTAGGATTCTGAAACACAGGTCACCTTGGGAAACATTACAATCAGTGAGAAGAAAACTACTAGGAGGAAAAGATCTTCACCCATGCATAGACAAGTTGCAGAAATGAAAGTAGAAGTTGAGCATTTTATTTCCTTTGCTATCCTAAACCAAAAGCCAAGGTGCTCTCCTGGATAAACAAAATGCTAATTTCTCTAACAAAGAAGAATGATAAAATGTATGGTATTATGAGACCCAGTGTCTTATCAGTACCAACCTCATAGCAAACCACCGTTTTCAGATGTCTTTCCCTATAAGAACATTCTTTTTTTAATGTTCTATGTCATATAGTTTCTTAGCACATCTCATTCATGAAAACAGCCTCATTTTATCACTCATAAAATAGTGCAAATACACTATCACACCATTTAAACTCTCTGCTCTGTGATTCTGTACCTTGCACTATAAAACTAAAGCTACTTATTAAGGAACACTTGAAAAAGAATTTTGAACAAAAATGTCAATATCAAAAAAAATTTGCTGAAGTTATATTTTCATCCCAAAATATCTTCAAAGGAGGAAACTGTCAGAGTGCCCACCCATATCAGATCTTACTAACAAGCAAATGTTCTTATAAGAGTCCTTCAGAAATTTCCAAATTACCTGAATTTGGTCCATTATCAAAATTTGTCTCTATGCTCTATAAGCAAAAAAAAAAATTATAAACTAGGTTTTTCCTAATATAATAAAAATAGAGAAATAAATTATTTTCCATAGATTTACACATGTAAACATACTTAATTAGTAATTAATCTCATAACATAATCAAGGAAGTTATGTTGCTGATAGTTCCTTGTTAATTTCATTATTATTTTCATACTTTGGATACATAGAGATATAATAATTTTAGTTAATTTCTCACCATTATGTTATTTAAGAAATCTATGATCTAAAAAAAAAATCTATGATCTAAAGCCTAAAAGTAAAAACCTCAAGAAAAATAACAATAAAGTCTTAGCTGTTTGTAAAAAAATGTCATCTCAGTTATATTTATTGTAATGCCACTAAGCAAAATTATTTACAGTATTTCTGGCTATGCTGACCTTTTATTTTTTAACAACAACCAAAATCCATATCCATTAGATATAATAAGGAACAGTTAGCACATGAAAACAATGATAGGTGATATTTGGTGGCTACCCTTTAGTTCCTAGGGTCAGTTGACTTTGCTAAATTCTTTCTAGATTGCAATTCCAAATGCTGCAAACTAGGATATTGATAGATTCACTGTAGTTTCCTGTTAATATTAAATGCCTTACAGAATATCATACTACAAGACTTCTTCATCTAATGTCACTGGGATCTTTGGGCTTCCTATCCTTTAAAGAAAGATTCTTCTAGACTACAATTCAACGTCTTAATCCTAATATCTCATGTCATCACAATGTAACATAACAATGTATACTTCTTTAGTCCATTATAGAATCACAAGTTCCAAAACTTATAAATTTTATCCTTTAAAAATTGATGAATAAATTCATTCAAAAAATACCATGATAATATATATTAGTTATATTTACATGGTTAAGATAGGGCATTCTGAAGCAAAAGCAAAATATCCTGGCATTTCTGAGACTTCTTTTAATCTTTAAATTCACAAATATCTACAACATGTAAATTACTAATGTGTTACTAAAATATTTAGATGGCCATTTATGACCTCCATGATATTAACTTCATGTCTAACGCATTTTATAATCAGCTCAAAAAAATCCTGCCTAAAAATTTTTACCATTACATTGTATTACTATAAGAACATAAATTGCAAAGGTGCTTGGAGCAACAATTTTCTCATCACGTGAGAGCTAAAGAGGTGAAGACAATAATAAATAGACTGGTGGCTCTCGTGCAGTACACAGGCTCACTCAAAAAGCACATCCCTTATCGTCTATGGACGTGATACAATTCCAAGTCTGAGCAGAATTATTCATGAGCTGTCAGCACCACTTCTAAGTCATCGAAACCCAGAATGTTAAATCTTTGAATACCCGAGTTCACTCTGTGTTCTGATAAATAATGTGGTGTAATTACAAGGAATACATAAGATAACCAACATTCACAGGATTTAAGTGCACCTGATGCCAAAATTATACTGAAACAATTTCATAATCCACAATCCACGTTAGAAACCTGTCATTTCAGAGCCAGCTCATTATTGACATTATTTGCATGACTAAATAAAGAATTCTGTCTGATAACATTTTACTATATATAGTTTTTAAATTTTTTTCAAACAAGAGTGCCCAGAATTTTGAATGGAAATGTTTGAGTTAACTCCATAGCCATTTTCCTGTCTAAATTTAAATTTTAATTAATTTATTTTGTTTCATTCCTTTGTTTAATATGTTCAGTCTTTCTCATTTTAAAATAATTTTTTAGAGTGACTAAAGCATAGTTTTCCTTTAGGTAAGAATGAGCCTGGCTAGGAAGGGGTGAAATAAGAAAATTTAGCAAGATTCACCTGGACAGGTGAACATATTTACAAGCATGGAAGTCTTGGAAAAGTATTATTCATTGTTTTCAATATGGGCAGCAAGCTGAAACTCCTTACTTGCTTTGAATAATGCCAAGCTAAGGTGCTACCAGTTAGACACTCGCAAGTACCTATTTAATGAAATAAATTAAGGAATCCTTCTGCCTCTGACTTGTCTGCCTGTGACCCATGCCTGTGAGTTTTTCAACAATCTCAATCAGTGAGACCTATATTTGGCTGTTTTGGTGGTTGTTTTGTTTTATTTTATTTTCTGGGATTATTTTTTAAAACCAGTTATTACACAGGAAGAAGGCCCCATATGAAGAATAAAATTCAGCTATGATGAAGCTAACTGTCCTTGCCAATAACTTGGGATGCTAGAACCTGGCACAATACACATCTTGACAGGGAAATAAAAGGCAATGTGATTTGACGTGGAAAAAAAAAATACCAAAGGACAGGGATGCTTTTAAAAAAGAGAGATCAGTAAGAAAAAGAAAAAAATGAAAAACTTGAAGAAGAAAATAAACACTGAACTAAACGTTTCTGGTTTTATTTGGTTTTTGTTAGTTTAGTTATTTTGTGGGGGTTTTTTTTTGGTTTTTTTTTTGTTTGTTTTTTTTTTAATTTTTTTTTCCAACGTTTATTTATTTTTGGGACAGAGAGAGACAGAGCATGAACGGGGGAGGGGCAGAGAGAGAGGGAGACACAGAATCGGAAATAGGCTCCAGGCTCTGAGCCATCAGCCCAGAGCCTGACGCGGGGCTCGAACTCACGGACCGCGAGATCGTGACCTGGCTGAAGTCGGACGCTTAACTGACTGCGCCACCCAGGCGCCCCTATTTTGTGTTTTTTTAATGTATTTCTTTTCTTAATATTTATTTTTTTGAGAGAGACAGAGAGACAGAGCATGAGTGGGGAGGGGCAAAAAGAGAGGGAGACACAGAATCTGAAGCAGGCTCCAGGCTCTGAGCTGTCAGCACAGAGCCCCATGCGGGGCTCAAACTGTTGGACCACGAGATCATGACCTGAGCTGAAGTCGACCACTTAACCAACTGAGCCACCCAGGCTCCCCTATTTTGGTTTTTTCTTTTTAATAATAAACACATTGAAAGAGGTCAAAACAAATGTTGACAAATCTAAATCTCCAAGAGTTTATTGGCTATTAGGCCCTGAAGAAATAGAACCAGAAATTCAGTTGTATTTTAGGAGCAAGCCTTACTGTGGGTAGGTTTCTGGAGCACTCTTAGGTTGCTTGAGATTATATGCATTTATTTGGCACATACTTAGGAGCCCCTATATCGGTCTCTGTGCTAGGCTCAGGGAAAAATGCCAATATCCATACCCCTGCCTTTAAGGCACATATAATCTGTTAAGGAAACTTCTGCCTGGGAAGTTCACGGAAGCCATTATGCAATATCCACATTGATGCTTGGATAAGATTCTAGTAGATAAAGACAATCTGGAAGAATACGGAATACACAAAAGGACACACAGACTGCAAAGCAAAGTTGTGAAGAGTACCACAGATGCATTGCAACCCAGAGGAGAGTGGTCACAGTTGGATATTAGAAAGTAAGGATCACCAGAATTGCATTTGGACTTGGGGTCATGAAGAGACAGCTTGTCCTGAGATATATTCTCGGGTTTGAATGCAGTGAAAGGTTGATACAGTGTAAACACCACAGTCCCCTTTTCTGTGTTTTTCCTATTTAAGTCAAGGATCCAAAAATTCAGCATCAACATGCAAATTTCTAATCTTTATTGCTTATAGTATTTGCAAGAGCCAGTTTAGGGCATGAGTTTGATTCTCTTGACAGTGAAACACCATCCATATTCTGTCATAGATACCTGTGGCCACCTGGTCACCTCAGAAACACCTAGTGTCCTTCACTGTGCAAGAGTAAAGGGCTGACATGGACCAGTTGGAATCCAAACCTTCCAGAAAAAACAACTCCAACTAATACACTGAAACTAACCATCTCTGTCAAAATTATTAGTTTTAGTTACAATTCAAATATCTGCCCAGTAGGGTAGGTATTGTTGCCCCTGCTTTATAGATTATTTTACGAAAGAAAACATTATAAACAAGCACTATGTCCCCATGGTACAATATATCATCTTTTCATCCTAAATCAGGCATAAAAACGTGCCTGTACAGAGTCATACAAATACAAATTATACGTGATAAGAACAGCTGCATAGAAGATTTTTCTCTCCCCCCCCCCGCCCCTTTCTAAATACAAAATTTAAGACCATGCGTTGGTTAACATGCTTAAAACTATTTTTAAATCATATGCTTAAGATTCACTTCTACTTCAGAGATCACAGTAAAGTGTAATATGTGTACATAGTTTGAAACTATTCAATTTATATACTAGCCTTTTCCTTTTTTTATAATTACTTCTTAATTACAATAATGATTGGTGCTCCCAAAAAACTAGCAAGTGAGATTAGAAGGAAGTTTGGACGGATATATTTTAACTTTTATTGTTTTTAATTAATTTATTTTGAGGAGGCAGAGACAGTGTGAGTGGAGGAGGGGCAGAGAGAGAGAGAGAGGGAGAGAATCCCAAACAGGCTCCACACTGCCAGCCCAGAACCTGATGCAGGGCTCAAACTCACAAAACCGTGAGGTCACCACCTGAGCAAACCCAAGAGTCAGATGCTTAACCGACTGAGCCACCCAGGCGCCCCAACCTTTAAACCTTAAGTAAGCATTTCCCAATAATGTGGCTTAGAGTTAAAGATAAGATTGGACTTGGTCTGGGGAAGCCACATTTTGGAGCTGACTGAAGGTTTCAACTTTTCACAGAGTTGATAGGGACATAAATTTACCAACCAAGTAGCCATAGGAGACTGTGGCCAACGTGCACACTCCTAAAAACATTTTGGGTATTCCTAGGATCAGCAGAGCCATTGGTCCTCAAATTTTCTGCGTATCAGAGTGACCTAGAGATATTTTTTTCTTTATTTCAAAGCCCAGAGAAATTAAATCAGTATCTCTACCAGTGGGACTCAGGTCTCAGTATTTTTGTACATTCCCCCCATTGATTTCAGCGTACAGCTAAATGTGATAGGCAGTGGCTTAGACCACCAAGTCCACAAATTTAATCCAACAAGTGCTGATAGAGCCCTTACATTGAGTGAAGATATAAAAGTCAAGACAAAGGTATCTATGGCATCCATAACTAAAATACAAGCAAGAACTTGTAAAGAATCCCACGAAGAGTGTCTAGAGGGTAGAGAGTTTACCTCTAGTAAAGCCAAACCTGGAAGACGTTCATTCTATATAAGACAGCACGTCAGGTGAGGTTAAATTTTTGGCCTGAGCATCCCAGGTAGTGTGCACAGCCTAAGCAAAGAAATTAAGCAACAGAAGCACAGACTGTGTTCCTGAATCAATGAACTCAATTTAGCTTAAGTGTATGTTTCCCGTAGGGGATTTTAATTTGTACAAGCAGAAGTTTGGCATAGGGACCGTGAATGTCATACTGGACAATTCATATTTGATATGATGGACTTTTGAATGGCTTTTTAAAATTATTATTAGAGTCAGGATTTAGAAACATTAGTCTACAATGATACAACCAGAAGATAGATTGGAGATGAGAAACTTGGGCCAAAGAAAGTGTTGGGAGGATGATATAGTCCCCAAGGATAAAGGTAATAATGACATGAAATAATGACATGAAATAATGACATGAAGATAAGAAAGGAAGAAATGAATGCAACTAATTCTGTGGAACCGGCATCCATAAGGTAGCCTGGACACCCAGGAACTTTTGAGTTGTCAAAACACCAGCATATGTTACCCTATAATTGAACATGTTAGTGGGTTTGATAGGGTATCACAGTAACCAGTCACTCGTTCTTTGCATGATCTATTCACTCTAATATTCTAATTCATATTTTAATAATCATGTTGTGTGGTTCTTATATGCAAAATTAGCTGTTGTTACCACCGAATGTCAGGAAATCACTCTTGACAGAATGGTTGATTTGGTTTTCCACATTTTTGGCCTGGGGAAAAAAATGGATTTAATTGGTTCACGTTACTGACATAATGAAAGATGTGTCAAAGAGGAAGAAACAGAAAATTTTAGCAAAATGAACAGGTACCCCTGATCTTTTGTGCTTTTCTCTATGTTAGATTGCTGGATATTCAAGTATACGACATTTATCTACATGTATGCATCCTACCTAAGGAACTCACGACAATATTTAGATTAATCTACAGATGAAAACATCAATTTAATTAGCAAACAGTTCTTGAAATTTGTTTATATTTCAGGGAATTTAACATTTCAGGTGACCTATGCATAGAAACATGATCACTGTTCCTCCCATAATTAGAAAGCTGGTCTTCAGTCATCTGCTCAGACAGTTTTGTATAGGCACATATATATACCTCATCATAAAGACAGATGTTGTCATTTTTAACCATCAGCATTGGTTAATGCTGGATATGTATGTAAAATATAATTTTCACAGCATATCCTCATACACAGCACTTGCATAATCTCCTAGCTGGCCTGTCTCTAACTCAGTACTTTTTCCATGGAATAATTGTCCCATCAAACGTTTTGCATTTATAGATACATGCTTATTAACATTAGCATGTGTCTATAAAATGACCTGAGATGGTAATTCATCTGAACTCTTTGTATTCTTCCACAGTTTATAGAACTGAAATGCCTAAAGGACCAAGGAGCAAATGGTAGCTTGAGAAAATGTAAGAACAGTTGGGCCTTGGAGCCCCCAGGCCACACAATAGGATCCCAGAAAAGCTTTACCATCCACCCAGCTTTATGATGTATACTGTGGGTTATGGCTTTTACTAGACAGCTTACTGAAAAACAAACAACAACAACAAACCATAATTACCTATGGACTCATTTACTCATCAAATCTTTCATTTAACACAAATTTTAAATACTCTCCATGTGCCAGGCACTGAGAACGAATACAAAGAAAAATCCAATCAGCTATTACCCATCAAGGAATTTAGACAATCCAACTAGAGGCAAGACAGCTACGTTTAACTACAACAAAAGTGAAGGGCGTTAACATAATTATTCTCAGACTGAAGGGTACATCAGAATCACGTGGAAGGCACGTTAGAACACCGATTGCTGGGCCCCACCTCCAGAGCTGCTGATTCAGTGGGTCTGGAATGAGGCCTCAACGTTTATGTTTAAGTTCCCAGGTGATACTGATGCTACTGGCATATGAAACCACAGTTTCACTTGGAAAATTGCTACAGTAGAAGTCTGTAAACAGCAGTAGGCGTTTGAGAGTAGCTGGATGAAGTCTGCCCAGGGAAGGGGGTGATGATGAGGGGCAGTGCCTTATCTCTAGGCCTGAGAATTGGGATGATTAGAGCGTGCAAAAACATTCCAGACTGAGGAAACAAAACCGCCCGAATTAGGGCCGTGTTTGCCAAATTTGCCTATTGATAACACTTACCTGGAAAGCTGGTTGAACGCACTAGGGGTTAGGCTTAGGCGTCTATATTTGTAACAGGTCCCCCGTGAGGGCCTTGTCGTGAAGAAACTTTAAGAGACGTTGAACCAAGTCATAGAGTATGAAAGGCTGTATCATTTTCAGAAAACTTCTGATGGGAGTGTTTTGACTGAAAGGCATAGGTTGCCAGGTAAAATATAGGATATCCATTACGTTGGAATCTCAGGTAAACAATGAACACTTCTTTTTAGCGTAAGTATGTCCCATGCAACATTTGAGATATGCTAAAAAGTTTATTATTTACCTGAAATTTAAATATCACTGGGCATTTCATATTTTTATTTCTCAAATCTGTCAACGCTGAGAATGTAAGGTATGTGTCAGGTGGGCAGAATGACTAGAAGGAGTGAGGCTAAAACAATATTATAAAGTATAATATAATAAATTTTATTATAAAGCATATAAATTCTATTTTATAATATTGTTTTTCATGTGGGATGATGCGGATTTAGCACCTAACTAATGAAGCTTAAATTTCAGGGCCCTTTGCTTGAGTGAGTCTTTCCAAGGCCCTGGAACAGTCTCCAGCAGTGTGTTCATATCATCATCGGTTTATATAAAGTTCATGAAAGTAAGATAATGTTGTATTCCTTTTCTTACAAAGAGACTCCAAAATTGTACACACTTCAGGTCCCACAAAATATTGATCTTCCTCTGCATGTGGGACTATCACAAATATCAAGTAAAACAGAATGATGGTGGTAAATATTAACTCTGAGGTAAAATACTAAGTACAATCAAAGTCCAGACTATTAGGAGATCTTTTTATTCCTGTCTCTCCAATAGGAGCTTCTTGAAGTACAAATGGCTTCAATTCTGCCAAATGAAGCCTACCTTTCAAATTACCCTAGATGTTGCAATGAATTTCCCAGTAGGGTAGACAGAAGATTACATTTCCCAAATATATTTGGCTATGGGGCCCTATGTTCATGGAGCACCTTAAAAACTTGTGTTCTATGGAGCAAACTTTGGAAACTATCTTATTAGAGAATAAAAGAAGCAGTATTGATAGGTCTGTATACAAACCAGTTCTTATTTGCTAAATAATATTACTATCTAGATAATTAAGGGATTTATGTCCTCACAGAAGAGTAGAATACTTAAACAAAAATGACTCATCTACATGGTAACTGCATTCAGAGTCTGGGTTGTAGTTAAAACAATACAGAGTTGATTTTGCCCTTTGGTTTTAATAGAAACTCAGAGAAGTCAAAGGAAATAAATGGAAACCAAGTTGAAAAAGACCAAAAAGAGTGAAATATGAAGGAAAAACATTACCAAAATGGCCTAGATGAATGGGTTATTTTGTTTGTCATCCTTTTGAAAAATGCAATGACATTTTAGTATAAATGGGAAATTTGGGTTGTGAATGAAACACTTGAGAAAGGTTATTTCTTGAGAACTTTATAAAGTAGAAAAGGGGAAATTTTTCAACCAAAAACAGTGTGTAATGTGTGTTGAAAATGGTTGTAAGCCTTCTTTGTCCTCATTATCACAGCTTTTATACTGTGATGTATGCCAAACCGAAGACACTCTTAAAAAAAGCCATAATCTAGCAAAATCAACGGTTGACAAACACCAATTTGTTTAAAAAAAAAAAGACAGAAAAAAAATTCACCACCACCAGACCCTCAAAAAGCCACGTTGGTCATCCAGGTAGAAGAAGGAATATTGAAACTTATTTTAGAGCTGTACACAAAATGCCTCTAGGGGTCATCAATCTCTTCCCAAATATTCCAATAGTTTTTCTTTATGAGTTATATCAAAATACTTAGAGCACCCAGCTACTTTTAGTAATCAGAGCCCCAACTAAAGGTTGACAATGGTAGAGAATAATTATTGATTGGAAGAAGTTTTTCAGCAACTAGAAATATGGGCAATTAGCTAGGAAACAGGAAAGGAACAGAGCATAACGAAAAAGCCATATCATTCCTTCACTAATCCATCCCCCAAACATTTATTAAGCACTGTGCCAAGTAATGGAACAAGTCCTGTGCTAGGGACAAAGCAATGTTCAAATAATTCAGAAAAACATCTTAATGCCGAATAAAAAGATGGAAGACGTTATTTTCTTTAACTGAAAATAGTTACGTTATGAGAATAACTGAAAGTAGAGTTATTAGTTAACCTAATCTAAAAACCATTCAAAAATTTTGATTAATATAAAGAGCAGTTACTCTATTATTTTTGTGTTTGTTTGTTGAAAATAAGTACCAATGCGTGCTAGATATGTTTTGAACTAAATGGTAAGGTAGAAAGGCAAGGACAGGCAATTGATTAGTGTTATTAACAACGCAGAAGATAAAACCTTAAGGGAAGAAATCATTTTGCTTGATATTAATACACTAAAGCAAGTTAGTGACTACATCTACAAACAACTGCCAAAACTCATAATTTGACCCAAGGGAAGAAACACTGATAAACAGACCACTCAGACCAGAATTGAGACAGAGTAGAAAAAAAAAAAAAAAGAAAAGAAAAAGCATTTTATGAAAGAACATCAGAAAAGAATGTTAATAAGGAGTCATTTCCTGCCATGTTGTCACCGCCTCTCACTTTTATTTAGCATGGCAATGACTAAGGCATATTCAAAAGTATGGCTTAAAGGAAGGAGAAATCATGACTAATTTGGGAAAGAAAAAAAAAGTCATCTATGGAAGGAAGAATACAATCTTGCTCCTTAACATTGGGTTCCCAAGTGTTTATCCAGTTTAAAATTTAGTTCTGGATGTACTGTAAGATCTCGCCCAGGGGGACTGAGATTGATATGTTTCTCTAAAATGACAATTTGAGAGTCATCAAGTGGAATCTTCTCTTCTTGTTTGTTCTATTTAGCATGGAGCACATCAACATTTTTTCCTTAGTTCGACTATAGTGTCTTCCGTAGAGAGCAGATGAACAGTGTATAAAAGATAATTTCAAGTCTAAAAATCATAAAGACCTTACCGTAAGAGAAATAATTTTTATGCAAGTGTTGTATCACCACTACTCATCCATGACCACTTCTTTTGTTGTTGTTGTTAAGTTTATTTATTTATTTACAGCATGAGCAGGGGAGGGGCAGAGAGAGAATGAGAGAGAGAGAATCTCAAGCAAGCTCTACACTGGGGGCAGAGCTTGAACCCATGAACCTGTGAGATCATGACCTGAGCTGAAAACCAGATTTGGACACTTAACCAACTGAGCCACACAGGTGTCCCCATCCATGACTTCTTCTTAACTAGGTGACCTCAAGCAACTGATTCAAATAAACTAGTGGCCTAGTGGATTTTCACCCTGTAGTTTATGTCTCTGATATATTTATAATTTGCCACTCCACTGATAGCCCTGACTCTGCTAGATAACAATATGCTACGAAATTGGATACATAGATTCGGAAAGAAATCTCATGAATGAAGGCAGACATTAAGGGGAATGGATAGTAGTACTATTATAATAAAAGAAGCCTGCATAGATGGGGCCCCCATTTTCTTCAGGGCAGAAAGAAGGAGTCTACAAACATACAGAGATAATCTCTAAAGTAGAATGGGCGATGACGTAAATCATCAGATAAACCAGAAGATAATGTGTATTATCCACTGAGTTCTAACCTATAGGTTTGTTTTTGTTTTCATGGCAACATTCCTTGAATTTTTTTGAGTTGTGGATTTTTCTATTTTTTTCTTAATTAACATAATTTCTTTTATTTAATTACCATGAGTCTCAGTATTATGCACTGTAAGGGATGGAGAAAATGTTTTACGTAGTTTCTACCCTTAAGTTGCTTGGGATCTATTTGAAGACACTAACAGAGGAAACAATCATAAGTGATAAAACACAGAAAATGGGTGATGACAACTTGCATGGTTCATCCTTTAGAGTTAAAAGAATCGGGTATCAGGGGAACCCTGCAGGAAGGAAACGCAACTTAAGTCGTGCTTGAAGAATGCACGGGATCTGTTCATGTAAAGCATCCAGCGCTGCACAACCATTACTTCCGGTGGGAGATGTGGGAAAGCGGAAACCGTAGCAAATTTGGTCCCTTGTCTCCTGCTCTCTTACCTCCTCTCCTGCCACAATCACTTTTGTCCTCCTGTACTTGCTGTTCTCACCACCCTGAAGGCTCTTTTCCCCCCACCCTTAGCCATAAGTCTTCTTCATTTTTTTCATGACATTTCTTCTTAATATCAGGTCATTAGAAAGGCCTTCCATAACCAGACTGTAAGCCTCCTACCTTCCTTCCTTCCTTCCATTGCTGTTTGTTTGTTGTCTCTCCTCAGTAGATTGAAAACTCTATGAGGACAGATTTTTTTTTTTTTCTGTTCTATAAACTACTAAAACTGCATAGTCCAGAATAGTTCCAGGCAAACATTAGGCATTCAATAAATATTTGGAGAAGGAAGGAAAGAAGGGAGGGAAAGAATAAGGTCAAAGTGGGGGCCAATTTCAGGAGAATCTTGAAAGCTTCAGATGTTTCGATTGTAAAGCCATTGGATGTATCTCATGATCTAGTAAGTAATTCAGGATAGACTTACTTATAAATTGGAAATTTCTTACCTGTGAATGCCTTGCCAGGCAATATTAACATCTAGCCTTTCATTTTTAAAAATATTTATCTATAACTTAAATTTTAACAAAAGCTGTGATTTCCTTTGACGCAACAGAGACTGTCATAGGTTGCCCTTACTTGTTAATGGAATGAACGAACAAACGAATGGATGAAAGAAAGAAGAAAAGAAAGAAAGAAAGAAAGAAAGAAAGAAAGAAAGAAAGAAAGAAAGAAAAAAACAACAAAAGAAGAAAAGAAAGAGAGAGGAAGGAAGGGAGGAATGGAGGGAGGAAGGGAAAGAAGAGAGAGAAAGAAAGAAGAAATACGGCTCAAAATGTGAAAGACCATCATGGCAACCACAAATTTGAGTGGGAGCACTTGCTCTGCTATTTCTTCTTAGTGAAAAAACTCAAACACACTTCCCCAAGCCATTTTCAGTTGGAATTTTAGGATTACATGAGCACCCAAAGCCAGCCTGGCATAAGCATAAGTAAAATCTATCATCTGATGCTTGGGAACATTTCATTCTTCTCCCAAAATGAATAATTTATTGGTATTCTACCTGCTGTTTCCAAGCTCACATTAATGATTCATCTATTAGTCTCCAAAACAGATGCTCGTAATTAAGTCACAGGTTCTGTAAGATCATTAACTAGTCCTCTAATGGCTGAAAGAATTAAGAAAGTTTGTAGTTTACATTAATTCAGGGAGGAATATAGGAAGCATTTTCTGTACAATTGTGATATTCGCTATATTGTTTTCCTTTCTGGTAGAAATTTCTCATCTTCTAAATTTTTGTTAGTTTAGAACTTGTTTTAGCTTCTTTAACATCAACAGATTTATTGTGCAATCCCATCCACAGAAATTCTGACTCAGAAGGCTTGTTGCTTGTCCAAATTTCTTACTGCATTTTGTTTATGACTTAGTTTATCTTTATTAGAATTGTTCCGAAATAACATAGTTTATTATGTTGGTGAAGCAGCATTGCAGTATTTATGCCAGAAAATGCTTTATTAATTATACCACATAGATTTCAGCATATACAAAGTTTTCTTTAAATCTCATAGACAATAGTTGCTTGGGAGATGTGATAGCTATTTCATTTCCATTAATGTTTCATCTCTGTCTTGTTCTCAGCTGAAATTGCTACTAATATTTTTATCCACTTGAACTTGACATTGAGGTAAGCTGAATATACCCGATTTGATTTCATCTACATCACTTCGTCCTCCATAAGGAAATTATTTTATGGAAGAAGGTGATGAATATTTATCAACTAAAATCAGGTTTTCTTCTTAAGCCTGCCTCCTGATCCAAAATTGGGGGTGCCTGCTACAAAATCAAGTATATTTCTACCTGAGAATACTTCCTCTCCTGTAATTTTTGGAGTGTTCATTCAGGGCTCTCACTTCGTATAACTTCTAGCAAAACTCTTTCTAGGGAAGGAATAAGAGATTGCATGGACAGCACTCAAGTTTAAATGTCCATCGACAGTCTGGTTCTGCCTCTCTTTAGCTTACAAGCTAAATGATCTACTATGCTTCAGCAATCTTTGTGTTTGGATTTGAGTAGGAGATGTGAAACAAATGGCATCCTTAAATGTGTTATCCTCGGTCCTCAAGGTGCCGATATCAAATTATTTCTAATTACAGTTTGCTACAAAACCTGTATCATTAAATTAGCTTTGGGATGTGTTAGAGTACCAGGTTGTGAAAGAATATTTAATGGCAACTATTAGTGCGTTTAATATCTGTGTGCTCAGCATAGTGCCATCCTTCCTAGAGGATTTACTTCACAACTTTTTCATTGCTATTCCCCAAATGAAACTAAGTCGTTTGTTAACAGTTTACAGCTCTTATGTTCGGACACTGTGGCAGAGACACAGACACACTTTTCACTGAAACGTGGTTAAAGCGGTTCGATGATGGTATGAAATTGGGTCAGCATTGCAATGCAATATTGAGAAAACTAGAATGCAATAAACAAATGTAGATATTACATGTGACTACTTTCTACCCAGACTCCTCGTTTATTGTTTGGACACGAGAATTCTCCTATCTTGCCCAAAGGCAATCAGAAGTCCATGTGATGCTGCCTTTGCTCCAGGACAGAAGTTTTAAGAAGCGAGAGATTTTGAAATGATGTCGTATTGCAGGACGCGGGTTAGCCCCCGCGGAAGCTACATGTTCAGATGAGACTTTATATTGTCAACATGCATCTGTTCTTACTGGTCTGGGGAGAAAAAAGATTTACAGTTTACTGTTGATCAAACACCGTTTCCTGTAGACAGAGAAATACACCAGCACATGGTTAGCACCGCTCTGGTACAAAACTGTTGAGAGAAAAGAAAAAGTCATTGTTCTGACAGAATATGAAGCAACGCTGATCATATGGAATTTTTTTCGAGTGGGGCAATACTATAATGATATGAAGTCTTGTGTCTAGGTTTTCTCCAAAAGATCATTTTTGCTGGATCCAGAAGGCTCAAAAGTTCCCTAAGCAACTTTGATCATAACTTTTGTCATGCTTCAGCTTTTGGCAGTTTTGATTCATTACCAATTATTAATATCATTATTTAAATACGAATATTGTCCCTTCTCATGAAAAAGCTATTACAAACATATATGGATTTATATAAAGGTTGATGACTATATGCTTTTTTATATTAGAAAACCACGTGAAAACAAAATTAATCTGATGAATGCTGTTAATTATTTTAACTTTTTTATTAGGTATAAAATGTTCATAAAATTATTCTCTCTATAACTTACCAAGATTTATCAGCTTGTGTAATTTTTATAATCAGAGGAGTCTGGTTTTCTAATTAAAGTTTTGTCAAAGAAAATGAATTGTGTGGCTCTTTCCTTCCTTGGAGGCATATTATTAAGATGCCAAAAATATTGTCCAGGTTTTCTCTCCTCCTCTATGTGGTATGCAAATGAAACCGTATGCAGCCAACACACCCGGTTTGGGGCTATTTTAAATTTCCATTACAGGGAAAAACAAACCAAAATACTCTTATGCATATCTGAATACCATTAGAAAAAGCTAAAACCAGGAAGTCCATGCAATTCAAAGCTGATCGTCTGGGAGGCCTAACAACATTAATTTACAATTCACTTTTCCTACCTATTCCCATTTTGGGGGAAGGGCTAACATGTTATCTTAAACATCGCCATCCTCTCCTCAAAGTGGTCAAATCTCTACATTTGTAAGCCTTAGTTATTCCATTCCAAGTCCCAAATGAAGAAATTTGCTGTTATCAGGAACATAATCACTGCATCTCAAATCCCTGCTATTCCAGAAAATAATAAGAGCAACTGTAAGAAAAGACAAGCATGAAATTGCACACATTAGCACTGCCATTGCCAAACTTCCTATGAAACACATAACTAAAAAGGAAAATACTATCAGATATAGCTTTTAGTTGAAACTTTTCTTCTCCAAGGAGTTTGCCCCACTGACTCGCTGGGAACAAATTGTGTGAGATAAATCATAGGAGAAACAGTCAAGAAGACCATCTCCAAAATTATCAACTTCAGGACCAGGTACCATTGTATTTTCACTCCTTTGACTTCTGACCTTGAAAATGTAACCACTTTTAAGAATTCCCCATCAAGATGCAAAAGTCTCTGGAAAAGATGATATTGTAGATCAATAGTGGTAAATCTTAACGGGCTAGTTATTTCTTTATTCATTAGCACCTTAGCAGGGGTTAGCAAAAATGGGAGTTCCTTTTTTTGTTTTTAATATTGGAGGGATGATGTGTTACAGTTCTAAAAGGAGAGCTTAGGGAGAGTTTCATTTCACCCCCCCCCCCCGCTTTGTTTACCAAAGTCCAGAACTCCTTTTTTTTCTTATGTCACTTAATTGTATTTTCAACACAAGTTATCTGTCTCAAAATAACCAGATCGGCTTAATTATATGCCACAATGGGCTGTGAGGTAGATATTTTAATATAGAAAACACTACTCAAGGGCGCCTGGGTGGCGCAGTCGGTTAAGCGTCCGACTTCAGCCAGGTCACGATCTCGTGGTCCGTGAGTTCGAGCCCCGCTTCGGGCTCTGGGCTGATGGCTCAGAGCCTGGAGCCTGTTTCCGATTCTGTGTTTCCCTCTCTTTCTGCCCCTCCCCCGTTCATGCTCTGTCTCTCTCTGTCCCAAAAATAAATAAACGTTGAAAAAAAAATTAAAAAAAAAAAAAAGAAAAAAAGAAAACACTACTCAAGCTATAAGCCACTATCACCCACCAGAAGCCCAGATCTATTTTTCTGGACTTCTACCCCAGTTTATAACCTCTGAGTCTGTACATCATCCCCGATACACTAAATAACCCATGCATCACCAACAGTGAGCACTTAGGCTAAACTGGGCTCGCTGGTAACCTACTATTCAGGACCAATGGACTTTTTCCTTAGAGAGTTGGTAGCACAGGGGAAAAAAGTAGCCTATTGGTCGAAAAAGATCTTGGTAACTGCTATTCAGTAAAGTAGCAATTATAGCTTGGTGAAATATACATCTAGTAATAAAGAGAAAATTAATAAATATGTCAGCCAAATGTCACAAAAGAGCCAAAGAGCCATGAGGGTTGGGGGCTGGGGGCAAAATGGGTGAAAGAGAGTGAGAGATACAGGCTTCCAATTATGGAATGAATAAGCCATGGGGATAAAAGGCACAGGGTGGGGGATAAGCTTAGGAATCCCCCGGGCTTACACCAATGGGTTAACAAGGCATAAAGAAATACAAACTCATAAAATGGTCACACCCAAGTTTGGGTAAAACAGATTGGCACTCCAGGAATAGAGGGGTGCAAAGATACCCAGAGAATAGGGAGGCACAAAGGTGCCAGGATGAGGGAGATGCAAAGGCACCCCAAAATAGGGAGGGGTGCACAGCCCCCAAAAATAGGGAGGGAGAGGCAAAGGCCTGAAATAGAAATGGTGCAAAGGTGCCCAATACATAGGACTAACAAGATTAGATGTTCAGGATAGAAGCACCCCAATTTAGTACTATAGCAGAAAACCTGCTTTCACAGGAGAATAGGGCCAGGGTAGGTAAATTGGTGAATTGGACTATGGACCACTGCACTGCAGGCAAAGCAACCCCGGAGCAGAGAGGATTAACAAAAGAAAAGGTGCCTTGTTAACCCTGAGGTTATTCCCCCTTATCTGTCTCATCCCCTAGGCCGGCAGAGATAAACAGGCACGGCGCCTCCTGTCTGCTGTTAACAACCATCTGCCCATCTGCCCGGTGCCCAGATTTTGTTTTTTTGTCGACCCAAACCCCAGGGCTCCTGGGCTCCTGGGCTCAGTCGTTTGAGCATCTGACTTCAGCTCACGTCATGATTTCACCCCGTGTCGGGCTCTGTGCTGACAGCTCAGAGCCTGGAGCCTGGAGCCTCCTTCAGATTCTGTCTCCCTCTCTCTGCCCCTCCCCCACTCGCACTATGTCTCTCTCTGCCTCTCAAACATAAAGAAATGTAATATATTGACCCAAACACTGTATATCTTCAAAACCCCCTCTCCCCCCGTCACGTCCCCAAGTTAATGTTCACGGTTTCTTTGTCTCTTTGTGCCCAACACGTTTCTAAGCCTTCTGATCTGAATAAATATGGGGCAACGACCCTTATCCGGGGCTCTTGTCTTTTCCCGGTCTCTCATTTTAATCCTGCATCCGCTCTTTTGCTGGCCAAAAGAGAACTTTAGACTTAGAGTCTATGACAGCACAGTATAGGGAATATAGTCAGTGGTATTGTAATAGCCTTTTATGGTGACAGATGGTAGCTATACTTGTGAGCACAGCATAATGTATAAACTTGTCAAATCATTATGTTGTATGCCTGAAACTAATACAACGCTGTGTGTCAACTAGACTTCAGTATTAATTACTTAATTAATAATAAAATGGTAGGCTATGAGGACCACACATTGACAGAAATGATCAAAATCAGGATGAAAGAGAAAATGAACATAAAAGCAATTATGCCCCTACAGTCAGACTTGCAGAAAACCTGCAAGATAATATTGCCAACGTCGTACTTGCAAATTGCCAGGGCTCTGCACATTCTCATGGTTGCAAGCCTGACTGCATCACCAAATCAACAGAAATGAATCTTGCTGAAGGGAGGTGTCATCTACAGCCCCTAGAGTCAAGCATCACTTTAAGGCTTCATTATTGATTCAGAACAACTGATAAACCCAACTGCAACCGATAATAAAGCAGTCAGTGTTCCTGAATCTCACAAGGGAAGAAAGTCAAGAAATAGAGGCATAAAGATGTTAAGGATGCAAGCATTAAAGAACTCAAATGAATTTGGTAGGGAAACACACGGGGAAATCTACCAGAAACCTGGGTTGGGAGGTGGGGGGGTTGGCAGAAACATAAAAGCAGTAGATAAGCCAACAGAGCTCAACACAGGTATGAGAAAGCAAGTTGAGACTACATGTTTAGTATTTATAAGAAATAAACAGGCCAGGGCTATTTGAGAGGACACGCAGTACGAAATTGAGAGATGCAAATAGTTTTTATATCCCACTGAAATGGAAGGTTGGCCATTTTCATTCCCCAAAAAGTTGAGGACCCATTGAAAGTCTCAAGAATGAGAGGAAAGATTGGAAGCAATTAGATGAACACTTAGAGAAAGCAGCATCCGCGCCTCAAGAAAAATACAGCAGTGACACACAGTGGTGATGTAAATTAGGAGGAAAATAATAGCCGTGAGCCAGTAAGCCCAAAATCTGTCCCACTTGTTCACTCTCGGGCAGTTCTCGTGGTGCTAAGTTGTAGTTACTTGAAAAAGCAACCGATGACATTTCTAGAGACAGAGAGCGAGTTTCATCTCCGCTGTCATGAGGACCGTGGGAGAAAGAGATGCTATTGGCATCAACCAAGTTTCCTGAACTTTGAGTTGTGGAAGCCTCGCTTCAAAGATCAATGCAAACACCACGTCCATGGCGCAGAAGAGCACAGCAGCTCTGAGGCCAGGAACCTGTCACACCTACCACTCTGCTTCCCAGCCCTCAAGCCCCCTGAAAAAATCTGAAAACCATCGGTAGATGAAAACACAGAGAATCTCCTTCATTCTGCCCCGATGTGGTAGAATGACAACGGCTGGCCTTGTCTCAAAAATGAGTGGATTACGTTAATGATATCTGAGGCTCCTTCCCTCTTTGGTCCCTACAGGTATGGTCCTGCAACTTTGGCAAATGAAAACTATCATATGTTAGTTTAACTCTTTCTGACTGGACTATGCCAAAAAGAGAGACCCTTTTCTCCGGTCATTTGACACTCCACACAAGCCACTCCACACTATCGATTGCCCGACTTCCTACCCACACTTGCCATCCTTTGTGCAAACATCTAGCCTCTGCTCACACACTTTCTATAATGGCCCCCTTGTGAGCCAACACCTTCTATCTTTAGATCATTGTTAGAAAGCTGCTCTTTACATTGATCTAATATCTATGTCCGCCTTTGGCCCAATCAGAAGAAACCTACCCAATCTTTCACATAACAGATCCTCAACTGTTTGGAGAGATTTTTCTTGCTCCCCTGAGGACTCTTCCCTTCCAGAGAAATAAAATGAAATCACCAGCCCTTTCTAATGCTGCTCAGAGGACATTATTTGCTGGTGTCTCATTATGCTGGTTTGCCTGTTTGAACATGTCCCCGCTCATCAGTGACTGGACACAGAATTCAGCTGCGGTATGACGAACCATTTATTACACAGTAAGAGGGGCCGTTTATTAGGGGCCATTGATGCAGCCTGACGTTACATTAGCTGTCTCAGCTGCCGCATCGCACTATGAGCACAGGCACGGTACGTTACCACCTGAGCAGAGCCTTAGTACTTCTCAGCAGCTCTTCAGTTACCTTCATACTGACGAGACTCTGGGAACCCACTCCTCTGTGATTTACTGATAGGAAATGGGGCAGGGAAAGCCCTGGGTAGCCACGCTACAGTGAGCTCCTAATTTCTTGAGAAGCCAACACTAGCCACAGGAGAGAAGCTATTCCCTGCCAGCTTCCCTGACTCAGACCCTATGTCACGACCTTCAAAGACTGACCTGAGAGCAGTTTCAGTGCCCGCAGCGCTATCAGGAGTGAGTCATTCATTTATTCAGCCAGCCAGAGTTTACTGGACGTCCTCACCCACCCTTCCATGTTTGGGGTGTTAATTCCTGATTTGAACAAACGCTTCATAAGGTCCAGGCTGTAGAAGAAAGCGAGCACTAGGGAAATCTCACCTTCTATTTCTAATATACGTTTACAAAATCACAGCACATTCGGCCAATTCTCCGTGAAGCACTACTGAATTATGGGCCCCTTGCCATCTTCTTCATGGGAATAGTTGTTACATATCATGCCCGCTGCATCTAAAACAGAAAAGGTGGGATCTGAAGTGGGATTTGTTCTGAGATACTGAAGGGGGTCATCTCCTATCTCATATGCGAAAAGCTTCTCATTACAGGCCTCGCCCATGTTGGCCTTCTGATTCTCCCAGACCTCGGAGCGTATCCTGACTCTGTAATTTGCAAGTCATGGGATATTTGGCAAGTTGCCTAACCTCTCTGAATTTCTTGCTCCTCACAAATAAAAATAGGTTATTAATAATTATGTGCCTAGAACTCAGCATTCTTTTACTTCTTTCCTCCTGTCTGCTGCCTAGAATTTTATTTCTCAGTGAAGCTTAACCAGGTGATGTACATACGTCATTACAGGCTTCATACCCTAAAGACACTCTATTGCAATTTCAGACATTTCCATCAGAGCCCCTCTGCGGCTTTCCTGGCCACAGTGGGGCTGTAGGATGTGGAGACATACTACAACCACCAGTAGGCCAGCTTCCAGAACTGCTCCTTTTTCCCCTGGTCCATGGAGTTACCACCCTGAAATGTTCGTCCGCTCTTCCTTCAGCCATTTACACTCATCAGTCATTAACTGAGCACCTACTTCATGATAGGCTCTGGGATAAGATATGAACACTCTGTCCTAAGTAGCATACATGTTACCAGAGGGAGTCCAACATGCTTTCTTTCCAAAAGCACTAAGAGGAATAATATATATTTGGCTAATGTCTGCACAAAGTATGGAAGAGTACTAAGGAAAAAAAATATTCAATTATACCTGCTTGGAGGTGGGCCGTGGAAAAGACTTCATAGAAAATGTTTCTGGACTACACCATATATTCTGAGGAGAGAGACGTGTTTTGTCTCATTTGCTATTGTACTCCCTGGAGCATAGCAGAAGGTTCAGTTACCAAAGGAGATTGAGATATGTGTGTCACACTTCCAGGCAAAGTTACAAGGAGAGAGAGAGATTTACAAGAACACGTGGAGTCTGTGACTCTTCTCACAGGGAGAGTCTGGACAATTGTCTGCAGTCAGGATCCAGTTAGGGCAACCCTGGTGTAGCCACTGACACTGATCCCCCTCTCCACCCTCACCACCTTGCCCCCTGGCAGAGAGAGAGAGACACCTCCAAAGAAAGACTTGTCTTCGGTGAGCTTGGATTCAAAGGTAAGGAAATCTCGTGGTCTGAGGGATATTTCCCTCAGGCTACCACAGAATCTAGTGCCTTGGCCGTCATCTGTCACTCAACGTAAAGCCAAGTATTTCCTGGATGTCAGCCGCCCCCGCATGTTTCCTTTGTCCCCTCTCAGACCAAGTGTGAAGTAGGACTCACTGCATTTTCCATTCCTCAGAAGAAACAAAATCTACTCGCATCCCAAACATTAATGAGTAACAGGACCGAGGGGAGATTTAGAAAAGGGGGTTAAGACTGTTTGACACTCGCACCGTTCATAGCCCATAACCCTGTGACGCCCTGAGCAATATTAGAGCTGCTCACCTGGAGGGGTTTTTTCCTCAGCCATTCCCCGAGGGGGTCCCCATCCCAAATTGTGGTCTCCCCTGAGCCTTTTCAATCTTTTGCTTCTTTGTCATAGAGAGCAATGATGCATCTCTATGCCACGTCCCCCAAACTCATCTGCTTTCCCTCGAGCACAGACACATGGAGAATGTCCCGGCCATCAGGGACGACCCACCTTGCAGGGCAATTGGACGTTTATAAGTAACTCTCACAAGAAATGTGTGTTTACTTTATCATATGCTACTGAATAACACTGAAAATTTGCCTCACAGAAGTTTTCTTTTTTCAGCATCTCTCACTTCCATATTTCCAATACTTAACCCTCTGCGGCAGTGTGCTGTCTAGGAATAGCCTAGATATTAGGTGGATGAAGCTTGAAATTTGAAATGCGGGTCTCCCCTACCATATGATAGAACATTCTATGAAAGCTTTCATAAGCCAAAGTGGCATAAAGCAAAGAAGCAGTTACCATTAATGTGTATAGAAAAATTTGTGAGCATTCTCAGACCCCATAAATAACATCTCCGGGGCTTTCCTGATCCCTTAGGACACATCTTGCTCAAGGGTACACAAACTAAATGGAGCTAAAGCACGGATGCTAACAGACACAGTTCTAGGCTGTGATGCCTTGATGCCGAGATGCTGGGTGTGGTTCCCAGGGAAGGAGCTTGGCAGGGCCACTCTCTCTGCTCAGGGTACAGAACAAACGCTGAACAAACAAATGCAGAACAAACCCTGGATGCTATTTTCACTTTTTGCACTTTTTTCTAAAGGCAAACATCCCCTAAGGATTTCTTGTAGACAGTGGGGCAGGCACTATTGTAAATCTTTCATAAAAGCAAAGTGGTGTAAAGAAAGGGGAAAAAAAGCAAAGTGGCATAACACAAACTTTCAAAAAGCGGCCACACTTCTATCTGGATTCATTTCAAATCTTACATCTGCCATTCACCTCTTTGAGTGTAAACTTAGGAGAGATGTTTAATCTCTCATTGCTTCGGTTTCCTAATCTCTTAAAATGTGAATGCAATGTTTCAACAATATATATGGAGAGATTAATATCTACTATTTGTTTATTCACTTGTTCATCAAATGGTGTTGCCTATATTCATACTGATGGTCATAAGTTGGTTCAAAATAATTGATGTGAAAGTCTTTTTTTTTAACTTTAATTAATTTATTTATTTATTGAGAGAGAGAGAGAGAGAGAGAGAGAAAGCACAGTGGTGAGTGGGGGAAGGGCAGAGAGGGAGAGAGAATCCCAAGCAGGTTCCATGCTGTCAGCACAGAGCTCAATGTGAGACTGGATCTCACAAACCACGAGATCATCATAGCCAAAATCAAGGGTCAGATATTTAACTGGCTGAGCCACCCAGGCACCCCCTAATGTGAAAGTCTTAATATAGAGTTTATATTGTAACTGTTGAATAAGCCATTGTCATTATTACTATTTTTATTCTTTCCCCTATTCTTGAGAAAGGGCTTATAAAAAATTCCATTACGTGGAAAATCTATTCCTGTTGAGCTTTGAACTTGTATGCATTCAATCGATTTTCCTTCTGTCTTTCTTGCTCTGTTCATCTCAGCCTCAACCTTGAGAAAACCAAGTATATTGAACTTCATTACTGCTTGAATTTGTTAACTCTTCTCATAGGTTCAAAGGGTTAGGAGATAACGACTCTTATTTAATACCAACATTCTATTAATTATCGAACAATTTTTCCTCAGTATCTTGAAGACATAAGCCAAACTCCAAATATCACTGTCTTGTGGAAATATGGGAGTTGAAGCCTCTCATTGATTAAATTACAGATTGTCTGATTTTCCTGGCTATCAGTTATCAGGAAATAAAATATGTTATCAATTGTCGCGATGGGTAATAATTTAAGTAATTCCAAAAGTTCAGTTGGAATTTTCCTTTCTTTCAACTTAATCTTTGCATTAAACCTGTCAAGCCAACTCAGATGATGCAGCTGGAGCCAAAAATAAGCTTTCTCCATGGATGCAAGCCCAGATGGTGGATTCTTGAGAAAAAATAAATTATTGTTTTTTAAACCACTAAGTTTTGGAGTGGTTGTTATGCAGTAATAAATAACCAGCACGCCATTACACTGTAATAATATCTGAAACCATAAAAGGCATAATACCAGTATTTAAAAACACTCTGGAGGCCATCAGGGTAGTGTTTTACTTTTTTTTTTTTTTTTTAATGTTTATTTATTTCTGAGACAGAGACAGAGCATGAGTGAGGGAGGGGCAGAGAGAGAGGGAGACAGAATCCAAAGTAGGCTCCAGGCTCTGAGCTGTCAGCACAGAGACGGACGCGGGGCTTGAACTCACAAACCGTGAGATCATGACCTGAGCCGAAGTCGGTCGCTCAACGGACTGAGCCACCCAGGCACCCCAGGAAGCCTTTTACTCTTTATAAATGGAATTACTTGGCTCAAAGAAATTAAGTGACTTGCCTATTGTCAAGACAATAAAGTTACACAGTTAGAACATATATAATTCATATTTCCTTTCCATTATTTAGGATCTTTTCATTGGCTGTCTCCATTTTTTATATCTCTTCTTATCTTCTGGAACATTTTCCACTTATTTAAATTCTTCTCCTTCCCAAAATACTTCAAGATGTGTTTTGAGTCTAGCTAAACATTTGTGAAAGGGATAATGTTCTTTGTTTATATATTTTGGTTTTCCTTTTTGACCCCAATGATCCATGATTACCACCTGCTCTGTGTCACCCATATCAAAGCCAAAACTGACAGAAGTTGTTATCACATAGTTTCAAGTCAATACTTTTTCACCCTCAGGCAAAGCCATGAAGCTTACTGTTCCCAAGAAAGAATTGGGACAAAGGGGAAATACCCTGTCAGAAAGTAGAATCAGGGGAAACCTGTTCTTTCTAGGCTAATTGGAGCATGAAGAGAAGCAAAAGTTAAGGAAGGTCAGGGAAACATGTGTCTCAACTCTTCTTCTTTGTACCGGAATCCCAGTTGGGAAAAGCATTTTATATAGGCTTGGGGAAAACTGAAAGCAAAGGAGTTTTTTCTCTGTTCTACTTTGAAACCTTGGAAGAGCTTGCTGGGATGGTTGACTCAAAGCCAATATGAGGCACTATCGCACGGCAGAGCAGCTCAGGAAAATGACTAGAGAAATAAACTTCTTGTTCCCCACAGCCTGCCCGGGGCATGTAGAGACAGAGAAGCTGCTGAGGGCCATGAGGATGAGGTAAGGAGACACTGAGAGAGCCAGTGGGCTGATGGAACCTGGAAATTAGGCCCAAATGACATACAGGATTCACTACTTGTAGCAAATAGCCAGGACCACAGTCTTCGGCAGTCGGTATCGGATGGGACGATTTGCACCACAACAATCACCAGTCCAAGAGCCAAACCAGAACGGTTGCTCCCTTGCAAGGATCCAAGAGGATCCAATGACACTGTGTGAATCCAAAGTCCCTTCTCCCACCATATACTCACAGGCCACACTGCCAGGAAGGAGAGAGAGAAACATCTCAAACCCTGAGCGCTTAACCAAAAGAAACCAAATGATCCCAAAGAGATTATTCAAGCGAACACTGATAAGGAGTTATATTTATTTTTTTTTAATTTTTTAAATCTTTTTTAATTTTATTTTTTTTTAATTTACATCCAAATTAGCATATAGTGCAACAATGCAATTACATAGATGGAACTGGAGGGTATTATCCTCAGTGAAATTAGTTCAGAGAAAGACAAATATATGACTTCACTTATGAGGACGATAAGGAATTATATTTAAATTACTAGACTTTCGACCCCAATAGGCTGTTTTAATCAGAAAAGACTGACCTGTTGAGTCAACGTGTACTGCTTTGCAGGAAGGCATGAACTCATAAAGAAGATCAGAGACAATAAAAGATCACACTTCAGATTAAACAAGGCATGTTTACCATGCCGGTTTATTAATTTTTCCTCACGAACCCTAAAATCAAATAAAGAAGACATTTAAAGTATAAAGAAGCCATATACCCATAAGGGCAAGTGGGACTAGACAGGCAACAGCAGCAGATAGGAGTATCAACAAAATTTGGGAAGCTTAAAACCAGGTGGAAATCGGAGAGCTGATTTAGGAGACAAAAAAGATGGCAAACCAAGACTGGAAGACAACCAATGAGAAACACATTGATTTTTGCCACAGAATTCTAGACAGTTTCAGGACTGAAGGAGCAGGTACATGCCAGCTGGTGGTGTGAGTGCCCACACCCAGTCATTCTCTAACAGCCCAGTTCTCCCTTCCCCCAGCCTGCAGTCAGCTGGAGTTGAGACAGTTAAGAATGGAGTGTGCAGGACCCCAGACTGGATTGAGAGGCTTTTTGTCTTATGAGAAAGCCATGGGAGGTGGGAACAGAGAACGGTGGGAACAAGGATAAAAGAAAGAACTATAGGGAAGCCATGAGGACTGGGAAGAGGACAAAAAGGGGGAAGGATGGAGTATTCTTGTGGGACACCCTCCAAAGACCTACCTGACATGGTCCTCTGGTGTGGGGGGAAAAAGGGAGTTGGTAGATGTACAGGACACAATCCCTGATTTTGTAGTGTTTCAAGATATTGGCTTGAACCATTTGGTAAAATGATTTCTCAAACTCCTACTGGGTCCAATGCTAGACTGTTTTGCACAGATGGGAGCTGCTCATTAACCCCCAGCTCTGTAACTCTCGCATACTGACCCATCTACTGCAAATTAGTAGGAAAGCAGTAGGACTGGAAGGCAAAAACGTCAAGTTTGAGACCTTGAACCTAATTGTTTTGACTACCCCCACTCCAAAAAGTGGTAACAGCTTCCCCTGAAGATCAAAAAAAGTCTCTGATCCAAGAATTACATTAGTAAAGTTATTATAGTTTAGTATTCAAAGCCAGAATGGGAGTTGGAATCCCTAAACCTAGGTTTTTTTTTGGGGGGGGGTGAAAGAGAGAGAGTGTGAGAGTGCAAACAGGGGAGGGGCAGAGGGAGAGGGAGAGAGAGAGAGAGAGAGAGAGAGAGAGAGAGAATCTTAAGCAGGCTCCATGTACAGCACAGAGCCCAACACAGGGCTCGATCTCACGACCATGAGATCATGACCCGAGCCATGACTTGAGCCAGAATCAAGCAAGAGTCAGACGCTTAACCAACTGAGCCACCCAGGCACCGCTCCCCCCCTTTCCTCCTAAACCTAGTTTTAATGTCAGTTCTGATATCACCTACTTCATTCATTTCTTCAGTAAATATTTATTTAATGAGTACCTACTATGTGTCAGACACTGCCAGACAGTTGGGATGCAGCAATGAAAAAATAAGACAGGTCTCTTCCCTCATCAAGCTTAGATCCAAGGAGGGAGAGAGACATTAAGTGAGGAAATGTATTTCGAAAACAAGTAATCATCATAATCCTCCAAATGGAAATGGAGTGGTGCGAGAGAGGAATTTGGAAAGGAACTGGGAAAGTCCTCTCTGTGAAGATAAAAATTGACCTGGCCTCTGAGGGAGCCAGTCACACAAAATATCAAGGATGAAAGTTACAACCAAAGAGAATGGCAGGGGCAAAGACTCTGGGGTAGCAATGCCAGCATTGCTGGAGCAGAGGGAGCAGAAGAAAAATGATGTCAGAAATGTTGGGGAAGATACCTTAAGGAGGGGCACCTGGGTGGCTCAGTAGGTTAAGTCTCTGACTCTTGATTTCGGTTCAGGTCATGATCTCATGGTTCGTGGGATCTAGCCCTGCATCGGGCTCTGAGCTGACAGCATGGAGCCTGCTTGGGATTCTCTCTCTCCATTTCTCTCTCTCTCTCTCTCCCCCTCCCCTGTTTATGCACACTCTAAATAAATAAATAAATAAATAAATAAATAAATAAATAAATCGTTTTTAAAAAGATACCTTGGGGCGCCTGGGTGGCGCAGTCGGTTAAGTGTCCGACTTCAGCCAGGTCACGATCTTGCGGTCCGTGAGTTCGAGCCCCGTGTCAGGCTCTGGGCTGATGGCTCGGAGCCTGGAGCCTGTTTCCGATTCTGTGTCTCCCTCTCTCTCTGCCCCTCCCCCGTTCATGCTCTGTCTCTCTCTGTCCCAGAAGAAAAAAAAAAAAATTAAAAAAAAAAAAAGATACCTTAAGGAGTATGGATATTATTCTAAATACAGTGGAAATCCACCCAACAGTTTTATCTTGATGGTTAACATACTCTTTTTTTCTTAATATTAAATAACTGGGCAAAGGAGGAGTTTCCAGAAAAGGAAAGTGCAAAAAGGATCATTGGTGAGATATGTGTGGAAAGCAAGAGGAGTGAGGTGCCCAAAGGCAAAGCCAAGAGAAGAAAAGGGATTTCTGTTTCGGTGTCATGCAGTTTAAAATCTTGAATGGAATGCAGAGAGAACCATGTTTATTGCAACATCTGGCAACGCGGAAGTCACTGGAAAATATGAAAACATATTTTCATATAGGGAGACAAGGCCATTCAATATCTTTTACTGTGACAAAGAGCAGAGAAAGGAGGTGGTGGCTCAAGGTGGGGTGCAATCTGGGAAGCAGGATATATAAATACCAAGTTTTATGCCGATGGGGAATCTCCAGGAGAAAGGGAGAAGGTGATGATGCCCAAAAAGAGTGAGTACAACTCCAATGCCATGTCATTGAGAAGAAAATAGACACAGAGGCATTTCACACGTTGTAAAGGCGCGGGAACAACTAGGAACATGTGCACAAAAATATGTTAAGTGTAGATCTGGCTCAAAATATAAGGAAATTTCTCTTTGGGTTTATATTTCCTCAGTGAAGAGTGTGCAGAAAAGACAGAAGGAGACATGGAAGTTTGAGGAGAAGAAAGTATGAAGTGGTCATTTTAAAAGGTGGAAACATGAAGACGTGCCAGGGTGGCTCAGTCAGGTTAGCTTCTGACTCTTGATTTCAACTCAGGTCATGATTTCATGGTCATGAGATTGATCCCCATGTCCATGCCTAGCATGGAGTCTGCTTGGGATTCTCTCTCTCTCTCTCTCTCTCTCTCTCTCTCTCTATCTCGAAAAAAAAAAAAACCGAACAAAACCAAAACAAAGGACTTTAAAAATAAAAAGTGGAAAGTGAATTAGGTGGGTACAAATCTCATCTCACGGCATTGTTGTACAGGAAACACAACTTCCTATAATCTTCTACAGCAGAACGTAATCTCTGCTCTAGGACCCCACTCCACTAAGTGAGGGGAGCTTACTGTTAGTCAGTTCTAATTCTTACTCTTTTCCTAATGCTTACATTTGATTTCTCAGATGGGCTGGGATTTAAATAGTGTACGGGCATAAGGGGTGTGACTCAGTAATTATGGAAAACATCCTGATATCCACCAAGATTCTTTGTTCCTATTTGAAGTGTTGAGTTCACCCAAATCACTGTAACATTGTCCCTGACCTCTAGCTACAAAGCTGTTTCATGGCCAGATCATCCTTAGCTAACTTTCTCCTACTGTGAAGCATAGGATTATTGTGCTATCATAACTGTTGACAGGACTAGAGGTGGAGATAAAAACCAGGAATTAAAGCCTCCATTGGAAGGGAGGAGAGACAAGGAGTCTCTTGCTAGTAGTCAGCAGCAAGGATAAAAAAGGAGATAGAATATTGAATGCACTCAATTTCAAAGGAAGGGGGTCTTTGTGTGTGTGTGTGGGGGGGGGGGGCTGTTGTTTGTTCTGAAGAAGGAAAGAAGAGGCTTGGAAGCAGCAGTCAAGGATACATCTACACCATTTTCTGACCTTGACCTATGATGCGAGAAAGAACTAGAATCTTTGAGACTGCCCTGTTTTCACAGAAAAGCCAGGTTGAAGAAAAGGTGAGGATGTGGAGGGAGCATTCTGGGAACCATTCAAACATAAGAGAAATCAGTAAGTCACAGACCAGTGAAGAGAGGAGCCTGGGGCCTTGGGTCAGTTTAGGGGCTGGACAGAGTAGTGGGAGATGAACACCCAGTTGATAGCTGATGACAGAGAAAGCATGGCGACATGACCTCCCCAGACCCCTGAAACTCCCTGAGCCTGAATTACTTCTGTGGAAGTGTAATATGTGTGTGTGTGTATTTACACATATAATATATATATATATACACACACACGTATATATATATATATATATATATATATATACACACATATATATGTATTATATAATACACACACACGTATTATATAATACATATATATATATACACACACACTTACATATTATATAATACGTATATATATATATATATATATATATATACACGTGTGTGTGTGTATACGTATTATATAATACATATATATATATATATACACAAGTATATATATATATATTACATATACATAATATACGTAATATATATATTATTCATGTGTATAATATATACACACCCCATATACACACACAGATATATGTAAATAAAAATACTGGGAAATGTGTACATGATCAAGCCCATGAAGGTGGCAGAGAATCAAATATGGGCAGCCTAGTCACCTAAATCAAAACAACCTGAGTCAAATATTAAAACAGAATAAAATTTCAAATTAAATGACAATGTCCAAGGGCCATGGACCTTCAGAGGGAAAAGCGGGCAAAAAGTTTGGAATGTAGTATGTGATGGTTCCTTTGTGGGGTAGAAACTGACCTGGAGCCAGAAAAAAAAGGATTAGTCAAGAGAGAGAGAAGAAAGAACATTCTGTGCAAACTAATCTGCAAATTTTTTTTTATTCTCTTTTCCACTCACTTTTTGAGGACTAATGCTGAACTTTTGGGCCCTCTTACATATGGTTCTTTCCTATGAATGTCTTGGAATGATGCTCCCTTTTATGAGTTCCACCTTTTCTCTAGATCTAATATGCAGATCTAATTAGTTCAGCACTTCAAAGCCAAAAAGGCTTTTTCTCTGTGCTCTCTTTGAACATCCTAACATCTACCAGGAAAGTTCTTTCTCACACATCATTTTTTCATCCATATCCCCTCTTTTCATTTATTTCTTTTTAGATCTACATTTGCTATTAATGCATTAATAGGGTTTGATGCTGTACTTATTATAGAAGGACATTTGGTTTCAGATTATAAAACAATCAGGGGCTATGAAAGCAGAAGAAAATCTTCAAATATTTCTTTCAAAACTTGAGAGTCTCTTTTCATCTTTCTCTCTTTGTAGCTCGTGATTATATTGGAATAACTGCCTCCGGTTTAGATCTCACTATGTGTCAGTCCTGGGTGAAATGTTTTGCCTGTCTCATCTCCTCTCAATCTTCACAAACACACCACAAAGTCAACACCACTCTGGCCCTCATTTTTCTGGTTAAGAAATTGGGGTTGAGTGGTTAAGTAACTTTCCCAAGATGACACATCTGGGAAAGCGGGGAGCTGAGGCTTGAACCCAGAGCTGACGACATCCAACCCTATTTTCTTAACCATGCTATACTTTTTGAGAATCATGACCAGTTGTGAAAATGTGAGTCCCTGTCTGACACCCGCGAGTTAAAGTGAATATATGTACATGCTCTTGAAACTACAGGCAGCCAGGATCAATTTTCCAAATCTTCCAGGCTTTGACTAACAGGTCACAACAGGTGACTAGAATGATTGAAGGGTTGGTGGAGGAAAGTTAATGGAGGAGCCACTTGGTCCTTTGAATATATGCCATGAGGTGTCACTCAAACAACAGCCATCAGGCTGAAAAGCCCGGGCCTCTCTCATAATTTTTCTTAAACATCCTAAAGCCATTTGAAAGGTGGCACCCAAAATAAAATTACAAAAGCCCAGGAAGGACATTTTTGCTCTGCATCTGAGATCATACTTTCCACGGTGTTACTATTTGAGCATCAGGCTCATTCTTATTAGTGGAAAAGAAAGAGAAATCTAGCTCTGCTGGGCCCTGAAACTTCTGGATCTCCTACCTGGCAGGCAATTTTGCTTTCTTAAGCATTTTGATAAGTTAACTTTGCTCTCCTGCCAAAAGGCTTCTGCTGAGAACACCCAGTTATTAGTACAAATCTAAGGAGCTATCACCCTGTCCTATTTTCAATTGAACTTGACCTTGAAGAAACATTAAGTATGACTTGTTTAGCGGGGAGGAGAAGAGAATTACTTCATTCTCCTGCCTCTGTCAGCGCTTCTTCATCAGAGGAATTTCACACCGAGAACAACCTGTGACATAATGAATTGCTGAAGTGTAAAATCCTCCAGAGGGGCACCTGCTGCTTTACCGTTATGGGGCTAAAGACGTAAGACTGTAAATAGATTTTCATAAGACGTCCCCTGTCAGTTTGCCTAGTGGGATGAACTAATTTCCCCACTGCCGAACGTTTACATTGGACATAGAAAAAGAAAATCCTTGCATCTTCTTATAAGGGAAGTAAGTTTGTTATTATATTCACCTTCAACTTGATCTGCAAATCATATGAAATCCATATTACTAACGTTTGATAAAAAAAAACAACAAGAAAGGTGGCAATTATATTGACCACAGATAGTTTCAGTTTTTTTTTAACTAATATTTTCCTTTGAGATTTGCCAAACTCTATCAAAACACCCTCTGGCGAGAGCTACATGTTTTTGGTCGTCTTTCAGAATGCCCCCCTTGCCACACATCTCAGCCCCACTTCAAGCTCACCTTCTTTTTGCTTTGTCACCAAGGACAACATCTCAGAGTCATTGAGTCTAACGCCATCTTCAGTCAGCATTTCCAGCCAGTCCCTGTTATGTTTTGAAATCTGTCTCATACCTATCCTTTCCCCACCCCCCTTTTCAGTGCCATCACCCTTCTCCTGGTGTGGCCCCACACAGTAACTGTTATACAAGAGAACTCTAGCTCCCCAAACCTCTAGTTCTCAATTACCATCAGGATAAGGGACCAACACCTCAACATCATTTACAAAGCCCCTGGTCTGGCTGTGGGTTCTGTCCCCAGCTCCATCTCCTAATCCTCCCAGCCCCCAGAATCTGTCCCTGTCTTCCACAACTCTGAATGTTATTTTTAATTATTCCGATACACAGAGTGGCCAATCATGTATGTTCTCTCTCCCTGGTCCTCTTTCATTCCAGACTCCCACCCCTAGCCTGGTCCATGAAAAAAGGAAACAGGGTTGTCTTCGTTTGTTTGTTTGTTTTGTTTTGTTTTGCTTTTCATACGTATATCCTTAGAACCTGGCTCAATCCCAAATGCAGAGCAGGAACACAAGATACATTTCCTACATAAATAAATGTATGAATGGACTATATAACTTCATTATCTAATACTTACCTTAAAATGCTATCTCCTGCCAGTTTTCACTCCCCATCTCTTGGTGTTTGTGATAGGCAGAATAATGGACCCTTAAGATGTCCATGTGTTAATCTCTGGAATCTATGCATATGTTATGTTACATGGCAAGGGGGAATTAACATTACAGATGGAATTAAGCTTGTGAATCAGCTGACCTCAAGGAAATTATCCTGGATTATCCACATGGCCCAATATAATCACATGGGGATTAAATAGGGAAGAGGGAGACAAAAAGGTCAGAAAGAGAGAGATGGCATCATGAGAAATATTCAACCACTGACTGCTGGTTTTGAAGATGGAAGACAAGGTCTGAAAGCCAAGGACTGTGGTCAGCACTAGAAGCTGGAAAAGGCAAGAAAGCGGATTGTCTCCTAGCCTCTAGAAAGAGACGCAACTTATGTGACACTGTGATTTTAGCCTGGTGACATCCATTTCAGACTGTCAACCTCTGGAATTCTAAGACAACAAAACTTTGTGTTGTTTGGAGGCGCTGAGTTTGTGGTAATTAGTTACAGCTGCAAGAGAAACTGAATACAGTCTTCTAACAAATTTTCATCTTGCCTTAAGTTTTCATTATGTAGTCATGTTTAGCAATCTCCTTAGTCTGGGGCAATACTTCAAACTGTTTTGTGTGTAGTGTGTGTGTGTGTGTTGGATTGACACCTTGGAGGTGAATAATAGACATTAGATGCACCCTAGAAGTGCATCTTTCAAAATGCATAAACCAGGCAGTGTTAGAACAGCGTATCAGAAAATGTGTTGGTGACATTTTTTAAAATACATACATCCCCCCACAAAACTCCCCTCTCTCTCACACACATACACACGTGTACACACAATAGAGACCTTTGCTCTAGAATCTGTGACGAATGACCACCTAGTCCTGGAACTGAGACAATTTCCTCCTTTCAGAGAAAGGAGCGCACTATAGGTCCCTAGCTTATAAAGATTTTTAGGAATGAAACCCAAAGTCCATTTGGGAGAGGAAACGGCCCTGTGCCCTGGATTGGGTCGGGAGGGACCCCCAGACACCACTGAGCCCATACAACTCCATCCCAGCCAGTGGAAAATGGGTGGAAGTGATGCATAACACTCCTGTAACATCTCACCTCCTGAGTTTCCATTCTCACTCCCTCCTTTTGCAATGACCTTGGAGACTGTTGTTGAAGATGGAGATATCACCACGTGGAATGAGCCTGACTCTGAACAACTGCATGGACAGTCTCTTCTGCCCATTGATACTGAGTTATGACATGAAATAAATTTGTCTTATGTTAGACTACTGAGACTGAGGATGGCTTGTTTGGAATTTTTTGCTTTGGTTGGGCTTATTTATTCATACATGTAATTACTATGTCATAACATAGTCTTTGTTTCAATAAAACGTAGCAGCAATACTTTCAAAGGTTTTAAAATGTGACTTTCACTACATATGAGCTGATTTATATCTGTGTTAATCCCTCTTATCTGTGCACATGTCTCTTTATCTCCCTTACACACACACACACACACACACACACACACACACACACACACACTGGCTTGCTCTCTCTCTTTCTCTCATGCATCTTTTTTTTCCTTTTCTTCAATACTCTCTCCCATGTTTTCTGTTTCCCTCTCAACAGGCCTTAATATAGGATTGAGATATTTGTGTAGTATTGGGTTTATTGGATAATATGTCTTTCTAAATTTCAGGGACCCCTGGTGCCATATGCAATGACCACTCTACTTCTAGTCGGTGAGAGAATCAGCTTTTCTAAAACTAGACAACGCTGCCTTCCAAAATGAAGGCAGAGAGTTTACAATAAAATATTTATTGGTTGTTCCAATTTTTAGAGAGTGACCTTGGGGGATCTGCTTTTGTTTAGGTGAGGAAATCAATGCTATAACTCCCAGAGATATTCTAAGTTGCTTAGATAACTCCCAGGGCTACGAAATGTTTAGAAAAATTCCCAACCAGTGAACATTGTTACTTAAATTTTGTAGCTTTACAAAAGTCCACACAAATCATCATAATGGGCAAAGAGAGAGTTACTGAATAGTGCAATTCAGCTGGTCCCTTTAATGTAAGGTACCTTTATTTTAGTTCTGTCAACACCTCTCATTTATTACCCACTGTGCTGCTGAATCTTTAGATTTAAAATAAACAATACCAACAAAACCAAAATGATTCAGAGTGTCAGTGCAGTATATTTTCTTTATTGAAAAAAAATGCACTTGACTAACACAGTTGTGGCTTAAAAAGAAAAGAGAGAGAAATTATTTTAAATGTGTGGATAAAGAGAACCTGACAGAGGTGGGAAGAACTAATCCATTTTTTCCCAGTGCAGGAGCCAAATGTGCCCTTCGGTTCAACACACAACTGGGTTAGAGATAATGAATGAGAAACTAAAACATCTTCTGAATATTCTCACACAGAGTACTTACAAATGCTTTTACAAGTTGACTTGACACATTATGCTTCTAGAAGTTTTCCAGGTACTATTCAGAATTCTAACCATCTAAAGGAGGAAATAATTGGTTTCAAGGACATTTTTACAATAATAAATGCATCAAGAAGCTCAACTGCTGTCACGATGAATGAAAAGCTTAAGTTACTCCTTGCCTTCCCATTGCTTAGAATGTCCTTTCCATCCCGGGTTATTATTTCTCAGTCTTCTCTGCATATTGAAGAGTGAGTGCTTAACAATATACAGTACATACTGATAATTAAACTTCGGTAACAACGCTTCAGCTGGTATTGGCCATGTATTATCTCAAGCTTAAAAATAAATGCAAATGACACACTATTTTTTTTTTAGAATTTAAGAAAACGTATTAGAAATGATATTTTTTCTGAAGCTCTAATGGACAGGTGTAGAGCTACTTGGCCTCAGAATATAGCTTCCAATTCTTGCCACAGTCACCATTATTACCATGACTCCCTCCACTAGTAAATCTGTACCTGCTCTAAACAGAGAACCACAACATTCTTGAGGTGCATCGTATCCATTGACTTTATCATCTTTATCATCTGTTCAACATCTTTTCATGTATTTTCACAGAAGGCAGAACAATATGGACACCACAGTCCTAGAGCCATACTTTCTGAGGCCAGAGTCTCATTTATCTATTTATTTACACACATATCAGCAATTAACACTAGGGTAAAGATGGAGAGCTGTTTGATTTTTTACAAAGCAGCACATTTAATGCTTGCCTTAGGTACTTTAGATAGATCCTGAGGATGAAAACCCTACAGGAAAGAGAAATCTCCAAGAGTAGTGTCTGAACCCAGTTGAATTTATAGCCAGAATAGCCTATCATATTGTATCCCACTAAGAAATGTGTAAAAGTTCTAAGCTAAGAAATGACTGCTAAGCTTCCTGTAAATAAAACCAATTGTCACAAGAGTAAGAAATATGCAATTTTCCCATTTCAAAGAAATTCAGAAATAATGCAATTATTACCACAATCTCTTTACAAAAATTTTTGGGTAAGATATGGTCTTATTGGATGCAGGTGTACATATATGTATATAAATATGTATATACACACATACATACATACATAGGATTATATAAATAGATGAATAGATTGATGAATAGATAGGAGATGATAGATGGATAGGAAGGAAGGAAAGAAGGAAGGAAGGAAGGAAGGAAGGAAGGAAGGAAGGAAGGAAGGAAGGAAGGAAGGAAGAAGGGTTGGAAGAAAGAAGGGTTGTTTCCTCAAGTTCTCCCATTTTGTAGCTTTTTGTATTTTAATGGTATTTGTGATGTTACAATTTGGGTAGCACGTTGTAAATCAAAATCCCCAAAGAGATAACTCGGGCATAGTGGGATTACGCTCCATTGGATTCAGATTGAAATTTATCTCTGCCTGAGAAATTAATTTTCCTTCCAGCACTTCCCTATGTCAAATTCACTAGGCAGAGGCAACTGCACGTCTGGAATTGAGGCAGCTATTCCTCTCCAGGCCCATCTTGTCCAAAAATACACCTGCACCAGATCCTTCTCCCTAAGCATTCCACACATACCACTATTAAGTCCTTGGTTCATTCTGTTAATTTTTTACTTGTTCATCTGTCGGTTGGTCCAAGATTTCTCTTCCTGTGCTCTGAAATTCAGGCCCATGTCTCCTCAGCTTGATTTTTGAATGTTTGCTCCATATAACCATAGCCACAAAAAAGTCATATTAAATACATGTCGGTGATAAGAGCTGTCCTAAGGATACATGACAGTCACTGATTGCCTTCTGTGAAGCTTGGTTAAGAAAACTATAGTTGGTTAAGAAAATAAGGATTAAGAGAAGTCCAATTGTCTAGCATCTAGGATTCTGCTCAGAGCTAATTTTCTAGAACTAAATTCCTCTAGGTCTGCTTCTCTGGGGGCCCTTTTGTGACCTCTGCCTGACCCTAGCCCCAAAGCCTTTAGTCTAGGTCTTTCTATAGTAAGATTTAATCCATAGAAAGTAATTCTGGTTGGCTTTGATCTTGCTGAAAAGTCTCCAGCACTTTGGGATTCTCTGGTTTTATCTAAGATTTTGCCTATTTTAATTTTTTTCCCATACGTGTGAACAAGGATGCATATCACACTGTCATCACTGAAATAGCATTGGAGGAAAGGTTATCAATCATCTTTGCTTTTATACGTCTTTGTACAATAATGTTCGATTTGTTGCAGGGAGATTGTATTACTATTTTAGTTTCAAAAACTCGAATAAAAAAACTTTAAAAATTAGTCTTTGTATTTTTGTAGTCTTTAGGATGAACTTAAATCTGTCTACATTTCTCTCACCTTAATATTAATAAAGTAAGAGACAAACTTAGTTACACAGGAAATAATTTTCCTCCAAACAATTCAACTTGCTACTCAGAATATTTTTAATCTACACAGGCTAGCTCTGAAAAATAGCTGGAAATCTTTCCTTTGGGGCTTCAGCATGGAGAGTCTCCAATGACAAATTCACCCCAAAAGCATGATGACAACCAATGACAGCTACTGGCAATAGAAAGGCCTCCCTCAACCGCCCTCCATCCTAACCTAAGATGAAATTCCCCATCGTGCCAGCTGACCCACTCTTTTCACCTCCTCACCAGATTATAAGACCCATTCTCCCACTTCTAACCACATGTGCCCCCTGGGCCTTCCAAGGAGACATCACTTCATTCTAATTTGGAAAGATGATATACACTACCATCTTATTTAGGATACAGTTACGGCAGAACTTCTCATTTCTTTGGCCAGATCTCCACAAATCCCTCTGAAAGTTACCCTCAGCATATCCCAGACACTTGTGCACACACTTGCTATGTTTTAAGGTCTCTTTTCCTTAACGATATTATTTTTGTAAAGTAACAACCATGCTTGGGATATTTTCCAAAACACACATTTGACTTCCACTAGGCAAAACAGGGAGAAGAGCCCCAATTCACAAAGGTTTCTCTAGCTCTATCACTAGCTTTCTGTGTCTTTAGGGAAAGCTTTGGGGCTGTCTGAGTTTCAATACCTCCAGGAGTGAAACATGGGTGGCCAGCTGACCTCTAGGGCCACTGAGTGCATTGATTTGAAAGTTTGCTGTCAGCAGGAACTCCTTAGGAGCACAGAATGGAGAGTTTTCATTCTGGATTATCACAACCTAATTAAACCAACCAGAAAATAAATAAGATTTACACTCTCACATTACAACAACCACTGACTACTATTACATATTGTAATATGTAATATTGGAACCAAGAACCAGGTGGCCAGGCCAGGAAAAAAGCACCTTTCTTTCTTCCTAGTATCACAGATCCCAAAGTCAGTATTTAACTGCATCACTTACGTTGATAGTATGTGATGGGCTTTTCTGTTATTCTCGGCTAATTGCTCTTGGACTGACTGACCTTCATCTCATCAATGAAACTAGAGGCAGCCTAAGGCACTCCTGTTTCAGAAGAGTGGGTCTCAAGCTTGCACACCCCCAGATACACCACTTTATACAGGGGACTTTGTTCGCATTTTCTGGGGCCTTTCTGTTCTGGCTTTACTGCTCCATTTTTTGAGCATTATTATTAACACTTTGTTTAGGAATTTGTAGGTCCATATATCATATTATTTGATCCCCAGTAAAACATGTTAAGGGTTTATTATTATCTTAATTTTCAAATAAGCAACCAAGGCTCAAACAAATTAAGTGATTTTCCCAAGGCCACATTGTCAAAGTATAGGAATAGATTCTTTAACGCTGGTTGTCTAATCCAGGGACCAATGCTCTTTTTGTTATATCATGGTGTCTCCATATTTTAATAAGTTTTAAATTTACACCTTCCTTAATTGTGAGAGGGAGTATAGTAGGTAATGAGATCATGGCGCTTTACTCTATCTATCCCCTTTTAATCTGTCCAGAGACATGTATTTTAATCACCTACAATGAGTGATTGTTTGTTATATAATTTCATGGGCTAGATATAGACCAGACTAAAACATACTGAATTGCCCTTGGTAATTATAGCATGTGAGAAAAACCTATCACATTTGCTTCTCTCGACCTACTTTAATGAAGTGATAATGTTCAGTATTAGCAGTCACCCATCCAAATGCTCCCTATCTCCCATGCAAGTCTGTCTTAGCCAAAATACTGTCCAGATAATCAGAGGTGTTTTCATTTATCTCGGTAAAGCTCAAATCATGTTGGTGCTTAATTTTGTGTAGCTATTACCCAACTGTCCTATTCCCCATGATACATTTGAAAACAATTGCATAATTTTCCAATTTCCCTGCATGATTTTGTACTCAGGGGAGAATATACCAAACATGTACTCTAGAAGGCAATACTTTGACCTTGGCAAGCAAAGTGAGATAGATGAAAAATAGCTACTCTTCTCAGCTACATCATGGTCACCTCTGCTAAGGAACCACTAAGTGGCTCCATAGAGCCCCTCCCATCACTAAGGAGACCTGGACCAGAGCTTCCAACCCAGGCTGGGGTGGGGGGAGTAAGAAAATCACCAAGAGCACTGGCAGAGTTCTCCCTGGGACGTGATACTCATAAGTTGCCCTAAGAAAACTAAATTTGTAGATTCCTCCTTTCCTACCCTAAAACATGAAAATCGTGATCTAGACACCGAGGTAAGCACCAGAGCTTGCCTGTAGGATATTTTGAAAAGTGCATTATCACGAGTAGACTCTCCTCCATCAAGTAATTCTTGATTAAGGTGGTTTCCCTCGCACCCCTTTCCTTTGCCTCTCCGGTTTACATAAACTAAAACAAGCCAGAAGTCAGGGTCATACCCTATTTGACAATGCAATATTCACAGTGCAGTCAAAACAAAATGCCCTGGACATAATATCTAGGTTCTAATTCCAAGTCTGTAATGAATCTGCAACCTTGGGCAAGATGGGGACCTTCTCTATGCTTTGTTGGCTGAAGAGGAGTAACACTGATACTTCTTTTTTTTTTTCAAGGCATTGGGAAGTTCTAGGACAATAGATTTGTGAATAATCTAAAATGTACAAAGCACAATGGAAATATAAATTATTAAACAAAATCCTTAGCCTACTGATTCTGACCAAATATGTTTTGCTGTACCTTTGCTTCCCTTGTCACTACAAGTGAAAAGAAAAGAAGAGTCGGTCTATCAATGCCACTAGAGGATGTCCCCATCATCAGTTGTAACTAACACCTCCTCTCCAAATGTGTACATAGCACAGGGATTCCAGGAGCTGCACAGATATGGGAGTAAATCCTGCCCCAGTCTCTTCCCTACTGTGTAACCATTGTCAAGTTGTTTCATATATCTGAGCTTCAATTTCTTCATCTGAAAATGGGGTAATATATTACCCTGTAATGTATTACGGTAAATCTCATCTCAAAGGATTATTATAAGGATGAAATAAGGAAATGCATATAAAAATATTTTACAGAAAACTTGGCACATAGCAAGTGCCTAGTAAACGTTGTAAATATTATCTCTTAATGTTTCTTTCATATGATGTAAATAGGATCTGCTGGAAATAAAGAGTTCTAGACTCAATCGAATTTGGAAGATACTGGTTTAAATGAGTTCTAACATGTAGACTTCTCATCTCAGAGCCATTAATGTGCTAACATACAGGGTAGCCATTCAAAAAGGAGACAAAGTGTCTAGCATTTTCCCAAAGTATTTGAAGATTAGCAAGCACCCTTTATTTTTGCAGTATATTTGTAGGACAGGGTTTTTGTGGATCATACTTTGGGAAATTTTGTTCTCACAAATCAGATACTCATAAAATTGTGGTGACATCCCAGGATGTTATTTGCTTTGGAGGCGAGGGAAGAAGGTAGATAAGGGTATACACGATACAAGATGAGCCACGTATCGATCATTGTTGAAACTGGAAGATGGATACATCGTTCATTATACTTTTCTTTCTCTTTTATCTATTTATGGAAAGTTCTATTAAGTTTTTGTAAAGATATTAAGCAAACCAGAAAACTATGTACACACACACACAGACTCTAAAGGAATGGCTAATCTCCTGAGGTTCACAGACCCACTCAAGCAAAGGTAAGTTATTTGTTTCTCTCTCTTACTTGGAAAGGAAACTCTTCATGTACCTGAAAGAACCTGAAGAGGTCCCCTGTGGTGTCAGTAGTCATGGAGAATCCAGCTAGCTGAATTGTTATTCATACATGCCTACCAGATGTGCTACTATAGTCAAAATCAACCAACGTCTTGGCAGGAGGAAAACCAGAATCAGTCCCTGGATGACAGAGCTTTGAATATATCAAACTCTCAATTGGCCTGGTGTAATAATTAGTAGGTTTGACTTGAAGACTCACGAGCATCTTTCATTTTAACGAAAACTGTATTTTGGGAATGCCAAGGTTTCTAGCTGCCAGGGAATCCCAAGGGACTTATAGTTGGTCTGGAACTTATTTCACTTGCCACAGGGCCCAATTTATTATATTAAGAGAAATATTTCTACTGACAACAATGAAACCACCAAGCAATGATCACTTTTTGGCTTTTTAGACAAATTTTCCCTAATCGCTCTTTTGTTCTAGATGTCATTATTTTAAAAATTATCTCATTATTTTTAGTCATGCCCAATTAAAGGTGCTCACATATTTGCATCATGTAGTTAATGGTTTAAACTCACTTTGGGGTATGAACCAAATACTATTATTGTTCATTTAACCTTTAGAAAGTTCACAGATAGCTGACACATCTGTCACCAAGATTTGTGTTCACGATTAGTCATTTCCCAACTAGACCACTTCATGGTCTCCTGGCAGTCCTTTTTATTCATTTCTTCTGTGTTTCCAGTCCACTCAAAATTTATAAGGTGCGTAAATTTGTTTCATCCTCCAAATTTCCTGTTTCCACTCTCCCTTTGGTCCAGCATAATGACTTTCCTCCTCACCTAAGCGTTACCTTTGAAACTAAGGTAGCCTTTTCTTATTTTGCTTCTGTTGTATAATCCAAGAGAGAGAGAGAGAGAAAAGTAAGGAAAACAAAAGCTATTCCATTGGCTTATAAGTATAATGGGTCTCTATTTTCCTCTTTACAAAAGACACATTGATTCGGGTTACCCTGGTTTCATTTCTTATTCTCCAAAGAGTCCTGATAAGGGGCATTTTCAAGATGCTTAAGCAGGAAGAAAAAGATGAAGTAATTCAGTTGTAAGAATCAGACTGCTTCTGCCTGCGTGGGGTCCACATCTGGGAGACTACAGCTAGGACAGGACAATAATCTACACAGAAACTATAATGGGTGGGCACATTATGAGCATAGGAAGCCCACACTACTTTCACTGAAAATGGGGTTGGTCCGAAACCCCAGAGAGGTGAGCAGATACTGTGATTAAGGCATCAGGAACAAACCCTGCCTCCCTAATCAGGTGACGCTGCCAATCAGTAGAAGACCCTTTGCACCACTTTTTTCAGTTATAAAAATACTTTTCTCGCCAGTCCACGCTCACCTCTGCCCGGCACCTCATCTGTAAGAGAACAAGGCAAATTACAGATGTGGAGTGAAGCTGTCCCAGATGGAGACTCAGACGGACCTCCTTTAACCCTCACTGTATCCAGACCAGCTTTCACAAGCTCCTGTCCTAAAGGAAAGGAGTCCCTTACACACTAGACTGACATGGGCATCAGAGGATGGTGGAAGTGCGGGTTTCCAGCACCCTGTAGTTGGTAACTCTGCCATAGATTGGGATAATTCAACTAACGTATTTTACTTCAATATTCATAGGGTGCATCATTATTTGGATATTCCTTATTAATTACTTTCTTCTGACAAGGTACATGGGGGTGGGGTTGGGAGTCCAGAGAACTAACACTTGTCAGCTAACTTCCCTGTATGTGCCAGACCATATGGGAGCACTTTAGATGCACTCTTCATTTCCAAAAGGTGTGCCATTCCTCTTGTAGAGAAGAAAAATTGAGTTTCAAGGAGAAGCATACCACTGGTAAGTGGAGAGATTCCAAAACTAAATTCAGATCCTAATCATACCCACCACGCCCCAACACACATACACACTAGGACAGGGATTGGGATGGACATTGTCATTGCGGACGGCTTCTCAGTGGATTCCTTTCCTTCTTCCCAGATGCAATTAGTGTTGGAGATTCGAGCTTTCTGGATGCATATCATCCTGTTCCCTTCCTGGATATTCTATTTTAGTTCGGGCCCTTTTTCTTATCCATCCACCTCCATAGTCTCCCAACTCATTTCCTTGTGTTCTACTCCTACACATCACCTAGAATAAAATGCAAAACCTCTAAGACTAACCCAGAAGGTCCTCTAGGATGTGCTCCCTACTCATCTGCACAGCCTAATTTTCTCCTACACACCCTTTGATCCAACTAATACAAACTGTTCTCTATCCTGCAGGCATGCCTCTGCAGGGACCAGCCCCTCCATCTCCTCCTGGGCCTGAACACCTAACCCACCCTCTAAGTTTTTACTTCCTCCTTGAAGCCAGACGGTGTACCCATCCTCTGATGCTGCTTTCCCTATTAGACAATGAGCTCCTTGAAGGTTGAGTTCATATGTTTTTCAACATCACTACCGAGTCATGGGCTGGAACAAAGTCACACAACTAACCGGAGGCAGAACCCAGTCCTGGAAACTCCCTTAACCAAGTTCTTTCCAATAAGCCTGTTGCTTGGGGGTTTTGCTGGAAACATGACAGGGATTTGTACTATTCTCTTGTGCTATTTAGGACAGCCAAAGCAAACTAAATCCTAGAAAGTGTCTCCTTCACATATATGGGAGGATAATCCACTTCTGGATTATCTATGGCAGATCAGCTTGTAGATTTGTGAAGTTGGAGGATTTCATTTAGAGTATCTGATCAACAGCAGTGTGGGATGATAAAAACCGTCAATCAAATAACAGTTTCTCAGGGAGAGAAAAAAACCAGTATGATGTTGGTTCATAAGCAAGTCTTCCCCAGTTCTCTCATGGCCAATCCGCCCACAGACGAGACTCCTTAATTTAACTAAACTGCTCTTCCTGCCAGGTTTCACATCCTTCACAGTGGCATGACAAGTTCAAAAAATGTAACATATTATATATCAGGATCTCCTTTCCAATAATTACACATTCCAACTAACTACTCTGGACATAGTTTTCTCTGTTTTAGGGAAACTAACCTGAGTGCTCATTTCTAGACTTCCTGGCTCATTTTCTGAAATGAGTGAAAGATAGGGAAGCTACTGAGCAAATATCTGAGTTGACTTGGGAGAGAAGGCAGAAGGAGGGACAATTGTAGGTGGGAGAAAAATATTCTCTATCTCATTGCAATTACTTAAGCCAGAATTTTTTTTTTAATCAGAAAGGACATTTCCTTTTCCTTTGCTATCCATTATCCACATGCAATTAATTACCAACTCTTGTCAATCTTTAATTCCAAAATACTTCTAAAATCCATCTCTCCCCCTGCAACCCAGGTACAACTTTTCAGACCCTCTTCAGTCCTCACCTAGATTAATTTTCCCCCTACGCCTTCTTAAAACCATTCTTCAATGCTCCTCAAGCTGTGAAGTGTACAAAAACATCATTAGATTTCAATCTCCCAGAGATTTAAATGGGTACCGCTCCACAGAGAGTCAGATGTGGGAGGTATGAGTAGGGCCAGGTGATTTACATTTACACAAGCCTCCAAGGCAACTCAATACAGGTGTCCCAACTGCTGTGTTTTGTGTTTTGTGGTCCAAAATGGAACTCTGAAAACAATCCTCATGTACTAAAAACGCTTAAAGATTTTCCCACAGTCAACTGGAAACAAAAGAAGCTGTTGACCCTGAGATCATGATCTTCAAGGACCTTCATGAATTTACAACCCCTTCCCTGTCTCTATACAACTTCTTAGAGCCTCTGTAATATATCATGCCTTTGCATGGAGTGTCCTTTTCCTCACAAAGCTCTCTGGTTTTGAAGACCCTTCCAGCAATTTCTTCTGACCAACTCCTATGGGAAATTTCCTCTTCCAGGACAGGTCTCATCCCTTCCCACACCAGTGTGGCTTAGGAGAGCCCTCCTATGCTCATAGAGCTCCCTCTCTCATAGCACTCTCCACAAGGTATCGCAATCATCCTTCACTCATCTGTTTTTCCACCGGACCATGACCTCTTTTCATATAAAGAGTGTGCATTCTTTTCAGCATAGCTTCCTGTGTAGTAAATACTCATTAAATAATGTTTACTTTAATCTATCTTCAAAGGTTATCACCTCAACACACCCCCATACAACTGATTCCCTTATAACCTAAACAGAGTTATGACTTGATGCACCTGGTCTGGGACCTCCGGGCTCTATAAAAAGGGTGGAAATTGATTCTTAATTCCCCATCCCATTTGTAAATTGAGCAAGGAAGTAAAATTATTCGAAGAAACCTAGAGTAGGATTTTAAAGCAAGCAAGAGGGAAGGAGAAAATTTAAAGACAGAACAAATCTCTCTGTCAGCCCCTACAGCAGTGAGAAGTGCAGGCTCTGGAGGCAGCGTGAGAGAGCTGGAACCCCAACTCTTCCACTGACTGTGTGACTTTTGAGCAGGTTGCATAAATTCTCTGCACCTCAGTTTCTTCATAAGGAGCAAAGTATATCCCCCTCGAGGTCTTAAGACATGTAAACAGTAGAGCAGATTTTTGTGAGACTTTTTCTGTGAAGTGCCAGAAAACACATACTTTAGGCCCTTCAAGACAATGTCTCTCTCAACAACTCAAAAAGGGAAGCAGCCACAGACGATATGTAAACAAATGAGTGGTTGTGTTCCAATAAAACTTTATTTACAAAAATAGGTGGTGGGCCAGATTTGACCTGAGGGCTGTATTTTGCTGACCTCTGCGCTAGAGCAATGCTTGTCACATGTTAAACTTAATAATATTGTAGCTGCTATTATTTCCCTTGGAGAAATTTAATACCTGGCAAGTAACTTGAGTTTCGACTTTTTACACAACCTTTAATCATATGGCTCTCACTACAATGAGAACACACCTCATCTATTTGCATTAACTAGAATCAATACAAAATGGGCCGCCATCTAAGGCTCACAAGCTCAGATGATTTCCCACCACTACCCATTTATACTGATCATCTGAAATAAAATGAGTAGAGTATTTTCTGGGAGAATATATCTCCCCCTCTAACCTCAACCATTCTGAAACTTAATTTGAAAAAACTCATAAGCCACTGTAACAGGAAACATGTACTGATAGTAGCAGCCTGACTCATGTGAATGATCTTATTCATTTGAAGATCATTTATATGGAGTGATAAACAATTTTAATTAATAGTTGTGCTAAATTAAATTAAGACAAAACTGAAGACAACCAAGACCCTAAACGGCTGAAAATGGAATAAATAACTCCCTTTCTTCCCACCAGGATCACATGTATACTTACAGTGCCAAAAATATGTATGTCTCTAACCTTCAGAATTATTCAGTTATTTCCAAACAGCAAGCCATGTCATTGACTCCACTACCTAGGAAATGTAGAGTACCCAAGGGGTGAAGCCAACAGCTAGATGTTGTCGTTGGGGATTTGAGCAACTAAACTGTGAGTACAATCATTTAACCACTTCTGGTATTTTCTCTAGGAGCTAAAAATAAATATATTTTTAAAGGTATTTAAAGAAGTCACACCTGCCTCCTTTTTATATCAACGTTTGCATGCAAACTTTTTGTAGAGTTTGTCTAGAAGTTGTTACTCTGTGCCCACATAGTTACCAGCTAATTAGCTCCTCCAAGGGTCTGTATCCACCTGCAGGCCCTGAAATAGGAAATTGCCCCTCCTGATCCACTCTTTCAGTGTATCTCCACTCTACCTCTTGTTTCTGCCTTACCCACTCAAGCCATTACACTCCAGGGGCTCTGACTGTGACCATGAACATTTTTGAGCCAGTTGTTTCTTACAGAGGTACCTACCTGGTCTTCTGGCTCCTGGGCTAACCTGACTTCATGCTACCAGTCCACACGCCTTCCATTGCAGGCTCCTCACTGGGGCTTGCCCAGATACTTCCGCTAACAATAACAGCAAACGACTCAAAAGAGGTGGCTGGGGTCTCGTCTCACCCTGAACCATCTTCTTCGTCTTCAGAGAGGTATCATCTTTGGAAAGCGCCTGGTTTCATCCCCATCCTGAGCCAAGGGCTTCATCTATTCCCCACGTTCAGGCTCAACCACAGAATTGCATTCTCTTTTGGATGGATGCCCTGCCAATTCCCCCGTGGCAGCAAGTTCCTGCAAACTCCTAGTTTGGAAGTGCTTGTAGAATCTTCAGGCTTGGTCCTATATTTAGAGAAGGGTGCCAGTTTCTCTACTCCCTGGGAGTGTTGAGAGTGATTCTGCTTTAATACTATTATTCCTCACTTCCAATGCTTTAAAGCTTTTTATCAGTCTGGGCTCATACACGGCTTTGCTTCTACATGGACGGAGTGTCAAAATCCGTAGATTCAGATCTAATTCTAAGCAGTTTGGATAAATCCCACATGCTTGCTGCCAAATGTGGTTCATTTGTCAAGTGGATCAGATGCTTTTCTTTTCCCCTAACAAAATTAGATTTTGTTCATTTGGGTGTGCGTGTATGTGGGAAGGGTGGGTGTTACAAGTGGATGACTCCTCCAAAATAGAAAATACTTACAAAAGTGTAACTCTTGGTATTAAGGGAAAAAAGTCCTCCTCTCTGAACAAGATAGCTCTGACACCTACTAATACAGCTGTATGTGAGGAATATGTGACTCACCCAACAGCCTCTTGTCCCCTTCCTCTGGTTTCTCAGGGAGGAGACTGGGAGCCTTGGCGCCAGCATTCCACAAGGGGCTGTTTTCTTAGATGTCTCCCTCCAAAACACCTGGTGCCACACTATCCCTCTGCTCTGAGGATGGAACCCAGCTTAGAGCGTATATATTCTTCAGAGTTCCCCAACCTAATGAATACATATATGTTGAAAGTTGTACCGTCTTTAAAAAACCATTCAAGGTTATGGTGGCGACCAGCAATTTGGCGGTGGGGCTACTGGCTTGACATTGGACATCCCTCCAGTTTCTTACCATATCCCTTATAGCTTTTATATTTCTTGCCATTTACTCCTTTTCACAAGAAGAGTACATAAAAGTCAACTCTTTGGCCTTCCGGGCAATAGGTCTGCCTTGTTTTCTACAAAATTAGTTATTGAATCGAAGGCTCTTTCTGCTTTCACTAACCTTTTTTTCTACAATGGCATTTACCCTCACTCCATATAAATCATCCTCTGACAGTTTGGCAGAATTTAAGACATTTTATTCTGTAGGCAGTACAATATCCCACTCACTCTCCACCTCTTCCTCTCTACTTCCTCTTCCTTGTTGCTCCCTCATGTGCACTAACTTAATGGAAAAGCACTCCCACTGGCAGATTTGGGGTTCATATTTTTAAGAATCATTAAAGATGGCAATGCGTTTTTCCCTGGAAAAAGAACTGAGTTACCATTCAGTTCGAAATAAATATAAGGCTTGATTCTCCAAACAATTAAATTTCTAAGAGTTAAATAGCTGGGTTTTACTGTGTTATATATTCCTATTCCCTCATTCTACTTGGGAAAAAAAGATCAAAATATTTTTGGATTTTATTATGATTCTTGACACCCAACATTTCAAGTTATTAGGGCATTTCTATTCTTAATCCCCATTTCACAAATTCATGCACTTATTCATTCATTCATTCACTCATTCGTGAGACAGTCATATTAAAACAGCTACATAGAAACAAGTGGATTTAAAATAAAGCATAAACTAGGGATCTAGCATTTTACACCCTTAATTCAGTACTTTATTCCATGCTTCCATATCTTTCCCAATTCAAACCTGAAAGCCACTCTTTTGATTTCAACCATTCAATGTCTGAGTGCCTTTCCTGTGCCTGGCATAGAACCATGGAAACAGCTACCAGAGTCTAAAGGAGACTAAGCATAGTGTCTGCTCAAGGTTTCAGATTATCTCACGCAGCCTTATCAGCACAAAATATGATATGTCTATCTTCTAAGCTAAAGTAAGCTTAACTGAATTTGTTGAAGTGTTTGGGGACTACACAGAGCTTTCTCAAATCAATGGAAGCCCCAGGGAATGGTCAATCATCCAACAACAGCCCAACCCTCAAGGGCTCATTCTTTTCCTCCTTTATTCTACCCTAAGTTTTCTCTTTCCCTATCAGTACTGGTAACAATTCTGGTGCCTCCCAGCTCCCAAAGTATCACCAAAAAAAAAAAAAATGTGGAACCAGAGCATGTAGAATCACTTCTTAAGTCATATTTTTCTCCCAAAATTTCTAGTATTTACTCTTCCACCTGCCCCTGCCCTCCCCCCACTCCCCACCAATAGCTATGCTAATCGTTTCTTAATAGATGCTTTTCTAAGCCACAGGAAACACTACACCCTAGTTAAACAGTTAAAAAAATGACAGGATGGGTCTATCTTCAGGAGCTTCTGTACAATGTCAGTGTTAAATTCTACCTTCTAGATGTTAATTGGAATGTTGTTTTCTACTCCCCTCCATCATTCACTTCCATAATCATGCCTTCAAAATCAAAACGAAACAAAAAATCCTTCACTTCATTTTCATCAGGTCTTTTGAAACAGGCAATTTCTCCCTTAACGTCCATTCTTTTCCTACCTGCTTCACTTGAAAATTCCAATCCCCATATATCAGGTATACTTTTAGGTTATTTTTAACTGCCTATTTTTTAAAATATCTTCACCTGTGCTCTGGACACCAGGGTCAACATATCCCAAATTTGATTTGTTGTCTGCCCCCATCCCTCTGCCCTCTTGCACGATGCAGTCACCACTAACCTCACCGTTTCCTGAGCAGATGCCCCCCTGTCATCCTTGGTTCCTTCACCTCCCACACAATCAATTGTCAAGATCTCCCACTTAAAATATTTTAAACCTATATTTTCATCTCCATGTCTGATATTTTCATCTCCATGTCTGATACCAATCCTTAATTCAGGCCCTCATAAACTGTCATGTCTTTATACAGCTACCCAACTGGTCTCCCAACCTCTACTCTTGAACCCTATCGCCACGCAGAACAATCTACTCTCCACACTGCCCTCAGACTGGTCTTCCTAAAAGTCATAAACCTCATCACACCCTTCCCAGAGGGTCCCCATCCCTTTAGAGGTAAGAATCACATAACATCACCGACAAGGCCCTTGGGGTCTGATCTGGCTCTTGCCTGACTACAATTTCTTGCCCTGCTTGTGACCACCACCAACCACGTTAATAGTAATGACCACAATTGCTAATATGTAGGGGCTGCTCCCTCCATTACTGTCTTGGTGCTAAGTGATTTATGTGGATATTTTCGCATCTAAGCCTCAAAAGGATCCTGTGATCAAGCTGTTGTCGCTATACCCACCTTACAGGCTTGCTGAAGGGCAGTGAGCTGTAGACACAGGCAGTCTGACTGTGCTCTGAACTTGTGTCCCCCTCCACCGTGCCATGCTCTTCCACACCTCTGTATTTTACTCATCTGCCTCAAAGTCCCTTGCTCCTTATTCTAACGATAATCCTGCCACTTTTGTCCGCACTCAGGTAAGCAGTCCCAAGCCCCACGCAGGCGTGTCACTCCCTTTGCTTTAATCGGAGAGTGTTTTACATACACATCTATTGAGCACTTATCATAAGCCCTTCACACTCATCAACCCCTTCTCCACCCTAACTCTGGAGAAAACTAATAGACAAAGAAACCCAAGGTACCATGTACTGAGGACTGAGGACTTGGAGGAGGGTCTGATCTCTATAAATCCTCAGATGGAAGGAGTGGAAAGATTATCAAAGGTTCTGGAAGGGCCTCTCCCTTCTTTCTCCCTCTTCTCTCACCAGCCGTTATCAGAAAGGTGGGATCAGAATTGTTGAGCAGGGTTTAGGGTCATAGCAGAAGAGGAAGGTGAATGGAGCAGGGAGCATGGGGGATCCCTGCCTAGGGCTTCAATGAAAAGAACTGCAAGGAAGATGGCCCTAACCCAATCCTCCTTGGATTAGGAAAGAAGACCGGATGGACAGGTCTTAAAGGCCAGTTTGGACCTAGTATTTACATGCCTGCCCCCTTGCATTAGTTCTTCAGGGGCAGGCATCTGCAACTGAAATCATTCCAATTTATTCTTATCTGCATTTCTTTCACTTGTAAACCTCACACGGTATTTGTTGAAAACAATGAACAAAAGAAACAAAAAGGTAACGGAAAACAAACGAAAAATACTTCCATAGAGCTATTTTCACTAAATTTGTTTCTTGAATAATTACAGCTCGTAATAAATACCCTGTCACCTCCACTGTTAGTATGTACAGCTTCATGAGGAAAATCCATGTGGGTAAAATTATTACCGGTAAGAATTGCTTTTGCCCTCAAATTCGGAGACACGAGAGAGTTTTCCATTTAGGGGTTTGAGGCAAAATTGATTTCCCTAGAGGACTGCTCTGTGGAATCACTACCGTTAGTATGACTCTTTGCCAACATCAGAAGAGAATGGTTACAAGAATCAGAAGCAGAGGGTCGCCTGGGTGGCTCAGTCGGTTGAGCATCCGACTTCAGCTCAGGGCATGATCTCACAGTTCGTGAGTTCGAGGCCCTCATCCGGTTCTGTGCAGACAGCTCAGAGCCTGAAGCCTGCTTCAAATTCTGTGTCTCCCTCTCTCTCTGCTTCTCCCCTGCTCATGCTCTGTCTCTCTCTCTCTCTTTAAAAAAAAAAAAAAAAAAAAAGAACCAGAAGCGGATACCAAAGAACCACAGTCCCAACAATCACCCACCTGAATGAACCCCAAAACCCACCCTGGCCCTACATTAAGAAATAATAATGATGACATAATGAAATTAAATAACATCCTAATAAATAAAGTAATTAAACATTTTTTCTCAGTATCTCAGACTTCATACTTTGGGGCATGACAATTAGGTTTTAAATTACAATAAAAAGAAATTCCAGGGAGGCTCATCCTGGTAATAATATTCCTTACATAGTATCCTACAATCTAATTTCCACTTGGCCATTGGCATTCCCCAGCAAATCCTGGCTGAAGGAAAAAGAGGGAAAATGTACAAAATATAAAAATATAATATAAAGAGAAAAGTGTAGTCACAATCAAACATCAACAGCAGTGAAGAGGCAAATAAGTGAATAATTATGTCCATGAGTGATGCCGTGCCCATCTTCATACCTCTTGATGGACTTCCAGCACAGCAGAAGACTTCCTGACTGTGGTTACAGTGTGCAGCCTAGATACAGGAGAAGAAAAACACAACTTAATATATATACGCACACACATACACATACTATGTATACACATCGGTCTTGTCTATCATGAAGATTATACACACAAGACTTGAACTAGAAAGAGAAGGCAAATAATAAATCACTTTAAAATATTCAAAACCAAAGGGCACCTGGGTGGCTCAGTCGGGTGAGTGTCCGACTTCGGCTCAGGTCATGGTCTCACTGTTTGTGGGTTTGAGCCCCACGTCTGGCTCTGTGCTGGCAGCTCAGAGCCTGGAGCCTGCTTCTGTTTCTGTGTCTCCCTCTCTCTCTGCCCCTCCCCTGCTTACACTCTATCATTCTCTCTCTCTCTCTCTCTCTCTCTCTCTCAAAAATAAATAAACATTAGAAAATTGTTTTAAATATTCAAAGTCAAGAAATCCCTTGAGTGGAGCTTTCCAAAACCAGACCACGTATTCATGGCACATTCCGCGTGGCCTAGTGAGTTTTCTGTCCCTAGAACAAACTACATTGCCTACCTATCTACCAACCAGTCAGTTGGGCCCTGTATCTTACCTACAAAGAGTGAAGGACAGCATTCAAATTAAGGTGGTGAGGGAAGGTTTATTACAACGGCAATGCCAGAATTTAGTACTTTTTTAATACTTTATCTTTACTAAACTATTAGGAATATAAAATGCCTCCGTCCTTCGCTATGTATTCCCCGTGTCATTTGAACGTTTTTATTGCATCTAAGATTGGCCTAGCTCCTGAAGTCTGGTTTCCCTGTCACTGATGTAGATGACCTCAGTGGTCTCTGTGTAAGTGGGGTGAGAGGCTTCTGAACTATTAATGTTTTCCTTTTCCAGGCTCTGGGTCACCGGCTTTCAACAATGGCTGGGTACGAGAACCATCTGGGAGAGCTAACTAATCAAACTAATGAAGGTCCAATCCAGACCAGTGGAAGCCAAATCTCTTTCCAGGGAGCATTAGCTTTTTTTCCACGTTCCCCAGGTGTCTCCAATACACAAACAGGGCGGAAAAGCACTGTTTGCGAAATACAGGAGACCTCATCTGGATACCCAGATGAGATGAATAAGAGACAGCCTGTCAAAAAGGGCTCTTGGCCATGCTTTAGTTCATCAGCTTCTACCAAAATCTCAAGAGGACTCAATTCAGCGGGGGGAATTAGTTAACTTTAAATGAACTGTAAAAACCACTCAAAATTTACTTCCACAAGCTCATATTCAACACATTAGCTTTCTTATTTGAATGCAAAATATTTCCCAAGAGGGTGTCCCATTATAAGCAAATTCATTCCAGAGCTCAGAAAAGGAAAAAAAAACAGGGATATCAATTAATCTAGTTTAAATTCAATTTAAACTGTTCTGGCAGAGCATTAACCACTCTGGACTGGCTTCTTACCACTTCGTCTCATTCTATAAGCATCTATGTTACCCACTTTCTTAGTTTTTTAATAACAAGAGCAACGACGACAAAATGTTTCCTTTTTCACTTCTTTGGAAGGTTCTATTCTGAAGAGAGCCTTCTAAAAATCGGCGACTCCTCACACCGCTTCTGCGTTCCTTTTCTAAAGATGTTCCAAACTTTAAAACCCAAGGGTTTTTTAGTGCTACGCCTGCTTTTTCCACTGAAAGCTGAGACCCCGGAGTAAGAAAACAGCACTTGTCCTTCAGCCAACCAACTGTTGTATTTCATAGCAACGGCTAACAGGAGCGGGTGAACTGAACTGACTCTTGGCTGGCTGGCTTTTCTGAAGGTCTGAGGCCTCGAGTCACTGCCTTCCTCATAAATTTCTCTCTTTCCATTATTGCGCAATTGAGTATTTATGTGCTGCCTACCCTGAAGAGCTAAGGCACAGAACACAGACTCAGTTCGAGGCAAGATTATGAGGTAGGTGCAATCTGCCTTCAGCTATTCCTGTCAAAGTCCCATCTCTTTCAGAGGAAGAAATGCCCATTATTTTCTCCCGCAACTGCTCTATGAAGAACACTCTCTCTAACCTGCATTCATAATAAAGTATTAATAGTTGATAAGGGAAAAGTGCTGTTACTGCCGAAATAGATGCATTTTAGCATTTGAGTTTATCCAATTCCACAGAAAAGGCATGAACCACCAACAACGTGAAAGAAAAACAAAACAAAACAAAAACCACGAACAGTTGTCACCTAGCCCTTTCCAAACATGCATTTGGTGTAATTCCTACAGTTTCAAATGATGGCTGTTACAAGCAGCTCGTCCCAATTTTAAGTTATAAGTAGTTCATTTGCCCGGATACAGAAAAATCAACCAAACACTGATCTTCTACTTCCAAATTGTGTATTTCTTCTCTTGTACCAGCAACAATGACAATACTGTTTCTTTGTGCTTTTTTTTTTTTTTCATTTGATCTGTACCCTGCATGGTGAGGACGTTAAAGGTCAAAACGTAACCACTTTGCTCCAGCACACTGAGAGAACAAGATAAAGACCCGTATCTTCTCAAAGCTAGTTCTACCTTTCTTCCCCCTTCTGTTTCCTATTTGATACAGGAAAATAGTATTGGGAAACAACCAGACATCCAGTGAGTAAGAATTAATGGAAATCAGAGAACCCATTCCTTCTCAACACCCCTCACCTCAGACCATGCATTCAGGTGCCTGATCTACACTCTACTAAGACTGGCCCTAACTGGACGCAAAGTCCACACATCACTCTCAACTCTTTACTCACATGGAGCCTTTGGGAACTATGGTGCTGGATCCCCAAACTCACCTGTTCATTTCGTAGCGGAAACAGTGTAGACTGTTTTGAAACCCAGGGGACCCGAATTGAAACCTCTGCTCTGCTACTTGCTGGCTGCGTAAACACAGGCAGCTCGCTTAACCTTAACCTTACTTGTTTTACCTTACCTCCATCTCCTTGTCTGACAAAGAGAAGGGACAACATCGGGCTCTTGTGGGAATAACACAAAGAACCTGAACAGAGAGCAGAATATGTCACCTCCCTTCTCTCCTTCCTTTGCCCGCCCAAATCCTAGAACTCGTAGCTAATGGCAGAAACATCTCAAACAGGAGAATCTGTTCTATTGTGAGAACTTAATTTTGGATCATTGCCATGTGGAACTGTACTCTTGGGGTAAAATGGATTTGGTCCTAGATAAGGAAGAGGGATGAATGGTGGTTGCTCAAATAGAGCATCCGTTTGGTATCATCTACCCATGACATTCAACCCTACATATCTGATGGCTTGATTTCAGGAATTTTGATGAACAGAAAATACAGTCCTCATTACACTACTCCTAAGTGATGAGCTCTAAGCCTAAGAAGATAGCATATCGGAGTGGCTTGAATCCCATAGGATTGTGAAACAGTATCATTCATTCCCAGCTTCCGAAATTTTACCTGAAGTCTTCCAAGGATTTCTTCTTGGTTGCTTTCAACCCACCAGTTTGGCAACAGGCAAATTTGTAATCGATGACCTGGTAAATGATGGGGTTGTACATTGCTGCTGATTTTGCAAGTAGGGTTGGCACCACAGACAGTTGGATGGGGATGGAGTCTGGCCTTCCGAAAGCTGACCACACAGAGACCACCGCGTAAGGAATCCAGGCGATCAGGAAGCCAGCGCAAATCAGCATCGCCACCTGGCGAGGGCAAGTAACAGAACAGAGTCAAAACACTGGGTGGAAATGAAGGGTGGGAGGAGGAGCGGCAGCCCAATTACACCCAAGAAAGTCTATTACCTTTTTCACTTATCTCGCCCATAGGAGAGACATTTCAGATGGACTTCAGAGATGTTCAGCCAGAAGAAGTTATTACAATGCCTTATCCCATTTACCACATCCTATCCAATCTCTACTCCAGAATTGGAATGTACCAAGAGACCCAAAGTTTAACCCTATAAACGCTGTCCGATTTTACATTGGGCATGAACTCATGCTAAGAAGACATCAGTGCTCCTGAAATTTCCAAGACTTCTCAACCCGCGTTGATGGAAAATATGTTCCATCGTATTTTCACAGAGGTACACGGACAATATGTTCACCTTGAAGAAATTTGAAATCACTCATTTGCCTCAGGAAACAGAAACTCTGCTCTTGTTGGAAATTTCAATATGAATCTTCTTCAGAGATTTCTATCAAGTGTTCCTTCTTTTGGCTCATTTTCTCAAGTGTGAGGCTCAGAGAGTGGAAATTCACTAGATATAAAGTAAAACAGAATCGCCAAGCTTTAACCAAAGTGACACAGTTACATTAAGCAAGACTTTTCCAGAAAGGACTTTTCTCTCTCACAAAATTATAATTACCTGGGGAGCCTCTAAAGTTTCAGATCAAAGAATAATTAGAGACAGGGTTTTAAAATGCTCTCACTAGTTTCTCACCATCTGCAACCCAGCCCCCCTACTGACGTAGCCCTAATTAGTGCCCTGTAACTATCTGCCTGACCCTATGGATTATCTCACTTGAATTCAACAACCCCTTTTTAGCAAGTGCCTTGTGTCAGACACAATGCCAAGCGCTAACGGGGACACTAGTACACCTTAGTGCCTGGCTGTATCCCTCTGGAATACAAACCACTGCAGTACACGGCAGAGTAGGATTTAAGTGCCAGCCCGGAGGAGGACCAAACTGCACGGCACGGGGCAAGTTCAGAACAGTTTCGCAGGAGACGTGGCATATAACCTGCATGTTGGTAAGTTAAAATAAAGGAATAGCAGTACGATCAGTGTGAGCAAAGGCACAGGTATGTGTGAGGTTTGTACAGAAACTAGCAAGCAATTCACTTTGGCACATGAAATGAGCCTGGAGAGAGAGACAACATGCGTATATTCAGGGGTGTGTGGAGCATATTACCAAGCGTGCACTTCACTCCATGTGCTTTGAGGCACTAGTAGGTTTTTGAGCGGGAGACTTAGTGAATGGAAGATTAACCTCTGCTAAATGAACTGGGGCAGGAAGAAATAGGAGGTAGAAAAATCATTGCTCATTCGTTGAATCAACAAGGGTGAGTAAAGCAGACACCATCCCCGGCCACACAGAATTTCCACTTGTAACAGTTTGTTTAGGCTGCAGCGTAAATAAGAAATAGAAGGGCTCTCGCTTCGAGTACTAACACTGGCAAATGAGGTCCGAGCTTTGGTGTCCATTTTAAACACGAACCGTTTCACGTCCTAATTGAGACAGAGGGCACGAACTTCGAAGTCTCTTTACACTATTATCTACCAGAGTATTTTTTTCTGTAGGAGAAATCATGAAACAATATTCACGTTAGGGCTGTGCAGTGGACGTCTGGTTTTGTTTATTTTCCTCTGCCTCGTATACCTTCTACTTCAGCATTGCCTGTATCCCTTCTACCCCTGTTGCATGGAGCTGGCTTCACATGACCCAAGTTTGAGCAGAGGCCTGCAGGCCCCTGGCCACCACAGCAAGAACAGGGATGAGTACATGGCCAGAAAGAGCATGATCAGACCCATCTTTGTGATTTTATAAGGGATTTGTAGGAAAAGTGGAGGTTCCTTTATCCTTGAGTTCCCCAAAACCCAGAGAAGATGAAAAGATGGAACTATCCAAGGCAGGCATCACCACCTCTTTCTCCACCCTCTTTTTTTTTCTTTTAATTTTTTTTTTAATGTTTATTCATTTTTGAGAGAGAGGGAGTGTGAGCTGGGGAGAAACAGAGAGAGGGAAACACAGAATCCAAAGCAGGCTCCAGGCTCGGAGCTGTCAGCACAGAGCCCGTCACGGGGCTCAAACTCACCAACGGTGAGATCATGACCTGAGACAAGTCGGACGCTTAACGGACTGAGCCACCCAGGCGCCCCTCACCCCCATCCTCTTATTCAAGAAGGAAAATAACAGCTTCCGGTATGAAGGTCATGACAAGCTAGCGTAGTGGATCAAGGATGAAGAATGGGACACAAAATGCTTTATTAGTAATAGTTAAAGCCACAACATTCATGCATGCTTTTTTGTTTTAGAAATTCAACTGGATAAGTTTTGTTTTGTTTTGTTTTGTTTTATAACAAAGTCATTTGAGCACATGTGCATTTCAATACGCATGAGAGCAGAGCTATTATATGCAGGGAATGGTCCTACCCCTACTTGACCTCCGAACAGCCAGCAGCAGGGTGTTTGCTCTGAGACCCCCATATTTGTGGGCCGTGTCAAGAAAGAAGTCTGAAACACCTACTGGAAGTCTCACGTTATAAAATTCCACCCAAGAAGTTCAAGGCTCATCTCTAAAAATGAACTGCCGCTGAGACACGCATCAGTTACATTCATTTCGTTCCATTTTACAAATAGAGTCTAAATCTCAGAACGATGAATGAAGTGAGCGCGGACTTCTTTCAAGTCCTGAGCCCTGTGTTGGGGTCCCGCAGCCTTCCTTTAGGGTCCTGATCCAAAATACTTGCCCGTGCTTAACAATTATCCACCAGCCCCAGATCACACATGCAATCCCGCTGCTTGCTTTCCCACCTCTCTGCAGAGGGTTCCCCGGGAGAAACCGTGTTTGGTTTGGTCTGGCCTGTGTGACTTCATTTGTAAATAGAAAGGATGCCACAGGGCTCAAAGTAAGGGCCTTTTTTCTAAATCCCCAAATAAACAATAACTGTATAAACAACACTTGCTTTAGCAGATGTCTGGGAACTTAACATAGCTCTTGCCTTTATGCTTTGGTGACTCACATGATGATTTCACAGTATTGCAAAGGCTGCATTCTGGGTTGCCGTCAAAGTCATGGACAAAAAATAGATTGGCACTCAGTCCATAATGTTTTCTGCATTTTATGTATCTTCTACTTTTATGAGAGTGTGCAATGGCAAGACGAAGGACTTCAAACATTAGCATTACGTTATCCTTTTTAAAAGAACATAGGCGAATTAACTGTACTGTGGTTTTTAAACACAGAGCAAATGCATCATCGTGGCTTTTCTGATTAGAATTAAGCTAAGTGCTTTAAATTGAATGACTAGAAATCAGGTTTAAAGCAGAAAGAGGGATAAAAGCCTAGATGTAAAAGCGCTGCAGAATGTTACTTATATGTTTGAAGTGAATACAAAGTTAACAGAAGCCACATTCATTTTTTACCATCTTCTCATGTTAAAATCTACTCCACAAAATATTAAACATTAAAACATTAAATATTAAAGGCATTTTAAGATACACCCTACAAAATTCTCGCATGTTACACTCATTTTCCCAGTGCTTTCTACTCAACATGGAACGTGTTTAATTTTTCATCAGCCTGTTCCTTGCTTTCCTCATTTCTGAGTGTATCCTCATTTCCATTTTCCAAATTTTCTTTTCCAGTTGTCCTTAAACCAGATCTAACACAGACACCTGTACCTGTCAGCTTTTTCTGAGTTGTTTATTTTTTAATCGCTTCACTTTTATTACTGCCTTGTGGTTTACTGGAAAACAGTAAAACTTCAGTTCTTAAATTAGGCAATTTTTGTGGGAGGAAATTCACAGAATATGTGTTCTGCTTCTAAAAAAAAAAAAAAATCACACATCTGCAACCCAGTTCACTTTAAACATACCTCGCTGCAGAGGACAAAGGGATATCTGTATGTTCCAGCTAAATTCAAGGGCATTAATTGAAGTGTCCCAGAAGCAGTACTGTCCATAATTGATCGATTCTAGGGAATCGATCAATTAAAGCAATAATAGAACGGTGGAATTGAAAGTAAATTCTCCAAGTTACGTAAGGCTCTATCTGTGGGTCCAATTCATCTTCACAGTCCAGCAGATATGGTTTCCAGAAAGGGGTGTCCTGTCCTCTCTGTGCTGAGGCAGCGTGCAAAAGTGCAAATATCACAGATGGAGAGGTACTCAGGTTTGGATTCCAACTGTGTTCGGCTCCATAGTGTGAGTGAGACAGAACCCCGGGTTCTCTGAGAATGCCCTTTCAGTTCCTTCCACCAGGCTCCTTTGCCCAGATATGAGTAAGCCTTCTCATTTTGAATCTGTGTACTACCTTGAACAATGAAATGGATGGTTGGGGCACCCGGGTGGCCCAATTGGTTAAGCGTCTGACTCTTGGTTTTGGCTCAGGTCCTGATCTCACCGTTCGTGAGTTCAAGCCCCATGTCGGGCTCCATGCCTAGCATGGAGCCTGCTTAGGATTCTCTCTCTCCCTATCTCTCTCTCTGCCCCTCCCCTGCTCACTCACTGCCTTTCTCAAAATAAATAAAGTTTAAAAAATAAATAAAAGATGTGATAATGCAAGAGTCAATGCCAGGTACGAGGCTACCACCCCCAACACGCAAGCAGCCTGCCATTGAGTGACACCACCGATGGCAAGGAGGAAGGAAGGTGATAAACTTAACCATGACCTACCTTCACTGGAACCTCAGCTCCTGACAGGTACAAAAATAAGGGTGGTGATAGCTTGCACGCCACCTTTGAAGAAATAGAGGAATTCAACAACCCTAAGCATGTCTCATTTGAGTTTCTTCCTCCATTCTCTTTAATCGCTAGAATGACAGCTAAGGCCAACCATCCAAGGCCCTTCTTCATGCACTTAGAAAGAAAAGAATTCTGACAGCTTTGATGTGTCCACCATCATGTGAGCCCTGGTTGTGAGCCAAGTAGAAAATATTGATTTGTACTTAAAAAAAAAAAAAAGACATACAAGAAGGAGGAGTGTTCTGCACTTCCCAGCTGCAACTTTCTCAAATCTTAAAATACCACTATTCTATAAACAAGCAAAAGCTGAGATTGAAAGGAGAGGATGTAAATTAGGTCATATCACTCTGTACATCTGTGTTTTGGGGTTTTGGTCTAAAACTGAACACAACATTCCCCAATGAGGCAGCGGCTGGCTTGAAGAACTCTCACTATTTGGTTCTGCAAAACAAGGGAGACTTCACTGGTCATTACAGATAAATCAAGCCCTTAAGGTGAGGAAACTGCTACTCAGAGGGAAAACGTACTGAGGTGGAGAGGTAAAGTGGTTTTAGCAATAAGAGTGATCGCCATGGGTGCTTAATCCACCAATCTAGCCATTTTGATACAACCTGAGAGTTTTAGAAGGTAACTTAGATAGCATTTAACTCCCCTCTCCCACCTTCTCTCGCAGATGAGAAAACCGAAGCCCAGCCAGGTGAAGTGGTTTTTCCGAGGTGAATCAGTTAAGATTCTGAGTTGCAAGTAACAGAACTTGACTTTGGTCAAGGGAGACAGAAAAGGAATGGGCTGATTAGGACAGAGTGTCACTGGGAATGCTGGACATAGGACTGAGGCCAACCACACAGAAATGACACCCAAAACAGATGGCCTGAGCTGGCCCTGATGCAGAAACCACTGCTGCTGCAGCCATGCCCCCAGGGGACATCTCCCTGCCCCTTCGCTGGTGTCACTGGCTCCTGAGACAGACTGGCTGGAGCCTAGGGTTGTGGATATACTCCAGCTGCAAGGGAATCTGGGAAAATTCATGACTGGTCCTTCTGTATCTTTTAAATTAGGAGTCATCCTTTGCTCAGACATATTGTTCCTCCCCTCCACCACCCAGCAAGACTCAAAATGTTGGAGGTTCCTTAACACAGAAATTCCAAACATGGAAAGGGGTTCAGCCACTGGCAGCCAAAATAAATAACAAATATCAGCTCACTGAGACCCTAAAGTGGGCCACAGGCAAAACTGGGATTGATTCCTAATTGAAATTCTTTCCTTCAACAAATATATATTTTTAACATATATTTATGTATACATCTTTATTCATATTTATTTATATTTAACTTACACTAATATACTATAATCAATTATATGTTATACCATATGACATTATTATATAATATATATATAATTGTGTGTGTGTGTGTGTGTGTGTGTGTGTGTATATATATATATATATATATATATTGAGGCATTGTGCTATGTCCTGGGGACACAAAGCGAACAAAATGATATAGTTGTTACTCCACAGTAACAACTAATGACTAATGTTAAAACCAGACATTGAGCAAATAATCACAAAAATAAATATGCAATCATAAATTAATTATAAGTCAGAACCAGCTCTAAGAAGAAAATGTAAAGACAGTAGTGACACGTTGTAATAGGAAGATTTGAATTCAATTCGGGAAATGCTCTTCTGAGAAGTGACATTTAAACTAAGAGCACTTATGAAGAACCTGAGGAAATGAATTAATTGGTTTAAAAAATAAAAAGCAATGCCGTTCAACTTTCCCACAAACTGACCCTAGAAGCCTCCTCGGGGGGGGGGGGGGGGGTCTCTGAATATGACCCCTCCATGATAAATAACACTCGATGCGCAATAAGAGATAATCATTTGAGGAAAGCAGAGATTTACATCTGTGATTTTTAAAAAGACTTCAGGGAGAAAGAACAAAGCAAAACAAAATGCCTCTCAGTTATGAAAGGGACGGAGGATCTCCAGCCAGGGGTCAAGGGACCACTTACCGCTCATCAAGGTAATTAGATGAACTTAGTTTATTCAATTATGTATTCATTATCGTGATCATGATTAAGCATCTAGGAGGCCCTAGGCAGTGAGGCTCAGAAGCACACAGGACGCGTAGCACTTGCGATCACCTACCTACTAGCAAAGAAGAGGGACCAGTGTGTGATTCAATAAAGCAAGTGTTCCAAGTGCTCCTATGGCTCATTACAGAGGGACTTCAACTAGCCAGGGGCAATCAGGAAGGCGTTTTGGTGGAAATAAGGGAAATGAGCAGAAATCCAGATCCCAAAGGATCTAGATACTAATTACAGACCTGAAACTTACAGATGATCTACATGTGTTAAATGAATAAATATGAAGTACTATTCCATACCACATAATAATATTTGGAAAAATTAGTCTGTGCTTCTGGTATTTTCTTCCTGTTACTCCACCACCCCCCTCATTAAAGCAGAAGCAAGAGTGTTCACTGCATTGTGTGAAGATTTTTTCAAGCAGAAATATCCAAAGAAGTAAAACATTCATTTCTCAGCTTGTGAGTTTTAAAATAGAAATTTGAAACTTACAGGAGAGAAAATACTTGAGAGAAAGGGGATTCGGATGTGCGAAAAATGACATCGAGCATCCACAGCCAGAAACTTGCAGGCCTGGAAGCATCAATCTTACTGAATGGGAACAATTTTAGAGGCATGCACGTGGTTACACGTTTCCCACCCAAGAGTGGGTAAAAGGCCTACAGCTGGAAGGTGAAGGGACCGCCGAGGAGCTGGTAACTGACCTTGAGAAATTGTCCTGAGGGACTCCACTGAACTACACACAAGGGGCCAGGGTTGGTGTTGGGGGAGCAAAAGACCCTTAATGCATTTAGGGATATCTTCCCAGGGTCCTTCCCAGGGTCCCAGGGTCCCAGGGCAGGAAACTTCCCAGGGTCCCAGCCAAGCTCCCAAAATACACATGATGAGTTGCAGTCAAAGGACAGGGAAGTAACTAGAATTGCTGACGAGCTTAAAGAGACCTTCTAACCGGAACAAGCAGGATGCAAAGTGACCCATGACGGCTGATGACTGAGACCAGAAAGAAACCTAAATATCTCAGCAATACCAGAGTCAATAAATGAACAACCAGACCAAGAGCCCCCGCCCATTGACACTACGGAATTCTGAAAATCTCCCTGGAATTTATACATAGCCCTGGGAGAAGGAGGAAAACCCCAAAGCAACTGAACTTATGCTGATTGTCTAATATTAAGTTTGTGTTACAAAGTCAAATGTAGGCACGAAAATGAGATTATACTGAGTCATAGAAATATAAAGAGCTTTTGTTTGTTTGTTTGTTTTATTTCTTGGGCTTTTTTTGCACACCTCTGTTTGCACTCTTGTGAAATCTCAGCCTACCAGAAAAGGCTGGCAAAAGCATCATTTTTAAAAAATTAATTAGAGGAAACCTACAAACTACAGAGATATTTGTAAATGGAATGTCAATTTCTAGGTTGATAAGACCAGCCTGACAAAATGCAGGCCCAGATAATAACCCAGCTGGAAATAATTAGAGCCTCCAGAAAAGTAAATGATTTTGACCCCAGAATCCAAGGAAGTGGGCTTTAAGTAGTAAGCTTTCAGACCAGGCTGTTCTAAAAGATCAGAAGCACCAACTGAATGAGCAAACCGCTCAGTCCTAAGAGGTAGTTGAATGGAGGAAAAGCTTTCTCAGACGATGAAAAGGCCCAGTATGAGGTTGTTTTTACTTATTTTTACTCAGTAGAAAAAAAATCAAGATCAAAATTAACTAGTAATTGAAAACATTTCAAATTTAGCACAGAAGATGCCAAAATAGAAAGCTATGTTTATCAATGTGGGTTGAATTTTGATTTACATTTTTTGTGTTTAAGTGTAAGTAATTAGAAGCATGTTATATTCAGGCTATTTTAATATAAGTTTTATATATACAAATGAGATGCAGACATATTGGATAATATATAACATATACAATATAGACATTATATGTAAGATAATGCCACTTAGTGTATGTTAGAAGAAGATGCGTATAAAATAAAATCATACATATATATGCCTACACTTTTCATTTAGTATCTCTCTGGTTGATCTGGGCTGAGTAAGCCTGCATACTTATCTATACAGTCCAGTCCAGGTCAAGGAGAATGATGACCACAACCCGAATTAAATGGTGTGTGCCGAGTTTCACCTCCTATGCATAATGATTTTCAGAATCATTCACCAAATTGCCCACCCGCCAGAATACACAAAGAACAAGATGCCAGGTATTTATAAAAGTTGGCTGTGGGCGGAGTTAGGCAATTCCATTAACCAGAGACCAGATGATGAATAACAACAGACTCCGAGAAACTGGAGAAGAACCCCATGGGAATCAAGATCTGGACTCACTGATCAAGACCATCAAAATGCCTTGAAGCTGATACCATTGGAGGGTGGCAAGAAGTGAGAGGAAGTCAGATGATATCTGAGCAGCTTTCTGCTATGCCAAATAACGGGGCTGCAAGGTGAACTCAAATCCACCTACGAGTGTGACGGATGTTATGATGTTTCTCTGGGCGTATTTTCATAAAGTACTGAGAAGAGAAATTTTTATTATTGTTGTATTTACTGTGTCCCGAAAACAGTACTTGGTCCTGAGTAGGGTTTGGATTAAATGTAATCCGAAATTAACTTGGATTAATTTATTTGGATTAATTTTTGTGTGTGTGTGTGTTTTTTTTTTTTTTTAATCACAGATAAGAGCACAAAGGAGAGCTAGAAATGAAGAACTGAATTCCTGATCCTGGATTTTATGGAAACATTTCTTTCCATTTACAACCAATTATAAGAGAGAAGTAGATTATGATTCCTGATTCTGCATTTTCATCCCAAAAGAATTACTCTATGATTAGATTCTGAGCATAGATTTGCAGTGATGAAAACTTCCCTCAGAGCTTGTTTTTATTCAGCAGGTGGAGCTCGGGAAGGAAAAGTCAACCGGAACCATGAAGAATCTCTAGCTCACACTTTGCAACCAAGACACCCTTGCACCATCTCGAAACATCTGCAGTGTGAAGAGAGGAATATTACTAGAACCAAGGCCCTGACTTATTAGAAGCGACCCCGGGTCCAGAGGGAACTGTTACTATAGGTCCCGAGACAAGTGGTCCCCAAGTAGGTTGTGAGGACACGTGAAAGTGGGATATCAGTAATATGATTGGTTGGGACCAAAAGGAATGGTTAGAACCTTAATCTGCATTTATTTCTTCATCTTTAAAAGTAAAATGGAAATTAGCATGTGCTAGTGTCAAATATACAGTTTGACGGTGTTAGCTGCATGTCATTTATATTGACGTGTGTGCAGAAAAGATATTTTTCAATATAAGGGTAAGACAGGATGAAAGTGGAAAGACCACTGCCTCATACTTTCCCAGAATTCCTTAAAATTACAAGAGAATAAAGGAACTGCGGCTTCTTCAACACCTTCTATGCACCAAATGACAGAATAACATGCTTTATCTAGTTGAATCTCCACCACAATCCAATGAGATCATTGGTATTATTCTTGTTGCCCAAGTGAGGAAACAGAGATTCAAAGAATTTCAGTGTCTAGCTCTGGGTCACAAACTTCACAGGTGTTGGTCATGGAATGAAAACCCCAGTCTGTTTTCAAACTGTGTGTTCCTTTCCTTACACTACAATGTCTAAACAGCTGTCAACTCTTGACGTTAGTATTTACCAAGAAACTCAACCCTGCAGGAATTATGTTGCATTAAGATAAGCTTCCCATAGGACAGCAGACATGGTAAATAATGCGAGATGACAGAATGTCCTTCACACCCACCAACGTCCATACAAAACTATAAATACTGAGGTATCTCATGATGCTTAAAACTTATTCTTATTACGACTTAAATAATTTTTGAGAACCAAGAGTATCTTATTCATAGAGAGAATAAGCTTCCAGTAGATCCACCATACAAACTAAGTAAATATTAGAAGTGTGTGTGTGTGTGTGTGTGTGTGTGTGTGTAAATGAGAGACAGAAACAAGAAAAAGAAACGCTACAAAGGTTTAGATAAATAATAGCAAAGTTGAGCAGTATGTAAAGAATAGGGACTCTAAGTTCTTCCAGTCCCTAGCATCCCCTATCCTCTTTGCCCCACGATGTTTTATTTGATTACAAAACACCTCTGTAAACTGTTACTGTAGTTACCTTGGTCAGTTTCATTTCCAGCACATGGCTGCTATGTATCCGACTGTCGAAATGAGCTACTTCTTTGGAGGAGGACTTAACCTTGGCAATGATCTTCACATAGGAGAAGACAATCACAGCCGTTGGGAGCAACAGGCAGAAGAAGAGGATGTTCAGGATGAAAATCTGGCCACCCACGGAGGCCTGGGCCAGCCACCAGTCCAGGGTGCATGAGGTTCCGAAGGGCTCAGGCGCGTAGTCCCCTAGACCTACCAAGGGCATGGTGGTCCAGAAGGAAGCATAGGCCCAGATGACTGCCAGGCAGATGTAGGCGTGCTTTCTTTTCAGCCAAACCCCTGGAGGTAGAAGAAAAGCGTTACCGGGATGTAATCTGCCCTGTACCCAAATACCTCCCCTCGATATGTCAAATTCCACATCCAAAGAGTTATTCCATTGGATTCTGGGAGAAGTGGTCAGATAACTGAGCTCTGAGGGAGAGTGGAGTGAAGGGAGAAAAGTTCCAGAGCATGGGCCTTTTTCCACGCAAATAAAACTAGAAGTGCTTTCACAGGGAAGGTTTCCATAGGCACGCGGGAGCCTTGGGAGGGGAAGGGACAAAAGCTGAGGAAGGAGGGGCAGTAGAAAGATGACAGGGTGCCGAAGACAATGAAGGAAGGATCTTAAGAAAGCATCTAGAATGACCTTTGAGATCCTATACAATATAAGGCCCATTGGTAGACCAGAAGGACCAAGCGCCAAAAAGCATGTATCAATGGTTCATCCAAGATAGAGTCCTTTGGGAAAGGTGGAAATGGTAACACATTGTTTGTGCCTTTAAATACCCTTCTCCCTAAAATCTTCCATGTCTCTCATCTCATTTGTCCTCATAAGCACTTGTTGGTGGGGGTCGGTGGGCCACCACCATTACTGCCTGTGACCGTAAAGTGACTGACCCTGCTTCACGGGAGCAGATTTTGAACCTTCGAACATTACTAACACAGCAGTCATGCTCACACAGCCATGGCAAGAGAGGTAAAGGATTTAGTTAGAGGTATCGTGTTCTGCAAAAGTAATTGGGGTGGAATGGTGCCTGCGTGGCTCAGTCAGTTAAGCATTCGGCTCAGATTGTGATCTCACGGTCATGAGATTGAGCCCTGTATCAGGCTCTGTGCTGGCAGCACAGGGCCTCCTTGGGATTCTCTCTCTCCTTTTCTCTCTGCCCTTCCCCAACTGGCTCTCTCTCTCTCTCTCTCACTCTCTCTCTCAAACAAATAAACATTAAAGATGACTCAATTGGTTAAGCCTCTGACTTCAGCTCAGGTCATGATCTCATGGTTCATGGGTTTGAGCCTCACGTAGGGCTCTGTGCTGACAAGCTCAGAGCCTGGAGCCTGCTTCAGATTCTGTGTCTCCCTCTCTCTCTGCCCTTCTTCCACTTGTGCTCTGTCTCTTTGTCTCTCTCTCTCTCTCTCTCTCTCTCTCTCTCTCGCACGCGCGTGCACTCAAAATAAATATACATTAAAAAATTTTCAAAAAGAAAAAGTAGTTCTGTGGAAATATTTTCAGGAAAACAAAATTAACCTCTAGGTTTTTCAGGAATAGTTTCCATCAAGCAAAAGAGAATTCCAAGAAGAAGAAACAGTGTAGTCATCTAAAAAAAAAAAAAAACAAAACCGCTGTAGAACCCTAGTGATCATTTTCCAAAGTTCAACACACCCACCAAAGACAGGGTAGCCTGATCTGAGTGCTGCAGCCTACTGGGAAAATTACCTTCACACCCCATTTATCACCTCAAAGAGAAAGGGCTGGAGAAGGGAATCCTCACTGCCTTGGTTTGGAGTAGCAGAGAAGAAATATTGGAACACATTCAACAAAAGCCAAATAATCTCTTCCTCACAGACTCCAGCCTGCCTCTGCTCAGTGCCACGTGGTTTGGGAAGTCAGTACGGCCTAATTCTCGTTTCTAGGACTTGACCCTTTTCATGTAACCTTTCTAGACATCCATGTTCTTAGCAGTAAAACAGAGTAAACAAGACGTACATTGCTGACAGGTTTTGATAAGAGTTCGATGAAACAATGCCAGGCCTGATTTGCAAACTACAAAGGACTACAGTAGCATGATTTTTCAGTCTTGTGTTTGCCTCAGCTCTTGCAAGAAATGTAACAGATTGTATCTGTATTCTATTGTCTCTATTTTTCTCAAACACATGGCATTTTTTTATCACAAAATGCAAATTTCTCAAGCCCAACCAGATAGAGGTAAGGATCAGGTAGCCACATTTATGTCAGCTCTTGCTTGTCCATTATAATGGGTAAAACACTGGCACGGATAACCACATATATTTAGGGGGATGTGCATAGGCATACGTATAAGCATTTATGGTTAGGGTTACTTGGCGAGGTGTTGGATACTTACATTCGAGTATGGTGAAAGGCTGTCAAGTACAGGAGGGAGTAGATTAGTAGATTGGTTCTGTGTTGCTCCAGAAGTCAGAACTAGGACCAATGGGTGGAGGTTACTGGGAGGCAGTTTTGTCTCAATATAAGGAATAACATTGTAACAATGAGAGCAGACCAATCAGAGAATGGGCTGCCTTGTGCAGTAGTAAGCTCCCCGTCACTGGTCACTGGAATTATTCAAGAAGAGGCCAAGTGGCTGTCTGTCAGGGATGCCTTAAAACAGTTTATCACATTAATGGGAGAAAGGTCTACATGTTCCCAAGAGGTCTTCTAATTCCAACATTTTAAGACACTGTGTAGAGGGCTTAAGCATGAGTCAAAGCAAATGGTGAAACCATTCTATTGAGGTTCAATCTTAAAAGAAGCTGGAAAAATATACACAGTTCCCATATGGAGAGATGCCCTGCAATTATTCTGGGGGTGGGCAGGATCATCTCTTTCATTGACACCACGCCTACATTCAAGAAAATATTTAAAAAGCAGAGACATCAAGGTGTAGAATTTCTTAAATATCCCCCAAGAAGTGGAAATTCTGCCTTCTCATCTATAAAATCTATAAGTATATTTAAAATTTATTTGAAATAACCAAAAATAAGTTTATAGAAAGAATTTGACTCTGAAGTCATCCAGTATATATACAATCGAATATTTTTTTATATCATTGGAAATTCTGATTTAAGTTGTTTCTAGTGGAAGTTTTAATCTGTTTAGAAAAAGAGATGTAAATTTAAAAACAACAACAAAAAAGTGCTAGGTCGTGAAGATGATGGTCCATGACCTTACCCTCCCTCTGAACGGTTTCCTTGGAGTTTGGGACTATAAACTCTTAAAATATAAAGGAAAATTCTACCACACTGAAAGCATCAAGTTGACTTGCTCTTTCCCCCCTCAGGCTCCAGGCCATCCTCCGACTCCATGGTCACAACGTCAATGAGACGGTTGACAGATTAACACACAGAGCAGTTTTATCCAGAGGGAGCCAGTATTATTCCCTGGTTGTGCCTCGTTCTCAATATTAAACGTGAGGGCCCAAATGCTTCTCTTTTGGGTTCAATAAGTTCGCAGAAACCCAGGAAGCAAAAGCAATAAAAATGTATTTGTAGCATGTTGAATGCTCTAATTATTAAAAACAAAAACAAAAACAAAACAAAAGAAAACTTTAGTCCCTAAAAATTTTTTATGGCGGGCTCTTCCCTCATCTTTCTACCTACAAGACTACAAAAAGAACGTTGAGTGATATTTCTGCACGTGCCCTTTCTTGCCCCCACGGCAGCGCAGCTCTCTAACTTGGACCCGGACTCTTTGGAATTCCTTATCTCTGAAATCATGGGGAGCCTGAGTCCTCAATGAGGATCAGAAACATCTTTCTAATAATTACACTTACCATGTGGGGAACCAACTAAACCATCTCGGAACTAACATCCTTTCAATGCATTTTATTTCTTTGTTTGCACAGCAAAGCTTACACACTTTATACAAGGAAATGATACTTTCCGAAAGCATTGTAGCCACACACCAGAATTTCCTATAAAAGTAGAATTAAGAGAAACCTACATGGACACAGGTTCAAGTCTTTAAACATATGTTAGAACAAAATGAGCTATAAATAGAAATATCCTTGGTCTCTTAGGTTATTAGCAATCTCTGTTCATGACCTATCGGTACAATAGGTACAGTCTGACAGTCCACTAGTTTTGTCTACCAGGGAACAAGAAACCTTCGTACTTACCATAAGATAAATAGCAGATTTTCAGGTATCGATCCAGGCTGACAGCAGTCATGGTGATAAGACTTCCACAGCCAAAGAAAAATCCAGCCCATCCATACCAGCGGCAGCCAATCCAGCCAAACACCCAGCGGTGACAGAAGCAAGAGATGATGGTGAACGGTTTGCCTACAACTAGAGGGCCAAGCAATTTGTCAAGGGATGTTCCCTCCAGTTAAAATTACCCACCTGCCTCAACTCCCTGTTGAGTTAGTCTATTCAGACAAGAGATACAGCTATTTTAGTCAATGGTAGGTTCCCTTGGTCTACAACCAGACCCAGACTTCCGGGATTTAAACTATTTATTCCTTCAGCCTCCATTAGTGTTTTTGTGTTTTTTACATTCTCGAAAACATTCTTCTATTTTTTGCACCCTTCGTATTCAGCTATCACATTCAATCTTCACGCTCCCAGAGGGAATAGTGCTGAGGAAGCTCTCTAAAACCTCCATCTGATCTATTCTATCATGAGGTTCTCTAACCTTTCTGCACCAGGAAAACCGAGGAACCCCTAGTCACGGGTGCCAGCCCCGTCCTACCCCCTCCCAGGTGTGGCCCTTCTTCAGTAGACAGAGGTACACCGAGTTCTTGAGAGTGGAGCCAGTTAACACGTGTTTCTCGAGTGCCTCTGTGAGTGAGACACACATCTCCTCTAGTGGTTGTGACAGCTCCATTGTGCTAGACTTACACCCCCATTTCAGAGCTTTCAATCCCAGTGGTCTTGCCCTCTTGTCAGTGAGGATACTGAGTGTAAAAGAACTGGTTCTTATTCAGCAAATAATGATTCAGTGTCTCTTATGTAACAATCTCAGAGCAAGGTGCTAGAGGACAAAGTGGAGGTCAAGACAGACAAATGCGTTTTATAATAGGGAGGGCAGAGAAGAGAAATACGTAATTTGTAATGTAAGATACAACACGATGGAACGATCGTTAGTCATTAGTGCTGTGAGGAAAAATGAAACAGGAGGAGATAGACAGAAATTGTTTTACATAAGGGGATCAGGGAAGACCTCTCTGAGAACATGACATTTAGGAAGATGTCTAAATCACTGCTAGAGAACTCAAGCAAGTATCTAGAGGGGAAATGTTCCAGGCAGAGGAGACATTCCCAGGTGATTCTACTTCATATGCACAATTGTGAGCCATATTAGTTACATAGATGAAATACACCTGGTCTCTAGTATGCACTTCAAGGTGCTTATAAGGGAATACAGTGGGCCAGGAAAAAATAAATAAAACAGGCAAATATTGTTAAGGTTTACTGGAATGGGAAATGTGTTAGAGATACTCAGAAGTTGAAAAATGATCTGGGTTCGTCAGCAAAAGCACATGGAAGAAAATGTTTTCTTGGTGAATTACTCTGAAGACATATGCAGAATAATGAGGTGGTTTGTGCAATTGTAGAGCAGGTTTGCTTGGTGGGAAGCATTTTCAATGTATCAGACCAATTAAGGACCTTTTTATTCAAGTTTAGTCTAATTCGGCCTTAAACATGAACCTGGTAGCATTCTCTGGTGAGGGATGTGGATGAAATGGCGGGTTTCATTTGAACATTTTATGTTCAACACCAGGGAGAAACCGGTTGGGGGTGAGCAGGGAGGAGTTGACCGGGAAAGCTATCATTTATGTTGTGACACCGCCATCGTGTGGCCATTGCTAAAATGGCAGCCATTTTTCAGCTTTGCAAATTGCCAGGGTTCGTCTTGGCGATTTTCACCCATGGGGTATGATGTAATATGTTTCTCTTAATGTGCGCGTGCATTTCCAATAAGAGCTCCTGATATTTAAGCCTGTCCATACTGAGTAAAGTCTTCCCAAGTAAGGAAGGCCATGCAAATTCTCAGGGGTAGCACATCTGGTGATAAACAGTGACTCAACAGTAGAGGCTTATTGAGCCTTGTTTTTGGAGATTGGCAGCCGCAGAAAAATCCACTGATGAAGGAAGAACCAAGTATCAGAAAACATTTTAATAGGGACGTTTGAGGTGGGAAATTGCTGAAAAGTTTCCAGTGGAAAGAGGAATTGATGTGTGTTGTTTGAACTCAGTTTCCCCAATTCTAGTAACTTAAGACCATACTCCAATCAGCAGAATTTGGGATCCAAAGGCACATTTGAGTGCAGGCAACCCTGGAACTTTATAGATGAAAGCAAAGGGAGGCTACTTATCCAAAATCATTTATATTTTAAAAGTGAATTACAGTTAAAGAGAAATTTTATTCCAATTCCTCCTTGGCTGGGTTATCAGAGGATCCAAAGAAGCAACAAATAAACCAGTGGTTTCCAATTTGGGCCACACATTAACTTACCTGGTAATACCAATTTTAAATATCCTGATGCCCAGGTAACATTCTCAATCAAGTAAATAAACATTCTGGGTATGAAACCCAGTGGTGAGGTTTTAAGGGGGATTTTTGTGTGTGTGTTTTGTTGTTGCTGTTTGTTTTTTTCTTGTTGTTTTTGGGTTTTGCTTCTGTTTTTTGTTTGTTTAAGTTCCCCAAGTGACTTTTTTGTGCAGCCAATTTCCAATTTCCAGAACAACTGAACTGGAAGCTTCCTACACTATCAATCAGTCCTGAAGCCACATTTCAATATATCAGCAAGACAGCCCTCCCCTCTTCCTGTACTCACCTCTCAGACCATCTCAAGACTGTTTTTTTTTTTAATTTTTAACATTTATTTATTTTTGAGAGAGTGAGAGAGAGAAAGAGTGAGGGCAAGTGGAAGACAGCTGGAAAGAAGGAGACAGAGGATCTGAAGCAGGCTCCGTGCAGTGAGCACAGAGCCTGATGGGGGCTTGAACCCATGAACCATGAGGTCATGATCTGAGCTGAAATCAAGAGTTGGCCGCTTAATCGACTGAGCCACCCAGGCACGCTTCTCAGACTTCTTCACCCATCACTGAAGCTTTTTTTTTCTTATGTTTATTTATTTTTTGAGAGAGAGTGCGAGTGGGGGAGGGGTAGAGAAAGAGGGAGACACAGAATCCAAAGCAGGCTTCAGGCTCTCAGCTGTCAGCACAGAGCCCAACATGCGGCCCGAACCCATGGACTGCGAGATTATGACCTGAGCTGAAGCCGGACGCCCAATCGACTGAGCCACCCAGGTACCCATTCATACTGAAGCTTTAAGACCTACTCCCTTGGTGTTTAACAGATTTCCAAAAGGACAGCAGGGGTATAAAAGAGCTCAAAACCATGATCTGTAAGTTTCTGTCTTCTAAATCATTTAGCTGGTACACTCTGAGGTGTAGCCTTAGAAGGTATCCTGCATTATTCCAAATTGTATTCCTTGCACCTAACGTGTTCAGCACACAGAAAGGACTCAATAAATGTTAAGTGGATGATCTGTTTAGCCTGATCACACTCTGTTGACTTACCACAAGCTCTGTAAAGATGATGTGTGAAGGGAGGAGCAAAAGGAGATGGGGGAGGGGTGATCTCTGGGCCAGTGAGGACTTGAGAATGGGGCACAGCTCAAACCCCCAAAGAAGAAACGGTTGTGTTACCTGAAATCCCCAGATCACAGATTGCTAAATTGATAGTCATTATTTCCGCAGGTCTCAGCTTCTTCTTTCGTCTAGAAGACATATAAAGGACATACCCATTTCCAAATGTGGACAGAATCCCTACAAGGAAAAATATAAATTCCCGCCGTTAACACTAGGATTTGGGGTTCCCTCGGTTATGAAACACTTCTCAATTTCAAAAATGGACACCATAGGTTTAGAGGGTAGTGAGAGGACTCTAAATAAAAATCTCAATTAAGAAGATGAAGTAAAAAGCATGAGTTGCGAGTGACAGGCGAGGGATGGGTTGCCTCCAAAGGGATAGGAGTCAGGGATCATAAGACTGCACTTACCCAGAAAAAGGAACTGCTAATTTCCCAGTGAAGCTCAGGAGGGTGTGGGAATCCCCATGGTCAGTTCTTGTACTGGCCCCCAAGATGGAGTACTTCCTCAGCCACTTTTACCAAGTATTGGCTTTATAGAACTCCCTCCCTCTAAGAAGTAGGGTTAAGCCCTTGGCTCTTGATAAATTCTGACGCTGAAGTGACCCCAACCAAACAGGGTGCTTTCACTATCGCCGTGGACTCCTGAGGGAGCACCAGCAGTCAGGAGAGGCAGAGGCCAGATAGGGCTGGCGTAAACCCCTGCAAGGAAAGGGTCATCTCCTGGAGACACATCCCAGGACTTCTTGCCTCCTGAGGACACATGGACGCTGGGTGTCTGCTGCTTCTACTGGACTAGGTCTTAAGGGGAAGTGGGTGACAGTTGATCGTATGGGCTCTCCCCCTCCCACCAAAGGGAGGGAAAGTGACCCTCAACCCTCCAACCTACCAATAATGGTATAAATGTGTTCCCACTTTTTTATATCCTTTTATTAATGACTAATTGGCTTTGGCATTACAATGATACTGTTCAAAAGTTCTTACAAACCCAGTTTAAATCCAAAAAAGACCCAATCCCTACTGACTTTATTTAAGAAAAGAATACACCTACTTCCATAGCTTAACATGTAGAGTAGATTTCTTCAGGAATTCTTGCTTCATAGTGTAGCTGTGTATAAATGAGAATCTGGTACAGCTGCCTTTAGTAGTAAGGAATAAGGAGAGTATTAACAGGAGAAACCCAGATTTTTCTATGTTAATTTCTACTTCTCCACCACAATTCATTTTAGGGGCAAGGGAAGAAATGTGTGTTTCAGCTGATGGTATGAAACCACCAGGAACGAACTGCATTGTGCTCTTAGGAAATTATGAATTCCTGGAGTCAGCGCTGCCTAATGGTCTGGTAAAACCTCTTTAGCTTTCTTAAGACAGAAGAGGAAAAAAATAGAAGAGATTAGGGAGTTCTAGAGCAAAGCACCTAAAATGAAGCCTACATCTCATTAAAGGAAACCAGTTAGCAAGGCACACTGGGATATTAAAACGTGAAGACATGGCTTGAAGAAGTTCAAACAAATGCCTTCTACTTTGTATCCAAGAAGATTAAAAACTGTAAGTATACATATGTATTTGATACACAAAGCTCCTTTAAACACCCTTTGTCTTTCTACTTCTCTTTTGAGAATATGGATTTTCTTACTTTTTCTTTCTTCAATTATCTTTACTAATGTTTCATAAGGCTTCACCCAGTGCCCAAAGCATTATCACAAAAAAAAAGTCAACTATCAGCTGCATGTAGATTATTCCCATAGGCAATCTTCTCTGGAGGGGATTATCAAGAGAATGCAAACTTATTTTTGATGATAAAGGAAAACAAGATTAAGAAGCTAAATGCGGGTGGGGGGGGGGGATGTTTTTTGATGATCAAAATCCTGACTCTCACTATGAATACAAAACAATGAAATCTCATATACAGACTGTTAATAATAAACCAAGTATCTATAGTAAAAGGGTTGAGGGTGGAAATGGGTCTCTAATTGATTTCTCCTCTATCCAAGGTCACATCTGTCTTTTCATCTTCCAATTTTCCCTAAGACTTCCAGTATTTAACCAAACTCACCAAGAATGTCATTGAACTCTGGTTCCTTGAAAGGAATCTGGGCATATTCCCATACCTATCTTAGGAGGGGTGAAAAACAGACATAGCACCAAATCCAAGACTGGGTCTAGGATGAGCCTAAATCCCTCCAAATGACCCTGGCCTCACCCTGAATGGCTGTTCTGGAACATCTTCGGCTCCACTCCCAGCTCCCTGAGTCATCTGATATTCCCTTTGTTTGGGGACTCTTTTTGGACCTATTTTTCTAGCTTCACCCCAGCATGCCCATTTCAAACTGACTGTGGATTTTCCTTCCATCCCCAAATAAAACAAGTGAGAAATTTTCCTGATTGCCCAACCCACCCAGCCTGGTTACCTCTCTTCCTGAGATCCTCCCTGCCAGCGCAGGGAATGGACTGTGATCCCTCCCTCTTTTGTGTTATCTGGAGAAATTTGTCAGGTTAGAGATGCTACTTTTTTTTTTTTTTAAACCAATTCTTGCAATTGACTGAGACAAATTCAATTTATAAGATGTCAATTGTTGTGCCTTTTCTGATAATTGAAAGTACTTGTGTTTAATGAAAATGCAGTGTGGATTTTACTATCAGATGGTCCCTGTCCAGAAAGAGAATTTGCCCATTTTGTTCACTGCTGTATTCCCAGAAATTTAAACAGTGGCAAAGAATGAGCACTCAATATATACTTGTGTTTGAAAGGACATGAGGGTCCATTTACAAGAAGCAGAATTTAAATCATCTGATAATAGCTAACAATCAAGCCAAGGACCCAGGGAATCCCTCTGCATGGAATTTCTGATTCAATCTCATCAATTCCTTTTGCCTCAAGCACTGACCATAGAGGTGTCTCCAGACTTTTCTAATGAGTTTTCTAATTTCGGGAGGTTAAATGAAATTCTTAGCCCGTAATAAATAGATGGGAGAGAGAGAAGGAGACGAAGAGAGAGGGAGAGAAGGAGAGAGAAACAAAGCTTGACCCAAATCTGAAAAGATTACAGGCAGACACCCCCAAAGACATAACCCACCTGTGCACTGGTTACCCAAATGTAGAACACCAGTTTTAAATTTAAGAAGTTTTGTGGTTGAATTCTAATCGGCTAGGCTACTGCTGTCCGATAGAAATACAGTGTAAACCAGAAATGTGAGCTGTATGTATTTCAAACTTTTCTGTTAGCCGCAGTAAACAAAGTAAAACAATTACTAGGTTGATTTTAGTAATATATTTATCCTAGTATACCTGAAATGTTATGAGTTTGACATGTAGTCAATTTCTTTACATCCTTAATGAGCTGTCTTTACATTATTTTCTCTAGTGCTAAGTGTTCAGTATCTCGCGTATATTTACACTACAGCACATCTTTTGGAAAAGTCACTATTCAAGTACCCAGAAGCCACACATGGCCACCACATTGGAAAGCACAGTCTGGAAGCAGGTGCACCATGTTCTGGATTATGCATAAAACTTTTTGACCCTGGGCTTACTCCCATTTTATTATCAATACATTTTTCCACCTCTCACCAAAATCACTTAGTGATGCCATCATGGGGCCACTCTACTTTGGGTGCAAATAAACTTAGCGTGTCTGTTGTCGCCACAGTCTGGGGACAGTTCCTCAATTATGAGAAGAGGAGGTGATTTCTAGGGTCCTTTCTGAGCCTATCATCTTATGATTATATCAAAAGCATTTTGTAAAAAGTAAAAGAACCACTGTATTTAAATAAGATATCATTATCATTAATTTTACTATTCAGAAGACAAACCTACTCCCAAAGCAACCAAAATAGTCTCAGGATAAGTGATTTTGCTATAAAACTTCCATGATGATCAAGGGAATATCCATCACTAATAATAAAGATAATAGAGTCATTTCTATGAAACATTCACTGAATTTCACAATGCCACCCCATCCTCTACCTTCTTTCCACTCTCCAGTTCCACTCAAAATATCTACATAAATATCTGAATCCTTGTGCAAAGTCAACATGTTAGCCCATGAATTTCCTACACACAGCCTTTGCACAGAAAAATTAAGGAAGCTTACCAATTATTGTTAAGTAAAAGCCAGCCACTAGATCCGCTTCCCAGGAAAGTTTGGAAGCAAAGGGGTCTCCTTCTCGAAGGTAGTGTGGCAGGCGCTCATCTTGGGGCGGGGCAGTGTGGTTTAGCGCCATGCTCTCTTCAAGCGACCAGGAGCCTGAAAAGCAAATCAGTAGAAATGGCAACAGACCCGAATAAGCCACTTGAACCATCCCATAACCTGTTTTACAATGCAAAGCAAGTTCCTGGGGTCAGACTTGATTCCCCAACTAATAACCAGTGAGTACTTTAGTACTTTTCTTCAATGACCCAGATATGTCAGTATTCAACTATTCAGTGTGCAGATAGATTATTCAAGCCTGCATTATCTTACTTCTTTATCATTGCTACTCTCTTGTCACTTCACTTCACCCCTCCCTTGGGTGAATAAGACATTGAAGACCAAGCTCCATCCATTTTACTGTTTCTTAGCAATTTTTATAAAGGTCTGAGCTAAGAGAAGATATTATAGGAAGTATACATTATATATATATATATGGGAAGAGAGGGAAAACATTCCATCAATATTTAAAATATATCATAGGGGTGCCTGGATTGCTCAATCGGTTAACTGGGTGACTCTTGATTTTGGCTCAGGTCATGATCTCACAGTTTGTGAGAAATCGGGCTTTGTGCTCACATTGTGGAGCCTGTTTGGGATTTTCTCTCTCTGCCTTTCTCTCTGCCCCTCCCATGTGCATGTGCTCTCTCTTTCTCTCAAAATAAATAAATAAACATTTTTTAAATTTTTAAATATATATTTTATAAATATATAAAATGTTTTTTTTAATTTGACAGAGTATGATATATTTTTGATTATCCAAATTGCCCAAAAGAGCATCTCTATCAGTTATATGTTCAGCGGACTTTGGCACTTTTCTAAAAGAAGAAATAGAATCATTAGTTATTAGAGCATTGAATACAAAAGAACGTAGACTCTTTACTAAATGAAGTTAACAACTAGGAGATTTTAAAGGATATATTGACATTCTTAGAGAGGAGTGCAATCCTGGCTGTAACTCACAAGGCTCATGCACAGGAAGATTTGGGGTTCAAGTTTCCTAAAGCAGAAAGCAATTTCATTAATCCATCACCCCTTCAAATCCATTTCCTAAATTATCTTATTCTTGCTCCAGGATGAGCTCTTGAGCAATGAGAAACTCCCGAAACACACAGGCCCTAGTGTTTCTACTGAATTTTGATTTTAAAAGCCTTACAGAAAGTCTTTGATGGGCTCTGTAAAAAAATATATGTATACATTACACAATATCCCCAATGCTGGAAGTTGATTGGTGCGATGCTCCTGAGATAGAGCATCCTGTTGATATCTTAACTTCCTCTGGTATGGTTATTATTATTTGTTTGGGGTGGGGGGGGATACTAAGCATGGATGTTTCTACCACTTTTGAACCTATGTCAAATTGAACCAATAGATGTCATTGTTCAGCCCCCTAGGAAGCCATTTGGGACAGAACCCATCAGCCTGCAAGTTGAACTTAGAGTCCTGTGCCTCACAGTTGGTGAAAGACTGATGAGCAGAGATCTAAGGATGCCATTCAACCTCTCCAAAAGACGCAGATCTAACCTTTTCCTAACTTCCAACTTAAAGCCTAAATGGGACTTCTCCACCCACCCGTGACCCTCCTGATGAACCGGAGTCTGGAGCTACTGTCTCCTATCATGCACAGTTTGAGGACAGTCACGCGGTTAGTGTTCATTCAAAATCCTTCTTGTTGGGAGCTGTAAGAACTGGAGCTTCTGGAAGGAGAAATCTCTGGCTGCCAACCTCCCGCCCCCCCACCCCCCACCATCTCAAGTCTTGCCCCACGTCCAAATTCATCTTTAGAACTCCTAATACCCTTTTGATTGTCCCTCCTTCCGGTAAATTCTCTCCTCACCACAGATTTCCCCATTCCCACTGCCTGCCCAGTCCTGTCCTCCACTTTAGATTCAGAACCATAAGATGAGGGTTTGAGTCCTGCTGTGACATCCACCCTCTGATCTGGAGCAGATTATTTCAACTCTCTGGACCACAGTCACTTCATCTATAAAATGGGCAATATCATGCTTACCCACCATTCATGCTTCTTGTAGAAACAGTATGACACTGGATATGAAAGCACGCTGTACATGGGGAGTGCCATCTAGTTATTGCGGTGCTAGGACACTTGCTAGGACATGGGGAGTGCCATCTAGTTATTGCGGTGCTAGGACACTTCTGAAACTTGCCTAGCCATGAGAATGCAGCTATTGAATGACAAATTTCCTCAGGGTCTTATGCTAAATAAATGTATGCTTTGGTAACAATTGAAGTAATTATTGAACATCTATTAACCCAAGATAAGGCAGGATAAGAGATATGTATCATAGATTTAGCTAGCCTGAAGGACTATATCATTTTGGACAGAAAAAAAACCAAGATGCAATTAATGATCAGAAAATAATAATATAAGAATATAAAACAGTAGAATGCTGACTTATATTTTTGATTTTTTTTTTTGAGACAGAAAGAGAGAGAGAGAGAGAGAGAAAACATTAGTTGTGGAGGGGCAGAGAGAGAGGGGGGGACAGAGGATCCAAAGCAGGCTCTGTGCTCACAGCAGAGAACCCAGTGCGGGGTTTGAACTCACAAATGGTAAGAGAATGACCTAAGCCAAAGTTGGACGCTTAACCAACTGAGCCACCCTGGTGCCCCTGGAATGCTGACATACTTGGTTTTAGACAATAATATTTTAAAACGTAAGGCAGGGAAATAATTTTATAATCTGAGAAACTAACTAGATGGGCAGGTTAATGGGCAATGAAAACCACAGAGGGTTTTCTGTGCACGGAGGGCATAAGCAAGGATTTGGAGGCAAAAATGACCATAAAGTGTGTAAGGACTGGAAGACGTCTGCTTCGTTGGAATAGAGTCTGTGATGGTGAGAAGTGAGAGCCACCATGGCTTGGTAAATGGGATCTTGTTCTGTAGGGCCTAAAATGCCTGGCCGAAGACTGGCTTTTGATGCATCATAGGTCAGCTTATTTCTTTCTGGACCCACTGATCAGAATTTGTATTATTCAAGTTTGACAATAAAACACTTGAGGGTAGGTGTTTCCAGTTCCTTTCAAAAACATGACTTACGTAGTTTCCTGAGGCAGAGTGAGAGAGGAAGTAGAAACCCCTAAATACATTGGTTGTTTGGGGACTCTTCACTCTTCCTCATACACTACAAGCTCATTCTCAACTCTCCCCTTTGCACATGCTGTTCCCCCTACATGTAGCATCTGTTCCCTTTCTTCCTAGTCTACTTATATTCCAGTTGACCTTCAGGCCCCTGCCCACAGTCCACATCCTTCGAAAGGTGAATCTGCCTCCTTCGCTAACCTACTTGAAAAAAGAGCCTCTCTTCACTCCTTAAAGTTCTCTGAGCAGTCCCTCATCATGCTTAATCTACTTCATTCTTCTGGTTTACCTACCCGTGTGCAGAATAACTGTTAGCCCTAAAGGAGAAAGGTAGAGGAACCAATGCATAGAAAAAGAGCACCCCTGGCAATGGGATCACTGTCATTACTCTGTGGAGGTGATGTTTCATCACTGGAGTAGGATCAAAGCAGGATGTAGCAATGTGACCATCATGAGTTTGTCTGTAGAACAACACTAACTGTACCACTTAAAATAATGACTGCAACATATAGGCATGATTCTACTTGTTCAAAGATCTGTCTTAGGGAATTTCTTTTTCAGTACTGAATAGGACTGAGTTACGTCACTGTGTAAATCCAATAAGGCTGTCTGGGTACTTGTTTTCCCATTTTACCTCCTATGCTTGAAGACCGCCCATGACACATAGCTTCCCATTCCATCTTCCCACATACTCAGAACCCTTATCCCCATATCTGCTGTGCCCTGGGATAGGATCCTGCAATCAAAACCGACGGTTCTCGCCCAGCTGCACATCTGAATCACCTGTACACTTATTTTTGCTTTTTGATATGTTGGTTGCTGACTGCGTTCTAGTTGTTCCTTAAGTACTGTGGTCCACGGACAACTTCCGGAGACTGTGATAACTACAATAAGATCATGTCCAAGAGAGTCCAATAGCATACAGGGCCTACCAAATTTTGTAACCATGGAAACTTCTTTTCTGTCACAATACCGTCTTCTGGTATTGGCGTTCCGAGAGACAGCATACGCAGGGAAATGCTGCTGGAGTAAACCACATTAAAGAATCGAGAATTAAAATAACACATCTGTGACGAGATTCTCAAAGTATATGGCATGTGGAGAAACTTAGCTTTAAATTGAAATACAGGGGCGCCTGGGTGGCTCAGTCGGTTAAGCGGCCGACTTCGGCTCAGGTCATGATCTCGCGGTCCTTGAGTTCGAGCCCCGCGTCGGGCTCTGTGCTGACGGCTCAGAGCCTGGAGCCTGTTTCCGATTCTGTGTCTCCCTCTCTCTCTGACCCTCCCCTGTTCATGCTCTGTCTCTCTCTGTCTCAAAAATAAATAAACATTAAAAAAAATTTTTTTAATAAAATAAAATAAATTGAAATACACAAGTTTTTGGCTACTGTGGAAAAACCGCATAACACTGTAAGTACTTATTTGAAGGGACTAAATATTTCAGGGAAGGTGTGAGAAGGTTACAAGAGAAATCTCCTGTCCAAAGGTGGAGAAAATATAAATGGCTTCTTAAGATCCCCCCCTGAATTTATGATTCTCTGCGAAGATATAAAGTAAACCTCTTGGAGTAAATTATATGTTATTATTCACATTATTCACAACAGCATGAGCCTTTAAGCAATAAAATATACTCTACTGCTCTCACATCTGCTAATTAATGGTCCTTTTGACCATGAGTTATACTCGTTAAGACTGTTCTCATAACAGCCTTATTACTGAAAAATCTGAAAACATCCCCACTCCTCATCACTCATAAAAATGTTAAATATTTTGTGATACTAAAATTCACCTGAAACAAAAAATCCTTTATGATTCCACAATAAAAACTAAAAGTGGGGCACCTGGGTGGCTCAGTTGGTTAAGTGGCAGATTTCGGCTCAGGTCATGATCTCATGGCTTGTGAGTTTGAGCCCCACATCAGGCTCTGTGCTGCCAGCTCAGAGCCTGGAGCCTGCTTCAGATTCTGTGTCTCCCTTGCTCTCAACCCCTCTCTCTCTCTCTCTCTCTTTTTCTCTTAAAAATAAATAAACATTAAAAAAAATTTTAACTAAAAGGTAACTTGAGGCATAGGCAGACCCAAGTCCTCACGTCCAAACCGAATGGACTTACAAAACAGCTATTTAACAGCTATGGAGAAGACAACAGCAAAGAGGCCCCTCCAATGAGGAGATAAACACAAATAAATTAGTATCAAGGATGACAGTGCAGTTCTGTTGAAGCTTATTCAGTCTTACAATTGATTATCTTCAAAAAATGTGAGGCAATAGATTTTCCCTTCTGTCCGCTAAGTTTTCTCTGGGGTTGGGCAGGAGTTGGCAAAAAGCTTGGGCATGTGGATGGCTATTCATGCAAAGTGTTTTAAGAGTTCTCTGCCCAAAAAGAGCTTGCCCACCTGCTTTTATCCTACTCTGGCCTCTGAAAGTTTTGCCATTTTTTTTACCTTACAGGATTATCACCCTCAAATTTATTGCCAGATACATGTTATCTGAGAATAAAAGAGTTTAATCTATCGGCACCCGTGAAGACTAACATGAGAGAGTTTATGAAATTAGTTACTTGATACATTGCAACAGCCAATGGAGCTGAAATTAGGGGTGATACGGCTGTCATCAATTACAGCCCAGAGAAAGGAGCTGGAAACAAAACAATCTATGGGTACCTTTGAAAGAGCATGAAGATCATGAAATGTCCAAAAAGTTAACAAAGAGGCAACCAGGAGCTAGGAGAAGGATGTCAAAGAAAGATGAAACAGTGAAAGTTGAAATTCGAGGGGTAAATTTTCTTAGCGTTAAATAAAATGTATGCAAGGCAACACAATTCTTTTAAAAATTTAAAAGTCCTATGGATGGCTTCTATTGGTCTTTGTCAGGTGGGGGTTTGCCCGTTTTTACTACTGACTCAAGGATTACCCACAATATGCCTGCAGGGGAAAGCGTCTGTGGCTAGATTCATTTTGACATCAACTCCAGAAATTTGTGCCACTCGTTAGGCTAGTGTTTCATGATGAGGTAGCAACAACACAGAACCAAACATCTCTGCCCCTCACCCCCAGCGATCGGCCATCATGGTACAGGAAGGAGATTACTAAGGACAAGGAAGTGGAGTTTTCCTTGGCTCTTTCTTCTACTGTCTCCTCTTGAGACAGTCTCCTCTCTACCTCACGCTCTGCCTCTCGATTGGACACAGGTGTCTCGTGCCATGGGCCCTTTCCTTTCCTGTCAAATTCTTCTCTTAAAAACTGAAGTTGATCTATTTTGTTGACATAGTAGGAGGTTCACAATATATTTGGTAAAAAAAAAGAAAAGAAAAGAAAAGAAAAGAAACTATTGAAGAGCTATAAAACTTTTTATAAAGAAAAGTAGAGAGAGAAATATTTACAAAAATGTATGTCAAGAGATTCCATTTTTATTATGAATGGTGAATAGAGCTATCCTGTAGAGTGATGTTAAGAGCAATTTTTCCTTTATTTTTTATGGGGGTGGGGGCACTTGATGATCCATCCATTTTCTAATTATGTAACATAGCTATGTTACTTTCATATTTATTGCCCATATTTTAAATAAAGGATTTGTGTCAGATTATTTATAACATCCACGAAGATTTTATACTCATCCATGCATTCATTTGTATAAATATTTAATGACCACAGATTATATGGCAGGCCCCTGTTGAGACCATGAGTTACTTCCCCTGGGGCTTTGCCATTTACAGTGTAACTAACAGGAGCTGAGATAGAGTTCTCTGCAAAGGACTCTACTCAGAGCTCTGAAATCCTACCACACAGGTAGCAGCTCAAATCCGTGCTCTTGATCTTGTGCCGGCGCTGCCTTGGCTGCGTGTCAGCCAAAGGCCAGAGCCCCAGGTGACACTTTGGGGATTTTTCTCCCTAGTAATTGTGTCTCTTCTTGCTCACTGGATGTTCTGTAAATTCAATAAGCACAAGCCGTGCTCTTCATAATGATTTTTTTTTCTGTGTCAGCAGCTACAGGTGCATAATGTGCATTGAGCAATAATAATACCCATACAAATACGTTGTAGAGCAAATCTATAATCCAAATCTTTGGATTCCGGGTCTATATAAGGATATTGTATTTTTCTCTTCTACATTAAAAAGGAAGCTACAACACTCCACCAGGCAAAGTAGCAATTAAGAAACAAAATAAATAATTTGGGGGTTCAAAAACCCCAATTCAGGTCTCCAGAGAGGGAAACTTTATCCATTAGTTGGTGCTAATGAGATCCTTGCCCTCTCTACAGGGGAACTGTTCACAACCACAAAGAAAACTTTTGATCAGCTGAAGTTAGCTGTCAAACAGAAATGCACATACACTATTCAGGTTTTTCCACCATAGTTAAATATGATGCTAGAGAAGAAAATAAAACAGTTCAAATTTTTTCAACCCACTTAACTAGAAATACAGCAAGAAACATGGGAAGGGAGGGAGGGAGGCAAAAAGGAAGGAGAAAAAAATATTGTTCCTCTACAGAAACAAGCCAGCAGAGAGCAATCAATTCAACTCAATATCTTCTAAGTCAAGTAAAAAATGGGCAGAGTTGTCTGCTCAGAATAATAGCCACCGAGTCAATTTATTCCTAAGTAGTTCAGCTTGAAGCGAATTGGCAAGTCTCGGGTAATGGGAAAATTGTGAGCCATAGAAAAGCCTGCTTTAATATTATCTTACATTGTTCATATTAATTCCTTTAAGTATCAACCGTCATGGAACTCCTTATTACAACCATATCTCCTCTTCTGAATTGCTGAGTAATAAGTTTCACATTAATTTACTCCCACATTCTCTCCAACCCAATCACTTCCCCCAGGTAAAAGGGACGAGGCCCGAATTTCATATAATGATGACTCTTTGAATTGCCAGCCCGTGACACTTTTCATTCACAGAACAAGAGGCCCCTCCAGCTCAAGTTCCAGATAATGTTGTAGGCTGTGGCCTGGGGTGCATTCTCTTCCTCTCCCAGGGGACCCAATACACCCACCAGCCCCTCCTAAGGAAGCAACCCAACAGCCCAAACATCTGCAGATAATCAAGGTAGCACCTGGCCTCAAAATTGTAAACCCGAGAAATGAAACTAGAAGTTCAGGGTTACTGTCAGCATCGTTACAGAACACCAGACGTGCACATCCTGATCAGGCTGGGAAAACTTTGCACCCTTACTGGGGACATGGTATTTCCCCCTCCAGACCTCAAATTTTAGTGTAAAAAGGACACTTAGATGAAACAAAGGAATGTTTACAAAAGGGTCGGAAATTCCCTTCTCACTTCTCAAATTCTAACACTCCAGCCCTGAGCTCACACATCTCTACACACCATGTTAGCTGTGATATGTAGTCATGAAGTTGTCCTCAGTAATTATGACGACCAACGTGAAGCATATGCAGAATTTAAGCAGTCCCATCCATGCATTCCTTCTCAAAGAGAAATAAACCATACCACACAAGGTTTAAAAAAAAAAAATACTGGGAGGAGCAAGTAGACGAGAAGATGCAGTTTTTGGCAAGAAATTCAGAGTAATTTGGGACAGATCAGAACCTGCAGTTTTACAGTTTCTCACTATTCTGCTGCTCGGTGCCTGCCTTGTTTTATTCCTGATCTGAAATTGGGTTTCTGAGATATCTTCCAAGCATAAAGCTGATAAGCATTACTTGGTAGATTTCGGCCTAAACTCAAGAGGAGAAAAAAAGTCCAATTAACGTCATCAATTACACAGTGGTATTCAGAAGAAAGATTCAGATGGAAGGACTGTTACTTGCTCCCCGTCCTTACAGACACAGAGAAAAAGGGGAGGAGGGGGGATTCCATTGTGTCTGTTCCCCGTGAATCATGCCTCACCTAGCCTCATAATTCCCTTCAACCGACCATTCGATTCAAGGTCCTATTCTTCCAAACAGGAAATGATAGAATCTGTTGTTTCTTAGCTGTTTCATCTCCTAGTTAAAACTCACCAATTGAAGGGACTGCCAAAAAGAAGTTTCTCTCCCTGGGCTTCTCCGGCTGGGTTTGCTCAGATCTTGCGATGTCTTCTTACTGGTTCTTTCCAAAGCAACCTCTATTACCGGGCACTTCAGCTGCTTTTAAACGTTGTCAAGTGAAAGGTATTCATTTTCTAGACTTTCCTACTCTCTCCACCCCTCTGCTGAAAGGACCAATCATATCTTTGGAAAAAATAATCTCATCTTATTGAATTATGAGGAGAGATGCAATTTTTGGAAGCTTCACTTTTTGGTGATTAAAAAACCTGCCGCAGCTACCTGGCCCTTATATTGATCAGAAACTAGAATAGCGCTGTTTGCTGACCGTGCTTTAAAACATCATATACTCGCTCCTGCTCTTCAGTTTTAAACATCTCAGATTCATCTTTTAAAAATCAAGAATTAAATCCTAAAGCTTTTGTTAGTTGTTTGTCTTCTTAGGTTCTTTTTTGTTTTAATCAAAACGTACTCTCTTTGATTACCTAATATAATTGCTTGAGAAAGACCACAAAAATAGGAAAAGAGAAACTCACACATCATTTTGTACTGACACACTGTGTCCTGACCTGGGTTACAGCCCTAATGGTATGTCAGGATTGAAAACGAGGCATTGGCTTTTTGACATTAAGCAGCCACGGGATCTTATGTCTAGCGCTGAACGAGTTCACTCACTCCCATAAGTGGCACCGCGTTTAGCGTTTGCCATGCATTGTTCCATACGACACCGCCAACAGTGCTCTGAGGAAGGTTTTGTTGGTATCACTTTTGTTGTCAATGAGACTACTGAGGTGCAGAGATATTCAGCACCTCCGCAAAGTCATATCGTTCAGCTCCTAGTAGAATCTTGTTAAAGGTTGGCTGACTAAATCAATGAAGCCCTTAACTACACATACCATCGCTTCAAATAAGTTTTCACGGAGAAAAGTGGGAAATTCTGTTAAAGAAAAAAAATGTAACATGTCAATAAACACAATCATTTTAGGCAAGACTTCTAAAAGATAAGATGATTTCAGACTAGGTCCCAAAAAGCAATATTCCCAGATTTTCCAATATAATCTGGTTTTTTTTGGGGGGGGGAGGGGGAGTTATTTATTTATTTTAGAGAGAGAGAAAGAATATAAGCGTGTGAGTAGGGGAGGGGTAGAGGGAGGGCAAGAGAGACCGAGAGAGAGAGAGAGCGAGAGAGAGAGAGAGAGAGAGAGAGAGAGAGAGAGAATCTTAAGCAGGCTCCACGCCCAACACAGAAACTGACACAGAGCTCGATCTCACAACACTTGAGATCATGACCTGTGCCAAAAACAAAACTCAGGTGCTTAACCTACTGAGCCACCCAGTTGTCCTCAATATAATCTGTTTTAAATATCCTATCCTATCAACACTATAATTGTGCCTTTCCAATCATATGTTCTCATTTTTTTTAATTTTAACTTTATTGAGGTATAGCTGATATACAAAATTCTAAGATATTTAAAGTGGACATCATGGTGATTTCATATGCATAGTGAAAACATTCCCCTTCACTGAGTTAATTAACATTTCCATCACCTCACACACACACACACACACACACACACACAAATATATATATATATATATATATATATATATATATATATATATATATTTGCTAAGAGAATAGCAAATAAATATATTTGCTAAGAGAATAGAACCTCAATGGTCTCACAAAAAAAATATATGTATATGCATATATATGTATATATATATACATATATACATATGCATATATACATATATATATTTTTTTTGTGAGACCATTGAGGTTCTATTCTCTTAGCAAATTTCAACACTCTACTACATTGGTATCAACTAATGTTTTACATTAGATCCTCAGGCATTATTCATCTCGTAGCTGAAAATTTGTACCTTTTGCCAACCTCTTCCTATTTCTCCCAACACCCAGCCCTGGCAACCACTTTTTTAATCTCTGTTTCTATGAGTTTTGTTTTGCTTTTTTTCTTAGATTCCACATATAAGTGATACCATCAGTATTTCTCTTTGCCTGGTTTATTTCATTTAGCACAATGCCCTCAAGATACATCCATGTTGTCACGAAAGCATTTCTTTCTTTCTCAAGGCTGAATAATATTCCATTACATACACACACACATGGTATGTGTATACCATATATATACACATACATATACACTTATATGTGTGTGCATGTGTGTGTGTGTGTGTGTATAGATAGACTGATTGATAGATAGATAGATAGATGTCACATCTTGATCTGTTCATCCCTTGATGGACACTTCACCTGCTTCCATATCTTGGCTATCCATATGATCCCATTTTTTCAAAGACTCTTGTAAGTCATGCTTCAATTCATCTCCCATTCACCCACTTATGCTTCACCTGGAACTAAGATACCTAGCTTTCAAAAGCCTGGTCTTAGAGGACAAATTTGTCTTTCTTGGAATATGTGATTTTTTTTTTTTTATTTAAAAGTCATTATGTCTCTGGGGAGCCTGGGTGGCTCAGTTGGTTAAGCGTCCAACTTGGGCTCAGGTCATGTGAGTTAGAGCCCTACATGGGGCTCCGCACTAAAAGCGCAGAACCTTCTTCTGATCCTCTGTCTCCCTCTCTCTTCCCCTCCCACTCTCTCTCTCTCTTTCTCTCTCTCTCTCTCTTTCTCTCCCCAGAAATAAATAAACATTTAAAATCATTCCTCTCAGGGTGCCTATGTGGTTCAGTCGGTTAAGCATCTGACTTCAGTACAGGTCATGATCTCAATGGTTCCTGAGTTCAAGCCCCACGTGGGGCTCTGTGCGGACAGCTCAGAGCCTGGAGCCTGCTTCAGGCTCTGGGTCTTCTTCTCTCTCCATTGTCTCCCTGTTTCTCTGCCTCTATTTCTAAAACAAAACACACAAAAAAGTCATTATGTCTCTCCAAAGAATGATGTTGGAATGAGAATAATGAAAAGATGTTTAAATGATGGGAGGGGCGGGAGGGTAGGTACAGAACAGCACAAAGAACATTGACTTCCCTGATTAGTCTGCAGATGCTCTGCTAATGCTAAACTACTATGCCTTGCGTATAAATTCACTCTCAGCACAAAATTAAATCTCTGACCATAGATTCAGCAGATCCAAGTTCCAGGGTTATAGTCTATATGACAAGTTAACTAATGGTTACAGAAAGTCAGAGTTAAGTGACCAAGGAGAGGCCCAAATATCGGAATTCCAAGGAAGAAGACACCAATTGTTTGGAAGATTTTGATGTCATCTATGCAATATAATAGTGTCCATATGACAAAAAGGGTAAGATTCTCTCTTTAACAGAAAATAATATCAGTTTCTCCACTTTGAGCCCAGGATATATGCTGGGTGCTCAGGATCCAACTCTAAAAAAAGACAAAGTTTATTCCTGCCTGCACAGAGCTTCCATTTTAATGGACATGCAAGGTCACTACACAATTTTTTTTCTCCGAGTTTTTATTTAAGTTGCAGTTAGTGGGGGGGGGGGGGGGGGTGTGGCTCAGTCGGTTAAGTGTGCTGACTCTCGATTTCAGCTTAGGTCATGATCTCACAGTCTGTGAGTACGAGCCCCACTTTGGGCTGTGTGCTAACAACATGGAGCTTTCTTGTGATTCTCTCTCTCTGTCTCTCTCTGCCCCTCCCCTGCTAGCGCCCTCACTCTCTTTCTCTAAAAATAAAGAAATAAACTTTTTAAAAAATAGTAATAAAAATTAAATTCCAGTTAGTTAACATACAACGTAATATTACATGTGGAATTTAGTGATTCATCACTTACATAGAACACCCAGTGCTCATCACAAGTGCCCTCTTTAATCCCTATCACCTATTTAACCCATCCCCCACCCACCTCCCCTCTGGTTACCTTAGTTTTTTCCTCTATAGTTAAGAGTTTATTTCCTGGTTTGCCTCTCTTGGTGTTTCTTTCCTCATGTTCCTCTGTTTTATTTCTTAAATTCCACAAATGGGTGAAATCATAAGCCATTTGTCTGTCTCTGATTGACTTATTTCGCTTAGCACTATACTTTCTAGCTCCATCCACGTCTTTGAAAATGTAAGATTTCATTCTTTTTTATGGGTGAATAATAGCCTACTGTATATATATACATACACACCACATCTTCTTTATCCATTCGTCAGTCAATGGATATTTAGGCTCTTTCCATACTTTGGCTATTGCTGATAATACTGCTATTAACATGGGGATGCACATACCCCTTTGAATCAGTATTTTCGTATTCTACTACACAAAAATTTTTAATTACAATGGGACAGGTACCTACCCAACAACCATTAATAGGAATTTAAAATGTCTCCAAAATCTTGTGGCAGCAAATCTCTATTTCTGAAATAAATAGGCTAAGGGAAGTGAGAGGGTATGCTTCCTAAGGGTACTGAGGTTGGTAAAAGCATTACACCCAGCACAAAGGTCCCTTTATCAGATCAAGCACCCCCTGTTGGGACCTCTAGTATCCACCCAAGACAAGAACATGTACAGTGCGCATCTACCCATCTCAGGGTCTCAGTCAAAAGCATCCCAATGCCACCACCAAGACAAGAGTTTCCAACATGTGGTCCGCTAAACTGTGATCCCCTGTTACAAATTCCCTAATAATCTCGAACTTCTCCTTTGTAAACCTGGCAACTACTTTTTTCATGTGTGTCTCTTGTACCTGACAGGAAAATTCATGAGAACAGAGACTATGTCTCTTGATCATTGACAGTGTTCTCAAGGCCACGCATAGTAACAGAAACATACTCTGTAGGCATTCAGTAAATATTTGTTGGATGGTGAAAAGGGGGGAAGGAGAAGAGTTCTGAGTTAGAATTAGAACAAGAGGTAAGGCACCAGGATGACATTGCCGAGATCCTCTGCAGTGAAAGATCCTCTCCAGTGTTCACTTGTCCCCTCATGAAAAAAACAAAAGAGTAGGAATCTGAGTTTACTTTTATCTCTTCTCTCTTGCTTCTAAATTCTTCAGATGATTAGTCATGGTGCTATTTTCCTGATCCTTCAATACAGTTTTTTATTTATAAGCTCTGTGTTTAGCCTCGGGCTCCAGAGTTTGATAAAGGAAGATATTCTTGTTTGTTCATTTTTCCTTAATCTCCTCTGACTGTCATTTTGACTCACCACCAACACTCAAGCAGATGGTTGCAAGTTAATGCTGCATCCCTGGAATTAAACACATTAACTTGGGCATCAAGAAAGATGTAGAATTGTTCCTCCGTTTAGATAAGGAAAGCAATCACTGTAAAAATCCAACTCAATAAATGTTCCTTTCATACAGAAATAAAAAAAAAAAAACAACTATGCAAAAACTAAACTGAGGTAATCCAACTAGTCGCTTGAACTACAATAAATAACATATCTAACAAAATTTTATTTTCACAATGTTAGCTTGGATTCAGTTTCTGGAACCATGGTTTTGAAGGATTCCTTCCATCTTAGCTGTGAAAAAACTTGAATTTATCTAAATCATTTCAAGGGATGTAATAATCATTTCAGATATCCCTGCCCCATAACAAATTACTTGATAAATAAAGTAGTACAACATTTAAGTCTTATGACAGTTACCTATTTTTCATTTTTTAATATTCATTTATTTAGAGAGAGAGAGAACAAGGGAGGGACAGAGAGGGTGGGAGAGAGAGAGAATCCCAAGCAGTTTCTGCACTGTCAATGCAGAGCCCGATGCAGGGTTCAATCTCAAGAACTATGAAATGATGACCTGAGCAGAGATCAAGAATTGGACGCTTAAACGACTAAGCCACCCAGGCACCCCATAGTTAACTATTTTTCAATTTTTATTATTTCCTCTTCAGAAATAATAGCCTTCCTTTCTGTGGCTGGAAGGTTCATGTCACAGACATCTTCAAGGATTTCCCTCTCACCTCCCATGAGACTATAAGATTCCTACGTCACTCTAGCCAATGACACGTTTATGATGTGTCCTTCCCTGGCACTACTTTCTGCCTTGAGAGTTTCCACGTGTGACCCAGGGAGGAAGAATCCAGGCTCCCTGAGTTGAAGAGATGGAATTGGTAGGTTAAAAAGCAGGAAAACACCATCTCCAATGAGGAGGTAAATCAACCAATCAAAACTGACCCAGATCTGAGACAGATGTTAGAATTTAGCTGACCAGGACACTAAAACAGTTAGTATGACTGGGTTCATATGTATGAAATATATATCTATGTTCGAAGGTTAGCTAGAGGCATGGAAAACATAAAATATAAAAATATCTCTAACCAAACTTCTAAAAATGAAAGCTACAATGAGATTAAAAAAACAAACAAAAAACTCTGGTTCAGAGTAACAGTGCATTAGACAAACTAGATCAGAAAAGACAGGTGAATTTGAAGAAAAAGCAATAGAAACTCAAAATAAGGCATATAGAAAAAAAAGAATTTTGAAAAAATTCAAAGTCAATAGGCTGTAGGACAACTTCAAATGGCCTAATAGATGTGTAATTGGAGTTGCTTTGGCAAGAAAATGTTCCAAAACATAGCAACTGATTTTTTTTTAATTTGAGTGAAATTCTAAAGTCATAGAGCCAAGAAGTTCAACAAACTCCAAGTATAAGACACACGAAGAAATACTACATCAAAGCAATCACAATTGATTTTCTTAAAGCCAGTGATTGTGAGAAAATTTTAGAAGCAGACAGAGAAATAGGGCACGTTGTACACAGAAGAACAAAGATAGGATAATAGGAAATTTCTCACTAGAAACAAATGCAAAAGCAAAAACAGTGGAACAGAGTGTTCAAAGTAGTAAGGGGAGACAGATAGTATTTACCCAGAATTCTATGACCAGAGAAAATGCATTTCAAAAGCAAAGGCAAATAAAGACATTTTGAAACATAACAAAAGCTGAAAGAATTCAGCAGCAGCAGACCCACACTACAAAAAATGTTCGAGGAAATCTTTAAGGTAGAAGGAAAATGCCAGATTGAAATACGAGCCTACAAAGGAATGAAGAACAACAGAAATATAATTATAGCATAAATGTATGATACTTTTCTTATTATTTAAATCCCCTAAACATTTAATTGCTTAAGCAAAAATAATAAAAATGTACTATAGGATGTATAGCATATGTAAAAGTAAAGTGAATGACAATGTCACAAAGAACAGGAATGAAGAAATATAAGTATAATATTGTAGGGTTCTTACACCATATGTGAAGTATCTATCACTTGAAGGTAGACTATGACCAGTTAAAGGTGTATATAATAATTCTTAAAGCAACCACCAAAATAACAAAACAAAGAGTTGCAGCTAATAAACCAACAAAGGAAATAAGAAGATATCATAAAAATAGAAGAGGAAAGGAGGGACAAAGATTAGATGGTGTCTTAGTAAATGTTCTCCAGATAAACCAAACCAATAGGGTCTGTGTGTGTGTGTGTGTGTGTGAGAAGGAAAGACAGATTTATTTTTAGAAATTCACTCACATGATTCTGGAGGCTAAGCAGTCCCAAGAACTCCAGTAGGCAGGCTGGGGAACCAGAAGAGTGAATGAAATAGTTCCAGTGTGAGCCTGAAGACCTGAGAGCCAGGGGAGCTGATGATGCAAGTTTCAGTCCAAGTCCAAAGGCAGGAGAAGATTGAAGTCCCAGCCTGAAGACATGCCATCTTCCTCTACTGCAGGAGGACCTTTGTGATCTATTCAAGTCTTCAATTAATTGGATGGAGCCTATCTGCATTAGGAAGGGCAATCTGCTTTACTCAATATACAGATTCAAAGGTTGATCTCATCCAGAAATACCCTCGTAGACACACCCAGAATAATGTTTACCCAGATATGTGGTACTCTGTGGCCCAGTCAAGTTGACATTAGCCATCACAGATGGGACAGGTAGAAAACAAACAATAAGATGAGAGATATAAACTTAATCATGTCAATAACCACATGCAGTGTAAATGGTCTAAACACCTATTGAAAGTCAAACATTGTCTGATTGGATAATAAAGCAAAAGCTAACTATTTTTTGCCTACATGAAATGTACTTTAAATATAAAGACATAAATAGGTTAAAAAATTAAAGGTCAAAAGATATATCATGCCAACCAATCAAAAGAAAGCTATTGTGCTTATATTAATATCAGAAAAAGTAAATTTCAGGGCAAAGAAACTTACAAGGAATGAAGGTCATTTCATAATGATAAAGGGTTGAATTCATCAAAAGTACATAAACACATAATTGATAAAGAAGTTTCTCAAATCAGTGACTTACGTTTCTATCTTAAGAAACTAGGATGAAACAAGCAAATATAAACAGAAGAAAGGAAGTAATAATAAACATGAGAGTGAGTGAAATAGAAAATAGAGAGAAAAACCATAGAGAAAAAACAATAAAACCAACAATGGCCATTAAAATGTTCCCTGAAAGAAAGAACAGTCCGTGGAATTGTGTATCCAATGGCATTTGCCTCACTGAATGATTGAACAGTGGGAGGAAGAAATTTATAATTATGAAGGCTTAGCTCAGTGATTTAAAACTTTAACTGAACATTAGAATCCCTTGTCAAGCTTGTTAAAATGCTTGTACCTGTGTCCCACTGGGGACTCTAATTCAGGTCTCATTATGCATACTTAAAGCACCCCTTGTGACTCTTACGAACACACATCTCATGAGGTAATGAGATAGAGTTCTCCTAAAGCAAACAATTCCCCAGAAATGACTATGTGTAAGCAGTAACAAAACATCAGGAGAGTAGGAAAAGGAAAGAGCGTTAGACCCTTCACATCACAACATGCCCCAAGTCATAACATAAGATGCTATTCATGACTCCCAAGAGGAGAACCCAGTGCCCTCCAGGTAATTGCTTAAAACATGATGTGATAGAATATGAAACACAACTAACCAGGAAATCATCTACATACATTATGAAATATCAGTAAGGGCCTGCATGTTCTAAAATAATGAGAACAAAACAAATTTCTTATCAAAAGAAATAAAGATCCAACAGTACCTCACGGAGAAATTTATCACAACTACCCAAAGAAAATTTCTTTCACCCGATGAGTATGACTAAGATGATAGTTAAAGAATAATGGTGATGGTGGTAATAATTCTTACTGGTTTTCTTAAGATTTTATTTTTAAGTAATCTCTACACCCAACGTGCGGCTTAAACTTTCAACCCTGAGATCAAGAGTCACACACTCTGTCAGCTGAGCCAGCCAGGCACCCCAATAAGCCCTACTGTTTATCGAGTGGCTGCCCTATGCCCAACCTATACCTGTGTGAGTGTATGCACATGTCTGTAGGAGGAGAGAGAAGGACTATTATCTGCCTAATAGTGGCGTTTGCCTTGTGAGTATGAGGAAGGAAACAGTCCCAAAAGCTAAGTTCACAAGCATTTTCCACCCTAGATCAACAAGCCAATTATGCCCATCACAGCCATATTTTATGTTGTTAAACATTATTATTGCTTGCTTGAACCACATAAAATTCCATGAACTATCCTGAGTTATCAGTTTAAGTCCCAACAGGGAGGTGGGGTAGGGCTGTTCCATCCAACAATCCAAAGACGAGCTTCTAAAAGCACTCAGAGAAGATGAAGCAAGGGTGGCCGGCACCCCAGCCACCAGTCTTGATTCTGTACAGCTTCCTGCCCAAGTGAAGCAGCCAGGAACATGGAGTCCAAACGGGCTGACATGTTACTGGGCACACGCATGACTTCCAGTGCAAGTTCCCAGCACATGTGTGAATATGCCGAGTGTGGTGAATAGACGAAACATGAAGCCTGTCAGATAAAACAATTTTTTTTTTAACTTGAAAAAGAGCTGTATGGATGTGTGTTTTGAAGGGAATTTGTAGAAGTTCTCGTGGAATTGGCTCTCTAGAGATTTGTAAGGAGCAAAGTGTAGAAATACTTCCCTTCACAGAAACTTTCAAAGAGGAAAAAAAGGGAGTGAGGTAAATATTTTTTTAAGACATGGTTATTTTAGTAGCAACCGAAGTTTCCATTCAGGCATCACTGGAGAATCCCTCAGGTGATACTTCTACTCAGTGAAAAAATGCTATCACAGGGGTGCCTGGGTGGCTCAGTCGGTTAAGCACCGACCCTTGACTTTTCGGCTCAGGTCATGACCTCACAGGTTGTGAGACTGAACCCCGCATTGGGTTCCGCACTGACAGCACAGAGCCTGCTTGGGATTCTCTCTCTCCCCCTCTCTCTGCCCCTCCCCTGCTCTCTCTCTCTTCTCTCTCTCTCTCAATAAGTAAATAAATATTTTTTTAGTGTTATCACATAATGACAGAATTTTTTAAATCTATCAACTCTCAAAATCTATTTTTTTCTTCTTTTTTTTTTTAAATAATTTTTTAACGTTTATTCATTTTTGAGAGGCAGAGAGAAACAGAGCATGAATGGGGAAGGGGCAGAGAGAGGGAGACACAGAATCTGAAACAGGCTTCAGGCTCTGAGCTGTCAGCACAGAGCCCGACGTGGGGCTCGAACTCACAAACTACAAGATCCTGACCTGAGCCGAAGTCGGACGCTCAACCAGCTGAGCCGCCCAGGCACCCCGAAATTTATTTAAACCTCAAACTTCCCAACTTCTCTCTTGTCAATCAGGGACATAGCTATGACAGCCAGTCAGCTAATAACAGTGGGTGTCATGAACCTCGACATAATGACTTCTAAACAATAGATTTTATTTACAAATTTTACATAAACTATTACTGCTGTTCATCATATATCTTCCACACCAAGTGAAATGCAAACATTTTTTGCTTATTCCTGTTTTCTAGTTATATTCTCTACATTGACTATAATTTTGTAACAATGTATAACATGAAGAATAAAATATAAAATAAGAATAATCAGGAAAAGTCTCTACATTCATACCTATTGATGTGGGCGTGTGCATCACAAAACCTCTTCGATCAGATCTGTGTATCTTTTTACTCTTACTTTAGACAATTCTAACAAGCTTAGTTGTCTGGCTTCCTTGATTGCAAGACATTAAAAGTACAGAGATAGCATAATGTCCTCAAAGTCCATCCATGTTACAGGATATGACAGAATTTCCTTCTTTTTTGAGGCTGAATAATACCCCATTGTATGCAGATACCACATTCTCTTTATTCACTCATCTGTTGATGGACATTTACATTGTTCCCAACTCTTGACTATTGTGAATAGTGCTGCAATAAACAATGGAGTGCGAACATCTTTTTGAGATCCTATTTTCAATTGTTTTGGATAAATACTCAGACATGGGATTTCTGGGTCGTACGGTAGATAAGGACAACTACTGCCCAATCACTTATACGAGGCTCTGAAGTAGTCAACTCATAAAAGCAGAAAGTACAATCGTGGTGGCCAGGGGGGCTGCTGGGAGGTGAAAACGAGGAGTTGCTGTTCAATGGAGATAGTCTTTAAGTCATGCAAGATGAAAAAGTTCTAGAGATTTGCTGTACAATAATGCGCATTTAGTGTATAATACTATCCTGTATGCTTAAAATGTTAAGAGGGTAATCTTATGTTATGTGTTTTTACCACAATAAAAAAGAGTACAGACGAAAACTAGAGACCCCAGAAACAGAAGTGGTTGTGGTTGCAACAGCTACTTTGGAAGACAAGTTCATGGTTTCCTACAAAACTGAACAAGCTCTTATTAGATGAACCAGCAATCACACTCCTTATTTACTCAAGTGAGTTAACACCTATTGTCCACATAAAAACCTGCACACAGGGTGTTTATAGCAGCTTATTCATAACTGCCAAAACTTGGAAGCATCCCAGTTATCCCTCATTAGGTAAATGGGTAAAAAACAACAACAACAACTGTGGTACCTCCAGACAACAGAATATTATACAGCGTTAAGAGGAAATGAGCTATCAAGCCATGAAAAGACATGAAGACAATGTAAATGCATATTACAAAGTGAGATAAGTCAATAAAAAATCACACACAGTATGATTCCAACTATACGGTATTCTGGAAAAAGCAGGGCTATAGAGACAGTAAAAAGATCAGTAGTGGTCAGGAGATATGGGGAGGAAAGGAAGAATAGAGCACTATGGATCGTCAGAGCAATATAACTAGTCTGCACGATCCTAAAATGGTAGATACATGTTGTTGTACGTTTGTCAAAACCCATGGAATGTACAACAGCAAGAGTGAAACAATGGATTATAGATGATAATGAAGTGTCGATGCAAGTTCAACTGTAACAAATGTACTCCTCTCATTGGGGATGTCGATAGTAAGGGAGGTTGTGTCTATGTGGAGTCTGAGGATATATGAGTACTCTGTACTCTCTGCTCAATTTTGCTGTGAACCTAAAATAGCTCTGAAAAAAAATGGAATTTGTCAATTAAAAGAAGACATGATTGCAGGGCACCAGCCAGCAAGGGAAAGACAAATATATATATTATATATTATATATATTATATATTATATATATAACATATATAAATATATATAATATATATAATATATATGTTATATTTATATAATATATTATATTATATATTATATATAGCTTTATATATTATTTATATATTATATATTAATATAATATATTATATTATATTATATTAATATATTATATTATATATAATAAATATATTATATATTATATAATATATTATATATATAAAAAATAAAGAATTTTTTAGAATATTAAGATGCAGGGATTCTTAGGGTCAAGATAAGCATTTCTGCATATGGTGACGGCACCTGGGATCATCGGTGTTTTCTAGCACAATGCAATAAGGAAATGTTAATATGCATGATTATGATCTTAGTAACTACACAAATATTTATTAAGCATTTTCCAGGTGACAAATATTGAAGGGAGGGAAGATGTGGCTTATGATGATGTCAGTCACAGATGCTTACCTCGATGGGCTTTTAGTCTGGGGAAGGTAAAAAATCACGATACGCAGTACAATAACGACTCAACGTAGAAAAGTTCCATCACCATAGTTCCAGTGACATAAGTTAGACACTTGGGATCTCAGCCTCACACGGTCTGAGACAGTTTAATAGGCAAGATGAACGCACATGTGGGAATCTGAAGGGTAACTAAGATTTAAATAGGAATAGACTGCAGTGGTTGTAGGCAGAGCTTCTAGAGTCCTAGTTGCTGGCTTCGAACTCCAGCTGCACAACTTCCTCGTCTGTGCCTGTGGGCAAGTTTCTTAAGATTAAATGAGTTAATGTAGGCAAAAGGTTTAGAACAGCACAAGGAAATGTTTGCTGTCAAAATTTAAATAGGAAAATAATGAGGGTTAGTGCTTCCAGTGGATGTATACAAAATGAATAATAAATACAATCCATGTGGTCAGGCAATAATAAACAACAACCGTGTATGTGCATCTGCCTGCACAGGTTTGTACACTGAAAATAAGTCTAACACTATAGAGAAAACCTCTCAAACAGAATGGTCACAAAACAAATAGCAGTTGAGAGAATGCTCTCGGAGACAAGTGCATGATGGGTTCAAATAACAGGTCTGGCTGAGTGATCTTAAAAAAGATACTAGAACTCTCTAAACCTCATTGCCCCAGAGGCAAAATGGAAATAACAATATCATGCCTATGTCACAGAGTAATTGCGAAGAATAAACGATATTTGGCCTGTAACACACACTTTTCAACAAAATTATGTAAAAATTTCTGGCTACCTAAAGGAAGAAAATGTCTTTGATTACAACCACTTTATTTAAAAGACCTCTGAAATATATTTATCTCCTTTTGAGACTGAATAGACCCAGAAACCTCTTATCTTATTGTCTAGCTAGAATATGACTTTTGTCAAAGACATGATCGCTCTCTGCCTTCTCATATGCTGCAACTGCTTTCTGGAATATTCATCCTCTGTCCCCCAAAACCAGATCAGTGTCACCTATACGTATCACTCCATTCTTATCCTCATACTCCAATAGAGAGTCACTAATTCCTCATTCATTTCAGTTCTCATGGTTCCTGTACCAACCACGATTAAAGCACACATCCCATTGTATCTCAGCTAATCCCCTGTGCCCTTGCTGACCCCATGTTACTGTGTAATTCTTAAACAGAGAATGTTATGTTCATCACGTTTGTATGCTTCACACTTTCACCTTGCCTGCCTCCTAGGAAGCATTCCCCCCAAAAAAGCATATTGAGTTAACAATAATAATAATTTAACATTTCATACTATGTAATACACCAGGGTCCTCATTTCCATTCAACCCGATCTCTAAACCTTCATTGCTGACATCTACATATTGTACGTACATTATAAACTCATGGTCGGAACTCAAGGACCTGAGTGGTTAGGTTTTATGTGAAGAATTTTACTCTAATTGCCTTCTGCTGATTCATCTAATGTGCAAAATAGAAGTTAGCATTTGGTGTGCAACAACTTCCTTAATTTACAACCGTAGACCCCGAGACAATTATTAGCATGATGTCATGGGGGAAGCATTCCTGGAAAGTGATGTTACTCATTCTCATCACCAATTTACCTTTAAAGGTTGAAATCTCAAGCTCATCATTATAGATATACTTCCCAAGACAATCACCTTGGGATGTATTGACTTTGCCCTGTTCTCATTCATTCTCAAGTAATTCTTTTCTCCTAAATAAACTAATCAGAGTCCAGAGGGACATTTACTTACTTTTATGGTGGCACTATTTTTTACATTAAAAACCTAAGATCCCATTAGCTGTTTGGTCTCTGTTGGTTCTGAGACAAATTCCAATATGTGGGTAGGAGGGTGACTTCCCCCACCACGTCACCAAGCAATCCACCAGACACCGACAAGGTGCCTTGCAATTCAAACCAATTCTGTTGGTATCTATCCAGAAACAGTATCAGATTCCACAGGTAACGGGTCGCTCCTACAAGACTGCTGCTCCCCCATTGCCCCCCTCAACCTCAGAGGCCAGTTGAAAGCCAGGTTGTTATCTGCATGTGGGACCAACCCACAGCAAACTAGAAATCCCAACAAGGGGTAGTCCTCCTCAGGTTGGGTTAATTTGCTAGAGCCGCTCATAAAACTATGAGAGACATTTTACTTACTAGGTCACCGTTTTATCATAAAAGGAAATAACAGCCAGACGGAAGAGATGCGCCTGTGCAAGGTATGGGGCGAGGGCACGGAGTTTCCATGCTCTCCCACAGCTTGCCACGCTCCCCAAATGTGCACGTGTTCACCGACCAGGAAACTCTCCAAATCCTGTCCTTTTGGAGTTTTGTGGAAGCTTCATGACATGGGCATGGTTGATTAAACACTGGTCATTCGCGGGGCACCTGGGTGGTTCAGTCGGGTGAGCGTATGACTTCGGCTCAGGTCATGGTCTCACGGTTGGTGAGTTCGAGCCCCGCGTCGGGCTCTGTGCTGACAGCTCGGAGCCTGCTTCTGATTCTGTCTCCTTTCCCTCTCCCTCCCCACTTGTGTTCCCTCTCTCTGTCTCTCAAAAATAAATAAATGTAAAAAAAAAAATTTAAACACTGGTCATTCGGGGCCACTCTCCTCTCCTGAGGGGGGGAGGGGGTTAAGACTGGTCCCTCCACTGGCAACCAGCCTCAAACCCTAAGTCAAGTCCAAAAGCCATTTAGTTAACATTACAAAAGATATCTTTACTTGCTCTCATTACTTAGGAAATTCCAAGGTTTTTAGGAACTCTGAGCCACAAATAGGAATGAAGACCAAGTATATATTTCTTATTTTAAATCACAATCAGAGGTCACAATTACCATTTCAATGAGAATCCAGTTAAATGAAGCTCTGGGTCCTTTTCATACCAGTTTATGTGGTATTCTTTTGGAACTAAAATATAAATTAATTTATTAAAGGAACTATACCTTCCTATTAAATTTCTTTTTTTCTAGTTATTACTCTGAACTGTAGCGATCATTTTTATCCCTCTTTTGCAAGCTCACCACCCTTCCAAAAAAAGGGTAACCCATAAATCCAACAGGAGATAAATGATTGAACTATGGTACACCAATATCATGGAATACTGGGGGCTATTAATTGGTATTTATGAAAACAGGATACTTACATGAAGAAATGCTTAGGATGTAATATTATACATACAAATTAAGCTTTTCAAGCTTAATAAATGCTCATATGTCACAAATACGTAAATGAAAGTTTGTGGAAGCAAATGTAAAAGGTTGATTCTAGGTGGTAAAATTATGGGTGTTTTTTTTTTTTCTATTCGTGTTCTATTTTCCCAAATATCTTATACTCTCCTATTGATTTTTAAATCAAAGAAAATATTTGGTGCCGGGTGGCTCAGTCGGTTAAGCTTCCGACTCTTGGTTTCAGCTCAGGTCATGACCTCACAGCTCGTGAGATTGAGCCCCGCACTGGGGAGCGGAGCCTGCTTGGGATTCTTTCTCTCCCTCTCTCTCTCTGCCTCTCCCATGCTCTCTCTCTCTCTCCCTCTGTCTCTCTCTCTCTCAAAAAATAAATAAATAAACTGAAAAAAATGTTTTAAAGAAAATGTTTTTTAAAATGAGGATGGAGATTTCAGATTATTATTCTGAGAAATCAGAAGAAAGTAATTTCTCCCAAAATGAATTCGATAATTCCCCAGTTCTTGCTGCATTGCTGTCTTCTGCTATATGGCCTCAAATGTGTTTTCCAGTTGATTCTCACCTCCTATTGAAAACCTATAGTGCAGTCACCAGGTATCTCACTGCTTGGTAATTACTGACCCGCTTTTGTGCCTCTAAGCTTTCGCACATGTAGTTTGGTCTAGAATTCTTTCTACCATTATCCTTATAATCCTACATGACATTCAAGAGCTACCTCCTTCATGAAACCCCTTCAGCTTGCCCAGCTGGAGATGTCTTTCCCCAGTCTTTATAACTTCCTGTGCATTGCCGCCTCTATGCCCCACTTTTCGCTTGCGCATTTTTCCTATGCCCTTCCCCCATTTCTCCCACGTCGACCCTCGCACATCTATGCACTGATCGTGGGCAGTGAGTTTGTTCTGGGAGAAAGGCTGCTAGAAGAGTGACCCAGCAAGCTGACTTCTTTCCTAATGTGTATGATGGTCCTACTTTGTTGAGGAGTGATGTGCTTATTCCAGGTGGAGGAGAACAGGCTGAAGTTACTCGGAATGAAATCAGCAACAGCAAAACCCATATGACTGTCTCAGGCTCCGTTGTTCATGGGGGAAAATCCAGAGCCCAGGCTGTGAAGCAAGAGGAAGCTCGCCGGAGCCCTCCTTCTTACCCTACCTCCCTCAGATTCTCAGGCTGCAAATTTCAGGAGCGTGTCGCCCTGATCTGCTACTCTTGCTTCTTCTCACCAACGCTGCTCTTTACCTTTATCTGAGGACTCTTTCCAGTGTCTGTTCCATCATGATCTGCTCTGTTTCTGTTGACCATTTCCAACTCCTCCCCTTCGTTCTGTCTGTCTCCAGCATTGATGACTGCCTCATTTCTTAGCCCCTGACAGTCTGCAGCAAAAAGTTTCCTCGGGTGATGCAACTCTTACAGCCAGTTTTAAGTCATCAGGCTCTCAGTGGTTTTGTGCCCTCAAAAGGTAACCCTTAGCTTTGAACTTTGCATCTGTTCCCTTGAGGGGCAGTTCTCAGGTCCCATAAAACCTGAATCTGGAAACATTCAAAATGACATTTCCTAACTGACTTCTTCTCAGAACCTGGACCAGTCTCCCAAATAAAATATATATCCCTTCACTCACACTTCCAGGAATCAGACCCAGTTCTTCCACAAGAACCCTTCCCCTCTCCTGCATGTATGCATCTTAATTCTTCTAGTTTCCAAGAACATGACCTGAGCCCAACGTGCCCTTTCTATGTTTCTCTCTTCTTCTCCCAAGCCCTCTGGGGTCCCCAAGGAGAAACAAAATACCTGAGGTCCTGCTGTTACATTCTAGGGTTCTTGAAGCAGCAATGTAAATTTAGCCCCACAAATGTTCAAGGCCATCTGGAATATAGACAGCAATTGGGCTTCTAGAAGTGTGAGGCCGCTGTACATCGACAATATAAGAAATTAAAAAGGCAAATATTTGGAGTGGAAAAACAAAATCCTAACCCTTCCTGAAGTTTCCTAACATGTAGAAATCAATTATTTATTTGCTATTGAAATTAAGGACTAAATCATATTTTTAAAAGCTTACAGAAATGATGACACTGGATTCCAGGTACTTAGAGGTTCATTGTACTATTGTCTCTACTTTTTTCATATATTTAAAATTTTCTAGAATAAAAAAGTTTATATATGTATATATATTCGCATACACATATACACACATAACTACTTATTTAAGAAAATTGGACGTCAAAGAATTCATCATGATGAAATATGAGAAATGGAAAAAAATTTATGCGTATGTATGTTCATCATAGCATTACTTCAAATAATAAAAAAGTAGAAAAAATCTAATTGGACACATTCATACTCTGCAATTAGTAAGATATGTAGTAGCATATTATTTAATGAAACAAAAAAATATTTGATATATTGCTAAATTTAAATGAGTCAGATTATAAAAAGTATATATGGGATTCCATTTAGTCAAAAACCAAGATATGTATATAGCAGAGATAATGACTGCATAGATAGATAGATAGATAGATAGTCAGCTCAGACTGTCATAACAAAATATTATAGACTGAGTGGGTAGCTTAAACAACAGAAATTGATTTTCCACAGTTTTGTGAGGCTGGAAATCTGAGATCAGGTTGTGCCAGCATGGTCAGGTTCTGGTGAGAATTATCTTCCTGGCTTACAGGCAGCTGCCTTCTCACTGTGTCATCACATGAAAGGAAGAGAGACAGAAAGCTCTCTGGCATCTCCCTTAGAAGGGCACTAATCCCCTCAGACCAAGGTCCTGCCCTTATCACTTAATTACCTCCCAAAGACCTCTGTCCAAATGCCATCACGTTGGGGATTAAGGCATCACATATATATTTTGGGTGGACACAAACATTTAGTCCTTGGAATACATGACTGTTAAAAGTAATTATCTGGAAGATGAATGACTTATTTTAATATTTTCTGAGTCTTCTACAGTGGCTACAACAAATAATGTATCCTTTATATAATCAAGAGGGAAAAAATCTATAGCAAGTGCTACTTTCTGTGGCTTAGAAAGGCTTTTGCTTCCAGCTATAAAGGTTTAACATAGAGAAAACCAAATCTCCTACTGAGAATAACTAGGGAAGTTTATCAAATACTAAGAAGAAGAAGAAGAAGAAGAAGAAGAAGAAGAAGAAGAAAAAGAAGAAAGAAAGAAGAAAATTCTGAATGCAAGTATCAAAATGCTACCCAGACAGCCAGGATTTTATAGGCAGAGATCAAACCTTCTTCAATGTTTTTTCCTTCAAGGTATTTGCTGGGTCATAAGTAATACAGGCAAAGAGACAGAAGCTGAGCAAAACTTGGATAATAGAAGAAAATCTGAGTAGACTTTCCAGTGGTTGGAAAGACATATTTCGAGCTCAGGGCTACCAATTCAATCAGAACTTGAGCAACCAAAATCCTATAGAGAGGAAAATCTCAGAAAAGTGAACTTGACATCTATGGTCAACAAAGAGTACTTGCTAAAAGGCTGATAATCTCAGCACAACCGTTGGCAATCTCATTGTGCTGAGCAGATAAAAACTGGAGTTTACATCTGTGCTTCCTTGAAGAGATAAACAATCCGAGGCTTCAGAAGGACTGCATCCTAGAAATTAAGGTCTTTTAAAAAACTGAAATAAAACTTAGAATCAACTTAAGCCCTGGGTAAATTAAGATGATCTGCTTTTTGGAAGTAGAAAATAAGCATCCAGAACCTCTGGAAGAAAATAATCATCCAGAACCTCTATAATATTTCATAGACAATAAAAAATCACCAGGCATACATATGCAGAGAAAAGAAAAGCCATAGGATAGATGATAAAAATACAGGGATACAGGATATTGGAATTAATGGACAGAGTCATTTTAAAAAACAACAACTGTGATTACATGTTCAAAATTTAATAACAAGATAAAGAACAAGAGAACTGGAATCAATAAGAAGAGGTATAAAATGGGAAGTTCGAGAACTGAAAATATAATAACTGAAATTACAAATGCAATAGATAGGGGCGCCTGGGTGGCTCAGTAGGTTAAGCGGCTGCCTTCGGCTCAGGTCATGATCTCACACTTTGTGGGTTCGAACCCCACATCAGGCTCTCTGCTGTCTGCTCGGAGCCCACTTGGGATCCTCTGTCCCCCTTTCTGTCTGCCCCTCCCTCACTTGTTTTCTCTCTCTCTCTCTTTCTCTCTCAAAAATAAGTAAATAAAAATTTATAAAAAAGAAATGCAATAAAGAGCAAATTAGATACTAACATTGCCTCAAATATTTAAAACTGACAGAATTAAAGGGAAAAAATAAAGTTTCCCAATCATAGTGAAAGATCTTAGCATACTCTCTATTTTTTTATTTTTTAAAGGTTTTTTTATTTTTTTTAATGTTTATTTATTTTTGAGACAGAGAGAGACAGAGCATGAATGGCGGAGGGTCAGAGAGAGAGAGGGAGACACAGAATCTGAAGCAGGCTCCAGGCTCTGAGCTGTCAGCACAGAGCCCAATGCGGGGCTCGAACTCACAGACCGTGAGATCATGACCTGAGCCAAAGTCGGACATTTAACCGACTGAGCCACCCAGGCGCCCCAGCATACTCTCTATTTTTGATAGAACATGCAAAAAAATATATAGAACAACTTAGAATTGTGCTGTCCAATTTATTAACCATGAGCCACCTGTGTCTATTGAACACTTGAAATGTGGCTAGTATAGGTATTTATCCAAGGGATACGGGTGTGCTGTTTCAAAGGGGCATACGCACCCCAGTGTTTGTAGCAGCACTATCAACAATAGCCAAAGTATGGCAAGAGCCCAAATGTCCATCGATGGATGAATGGATAAAGAAGATGTGGTATATATATATACTCGGCAATCAAAAAGAACGAAATCTTGCCATTTGCAAATATGTGGATGGAACTAGAAGGTATTATGCTAAGCAAAATTAGTCAGAGAAAGACAAATATCATATGACTTCACTTATATGAGGACTTTAAGACACAGAACAGATGAACACAAGGGAAGGGAAGCAAAAATAATATAAAAGCAAGGAAGGGGACAAAACATAAGAGAAATATGGAGAACAAACAGAGGATTACTGGAGGGTTTGTGGGGGGGGGGATGGGCTTAAATGGGTAAGAGGCATTAAGGAATCTACTCCTGAAATCATTGTTGCACTATATGCTAACTGACTTGCATGTAAATTAAAAAAAAAAAAAAAGAAAGAAAGAAATGTGGCTAGTATAACTGAAGAATTGAATTTTTCATTTTATATATCATTTGAAATAATTTAATACAAGTTTTATAACCAAACGATGATAATTTTTGTTGTTGTTAAACACAATTGTGTTTTGGTAAACTGCATTTCACCTTTAACTGTTGCATTAAGCAAGATATTATTGCTGTATATAGTAAATGTGTCAGGTGTTTGGTTCACTTCTAGTATAATACATGAAGATATTGATAGAGTTGGGGTCAATGAATTGGTTAAGTTCGAATGATGGTTTTCTGTAGGCCAATGTAACATTTTAATGTGTTTATTTGAATATTTGATGGAGACAGTAATAATTATTACAGATTGCATCAGTAATTAGTTATAATGTAATTAAATTATTTTTTACTTTAAAAAAGTCAGCAAGAACAATTTTTTTAATTTAAAATTAAGGCATCTTACAGGAGCATCTGGGTGGGTCAGTCAGTTAAGCATCTGACTTTGGCTCAGGTCATGATCTCGTGGTTCATGGGTTCGAGCCCCGCATGGGGCTCTGTGCTGACAGCTCAGAGCCTGGAGCCTGCTTCCAATTCTGTGTCTGCCTCTCTCTCTGCTCCTCTCCCACTCATGCTCTGTCTCTCTGTCTCTCAAAAATGAATAAACATTAAAAAAATTTTTTAAATAAATAAAATTAAGGCATCTCACAGATGAATAAATGACCGTAGATGCAGAAACCAATGTTATAACTAATACAGTAACTTTTTAAAAAATGGGAAAACAGATGCTGCAAATTTCACAATAAATGGCAATTTTAACTTTTTATGACAGAACAAAGGAAAAAAGCTGTTCGTTGGATTTAAAAAAATGTTTAAAGATAAAGTGAAGATATTAACAGACATGTTCAGCATTATATAAGAAGTTCACTTTCAACAGTCAAAAAAGAATTGGCAAAATTAGCCACTTGAAATCAGAATTGAATGTCCAATAAAAAGTGTTAAACGATTTTTAATAGGAGCTAGACTTGTAACTTTGTCCAGCTATCAAGCAGCTGAGATTTTGCACAAAATAGAAAATCATTTATAGAGAAATGAGAAAATTAAAATTTTAAATATGGAAATTTAGCTAGAAAGCTATTTACACAAAGTAAAAGATCTTTGATTAAGCCACCAAACCTTTGCCCATAAAATACAAGACCATAAAATGCAAACACTTTTCTTTAGCTTTAGATGAGTGATACGACTCATATATAACAGATTCTGCCCAATTAATGTTTTGGGCATGTATTGTCTCAAAGGACTTTCCAATTAAAAAAAAAAAAAAAGTTGGAAATTCGCAGCCTAAAATTCTGTACTGATGGCATAGGTATCCTTTTTTCTTAAAATGTTTTTAAATGTTTTATTTATTTTTGAGAGAGAGAGAGAGAAAGTGAGCCAGGGAGGAGCAGAGAGAGAGGGAGACAGTAGATCTGAAGCAGCTCTGCTCTGACAGAACAAAATCCAATGTGGGGCTCGAACTCACGAACTGTGAGATCATGACCTGAGCCGAAGTTGAATGGTTCACTGACTGAGCTACCTGGTCACCCCAATATTCTGAAATCTTTTACATCTGTCAAAGAAAATTTTCAATTCAGTATTTAAAAATTAGGGGGCGCCTGGGTGGCGTAGTCAGTTAAGCGTCCGACTTCAGCCAGGTCATGATCTCGCGGTCTGTGAGCTCGAGCCCCACGTGGGGCTCTGGGCTGATGGCTCAGAGCCTGGAGCCTGTTTCCGATTCTGTGTCTCCCTCTCTCTGCCCCTCCCCCGTTCATGCTCTGTCTCTCTCTGTCCCAAAAGTAAATAAAAAACGTTGAAAAAAAAATAAAGAAAGAAAGAAAGAAAAATTAGCTTCTGCCACAGCAGATAGTGCTCCAGTAACTTTAGATCAAAAATCCATATTTATTGGAATTTTAAAGAAGAGATTCACGCTTTCTTCATTTATTCATTTTAATAGCATACATATTGAAAATATTTGTGCTCACCTTTCTGAAAGAGTCTCTATGATGCATACAAGTTGTTAAAATTGTTCAGGATATATATATATATATATATATATATATATATATATATATATATATGCAAATGGTAGGATTCATTTATGGCCTACTGAAAGAAATAAAAGACAGTGAATTTAATTATCTTGTGTTCTTTGCCAATGTTCATTGTGGAACACAAATGTTGATTGTATGATTAATTCAAGATTTCCTTGAAACAAAAGGAATGCCTTTCAAATATCCCATAATCAAAGACAAAGATTTAGGAGTGTGATTTATGTTTTCTCACTGATATCACACTGCATATGAATGAGCTAAATTTTCAGGTTTCAACGGAAGAAACAGCTTATTGTAATCTAGCTAAAAAAGGTATGATCATCTCTGTTAGTATCACAACTTTACATGATACAAGTCAGTAATAGTTTTACACATTTTTCTAACATGAATTAACATATAGAAGTTTTAACTGTAATCAACACTGTTATATAAATTGGCTGCAAACACTAAAGAAAATTTGAATGATGCTTTCCTGGTGTTGATAAATTTTAAATTGCTTTTCAACTTTAGCAATATGCCTTTGAACTAATACTAATATTATTGAGCTGTCAGAAAAGTTAGTAAATTACTTATGAAACTTGAAAAGATATGGTTTTGAAAGTTATATGCTTTTACCTCAAAAGTTAAATCTAATATTCTAAAACAGAGAAGCCAGTTTTGTTGAAATTAATATAAATATGAAAGAAAAATTATTTTTTGGCACTTAATTAAGATATTGAAAACTTTTAAGTTTGGCTCGAACAACCTAGATATGTGAGTCTGTATCCATTTATTAAACAGTAAATTTGTGAAATCTAAATAAGGATCAAAATCTAGCACTTGCATTGAAATGTGCTATAAATATCAATATACATCAAATTGGAGGATAAATATGAAAAAACCTCATTAATTTTATACTAATTACACATTTAAATTATGATGTTTTGATTATATTACATTAAATAAAATATATAATTGAAATTAATTTCACCCATTATTTTGCTTTGCAATGTGCTTACGAGAAAATTTAAAATAAGAATTATAAAGAACTTATCAAACTCAACACCCAAAAAACAACCCAGTTAAGAAATGGGCAGAAGACATGAATATACACTTTCCCAAAGAAGACATCCAGATGGCTAACAGACATAAAAAAAATGTCCAGCATCACTCATCATTAGGGAAATACAAATCAAAGCCATGATGAGATACCACCTCACATATCAGAATGACTAAAATTAACAACACAACACAAGAAGCAACAGGTGTTGGTGAGAATGTGGAAAAAGGGGAACCCTCTTGCACAATAGGTGGGAATGCAAACTGGTGCAGACACTCTGGAGAACAGTATGGAGGTTCCTCAAAAAACTAAAAATAGAACTACCTTATGATCCAGCAATTGCACTATTAGGTATTTACCCAAAGGGTGCAAAAATACAGATTTGAAGGGGTACATGCACCCCAATGTTTACTGCAGCATTATCAACAATAATGTTTATAGCAGCATTATCAACAATAGCCAATTACGGAGAGAGCCCAAATGTCCACTGACTGATGAATAAAGAAGATGCGGTATATATACACATGTATATACACACATGTATATATGTATATACATGTGTGTATATATATATATATGTGTGTGTGTGTATATAGATATATGTGTGTGTGTGTATATATATATATATATATATATATATATATAATGGAATATTACACAACCATAAAAAAGAATGAAATCTTGCCATTTGCAATGACATGGATAGAGCTCTAATGTACTATGCTAAGCAAAATAAGTCAATCAGAGAAAGACAAATATCATATGATTTCACTTATATGTGGAATTAAAGAAACAGAACAGATGAACATATGGCAGGGGCAGGAGAAGATAAGAAAAGGAAACAAACCACAACGGACTCTTAATGATAGGGAATAAACTGAGGATTGACGGAGGGAGGCGGGTGGGAGATAGGCTACGTGGGTGATGGGTATTAAGGAAGGCACTTGCTGTAATGAGCACTGGGTGTTGTATGTGAGTGATAAATCTCTGAATTCTGCTTCTGAAACCAATATTGCACTATGTTAACTAAAATAAAAAATTAAGAATTATACACGTGGGCCACATCATATTTCTATAAGGACTGTGCTAACATAGATTTGAATAGCAAGAATGACCAACTTCACCTAATTAACATGTATAGAAGACCGCATTCACCTGCAGAACCCACAGATATTCACGTGCATTACTAAAATTTATCATACACTGGGCCCTCACGCTAGTCTCAATAATTTTCCAGAATTGGAGTCACCGAAAGTATGTTCTAAAGCTTATGAGTATACTTGCTGTACATTTATAATAGTGGAGGAAAAAAAGACAGAGAGAAAAATACCCAATGCCAATATAACGCTCAAAGAAACAAAAATATGCCAGGTGGACATAGATTATGCCATCATTAAAATGGAAAGTATGAAGAGCATAAGACAAAGTTACACATGAGAAATAAATTTTGCATAAGAACGGAACTCAAAGTAATACATATACCTACACGTATGTAAACAGTATGTATTTTTCAAATAAATATTATACAAAAGGAACTTAAAGGGTGTTTTTGATATTTTTTAGGGAAATTGTGAAAGACTATTTTAAACAATTTTTTAAAACATGTTTTTGATTAGGTTGGAAAAATGGGATCTTACCTAATGGTATTCCTGAGTCACACAAAAACTCAAAGACACTATAGCATCATGAGCAGCTATAATTTAAATGTTAAATGTTCCAATTAGACATTTTTTAAGTTCAACTTAATTTCTAATTGACACTGGTGAGACTTCTGAAATGATCATTCAGTATTAATCTACAAAAACCAGAACTTTCTACCCCTGGAATATAATAATGGGATTTGCTCTGTAATAAATGCATTCACAAAGTATCACGATTCATAAATAGATAAAATATATTTTCTTTAATTTCTGGGTCAATTGGTGGATAGTTGAAAGGGATTTTCTTTTTTTTTTTTTTTCCTTTTTTATTTCTTTTTTAAGAAAATAAAATAGACGCTACTTTTAGGAAAAAAAAAAAATGAACCATTCAGGTTCATTTGGGTTCAATACATGCAGAGATAGGATAGGAAACAAGCCATTATAGAAACTGACACTTTCTTTTATATTTGCACGTTCAGTACTTTTTCACAAAGACCAAGAATGTGTGAATATTGTCCACCAGTTGGCTGATTTAGAAGAGCTGTGCTCTACAAAGTCACTAGTAGCCTAAACTTTTAATTGGACGCTAAAAAAAATATCACTTGCAGTAATCAGAAAGTTCAATATTATAAGTAAAAAGGATAATAAGCAAGAAGCCATCAAAAAGCTATATTTATTTAAAGGGAAAAGATTAAATTGGCTTACTAGGGAGAGTAAAGTGAATGGCAGTAAACTTCCCCAGAGAACAGGCTCCCATTAACGCATTGGAAGAGTCTTTGTAGCAAGAACCAAAGAACACTTTTCTTCTTTCCCTGTGACTTCAGGATGGCAAAGAACATGGATTTCTCTGTTTTCTAAATTTCCCTCCAGCTGTCCTTGCTCTATTATCAATATTTTTCTAGCCTTATTTTTTTTTTTTTATGTATATGTTTCTTTTATTATCTTCTTTAGACTACCTCAAATCCTTTGTGGGATAGTATGGTCAATTAGTGAAGAAAAATTTCACAATAAGTGAGTTGAATATATATTAAATTTGCCTCTTTTCCTTACTGTCAAGAGCCTGTAAAATAAACTATTAGTTCTGCTTCTCAGGAAACATTGTTCATTTTTTTCTCTTCTTATCTTGACTTATAACTTATGTTACAAGTTTAGAAATATGGTGATCATCACCATTATGGCTGATGCCTCCTCTTGGATTCATTCATTCAATTCGTATTCACAAAGATAAGATGCTTAATTGGAAGGTAGGATGCCATGGAGAGTGCTGTCCTGGCCACTGGTCTTCTGTCCTGGGAGGGTGTCAGCACTATGGCCGACTGGCCCTATGCATATCCCTTACTCTTCACTCCTTTTGGGGGCTAAGCATTAGGTAAAGAGGCGAGGGTAGGAGTGGGGATCATTGAATAGGCAGTCCTCACAGGTAGACTTACGGAATTAGAAAATGTATGCAGAAGAGTTGGCAAAGAATGGAATGAAGATATGCTCACCAGCACATCACAACTGTGGATGTTGTGGACGTGGATGCGGAAAACTGAACCAGATTTCCAGTGAAAGAATGAAAAAAAAAAAAAAAATCACAGGGGAGACAAGAATCATTGCTGTTGACTTTCAATCAGAAGATAATAAGTGGAGGGGCACCTGGGTGGCTCCGTGGGTTAAGCATCCGACTTCGGCTCAGGTCATGATCTTGCAGTTCAGAGTTTGAGCCCATCCTCGGGCTCTGTGCTGACAGCTCAGAGTCTGGAGCCTGCTTCGGATTCTGTGTCTCTCTCTCTGCCCCTCCCCCACTCATGGGCACGTGCTCCCTCTCTCTCCCTCTCTCTCTGTCTTTCTCTCTCTCTCTCTCTTCCAAAAATAAATAAAAATTTTTAAAAATTTTTAAAAGAAGATAATTAGTGGAGATTGGTGTTCCGGTCAAGAATGCAGGAATGTCATATGAGTGTTGTGAATATTTTTTGTATATTCCTAATTTGTATATTCCTAATTTTGTATATTCCTAATTTGTAATTCCTAAATAATAATAGTGTTTCTGTTTATAAAATGGCCTGATCAGTGCTGCCTGGCATAATAGAAAGATCTAAAGGGACAACTCCGAACATCTTTCTGCCAGGGATGTGTGGGTGGCTCAGTCAGTTGAGTGTCCGACTCCTGATTTTGGCTCAGGTCGTGGTCTAATGATTCCTGAGTTTGAGCCCTGCATCAGACTCTGCATCGATGGTGTGGAGCCTGCTTGGGATTCTCAGTCTTTCCCTCTCTCTCTCTCTCCCTCTCTCTCTCTTTCTCTCTGTTTCTCCCAAAATAAATAAATAAACTTTAAAAAATAAGTATCATGCTTTTAAAAAAATATCTCTGCTAATGGCATGTACCAGTTCCATTAATTACTATCTACTCCTCAACCAGGATATTGTAGACTTCTTTTCTCAGTGGTTCCAGGAAGAGCCAGAACATCTCTTGCAGTGTGTCATGTCTTTCTTTATGCCCTCAAAATTGACTAAAAAAGCCACTTTGTAACCTCTCTTCGAAGGCATTTGTAAGTCTAGAATTAGTACAGTAATCCTGCATTCCTGAATCAGCGGATACCTGGGCCAAGTTATCATAGGACCAGAACTCTCATCCTTACCATCTTGGATTTCCATACAACTTGCTATGAATTTGAACAACACAGCATGGACTGTTTACCTGAAGAAAGCCCAGCAGAGAAAAGATTTGACAACTGCATCAGGCTAATTGACAAGATGCCCCCACCTATGCTCATTCATTGAAAGGCACAAATGCTTCTCTTAAATCTTTGATGATCATCTTGATAGCCAATAACCCGGCTACAAACCATCCATTGAGAGGAGATCAGAAGTTACTTTTTGGGCTTCACATACGTATGCTGAATACTAGCTAGATTTTTTCCAAAGTGTATTATATATCCTCATATCATTTATAATAGCAAGAGCAATATAAATAAATGAATTAATATTAGCAAGAACAGCTTAATGCCAAGAGACATAATTATACCAAATCACAGGACCAGAGTCAGATATGAGACTGACGCCCTGCCTACTGCACTAAGGAGGCACCTCGGAGTCACATATAAAACTTGGTAACTTCATCGGATCTGAAATGTTAAAGATCATTTTTCATGTGTTTTCTCTGAAACATACTAAAGTCATGGCCAACTACTAATTTTTGTCTTTAATGCTTTAAAAGTAATAGAAGCGGGTGGGCTGTCCTTTAAGATCCCTGTAAGGTTTTTTTTTAAACGATGCTCTATGAGGGACACCTGGGTGACTCAGTCGGTTGCATGTGCAACTTCAGCTCAGGGCACGATCTCACATTTCATGAGTTCGAGCCCCACATTGGGCTCACTGCTATCAGCGCAGAGCCTGCTTCGGACCCTCTGTCCCCCTCTCTCTTTCCCCTCCCCCACTAGCAAAAATAAATAAAATTTTTTTTGGAAATGATGCTCGATGAAAGGGAATAGCTATTTTCAGATATCTGTCCATTTTCATCCCATTATGGTTAAGCAGTGTGACTATTGGGTGTTGATGGGTTCCCTATGTTCTGGGTTGTTGAAGATCATTTGAAAACTCTTACCACGTCAAAATGCAGAATTTAAAAAAATTAAATACTCTATTCGACAGTCCAAAGAAGGTGAAAAGGCTACCATCTTAAAAATAAAATTGGAAAATATCCTAAAATAGGAAAGTTTGACTTGCGTTCTTGTTTGGTGGGCAGCGTGTACCGAAAATTGACTTTAAAAATATTTCCATTAACTTTTTATTAAAATAAGCATTTGAGGGAAGTTGATACGGCAGCTCTTTTCCTCAAAAGTAGTAACCTATTCCTTGGGGCGCCTGGGTGGCTTGGTCGGTTGAGCGTTTGACTTCAGCTCAGGTCATGATCTCATGGTCCGTGAGTTCGAGCCCCGCGTCGGGCTCTGTGCTGACAGCTCAGAGCCTGGAGCCTGTTTCAGATTCTGTGTCTCTCTCTCTGACCCTCCCCCATTCATGCTCTGTCTCTCTCTGTCTCAAAAATAAATAAACGTTAAAAAAAAAAAAAAAAAGTAGTAACCTATTCCTTTTTGGAATAGCATCATGTTTGGTCCATGTTAGTGTCCAGGACTCTTACTCAGTAAATCTTGGTGGCGACTTTGCCTAAAAGATCTTCAAGATTAAGGTCTGTGTAGGTAATAAAATATGACCGAAACCTACAGAAGTAATTTAAATTAATTTTACATGTTCTCTTTCATGACAGAGAACAGCACTGGTTCTGTTATTTTTTAAATGAATAAATGATTTTTGATAGCTTTAATATTTCTTCCCTCAGTGCTGATTCCTTTTTTTTTTTTTAATTTTTTTAATGTTTACTTATTTTTGAGAGGGAGAGAGCAAGCCAAGGAGGGGCAGAGAGTGAGAGAGACACAGAATCTGAAGCAGGCTCCAGGCTCTGAGTTGTCAGCACGGAGCCTGATGTGGGGCTCAAACCCACACACCGAGAGATCATGACCTGCGCTGAAGTCAGACGCTCAGCTCACTGAGCCACCCAGCTACCCCCTTCACCGCTGATCCCTAAAGAAAGAAACCATTCTTTATATTTGATGGACTGTTTTCAGAAAAACGTTAAATGTACAATAGTTGTCTAAAATTATATGTTTAGAAGGGAGTAGCTTAAATACTAGCTGTCAGAAGTCTGAAAAAGAGCAAAGAGGACCGACTGGGTCTGGAAAGCCAGGTCTGAAAATTGCTCGTCACATTCTGAAGCTGTGAAGAAGAAATATTTCCACCCTGGATTACAAAATCCCATTTACAATTTTAAAATACACTTGAAACAAAGTGATAATAAATAAATAAATAAATAAATAAATAAATAAATAAAAATGGCACTCTATAGTTTGCATACTTACATGGACTTAAACCTTCACAGAAGTAGCTAATGGCATGAGAAGAATTATAAAACACTCTCTTGTTCCTGACCTGTGAAACCCACTGAAATCTGCTTTCTAGTGACTAACACATATTCTTACCAGAAGTTTAAATGTATGAAATTCTCGAAAGATAGATGATTTGCAAAGATAAACAGGCCAAAATATGTATTGACCCTGGCAGCCACGGATAGCTCCACTGTGCCCCTGCTACAGAGAAGCAGTGTGCCTGAACACTCTCTTGTTTCTTGACTGTGTTAGTATCACTGACATGACATAGGCTACTTTCGTAGCAGTAATGATATTGTAGAATTAGCTACTAACTTCCTATACCTTTTGACATTGATATCAGTAGGGGTTTTTTTCCCTTTCTTGAGATATGCAAAACATTGTACAAGTTTAAGCTATGCAACATGCAACATACAACTTGATGTAGACATCATTCGTTTTTTGATTGAAGATAATGTAACCAAAATCAGATAAACAACCAAAACATGGTAATGAACTAGGAAATCAGACAGAGGTTCCACCTTCCAGCCATGTGACTTTGGAGATGCTTTATGATGTCACTAAATCTCAGTTTCCTCAGAAGGAATTCAATAGACATTCCCTTTTGCTTTACGTCTTCAACAATGCAAAACTCCCGACGAAAACTTTTCTGAAGTAGCAGGACATGAAGATTAGTACATTTGCTAGCAGTTCTGTAAACATGTTAGAACAGAGAGTCAAATGATGTTTTATCTTCCGTGATAGACTGAATTCTAACCTCCCGAAGATGCCCATGTTCTAATCCCAAGAACCTGTGGATATGTTCTCTTACATGGCAGAAGAGACTTTGCAGATGCCATCACTAAGATAAAGGATTTTGAGGTGGGAAAAGTATCCTGGATTAACCAGGCAGAACCAATGTAAACACAAGTCTTCTTAGAAGAGGGGGACAAGAGGATCTAAGAAAGAGAAGCTGTAGTGACAGAAGCAGATCAAAGACAGAAAGATCTGAAGACGCTGCACTCCAGCCATTGATGATGGAGGAAGGGGATGCCAACCAAGGGCTTCAGGCAGCTCTAAGTGCTAGAAAAAGCAAGAAAACAATTTTCCCCTAGAGCATCCAGAAGGAAGGCAGCCCTGCTGACACTCTCATTTTAGGACTTCGAACATCCAAACTATAAGGTCAGACATTTGTTTGATTTTAAGCCACTAAGTCCCTGGTAATTTGTTACAACAGCAATACATCTTTCAACATTAATTCCATTCAAATAATTCCACACAGGATGATGCAACATTCTACATAGCTGATGAGGGAAACAAAGGGGGAAAAAAAAAAAACATGTAGTTTAAATTAAATCCCCTTGGGGCGCCTGGGTAGCTCAGTCTCCGACTTCAGCTCAGGTCATGATCTTGCAGTTCACAAGTTCAAACCCTGCGTCGGGATCTGTGCTGACAGCTCAGAGCCTGGAACCTTCTTTGGATTCTGTGTCTCCCTCTCTCTCTGCCCCTCCCCTGGTCGTTCTCTCTCTCTCTCTCTCTCTCTCTCTCTCTCTCTCTCTCTCAAAATAAAATAAGAAACATTTTTTAAAAATTTAAATTAAATCCGCTTACAGCTTGCAGCCCACTGATAGATACCTGCAGCGGTAACATTCCTCAATGAGTTCACGGATGCCTTAATGCCTTAATGTTTACATTTCATTAAAAAATAGAAGCAACCTTATCTTGACAATAGCTACATTTTCAGGTTCCTGTAAGACCCTGCTTTCAGCGTACAGAAATTCCTTGGAAACTAACATGATCTCTATCCCCACCCTCCCTCCCTCCACTAACTTAAAGGTATATCATCAGTCCCTCCTCACAAGCCCAGTGCAGCTCCGTCTGCCCACGGGTCCTCCCGTGCTCTCATCAAGTCACGTGTTTGCACCAAAAATGTCTAAGAATTCTTTCTTAGCCATTTGCTCACAAACCCCACTTCATAATTTCATCACTCGTGGTTAAGTCGTTGAAAGCAATTGGCAATATATGTCCACAGAGTGAAAATCTTTGCATTATTTGACTATTTGACCCAGGTGTACCACTTCTAGGACCCACCCCAAAGAAATAATCATAAATTTGGAAATTTTCATCATTGCATTATTTATAATTTTTTTTAAAAATGGAAGTAACATAAATATCCAATGATGGGGTGTGGTTACGTAAATGATGTAGCATGTAAATTGTATATGAAACATTATACAGCAATTTAAAATATATTCAAAGAAATGCTAATGACATAGGAAAATAATTATGGATTAATAAGAAACATAATAACAATACACAATTTTTATGAAGAGTACATCCTCACAGCATCTTTAAGGAAATATCTGAATAGGAATAAAATGACAATCAGTAGAAAATACAATAAAATGTAGAAAATACAATAAAATGTAGAAAACGTTATCCTCTAGCTGAGTAATTTTTATTTTTTAAATAAATATCTTTGTATACTTTCCAAATTTGCCATAATGAGCATGGATTACCTTTACAATTAGTAAAAATAAATGTAACATTATGTTGTCAACCCACGCCAGAATTCAATATGGAAACAGATGACTAATGAGAAAAGGACCCCCTGACATATAATAAAAGGAGCCAATCTGAAAGGAATCAAGGGGGTTCACTCCAACAGTAAACACGGGTCACAAACATCTCTCTGGAAACAGGTCGTACACGTTCCTGACAGCCCAGCTTCCACAGCTGTCATCTGCGGAATGGGCCTCTGGATTGCCGAGCTTCGGTAGCCAATAGGGCTTGCATTCGTGAGTCCCATTGGACTGTAATAAATAAAAAAGTGGTTCTAACTCCAGGCACGTGCAAGCACTTGCGGAAGCCATGCCTGTAGGGCTCAGTGTAGAAGCAGCAGGCAAAAACACCAATCTCCCAATCTTTCCCTGAATGAGGTTTGAATGAGGTTGATTTACAGGCTGCTGCCTGAGGGTCCACTTCTAATCTAGCACCCATCGTGGGGTTGGCCATGATTCTCTCCGGAGCCCAGAGGAGCCAGTGGACACGTCTACCACCTGCTCACTCCAGCAATAAAACCAAGTTGCCAGTATCTCCCTTGAAGGAGGTTATTCACACACCTAGCACCCCAATTTTTACAACTGCTGCCCAAGGTACAGACCCCCAAATTACATAGCTCTGATAGCCAATGGGGCTTCCATTTGATTCTTCCGGGTCTGTAGCAAACAGAGAAGCAGTTTCTCAATAAAAGAAGGAGCACCTCCTGTGGCTATACACCGGGGCCCAGCCCAGAAGGAGCAGGCAAAAACACGCATCTCCCAGTTGCTTTCCGGAAGCAACTTAACTACGTACTTTTCCAGCTGCTGCCTGAGGGTGTGGCATCTAATCAGCCTGCATTGAGGGGCTGATTGAGATCCTTCCCTTCGGAACACTGGCAGATCTTAACTTACTCCCAAATATGGGGAGCCACGAAGAACAAAGGATGTAGCTCGGACCATCACAAAAGTTTGAGAGACAACCAGGAACTCAGTCAGGGGTGACGGACAAGGTTCATCTCCTACATGAGACCAGTCTGTCAAGATTGAGAGAGGTGGCTGTTTTTGTCTAATGCTCAGAAACCGATGCAGTGAGTCAAGGAAAACACAGAAACAGGAGAATATGTTCCAAACAAAAGACCAAGGTAAATCTCCAGAGACTAATCTCAATGAAATGGAGATAAATGATTCACCCAATAGAGAATTCAAAATAGTGATCATAGAGATGTTCACCAAGGTCAGGAAAACAACGCATAAAAAAGTGATGATTTCAACAAAGAGAAAATATGAAAATGTACCAAACAGAAATCATAGAGATGAAGAATACAAGAAATGAACTGGAAAATCCAATAGAAGGGTTCAACAGCAGAGTAGATGAAGTGGAAGAAAGGTCCAGCAAATTTGAAAACAGGGCAGTAGAATCCATCCAATCAAAAGAGGAGAAAAAAAAGAATGAAAAAGAATGAAGGTAGCTTAAGGGACTTATGGTACACCATCAAGAGGACCAATACAGGCATATGTCACAGAAAGAGAAGAGAGATGGGGGGGGGGGGGGGTAGGGCAGAAAGCTGATTCAAACATATAATGGCTGAAACTTTCTTAACCTGAGGAAAGAAACAGACATCCAGATCCAGGAAGCACAGAGTTCCAAATAAGATGAATCTAAATATACTCATAACGTAATGCATTATAATTAAACTGCCAAACGTTAAAGACAAAGAGAGATATTTATTTATTTATTTATTTATTTATTTATTTATTTATTTATTTTTGAGAGAGAGAGGACAAACAAGGGAGAGGCAGAGAGAGAGGGAGACACAGAATCCAAAGCAGGCTCTAGGCTCTGAGCTATCAGCACAGAGCCCAACACAAGTCTCAAACTCAAGACCTGTGAGATCATGACCTGAGCCAGAGGGGGGTGTATAAAAATGTAGAGCTTTTGTATGCTAAGTTAAGTTGTTACCAGTTTAAAATAGACTGTTATAACTATAAAGTGTTTTATGCAGTCCTCATGGTAAGCACAAAGCAAAAACTTATACATACGCAAAAGATTAAAAAATTTAAAAATAAGTAATAAATAAATAAATACTCTAAAGAGAAAGGAATCTAAGCATATGACTATAGAAGATAATCAAATCACCAAGGAAAATAGCAAGAAAGGAACAAAGGAACCAGAAAACAATTAACTAAATGACAATTGTGATTTCATACATATCAATAATTACTTTAAATGTCAATAGATTAAAGGGGGAAAAAAGAGAGAAAGAAGCAAATCATGAGAGACTCTTAAAGATAGAGAACATACTGAAGATAGGGGGATGGGCTAGATGGATGACGGGCATTAAAGAAGGCACTTGTTGTGATGAACACTGGGTGTTGTATGTCAGTGCTGAATCGCTAAATTCTACTCCTGAAACCAATATTGCACTCTGTGTGAACTAATTTAAATAACAATTTGAAAAAAAAATAATGTCTTAAGAACAGAAATTAAAATATACAGAAGTGTCAATGGATTAAATTCTCCAGTCAAAAGACTTAGAGTGACTGAAATGATTAAAAACAAAAACAAAACAAAAAACAAAAAAACAAGACCCAAGTATACACCAATAAGAAATTTGCTTCAGTTTTATAGACACACATAGGCTTGAAGTGAAGGGATGGGAAAAGGTATTCTATGCAAATGGAAACCACAACAAAGTAGAGGTAGCTATACTTCTACCGGACAAAATAGACTTTAAGCCAAAAAAGAGATCATGATATAATGATAAGGGGTCAATTCATCAACAGGATATAGCAACTGTAAACATTTATGCATCCAACATTGGAGCACCTAAGTACATAAAGCAAATGCGAATAGATTTGAAGGGACAAAGGGACAGCAGTACAATAATCGTAGGGGACTTTGGTGCCCTACGGGGGCAATGAATAGATCATCCAGCTAGAAAATCCAGAGGGAAACATTAGACTTTGGTCAAAGAAGAAATCAAAAGGGAAATTCAAAAAAATACCTTGAGACAAATGAAAATGGAAACAGAGCATAACAAAACTTACAGGGTGCAGCGAAAGTAGTTCTAAGAAGTCTATAGTTACAAACACCTACAGTAAGAAACAAGAATAATCTCAAATAAATAACATAACTTTACAGGTAAAATAAAACGAAATGAAAGGAACCAAGAAATAATCTCCACATTAAGAATTACAAAATAATTCGAGGGCACCTGGAGCCTGCTTGGGATTCTCTCCCTCTCTCTCTTGCTCTCTCTCTGTCTCCCTCTGCCCCTTTTCCTTACTTGCGTGCTTGCTCTCTGTCTAAAATTTAAAAAAAAAAAAAGACTTACAAAATATTTTTAAAACATAGTGGCACCTTATCAGTCAGGGGCCTAGATAATTGAAGACATTCAATTTATATTCTTACTACTTCAGAGATATTAATACTTTTATGGTGGAAATATTTGGATAATGTATTATGCATTTCTACCCATCATTAGATTAGGAGTAAAATAAATGATTTGTAGGATTATTTGATATTGGACACATCATTTGAGATTTTTGTATTTCTGATTCCTTACCTATAACCTTACAAATAAAAATTTACACTCTGGCTACCATTCAAGGTTTTTGTGAGAGCCAAATATATATTAAAGCATTTTCAAAACTGGAAATTACCAAACAGAAATAAGGAATGTTAACTCTTAGCGGTGCCTGGGTGGCTCAGTCGGTTGGGCGTCTGATTTTGGCTCAGGTCGTGATCTCCCAGTCCGTAGGTTCGAGCCCCACATCGAGCTCTGTGCTAACAGCTCAGAGATTGGAGCCTGTTTCGGATTCTGTGTCTCCCACTCTGCCCCTCCCTTACTCATGCTCTGTCTCTCTCTCTCTCTCTGTGTCTCTCAAAAATAAATGAACATTAAAAAAAAATTTTTTTTAAGGGAATGTTAACTCTTATGTCCTAGGTAATTCGGGGCTTTTGTAAATACCAACACTTTTTGGATACTGGCACGAACGACGTCTCATGAATTGTCTAACTGCTCAGTGCTTACTTGTTCTTCACTTCATAGGCCAACACACCATGGTTTTGTGAGTTCTAGAAGCCTTCTTTTTAGAATCTAGGCTCTGGTTATTAAGTACATTTTAAAAAGGATCAAAATTAATCTCAGCAAAGGACAGTAGGTTAGTTTTATTCCTTTCACCAGGAATTACCTACAGCCATTGGACAGTGGGGAATGGTTCAGGCCTGGAGGATAGGTGATAGGCAGCAGGTAGGAACTGAATACAGAGGATTGCAGTTTATATGTACGTGTGTGTATACACATACACCCTTCACTTTTGTTATCAACATTCTAAATATATTTCAAAGGGAGCGGTTGTCTCTTCTTTAAAAGAGTAAATGCTCTAGGGGCACCTGAGTGGCTCGGTCAGTTAAGTGTCTGACTCTTGATTTCAGCTCGGGTCATGATCTTTCAGTCCATGAATTTGAGCCCCACATCGGGCTCTGCGCTGACAGTGTGGAGCCTGCTTGGGATTCTCTGTCTCCCTCTCTCTCTACCCCTCCCGTGTGCGTGCTCTCTCGCTCTCAAAATAAACAAATAAGCATTTAAAAAAAAAGAATAAGTGTTCTATTTTCTGTATAATTAAAATCTGATGGCAAATTTTAAAATAGCCTATCCTGTATTCTGATGTCAGAGAAAAACGTAGGCTCCGATTTAGTGTCCTGTGAGACTCCTCTCTTCCACCCAAGTTCAGGTCTCTCGTGCTTGTATTTCTTCTACACAGGTGGACTCAGTTCTGAGAAGGGCAGCTATGAGAAATATAAAACCGTCACTGACTCCTTGGGAATATTTTATTGGCACTTTTCTGAGTCATTTTGATTCACACAGGTAAGAGTCAGGGTTTAAATTAGGCAATTTCTGGCTGGGCAAGGTATACTGTTCCTAAAATGGAACCTGGAGAACAGAGGTGTGACCGTAGTGTAAAATGACTCATCAGCAGCCACAATTAGACTTTCTCAATCGCCTGCCAAGTGCCCGACAGGCCTGGGCACACAGCCCCTGTTAAAGGCTCCCTTGACTTCTGGTAATCTTCTTCAGTTACTGAAAACTATTGATCCGGTTTCCACAAATCTCGATGTTAATCGGCTTGTCCTCAAGCATCCCCGTGGACACCACAGACCAACTCGACCTGTTAAATAAGCCGAGTTGATTCCTATTAATATTTTCTCTCTTCTAAGTTAAGGGGTTAGACACCACCAACTGAGGCAACTTTTAATTTGTTCTAAAATAGGACAAACGTTGCCAGATGACCCATTCACATGAGTCCCTACATTTGACAGTGATTCAGCAGTATAATTGGCATTAAGAGAGATTGGCGGTACAGGGCAAGACCCAGATTGGGGGAAAAAAAAAAATCACAGGAGACACAAAATGGGCCATATGGGTTTTAAAATCAATGAATTTAAATCCCGATCGATCACTTTTTAGCTATTCGTGATGGTCTCTTACAATGCACGTAGAAAATACAACTATTCAGTTCTCAATATATTCATCTTATGGATGCAGGAAGAAATTTCCGTTACGGCACATCGGCGTCTGGCTGCTGTGTATGTATTACCCGCATAATAATGATAAAAGTAAAACTCAAAAATGCCTCCAGGAAAACGATACAAAGAATCAGAAATCAATCTCTGGGTTTTAGTTTTGTTTTCGGCTTTTGACGTGCTGATACTTTATGAAAGTCAGACTCTAGGAAAATAATAGAAGATAGATTTCAACAATATCCATTGTAGCCTGTGCCCCTCAGGACAACACTGGCTTTATATACGATTCTTTCCATTGCTTTCTAACTGAGTTGGCTTCAAGGACAGACAGTGTTACCCCTTTGTTGTGGGTCCTCCAGCATCCTGAACAGTGCTAGGCATGTAGAGGACCCTCAGCATCAATTGTCAAGAAGGAACTCAGAGTTCTCTCGTTCTCGGTACCTTTGAACGCTTCCGATGACAGTAATGTAAATTTACTCCTTTCTGCAGATACCATCACTTGGGTGGGCCCTCTCTAAGGGAGCTTAACTCTGTCTCCTGACCTGTGGCTACTCAAACTTCATACTTTATTGTTGTGGAAACAAGATGATGCCTTCAACCCTTATTATTATGGGTAAAGAGAGTTGCAGTTGACATTACACCTGCTTCTCCAGGAATCTTCCAGGACATCAGTAAGGAGGCAGACCGAACAGACACCCTTGGGGTAATGGTGGAGTATGGGAGAACTGACATACTTGGTCTAAGAACATGCCTCCCTTCTACCTACCTACCCACCCCCATCATCAAGGAGAAAAAGGCAGTTCCAGACACCCACCTTCTCCAACCCTACATGGTGAAAGTCTCCCCCCAATCCCTCCCTTGGGTCCACACTATTCACTTTATCTCTGTTTATGAGAATTGTCTCAAAATCCCCAAACCCCAAGGTCACCTCTCATCTCCCACACTAAAGTTCCATAAGGCTCTGTGTATCCCCAGTTCTGTCCATCTCTGTCACCTCTGCTCTGATCCCAACATCTTTCCACCGTGCTGCCTAGATTCATGACAAGTCATAGAGAATAAATCCTCTCTCTTGTCATTCTCTTCTCCAATGTTTCCTGGCCTTTTCGTTCCAACACAAACCTGATCCTCGGGGGGATATCCTGAGGTGCTGCTCCCTGCCGAAAACTCCAGTATTGGCTGCTTCCCCCAGACCTGGAAGGGAGTAAGTGTCCTCCTCGTCCATGCCCCAACCTCCATCGCTGCCTTCTGGCCACTTGCGTCTCTTCAATTCTGAATCTCATGGTCACCGTCATCTATTGATGCCGTGTGATCCGTCATTGTTTTCCAAGGATTGGCTCGCTGTCTTGGTCCTAATCCCCAGTAACTTTAATTCACGTGTAGTAGAGAGGTCCTTTCCCTGGGTCACTCCCATGGCAGAGTCTAAGACCTCAGCATCACCATTATTTACAGAGCTGTACAACCTCAGGTGGGTGTCTCTCATCTCTGTCCCCTGATGCTTTGTGTCAACCATCCTTCCACCCCATTGACAACTATCATTAATTGATTCTTTTTTTTTTCTTTTTGAGAGAGGCAGTGCAAGTGGGAGAGAGGGGCAGAGGGAGAAAGAGAGAGAGAATCCCAAGCAGTCTCTGCACTGTCAGCGCAGAGCCCGACGGGGGGCCCAAACCCATGACCTTGGGATCATGACCTGAGCCAAAATCAAGAGTCAGACGCTCAACCAACTGAGCCACCCAGGCACCCCCGATTCACTGATTCTTAAACCTCTTTAGTATTCCTCATCTTCTTGATGGTTTCACTCCCCTCCCTTCCAGGCTGACATGCCATACTCCATCCTTGACCTGCACACTCTGCTCCCTTCTCCGTCTCTCCCTTGCTCCTGCATGCTTGGCAAGCCACAAATTTGATTAGAGCCCACTCACTGCCTTCTCTGCCCTCAACCTCTTTCAGCGTAGGACCATAAAAAGCAAGTAGCCCCTGTATGCTGCCTGGCAGCCAACAGACACCCCACTCACTCTCCAAAATGAAAGCGCTGTGCATTCTCTCCTCCCAAATTCCCACACCTTCTTCCCCATCTTCCCTCTCACCCAATGAACTTTCTTCCTCTTTCTCTGAAAAACTTGAGGCAACCAGGAAAGAACTTGCATAAAATCTTACCATCCCTTCTGCCCACCCTTCAGCATCTGTAGTCAATGATGCTGCCTTTGTACTTGCTATCAGATCTGCTGCTATCTGAAGTCAACCCCAATCTCTACATACTGGATCACACCTATGAGAAGTGCTATATTTGCCACCCGCATTGATATTTCCCAAGTGCAAGAAGCTTCTGAGAGAACTCCCAGTGGACATTTCATAGCATTTTGGCAGACAGGAGATTTTACTATTATTCTTAATAGAGACAACAGATCGAGGAGAGCCAATACTTGTGTGAGCCTTGCAACTGACCATGGGCAGCTGTAGTGGAAAGAACATTTGTTTAGAGTTTAAATGTTAGTGCTGAATCACCTTGGGAAATGTTCCAGAGTCAGAACAACTTGAGCTTGAATCATAATTCTGCCACCATTTGGTTTTATGCTTTGGGAAAATTATGAAATAGCGAAGGTTTTTTTTCAGTGTCATGTACATGATTGCGCTGCCTCGTGTATTTTATGGAATGATGCATTGAATCACATAAAATGTGCCTTGTATGTATTCCTTTCATGTTGGGTTTCTTTTTCCTGTTTTGATTTGTTCATTTTTTTAATATGGAAAACATTTACGTGGTTTAACTGCTACAAAAAATTATAATATCATTTCCGCACTGTGGGAGGCAAAAGAATGCTCACTCCCACACCTCTCACACGCACCAGAAGATGTCCGTGTCTCAATCCTTGGAAACTGTGAATGTGGCACTTACACGGAGAAAAGGCATTACCCATGTGATTCAGCTTTTTTTTTTTTTTTTTTGAGACAGAGAGAGAGCGAGAGCATGTTTGGGGGGGGAGGGGCAGAGAGAGAGAGGGAGAGAGTGAATCTTAACCAGGTTCCATGCCCAGCACAAAGCCATACCCAGGGCTTGATCTCACAAATGTGAGATCATGACCTGAGCCAAAAATCAAGAGTCAGAGGCTTAATGGACTAAACCACCCAGGTGCCTCATGATGAAGGCTTTTGATACAGGGAGATCATCCTGCACTGTCTGAATGGACCCAAGGTTAACTAAAGGTCTTAAAAGTAAAAACACAAACAAACAAACAAATAAAAAAAAAACTGCAGTCAGAAGGAGATATGACTACAAGAGAGAAGGTCAAAGTGACTCCACGGGACAAAGACTTAACCCATCCTTGTTGTCTCTGAAGATGAAAGAATGTCTGGGATGTGGGAGCCTTGGGAAGTTGGAAAAGGCAAGGAAACGTATTCTCTCCTAGAGCCCCCAGGAAGGACACAGCCCTGCTGACATCTTGATTTTAGCCCCTGGAAACCCATTTAAGAACCCTGACCCCCCAGAATTGTAATATAATAAATTTATGTTGTTTTAGGTAATTAAATATGTGGCAAGTTTTTATAACAGCTACAGAAAAGGAATACACATGCCTGTTAAGTTCAACCCATTCCTCGCTGCCACCCCACCTATCAACCGTATTTCCTACTTTCTTCTTTATCTTTCCCATGGATATATTTTTTAAAAAACAAATATATATGTATTTACTTTAAGTTTTCCCTCTTCCTTATACAAAGGACACGGAACTATATAGAAACTCTGCCCTTTGTTTTTTTTTCACTTCTATATATTCTTGGGGGCTGTTTTCCCCTGCACAGTTGTCCAGGGAGAGGGTGTGCCGTAGTTCATTCAACCAGCCCTTTATTGATTAACATTTGGGTTGACTCCAATCTTTTGCTAATGCAAATGGAGTTTCAATTAATAACTTGGTAGGTACGTTGTCTGATATTTGGGGAAGTGTTTCCGGGCACCTGAGTGGCTCAGTCAGTCGAGCTTCTGACACTTGATTTCAGCTCAGGTCATGATTCTCACAGTTTGTGGATTCATGCACCATGTCAGGCTCCATACTGACAGTGATGAGCCTGCTTGGGATTCTCTCTCCACCACCACCCCCCCGGCCCCTCCTTCACTTGTGTTCTTTCTCTCTCAAAATAAATAAACTTCGGAAAAAATATAGTTGAGGAGGTGCTTCATCACACTAAATTCCTAGAAATGGCTCTACAGGGAAAACAGTAAACACACAAGTACTTTTGTCAAATACTGCCTGATCTTCCCCTACATCCAACTAGAGGTCATACTATTTTTTATTGCAGCCAGCAATGCGTGAGAGTGCCCATTTCTTTACAGCATCACCAAGAACATGTGTTGTCAAACATGTGTATGTTTGCCAGTCTGATCTTTGAGAAATGGTATCTTAGTGTAGTTTTAATTTGCATTCCCCTAATTATGAGTGAAGGTGGGGCTCTTTTTCTTATGTTTAAGGACCCCAAGTTTCTTTATCTGTAAATTGTCTTTTTTTACATGTTTGTTTACTTATTTTGAGAAAGAGTGAGAGCATGTACAAGCAGGGAAGGGGCAGAGAGAGAGGGAGACAGAGAATCCCAAGCAGGCTCTGTGCTGGGCAAATAGCCCAACGTGGGGCTTGGACTCAGGAACGGTGAGATCATGACCTAAGCCAAAATCAAGAGTCAGATGCTCACTGAGCCATCCAGGTGCCCTTATAAACTGTCTTCTTAAATATTTATCTCATGTCTTTATTTTTTCTTCCCAATTAAAAAAAAAAAAGTCTTTACATATAATGGAAGTTAGCCTTGAACAGAACTATCTTCTATTCAGTGAAGTACAATTTCTTTAATAAATCATGTCCTTTTTATCTACCTTCTTCTGAATCTTTGATGCTCTTTTGTTTAATTAAAGACTTTTGTTCAATCGATTCCTTTGTTCCCTTCACCTCTAGGCATCAGGAAACTTGTCTCACCGCTATGTTTCTCTGTTTCCCCCAGACCAGGGCCTTCCTGAGATTACTGTTCCAAGTCACCTTCCAGACTCTTCCCTTTGGCTGACTCCCATTTCCCATTCTCTGCTCACCGGGCTTCAGGCTAGTTGACCCCTGCCCTTTGGGGTCAAATCCTAGTTGACACGATCTGTCCTCTTCTACCACTGAGACCCACTGCCTGTTGGTCTCTTCTGTGCAAAGCCCTCTTAACCAACCTTTCTAATGCATGCTCTGGAAACGCCTTGCTGTTCTTGAATGAATATTTGCCTAGTGGTACATAAACTGAAGATTTGCAGTACTGTCTCTAATTATGTGATGAATGCGGGGTAAGAGGTGATTTCATTTGGCCTCCTTGTGGATCTGTATGATTTGATGGTGGGAAGGGGATGTGAAAAGACATTGATATTTACACCAGCACAAACAAGTCCTCTGTGTGTGTGTGTGTGTGTGTGTGTGTGTGTGTGTGTGTATTAAGATCTAAATAAGTGTCAGCAGTTATCATTAATTGTATTAAATAGAAAACACACGGAAATCTGAAGAGTCAGTATGGGGAAACCTGGATTGCTATGGGCAAACACAAAACTGGATTCCCACCAAACATCATATTGCTCAACAGTGAACTATAGATCAGAGTTTCTTAACCTTGACACTATTGACAGCTGGGGCCAGGTAATTCTTTGTTGTAGAGGCCATCCTGTACCTCTAGATGCTAGTAGCACCCCCAACTCACACAAATCATGGCCATCAAAACGTCTCCAAGACCTTGTCGAATGTCTCCCATGAGGCAAAATCACACCCAGGGAAGAACCACTCTGATAGGTGGAATAAATGCCTGAAGGTAAAAGAACACCTTTGTGATCTAGAGAGACAAAATAATTTCTTTAAACAAAACTTCAAAAGCACAAACGTAAAGCGGAACATTCATCAATTTCATAACATCACTCAAGTTACTTTGTTGGCCACTAGACTGTGCGGGGAAAAGAACCAAATCCGAAAGGACCATTTTAGGCAGTTCTTAAACTAACTGAGGTGTCCAAATTCACACAGCAGGCAAATGGTGGAAAGAGGATTCAGTGGTGGGAGCAGGTGTGTTGTCTGACTTCACACAGATGCTCTGCACCTCCACTTGCTCCTGGTTTCTGGAAAGTTAATATAAGGAAGGTTATAGGCTGGTGAAAAGACGAAGAGAATTAAGTCTGCTCAAATCCTGAAAGGTTTCCTTAGAATAGGTTAACATGATTAAGTTCAGCCTCAAGACTCAGGGGTCTTTATAAAAGTTATAATAATATTATAATAAATTATAATAAAAGTTATGAAAGTTATAAATAATTTGAAAAATCATGATGGAAAGATCTGAGCATAATGTGACCGTGTATTTACACCAGCAGGAAGTGACCCACAGCCGATGGGAAAATTGGACTTTTGCAATGACTAGCAGAAAATCAGGTTAGAAGATAAGAGGGTTAAAACTATGCTTTTGCAGTTGAGTCATATAATATATTTTTTTAATTGTTTATTTTTAAGAGAGAGAGCACAAGCAGGGGAGGAGCAGAGAGAGAGAGAGGGAGACAGAGAATCCGAAGCAGGCTCCAGGCTCCGAGCTGTCAGCCCAGAGCCCAACGCGGGGCTTGAACTCACACACCGTGAGATCGTGACCTGAGCTGAAGTCGGATGCTTAACCGACTGAGCCACCCAGGCGCCCCTGTAGTTGAATCGTATAAAAATGGCATGAGGGAAGCAGCTCTTGGGACCATCTGAAAAGGGCCCACTATCCGAGACATAGGTCCTGCTCAAATGCCACAGCTACCAACATGCCTCTCCAGCCTATAGAGACCTTCATGGAGCCTTAGCCAAAGACCTGCATGCCCTGTGGGAGGGTGGATTCGCCCTCCGTCATCCTCTGCTCTGCATGCCCCACTACCTTGCACTTTCCTTGTTGTAGTAAAAAACACACCTCATAAAATTTATTATCTTTTACCATTTTAATTTTTAAGTAAGATTTTATTTATTTTATTATGTAAATTATTTTAATGTTTATTTATTTATATTTGAGAAAGGGAGAGCACAAGTGGGGAAGGGACAGAGAGGGAGAAGGAGACAAAGAATCCTAAGCAGACTCCAGGCTCTGAGCTGTCAGCATAGAGCCCGATGCAGATTTCGAACCCACAGACTGTGAGATCATGACCTGAGCTGAAGTCGCCTGCCTAAGTGACTGGGCCACCCAGGTGCCCCTAAGATTTTTTTTTCTTCATGTTTATTTATTTTGAGATAGAGACAGCATGAGTTGGGGAGGGGCAGAGAGAGAGGGAGAGAGAGAATCCTGAGCAGACTCCACACTGTCAGCACAGAGCTGGATACGGGGCTCGAACCCATGAAACCATGAGATCATGACCTGTCTGAAACCAAGAGTCAAAGGCTTAACTGACTGAGCCACCCAGGTGCCGCATCTTAACCATTTTTAAATGTACAGTTCAGCAGGGTGATGCACATTTACATTATTGTGAAACAAATCTCCAGAACTTTCTCATCTTGCAAAACTGAAACGCCATGCCCGTTAAATACAACGTCCTTTTCCCCCTCCCCGTAGCTCTGATGGGTGCTTGCAATTCTTTTCACATTCCCAGCAACACTAATGTTTTCTGGGTGTTTTTAACAGGAGCCACCCTAACAGGGTGGTTTTTAACTCAGCCATGCATGCTAATATGGGTCCAGATTTTCCCTATAAGAAAGGTTAAGGAGTGCTTTTGGGTGGAAACAATGCTATATTTTCACCATATTTTATATGAGTTTGGAAAAGTGTTAGTTGTCTATCACTAATATCGGGAGAGTCAAGGTCTGATAGACTTCATGGAGTAAGGTTTGAGTGAGAGAAAATTACCCCCAGCCATCTGCTGGCACCATCGCTGGCTAATGCTTCCTAGGAAGGTCTCAACAGGCTGCCTATTTTCTGTCACATGTCCTTGCAATAAAATGCAAGTTGAGGTCCTTTTTTCACTGTATTATTTGGCAATCCAATGAATCATTTCAACCTTTTTAAAATCATTTGACCTGGGGCGCCTGGGTGGCGCAGTCGGTTAAGCGTCCGACTTCAGCCAGGTCACGATCTCGCGGTCCGTGAGTTCGAGCCCCGCGTCGGGCTCTGGGCTGATGGCTCAGAGCCTGGAGCCTGTTTCCGATTCTGTGTCTCCCGCTCTCTCTGCCCCTCCCCCGTTCATGCTCTGTCTCTGTCTGTCCCATAAATAAATAAAAAAAAAAGTTGAAAAAAAAATAAAATCATTTGACCAGAAACCACAGCTTGGTGCCACGCTTGGAGCACAGCACTTGTATTCTCTTTAGGAAATAGCTATAAGCTGAGGTCATTTCAAATCATTTACTGTAAGATTTCAGCCACCAGGTGGCACCTAAGTGTTTTATTTTTCTAATTTATTAAAATCAATTTTCTGCATTGTTGGTTTGCCACATTTTAAATTCATTTAAATCCATTCATGACTATATAGTCATTATATAGTCATTATTTATGATTATATGGTTACAGCTACCATATTAGTTTTTTATTGTTGCTGTAACAAATTACTACACATTTACTGGTTTAAAACAATACAATGCATTATCTTACAGTTCTGCAGGTCGGAAGTCAAAAATGGGTCTCACTGCGTTAAAATCAAAGTATCAGCGGGCTGCATTCCTTCTGGAGGCTCTAAGAGAGAATTCATTTCCTTGCCTTTTCCAGTTTTTAGAGGCTGCCTATTCTCTTTGGCTTGCAGCCCCTTTTTCCATCTTCAAAGCCAGCAGTCAAGAATCTTCAGATCTCTGATTCTGACCTCCCCCTTCCACTTATGGGAACCCTTGTGAGGATCTGGATATTCCACCTGGATAATGCAAGATAATCTTCTTAGCTCACCTGGATTAGCAAATTTCATTCCATCTGCAACTTTAATTCCCCCTTGCCAGGTAACCTAACATAATCTCAGGTTTCAGGAAACAGAATGTAGATCTCTTCAGGGTCCTTATTCTGCCTACCACAGTTACCATATGTTCTGAAATTTCTTTTTTTTTTTTAATTTTTTTTTAATGTTTATTGATTTTTGAGACAGAGAGAGAGCATGAATGGGGGAGGGTCAGAGAGAGAGGGAGACACAGAATCGGAAGCAGGCTCCAGGCTCCGAGCTGTCAGCACAGAGCCCGATGCGGGGCTCAAACTCACAGATCATGAGATCATGAAATGAGCTGAAGTTGGACGCTTAACCGACGGAGCCACCCAGGTGCCCCATATGTTCTGAAATTTCTAATATGCCTTCATTTTTCATATTTTGCCCTGTCATGCTCAAGTCAAACAGTATGGTCCACATCTTTTCTGGAGTATTCAGAGGATCAATGGATAAATGGATGGGTGGATGGATGGATGGATGGGTGGACAGATGGATAGATGGATGGATGCTTGGAAGGACATGCAGACAAGTGTAAGACAAGTGTAGTCAATGTTTTTTACACACACAAACGCCTTTTAACTTCATGACCTGTTCCCTTATCTCATTTGGACTTACAGACATGAATCATTACCATGGAGTCAAACATCAAATTCTTAGCTTTCAGTTGTGAAAAACCTAGTCTGTGGATAAAACAGAAAGATTTAAAATAGTACATGAAGAATTTATTTTCCAATTTCAAAATGGGTTTATTCCATCCACAGAGTAAATTAGGATTCTTCTGGGCCTGACAGAGAGAAGAGATGGAGAAGAAGGAAAGTCATTCATTCTTATAAGATGTCTGAGTCCTAGGCCCTGAGGTTAAGTCCTAGATGGACAGATAGTGTGGAAAAAATCAAATGATAAGTTTGGGGGGTTCAAGAAAAGAAATACTTTGTCTATAGTCCCACCTGAAATCTTGGAAATTGAAGACTCACAAACATTCCCTCTGCTATCCTGGCAGAGAGTGTGGAGCAGGCATGGCTATGAAGTTGTCAGAAGGGAGGGATAAGGCAGCCTCTCTATGTTTCCCATGACTTCAGAGAGTCATGTGACAATAACTAAATCCTCTGCGCACAACTGAGGAAAGGGCATGGAAATTAGGAGAAGGAGAAGAGGAGAAAGAAAGTGGGACAAGCCATATGGCCAAGAACCAGATATATTCACAGAAGTCTCAGCAGATGCCAGCATGGAGGATGACTTATGCCCAAGGACCAGATGGTACACAATAGAAGCCAATATATGATAGAGCATGCCTAAGAGTTCAAGGTTTTCTTTCCATTGATGTATGAAGCTGATGGAAGTTTCTAGAACTTACATGCAATCTCAGGAAGATAGGAATGGGGATGGGATAAGGAGAATATATCCTGAACTGATTGAAATTGGCCTAGAGGGAATAGTTTACCTTAAATGGATATACATATATAAATATGGTTTATATGAAATATAAACTATATACAAATCATGTATAATATATAATAACATATGTTTTTACTCAAGATGAGGCAATGCCCCAAAGGAAGATTAAATTGTGATTTTTAAAAAAGCTATTTCTGGTGCTGTTGAGTACGTGGGTTGAAACTATATGTTTATTAGATGTGAATATGTATTAGATAGGTAGAAAAACATAACTATCAAGTCATATATCTCAATTTTTTGTTCAAAATTATGCAATCACATTGGCATGCTAAGTGAAAAATGATATACTGGAAAAACTTTGTACTAGTTAAAAAAACCTGAATTTTGATCCTCAGTCACTATCCCCAGCCTTCTTTCTGTAGCCTTTACCCTCTTCTTCACTGAAAAAAATGATGATGTTTTTTCCATATTTCTACTGGTCAATAAATATCAGCCATGAAGTCAAGAAGTTACTTTGAGAAGTACATATCTAATGTCCATAAACCTGAAGATTTGAAGTATTCAGCCTTACACTCTATGAGTCTTAATCTTATATATTTCCACAATTGCCCCCACTAATACTTACCCAGGTTTATTTTTTCTTTAATTTTTTTTTTTGTTTATTTATTTCTGAGACAGAGACAGAGCATGAGTGGGGGAGGGGCAGAAAGAGAAGGAGATGCAGAATCAGAAGCAGGCTCCAGGCTCCAAGCTGTCAGCACAGAGCCCGATGCGGGGCTCGAACTCACAAACTGTGAGATCATGACCTGAGCTGAAGTGGGTAGCTCAACCGACTGAGCCACCCAGGCGCCCCACTTACCCAGGTTTAAAAAGAAAACAACAGGAGCACCTGGGTGTCTCAGTTAGTTAAGCGTCCAACTCTTGATTTCTGCTCAGGTCGTGATCTCATGGTTCGTGAGATCAAGCCCCGCATGGGGACACTGTCAGTGTGGAGCCTGCTTGGAATTCTCTCTCCCCCTCTCTTTCTGTCCCTCCCCCACTTGCTTGTGCTCTCTTTCTCTCTCTCTCTCAAAATAAATAAATAAATAAACTTTTTTTAAAAAGGAAGAAAAAACTAAAAAGCGAATATCAGGATTGCCATATAGAGTAAGGCATCAGCATTAATGCTCAACTAAAAATAATCTCAAGGAGAGTATTTACTAAGATAAATGATAGTGTGCCTTTCTCTGAAATGGGGGCTGGGTGCTACTTTGTAAGACCCCAGTAATTCTGACCTCTCCAGCCTAGTAACAAAGTGAGCATTGGATTTATCCAAAGTTAACCGTTACTTGATTCTGTAGCCCCTATGGGAACTATATAGGCCTCATAGCAGCATAGAGGGGACACTAAGGAGGTTCTCAAGGTATTATGGCAGTGTTGACTGCAAAAAAGAGAAGGCTTGAGAAAGCTTTTTAACAAATGCAGTCTCTCTCTCTCTCTCTCTCTCTTTCTCTCTGTCTCCCTCCCTCCCAGGACCCTCCCTCCCTTCCTCTCTCTCAAGCTTCTGGGGTGTTGTCTGTGCATAAAGGAATAAAAAATAAACACAAACTGGTGCTAACAAGTCTTCTGTGACCTATGCGGAATAGAATGGAACCCTTACTAATAGATGAGTCATAGATAGAAGCTCTCCTATAGCTACACGGATCCAACTCTTAGCAACTCTGGATGCCACCCACTCCTAACGCTGGCTGACATCAGAGTGTAGGCCGCATAAGGGCCACTACCGAACAAGACTCAGTTCTAATATGGTAAAGACAACAGAAACTTGTGAAATCAGTCAAAGTGTACCTTATGACGCCCTAACTATGCTTCATTTATTCAGATAATGAAATAATACGGAAACAGTAGGGCAAGAAAAAGAAATAAAAGATCTGAGTATTAGACAAGAGGGAGGCTGTCTTTATTTGCATATAACTAGATTGCATACGCAGGAAAAAAAATCTAAAGATAAGCCATTAGAATATGTGAATACATTCAGCAAGGATTCTGGATATAAGAGTAATAAACAAAGATCAATTCTTTTCTTTCTACCTAACAGCAGTTATTTCTACTTAACAATTAGAAATTAATACCTCAAACTAATACCAACAATATACAAAAAAGACCACACCAAATGCCTAAAAATAAATATAACAGAAAGATGCAAGACACCTACACAGAATATTATAAAACAAGTAGAGAATTTAAAGAAGACCCATGGGAGCTCCTGGGTGGCTCAGTCGGCTGAGCATCCTACTCTTGATTTCGGCTCAGGTCACGATCTCATGGTTCGTGGGTGCAAGCCCCACATCGGGCTCTGCACTGACAGTGCAGAACCTGCTTGGGATTCTGTCTCCTTCTCTCTCTGTCCCTCCACTGCTCTCTAGCTCTCTCTCAAAATAAATAAATAAATAAATAAATAAATAAATAAATAAATAAAATATTTTTAAAAAACTTATAAGGAAGATCCATGGACCAAAAGCCCAACATGGGAGGATGAACTCCGCTAATGAGTTAGAAGGCACCATCTTGCAGAGCCACTGAGTCTCTCCCAGGTCAATGGAAGTCCAACCAGAAGTCAGTCGGTTGTTTCCCTGTGAATCGACACACCGTACTTAGACCTGGGGTCGCACAAGATGAGGGTTACTAGTACGGCAAAGTCAGGCTGACCTGGGCTCTAAACCCAGCTCCACCCCTTCCTGCCTGTGTGATCCGGACCAAGTTACTTAACCTAGCTGAACCTTACCTTCCACGTCTATAAAGTGGAGACAACGTCTCCCTCGTAGGGTTTCGAGAATAAAATGGGCCAATGTAGATAACATCTTTTGCAGAGTTATCCACTATTAATATATTCTAGTGAATTATCTCTTTCCTTTAGTACACGATAAGCTCCTTGCAGGTGGAGACTGGGTTTGGTTTTTTTTTCCCGCAATCATAAACACAGTGGAGATGCTCAGCAAGAGTTAAAGTAATAAATGTATTTGGAAATATTGAAATGGGAAATAGATGGCACTTCGAGCAAATACTGGGCAAGAAGGCGTTCCTGTGGAAGGTCAGGGAGGTTTCTGGGTAATGGGCAGAATTAGTGGTAAAGAACATCTGGAAACAGACATTGGCTACGGTCAGGGAGGAGCTAGAGGAAAAGAGAAGGTTGGAGAAGGTTTGGAACTAGGTGGAGACCCAGCTTTATGTGGGCCTAAGGTCAGAGAAGTCTATCAACACAGGGCACAGGCTTGTTATTAGGCCTGCTACACTGTGGAAAGGAGGTCTCAGGAGAAATGTGGACCCCAGGTGCCACGACTGGGGCACATGGTCAAAAACAAAACAAAACAAAAAGACCCGTTTAGTTACTATTGAATCAGCTTGTTCACACAAGGCTTCTTTCCTCTGGATTAAGAACAAAATCAGTCCTAAAGCCTAAAGCCCGTCAGATCCTAAATTTTAAGGTCAGGGGACCACAGCTAGCAGAAAACACCAAAGTCCAAGTAGGTCCATCACGTACCGGAGAGCCTTGCTACCAACACTGATTAAGACATAAAATAATAGGGTCTTCTGTTTTTCAAAAAAATCTATTGGGGAGAACTTGTTATTTTTAAGAACTTCTCTACCGAGCTCCGTTCTGGGACGGGGCTAGAAAGCAATAGCAGCTTGTGAGGTGGTAGGGATAAGGATTAGAAGGAAGAAAAAACTCTTTCTTGCAGTATTCTGAGACCTCAGTAGAGAAAGCTAATGGGGAAGGAGAGGAAGCAAAGCTGGGCTGGACCCACAGGGAGTGAGCAGTCATCAGATTCCCAGGGTTCACAGGGGCTGGGTAACAGGTGCTTGACCTGGACCGTGAGCCCTAAGGAGTCTAGGATACTACAGGGGGCAGCAGCCAAACATGCCTGGCAAGGACGATCGATCCCAAGTGGCTGACCAATGAAGCAGGGCTCCAGCCAGGACAGAGGAACTGTCCAGAGAGGAAGTCAGGGCTCTGGTCCTGCAAGGTGGACAAGAGAGTAGGGAACAGTCACGGTACGACAGATGTTCGGTAAACCTGACACTGCTGATCTAGGGGATAAAGGAAATAGAACAGGCTAAGACCCTCAGGACTCAGGACTCATCCTTGGCATACCTAACCCAGACTGATAGCTGCAAGTCCCATGCCCTAAGCCCCAGAGTGCATGATTCTCCGAGCGTGCTTTCCAAAATGGTTGGACTTAGCTTAGACGTGGGCACAACTGAACTGAGAAGTAAAAGGCTTCAGTATCATAGCGACAGAGGCTGGAAGGCTGGGGCTGGAGCGGAGGTCCTCTACAGACGGTGCAGGTCAGAGGTGGCCCCACAGACCCCAGTGGTAGCAGAAGTAAGGAACCTGGAGCCTGCAGCTTGGGCCACCGTTCCAAGGTTGAAAGACAAATATTTGCTTATATTTGAGGTGCTTGTCTCTGAGTTCCTTTTAGGCATTGAGAGTCAAGATTAGAGGGGAAAGAAACCAAAGACCTGCGGCCTTGGGCCAGAAAAAAAAAGGTGTCTTGAGGCTCCCAGTAACATGGTCCAGCCCACTTCCTGGGTCTGGCTTCCCTGTGGGAATATTATTGCCCATTGAAGCACTGTGAGGAAGGGCGCTTGGGTGGCTCAGTCAGTTAAGAGTCTGACTTCGGCTCAGGTCATGATCTCACGGTTCGTGAGTTCGAGCCCCGCGTCGGGCTCTGTGCTGACAGCTCAGAGCCTGGAGCCTGCTTTGGATTCTGTCTCTCCCTCTCTCTCTGGCCCTCCCCTGCTCACATTCTGTATCTCTCTCTCCCTCTCTCTCTCTCTCTCTCTTTCAAAAGTAAAAAAATATATTTAAAAAAAGAAATGCTCATGAGGAAGAGAAATAGCCAAAGCATTCCCCTTGCTTCTGAGCCTCTGACAACAGTCGGTCAAAGACATGGAGATTTGGGATCACAGCCAACCTTCTTTCCTCTTTGTCCGCAGTGACAGGTGAGGAAACAGATGAACAGGAAGGTTGACTTTTCTTAGGTCCCATGCTTCGTAGCACACAGGTGCTCTCAAGAGTTCATAGCAGGTTCGAGAGCCTGAGTTTTTCCTTGTTTGTCTTTAGTATATAGTCGCTCTAAAAATCAAGAAAAGCACTAGACTGCTTTCAAAGTGGCCTCACTCCTCGGGTAAGCAACCACATCCCAAAACACGTTCGGTGGCCACACTCAAGGTCAGGAGCCAGGCTTCCATGTTACAGGGTCCTAGAGCAGCCTGCAAGGTCATTGACTGGCAGCTCTCTAATTATGGCTGAGGAACTTGAAATGTGTGGATCCCAGGTGACTTTGGCTGCCGTGGGCTTATTAAGAAAAAAGTGACACTTCCTTTCAGAGGGCATGACCTATCATTAAATGTTAGAAAATTTTCCCCAATTCATTCCCTCAGTCTACCTTGCGGAAGGCTCAGACTGGCAAATACTTCAACTTCCTCTTCACAAAGAACAGCAGCATTTGTGCATCAGTAACAATAGGAGACCGTGTGTGATGTCATTGGTCACATGTCCAGGAACACAGCCGCTGAGACGGAGGTTCGCTTGCATGAAATTTATTGGGGAACGTCCATGGAAACACCCATGAGGGACTAAGGGGAGCTAGAGAGGGCAGAGAGAGGATCAAACTGTTGTGCAGTCACAACAGAGGCCTCCGCTGATCCTACAGGAATTCTGGAGGTAGGTAGCCCTTCAAAACGTTCCCAATTTAGGCAAGGGGGCTGGGCCTGCAGCATCACTCAGTCTTTAGATGCAAGCGGATTCCTGCATGACCTCCGGGGAGGCAGGGCACCCTTTGCAGGGCACCGTGAGAGAGGAACCTTGCTGCGAGCCATCAGCCAGCAACACGCCTGGCGGCTGGAGGAGCAAGTGTCTCTCTCAGTCCTGAAGGGAGAGTCCCAGCGGTGCACTGCGGCATCCACGACAAATGCTCCCTTCAAGAAGGTACATGGGCGACCCCTTTTCACAGCCAACCTTTTGCAGAATGGCCTCACATAGCCTTGGTCTATACCCACTCCACTAGCTGCTCTGATACTCTTCCCCAAATATTAGGATTAGATTTGTCTTAAGTAAAATCTGCCCCATTGTTGGCACTTTGTTACATTAATACTTCATTCTCCGTATGACACTATAACGATGGATACATCTCGTTGACCATAGGTCCAAACCCATAGAATGTACAACAACAAGAGTGAACTTTAATGTAAGCTGTGAGCCTGGGGTGATTATGATGTGTCAGTGTAAGTTCATCCGCTGTCACAAGTGTAGTGCTCAGGTTGGGGATTCAGTAATGGGAGAGGCTGGCCGTGTGTGGAGACTAGCGTGTATGTGGGAAATCTCCATACCTTTCTCTCAATTGTGCTGTGAATTTAAAGTTGCTCTAAAAAATTATCTTTTTTTTTTTTTTTTAGTCTCTGGGCATGTGTATTAGTTTGCTAGGTGTGCCATGATACAATATCACAACATATATGAGGCTTAAACAACAGAAATTTATTTTTTTCACTATTCTGGGGACTAGAAGTTTGGGATTAGGGTGTGGCAGGGTCTGTTTCTTCTGAGGCCTCTCTCTGTGACTGGCAGTGGCCACCTTCTCTCTACATGTTCCCTTGGTCTTGCCTCTGTACTTATCGGTGTCCTAATGGTTTCTTCTCATAGGGACACCAGTCGTGTTCGTTTGGGCCCACCTATATGACCTGATTTTAACATAACCATCTCTAAAAAGGCCCTATCTCCAAGCACGGTCACAAACTGAGGAACTGGGGGTTAGGACCTCAACGTAAGAATTTTTAGGGGTGGGGCGCCTGGGTGGCTCAGTTGGTGAAGCGTCCAACTTGAACCCAGGTCACGATCTCACGGTTTGTGAGTTCGAGCCCCACGTCGACTCTGTGCTGACAGCTCGGAGCCTGGAGCCTGCTTCGGATTCTGTGTCTCCCTCTCTCTCTGCACCTCCCCTGCTCATGCTCCATCACTCAAAAAATAAACGAACATTTTAAAAAATGTTTGAAAAAAAAGAATTTTGAGGGGACGCAACTGGCCCATAACAGCATGTGGGAAGGGCTCACACTTTTACTACCATCCTGTGGCTAGAGAAACTGAGCCCAGGCTATCGATAGCTCTGCACACAGCTCGCGTTATCCATGAACTTCTTAACTGTAATGAAGTGTAAAGCCGCCTCTCCCTGAAGAACCCTCAGTACATTCATTAGTTTTAGCACATGGAGTGTGCCCTTACCACTAATCTTCCACAAAGCTCGCTTCGAATTGTGGAATTAAGTGACTAAAATCATTCAAGAATGGAATTTACCTGGGTGGCTCAGCTGGTTGAACTTCCGACTTTGGCTCAGGTCATGATCTCATGGTTCCTGAGTTAGAGACCCACGTCGGGCTTCCTGCTGTCAGCACAGAGCCTGCTTCAGATCCTCTGTACCCCCCCCACCCCTCCCCCACTCGTGCTTGCTCTTCTCAAAAATAAATACAACATTTTTAAAAATACATAAATAAAAGTTTTAAAACAAGTGGAATTTATCTTCTCCATTACTCTGAAAATTATTGTTATCCCACACAGAATCATTCTTATCCTATGACTGGGCCAACCCACTAGAGAGACGTTTGAAGCTCTCTTCGAGCTCTTGCTCTCGAGTCCCATGAAAATCCTAGTGTGCAAGCCCTTGATTCCACCTCTCCAGTCCACGCCCCCACCCCACCTGCTACACAAAGCCAAAAGCACCTTTGGAGAAAAGGCAATGTACTCACACTTCCATCCCCAGATGAATAGAAGGATGGGGAAGGGGAACTAACTTTTCTGAAGTTCAAGTCTCCCATCTGTTAAGACACCGAGGAAGGTAATTTCACAGACATCACCTTCTTCGCTGTCCACGATACCATAAGGTATAGTTTAGATTACCACGACTTTAAGGGTAAGCATTTTATGGAGACCCCTGAAGGCTAAATTACCTGCCCAAGTCACCCCTTAGATGTAGAAAGGACAGAATTGAAACATACATCTGGTTGTCTTCAACACCTGTCTTCTTTCCACTGGTCTACTCTGCATGTGTGTAAAGGGCATCCCAGAGCCCCAGTCCACACCTATTCTATCCAAAACTCCCCAGGCCAAAGGCTGAGATATTTACAGTCCTTACTCCCTGAAGGTCACAGCCCATGCCTGTGTCTGAACAAAGGTTCTATCCACTGTCTTAAAACGTCTTCTGTACCTTGATTGTTTCCTGTTTAATGAGTTTCAACATCCTTCATGTGTTTTATCAGCTAAAATCTTTCCTGTGCTGGCTTCTCAGGTCCTGCCCTCAGAGCTCTTTAACCTTAGCAGGCCCCCTCCCATGGGAAGTTAAGGGAAAGGGACAGGATATGAGTTCCATTCTCTGGCTGCTTCTTTTAGTGCCACTCCTTGACCGACTATGTCCCAGAGACTCTGTATCTCTCTGGAAACCAAGGCGCCAGTCCCTAAACAGATTGCTACCTTTTGAGGAGCTGGGATGGCAAAGCAAACACCAAATAAAAGCCACCCCCTCTGTTTGTCATGCAAACTTTCAGGCACACTTCTAAATGAAATGAATGGGATATGGGAAGGTGGAAGGGGTGATAAAATATCACCTGGCCACATAATGAAGTTGAAAAATGGATTTCTCAATGGAAGTACAACCATTTAGTCACTGAGTCGTGTTCAAAGATGAGCATTACCAGCAGGAGAAAATTCCTAGGAGAAAATCTGTCTTTGAGCTGAGTTGCTCAGGGCTAAGATACTTCTGCCTAAGATTCTGCCTGGATGTTGGCATATTATATCCCGAATCTCACGTTTCCCATAAGTTCTGTGGGTCTTATTGCCAATTTTGCTTAGTGTGGTGATTTTTCGAAATGAATGTGTTCTGTTATTGCACAATTGGCTACTCGTACCACAGTTCCATTAACAAGATGAAGAGCTTGGGAAAATAGGAAAGAGAAAAGAGATTAAATGCTACTATCATGAAGAAATTATTAATTTGACCTTGACACAATACCAAATAAATCTACCAAACTAAAGGCAATCATTGGGCTTGGAATTACATGAAGCTCTGGAATTTCTAAATCTCGGGGGGTTGAGAGAAGTAAGAAGTTGTTTCCATAATGGCTAGAGTCAAAAAGGAAATATGGTCAAAAAAATAATATTCAGGAAATTTGATAAATCTGGAAGTTAGGTTCATGCCCCTCATTATGAATAATTTATTTTAATTTCAGGAGAGGGGCACAATTTCCAAATGACTGAGATTTTTCATCACTAAAATAATTGCTGTTCGATTTGAAACCAGTCCCTGTCCCGGTTCCAAACTACCAACACTAAAGGCTCTGAAAGCAGGCCTGCAAAGAGGTACTTGTTTGTGTGTGTGTTGTGGAAAAACAATGACTTAACAGGCCTTTATGACTTCTGCTTTGGTCAAATTGCACTACTCATGTCCACGTGGCCAGCTTCAGACCTATTGACTAGTTGACTGTTTAAAACCAAAATTGGCGATAAAAATATCACTGAGCATGTCTGAAAAACAGTAATGCTGTTTGCCAAGTTTTCCCGGGTTATCACCTTGTAAGCATATGGTAGGATTACATTCCTGGGTCTCCTGTGTGTCTGATCAAAGGGCTGAGGTCGACTGATAAAAGGGCTGATACCCAAGAATGTTGTGGTACACTGGGGCCATCTACCTTGATTGAACTCACACATAAGCCAGCTGTGAAAAGTAAATGTTTTTATTTTTATTTGTAAAGGAACAACCAGAATCTGTTTTGTGTATAGGGGTTTAAATACACACACACACACACACACACACACACGCAAATAACAATACCTACAAGAATATTTTTTAAGTTTCACAAATGAGGAAACTAAAGCCCTAGCAGTTAAACTATTTTATTCAAGGCCTAAAATAGACTAAAATAATAAGCACGTTTAAAAGACCTTTTATTTTGCCTCTGTTGCCTATCTTTAGGAAACCTGCCATAACTTAACTGTTTCCAAAGTACTTCAGTATTTCTGCTGCCACCCCACCCCCAACACCCATGCCCACCCCCTACCCCTGAAACTGGATCTAACTCCCGTCCCCCAAAGTGCCCAGGATCCCTCCAGAGTGACAATGACAGGGCCTATGGAGCCACAGAGCAGGCCTTGGGAGTGAAAGCACACAATGTCCAGTAGAGCCCCAGGCGTGTCCAGCCGGTCAGAAAATGGCTCTTTGACTTAATCTTGCCAAGGCTGATCAAGAAGCCGGACTCTTGCAAGTCATGGGCAGAGTCAGTGGTTCTACCTCTTTGAAGCCCCGACACCAAACGGTATTCTTTTTCCTCAGCAAACATTTTCGCCCTGACAGCTTAACTGTCACGCCTGGCAAGAAGAGAAAGTCTTCCGGGGAAGCACGGGTTGTCTCTGCATTCCAGTCTCCCTCTCCCAGACCTCAACTCTCAGTCCAAGACAGGGAACGTCCATGAGGAATGGAGTGGCCTAGGCAAAATGGTCAAAACTCGTGTTAACAGGAAGAACAACAGGCAATTACTGCTCATTCGAATCAGGAGTTATTCTGAGTCCTTAATATGTTAGCTCATTGAGTCCTGAAACCATCCTGAGAGGTATGTGTTATTATTAGCCTCATTTTACAGAGGAGGATATGCACCGAGGCACGGACAATCTCCTCAAAGTCACACAGTAGGGAGGCTGTTCCTCCCCCCCACCCCCACCAAGCTTCATTTTTTTCTGCACCCTCTGTCTTCATGCTGCTCCCTTAGCCCTAAACTTGGGGCTCGTGCCCTTTCTTCCTCTCCAGCTATCTAAGCTTGGTCTCTGGAATGGCTGCTACTCTGAATGGACAACTTAACACAGAAAACGCTGTTGCTTTCCTCCGGGTATTTGTTCAGTCAGTCTCATTTCCCACTGCAGAATGAAGAGTTCTGCATCCTTTGAGGTGAATTCAGGCATAAACAAATACGTGGAAGAAATTTTACAGGAACCGAAGAGACTTCCTGGTGACCCTGGAATAACACTGGGTAAAAACGGGCTCCATTTGGGTTGTAGCAAAGGCCCGCCCTTCCTATGAACAGCAGAGGGCGCTGTGCAGCTGGCTTCACGGTAAGACCATCTTCTCCCTCCCTCCTCAGCCTCCAGGATGGGATTTCTCCAATTAGAATCTATACCTGAAGCAAACTGCCAGGTCTCCACACCTCTGCAGTCCTTCCCTGACCTCAAGACCTCCTGACAAAACTTTCTGGACCTTATTTCCAAGAGCAATCAAACCTGAGGTCACTGGGATATGAGGAACTGCCCCCAGGCTCAGGGTCTCCAATCTTTGCAAGTCCCATTATGACTTCCAGCCCCCTTTCCCAACAATGAAATCCTGCCCATCTCCTCAGACTGCATTACCCTTTGATTTTGTGTTCTGATCAAGGCCGGAAATACTACTCTTCTCCTTGTGATTGGGCCCTGCCTTGGGCTGCAACCTGACTTGCACTTATCAAACACCCTGCGTTGCTGAGCTGTAACTCTGCCCTTAAGCCGTGGCTGCAGGCCCTCTGTCTGCTGACAGAACTCCCTGGTTCTGCTGGGTTTCCATTCGCTTGCTGTAAATTTCCTGTCCCTGACCTCTAACTTGTTAGGCCCCTAAGATGGCCTGCCCCAGTGACAGCTGCTGTTCCTGATCTTTCTGGTTTCACATCCATCCAGATCTAAAAGGCACAGCTCCAATTCCTGACAAAATTCAATAGGCACAGAGCCACCTGTGGAGGACACACTGAAAGAATGCGATCCTCAGTTCATCCCCCACCTCACAGGTTCAAAAACAGAAGTTGAAGGGGGAGCCTGCATGGCTCGGTTAAGCACCTGACTTCGACTCAGCTCATGATGTCACAGCTCGTGAGTTCGAGCCCGCTGTCCGGCTCTGTGCAGACAGCTTAGAGCCTGGAGCCTGCTTTGGATTCTGGGTCTTCGTCTCTCTTTCTCTCTCTGCCCCTTCCCCGCTTTCTCTCTCTCAAAACTAAAGAAGCATTAAAAAAAATATTTTTAAATAACAGAAGTTGAAGAATCATGTGCTGAGGATTTCTTTGGGGAGCTGTTAGTGCATTCCCATCTCCTTCCTACACTTCCCCCAAGTACCAGTGGAAGCTTTATGCACCTCTCCGATTCCAGGAAGTCGTGCAGCCCAGATCCTGGATTCTACTGGTTTTCTCCAGTTTTTACTACAGCCAACCAGGTATGCCCAACTGGCTAGAGATTAGACTTCAACCATGCCTGTCTTCTCTAGGATGGTTAGATTTAGTACCCCTCAGGAGGCAGAGCCTCCTCCCCTTGAGATATCTAATGAGCTTCAGAAAACAGGTCAAACTGGGACCTTGATGGAAAGGTCAGCTTTTACAGGTCATCTGAATCACCTCTTGATTAGTGACTAATCAAGAATGTTATAGTCATGTTCCACTATGGAGGAGCTCTTTAGACTAGGAAATGGGCAGAGGTGGGAGAGTTAACTTTTTTAAAACTCTACAATATCCCTCCTTCCCCCCTTTAAAGTTCTAATACAAAAACCCAAATGTGAGGAAGATTAATTAAGAATAGTATGGTGGTGTTTTCCTGGCCCCCCACACATGCCTGTCAACGTATATGACAAAGCCCTCTTTCTCTCCCTCCCTCTCCCGGGACCGTGCACCAATGTCGCACAGCAGCGCAACGTGGGTTTGTGGGACCTGTAACACAGCAGGTCCCTTCATGATCCTACCAACTTAGAATGTCTTTGATGCCATGAGGTTGTTTCAGCTCTTTGCTTTGCCCTGTTGTTCAATAGTCGGCTGTGACTCAGAAAGAGAATGAAATGTAGAAGGAGATGTGCCTGCCGCCAGATGGTGTTTAAAAAAAAAAATCTGAGACTCATCTATATCCATGTACAAGGGCCATGAAGACCTTACCAAGATTGATCACCCCTGCCCACACCCCGCCACTACCTCTCAGGCTTCTGGCTGCCATGCTGCGACTAATTGCCCTTCGTGGATGCCTAATATTTGTTTTCCTTCCATTTCACCTGTGGAGAAATATGTCTTATAGGTTGGCTGTTAGCTAACTTGCTACAGTTCTACCCACACCCCCTTAGGGATGATTTTGGGCTCCAACTTCATTAGAGAGAGACAAGCTTGTTGCTTTGTGATTTCAATCAATTAAGTCTTCCTTCTAAACAATGAGGTTATTCTAAGTGTCACCACTCACTGACAAGATGAAATGAGGGTGTGTTGAGTGCCGTAGACAGTAAGGGTGTATGCTACATCAGTACAGATGCGATGATATCATCCTCTCACTGAGGAAAGAAAAGGATTCCTAAGATTTGGTCATATAAGAATACAAAAATAGTAACTCAAAGTGATACATGCACCCCAATGTTTACAGCAGCATTATCTACAACAGCCAAATTACAGAAATAGCTCAAGTGTCCGTTGTCTGATGAATGGATAAAAAAGAAGTCAGATAGATAGATAATGGATTACTCAGTCATAAAAGAGGAATGAAATTTTGCCATTTGCAATGACGTGGATGGAGCTAGAGAGCATTATGCTAAGCAAAGTAAGTCAGAGAGAGACAAACACCATATGATTTCACTCATATGTGGAATTTAAGAAACAAAACAAATGAGCAAATGGGAGAAAGAGAGACGGAAGCAAACTAAGAAACAGACTCTTTATTAGAAAGAACAAAATGAGGGTTACCAGAGGGACGGTGGGTGGAGGGATTGGCTAAATAGGCAATGGGGATTAAGGAGTGCACTTGTGACGACACTGGGTGTTGTAAGGAAGTGTTGAATCATTGTATTGTACACCTGAAACTAATATTACACTCTATGTTATCTAACTGGAATTTATTGTAATTTTTTAATGTTTATTTATTTTTGAGAAAGAGAGAGAGATAGCATGAGTGGGAGAGGGGCAGAAAGAGAGACACAGAATTTGAAGCAGGCTCCAGGCTCTGAGCTGTCAGCACAGAGCCCAATGGCCTGATGTGAAGCTTGAACTCGTGAACCACAAGATCATAACGTGAGCTGAAGTCAGATACTTAACTGAGCCACCCGGGTGCCCCATGTTAACTAACTGGAATTTAAATTAAAACTTAAAAAAAAAAAAAAGATATGGTCATGTAAACTGAGATGACATAGGTTTTAAATATGTGCATATTTTCATTTATGCGCTGAGCAATGAAGAAGTTTTTAATCTCTGAAAGATATATCCTCCTGTTCCCTCCCCACCTCACTCCTGCATCACATCGTAGGCAATAGTGTGCTCACAAGGAGCATTAAGGAGTTTGTCACAACTTGCAAGCAAAGCTTCTCCTTGAATTTTTAATACTCACCTGTCATTTTCACCGATTCATTAATTTAGATCCATTTGTTGGGCTTAATGATGCATTCTAAATGGGGGGGGGGGGGGAAGCAACACTGATGTCAGTGAATAAGGGCATTGACAAAATGTATTCATATTTATGTATATGCTTATCTAGAGATATAAATATGTAAAAGTGGAAACATGAAAAGAAGTACCCAAACTGACACAGCTACACAGAATTAAATTATCATATTTCACTGAACCTAACATTGTAAGCCACATCATTATTTTTTTATTCCACTAAGAAAAAGAAAGGAAAAAAATCTTACCAATTAAATCATGACATGCCACTGATTGTAAGACACATTCCAATTTTAGAATTGTTAAAAGGTGAAGAAAATGCCTATCTTAGAATTGATGGACTATGGTACCAAAAGTCACACTCAGTAGTAGCTAACTGTAAATGCTGACTCTCAATGTGTGCAGAAAATTTTTTGTTTGTTTATTAAGAAAGTAGCTCTTGGGGCGCCTGGGTGGCGCAGTCGGTTAAGCGTCCGACTTCAGCCAGGTCACGATCTCGCGGTCCGTGAGTTCGAGCCCCGCGTCGGGCTCTGGGCTGATGGCTCAGAGCCTGGAGCCTGTTTCCGATTCTGTGTCTCCCTCTCTCTGCCCCTCCCCCGTTCATGCTCTGTCTCTCTCTGTCCCAAAAATAAATAAACGTTGAAAAAAAATTTTTAAAAAAGAAAGTAGCTCTTATTAAGAAACTGTTGGTGGAGTAAATGGCTTCTTTCTAACTAATATAACAATGATGGTAATTTTAGTTGGTACCTTACAAGACAGACAGCTTGGTCAAAAGTCATCTTCAAGATCAATATACATGTACTTCAGCCCAAGAATGTGGCTTACTGAAGAGTCTTGAGAAAGGAGCACGCTAACTCCCATGATTCTCTGGGAGACTTTGGGCAAATCTCATAAGTACACTGGGTCCTGGTTTCCTTACCTATGAAATGACTAGGTTGGACTAGAGTCTCATTTCTAACTCATCTCTCATTTCCCAGCTCTAGTGTTTTATGAGTCTACGATCCTGGTTTCATGTTGTCCCATCTCAACAGTCCAGATGTCAAGTTGAAATATATCCAAGGTGGAAAATTCTCTTCAGAGGGATTTTCTACTGACCTGAAGCTTTAGCAGAATACTCCAAATTTGTCAAGTGAAGAAATGAATGATTGAATGCATGTCCTAATAATTCTCTTTGCTAACAAATCCTGAATACTAAGCTATAATATTTGTCTCTTCATGACTCTACTGAGGACACTGACCCTTAAGTATTGAGACTGAGAGGAAGGGCTTACCTCTGCCGCCCTTGATCTCCCCTTCAGTGAAGACATCCTCATCCGCAAAGCATCTCTTATCTGAAGAAGCAAGGACAGTGAAGAAACGACAACATCCCCAAAACCCAGAACTTCGAGTCCAATAACCCTGGCAGAAGCAACGTCAGAAGCACTATGCTTAGCCAATAAAAGCTGAGGTGTCATTATAATTGGATTTATGATTAAAGTTTAAATTCTGGTTATGGTTTTTATTCTTCTAGATACACTCATACACAACCTCCTGTTGACTTGATTAAATGCAGGAAAGGAAGGAGTATAGTTCTCTGCTTTCCTCCTCTAAGCTGATGCCTGAAGCACCCCCATAAAATTCACACCCAGGGACCAGGCTTTCTTCTCAAAGCTGCTTCATCCCCCTGCTACCTGAGCCATGTGAAAATGTTTACAGTGAGTGAAACAAATTCAAATTACCTTGTGGTCCATGATGGTTCCAAACAGCAAGATGAAGAATCCCTGTGGCAAAATTCAACCGAAGTATGAGGGACTGTGAGGCAGACAATATCCCAACTGTTATTTTAATATCACTCTTCTAGATGTCTTCAAGGACAGTTACTGGGTACTAGAAACTTCTACTTCAGCTTCTACTGATGCAGATAAAAACGCATTGGCAAGTATTCTCTGTGATTGTACCTCAAAGAAAAAGGATCACCTTCATGTCTGTGCATGAGAGTTATTGATATTTATTGAGTGGCTACAGATGGAGGAGAGTATTTTCTACATTATTGTATCTGTTTACTTTCCAAACCTTAAGTAGCTGATCTTACTCATAATAACAGCAGCATGACACAACATGACATAGAATCTTGTAGTTCACAGTGACAATCATGGAAGGTGTCTTGAGAAATGAAACCTGTATTATAGTTTACTTTCAGTTGGAATTAAAAGCCAAGAAATAGCAGGGCCTCTGAGCTGGTGGAATAAGTTTATATATAAAAGAGAGAAAGGGGCACCTGGGTGGCTCAGTCGGTTGAGCGTCCGACTTCGGCTCAGGTCACGATCTCACAGTTTGTGAGTTCGAGCCCCGCGTCGGGCTCTGTGCTGACAGCTCAGAGCCTGGAGCCTGCTTCACATTCTGTGTCCCCCTCTCTCTCTGCCCCTTCCCTGCTCATGCTGTGTCTCTCTCTGTCTCAAAAAATAAAATAAACATTTAAAAAAAGAGAGAGAGAAAATTACAGAAATATAAAATGCCAGGGTGTGTTCAAGTTTACATTCTTTGGTTTCCTATGAAGTCATAATAATCGACACTCAATCTTTCTAAATGGTGGAAGTTGAACTTTAAGAAAATTCTGCATCCTTCCATGAGAGTGGAAGGAGCCTGGGTTTCTGAGGATAGTTTCATGGCAAAGAAACACTACTCAGAAGACTGAAATTTTTAAATGTGAGTCACAGGAAAAGCTTGCTAAGAAAAGTTGGAGTGTATTTACCTAAAAGTTTTTCAGTGTTTTTCTTTTGAAAAAGAAACAGAATAAAACTTTCAGGGTTTAATTAAGTTGCAAAGTAAAAAATAAAATAAAATAAAACGAGATCATCAGTCACCAAAGTAACTTCAAGAGTTGGGGAGATTTACATGAATCCAAGAGCTTTTGCTTAAAAAAAAGAAGATGAAGAAACAAAAAACAAAAAAAAACCATAAGTCAAAGGTTTCTCCTTAAAAGCCATGCAAGGGAAAGAGTGGAATGTTCTCCACAGTTATTGAAGAACGTATGAGGCAGATATATAACTGATCTGAGCTGGCATTTCTTAAAAGCCTGCTTTCTGTTTTATATAACGTTTTAAAATAGGGTAATAGGGACATGCTATAGGAATACATTGTTGCTTTACTCAGCAGTTATATTTATGTATTTAAAGCAGCGGTTGGAAATTTTTTTTCTGTGAAAAACCAGGTAATGCATATTTTGAGCTCTACAGTTTCTGTTACAGCTAGCCAACTCTGCCATCGTAGCTCAAAAGCAGCCATAGGCAAAATGCAAACAAATGAGTATGGCTCTATTCCAGTAATACTACTTACAAAACCAGGCAGCAGGCCGTAGTTGGCCAAGCCCTGATTAAAAGCCTAACTAAGGATATGAACTTGCCCAATTTGCTATTATTCGTAGGTATAAAAAGTGGTCTGGCTAGCGACGGCTTCCCAAAAGCACATGCACAGTAGTCACATAGAGTACAACAATTTTTAGAGGGATCATTTTGCCAAACCAAGTGTGGTTAAGGCAAGATAAAGACAATATAGAGGATTTTAGATTCACATCTTTATCTTACTAAGGAGAAGGCCGAGGCCCAGAGAAAAGTGACATCTCTAAGGTCAGGCAACATGTGCAAGATCCATTTCAGGGAATCACAGCCTACATTTATTTCACAGCGAAAGCAGGGAAGAGGTGTAAGAGCTCCTCACTGGCTAACATTCAAAGAGAATGGCAAGGGTTCTCTCTCCATAGTATGGAAAACGACTGTTCCACTGAATCCCTAAACTCCTTAAGAAAGGATAAAAAAACTGTGCTTGTTTTGAGGCATTATATGTGAGTGTAGACTCACACATCTTTGGCCAAAGACAAGTCTTTGATAAATGAAGGTAACCTTCTTCTGACATTGAAACGTTAGGAGGGATCAGGGAGGACGGAAGGAAGGAGATGCCCACCTAACCAGCCTGATCAGCTAAATCCAACTTGACAACCAATAGGGTAAGGGAGGCCACAGCCAAATGTCACTAAGACATGGAAAGAGTTAAAAAGAACATTTTGTATTCTATATTTTTAAATCATGGTCATAGTTTGTTGTATAGCCAGAATAAGAAATTATGAAATAAAAATATCTTATGAGTAAGACAATTAATAATAATAATTAGTAAAAATAAGTCTCCCTCTTGGAACTTACCTGGAAAGCATTGAGCAGGGCAAAGATTATATGGAATATCAAGGAAGTGCCTTCTATAAGTGTGGCTATTCCAAAACCCCAGGTCAGTCCCAGCAATGGGGTAAGGATGGCAACATTTTTGCTGATCCTCATAATTATGGCCAGATCCTGAGCCTTGGAACTGCCAATAGAGGGCCTCTGAGTGTTGACAGCAACAACCAAAACCACCACAAGGTTCACGGCCACAATGACCAAGGCTGGGATGGCAAATGCCAAAAGGGCTTTGGTGTTGTCCCAGTTAAGCCAGCAGGCGTCGGGTCTCATGTAGCCTTTCTCCGGGACTGTGATAGCAACTGTGGTGCCAGCAATGACCAATGGGCACCCGTAGCCAATGGCAAAGCCGATGGCCATCATGCGGGACTTCATCATCCTGCGGAAAACAACCAATATCCCATAGACGATAAGCAGTGCTTTGAAGAACATCCAGAAAAACAGAGAGAGGTAGAAAAGGTGGCTGAAAAATGTCAGTGCAACACACCAGTTGGAGTCCTGGGCCTTTTTGTGAAAGTTAGAGTTTATGATGAACCACACGTTAGCAATCAGGAGCGACACGGCGATGTTGACGATGCACACGTGACGCATGTAGGATATCTCTGTCACAACCACCCGGGACCACACAGTGGCTTCAATGATCAGGCAAAGAATCAAGCTAAAGATGGAGATGCTGAGCCCAATGCAGGTGATGTAGTCCAGGACTTTGCTGTCAACAGATTTGGGGGACATCAGAATGGAAAAGGACATCACCATGCCGGTGTAGTTACACTGGCATTTTACTTTGTTCATGAGCTCCAGCGTGGTTTCACACACATTTTCGTCCCACCTCCTTTTCCTGGAGTGCCAGCCAACACACTGGGCCCGGGCATTCTGGGATTTATTGATCTTCTCGAAGGTGAGTAAGACTTGCTTCAATCTTTCTGGTAAAATCACTGAAAGGACGAGACCATTTACAGGTCTAGGAAGACTCGCATTCGGCAGGTGGACTTCTCTCAGTATGGCCCCCAAGGTGGGAAAAGCTATGCTAATGGCTTGGGATGCATTTGGTGGCAACTTCCACAGCTCTTGCCTGGGAATTTCTATCATTCCTATGATACCCTCTGTCATATTGTTCATGCTCGTGGAGAAGTTGAACTTTTTCTCTGAGGTATCATTGTTGATGTGAAACCCCTTTGTCTGAATGAAGAGTTCATCTGCAATGTTCTCAGAATCCTCGTGGATGTGGAGTTGCCTTGCAAACAGATTCATTGACTGCAAAAAATCCGAGCTGGTATTTTTGTCTGGAATGAAAGCCCAATTTGAAATGGCTGCTGTATCGAGGATGTGGTTGGCCACTTCACTATAACTCTGCCATGGACAAAAGTGGAAATTTACACTAAGGATTTACACATTATTGTAGAAAGTCAATTTCTAAAATCTGAAACTTGTAAAGATCAAACGATCTGATCTTATTTAACAAATTTTTCTTCAAATTCCCTGTTTATTAGAATTTCATGCTAATAAGCCTTCAGAGAAGGCAAAAAAGTGAAACAATAATTAAACTCAAATAAAAGTCACAGGTATAGTTTACTTGCTTTATTATGTGCCCTGGGGCAGCATTTGTAAACTGCAGTCCCTATAACCCAAGATTCCCGTGAGATAGCAATGATTGTTTAATGGAGGGAATTGGGAATAGATTCTATAAAAACCTAAATTTCAGAAATACTGTGTGCCACATCCCGATATCCCCTACTCTTATAAAGAGGGCCAAACTTTGTTAACATATAAAAGGTTCTAAAAAGTCCTGCCATAAGGAAACCTGCTTAACTTTGTTTAACCCAGAATTCCTACATCTGCTGTGTACAGAAATCTCCGTTAACATTTCTCGAAATAATTATGTTCTACAGAATGAAATTTGGGCAACACTAGAGTGGACACAGTCTTGTTCACAGCCATCCTTTTGTGACATTCCCTTGAAAATAGTCTGTACAAAAACATGTATTAAAAATGTGCTAACTTCTCGAACACTTCCATAAACTAGAGTGAATTGATACACCAGGCTGAAATAAAATGCCCATCATTGTTATGGTTGCCGTGGTTGTCATACCTTGTACCCTGAAGAGTACACTTGAAACTGTTTAAATGCAAGATTTGTTTTTAAAAAAAGAAGAAGAAGAAGAAGAAGAAGAAGAAGAAGAAGAAGAAGACTGTCAGTTTTTTCAATGAAACGAACAAAAAATACCTTCATCTTCTCTGGGGTAACATTGTCGGACAAATCCATAGAAATATTTCTTAATAACTCCACTATAAATGCAATGTTTCCAGACGTGGCTTCTGATGATTTCACAACATCAATTATGCAGGCGTAATCAACTGGACAGTTCCTGCGGATTCCTTGGGCTACACTCTCCAGGGGCTCTGGAGCTCGGAAGTCAAGAACGTACAGAGGGACAGATGCTGCGGCTACAGAAAGGCGTAATGCACTATTGAAGTCCTGTTTTAAAAAAAAAAAAACAAAAACAAAAATAAAAAAACAAAGTTGCTTTGTTCAAATGCAATTAAGAACCTAACATATATCAGAGTAAAGGAGCTAAAGGCACAATAAGCCACATGGGGAAAACAGAGAAGCAAGTGGTCCTGAAAAGTCGTTGGGATGCCGGAAAAGACCGAGAGGAAGGTGGAGTCACGCACAGACCAGAGGTTCCACCAAAATTGCCCCAGAGATCAGGATACTGACCTGTTGCTTCCAGGACAGTGATTTTAACTCCAGTATGATAACAAGACAGTTTTCTCCAGACATGTGGAGAGATTCTAAAAACAAAATTTGCCTTTTTGATTTTTTTAAAGGGGGGGGTCCCATGGAATTTAGGGGTGGGGTGGGGAATGGGTTTTTGGAGGTTGGCAGGTCAAACAAAGAATTGCTAAAGTGTCATTTCAAGAAGTTTCGAGTTCACTAATTAGGAGAAAGTAAGCACAAATCTATCTTTAGAGCTCACTCTTTAACCTGTAAGCATTCACCATTGTGTGAATGAGTTTCAGATCTTATTTTTAGAAAAGATTCTGAGAGGGAGAAGAAGGGGGTGGGAGGGGTGGGGAAGAGTACCAGAGAGTTTGGGTAAGGAGGGAGAAGAGACAAATTTCACCCACTGCACCATTTTCCCGAGTCCAGATGTGAGATTTATTGTCGTGCTGAACAGAACACATGAAGAATGCCTTTACCACATCCTGGGCTATGAGCCCCAGAAGCCAATAATATGCAAATGCATCACCTTAAAGAATGTTTCCACAGATAAGCTTGTACACGTTTCAGTTGACTTTTGCCACTTGTTTTGATGACATGTAAATCCTATTTCTCCGCGAAAGTGCTGAGCACAAGGCTGGCTGCAGTTGGAAGCAGTGAGGCAAGGTCCACGGCATTTCTCTGAAAAGGAAAGGGGAGGGGGCTACTCAGCATTTCTGCACTCTGACAGAGGCAGCTAACATTCCAGGGATTGGAGGATTGCTTTTCAGAGGAGGTGACATGGAACAGTGTCCTCAGCACCAAGTAAGGCTTGCCAGGCGGACTGCAAAGCTGATGTCTAGGCAGAGAGAACAGCACATAGAAAGTAGAGATCACAGGTCATACAGAAAGGCTAGGTCAGAGCATCTGAGCGGGGTGTAGCAAGACATAAGGATGGGAGAAGTAAGCAGAGGTCAAGGCATGAAGGACCTTAAATTCTGTGCCAATATGGGGGTTACCAGAAAACATGACTGGAGTCGCTTTTGAAAGATAATTAAAGATAGTGTAGGCAGCCAAATTTTCTGAAAAGGGCCAGATAAAGTTGCCAGATAAAATACAGGAAGCCCCGTTAAATATTGATTTTATTTTTCAGATACACTCGATTCTCGTTATTTGCGGTAATTATGTTCTACTGCCACAAGCATCGAATGAGGGGAAATCAAGGCAGGTTCTTACGAGCTTCTCCTCACAGCCTTTTCATCAACCAGTCAGTATATGGGCTTGTTTTGTGTATTTCTATTTAAAGACACCTTATTTATGTTGTTGATTCATTAGCATTGAACTCATGGCCAATAGCACCATCGCTCATAACAGCACAGGAACAAAGTTTAACTAACACATGCGTTTACTCCTTAAGACACATGACAGGCTTCTTAGGAACACCAGAACTACCCTCAGGAGCCTTTTTAAACTGCACCAATCACCAAAAACATCACCAACAAAAAGCACAAAAGGCAAAACATAGGGCACTACATACATCACAAAAAGAACACTTGTTTAGAGTAGGAGACCTGGAACAAGAAGGCAGAGAGCCACCTCGTTTGACTCGGAACTTGCACCTTAGCTAACTCAAATTATTTTTTTTTCTGTCTGTGAATGATCCAGAAAGCATTGTGAGTAGAGATTGGGGGGTTACAAATGAATTTCAATGAGCAAGAGAATTTGCAAATACAGAATCCAGAAACAACAGGGATCCACTGAAAGCATTCAGTTACACAATGAATAAGTTTTTAATATACACATGACCCATGCAATATCCTTCATAGTTTGTCCGACAAGAAAGCTTAACGAGGCAGTCCATATTTTTAATTGCTAAATGACAACTGTGGCCAGAGAGCAAATATTTCCAGCCTTGAAGGCCATGTGGTCTCCGTCAAAACTACTTAACTCTGCCTTTGTGGCATGAAGGCAATCAAAGACAATACGTAAAATAAATGGGCATGGCTGTGTTCCAATATAACTTTATTTCTAAAACTTGGTGGCAGGCCTAATTTGGCCCTGGGGTAAAGTGGATTGACTTGAGGCAGGGAGCCCAAGAATGAAGTTGTTGAAGTAGTCCCAGGAAGAATTGCCTTAGGAGAGTGGTAGTGGAATGAAAAGAGGTAGATCATAATGAGAGCTGGTAAGGTGTTGAAACCAATAAGATGTAGTGAGTAATTGGCGATGAGTCAAGGGATGCATCTATATTTGCAGCTGGGACAGCTCCGTGGTTGACTCCATTCATGGAGAAAGGAAACAAGTAAGTTTGCATTTTTCTTTACCATCTATCCAACTGCCTCTGGTTTGGCAAGTTATTTAAGCTGAGTGCTTCTCAATTTCTTTATCCAGACAATTGGAGACAATGCCACAGTCTTGTTACAAACATTGAAGGAAACAGCATCCTGTCCAGCACTTAGAACGCTGTTGTCATAAATACTCAATGAAGGTTACCTATCTTTCTCTCTCTTTTCTCAATTCTGCATCTATGTAGAGATGTGTTTGGGCTAAAAATATAGTTGGCCATGTCTGTGGAGAATCCAGTTATTTCTACTATTTGGGGGAGAACCACATGTTTGCACTATCATAGCATGATTATCTCCATAGTTTATCTCTGACTTCTTGAGAGCAACCAGTCTCACCAACATGATACCTATCTTACATCACTTCAATAGACCTCTCAGAACCAGTGTTACATACATTTAAGCATTCTGAAAATATCTTTGTAGGAAGGAATGAATTCTGTCCTGTTCCTTCTTCTGCCTTGTAAGCTCATTAGTTCAAACACATTTCCCTTCGGGGTTTTAAAGTGAACACTTGCTTTCTACTCTAGAACACACGTGAATATTTGCTGAATTGCATCAGTGACTATGTCATAGATAATATACAATTGTCAGTGGTCTATCAATACTGGTAAACAATGAGAACTTGTTAGAGACTGTTATTCTATTTTTTTTTAACGTTTTATTTATTTATGAGACAGAGAGAGACAGAGCATGATCAGGGGAGGGTCAGAGAGAGAGACTGTTATTCTAATTGAAAGCTCGTGGTCTGGGACATGCTTGGCCACAGCCAAGTCTTCCTTTACTCTGTCCAGTCTCCATATGGAAGAAGACTGTTCTGTTGACACATACCTTGTATCGTTCCAGTCTTGAGTTTCCCTTCAGAATGTTGATGTTCATCTCCATCCTGTAAAACATAAATTCCCAAATGTCCACTTACTAGACTCTCCTCTCTCATCTCAACATAGAGGCTCCATGTGGATATGAAGTAAAAACGTGTTCAGGACTAGGCCAGAAAACTGGCGTCCATGTATGACATCATGGGAACTTACAGAGGGAAGCATTAGAGGTGAGCACAGACAAAGAACAAACTATATTCTGATGAGAGCTAGAAGCTTGCCAGTGGTCACTTGGGCTCTGAAGGTCAGGTTAATGGACTGAATCCATATTTTGGAAAGCTTTAAAAAAAAAAAAACAACATTATTCTTTTTTTTTTTTTTTTTTTTTTTTTTAGTTTATTTCTTTTGAGAGAGAGAGAAAGTGCAAATGGGGAAACAGCAGAGAGAGAGAGGGAGAGAGAAAGAATCCCAAGCAGGCTTAGCACTGTCAGCACAGGCCCAGTGCAGTGCTTGATCTCACAAACCATGAGATCATGACCTGAGCTGAAATCAAGAGTCCAATGCTCAACCGACTGAGCCACCCAGGGGCCCCTGGAAAGTTGAAGTACCCAGGGAGAACACAGATGTAGCAATTGTAACACTAAGCTGGTCTCCATCTGTATTAACTGTAATTATGAAATGGAGCTCATATGACCCTCCAGATACCATTATATCCCCCAGAAAGGTAGAGATGAGCAGATGCTGGGAATAATCAGTACGTGACAATAATAAAATCACAAACTCCTGTGCAGCTATAAAGGGCTATAAACATTATCTAAAAGAAAAAAAAAAAAAAAACAAACACCCTGTAGGTTACAGATAAGGAAATTAAGACTCAGAGAAGGAAAGCAACTTGTGCAGCTAATGAGAAGGAAAGTTAAGGTTCGGAGCTGAATCAGTAGCTGCCAGGCTGGTACTTCCTCCTCCCAATGGCTGCCTGTCTACATTCTCTGGGGCTTTAAAAGTCATTTTCCTACTCTCCTATAGTTCCATGTCACACCCTGCAAATATACTGTTGCAAGGCCCAGCCACCTCTCAACGTTTCTTTGTTCCCTTTAAAACAAAAAACAAAAACAAAAAACTATTAGCAAGACTAAAACTGTAGTCATTTGAACATTTATTTAAAATCACGTCCTGTATCATAAATTTAGCTATCTGGGAGAACTGACAGATTTCTCTACGGGACCACGTAAGAATGGATCACACTTACTTTGATGCGCACCTTGGATCTATAGTGAGAACATTCCGTGGCCAGGAATAACATTAAACAGCAAAGCATCGTTTCCTGGGACTTCATTTTTCACACATTAGGATCTTCACCTGCAGGAGAATGAAGGTGGATCCAGCTGAAGGTGATAAGGCCAAACAATGCAAAACTTAGCCGACTAACAAAACACTTGGTGACCCTACAGGGCACTCTGAGATATGCACACCAAAACGTCCTGCTCTAAGAAAGAACACCGATATCTACTTTCAAGTTAGCTAACATGTAAAAACAGAAGAAAGAAAGAAAGAAAGAAAGGAAGGAAGGAAGGAAGGAAGGAAGGAAGGAAGGAAGGAAGGAAGGAAGGAAGGAAGGAAGGAAGGAGAAAGGAAGGAAGAAAAGAAAAAAAGAAAGACTTTTTCTCAAATGTTAACTTTTCTACAAATAATACATGGGAATGATGGAAGCACCAGGAAAGATACATGTTCACCAAGACATCGTTTCTGGTCATTTAATTGATAATTTTCTGCGATAGTAACATTTCTCAAGAACTTTTATTTCTTAGTCACTGTTCTGAGCGCTTCCTTTACTGTCTTCCTTGTACCTGTGGAGAAGCTAAGGTACAAAGTGTTAAGCAGCTCTTAGCCAAGTTCACTCAGATAAAAAATGATGGAGCCCAGAGTTCAACCCAGGGGGCGCAGCTTGAGAGCAGAGTCTCTCAGCAATGGTACCATTGACATTGTAGGCTGGATAGTTCTTTGTTTTGGGGGGTCTGTGCTGTGAATTGTAGGATATATAGTAGCATCTCTGGCCTCTACCCACCAGATGCCAGGAGCAGCCTCCTCTTTAGTAGTAACAGCCAAAAATGTCTCCGGATGTCTCCAAATGTGCCCTGGGAGAGAAAATCACCCTCCGTGGAGAACAACTGTTCTACAGTGTACTGTCTCTCTAGGCATATGGAGTCAAGTAACTTAAAATGAAATGAATATACACTATTGTCTGCTACTGGAACAAGCACGGAAACTCTCTCATGGATAGATCAACTACTACTCAGAGAAACTAGAAGCACTAGAAGATAACTCTCTGTTCTCTGGCTATGTCTGCTTCTTGCCTGTTTGTTCTTTTTTTTAACATATCATTGACATGTAACACTACATTAATGGAAACATATCATGATTTGATATTTGTATTTTTGCGACATGATAGGTAAGTCTAGTTAACATCTGTCACCACACATGGTTACAAATGTTTTCCTTGTGGTGAAGCCTTTTTCTTGATAGTTCCACCTTGCAAAGACAGATCTCCAAGAATGCATCTTTACAACAGTTGGAATTCATGGACACCATCATGATCATCGCCATCATACTTACAGGCTAGTGGAAACTAAGACCATTTATTGGAAACAAAGTTCCCTAGAATGATTTTCCTGGTAGTACAAATGCAGCAAAGTGAAAATACCATGGGTCTTAGAGTCAGCACGAGTTAAGTTGTTATCATATTTATGCTATCGATGAACTATTTGACCTTCACGGATCCCATTTTCTTTCTCACTCATTTCATAAAATGCAGGGTGATTATTTATTCTACCAATGACCCTTTTTCAAGTGCCTCCTATTTGCCAGGCACTGTACCAGCCGCTGGGGTATGGAAATGAAGGTTGCTGTCATTTCCATTAAGGATGTCCAGTGGGGAATACAGACACATCAGAGCAATAGTGAGAAGAGAGATCACCTACTTGCTGCACATGAGGCAGAAACTGAGCCTCAGCAAACGTAAATCCCTTTATGCTCCAATGGAGATGAACGAATTCTGATCCATCTAGGCCCACCAGGCAATCTGTAGCCAGGGAGCAAACAACACTCAGTGATCAGGGATCAAACCCTTCCTAGGTGGAGTCAAGACTACAATGGACTTTCACGACTCCAGTGAGCCTTTGCATGAGACGATGAGCCACAGGCATTTACAGGAAGGCTTCCAAATTATCTTGGAGTCTAAAATTCTTTGAGTTCCTAACCAATGAACATATAGGGAAAGTATTTTGACTTATACTGTCATCTTGCAGAGCAAGTCTGAGCAAGGGAAAGGAAACATGGCAGAATGACAGGCAAAGTGCGGTAATGGATTTGCATAGTTGTTGGGATATGTGTGTGGAATTCATGATCTTACAGGAGTGGTTGAAAGAAGTTCTCGTGTGTGCAACAAATTGGTGGATTAATACACTAAGCAATTTGCAATGTTAATATTGTCTAGGGTAGATTTTTAACTGTCATCACAAAAGGAAATACCAGAAGAACCAGAATAAGTTGTCTTAGAAGTATCCATATGTTTCACATATATACTTGTGGATTTCAAAATTTTTTTTATCCTGACACAATAAAAAAAAAAAAAGATCTTACATCATGACTCATTGTGTACAGACACATATATGTAGAGATGCCTACATAAAACTGAAAAATACATAATCTTTATATTTCAAAAACTTTTATGTAAAATTACTTATCCTTCCCAGCTATGAGCAAGATACTCTGCTATGTCTGTGATTTTTATCTTGCATTCCACTCTACCTGACATTCTTTCAGGGATTGGTTGCCACCCACTAAATTGACTCCACAACCCTCTAATGGATTGTGACCTACAATCTTAGAGGCAGAAATACAGACTAAAAGATTCATTTTCATTATCAAATCGAAAATCGTTCACTTCTCCCACTGAAGTGGTCCCTTTGGTCTATTCTCTTTCCTATTTTTCACAATTCTGTCGAAATCTCCTTCCCAAGATGCATTCATCAGGGAAAAAAGATACCTACATTCAGGGTCAAATAATAGGACTGATGCTGAGAGTAAATGCAATTCTCTTCCACCTGGAGAGCATGGTTTGGAATGCACAGCAAAATGGGTGAAGGCAAGCCCACAGGAGGCCACTTATAAAATAAGAACGCCTGCTATCTAAGGCTTCAGGAGGAAGATTTTACTGTGTACAGTTTTCAATATAAGAAGTTTGCTTTAAAGTTAATCTTGCTGGGAGAAAATCAGACATCTGGCACAATGATGTGATGCGATGTGATTTAGGAAGTCCAAAACTGTTTTCCCAACCAGTGCTAGGACTTCTAAGTCCACAGCTCCCAAAAGTGTTCAGAGAGGAAAGGATCCAATAGTCACGGCCTTTTCTATAGATCATTATGCTCTATGTGGAACATTATGAAATAATGATACATTCATTTTTTTAAGAAAAAAATTACTAGCAGACAATCCATATGCAGTGTGAAATCACAAGCATGACCATAAGAAACATAAACTTTGAACTGAGCACAACTAGCTGTTTGGAGAGTTTTGGTTGATAAACTTGCTATTCCATCAACCACGTTCTTATAGTCTGATGTACGCAACCCATCTACCATTCTGTCTGATAACTGTATGGTAAATTTCCTTCAATTATGACAAATGGGAAGGGGGGGATGTTTAATAACGTTACCCAAGAGGAGTCACCGCATTCTTATTTGTGTCCATTTTGATTGGCAGGGATGGGTTGGATGGATAAGTGTTTTCAAGTTAGCCCCAACTGGATTGTTTCTCTTCTCACCAGAAAGAGTAGAATGGGATCCATCCTATCACAATTTGGATAGCCGAAGCCAAAATCCAGAGCATTCTGCACGGAACACTATGAGCCAGAGCTTTAGGGCTCTGAAAATGGAGACTTAAAAAATAAAAAGAAGCATTTCCAGAATAATTCATAATCCGAGGCTGATATTTCATAGGACAAAATGGAAAAAACATACTCTCTGAGATTCACCATTGCTAAAGACTTAATTAAAGTGAACTTTGAGTTTTGCGTAATGCCAAGCTAAAAATTTTCTGCAAATGAAAAGTACTTCTCCAATACCCAGCACAGTGTCTGCATGTGATAAGTGACCTCTTGAAAGAATGAGGAAAAGAACAAGGACACAAAATCTAAATATTAAATGTGACACGAGTGGACTGTCCAAAAGAACATCAGCAAAAACGCGGACAGTACCGAAAGAGGCAGCTTTCCAGTGTGAATCTATTCAAGGACAACTTGCCTGGCCCAAGGGTCTGGTAGTTCCTAGTGAAGAGAGCCTGGAGTCAATGCCAGGTCCTATCCTACCTGGAGAATCCAGAGTTATTCTATCTCCAGTATGCTTAAATTACCTCCGTACCATTTATTGACTTCTGGTTTTACAGTGTGTTCAGTTTAACGGCAAAATCGTGTGTTTTCATAAAATCCCTGCCTCTTTAAACCCCTTGGGTATGGCGGCAGGAAAACACTTTGTTGGGAAGATCTGTCACTGGCGATTTACATCAAGATCCTAGTCCCTGGTGGGGGAACATAAAAATAGTGAGCAGTAACTCTGACAGAATAGCGCTATAACAACCCATACTTATGCCTAGGGTTGACACACATCATCCCCCGCTTGCCTGCCAAGTTCGTAGCAGGCACCAAAGTTGAATTTTAAAAAATGGAAGAAAAAGCTGATGCTGAAGGCATTTTTATACACTGACTTAAGTGTTCTGTGATTTCAGGAAATCTGCCTGTTTTCTTCCTAGTAGGCAAACACTACAGAGTTTCGTGTCAATTGCGTTTGGCTGGGATACTGCGTCCTGAAGTGGGTTTCTGTGGAACGCGAGTCTCATAAAACACCAAGGGGTTCCATGGTCAAATGGTTTGGAGAACGTGCCAGCACCAGCACCCCCAACCCCTCACACATACATATATGCATGACACGGTTTCTGGGCATCCTTGTGGCAAAAAGACCTGTTTCATCCCGATTGGACCAAATTTACGCTATCGTCTAAAGTGCTCTGGGAGAATTTCAGGCTGCTGTTCAAGGACCATATGTCATCTTGGAACACGTTAATTCACCCGGACTCAGGCTCCACGAGCATTTGTTGGGCGTCTACCACAGTCCAGTCCCTATGCTAATACCTTCATAGAAGGTCATTCACCGTGACCCAAAGCAGCGCAGCCGAGAGGAACAGACCTAGCCTTCAGTGAATCTTGAAAGAAGGAGGCGGTGGAGAGGTCATCTTCAACAGTGAAAAGAGTCAGAATTATCCTGAAACATAATGCTCCGGCTGGAGAGCTGAGGAAAGGCAGACACAGATGGGGTGGGCGGCAGTCAGATGTTGGGGATGATCACAGGAAGGGGAAGGCAGACTCAGAAACGGATAATTAAAAAGAGGAGGAGAAAACAAGATGCAGAACTTGTGCCTGAGGCCTCCATGGTAATTAGGTAAATAAAGGGTCGTCTGATGCTTAGGAAGAAACAAGGCCTGCATCTTGTTCCCAAAGTGCCTGAAAGATGACCTATTTCAGAGGTGGAAGCAACAAGCGGCCTGCATTGGCAGCTTCTCAGGTTCTAGAAAAGTAGCATCCCAAATTCCTCCCCCCTGCTTCCCCAACCTGCCTCTCTTTCCCTGTGCATCCTTATAAAAGCTTGAATTACCGGCTACCATCCACTTTTGTCTTTCATTTGAGAATAAACAGCAATTCTAGGCCACTGAATGGAAGCCAGACTCTCTGCTCTAACAGAGTGATCACTTCAGAGAGAGAGAGCGAGAATAGCCTTTGCTGGCCCCAGAGGCTGATGACAATGTAGCTAGCTAGACCCAGTAGTCCCAGTGGCTCAGTCACATCAATAGATGCCTCCCACACCACTGTGTGAGCTCGAGGCCCTGATCACAAGGGGTTAGCAGAGCACAACACTCGGTCCTCCCAGCCCCAGAGCCTGAGAGAAGTTAGCCTGCATTTGGCAGATTAGGACCAAAAAATCAGGTTGTCATTAGTCAGGAGGCGAACACAGAAGGATAACTTCTCTGTCCCCAACACCCCGCGGACTGTGAGATGCATAATTGATACCCAATAAACATGTGTTGGATAAATGGATGGATCAGTGAATGACCCATGCAGAGAATGATGCCAATTTCTGAAGCTTTTGTTTAAAAATCACAAGGCAACTTCTCTATCTTAGATGGGAAGATAAGCATATTTGCAACTCTATTTAAGTAGAAATGCTGCCAGGGGTGCCTGGGTGGCTGAGTCGGTTAAGCATCTAACTTCGGTTCAGGTCATGATCTTGCGGTTCGTGGGTTCGAGCCCCGCCTCAGGCTCTATGCAGACAGCACAGAGCCTGGAGCCTGCATCAGATTCTGTGTCTCTCTCTCTCTCTGCCCCTCCTTGCTCATGCTCGCTCTCTCTCAAAAATGAATACGCATTAAAAAAACTTTTTTTAATTAAAAAAAAAAAGAAAGAAATGCTCCCAGCCTACCTCTTTGTTATACTACCTGGAACCTTATGTGACACAGGATGGTGAGGTCCCATCCAGGTGCAGCAAAGAACAACGTCCTGCCAGATTAGTGATGTCTGCCACAGGCATGGCAGGCAGCCATCCTTTCTGCCCAGTCTCCACAGTCAGAACTCACAAAACACTTTCTTGAACAGACCTAGGGGACCCCAGCTGTTCCGAAACACCGTCTCCTATCTGTCCCACCTCCCTTGTCCTAAGAGCTGAGTTTCTGAATGACTTGGAATTAAATAATACAATTAGTCTGCCTGGGTCCTAGGGCTTGTTTCTGATATGCGCTAGCATGGGGTGGGTTGTGGGGAATGACTCATGAAACGGAGGCACCCCACACCTGCCTGGACACGCCGTGCGAGGGCTAGCATCAGGACTCTCAAAGCAAATTAAGAAGGCACAGCCTGGGAATGGTAACCACAGTCAGCCAGGAAGGAACGCGCTGAAAGCCGTGATCTCTCAAACCCCTCCACGCAGAACACCCTAAGGTGAGCTGGGTGGGAATGTTTGCAAACGAAGTGGACCCTTTCCCAACGGGTTCCCCTCCGTGAACTTCACCCCAAGGTGAGAGGGAGGGCCTACCCACTTGTTGGCTAACCTTCCAGGCAGCAACTCACCTCACACTCCTTGGCCAATCCCTTTGATGGGAAGAACCAGTTCAGAAAGGTTAACTGAGGGTGAGGACCTTAGAGTCTGCTGACCCACATGTTGGGGTGTGTGTGTTTTGTTCCCCTCAGCTGAATTTCATAACCGTGCATCCCATCTACTGCGCTGGTGTAATTAGAACTCTGGTTATATAGTCAGATGGCTAAACAAGTTGTTTGCGCATTCTTGATCTCAGCAATCAGATGGATTCAGTCACTCTTACCAGCTGTCCCTTGCCATGGAGGAGCTGTTTCATAAGGAGCCTTGGAGGAAAGAAAGATACAAAAGATCTATTAGAATCAGAAGCATCTTATCCCCGCCTATTTTAGATGGCTTCCAGCCCATCTCTTTGTAGCCCAGTATCTTTTCTGAGAGTTGCAGTCTGGATTCAAATGCTGTTCAGTTTCAAGAATCACTTGATTTCAGAGTCCGGAAGGGATCTAGCATGTGGCCAACTATCTTGAGATTTATATGATTTTAAAGTAATTGACAGACGGGGCAATTGCTCTGTTCCAGGAAGAAAGTTCGCTGGAGTACTGCAACACACACAAAATAGCACCTTAGGACGCACACTTGAAAGGCCACACTTGTCCTCAGAATATAAGGAAGATAGGTCATCAAAGGTACTATAGACCACTCAAAACAAGGGTAGGTGCCTTTGCAAAGAGGTTTCAGCAGTAACTGAAGGAAATGTCTTAAGTTGGTATAAAGACAGCTTTATCAGCCCCATTAAAAGAAGAAACTACTAAGGAATGCTTAATTATATATTTATTTATACACACACACACACACACACACACACACACACACACAACTTTACAATGAGCCTAAAGGAAGGCAATCGAAAGCTGGTTTGCTCATCCACTTTATCCAGCAAGGGACAATCAGAGAACAGAGAGTCTAATCGCCTGGTGCTTTGCATTTTCACTCCTACGAGTGAGCAACTGGACCCTGACAAATGCCTTTTGAAAGAAAAACAAACACAAAAGAGATCTAGGAAATACTTTAACCTTGAGCTAGCCAACTTGTAAATAATGTTAGGGAAGTTTCCTGCAGCAATCAAGCATTCCAGACAATACCACCATAAATCACACATTTTCCCCATCCCGGAATACATGCCAAAACAATCCGGTCTTCGGTAGGAGAAAGATTTTGTTGTGACATGTGTACTCACCGCATCCAGGAAATCTAGCAGCCCAGCAGGGAAGTCGGCACTGAGTTCCCCACCGCTGTGCCCCACCATCATGCGTGCCTGCCTTTGCACCTCTCATGGTCCCCCCTTCAGTGGCTGTGATCTCTCTTCTCCATTTTTGAAAGGGAAATCCAAGAGGCCCCGGTGCAAACCAGCCACCTGTTGTGAGAAGCCTATCTGAGAAGTAAAACCGCCTGGGGTTTCAAGGCTTGTGTAAATGTGTGATTCACTCCACAATGGGTGCATCAAGCACGCCTAAGAGAAATTACAGGTTTCTCTCGTCTGAAGCAAATCCATTAAAATGAGTCACTTGTTTGTGCTTTAATGCCTCATCTTTATCTCGGATGATCACATGAGGCTGTGTTGCATCTACTGCACTGGTGTAATTAGAACACAGGGGACAGAAGGCGAAGTTGTGCCACTCTTGTAGATGATTCTAGAAGGCTATCACATTTTTGCCTGTATTGATGGTGAACGTGGGGGAAAACTGGCTAGGAAATGGATGGGTGAATCATGATCTAATCCCTACCTTACGCCAAAGAGATTTTTGTTTGCCTTATTTATTTTTTAAATGTTTATTTACTTTTGAGAGAGAGAAAGACACAGAGTGCGAGTGGGGGAGGGTCAGAGAGAGAGGGAGACACAGAATCCAAAGAATCCAAAGGCACAGAGTCTGATGTGGGGCTCGAACTCACAAACGGTGAGATCAGACCTGAGCCAAAGTCGGACGCTTAACCAACTGAGCCACCCAGGCACCCCTGTTTTACTTTTTTTTTTTTTTTAATTTTTTTTAATGTTTATTTATTTTTGAGACAGAGAGAGACAGAGCATGAACAGGGGAGGGGCAGAAAGAGAGGGAGACACAGAATCGGAAACAGTCTCCAGGCTCTGAGCAGTCAGCACAGAGCCCGCCACGGGGCTCGAACTCATGGACCGTGAGATCATGACCTGAGCCAAAGTCGGACGCTTAACCGACCAAGACACCCAGGCGCCCCTGTTTTACTTTTTAAATAACCGGCCAACAGTTGTTACTGAGCCTCGGGCCACGGCCACGGGAAATTCAGACACAGAAGGTAGTCTCCACTTGAAGGAAACGTCACATGGTTTGACTTCCGACAGGATAGACAATTTGGCTTTTCTTCACCACCAAAACCCACACATCCCAATTCTAGTGCCTTCTATTTACATACCCTCTCAGCCAGAAAATCTAATGCGAACCTGCTTTTAAATATTATGGGGGAAATGTTGACAGTAAGGAGAAATAAGGGAAAGACAGTTTGGTTACATCTTTTTGCCATAGTGAAGATTAAGGAGGCCATGAAATAGGTGAAAATAGGTCATTTCTACCGAGGTTGCTAATTAAGCACCGGGTCATTGGGAATCAGAAAAGCCAGTATCATCAAACCTTTGGTTGTGCAATCAAAGGCCTTTATTGAACACGTTCTGTGTGTAAGACGCTTTGCTCTGCACTTTGGGCGTGCAGAAGGGAGTAACATAGTGAGTAAATAAAGTGAGTAATGCCCTCCCCCCAGGTTTACAGAATGATCTGAGAGAGAAAATATATGTACACCGAAAGGCTAAAAGTAAACAAACAATAAAACAATAAATACTAAATCTAAAGTGCATGGCACAGATTATAAATATAGGAAATCAGGTGAGGACAACCAGCACTTCTGGCTGGACTCTTCAGGGAAGAGTTCACAGAGAAGGCAAAAAGTAAAGCAGAGCTCAGACATGGTGCACCCTCAATAGAACCCCATGATGTATACTCTTTCTCAGTCAGGGGACTCTGTGTTACAACCACCACGGTAACACTGAATGAAAGAATAGTCTAATGGTAAGCTCGGCAGATTTTGCTGGCTGATACCCTCGATGTTGAACAGACCGAATCAAATGCTTCATTCTTTTATTGAGAAGTCAGTGAGCTAACTTCCATGAGACTGTCACTTTCCAGACTCATGCAAAGGGCCACAGTTGTGTGTTTGCTTGGGTTTGTGTGTGTTGTGTGTGTCCGTGAATTCACAGGTACTCTAATAAAATTAAACAGCTGACACTGTAATGGCCAAGTACTATTCTAAGTATTTTATCTACACTTATTCATTTAGTCTGTACAACACCCCTATGAGGTAGACTCTACTGTGTTCAATTTATGAATGAGAGAATCAAAATCTGAGGAATTTAAATAACTTTCCCAAGGATCACCAGGTATCGAGTATCTAACAATGAATCTGCCTTAGACACTCTTAGCACCAATCTGTCCTTGAGCCACCTGACCAAGCCCCTTCCTCCATGAGGTGTGAGTAGGACATTGAAAATGTCTCCACTCAGGGTCTTCCAAAGTCAACCTAAACATGCGGTTCACTGACACCTTTCAGGAGGGGGCAGACCAGGTTGTGTGCTATAGGAGCGGAGGCACACGTTTTTTCAAGGGAGTTCCAAAAACTCCTGGAGTTTCTCTGTTAGCATCCATGGGCGCTTTCCTGGTTAAAAAGAATCCCAAGACAGAATATCTTCATTACGGCCGTCCCATCCTAGGAAGTGAGCACCTTGGAGCAGAATGTGCTCTCATACTAGATGTGACCGTCAAGTGCTTAACACAGAATACTGACGAAAGACCAATCTCTCTCTCTTGCTAGTGTTCAGAGTTCCCGTCTGCAAGATGAGGCCATTGGACTCCACCTTTTCTAAAGTTTATCCAGATTTCTAATTCTATAACTATCTAGTTTCATGAGCTTCTGTCCTCGCTTCAATACCTTGGCTCTGGGTAAGTCACGTTTCTTGGTACTGAGATCTTTGCGTTACGAAAACCAGGACTATGCCTGCCCCGCTCCCTTCCCTTGGAGAGACTCTACAGAAATACCAGGAAATGCCAAATTAAAATTCCTTTCTGTCTTCATTTGAGAAAAATGCGATTATTGTCACAAGATAAGCCATGCCACTGGAAAGATGACTTATTCTCCAGGTTGGTGTATTTTTCTCCCTTTGGATTGACTTCTTTATTGTATTTTTTGTTTTTTTCAAGCTTCCTTACTTAGAGAAAGTTTTTTACAGTAAAAAAAGAAAGACGGAGAGAGACCCCTACTCATTCACAAGTGAGTCTCATTTTCCCATTTGTAATATAACATCATTAACACTGGCTTTGTGGTAGGATAATTAGGGGCTACTCGCTGTTTCCTTTTCCTTTATCCACTCATGTTGGCCTCATGCATCAGCCTGGGTGCTTGCTTTATAAAGGAGCTTTCTTCTTCCCTCTGAAGGGGCTTCTATCTATTGTACTTCTCTCTTTGTTTGAATGTCAAATTTGATTACATACAACATTAAGAAGATGAGCAGCTCTCTACTTGAAATACGATGGTTCCTCTTCCTCATCACTGGTTTCAGAAAACCATATTGTTGGTGAGGGTTAATCTTACATCATCAGAGTTGACAGCGTCCCTCGGTGGCTCCATGTCTTCAGGTGACATGAGTCCAGAGCTGGGAGCCTGCAGACTTGGGTTTCTAGCTCTGGCTTGAGCCTTGATTAGCTGTGGTCCATCACTCCAGGCTCCAGGCTCCTTAACTTACAATGAGCATCTTTCTGGTTCAAAAGCTCTATGTTTTTCACTTGTCTCATGGCCAAGTTGCCTCTAAGCCCAAGCCAGTCTAACCGTGTAATCAATTTAAATTTGGACAGGTGAACTGTGCTGGCAGTTGGATTCCTTCCGTACAAAGAACCAGCCATGACCTACTTAGAGTCAGCCCAACTGTTGGTGGCTATTCATGAGGGCCCCTCCCTTGGCAACGCACAGAATCCAGCCAGGTGACATCCTAGGCCACCTTTGCCAAGATGAACCAGACTCTCTTCCTGAGGATAAACATGACCCAACAGCATGGAGCTGGAGGCTCCACAAGACCAAGGCTCTGCTGCGGCCCACTGTGTCTTTCTGTCCCATTGTGGACGCCCGGCATGGCGTATATATACATTGATAGTTGGTGGGGAGAAATGTTCAGCATCACAGAGCAGCTTGGACAGAGGGGTCTTCCACCCTCCCCATACTTCACATCTTCCTCCATCAGCACCACAGCATGGGAGGCTTCCTTCATACTCCCCAGAGGCAAGAAGACAGGAGTAAGCACATTTTTCCTGGGGCTCTGCCATTCCCGGGATGTACGACCTTGTCAAGAACAGAAAACCACAACTTTAATGAACAGTTGGCAAGACCCAAAAGCCTCACAGCAACTACACTACGGGCTCACTCTTTCTGGAACAATAAGCCCCTTTGGGTAGAGCCTCCTTGGCAAACGGAGAGTCTCTTTCTCTTAAGTCACTCTGGAATCCAGGGAACAGGCTGGTTTTCCAAGGCCTACAAATGCTGAGTTACAAACCTTGTCTTTCTGTAAGCAGGACCGATTCCTTTCCTCTTGGAAAAGACCCCTTTCTTTGTACAAGGCCCTGGGCTGCCACCGAAGGTCTCAGCCACAGAGGCTCATGGGAGCTAGGAGGTATTGGGATGGGGGGAGGGGAGGGTCTCTGTCTATGTATCTGAATGCCTCTCTCTGCATCTGTCCTCATTTCTGTCGCTGTCACTCAATGTGTGTCTCTGAGTGAGCCTCAGTCTCTGTGTATGTTTCTGTTTCTTTCTGTGTTTTCTGGGTCTCTCTCTGTAACCGCTGGCTTCTCTCTGTATCTCTCTGACTCACCACAAATGTGGGCATCTTGTTGTGGGTGTCTCCATCTCTCTGTCTGATCTTCTCTCTCTAGATCTATAGAGACCTGGACACAGAGGATTGGAAGACTTGCCTGCACATGTCCACATGTCTGGGTGGCTCTCTTACGACCCAGAGTCACCACACCCCTCGGTGTCTCTGTACTTGTTTCCCCTGTGACTCCCGTCTCTCTGTTTCTACATCTCTGTCTCTCAGACATTACCTCAAAAGTGAATTAACTTCTGCATTATCCCTGAAGCCTCTCACAGGTGGTGTTTACAATAATTCCTTGATCTTTCAACACTAGGGAACGAGAGGGGCCACAGCAGGATGTGTGGGGATATTATTAATATCATGTCCTGGGGATGGGGAATTAGAGAGAGAAGAGAGGCAGCAGTCATGTAGAGCTGTGCAAATGCCCCCCTTTAAATACACTCAGGCTAACTTACAACCATTCTCAGACACGCCTCACTGTTTTATAGCGACAACAAAAATTTCAGGAATGCAAGAATTAGAAGTGTGAATGCAACTCCAACCATAGCTAGAGGAGAATAGATTGTATAAGAAGAATCCTTTCAATCAAGAAAAAAGACATTCATGGTCACCTCGGTGGCTCAGTCAGTTAAGTGTCTGACTTCAGCTCAGGTCATGATCCAGAGGTTCATGAGTTCGAGTCCCACATCGGGCTCTGTGCTGACAGCTCAGAGCCTGGAGCCTGCTTCGGATTCTGTGTCTCCCTCTCTCTCTGCCCCTTCCCCCTGTTCGCACTCTCTCTCTCTCCTTCTCTCTCTCTCTCTCAAAAGTAAATAAACTTTAAAAAAACAAAATTTCAAAAAAAGAAACATTAAAAAAAGAAAAAGAAAAAACATTCTTAATTACAATGTCATGAATTTGGGAACCCCTTCCTTTGCACTCACCTCCCAAGTTAGGAGTATAGCCGGCTGTGTTAGCTTGGCCCTTTGGTGGGGTGACCAGAGAAATCAGTAGAAAGATTCTGTTGATGACAGAGGCATAATTGCATTTATCATTATTAGTCTGTTTTCAATTATCACAACTAGTCAAAGCACATAGAGAACTGTGACCCACAGCAATTTATTTCATCCCTTCACTCTAACCCCCTCCTTCTTTGTATTAGCACCGCGTACAACACAGGAACAGGCCCGTGTGAGAGATCCCCCAGCTCCCACCTGGCCTGGCTCCCGGTCCTGAGGGGTCTCTAGTTTGGGAGGGAGATGGGGAGAAGGCAGCTGAGTGGCGTGGAGAGACAGAGCAACACTAGAATGCCTCCTAGCCCTCAAATAGCTTTTCTCAGCAGGCCTGCTGGAATCTTCCATGATACAGTCATCCTTTTATAATGTACCTGAGTCTAAAAGATCCTCGTGTTTTAGGTAAATGTTGCTTAAGATGCATCAGCTCTCTGGTGAAATGATTACCGCATGAGCGTGGACTAACTCACCACACCGGATATCAAAAGAACACATTTCTTATCCTGAGTTTGGGGAGCTGGGACTGATGCCCCGCAGGCAGGTGTGACAGGGGAAAGAGTTCAGCCTGGCCTGTAGGAGATTGCTACACGGGGAGCAGAGGTCTGCAAAGCAGGAGAGAAGACAGACAATAAGCCCTACTTCCTCTGAGGAGGGCTGATAAAACCGACTTGGAACAGCCTACAGCTAGCGGGAAGGGGAAGGATTTTAAGACATTAGGATAAATTTACCAAGTTCCTAGACCAGTGGTTCATAGCCTTGGCAGCTCTTCGGAATCACTGGGAAACTTTAAAACAAACCAAAAAAAGTGACAGGCCCTACTCCCTGCTTTAAATTTTCTTGGACGTATGTGGTATTTTTTAAAAGTTCTCTAGATGTTTCTAAGGTGCAGCCAGCATTGAAAACCACTGACTCAAACAACCAACAAACTGGTAATAAAGTTCTGGGTATAATCCTGACTTGTATTTAAGTACAGACACAAAGAGAAGTGGGCCAGATGATCGGAGAGCAATTCACCCCTGTGGTGGTTGAATGGATCAGTACTAGAAATGCATAAGGAAAGGAACAGTGACAGACTGGAAGCGACTGGAAGAGCCAAGCCTCTCCTGAGAGCAGGGGACAGACCCAGTGAGGTGGTAGGGGGATACTTATGCCAGGCAGACTGATCAGGGAGGCAAATATGTACAATGCTAGGTAGGGTCTCAGCATCGGCTACGTTAGAACCACCCGGGGAGCTTGTAAAACTCCCAGACACATCGCAGACCGATCCAATTAGAATCTTCAGGCGTGAGACTCAAGCAACATTTTTTGAAGCTTCCTAATTGATTCTGATCTTCGGGTCATGTTGAGAACCACTGCTTTGGGTAACTATTGACGTTCATTCTCAATAAAACTTAGCTTTTGAAAATTTCAGCTGGAAAAGATATAGAGAGGTCAACAATCTGCCAGGTTTGGAGACCAAGGACCAAGTTTAGGTAAGAGTAACAGGAAAGGAGACAGGAAAATAGAGGGAAGAGAAAGGAGGGAAGATAAAAGAGGGCCTAAAGAGGAGAGAATAGAAAGGCAAAGGACATATGGGGGGCCAATGCTGCTACTCAGGGCCATGGGTACCAGGTCTACAGTGATGGGGCACCCCTCTCCATGCACATCTCCTGCAACCCAGTCCACGCAGGGCGGTATAGATCCCATCCGATGTTGGCATGGGAAACTCTAGATTGCCTCTTCTCTTGTGACTCGGTATGTTCCCTGGGCCAACACGGATCCCCTCGTGCTGCCATTTAAACATTTTTTAGTTCTTCCCTCACTCAGAAGAGCTGAGGGAGCGAACCTTTGCATAACAATACGTGATGTCTACACTGTAGGAAGTGAACATCAAGGAGAGGGCTTGTGGGCTACTAAACTGTAGAGCCTTCTCCACAACACCGCTGAGCAGCCCCGAACCTTCTCTTACAATTCCGGTAACCATGGCAGTCACCCTTCTTGAAAATCAAGCTATGAGGAAGTTCTTTGTGGAGGGTCAGAATTTGTTTCCCTGGACTTTCACACTGTGGATGTGGTTCAACCAATTGGAGTCATGGAGAACGAACAGCCTATCACGGGAAGCTGAGATTTTCCCTTCTCTCATTTCCCTGCCTCATCACAGGCTTGCTCTCCCGCTGCATGGTTCGCGGTTTGTCCCTCCAGGCCCCCTCCCGACCCCCTGCCTGGCCACTCTCCTCTAAATGCATTTAAGTCTGCTTTCCTTTCTTTGGATGTGGTCCCATCACTCCGGAAAGAATCTGAACAGCTCAAAGAGGTGCTCCCTTGGCACTTCTGAAAAACCCATACCACAGAGCGTTAAGGTGCTTGGTTTATTAACAGTCCATACGCCAGAAATGCGAACACTGTTGTCATCTTGTCAAACGTCTAAATGCAATAATGCACATGAAGGCTTTACCTCTGAGATTCTGGAGATCCATTTTGCAGAAGTTACTCGACCCTTTAAAGCTTCTCTTATCTGGATAGAGAACAAAAGGGGTTAATAATTTAAAAAATTACGAGAGGCCATCACACGTGCCGGGGCCTGGCGAACACTCTGGCAAGGGAGGGTGTTACCAGCTGGGTCCTGTCGGTGGATCATGGAGGGATCAGGAACTTGGAGGAGTGGTTCGGGAAAAGGTGGAGAGAGGGGGAAGCACAAGGAAGATGAGGCTGGCACAGGACACTCATACTCAGGGGCCTTCAACATGAACCCAGTGACTAAGAAACACATTTTGCCACTGGTTAGAGCAACCTTTGACTTAGCACTGGGAGTTTTTTTTGCAGCTCTTGAATAGTTGAACATTTCCCATAGCTGCCAGTTATGTAAACCCTGCTTTCTAGAGGTCAATCCAAAGCTAAAAAAAAAAAAAAAAAAGAATCTTATGCAACACGGCAAAAGCCCGTGGAAAGGAGAATAATAAATAACAATTCTATTTTGTTTTTTAAATATATATTAAATAGATTTAACGTACATATAAATATGAAAGGTAAATCTATTTAATATATACTCAATACTATATAATATATGATGATATATTCTTTATTAATACTAATGTAATATATAATATAAATTAATAGAATATTAATATAGCATATTAGTGTTAAATATATTTTGTTTCTTTAATTGTATTTTATTGTATATTTATATTTTGTCTTGAAAAAGCACTTTAAAGTCCTTTTCACACCTGCCATCTCATTTTATCCAAAAAACAGTCCTGTCAAATAGGTACTATTATTTCCATTTTATAACCGAGGATATTAAGTTCAGGAGATGAAGGGACACCCAAAGTCAGTTGACTGCTGAGAAGAGCCAAAAAGTCAGTTGACTGCTGAGAAGAGCCAAGACTTGAGTTCATGTCTCCTGACTCCAGACCAACCTGTCATTTTCCCTCAATCTCTCTGGCTGAATGCAGGCAGTGTCTTCTTGTTTTTACTCTATCTTCCCTTCTGCTCTACAAAATGCTACTCATCTTCCAAGGCCTTATAGTTCTGTCTTGACAGTTAATGGATGCCAAAGTCCTCCAGCTCAGAGTGACTTCACCCTTCGCAGAAAACGTGATATTCTTTGCCACACACAGGCTCCGGAGAGGAAGAAGCACCCCCCGGGGTTTGGGGGCTGTGCCCTCAAGGGTCCATGGGGATATGAGAAGACATACTGGAGGTTCTCTTTACAATTCTTTCTTTTTATGTTTCACAGTGTGCAAAATACATACTTTGTAAATTAATAATAAACACATCTGGGGACACATGCTCACTGTTTTTTACTGATGTAAAAATTTGACTACTGGTGTATACAGCTTTGTATCAATTAATCATGTATGGTCCTGTGACATCTTTGAGCCTTTACCTATTATAATTTTAAATATAAGAGGTTTTGATCTTGATAGAAAGTTGTAGGTCTTAGAGTTCTTTGCACATCTCATAACACCTGGTAAATCAGTAAGAAAAAATGTTGCTGCTGATGCTTTGACAACAATACTAGTTGTGGTATTATGGTTAATAATAAAAAAAAAACCACAATCATACGGTATGCAACTGTGTACCACCTTAAATGCTTTGTGTGTTTTTTCACTTGCAAAATCACATTGGTTCTCTACCTCATCTAGCAGAAGAGGCAGGAAAATCATCATTATCTCTACATTCTGTTTAGGGGATCTGGGTTCCTGAGAGTGAAGGACTTCCCAGTGTCTCAGAGATAGTACATAGAAAGACTGAAACACTAATACTCTGCCACCTCTAAATAATTTTTGTTAGGTTGATATGGTATCCTCATAACAAAATGAAAGGATCGGTGTGAATTGCCTCTTTCACAAACCCCAGACATTAACTTAATAATAAAATAGCATAGATAAAAAATTAATTCATTAAACACCCCTGCAGGGAAAGTGTTTGCATCTACATTTGAGAGGGTGGCTTGCTTTTCTCACTCCAGGAGGCAGGGGGTGAAAGAGGGTGATCTTAGAAGGCTGGGTAACCATTTGATATTTTATTCATGTTTAGTTTTTATGTGTTTTCACCACTCACCACCTATACACACTCATCCGTATTTGGGAAATTCCCTTCTCTGGGTCCACCTCTATAAAGTAGAACTCACTGTCCCAACTTCCCTTGCAGCTAAGATGCAGCCATGTGACCTGGACTCAGCCAATCAGACATGTCAGTGCAAAGAAGCAGGTGCCAGGGGGCCCCAACAGGCAGAGTGAAGGTGACCTCCAAGACAACAGTAGCAGCAATTCTAGCTTACCATCTGCTACCTGACCTTGGCCTGGCAAGCTGTGCTATCTGGGCCCAGGAAAATGAGGAGGAACATTGGTTCCATGCTATGGATGGGGAACTGTGCCTGGGATGTAGCCTCCAAGGCTCTAAGCCAGAGGGACGTCCCCAAAGATGCTATTGTAGGATTTCATGAGTCCTCTTTCTGCTTCAACTTGTTAGAGTGGGTTTCTGTAGAGATCATGGGCAAGTTTAACCACTCTGAGTCTCAGTTTCCTCATCCATAAAATGGAATATAAGAATACCCAAGATTGTTTTAAGGATTAGAGGTAATGCACATAAAATGCTCAGCTCTGTAAGAGTTTGTAAGATAGATATTACTTCCATCATAAAAAAGAGTGATGCCCTGTTTGAGTGTGTGCACAAATGACTGAAGTCAAAGATGCTCAGTAAGGGGTCTTTCCAAGTGAGGATTCCAGGGCCAAATACAGTTAATGCAAGAGGAGGAGGAGAAGGAGGAAGAAAATGGGGCGGGGTGGGGGGGAAGAAGAAGAAGAAGAAGAAGAAGAAGAAGAAGAAGAAGAAGAAGAAGAAGAAAAAGGAGGAGGAGGAGGAGGGGGAGGAGGGGGGGAGGAGGATTTACAATACCTTTGGATCCAAGATTGTTCCAAACACCAAGATGAAGAAGCCCTGAGAAAGACAGAAGAGGAAAGAAAAGCCATTTACAATAATAATAATAATAATAATAATAATAATAATAATAATAATAAATATTGGTATTTATCAGTCCTTTTCTAGTTAAAAAACAAACGAAATAAAAACAATTTATTAAATCTTTGACTCTGTTAAGGCCACATGACCTGGGTTCATACACTCAATGAATATTCATTGAGCCTCTTCCACGTGCCAGCCACTGTTCTCGACACTTGGGATACGTCACTAAACCCAATAGACCAAGGTCTGTGATTCATACAAGAAGATTATGGGGATTTCTTTTTAAGTAGGGCAAACTAAAAGCATTTAGCATTGACCAGGAGCTCGCCAGAACGTATATCTCACTAGAACACAGTCTGAGCAAGACTCAGAGGAGATGTTAGGCCATGGACAGCAGTTTTGCAGTCCTTGGACAAACTATAATGAAAGAAACTTCCATACAAACAAAGCAAAGCAGCTATGCTCAGCTTCTGTTAACACTCTCAACTTCCTTCCCCCATCCACAACCAAAGAAAATTATAAAACTTGGAAAGAAAAATCAAGTACAGGGGTGTCTGGGTGGCTCAGTCAAGCGTCCCATTCTTGATTTCAGCTCAGGTCATGATCTCACGGTTCGTGAGTTCAAACCCTGCATCAGGCTCTGTGCTGACAGTGCAGAGCCTGCTTGGGATTCTTTCTCTCCCTCTTTCTCTGCCCCTCCCCTGCTTTCTCTCTCTCTCTCTCAAAATAAATAAGTAAACCAAAAAAAATTAAGGAAAAGTCAAATACATGGGCCCTAAGACATAAAACAGATTGAGCTTCTAAGAACATAACAGGTGCTCAGAAACAGGTGTTCCAAATATGACATAGAGGGAATTATAGCTCTCATATCCCTTACCATCCATTCAAAAAGAGACCCCATTAAAGTCAAAAGGAGGCTGTTCCTCTATCATTACAGTCCATTTGAATTGGCACAGAACCCCCCTGGAAGAAGGAAGAAAAAGTATTCATCCCATTTTTCAGACAAGTAGAAAGAAACTCAGAGATTCAACTTTCAAAATGTAACAGATAGCAACATTCATTAGATAGTTTCTCCTGAAGGCGTGGTTACTTGAGTCCTGGCCCACCTGAGAGGAGAGGTGAGATAATGACTTTGATTAGCAAGGCATCCCTCTGTTAAGCTGCTTTGATCTCATAATCGAATGTGAACCCTTAGCTAAGCAGATGCCTATGAGGACACATGGGTTTAATACAAGTGGTGCCATAAAGATGTTGCAACTCAGTAGCAGCATATCAAACCCACTGCTACCTCTATTTGTAAAAGCTTAGCTGACAGGTGGAGGATTTCACAGGGACCAGTGCTGACCACGAAGCTCATCCAATCCCCAAACATACTAAATCCACCTCTCCATTCAGCCAGTCCAGCAAGCTCTCCAAAGCTTGGAGACCTTCTATCAGATTGCTTTTCTGTGTGACACTCTTAGCCTATAAGGTAACTACTGAAATCTGTCGTGTCTACCAAGAAAATGTCATCGCTAGCATGGTCATATAGGTGACAAAGCATCATTCGTATAAAGATGCCTGGAACAAATACAACCAGGTCTGGTTTGGGTACCGGGAATACATTTTAAATCAGAATCTCCATGAATTTTGCCCAGGAGTTAAATTTTTAAAATATCTAGGAACTGTACGTTTAGCCCATTTCTTCCAAAACACGCATTCCTTTGGCTAAAGGACTAAGAGGAATTTCTCTCCTTGTTAGATTTTCAATTTCTTGAGGCTAAACCAATTATATTCATATCTGCAACATTTAGCATAATGCTTGACACACAATAAGTACTCAGTAAATGTGTGTTTCTATTTGTGTGTGTGCATCTATATCTGTGTTTGTGTGTGTTTAACTGCTTTATTATGCAATCTGAATTTGTACACTCATAAATATGTAACAGGAACATATTCCAGTAGGATCACTTTTTATTGGTCCCACCTTGGGAAAAGTTACACGAAATATCATTCAGAAAATTTGGATAGATTATTAGTCAAAGGTTTAGTATCTGATTGATAAAATACACTGGTAGTAGCTTCTTTGCATTTCTTTTAGTAGATAAAGCTTAATTTGAGCAGATAAATGTCAAGGTGTTCTCCCATGTTTTAAGATACATGCTTTACTGCTATGGAAGGAATGTTCATATCCTCTCCGCCAAAATTTATATGTTAAATCCTAATGCCCAAAGTGGAGGCATGCATTTGGAAGGTAATTAGATCACAAGGGTGGGGCCCTCATGAAAGGGATTAGTGCGCTTACAAAAGAGACCCCAGAAAGTTCCCTTGCCCCTTCTGCTATGTGATGTTCTAGCAAGAAGATGGTATCGATCTATGAGGCAGGAAGCAAGCTCTCTCCAAACACCACATTTGTATGTGCCTTGATCTTGGACTTCCCAGCCTCCAGAACTGTGAGAAATAAATTTCTGTTGTTTGTAAGCCACCCAATCTACGGTATTTTTGTTACAGCGGCTCAAATGAACTGAGACATTTATTTTCTCTAGCCACAACAGCTATGAGGGGGTCCCCACAGCTTACCCAACCTACAGTTACTGCTATGGAAGGCATACGAAAGGAACTGTATTTACAGTTGTATTCAGTAAATACAAGAGAGGATACCAACCAGAAGTTGTGGATTACAAGTGAGCAGTCATATCAGCAATTGACTACATAATAATTATGATTATGGGGATGATTGAGCTTTAAAACCAATGGAGGTGCTCACATGGGGCTAGGACCAGGAAAGCTTCAGAAGAGTCTTTCTCCTACATCTTCTGGACCTCCCAGCGTGTTTAGGAGTCTCTGTCCCCTCTCTGCTCTATCAGCCCAGCTGCCCCTCATCTTGGCTCTTCCTAGGACTCTGCTTATCCTGCTTCCTTCTGCTCACTTCATTGTGTCTCCCACCTCAACAGATCTGTGGCTCTCTTTTCTCTCCTCCAACACTGGGCATCCTCAGGATGCCCTGGTCCACGGGTCTGGTAAATAGCAATAACCAGCTCTCCTAATTTGAAGCACTTACCAGTCTCCATTTAAATACTCCCACCCTGGCTGATTTAAGTCTAGCAACATGACATCACTGAAGATGGAGTTAGAAAGGGATGGACACATCATGATACAGGGTTTTCACCGCACAGATACAGTAGATGCAAATACCCTCACAAGCATAGTAAAATGCAAACAAATAATTAGGAAGTAATGCACTTGGAGGATGTAGGACCTTAAACAGAGCCGTTGTTTTATTTAATTAAAAGTTTATATATTTAATTTTTAATGATGTCCCTTTGCAAAATTCCTAAAAATAGAAGTCATTTCTCTTGAGCCAGGACAAACCAGCTCCAGCACACCGGTGCCTAATGCCTACCAGTCCTCGTGCCCAGGGTCTACCCTTCACCCACACCCTGCCCTCAGCTTCTCACCTCCATCAGTACTGGCATTTGGATGAGCTCCATCCCCCTTGCCAGGAGTCAAGACAGAAACTGAGTTGAAATTACAAGTTGATCCTGTCATGACAGGTAAAGGAACTCATGGCACCAAAATACAAGTGCTCTGAGCCTAGTCCCAACAAAAATCACAGTAAAGATCTGCGTCCCCAACACTGGGTGACAAGGAAAAGGAAATGTTGAGGAGTAGGTACATCAACTCCTTAAGGGTTCCTGACAAATAGCCATGGGATATACTGAACAGAAATTTAAGAACACTAGGTTGTTCTCCCAGCCCTATCCATGACTAGCCACATGAACATGGATAAGAGCTATACAAAAATTATAGGATACCATTCATACTTTCTATAGAAATGCATAAAAACAGAGATCCCAAAGACAAGGAACCATTATTATCATTATTATTAGCTTTGTTCTCCAAGGCATCAAAATGCTTATTATAAAATGAAATCACTGGGGGCCCCTGGGTGGCTCAGTCGGTTAAGTGTCCAACTTAGGCTCAGATCATGATCTCACAGTTCGTGGGTTCAAGCCCTGTGTCAGGCTCTGTGCTGACAGCTCAGAGCCTGGACCCTGCTTCAGATTCTGTGTCTCCCTCTCTCTCTCTACCCCTCCCCCACTCGCACTCTGTGTCTCCCTCTCTCTCTGTTTCTCTTAAAAATAAACGTTAAAAAAAATTTTTAGGGGCACCTGGGTGGCTCAGTCAGTTGAGCGTCTCACTTCAGCTCAGGTCATAATCTCACAGCTCATGAGTTCAAGCCCTGCATCAGGCCCTGTGCTGACAGCTCAGAGCCTGGACCCTGCTTCAGATTCTGTGTCTCCTTCTCTCTCTGCCCCTAACCCACTCGCATTCTGTCTCTGTCTCTCTCAAAAATAAATAAACATTAAAAAAATTTTTTTAAATAAAAATAAAAAAATTTTAATGAAATTGTTTATACACAAATCTTAAAAGAGAAAAAGGAGAAAATATTTGACCCAAAATCTCTATTATCCATTAGGTAAAACATTTATTTCCGAATAAGCATACACTCAGAAGAAAGGATTATTTTAAAGGTCTTTAGAAAGATAAAAGCTTTCTTACCAACTAGTTCCTATCTACATATTTAACATTCAGTGTAATAAATTTTGGCTCCTTGGTACCCAGTGACAGAAAAAAAAAAAAAAGAAAAAAAATTCAGTCAAGTAGAGGATTATTGAATAGGGCATACTATCCTGTCATATTTCTACATGGTAACCTGGTAAGATGCTACAATGTATTTTTAAGTGAAAAAGTAAAGTGCATAATAATGTATATTTAACCCCTATATTATGTGAAAATATATTTGTATATAAGCATAAAAAATTTGGCAAAGATACCCGTGAAGCTGTGAACATTGCTTCATTCATAGAGGTGAGAGATGAGAAGAGAAGTCATCTTTAATATCACTCTGTATGACTTGCCTCATTACAATAAGATGGTTTCCAATGGGAACCAGAAATTCTAAACCGAAAGAAATGCCATGAATGTGCACATTTGAATACCTCCAGTTAGGTACCTAGATTTGGGGGAAGTAGTGGTATTTAGTTTCTGAACAGTAGCAGCTCAGCCTACTGTAGTGCTATTCATGATCTTTAGGTCATTTTTGAACTTGATGCTTTCCACCCACTGTTTTATTTCAGTATTTCAGGCAGGCAGTGGTAATACCCATTTTATAAGTGAGAAAAATATGGCTCAGAAAAGTTAATCAAATACCTCAAAAGAACGTTATATATCAGTAAATGAGAGAGTCAAGATTTGCATCCAGGCCTTTCTGGGGAAAAAGAGTTTATTTCCTCACTTAATATTCTATTCCAAATCTATTGTCTTTTATAAAGAAATATGATTCTATGGGGCTCCTGGGTGGCTCAGTCGGTTGACTTTCCAACTCTTGGTTTTGCTCAGGTCATGATCTTCCAGTTCATGAATTTGAGTCCCACATCAAGCTCTGCACTGACAATGTGAAGCCTGCTTGGGATTCTCTCTCTCTCTCTCTCTCTCTCTCCCTCTCTCTCTCTCTCTGCCTCTCCCCTGCTCGTGCTCGCTCTCTCTCAAAATAAATAAATAATTTTTTAAAAAAGACAGAAATAAAGAAATATGATTCCAAAAGCTCCTGATCACAAAACTTCTTCCTGAATTCTCTCACTTAGTACTTGGCCAGTAGCATCTAGACTTACCTGGAATGCATTGAGCACAGAGAAGATAATGTGGAAGGCAAGGTTGCTGTCATCAACGACCATGGCTATTCCAAATCCCCAGGTCAGTCCCAGCAGCGGTGTGAGGATGGCAATGTTCTTACTGATTCTCACAATGGCTCTCACCTCCTGGAACATGGAACTGCCAATGGCAGGTCGCTGGGTCTTGACAATCACGAGTGTGACTGTGACCAGGTTCACTACCACAATGGCCAGAGCTGGGACCACAAAGGCCAAGAGGGCCTTGGTCATGTCCCAGTTGAGCCAGCAGGCCTCAGGCCGTAGGTAGCCTTTGCCAGGCTCAGTGGCAGCAACTGTGATAGCAGCAATGACCAAGGGGCACCCGTAGCCGATTGAAAAGAGAGCTGCCACCAGGACCGACTTGGGCAGTGTATGGAAGACAATCAGGATTCCATAGAGGATAAGGAGTGCTTTGGCAAGCATCCAGAAAAACACAGAAAGGTAAAAGAAATGAACAAAAAATGTTGCTGCCACACACCCACTGTGATGTGTCACTGGACTGCTAAGAAAGGAAGCCACAACGAACCACACATCAGCCATCAGCAAGGTGGCCGCAACATTAGCGATGCATATATGGCGTAAGTACGAGATCTCTGTCTTTGTCACTTGGCCCCAGACCAAGGCCTCAATGGACAAGCAAAGGATCAAGCTGCAAATAGAAATGCCCAGGCCTAAGTACGTGATATAAGTCAGGATCGGGTTCTCCAAGATGTGGGGTGACATAAGAATGGAAAAAGAGGTAAACAACTTGCTTGGCCTACATTTGCAAACAGCTTGCTGGGAGTTTTCTTGAATTATTTGACAGGCCTGCTGGTCCCATCTGCTCTCCAAGGAGTGCCAGCCAACACACTGTGTCCTCTTCTCCTCTGACTTGTTGATCTTTTCAAAAATCAGTGAGATTCTTTTAAGTTCCTTGGGCAAAATGACAGATAACACAAGCCCATTCACTGTGACGTTTTCCAAAAAACTGGCTTTTAAGATGGCCCCAAGAGTTGGAAATGCAATGCTGATGGCCTGAGAAGGAGCGGGCACCTTCCGAAGTTCATCTCTACTGATCAACACCTGCCCAGTGATCTCACTGCTGGTGTCATTAACTCTCATTGAAAAACTGAAATTCTTTCCAGTGTTGTCTGGGGATATGGCAGTGCCCATAGTATGAATGAAGACATCTGATATGTCAATCGGATATTTATTTATAAATAGCTTTCTGGCAAAGGAGTTGACTGAGTGTAGCAGGACACAGCTGCTATTTCTGTCCGGGATGAAGGTCCAGTTTGAGATGCTTTTGCTGTTAAGAATGTGGTTGGCCATGATGCTGTAACTCTGCCAAGGAAGAACCAGCATTAGTACTGAGCTGCTCTGGGCATCTGCCAGAACAGTCAAGAGTCACTTTCATCAAGTGTGGTCCTCCATCCAACAGCATAGACGTCCCCTGGGAACTTCTTAGAAATACGCAATCTCAGGGCCCACCCTAGACCCAATGAGTCATAATCAGCATTGTAATGAAATCCCCAGGGTACCCACACACCACCAAAATGTGAGCTGAGGGATAGAGCAAGGAGTGAGTTGCCCTCGTGTCACATATGCAATGTCTCCCTGTGAGGTAGCCAGGTGGGCAGCTCATGGACATCATTGGTCCCACTTCACATCTTGGTGAAGCCAGCAACTCGCTTACCCTGCTCAGTGTACCCATCATGCAATTAACATCTATTAAATCTCAACTGTGTGCAAGACCCTGTGCAGGAACATAGCGAATTGACAAGTAACCCCAGACGCTGAACCTGCTTTTTGTCCTCTGCCTCAAAGATCAAAAATAAGGGGTGTCTGGGTGGTACAGTCAGTTAAGCAGCCGACTCTGGATTTTGGCTCAGGTCATGATCTCACAGTTTGTGAGATTGAGCCCCACGTCAAGCTTTATGCTGACAGCACAGAGCCTGCTTGGGATTCTCTCTCTTCCTCTCTCTGCCCTTTCCCCACTCGCATGCACTCTCTCTCTCAATAGATGATAGATAGATAGATAGATAGATAGATAGATAGATAGATAGAACTTTTAAAAAACACATTATTGAAAAGAAAAGAAAAGAAAAGAAAAGAAAAGAAAAGAGGAAGGAAAGGAAAGGAAAGGAAAGGAAAGGAAAGGAAAGGAAAGGAAAGGAAAGGGGAAAGGAAAGGAAAGGAAAGGAAAGGAAAGGAAAGGAAAGGAAAGGAAAGGAAAGGAAAGGAAAGGAAACAAGTCCAATTCCATTTCACACTTCTGCAGCACATATGTATGGCTGTTTTCTTTGCATTCAGTCATTTTCTATTTTAGCAATCTGTTCTTCTGACTCAAAAATAAAAGTAAGAAAAGTCTCTGCAAGAACCAGAATGGTTCTTAGAGGTTTCCAGTAGCTAAAATACACATTGGAAAGCTTATTCCGGTATCTGATCCAGTACCCAATAAGTGCTGTCTCTAAATGCTTACTGATGGAGCATGTTCACTTTTCTATGTCTTTTGTTCCTTGTTCAGTGAACATTTATTGAGCATTTATTGAACCCTTATTGTTATGCTACACATTACAGATACTGATGTGAAAGAGGTGGTCCTCGGACCCCAAAAGCCCACCGAATATTCCAATCAACCTGCATTCCTTTCCACTGAGGTATCATTCTGCCAAATCAAGGCTACTCACCTTCATCTTCGCCACGTCAACATCTGTCAATAACACCGTGGATATGTTGTGTAAGAGCTGCACAATGACAGCGATGTTTCCCGGGATCCGGGGAGACTGCCGAATGTTCCTGATTACACAGGACAAATCCTTCGGACACGTTTGCATCAGCCTGTCTGTGATGGTCTCAGGCTTTCTGGCATACTCATCTACTTTTGTATTTCCTCCTAGTGGTTGGATCGAATATAAATTTGTCTAAGAAATGGCAAAAAGAAAGTTTTGATTATGTTACTTTTGTTTTGAAAATAAAAGCACCTTTACTAAAACTGAGGACAGCCTTATCACACAATTGTGTATTTCAGCGTGTTTTTCAATTTCACATCTTCAAAGTCACATCTGCTGTGGAATAACTTGCCCAATACCAAGGCACACGGACAGAAAATGAAAGTCCCAGCTTGCCAGCTGCCTGCTCCTTAATCCCCTCCCTCCAGAGAGTAAATGTTATCTTTAGCATACCACTTCAGACCCCTTCTGTGTCTCTATATCGTATATATGTCCTGTGCACATAGATACATTTCTAGTGTCATTTAAGCTTATTTTTACTATTCCTGAGGGGCAGAGCATGAGGCACGAGCGTATTTTAAAAAATGGAAATTCTGAACTAGATTTAGATGAATCAACTGACACCAAGACAAAAGAATGACTGAAAATAATGATCAACAGTATCTCCTACAGATTCAGGCTCTGGGGCCCACACTTCTGTGTAGGAGTGGCAAACACAGCCCCCGACTGGCTGCCTGTTTTTTGTAAATAAAGTTTTATTGGGACCCAGTCTGCTCATTTGTTTAAGTATTGTCTATGGCGGCTTTCATGCCACAACGCAGGGTCAAATACTCGCAATAGAGACCCCATGACCCACAAGGACTAAAATATTAACTGTCTGGCCCTTGACAAAAAAAAAAAAGAAAAACAAAAAACTGCCAGCCCTTACTTCAAAGGACCCCTTTCTGGCCTCCTCTAGCCTGGCCCTTCACAAGACAAAAAGTCTTCATGGGCCTAGAGGATACGCTTACTCAGAACTCATGTCCCTGCATCTAGACACTCAAAGTCCCTGCTTAGCAACCCCAAGTCCACTTCCAGGGCCTGCATGGCCCTCCATCCAACAGCATAGACATCCCCTGGGAACTTCTTAGAAATGCTACCAAGGATGGACCAAGCCACCGGGGTGCTGGCCACTAGGCCCAACAGGTGGCACAGGGACCTCTGTTTCCAGGGTTATGAACAGGTGGCCTTGGCTTTCCACCACCCTACAGGTGCAGGACGGAATCTGGGATGAAAGGTCAGCAGAATATATTCTACTTAGTGGTCTGTAAGCTTGATTGAAAGCATTTAGATATTAAAGTGTGTGGTACGTGGCTTTCTGTGAGTATCTTTGCAAAGGTCCCTCAAATTAGGGGTGGGCCGGTGACAGACACCCTGGAGAGGGCAGCCTTTGAAGTCTGCTCAGGGACTTCAGGTGAAGAATCCACTGGCACTCCCCGTGGCCACCTGCAAAACCACTGAAGGGGGATGTTCCTAGATGCTAAAGCATTGGCTCCTCTGAAGGAATCAGGAGCTGAACTTCAGAAAAGGTAAAGCCTCTAGGAGAAAAAGAGTACAAAAGGGACACCTGGGTGGCTCAGTCTATTAAGGGTCCGACTTCAGCTCAGGTCTGATCTCACCATTCGTGAGTTTGAGCCCCGGGTCGGGCTCTGTGCTGACGGCTCAGAGCCTGGAGCCTGCTTTGGATTCTGTGTCTCCCTCTGTCTCTCTCTCTCCCCCACTCATGCTGTCTCTCTCTCTCCCTCTCTCAAAAATAAATAAACATTAAAAAAATTTTGAAAAACAAGAAAGAAGAGGAGTAAATGAAACACAAAGAGAACAAAAAGTATTTGTCCTGATTTTATCAAACATGTGATTTTTTTAAATGTGTAATTACTTAAGTATATATGGAAATGTGCTCATTTGTTTGATGACGAAGTCCTTCCCTTTAGGTCAGCTTGCTTCTCATGCTTTACTGAGCACAGAAATCACCTGAGGTGATTGATACCATGAAAATTCAGATTCAACAGATCTGGGATGGGGTCTGAATTCTGCATATCTAAAAGTTCTCAGGGTTGCCCATGCTTCTGGTCAGCGAAAGCTATGTTAAATATCACAGCTCCGTATTAAAAAGCTAAAAGCTGGGGTGCCTGGTGGCTCAGTCGGTTAAGCATCCGACTTCGGTTCAGGTCATGATCTCACGGTTCGTGAATTCGAGCCCCACATCGGGCTCTGCACTGACAGTGCAGAGCCTGCTTGGGATTCTCTCTCCCTCTCTATCTTTCCCCTTCCCACTTGCGCTTTCTCTATCTCAACATAAATAAATAAAAATATTTTAAAAAGCTATGAGCAAAGATGGAGAAGTAGGCCATGATCCTTCCAGAAAACTTCTCTAGCTCTGACCTCAGGATCAGGTTTCTTTGTGTCATGAAGCGTGTGGGAGACCAGAGTACAAACTTTTAGATGCCCACAGTTAGGATCTCCCTCCTTGTGCAGGGAGAGAAGATGAGCGTGTGTTTATGTATTCACGTACAAACACACTCGCCTACCAGCCCTGCCTTGTGCTCTCCCTCTCTCTTATTGACCATGCAATGCATTGCTAATGTGGGGACTCCACTCTGTGTGCGAGAGAAAGGATATTACCTCAAAGATGTTGAAGGCATTAAGAGTCTGACAGGTTTCAGTGATCTTGTGCCATTTCTTCTGCCTGCATAAGAACCCCATATTTCCCTGCGAGTCTGGAGGGCAAGGTTGACTGCAGTGGGAATTGTCCACACAGACGCCATCGCATACGCCTGGGGAAATAAAAGGTATCAGCATCAGATGGAGAGGCTGGGGCTCTGGGCTGCACGGGCCAATCACCAAGACGTCAGCACAGCGAGGGCACGTAAACCCTGCGGACATCGGGTGTGTTTTCTTTGCAAAGTGGGGGAAGATGGAAATAGATCAGTGATTGTCATATTATTTCGGTGGCAAACACCTGTTGCTTCCAACAAAACATTATCCAGAACTCACACATATAAAGCAGATAAAAGTGGAACTATCCCAGTTGAAGTGAGAAGCAAGAGCCTGTGTTCAGTTCACTAGGTCTGTCACACTCCACAGGAACCTGCTGGACACGTCCTGTAACCCCTCCAGCTTCCCAGAACACAGTATGGAAGCCACTGCGCTTGATGTTCTTGGAGAAAGCTCCCAGCTCCAGAATGAGTATGTTATCAACGAATTCTCACAGACCTGTTCCTAGCCACTGCTCCCATCTGAGTTGGCTCAATTGAAAGAGTTTATGGCAAAGAACTCTCAGGCCAGGATGGAGCAGAAGGTGCTGAGAGGAGAGGGGAGCAGGGGTCAAAAGTACAATTTAATAGGAGAAAGATAAACAATCCACATGCCAGCCATCCAGGCGTCCCGTCTGCCATGCCAATAAACAGAGGGCTGAGCCTGGCTATTACAATAATAAACATAAAAACTTCCATTTGATTACTAACCGCTGCCGACATACCTTGTGGCCTAGGAGACATCTCCTTGCTTTTGTTAGCAACCTAGAAAGGGAAAATCAAAATTCCATGAAAAGTAATTATTGATATGCCAGCCCAATGATTCATTCTAGTCACAGACTAACAGCCACATCGGACTCAGCCCTGATGCCAAGATGCCTCCAAAAGCTGAGACCACGAAGTAAGTCCCCAATGGCCCCATTCCTCATCAGCCTGGGTGGCTTTCTCTCCCACTGCTACTCAGCAGGAGCAGTCCGGCAAGAAGGATCAACATTCTATCCAAGAAATGCACCAGGAGCAGAGGTGAGCTTACATGGAGATTAATGAAGGTTAGGCTGTAGAATTCCTTGTGTGTATGGGCCCCTTCCAAGCACTGAGAGAGGGTTTAGCAATGTGTTCACATGATCGTGTATTTTATTAACATTTCAAAAGCAAAATAGCTTAACCACCATCTGTTCAGACCATTATTTTTTGCCACTTCACCTTTCCTTACTTCACACTCTCCCTCATTCTGGATAGCACTAGAGAATCTGGAGAAGTAGAAGTTGAGTTGGGGATACATCTAGTTTGAATTTAATAGCATATATTTATGTAATTTGCAGTCATCAGCACATTACAAGGAGGACATCAACATATAAATGGTATTTACTTTAAGAGTAGTTACAATCAGTCACAGAACAAGAAAATTCTAAGTGTTCTGGACACTTCGCAGGTCATATATGAAAGAAACTCGTTAGATGTTTTCCCAAAGCTGACAAAAGTCTTACATATTTACATGGCGTTACTAATAATGAAACGAGAAGCTGAAAGATATTCTTCTAAACTAGCAATAATAAAAAACAAATTGAATCAGCAATGCTAGAGTGAAAACTGAATAATTTTTCTATTTTCTCTCTAGAAAAAAATATTACAAAATTATTGGCATGCAAGCATGCAGCTAAAAATGTAGAGACAAAAATGTGGGCAGTTCATTAATTAAAATATTGCTATTTTACTGGATTTATTACTGAATAATGCTGAGTAATTACCGAATCTAATTCTCTTCGGCATTTCTAAATTTGAAATTTGTTGCAATTACTTTCCTAAGTAGATTCTCACTTTACCCTCAATCTTGTATTTGTAATTTTGTATTCTTTTTCTTTAAAAAAAATGTTTTTAATTTTATTTTGAGAGAGAGGGCAGGAGGGGCAGAGACAGACAGACAGACAGAGAGAAAAATCCCAAGCCAGCTCCACACTGTCAGCACACAGCCAGACTCAGGGCTCAATCTCACAAACTGTGAGATCATGACGTGAGACGAAATCAAGAGTCAGACACTTAAGCAACTGAGCCATCCAGGAACCCCTGTATTCTTCTCCTTTTACAGAAGTCTCTTCACATCTGGCTTCCCCCTATCCTGAGCGTTTCCCACCCCTCCTGATTAAAAACCCTTCTCTAGCCCACCCATTCATCAGACTAGACCCCTCACTGAGCAGCAGTATCATATTGTGGTCGAAGGGTATACTCTTGGAGCAGACCGCCTGGGTCCAAATCCCAACACCTCTACTTGAGACCTTGAAAAAGTTCCTCTCTCTGGGCCTCAGGGTCCTCATCGATAAAGTAGGGCGAGAATGATACTATTAGAATTGTGTGATACCTCAGAGCACTTTAATGAAGAATAAATGAGATCAGCTATGGAAAACACTTAGAATGGGGCCTGGAATATCGTAAGTGGTATTTAAGATTTAGCTCCTGTTACTATTCTCTGAATATGAACTTACTGACTATTACATACAAAGCTCAAGTTCATCCCTTCCAAGAAGTCTTTCCAGTTTTAAATGGTACATCCTTCCCTCTCTGTCTCCTGTAGGATTTGTTGTCTACACCACTATATCTCTCATTCAATGCTTCACATATACTCACCTTCCTGCTTTTTACTCTCTAATCATTTTTATATATGCATATTATCTCATTTAAATTGTATGTTCCTTAAGAACATGGGTTTTGTATTGTGTTTTTTATACCCCCCTAAGATGCTAGTTCTGTGTCTTGTACATATATGTGTATATACATATTAGCTTGTATGCATATACTGACATACATGTGCGTGCATGTGTACGTGGGGAGAGAGAGAGAGAGAGAGAGACTGAAACTTCCTGTGTTTGTACCAGAAGTTTGCTCTCTAGTGGCTGGGAAGAGCCATGGTCCAATTCTCCAACTTGCATTCCAAGATCTAAACCACTAGGGAAGGAATTAGAAATTCAGTGACTCAACTGTGTGACTAACATGTAGAGGTCATGTCCCTCTCTCCTTCACTATATTGTTTCTCTCTGTGTTATCAAGAAGCAAGCCTGACACTTCCATTTTCTCTACCAAATAAGAATTTAAGAGAATCTGAATTGAGCATTTAGGGTCTGTCTAAAGTGAAGGGTATCACTGCGGACTCATGAGTTACAATATCCTTCAAAGCACCGAGGCAAGCTGACTTCCCATTTTACGGTCTACAGATTCAAGCCTTATTTCATACCTGGGAGACTCAAAGGCTTTTGACCCCAACAAAAATAATAAAATGGCATTTTTTTTTTTTACTTTTGAAAGACCTTCTTATTTTATAAATAAAGAAAGCGCATCTTTGATAGATGAGGTGATTTACACGAAACCATGCAGGGGGCTCCTCTTAGAGTTGGAACTAGAACCCAGCTCTTCTCAATCCTACAACACTGTTCTTTCCACCAAGCCATCCCATATGCATGTGGAGAGAGCAGAGGAGGATGTAGGGTGTAGGGAGGTGATGCTCTAAACTCATCCTGAGAGGGTCATGGTCTCTAATACACCACAATAAAGCACTTAAAAGTGAAATTCCAGGGGTGCTTGGCTGGCTTGGTCAGTGGAGTGTGCAACTGTTGATTCTGAGGTTGTAAGTCCGAGCCCCACGTTGGGTGTAGAAATTACTTAATAAAGCCTTTAAAAAAAAAAAAAAAAGTGAACGACTCCAGATAATACTTGGCCCATTATACAGACTCCAGTGAAGTCACATTATATTGATCACATATGTGGGCAGAAGACCGTGGCATGCTATTTACAAAGAATTCTAGAAATTCTACCTTCTTAAGTGAAAGATCTGATTTACTTCTTCCCAGTGAATTTGCCAAAGCACATCCATATATGACTCCTGGTCATTTCATTTCTAGGGTGGCATCCTATATGAGCCACTTGAGCTTCAGATGTCCTCAATCTTCAGGAGCGCCTGGGTGGCTCAGGTGGTTGAGCGTCCAGCTCTTGATTTCAGCTCAGGTCATGAACCCAGAGTCATGGGATTGAGCCCCGTGTTGGGCTTCTCTCTCTCTCTTTCTCTCTCTCTCTCTCTCTCTTTCAATACCTCTGCCCCTCTTCTCCACTAGTGCTCTCTCTATCTACAAAAAGAAAAAAAAAAGGTCTACAATCTTCAACATAACAGGAGGAAAAAGACCCTTTGAAAACCTGTAATCTGCTCAACTGAAAAGCTGCCTGAGTGCGTAGACAGGTCAGGAGAGGGGTAGCACTCAGAAACTCAGCATCCAGCAACTTCTAAATTGAGAAGAAAAGGATGGAATGCTCATGACTTGATCCCCAATAACCAAGAAAACAAAGTCAATCTCCCAGGCTCTGCCTACTCTTTAAGTTCTGCCTTGTGGGAAAATATGGATGAGGAAATGAAGAAGGGGAAGAGAACCAAACTGTGGGGTCGGGATGTCTTCTGAAAGAGGTCTTTCAGAAAGAGTCTTTAGCCTCTCCCAGAAGCCAGACACCAGTTCAGTGCTGGGGAAAAGGGAAGTCATGGAGAAAATTCCCATCCAGTGGCACACCACTCAGAAGATAAAGTAAATATCATTTGGAAATTCCCAGAAAGAATTTCCAAAGTCATTCTTTCCTAAAGAGGCTTTCGCTAAGAAGGCACTTATTAAAATGGAAAGAACAGGAAACAGAATCTGAAGAAACCGGGGCCCTGGCCTTGGTCCTGTGGCTGGGTAGATATGGAACCTCAAGAAAATCACATTCCACACCATGGGCCTCAGTTTCCCTATCTGAATGTAAGAGATGGAACTCCTGTCCAGAACTTGTAGTCCAATAATAATACACTGTTCCTAAGCAGGTCTAAGTAGTCTTAGTCCTTCTCTCCCTCTCTCGATCGCTCAATGATTCTCCACACCTAATTTGAAGTAAGTAACTGTTAAGGACATTAAAATGACTTATGGTATGAGTGAAAATATTCTAGAGAGAGTCATAAGGCTCACTGCCCCACAAAACTTACAAATAGTACATTGCTACAAACATTACCCCAGTTAAACCTTGATTAACCATTGGCTGTCAGAGTTCCTCATTTCTCCTTCCGGCCCATCCACTGTGTTCACTCTCACGATTTTCATTCTGGGTGGGACAATGCCTCATTGAGCCAGACCATTCCTAGGACCTGCCCACTAAATGCCATTAAGTATCTCCCAGTCATTGTGACATCCCTCACCGCCCCCACACTTTCAAGTGCCTCTATGGAAGTAGCACTGTCCAGTGGTGAGCAATGAAAAGTCATCACCGTCAAAGGATATGAAAAAAAAAAAAGAGTTTATCACCCTTAAATCATTTGAGCCTCATTGCATCTCGGAAACTTGTAGAAAAAATCAAAAGAAAAATAGTCTGAGGCTATTAGCTAAAACAGATTTTGGTTACCCATAGCTGTAATTTCTTCTGGCTGGACCACTATCTTCTCCCTACACTTGAGCACAGGTAACTACGAGCTGCCTGACAGACGGGTTTTCGTTTCCATTTGCTCTCTCCCTACCGGTTCCTTCTCCCACCTCCCTTTGCTTACCTGGCATAATGTCCTGCAGGATTCTGTGGGCAAAAGAAACACTAAGCAGTAGAGCAAAAGCATGTGAGTCATCGTCTTCCACACCGCTGCCTTTCTTGCTTCTATAAAAATAAATGAAAAAGCAAAGTGTCTCCAATCTGAAGCTTTCAAAGTCTCTCACTGCAGTCAGCCCGTAAGTCTGGGTTCTGTACTGAGTGCTGTCAACTCAGACTTCTCTGCCCCAGAGGTGGCGTCCCTGTGGCCTCCCATGGACCTCACCAGGAGGCTGCAGGTGTGAGCGGCTGGTGCCAGGAAGCACAGGCAACCTGACACCTGAGGTAGGAATCCTTCCAAAGGAAGCTGCCTGCTGGGGTGTAATGAATAATAGCCCGCGTTCAGGGATCCAGAAGGATGGTTCACTCCCTGGGTTAGGCAGGCCTGAGAAACGTGTGGGTGGCTGTGGTGGAAGCTGAGTTGGGGTGCCTATGTGCAAACTCAGCCCAGAGACATCTTTCGAAGGAGAGTAAGCACCAGGCTTGGCCTATTATCTCATTCCCACCCAACTGGATTTTCGTAGGTAGGTAGCAAACTTCCCAAACTGATCTTAGACAAGTCCTGCTACTGTTATTGTTGCCAAAATTGATCTCAAAACTAAAATGATTCGTTGGCACCTAGAATAGCGCTAGAAACATGGTGGTGCCCACAATATACTCATTGAGGAAAGAGGAAAGAAGAGAGGAAGGCAAAGTGGGCAAGAAACACTGATGATTTATATCTGATCTGTGCTCTATCAGATCTGATCTATATCAGATCTCTATTTTTTAATAGTAAATTTTAATAATTTTAATATTTTTCATTTTGGGTGAAATCCTCTTTGAAATGTATTTGATATTTCTTTGCTTTTAGACGGCAGGGTTCAGAAGACTTGGATGTCATCAAGAAAGGCCAGGAGCTTTTGCAATGGCTGATATTTGCTCTTTGACCATTTTTAGCCAGAAAGGAATAGCTTTTATCCTATTTGTGCATAATTCTACAGCAAATAAGGCCATTATTTTAAAGACTAGGCAAAATGTCTTTTTAGCCATATTTCCTATGTTGAAATACTAACCTAACTGAAATTCCACTGAAATCCAAAGGTTATTTACAATATTCTACATTGCCTGCTGCAGCCTCTTTCAGTGGTTTTCTAATTGTGAGGCTAACGACCAACCTATTTCTACCTATGTGCAGTCTCTTTGTTTTACTAGAAATGGAATCCTGGCCTCTTGAAAAGAAAAAAAAAAGTTACCATTCTGCATTTAGCTGTATTCAGATATTGCATTTCCATATATATTTTTTTTGTTTGTATTGTAAAAAATTCACATAATGGAGTGACTAGGTGGCTCAGTCAGCTAAGCGTCCAACTCTTGATTTCAGCTCAGGTCATAATCTCATGGTTCGTGAGGTTGAGCCCCACGTCGGGCTCTGAGCTGACAATGTGGATGCTGCTTGGGGTTCTCTGTCTCCCTCTCTCTCTGCCCCTCCCCTGCTCACTCCCTATCTCTCTCTCTCTCTCAAAAATAAATAAATAGTTTTAAAAAATTCACATAATAAACAATGTTGTGATATAGAAAGAAAAAAAAAGGCTTTCTGCTGAAGGTCCCTAGTTCTTTAAGCACAAGGATTATGTTGTTGCTCATCAGTTTTAAGTATATTTAGTTGCAACCCACATGGGCATACAATTTCAAATAAGTTTCAGCCACATTGGGGGCGCCTGGGTGGCTCAGTCGGTTGAGCTTCCGACTTCGGCCCAGGTCACGATCTCACCGTCTGTGAGTTCGAGCCCCGCGTCGGGCTCTGTGCTGACAGCTCGGAGCCTGGAGCCTGCTTTGGATTCTGTGTCTCCCTCTCTCTCTCTCTGCCCCTCACCCACTCATGCTTGTCTCTCTCTGTCTCAAAAATAAAATAAAACATTAAAAAAAAAATTTAAAAAAAAATTTCAGCCACGTTGGCATCCTTTTTTTCCAAGTCTTCCAAATGGATAACAATTCAGTATGAAAATCATCAGTCTTACCACAATGATCACCAATGCAGTTACTGCTTTGGGTAAAACCGTCAAAATTAAAAAAAAAATTAAAAGCCACTGATGAATTTGTTAGCATAATTTTCATAAAATCAGAACATGAGTCCATGTTTTTCTGATTTACACAAATTTAATTTCATTTTTTTAATGTTCATTTTATTTTTGAGAGAGAGAGAGAGTGAGACAGAGCATGAACATGTGTGAGGCAGAGAGAGAGGGAAACACAGAAACGGAAGCAGGCTCCAGTCTCCAAGCTGTCAGCACAGAGCCCAACGTGGGGCTCAAAATCACAAACCTTGAGATCATGTTGGACGCTTAACTGACTGAGCCATCCAGTTGCCCCTATTTTACTTCATTTTAAATAGGCTCCGTGCCTAATGTGTGGCTTGAACTCACAACCCTGAGATCAAGAATCACATGCTTGGGGTACCTGGGTGGCTCAGATGGTTAAGCGTCCAACTTCAGCTCAGGTCATGATCTCACAGTTCGTTTTAGCCCCACATCAGGCTCTATGCTGACAGCTCAGAGCCTGGTGCCTAGAGCCTGTTTCAGATTCTGTGTCTCCCTCTCTCTCTGCCCCTCCCCCACTTGTGCTCTGTCTCCCTCTGTCTTTCAAAAATAAATAAATGTAAAAAAAAAGAAAAGAAAAGAATCGCATGCTTTACTAACTGAGCCAGTCAGGTGCCCCTTCATTGGTTTTATATTAAAATTCTCATTATACAGAACGTTTGCTCTTTAACTAAAACTACTTTTTAAAAAGATTTAAAGAATGATAGAAGACAACAAACTTTCACTGTTCTGCCCAAACACTCAAATAGATTCTTTTTTAAGGGCTGGGAAGAAGTTGAATAACTAGATAAGTTCAACAAAACAATATGAAAACTACTGTTTGCTTAAAATGTTAAGGTGTTATATTGAAAAAAGATCCTTATTTTAGGGTCCCATTGTTTTAAATTTTAAACATAGCTGTTTTAATTTTATCAATATGCATTTTGATTATTAACAAAATTATTTTTATGCATGGCAAAATGAGCACTTTGTGCTCTATGTGGTAATGCCCTTCACAGACCTTACAGTATGGACTTTTTTGATAGTTATTCTGCTATTAAAATTTTGGAGCCCAGAATTTTCTAACAACTTCTTTGCTATCCGGGACTAGCTTGCCATGGAAGGACTGGAGACCACAACTCTGGAATGCTATCTTTGCCCAAGTTTCAACAACAGTGGAACTCTAAGTACATTCTGAACTTTTTCTTAATTCTTTTACTTAGAAGAAACAGTTTCTAAAGTTGGCTTTTTTGGCATTTTGCTTAAACACAGCTCTTTAAGTACAGTGGACTTCAATAAAATCAATTTTCTTCCAGACTTGTTGATATTAAGCCATAGTCATTAGCTCTTTTTCCAATCCTGTGAAAGCAAAAAGTTTGAAAGAAGACAAAAGTATAGGGGCAAAACAGCAGCAAGAATCCAATCTTTGGACCCCCACCGCCTCCCACCTTCTTCCGATTTCCTTCTGAAAAGCTTTTGGTTTCTAATGGTTCAGACCTCCTTCCACCAGCTCAGCCTCACACCTTTCTGAAATGCAAGGGGGGGGGGGGGAGGGGTTGGGAATGTAACTCTTCCCTCTAAAACAAATGTTTGTAAATGTTACTTTTCGTGTAGCCCAAGCCAAACAATTTGCTACAGACATTGACTTCAGAGGAGGCTTATCTCTCAAGAACATACAACCTGAAAAAACAGTCATCTCATGCGATTCACACCAAAAAAAAAAAAAAAAAAAAGGCAATTACATCAGCACTGACATTTCACAAGGTAAAACGTGCCAAAAAGAAAATGTTACTTGTTTTTTTATTGTTTAGTTAAGAAACCACTTCCCTTCTCCTTTATAAAGGAGGAGGAGGAGAACAGTAAAGGTACTGGTAACTTGGCTAGATCTGCAAAGAGATAGTATTTCCAAAACATCCAAACTAGAAGATGTTTTCCCATTCTCTGCTGTCTGCTTTCGAAATCTGAAAAAGGTGCCTAAGATGTTTAATGTATGTGTTTATTCAACAGACAGAAAATGAGCTCCTCATTTGCAAGCAATGTCCTAACAGCTCGAAATTAAACAACCACAAAGATAACTTCTTTCCCTGTCTCCTCACTACCTTGGGGAAGCCACAGGCTAATGAGGCTTCTGAAACATCTCCAAGGGTTTGGGAACTTGGATGGGCTTTGTTCCCAGAAGTCCTGCAGACTCTAGGAGTCAAAGCTAGTCAAACAGGCATGACAGCAAGGATTCCAAAGTTCCAAATTTCACAAAAAGATTCTCATCTTTGCTAACAATTTAATTTCGAAATATCTCTTCCTATCTCTATGTCAAATTCCTCCAGCCCAAAGCCATACGTTGATTGGCAACAGGCACAGGTCACTAATGAAAGACAAAGCAGGCAGGAAGAGCAGGTGAGCTGCACGCTGGGACATGTTCTCCGTGTGGCTCCATCAGAAACAAACATTTGCTTAATTTAAATGCACACACATCAGCGAGGGAGACCAGAGCTATTTTATTTTTTTTTTTATTTTTTATTTTTTTTAAATTTTTTTTTTTTCAACGTTTATTTATTTTTGGGACAGAGAGAGACAGAGCATGAACGGGGGAGGGGCAGAGAGAGAGGGAGACACAGAATCGGAAACAGGCTCCAGGCTCCGAGCCATCAGCCCAGAGCCCGACGCGGGGCTCGAACTCACGGACCGCGAGATCGTGACCTGGCTGAAGTCGGACGCTTAACCGACTGCGCCACCCAGGCGCCCCCAGAGCTATTTTATAATAGCTTGATTAGGGAGTAACAAATCTTGATTAGGAAAAAACAAAGGTATACTGGAATACGAATCGTGGCAATCACGAACAAAAGGAAACAGAAGTCCAGGCAGGACTTTATCAGCCACTCAGGAGTATTTAAATCACCAGCTGTCAGCCGACAGTCTGCAGCTATTACTTGCATAATTAGGTTTTGCAGTGAGTTGCTGAGGCTTCCAGTGAGATCTGCAAAATGCTGTCAAAGCTCCCAAACAGCCTGGGAATACACTTCGGATGATCTCAGGGGTGGATGATACCATTGCGTCTGTCTGTCATTTAGCCATCCCACTCTCTTACCTCCTAGTCACTCACCAATCCCACCCGTCCTGCCTGAATCAGACATCACGGAAGGGAAGAGGAGAATAAAACAAATAGTCACTGTCTGTTTACTCTGTGTCTGGCACTATGTCTGCCTTGACTCTTTTATTATTATTATTACTATTATTATTTTATTTATTTTTGAGAGAGAGCACGCACGCACAGCAGAGAGAAAGGGAGACAGAGAATCTCAAACAGGCTCCAAGCTGTCAGCACAGAGCCCTACACGGGGTTCAAACCCAGCGACGGGGAGATCATGACCTGAGCCGAAATCAAGAGCCTAACACCTAACCAACTGAGCTACCAAGGTGCCACTGCATTAACTCTTTTAATGTCATCAAGTAGTTCTGTGACATTGAAGTGACTTCATGTTTTTACAAAAGTAAGGGGCTAAAAGTTGACTCTGCCTAACCTCACAGGTATTTGAACCCGGGTCTGTGATTTTTTTTTTTTTTTTTTTTTTTTTTTTTTTGGTATGTCATATGGCTTTTCTAATAGAAGAAAGAGTTGATCTTTGTATGGGGTGAATTCTCTCAGAACATTTTCACAGGTAACTTTCATCTTGCCATCATAAAATTTTATGAGCTAGGCAGAGAAGTTATCATTTTCCTTTTTTATCGAAGAAGAAATTGTCCAGATACCAAGTAGCTTCCCCACAGTGGCACCCCAAGGTATTGGAAGACCCTGACTCTTTTCACCCCGATCCAGGCTCTTTTAACTACATCATTCTGTCCTTTCCTCCTTTTTGTCATAAAGATATAAAAAGGCTGGCCATCATCTCTAGCAAAAATAATAATAATAAATTGATTGATTGATTAGATAGATAGAAAGATAGATAAATGAGAGAGATCTAGGTTTAAATGACCTTAAATAAACTTAAAAATTAAATAGAATTGCCTTCAGAATTCCTTCTGTCCTTTTCCTGAGTCATGTCCCATGCTGTGCCCAAATGCTCAGGCTCTTGCTTTCAGCTGCAGTCTAGAAGCTCCCTCCTTGGACAAAACTCCTCACTCTGAAGCAACCTTTCTCACATCAAGGCCCTCTTTCCTAGGTCTTAAGAAATTCATTTCACTGACAAAAAGGAACAGTTAACCAATCAGATAAGCTGACTCCCAGTGAAGTGAAAATGAATACCAGTGGTGATGTGATTTAGTCATCCCAGGTAAGTATACATTTTAACAGGGTTTCTCTAGAGGTAACCTCTCCCACAGGAGGAAATAAAGGCAGGGACCCAGGTCAGTAGGCCAGATTCTAGGGAGTAAGGATGGCTCTCCATGCCCCAAACCACACCCACAGAGGTACATACTCACATGTTTAGATGAGCCCTCAGGTTTCTCCTGAAACCCAATTTTTTTTAAAACTTTAAATCATTTTCATTGGTTTCCCCAAACCTTGGCCAGCTTCTCTAAACCTTTTTTGAACTGGCAGCTTTCCTCCTTAGGCATGTAGGTTTCAAGCAGTGCTAAGTAATGGACGATTACTCATACCTGAAAGATAAATAGTAAACAGGGATGAAGGTGTGCAGAGGGCATCGATGTCAGGCACTTGGTATAGGTGTGCCCTGAGAATCAGCTCCCTCATGAGTCACCACAAAACCAAGGAGAGGATTTATCTAATAGTCAGAGGCTGCCAGGATGAGTTAAAGAGATCATACAAGTATACAAAATGTGGAAAGGAATGCTGAAAAGCCTGGTAAACCCAAATCATTGTAGGACTACAACACTTCTGGGACCCTAGCATATAGAAAGAGCTGGTAAGGCAAAAAGCATGGTGTGCAAATTTGCTGATGGCACTTGTACATACAGTAGCCGAAAAAAGAATATGGGAACAGTATCAATGTCAAACAACAGTGAAGGGGATAGGAAATTATGATAAATCTGTATAAAGGCAAGTATAATATTTTGTCAAAACACTGGAAGGACACCAAAGTATTAGCAACAACCAAAAAAAAAAAAAAAAGATCGAATGATTTTCCACATACTCCATTCTTTATTTTCCACAAATAGATTTGTAATTGGGGAAAAATAAATTCTTTAGCATTGTGGCAGAAAGAGCATGAAGTAGGTTGAAAGTCAGAAGATCTGTGTTCTTCCTCCAATTCTGTCATGATTCATGTTCTGAAATTTGGCAAGATCTTGAACTTCTCTGAGCCTCATTTCTTCATTCATTCAGAAAACATTTATCTTGGGTCTGTTTCATGCAAATAAACTTGAGGATCCAGAGACAGTTATGAAGGAAGACAAACAAGACAAGGTCTTTGGGAATCGGAAGTCTAACTACAGAAGATGGAAAATATAAAGGGTATACATTAATGCTATAAGTATTCCCTCTGAGGTCTACAAAATATACTTTACAAACCTATGGCAAAAAGTCATAAGCTCTCCCTCCAGGGACTTTGGGGAGCATCACAAACAAGGTGGCATTTGGTGTGGATCTTGCCAGGAGGTGAGGAAGAACAGTATTCCAGACAGAGAAATAGTAGGTCCAATGCAGGAAGCATGAAACAGCCAGGCATGTTCGGAGATGACTGGGAAGGTCACGAAGTTGAAACAACAGGTGTGTGATGGAAAAGCAATATATGTAGCTCATCAGCTCTGATGCTCTGATGTCAAAATGAGGTGGGTTATGTGCCACAGGAAAGCAATGGGATTCTTCCATGGACAATGAGGAACCATCAAATCCTTTAGTGACAGCATCAGAAGTCATTTAAGAAAATTATTCTGCCAACAGTGTAGAGGGTAGGAAAGAAGGCAGAGATGAGGGCCAGGAAGCCAGTGGGGAGGCCGTTCCTTAATCCAGGAGACCAATCATAAAGCCAGGACCATGGCAACGGCATTCAGATGGATTCAAAAAGAACCCAATGACCAAAAGAGCAAGAAGAAGGGATGAAGAAGTGACTACTATTAAAACTTAGGTTTAGAAGAGTAAGCAAAAGTTTAGGAAAGAAAGCATTCGTGAAAAAGGTAGTAGAGAAAAATGTAAGGTGGATGTTTCTAGACTAAGCATCTGGGTGGGTTGGGGTGACCTTAATCAAGAGAGGAAGTACAGAAGGAGAAGCAAGTCTGGAAGACAAGAGAAACAAAAGAGATAGCTGAGCTAATATTCAGGTAGTACATACCTGGAAAAATATGTCTCAAGAGTTATGTATTTCCATTAATGTGAATTTGCTCCCAAAGCACTTCTATCAGCTTTCAGCTTTCAGTAGTCGTCAGCATTTTTTTCTATAAAAGCCACACTACTGTCATAGCTGTGGACCACATGGAGCCATAAATGCTTTATCCTTCTGCAAAAGCCTCCCAGAGCTGTATCATCACAAGAGTGAAGGCTCAGAAGTGAACAAGCCCAGCATAAAAGCGCATAATAACTAATCGTTATAAAACAACTCTTAGATGATTAAAAAGCATAAGTCTCATCACCTAAGAATGATTTCTGAATTATGGATGTCAATAAAAGCATTAAATTTGAATTTTGTACAATATAAACCCTCATAATTATGCTCCTTGATGAGTAATAATTCCATTTTCTTTTCACAAAATGAGAATATTAAAGTGAGAAATTTTTTAAAAAAATTTTTTAACGTTTATTTATTTTTGAGACAGAGAGAGAGACAGAGTGTGAACGGGGGAGGGGCAGAGAGGGAGGGAGACACGGAATCGGAAGCAGGCTCCAGGCTCTGAGCCATCAGCCCAGAGCCCAACGCGGGGCTCGAACTCACAGACCTGAGCTGAAGTCGGAGGCTTAACCCACTGAGCCACCCAGGCGCCCCCTAAAGTGAGAAATTTTAAAGAGCATTCTTACTCTGATCAACATGGTAGTGGAGGGATTAAAAATGTGGATTTCTTGACTCAGTGCCTTAATAATTACATTAAAATATGCACACTCATTCAACCAGAGATATTTTTCATTAGATCACAGGTTGGAGTTTTAGATTATTTTTTTTTATTTACTTATTTTTGAATGTTTTTATTTCTTTCTGAGAGACAGGGAGGGAGAGAGAGAGAGAGAGGGGGAGAGAGAGAGAGAGAGAGAGAGAGAGAGAGAGAGACAGGATGTGAGTGGGGAGGGGCAGAGAGAGAGGGAGACACAGCATCTGAAGCAGGCTCCAGGCTCCGAGCTGTCAGCACAGACCTTGAACTCCTGAACTGCAAGAACCTGAGCTGAAGTTGGCACTTAACCGACTGAGCCACCCAGGAGCCCCTCTGATTACTATTTCAAACTGAAAATAGTTATTTCAGATGAAAAACGTCCGTGCTTTTTTTTTGGTGCTCTTTACGTGTCTCACGTTTGACATTTGGTACCCTCTCATTTATATTACATATATTTGAAAGTAATTATCTAGGGGCGCCTGGGTGGCTCAGTCGGTTAAGTGTCCGACTTCAGCCCAGGTCGTGATCTCGCGGTCCGTGAGTTCTAGCCCCACGTCGGGCTCTGTGCTGACAGCTCAGAGCCTGGAGCCTGTTTCCGATTCTGTGTCTCCCTCTCTCTGACCCTCCCCAGTTCATGCTCTGTCTCTCCCTGTCTCAAAAATAAATAAATGTTAAAAATAAATAAATAAATAAATAATAAATAAATAAATAAATAAATAGAAAGTAATTATCTATAACTCATATGTATGGAAGAGTCATGAATTATTCTTTTCTAACATAAATAGAAAAAGAAAAATGTCCTTGAGTAGATCTTCAAAAACTATAAAACAGTAAAAAAAAAAAAAAAAAAAAAAAAAACACTAAGAAACCTGAAAGGGTATTTCCATCCTGTTTAGTTCTACATATTGGACAAAAAAAAATCTTTCTGGGGCACCTGGGTGGCTCAGTTGGTTAAGCATCCAACTTCAGCTCAGGTCATGATCTCACAGTTCATGATTTCCAGCCCCGCATCAGGCTCTATACTGACAGCCTAGAGCCTGCTTCAGGTTCTACGTCTCCTTTTCTCCCTGTCCCTACCCCACTCACACTCTGTCTTTCTCTCTCTCTTAAAAATAAACATTAAAAAATTTTTTAAAAAATCCTTCCACTTTTGGTTCCTTACATTTTACTTTCTTTCTTGTGTTACATGCCTTTTCTCTATATTCACTTCATTTCTTGCTGGAATGTATCTTTTTAAACTTCCTTTTTTTTTTTTTAAGTTTATTTATTTATGTTGAGAGAGAGAGAGAGAGAGAGAGCCAGCAGGGGAGGGGCAGAGAGATGGAGAGAGAGAACCCAAGCAGGCTCTGGGCTGTCAGCACAGAGCCCACCGTGGGGCTCAAACCCACAAAGTGTGAGATCACGACCTGAGCCAAAATCAAGAGTCTGACGTTCAACCGACCAAGTCACCGCGGCACCCCTTTTCAAACTTCCTTTGATGAAGATGTCTGCATTGCAAACTCTCTTAAACTTTGAATGTCTAAAAATATTCTTACTTTATTCTCATTTTGGATGATTCAATGAATGAGTAATGATCAAAGCATCAGTGTTTCCTTTTTTTAAATGTTTATTTACTTTTGACAGGGGGGAGAGGGAGGGGCAGAGAGAGAGGAAGACAGAGGAAATGGGCTCTGTGCTGACAGAGAGCCCGACGTGGGGCTTAGGCTCACAAACTGCGAGATCATAACCTTAGCCGAAGTCAGATGCTTAACCAACTGAGCCATCCAGGCGCCCTAAGGCAGCAGTGTTTCTATTCAAAGGGTGATTTGTTTCTAATTTGGTTCTTGGACAGAAAGAGACTTGCACCAAGTAAGTTTTGAAATGGCTTTCATGGAGGAGATCCCACAAGAAGGACAGCAGGCAAAAAGAACCAAGGCACAGGGAGCTCAGGTGAATGAGGCAGAGCGTCTCAGGCACAGCCAGCATTTTGGAGAAAAGCAAGATCTTCTAGATAAATCCATCGGGGAGGAGTCAGCACTTTCTATATTTAGGACAAGCACACCATGACCGTGATGACCATCTGTAGCAGGCACACAGTTAGCAGTCATGAAACCAGGTTGGCACGGGGTAACTATGTTTTGCACTACAGTTGAATGTAAACAGCACCGGAGCCCTATTTGAACCAATGATGGAAAATTTGCCCATACAAGACCAACTCATCGATTTTCAGTTTAAACTAGGTCTCTTTTGAGCAATTCAACATTTGCTCCTTCTTTTCCTCTTCCTTTCTCCCCAGGGATGATATCCTAGCATCAGAAGAGAGGCATGCAAGGCTAAGCCTCCAAGCCATGCTACTTTCTGCTGCTCTGGACAATCACGGCTGGTCTTTGGGCCTTGGTGTTCAGCCTGCACATCTGTGCCACACTCTTTTCTCTGGCAGCCAGGTCCACAGAGATCACACTGATTATTTTCTCAATGTTCAAAAACTACCCAGATCAGGTCCGGTCTTTGCAACTTCCCACCGACACGGGGAACTGCTCCTCTCTCTCCCTGCTCTGATTCAGAACACAATCTTTCTCTCCCCTAAGGTCCAGTTCTTGCTCGAAGAAGCCCAGTCTTCTTTTTGGAATCAGCTGGAAGCAGGACACTATTCAGCCATTTTGCATTGGCTTTGTGCATCTCCTGCTTTCCTTCATCAGTTATTCTCCCTCCCCAACCCCCATGCCCCAGAGCACAGAGACTCCCTGGACATTGGCAACCCAGTTCCCCTGGAGGTGACAGGACCTTCCATGGGTACTCAGGGGCAAGGAGCACTAAATGCTGAGATACCCAGCATTAGGGACCGTCACAAAACATCTGCACGACAAAGCTTGCACAGAAGTGATGGTGCCACTCTCTTTCCAGCTATGAGACAATCCAAGACTGCTTAAGACTTTCAAAATTCTTGCCAGACTCTTCAAGAGGGAACCCCTTCAAAGACAAGGCTGAGACAGAAATTGGTGCAAGACAACTGCAGGGGGAGGGGTGACTCAGAGACTGCTAACCGATTTAGAGAATTTCTATATGGAAACATGAAATCTTAAAGACCAGATGTGTTCTGGGGGAAAATGTATGCTTGCCACAACTGGAACATTATGCCCAAGAAGGGCCCTTTAATGGTATTTACTCATACGCGTTGTCTAATGCATAGTAACTTATAAGGCCTGCTTTGCTATGGACAGAGTTTTCATTTTGTTGTTAAATAGATTTAATTTGTACTTTCCTATACAAAACTCTCAAAAGAACAGAATCATTCTCCGTCATTCCATTCTTTTAAAACAATGACATATAATTTGAAAAATACCAGCAATAGGAAATAATGGCTTTGACTTCTCGACAGTCAGGTGTTCTTGAATGTAGCCTTTCAGAGCTCAATGTGCATTTCTTTTGGAGGAATACACTGGACACCTATTATGATTATTGTTATTAATAATTTGCCTAGCCGTCCCCACAGCACTCACATATGTCTGGAAACTGCTTATGTCATTCCTGTTTACTGTTCATGCAGCCATTTTGAAGATGGGCCAGGCCAGAGCTGAGCCTGTCTGGGCCAACCAGTCCTCACCCCAGGGACTTTCAGGCTTCGATAGGAGGAAGGGAATGGGAGTCACTCATTTCTAGAGAAGCTGAAAAAGAAAGCCACCCATAGCAGTAATTTCTGACTTTGGTTGCACATTCCCAAAAGAACTTTTTAAAAAATTGCCAATTTCTAGACTCCAGTCTAGACCCATTGAATCAGAACTTCTGGCAGTAAGGCTCAGCACTAATATTTCTCCAAAACTATTTAATTTTGAATAATTTCATTACTACTGGAAAGTTTAAAGAATTATACAGTGAATACTAATATACCCCTTCACTTAGATTACATTAATTATTAATATTCAGAATGAATGAGTTTTTAAAAACTCCCCAGCTGATACTAATATACAGAAATGAGATCACCCCCCCACCCCCGCCCAGCGATCTGTAATTGCGAAGAATCCAACTACAAAAAAGGACAGTAGAAAATGAAGCAGATACGCCAAGAAGGAAAAAGAGTTTAAAACAAGAGAGTCCTGGTAATGCTCAGAATTTTGTATTTCATGCCCTGGGTTCCACGAGATACCCTAGTATCTTTATAATAAAATCACCTTTGGGACTTAAAGTAGTATGATTTAGGAGCTTGTTCAGTGGAATCAAAAAATTCAAGAATAATATGCAAAGGCAGTATGATTCTACAGACTCGCCCCTAACTAAAAATGAAACCAGAGTTTATTGACTTGAGAGATCAAATACATTTAAAACACATACATGCATGCACGCACGCACGCACGCACACATGCACTTAAGTCATGCATTCCCGAGATAATGGAATCACAGATTATGCCACATGCTAACCTAGGGTTCTGTGGAAGAACCCACTGGTGTTCTAAAGCAGATTGTTTTTCCACTGGTGAATTAAGTCCCGTCTTGTACAACGCAGACACAGTACCAAAGGGGGGGAAGGGGGTGGTGGCTGTGGGAGCACCCTGCCCCAATGGTGGGAACTAAGTATTCTATCAGTGAGGTGGTTCAGAACCACCAGAACATGCTGATAATAAAAGGGAGATTGAATTTTAGTTGGTTCTATTATTTTTTTAAGACACAGTTAGAAATATTATTCTCCATAGATATTGCAACCCATTATCTCCTGGACCCAGAACCACTTCCACCCCAGACCCTGTGCCTCTGCTCCCTGGTCCAATTTTAAATATTTATTTACTTTTGAGAGAGACAGAGAGTGCAAGCAGGGGAGGGGCAGAGAGAGAGGGAGACAGAGGATCCAAAGTGGGCTCTGCGCTGACAGCAGAGAGCCTGATGTGGGACTCGAACCCACGAATCGCGAGATTCACGAGCTGAGCCAAAGTCAGAGGTTCAACTGACTGAGCTACCCAGGTGCCCCATTCGTGATCACGTTTTAGAAAGACCAAGCTGTCACCAGGCTTGGAGCTGTTCCTCCGCCCCCCACCCCCCCCCCCCAATCTCAATACATTTGAATAAGAGTTGTGGTTTGTATTACAGATGTTCATTCATTTTGCAAAAAAAAAAAAAAAAAAAAAAACAAGGATGTTGTAACTGTATATCATGCAAATACAGGGTTTGGACTAGTGCCATTTTAGGATACTAGCCCTACAGGCATAACGTACAAGTTTTGCAGTCTTTTAAGGCTAATTATCTGCCCTGCAATGTACTTGAAATCATTTCTCTGAGCTACAAATAAGTTGATGTTTCCAAACTAGAAGAATAAAAACAAACTCTGAAAGAGATTTAACGCAGTTAACCAGAGATAGTGTGAGATGAAGTCAAGCCTCACTCTTTCATCTGTGTGTTTACTGTAGAAACACACACTTTGTCAAAATTCAACGGATAGGAGTTTTTAAGCAAAACTAAACTCTCAAAATTCACATTCAAGAAATAGCGATAAAGAATCCTTCTGAAAAAGGCAGGAAGAGCTAAGCAGCCACCACAGTAATTTACAGCAGGATGTGAAAGTCAATGGAAACAGAGGGGTTTGGGCATCCCCTGCCCACTGTGGAGATTGACGCAATGCAGAAGAGCTTATGAGCTGAGAGAAATGTTCCCAAAGTTTACAGGCCTCCTGAGAAAGTCTGATCTGAGGAAAGTAAGATTCAGGATCAAATTCTCAATGCCATAGGTTAGTCGTTGGAAGTGCAGGATCTTTTTTGTAAAAAGTGTAAAAATACTCCTGTTTTCAGAGAGACTTTGAAAGCTGGTGATATCCAGTAATAAGTGAAATTATAGAGAAAACATCACAAAGGTTGATGAGGGGAAATAATGATTTAATAAATAGTGAATTCGCTTCTCTTATTTGCACTTAATCATTTTGAGGCCATTAGAAAACAAAATGATGTCTTCAAAGAATCCAATTTCCTGGACTCTGATACTTGGATGGAATCCGAGGAGCAGAGGGTAATAAAAACAAAATATTTTCTTACTGGACTGGAGCTCTAAATGAATTATGTCAAGTGCCTTCAAATGATCAAATTCCTTTTTAATACTTATTCACTGTGTATGTTATTAATTAAATCCCAAATGACAAAGCCTCTAAAGTGTAGAATCATAATGTATGGCTCATCTCTGAAATCCTCTCCGAAGGAAGTCACTGGAGGGAGAAGGGGGACGTGGGAGTACTCACTGTGGCTAGCCAACAGCAAAGTCACCGGCACATTTGCCCCACTCCGTGGCAGCTGAAGACACAGGTGTCAATGGCTCTCCTCCGTTGTATCTGGCAACAAATCAGCAGGCTCCTGTACCTCTGACCAGTCAATTTAGCCCCGAATGGCGGATACTCAAGCTGAGGCATTCAGGCTGGGCCCTGCCCTAGTGCCAGCCCCAAATACAGGGGCCCCACAGCCTGACAGACGAGTCCTGCATAGGAGTAGCTCCTGCAGTGGGAGGGGCACAGTACCGGAGAATGGATGAGTCACACACTAGATGATACACTCACAGACTCTCACAATAAGCAAAGGCTTCCCTTTTTGGCAATGGATCCAGGACTACAGTGGTGGCTCAGGATCCTTCGTTCTTGACTATAGCTATTGACATCCTTACGGATCTGCCTCAGCCTGAAAATGGGGAATGGAAAACACAAGTATCTATGCCTGGAGCTCTGTCTTTGGCTGACTTTCTGGTCACTAGGGTTATGGGACTATGGGTCTCTGCTTGTTTCTCGTTGTCCCTAGATCCAGGCACAAGGTAGCACTGCAGTTCCTAACCTCTCTGTGGGTCGATGGGGTCATGCATGTTTTTGGCCATGGTGACCAGCAATTCAAAATGGTAGCCTGCGTCACTGAATGACTGTGAAAAGCAGAGGGCTTTGCTGACCTCTGATGGGCATGAGCAAAAGTTACTCCTCATTGTTCTTAGTCACTGAAATTTGGGAGTCATCTGTTACCTCAGCATAACCCAGCTTCTATTCACTGACACAAGGACCAAGGTATTTGGAAGCCAACATGGGCAGTGATGTATCTTTCTAACTTCAAAACACTCTAATTTTTTTCTCTTTTTCAGCATTCATGGGCTTTCTAGCTCTCCCAAGCTTGTGTTTCAAAAACCACACTTATGTTTATTTACGGAGTGGCATTTTTCAAAACCCTAAGAAGTTCTTATAGTGTTGTGGAGACATCCCTTATTTTTAATCCCAGCAGCAAAGTCACCGGCACATTTGCCCCATGTTTGCTTCCTGGCTAGTTCTTGATCTTCTAGGGCATGGCAAGAGATTTGAGAATCCCCTTTGAGGCTGAAATCCACTCGAGTCCACCCATTGAATGGGAAAATCCAGCATTTTTGTTGTGTATATACAATGTGCCCAATGTGCCATATAGTGGTGGATATATTGCCTTACGTGAATATGACCCTTGATGTCTCAGGGCTCATGGTCTGGTTTGGAAGAGAAGAGACCTACACGTGAAAGTGGACAAGGCCTTCTCTGCTGAGAGCTGAAGCAGTTAGTCCAGTGCAGGGGAAAGTTGATGGAGGCTGGGGGTCAGGGCCGCTTCCTGGAGCATGCAGGGCTGGGCCAGGGCACATCCATTTATATGGATGAGCAGAGTTTGGGCAGCAGGAAAGAATGAGGCTTGTTCATAGTTCATTTGCTCAGCAAACTTTTATTGAGCCCCTACTAGAGACCAGGAATGTAAAGGCTGGAAGTGTTCCCAGAGATCATCCAAGCCCAACCTCACACTGCACACTGAGAAACCAACTCGGCTCTTCCTACCTGGAGCTCTTACCTTTTTAAAAGGTAAGTCCTGGCCTTAACTAAATAAAGCAGCGCTCACAAGCATGCCTCCAGCCTCATCACTAGTCACGCCCTGCCTCACGTGTTGCACGCTGGTAATGCCTTACTGTTTTCATCATGTTTCAAGGGTCCAGGCCTCTGGGCATACTGTGTCCTATGCCTAGGACAACTTACCCACTTCTGTTCGCTGGCTAACTCCTTGTCCCGAGTGAGGATCCAAACTCACTGTCTCTTTCTTGAGCAAGTCTCCTCCAGAGCCTGAGGTGAAATGAGTACGTTTCCTTCTGCGTGTACATCTTTATGGCTAATTTTGCGATGGCGGAATCTGAACCTTCCCCTCTGAAGTCACCTTCATCAGAGTTGCAACCTAGCCTGTCTTGTTCATCTTGCTCCAGCTGCCAAATTGGTTCACATCCCTTTTCCTTCTATTAGCCTCTTCTGCAGCCTGAAAGGCATCCGGCTATCCCCACCCACAGCTTCACTTGGATGACTCACTCCTCACTCTCATCCCCAGTCTCCTCCACTGCTGGACCTTCCAGGACCAACTAGCCCGGCCCGGTTCCCTGCTTCACACCGCCGTGATCCGTGGCACACAGGACCGGCACCACCTCATCATTTAGGTTTCAGTTCAAATATCATCTCCTTGGAGAAGCACTCCCCGATTTGGCGGTCATTATTGACCTGTACAAGGCCGTTCTGTCCTTTTCCTTGCCCAAAACCCACATCTGATGACTCATGATTATTTTGAATCAACTGTGCCAATACGGGTCCCCTTTGCTAGTCACCGAATCAAATGTGGGCAGGTGACTGTGTTCAGTGAGTTTCAGGGGAAAGTCCACTGGAAGATGACAGAGTTCTAGGAAGAAGTTTCTCCTGATAAAATGAGGGAGCTACTGTAGGAGGAAAAAAAGCTATCTTTTCTCCTTTCCTCCACCTCCTTCTCTCTCTGGTTTTGGGAGCCATAAGAAGATGTGATGTCTGCAGCTATGGCAGTCATCTTGAAAACACGAGGCTGAAGAAAATGAGGAAAATACCAACATGCTAAGGAGTGGAAATGAATGGAAAAAAGCCTTGACCCTTAATGACTCCACTAAATTACTGAAATCAATAGCATCTGCCTTTTTTAAATAGTTAAGGCTCCTAAGTCTTATGCCACTGTTAGGTTTTCTATCACTCATAGCCAAAGTAGTTTAACTGATACTCCAAACTCCCTATCTTAAGTAGCACCCCAATCATTCTCTATTATATTCCATTTATTTTCCTAGTATATATCACTAGTCAAAATTATCGTGCTTATTGGGATGCTATGGGTTAATTGTCTTCCCCCACTAGAAGGTAAGGACCCTGGGGGCAGGAACCTTGTCAATTTTATCACTGCTATATTTCCGGCACCTAGAATGGTGCCTGGCACTTTGTAGGAGCTCAAAAAATATGTGTTACCCAAGTGATTAGATGAATACCTCCGGGGACAACTCTGTTTCTTCTCTGTCTCTTATAGTAGACTGTGAGCTCCTTTAGATCAGAAATCCAGATTGATTGATTGATTGATTTATAATACATTTTTTCTATTTTTATGTTTTGAGAGAGAGAGAGCATGAGTGGGGGAGAGGGGCAGAAGGAGGGGGAGGGAGGGAGGGAGAGAGAGAGAGAGAGAGAGAGAGAGAGAGAGAGAGAGAGAATCTTAAGCAGGTTTCATGTTCAGGATGGAACCCAGCGTCGGGCTTGATCCCACAGCCCTGGGATCATGATCTGAGCTGAAATCAAGAGGCAGATACTGAACCAACGGAGCTACTCAGGCACCCCAGATTCTATTTTTTTCCCCCAAAACAGACTGCTTGAAATACAGCAGGTAATTAATAAACATTTAACGAATAGTGACATGTACTCTCTAGACCCTTCTTAGTAACCACACTCCAGTTAGGATACAACTGGTGAGTTTCCAATATGGGACACCTTGGTAAAGGAAATCTGGACTATTGTTTCATGATAGCTAATCTTACAAGAAAATTTTATGATAACGTCTTAACCCGGCAAAATATCTTAGGGATTGGCCTCGTAGACCAAACTTCCAGATGAAATACTTCCAATAATGAAGAGCAGATCACCTGAGGAACCAGTGCTCACTGTGACATTTCAATTACATTATTCCCCGAGTGAGCTCAAATAGGCTTCTTTGCAACTGACAGCTATTGACAACTGTCACGCTGTTATCTATTTATGTTGTCTGTGAAACCCAACCCCAAAAGAAATGCCTTTTCCATGTCTGCACACAAGCAGATGAACCTGGCATGGATAAAACTGTCATATGTCACTGACTCTAAGATGCCACCGATTCTAAGATTCCCATTATTTTATGACCCACTAAGAAAAAGCAAAGCTGATGATGAAACTCTAAACAATGATATAAGTCTATGGAAGTGTCAGCTGAGAGAAGGAGGCAAAACTGAAAAAGAGCAAAGACCTTTATTTGTGGCCTCAGAACTGCACTTGGGGGAGCACAGATTCCAGAGTAACCGGAAAAGTGCGCCACTCTTGTGGGAAAAGGAAGGGGGGGTTATGAGAGAGAAGGATAGGGTAATTATACGGGTTAAATACAGAAAGGGGAAAAAATTAATTTGGTTCCAGCCAGTTGACCCACTTTTGATTACTGTGTTATTATTTTATTGGTGCCATCAAACAAAACTGTCCCTGGCATGTATTAATTAAATGTACTGTCCTCATATGATCACAGCACCAGTTGTTTGTTGAAACTTTATGAGCAACTGCTTGTGGAACAGGTGCTGCTTCCGGCCTAGTTCAAGAGTCCATTGGTCGGAAAGGAAGATGGGGTTTCAAAATGGAGTCTCTCCTGTCCTGAAACTCTATACAATCCCATAATACCCCCTTTCAATGAAGATTTTTTCTTAGAAAACGATCAGAGATCAACATTGTTCCCTCCTGGCCAGAGTCTGTTCTGTTCTGGACCTTAGGTAAGAAGCCTGTTTCATCTCTCCTTACCCACTCAGTCTTGGTCTTGAAAACAGCTCAGTTTTGTGAAACAGTTTGTCTCATTTTAGGAGGTGGTCCCGCAGGTAGGCTCCCAAAGTTAGGCCTTTCCTGTACAAGTAATCAGGTAACTAACAAGAGGCATTTCTCTGGAAACAAAAGAAAAACAAAGTTTAATGCTTGGAGCAAATGATAAAACCCAGTGTCTGAGTCGTGAGCACCGCCAGTAGGAGATTTCTAGTGTTGGGCTTGGAGCATCTTCAGATGCAGTGAGGGCTGTCACTGTGGTCTGACAGGCATGCCTGGTCTTCAGTTTGAATGTCTCTGGTGATCTTTTGTATAAACATGGGCCGTTTGGGCAATTTCTCTGAAGTTTACCTCAAGTCACCTAGCTTCTGTTTGCAGAGCTTCTGGAAAGAGGGAAGTTTCCATTCTCAATGATTCCAACTCAAAAGAATGGGAGAAAATTGGAGACCTTAGCTTGGAGAGTCATAACCAGATATTTGAGGAAACCAAAGAATTCAGGATCCAGCCCAGTTTTAGAGGCAAACAACAAAACCCTCAAAGACGATCAAAACCAGAATCTAACATCCATAAAGGTGTGTTACTGAAACATGATTTTTCTCTCTAAAATCACCCTCATTACTACCAAAGATAGCCAAAATAAGACTACTTTGTTTGTAAGTCTGGTTTCAACAAACTTGGCCTGATTATTTACTTAAGCACAGCAAGAATAGTGATTGACCATATAGGTTCTTCTAAATTGGCTTTGCTAGAACTTTTCATAAAGAATTTCAGATTGAACTTTGAACAGCCTCTCAAGGATAGTAAGTCAAGCCAAATATTTGCCATCAGACTCACCTGCAATACCTATAGATTTGGGTGACTCTTCCCAAGGTCCCCCCAAATATCTTGAGGTTCTTGGGCCTGCCAGGAAGTGACCTTCTTTACTTATCTGGTGAGACTCCCAGAAACCCTATAGGCAAAGTATCAGGCAGATTTTTTGAAGGGGTTCTATGGGCTTCATGCTTCATAAAGTCAACCTTAGTTCCTTTAAACTGTATGGTCATATCTGAGTCTATGCATGCCTCTCTCAAATATGACATTCCAGGAGTACCTGGGTGGCTCAGTCGGTTGAGCATCTGACTTCGGCTCAGATCATGATCTCATGGGTGGTGAGTTCAAGCCCGTGTTAGGCTCTGTTCTGACAGCTCAGAGCCTGGAGCCTGCTTTGGGTTCTGTCTTCCTCTCTCTCTGCCCCTCCCCCACTCATGCTTTGTCTTTCTCTCTCTCTCTCAAAAATAAATATTAAACAAAAAAATTTTTAATGACAGTCCAAAGTCTTGGTAAGATGATCAATGTTGCTAATGGAGTCATGTTACAAGGAGAACAGATTCTTTACTTTTCTTCCAAGATTTTATTTAAATACAAGTTAGTTAACATACAATGTAGCATTTGTTTTAGGAGTAGAATTTAGTGATTCATCACTTACATCTAACATCCAGTGCTCATCCCAACAAATGCCCGCCTTAATGCCCATCACCCATTTAGCACCTCTCCTCCAGCAGCCCTCAGTTTGTTCTCTGTATTTAAGAGGCTCTCATGGTTTGCTTCCCTCTCTGTTCTTATCTTATTTGATTTTTTCCTTTCCTTCACCTGTGTTCATCTGTTTTGTTTCTTAAAATCCATGTATGAGTGAAATCATATATTTGTCTTTCTCCGAGTGACTTCTTTCACTTAGCATAATATATCTAGTTCCATTCACGTCATTGCAAATGGCAAGATTTCATTCTTTTTGATTGCCAAGTAATACTTCATTGTGTGTGTGTGTGTGTGTGTGTGTGTGTGTGCGTGTGTGTGTGTGTATATATATATATATATCACATCTTCTTTATCCATTCATCAGTCAGTGGACATTTGGGCTCTTTCCATAGTTTGGCTATTGCTGATAATGCTGCCCCTTTGAATCAGTATTTTTTTATCCTTTGGGTAAATACCTAGTAGTGCAACTGCTGGGTTAACACAGTTAGATAAAGAAGAGAAGAGGGAAAAAAAACTAATTTGGGGCTGTCCAGTTGGCTCCCTTCTGATTACTATCTCATTGTTATATATGGTAGCTCTATCTTTCATTATCACGTACGGTAGCTCTATCTTTAACTTTCTGAGGAAACTCCAAACTGTTTTCCAGAGTGGCTGCACCAGTTTGCATTCCCACCATCAGTGAAGAGAACAGATTCTTACTGAACTTATGCAAATAATTATAACTGCCCTGAAAGTAAGAATACTCACTGAGTTTTCAAATCCTAGAGGGATCAGGTAGGGAGAAAAAGAGACATGTCTTATGTTTGTTTACAAAGGAATATTTTTACCAAATTTCTGTAAGTCGTAGATAGCTTAAGAGAAAATATTTGCTAAAATCTAGAAGAGCAAACGTTAGGGAACGAGTAAGGTTTCAAGCAAAAGTCACAGAAATTATAACTATGCTCCTCAGTCCATTCAGCCCCTGTCATTAATTCTTGTTCTGTCGGAATCTAGTTGTACCACTAGTTTCAGAAATTCTCCATTTAGTTTTCTGATCTTAAAGGTATTAGAAGCCTGTATTTGTCCAAAGTTTTTTCCAAGAATCTCCTTGAAAACGGAACACCTTTGCAAGAGCATCAGGGTAAGACAGTAACTGCAAATGACAAAAGACTCAAAAATGGTCATGGTTACAGATCCAATGAGAGTTCACTGTAATGCAAATGAGAAGGAAATATGGTAATTTCTGTGACACACAACACTTCAATAATTAGAATTAACAAGTGGTAACATTATACCAAATATATCAAAAATTTAGGAATTTCATGTAATTTCTAGAACAGTGATATTAATAGCATCCACCTATACAGTATAATCTAAAAAGGTTTATCTTCATTTATCTGACAATGCTTTCCATGTAATTTAACATACCAAATAAATAAGCCTAATTAGTTAAAAAGACTTCATTTAGAACTTGAATTTGGGGAATTTTGTTAAAAATATCAGAAGATTTTAAAGCACATGCCTAAATAGGATCACAGATCAATGCAAAACTTAATACTTAATTATCCATCTAGCCAAGGTGACAATGGAAAATTCTAAAGGCAAGGGGCTCCTGGGTGGCTCAGTTGGTTAAGCGTCTGACTTTGGCTCAGGTCATGATCTCATGGTTCATGAGTTTGACCCCCACATCGGGTTCTACTCTGACAGCTCAGAGCCTGGAGCCTGCTTCGAATTCTGTGTCTCCCTCTCTCTCTGCCCCTCCCCGACTTGTGCTCTGTCTCTCTCTGTTTCTCAAAAATAAATCAACATTAAAAAAAAAAAACAAAACTTTTTTTTACAAAAAGCAAATTCTAAAGGCAAATACTGAAGGTCACATAGTTGTTAGTAAAACTTCACTTTTTATTTTTATTTTTTTGAGAGATAAATAGAGAGCAAATTGGGGAGAAGCAGAGAGAGGGAGTCAGAAGCCCAAGCAGGCTCCGCACCATCAGCACAGAGTCTGATACAGGGCTCCAACTCATGAACACAAGATCATGACCTGATTAGAAGTCAATAGTCAGACACTTAACTGGCTGAGCCACATAGGCGCCCCAAAACTTCTTTTAGTATTAAGATTCAGTTTTCATTCCCAAAGACCTGATCAAGACAAAACACGGTAACTTTGTTTTTCTAGGCAGGTTACATTAAAAATGAAGAAAAATCTGTGTTAGCAATTTCTTACTAAGGGCAGACCAATAATCTAAGAAAACTTTGTCATTCTAACAGAGAAAAATGAAATTTTAGTCTTGCACCACTGTACTTTTGATATCAAGAAAACCAAAACAGCTCCTTCATTACAATCTTCGTCAGTGATAACCATGCATAAAATTCTTTCCCAAAGATGCCTTTTCAACGAACTTTCTACAACTTTTTTTTTTTTTTTTCCCATTCAGATTTTGTCTGTGTGTTTCCTCTTAAAACAACCAGCCTCACTTTAGGATAAAATTACTCTTTTCCCTCAGCAAAAAACGCATCTCCATTGCTCCTACTTTTCTTACCAAAAAGTACACATCTTATTCTCTCTCCATACAAAGATGGTTCTCTCATCATTTCTAGTAGTTTTATTATATTTTTTAGAATTTTTAACTCTTATAAACCTTAATTACTAACAAAAGCTAAGAAGTAAGCAATTGTGAACTGTTATACCAGCCTTCTTTCTATTGGCAAATTTATGAATACATTTCACAATTTTTAGAAACAAAGGCCTTCTTATAGTACATTTCTCAACATGGCAGAAAACATGCTTATGAATTGAGTTTCTCTGTAATAGGAAGTGAAAAGGAGATAAACCCATGGTTAGGAATGTTGCAGTATTTCATCATCTTTGGAAATAACCTAAATATTTAAGGATTATCCATCACGCAATTTAACCTGGCAAAACTAAGCTTTTAAAGTTACCAAAACATTATTTGGAGAAACTTTTAAGCAGCACAAAAGTTGCTGAAAAATTGTTATAAACTTTTATCTTACTTATATGTATCTAATTCATTTATTCTCTGTAATTATTCTCAGATTAGTTAGGAAAATTTCATGAGACATTAAACAGTTAACCATCACCTGTAAGTTATCTTTCTTGCTGACAAATTCTGTAACAGAGATAACATGAGCTTGTTTGACTTTGGGTAAACCTAAGTAGAATAAAAAGTAATGTGGGAAACAAAGGCAAAAGAAAAAAATTAAATTTCCTTGCAATTTACATCCCGACAAGTCCTTGAGACAGGCAGAGTGGACCCTCCTCTAGAAGTTCAGCTGCCTCCATGAGGAACTTTGTTAAGGGCAAAAGGCAATCTTAGCCTGATCCCCCAGGATTCTCTGAGTCTACTTTATTATTATTTTTTTAAGTTTATTTATTTTGAGAGAGAGAGAAGGAGAAAGAGAGTGAGCAGGGGTGGGGCAGAGAGAAGGGCAGACAGAATCCCAGGTAGGCTCTGTGCTGTCAGCTCAGAGCCCATTGTGGAGCTTGATCTTAGGAATCTTGAGATCATGACCTGAGCCAAAATCAAGAGTCAGACACTTAACCGACTGAGCCACCAGGCACCCCATAGTCTACTTTATTTTTTATTTTTTTTTTTTAAATTTTTTTTTTCAACGTTTATTTATTTTTGGGACAGAGAGAGACAGAGCATGAACGGGGGAGGAGCAGAGAGAGAGGGAGACACAGAATCAGAAACAGGTTCCAGGCTCTGAGCCATCAGCCCAGAGCCCGATGCGGGGCTCGAACTCACGGACCGCGAGATCGTGACCTGGCTGAAGTCGGACGCTTAACCGACTGCGCCACCCAGGCGCCCCATAGTCTACTTTAAACATATAGAAATTCCTTTGGAAACTGCCTTTATCTCAAACCCCCAATCTGTATGTTGGCAGACATACTCCAAGCATATGGCCCCCTGATATACATCTGAAGGGCCTCATGACTGAGGTTTTGCTAAACAGTAACAAACGACCCTTTCCTAACAATAGCTAGCCGCCTCAGGGCCCTGGAAACCTTGTTTCCAAAATATCTTGGAGGTTTATGCCATCCCTAACCCCCTCCCAACTTGAAGGTACATAATCAGTCGCCTGTCACAACCCCAGTGCAGCATTCTCTGCCCGAGGGTCCTGTCCATGTGCTTTAATAAAACCATCTTTTTGTACAGAAGACTTCTCAAGAATTCTTTCTTGGCCGGCAGCTCTGAACCCCAACATTTCCACGTGAAAAAGTATTATAATGCTGACAACTCTAAAAACACGCCAGTGTCAATTCAACCAACAAACTTCAATTCGCTTTTATTTATTAAAGGTTAATCCAGATCACGTGAATTTGAAACTCACTTGGGTTGGTCTCTATTCTAATTTTGAGAATTTAATTTATACAAGTGCTTAACTTTCTGTAAGCTAATTAACAGAGCTCTTTTACAAGCTAATTTTGGCAATACCATCCAGAGGTAGGAAGTAGCGCACATCCACATACAGACAGACAGAAGCAGAAAGCTTATAGCTATTTTGTCACCTTTTTAGCCATGAGACCAGGACAATGATGCAGAACTCACTAGTTTGTTTATAAAACAACAGTTGGATCCAAACTATTTTTCTGGCAGACAGAATAACTTAATATTACCTGTTCAGATGGCTAAAGCTTTTTTTTTTTCTGCTAATATCTGTGGAGAAGACACTTAGGTTGTGTATTATCCTTGACAAGTAACCTTATAGAAGCTGTGGGCTAATTGGGGCAGGGATGCTGTATTTTTAAAAGGTCTCTTTTCTCCCTTTTGTATTTTTTTTTTTTTTCTTCAGTGTTAGGACTAGGGGATGATCTAGGTAAGGGTTCCCAGAGGGGTTACAAGACTTTTGAGGCAAGTGGGGGAGGTTTGGGATTGGTGAAAAGTATAGGTTGAAGGCCTTTGAATTATTTCTGGGATTGTATCTCTACTTTTGCCAAGATTTGTAAGACAAGGGCATTTTTAATCTTTTGAGGAATTGAGTTGCAATTTAAATAATACCATAAGTTGATCTATTCATCTGACTACATTATAATCAATTTCTTTTTTTCCCTCTAAGTACATAGTTCTAATTTTAATTTAGGGGAGAAGGCTTTTAAAAATTTCTACTGGGGCTCCTGGGTGGCGCTCAGTCGGTTAACCGTTGGACTTCGGTTCAGGTCATGATCCCATGGTTGGTGGGTTTGAGCCCCACATCAGGCTCTGTGTTGACAGTTCGGAGCCTGGAGCCTGCTTTGGATTCTGTGTCTCCCTCTCTCTCCCTCTGTCCCTCCCCCGCTTGCCCTCTCTCTCAAAAATAAATAAACATTAAAAAAAATTTCTATCAGGCTCTGGATATCAGCTTCCAATGACTACAGAGCTTTTTTTTTTTTTTTTTTTTTTTAATTCTTGTTGATTTTCAGTCAAAACAAACAGTAAATATTTCAGTATTTGAATATGACAGTATTCAGTAAATAAGTACCCACTGTCTGGAAGACAGGTTGCCAAAGAGGGTGCAAAGAGTAGTACCTTCCCAAGATCCAGAATCACCCCCAAAAATAGCCAGAAGAAAGAACTGACAACCTGCATGTTCAGGCAGGCAGACAAAATGAGACAAGTAGGAAGGCCACTTGTCTTCTCGACGTTATTTCTCGAGCCCACAGGGTCTCGAGTGCCTTTGATGTGGTTTGAAGTTTGGGTCCATGAGCCAATGGCCAAGAAAGAATGCTTGAGACCTTTTCGGTGCAAAAAGGTGGTTTTATTAAAGCACAGGGACAGGACCCCTGGGCAGAAAGAGCTGCACTGGGATTGTGAGAAGCAATTGACTATATACTTGGGAGTTGGGACAGGTAAAGACAAAGGAAGTTCCCTGTAGGATTTTCATGTGCTACAGAAGAATCCCTGGATCCTGGAGGCCTAGCCATTGTCAAGGTAAGGTTGTTTTTCCCTTTAGCAAGGCACTAACGTTAAAATAATTGGGAGTTCCTGGAGGAATGTCATAGTCTGCGTGCCTCAAGTATTTGTCAATGGGCTGCAGGTTGTAAGGAAGTGTAGTTTTATCTACATGTCCTTTTTTGTCTCTTTGTTCTCCGCATCATTCCCTCCAGAACAGTTTTGACCCTTAAGTGTTTAAGGTTGCCAAAGGTGGAAGGTCTTTTCTGTAACTTCTTCCTGCTGGATACGGCATAGAGATGTCTCTACCTATGGGTCAACATTGGTGTGTTGTGGAATTTACATATAGGAGTTAGCGAAGGCAGAGGCAGCCAACCCAAGGTAGACGACATATACGAACCTCCTCAAGTAGAAAGGATGATCTGTCAGCTAGAAGTTATGACAGTGAAGGAGTCTTGTCACCAGGCAGGGAGACAGCAGAAAAGACAATGAAATAAGGTTACTATTATTAAGAGAAAGAGACCCTGAATAAATGACCTTTGACAGTTAGCCAAAATTTTCCTCCAGTCCATGAGCTTAACAATCACTAAAGGAAAGAGGGAGATCGTGTAAAGCACCAATTTCAGTATCCATGTCTTTTAGCAATCCTGTTACATTTTTGTGTTATCTGGGATACATACACCCTTCTGTTTTTTAGGATAGCACATTTTCCACCTTGTGCAGCAGTTAAAACACGTAATGCTACTTTGAGAGGCCTTTGAGGCCTTAATGGTGTTAGCCATCAGATACCCTGTTTGGTTTAGCAAGCAATCAGGTAATTAACAAGAGGCACTTTTATAGAAACAAAATAAAAAATATATAGGTTAATAGTTGGAGCAAATTATATAAACCCAGTGTTTGGGTCTCAAATGCTACCAGTGAGAAGATTTCTAGATGTCAGGCTTGAAGCATCCTTGTTTGGAGTGGGAACAGGCAGCGGGAATCAGAAGGGCTTTTCTGTTTTGTAATTCAAATGTTTCTGGTGATCCTTTTGAATGGCCCATTGTAAGAAGGAATTGTCAGTATAAACAGGGGAAAGGAGAATGAAAAAGAAAGGTACAGCTGGTGAGGGAGCCAAAGGCAAGCCTGGAGTAAAGCACAAGCTAACAACCCAACTGGTAAACACCCCCAGGTGGGATATGTGTGCATTCCTCAGGCACTCCTGGCTACCCAAGAACAGAGGAAAGGGAAAAACAAATGGTTAACTGATGGAGATCACGTTCATGCCTCATGCCGGACAGGAGTCTCCATCAGTTTACAAATGTCTTAGTGAATTACAAGGAAAAGGCAATCTCCAGAAACCTACAGACTCAGTTTCCTGGAGCCCTAACAGCACCGTCCCCTCCACAGTGATGTGGGGAACAAAGGCTAAAGAAAATGTAGATAGGTGAAATTAAATCTCTTTATAACCTGCAGCCCATTGACAAATAACTTGAGGCTGGCAGAGTAAAATGTTTCTCCAGGAACTCCCTACTGTCTTAATGTTAATGTTTTGCTAGAAGGGAAAAATAACTTTAGGTCAACAATAGTAAGGCCTCCAGTATCTTGTGAGTCCTGTTTAGCATATTACAGTCCTTTTGGAAACCTCCTTCTTTCCTTACCCACCTCCCAAAACCATAGTATATAACCAGTCACTCCTCACAACCCCAGTGCAACTCTTTCTGCCCAGGGGTCTTGTCCCCGTGCTTTAATAAAATCATCTTTTTGCATCAAAGACAGCTCAAGAATTCGTTCTTGGCTGGCGGCTCTGGACCCCACTACCATTCCCAAACCACATAACAACCATCATTTTAATCTGAAGACAAGTTTGAGGTCTTCCATGGGTTCTTAGGAATAAGAAGGTACGTTAGCTGGCACACTGGATTCCTTTGCAGAAGGTACAGATTTGATTCTTGATATATGAGTCCATGAGGAATATCCTTCTAATGTTATGGTTATGGGAGTACATAATGTGACTTGATAGGGGCTTTTTCATTTGGAATTAAATCCCCTGCTGTATTAGACTTCCAATTCTTTAAATAAACAATTTCTCTTGGGTTTATAGGCTGTAGATTGCTAATAACTGTTAGATCAAGTTTAGAGGGGATATGATTTTGCATATTCATTTAGAGATTTATGAATTAACCCAGCCTCAAATGAGTAATTTAATAAAGCACTATATTCTTTATCTATTGATTGGTCTACAGTGAGAAAAGACTTTTCATATACAATTATTGGGGGGACTCTCCCATTTTCTAGTTGTTCAAATAATCCTATGTCCATGGGTTCTTTAGATTATACCCACAGAATAATAAGCAAGAAGACTGTCTATACATGAGCTATTTCTCTGAAGTTTATGTCAAGTTGTCCAGCATCAGTTTTTTAATACTTTTAAGAAAAAGGCAGTTTTCATTATTAGTGACTTTAACTCAAGAGAATGGAAGGACTCTCCTTAGTTGGAGAGTCATAGCCAAATATGTGAGGAAACCAGAAGAATTCAGGATCTGATCTAGTTATAATAAGTAGTATTAACATATAATATCTACAAAGATGTGTTATTGAAACATAATTTTTCTCTACAGTTACCCTCATTTCCAGAGATAGCCAAATCAAGACTAAGACTGGTTATTTCTGTGACACCTAACACTTCAGTAATTACAATGTTAAGTGATAATTTTATTACAAAAACTTTTATTCCTAAAGCTTTAGGAATTAGATATATATATACTTGAACAGCTATAGCATTTACTCAAGCAATACAGTCTAAGGCTAATTATTTGTTGACAATGCTTTCCAAATAACTTATACCAAATATACAAGCCTAATTGGTCATAAAGTCTTCATTTACACTTAAATCTTGGGGAAGTTTGTTTAAAAACCTCAAAGTTACAGAGCACATGCCTGAATAGGATTACAGATCATCGTAAAACTTAAAACTTCTTTATTTAACCAACGTGACAAGAGATTCCAAAGGCAAATATGTAGGGTTAAATAGTGGTTAGCAAAACTTAGCACCTTTCATACTGAGACATTTTAACTAAGTAATCAAAGATCTGATAAAGACAAGACATAGAACTGGTTTTCCAGGCAAACAAAAGAGAAAAAACCCCTTTGTTTATATTTTCTTATCAAGAGCAGACCAGCAATCCAAGAAAACTTCTTTTTAACAGAGAGAAAAGCAGCATTTTAATCTCATACCCATGTGGTTTTATTTTTTTTATCTTTTTATTATTTATTTATTATTTATTTATTTATTTATTTTTAGTGTTTATTTTTGAGAGACAGAGAGAGACAGCATGAGCCGGAGAGGGCAGAGAGAGAGAGAGAGGGAGACCCAGAATATGAAGCAGGCTCCAGGTTCTGAGCTGTCAGCCCAGAGCCCGACGCGGGGCTCGAACTCACAGACCTCGAGATCATGACCTGAGCCGAAGTTGGACGCTCAACCGACTGAGCCACCCAAGCGCCCCACCCATGTGCTTTTAAAATCCATTCATTTCAGGGTGCCTGGGTGGCTCAGTCGGTTAAGTGTCCAACCCTTGATTTTGACTCAGGTCATGATCTCACAGTTCATGAGTTCGAGCCCCACATCCAGCCCTGCACTGGGCCCTACGCTGACAGTGCAGACCCTGCTTGAGATTTTCTCTCTTTCTCTCTGCCCCTCCTCAGCTCATTCATGCTCTCTCTCTCTCTCTTTTGCAAAACAAATAAATATACTTTAAATAAAATCCATTCACTTCAACTATAGTCCTGACCACATATTAAATTCCTTTCCAAAGATTTCCCTTCATAAGCCTTCTACAACTTTTTTATTCAGCGTTACTTCTCTTCTTTCCATCAGTCTTAACTACATTTAGCAGAGGAATTTTTACTCTTAGAAACCTTAGTCTCCAGTGAAAACTAATTGTGAGCTCACCAATTGTGAGCTGTTACACCAGGATTCTTTACATGGCAAGTTTATGAATCTATTATTAACCACAAAGCATGTTTTCCAACAGACCCAAATATTCTTAGTTTCTCTGCAATGAGAAGGGAGAGTGAAAACCTACATTCAGTAATCAATGCTTTAGTATTTTGTCTCATTTGGAAAAGGCCTAGATGTCCAATGAAATAAATCTAATTTATCATCCAAACAAAAACTTTAAAGTTTCAAGTTACCAAAGACTTTGAAAGCTATCTTAACAATTACCCGTGAAAACTTTGAGACTGACAAAATTAGCCATCACCTTTTTGCTGACAAATTGCAACAGAGATAACATGAGTTTATTTGACCTTCAGTAAACCTAGATAGAATAAGTTTCACATTTAATGCTGATAACTCTAAAGACAGACATGTCTATCTGAATTAAACCAACAAACAAATTATTTTAAATACCAAATATGCTCCACCTGGATCTTCTTGTAAGAGTCAGTTTGTTCCCCGTTGTCAAGTTTTGCCTGGGGCACTGCTGAGGAAATCTGAAGTGGGTGGTTCAAGTCCAGGGACAGGTGCTCTTTGGTCTTCGACAGTGAGGAGAGGAGGAGGAGCCAGTGATGCTGGAGGCACCAAGGACAGTACAGAAGCCAGTTATGCAGGCCCTGCCCAAGGTGGTGCAGAAACAGGAGGAAGGAGAGAGAAAGGCAGAAGAGGTGAGGTGCCCCCAGGGAGGCTGGAGGCAGATAAAAGTCCAGAGGGCCGAGAAAGAGGTCTCCTGGTTCTAGAGCTCATTAGCTTGGACAGGTGAAAAGACATGTTTTTTCCACCAAGAAGTGGAATTAGGCAGTCCATGTCTGGCCAGAGAAGATGGGGAACTTCGCCAAAACACGGAGGCTCGGCAGCTGCTTGGGAATATTCCTTAAAGTCCCCATCCCAAGGTAGACTAACCAGAAACAGTAGGCTCCAATTCTCATAGCCATTAACTAGGGAAATGAATGAGGGAGAAGCCCTCACATACAGCTGGAGTAACCTGGATCTGTTAGAAGGAGCAGTGAGAGAGAGTCAGCGTCCCCTTTGTTAGGAGTGGCCTGTGTTTCCTCTAGAAACCTGGGTTTATTCAGAGAAGGACTGTTTGTTTTGTTTTGGTTTGGTTTTAGATGTTTTATTTATTTTCGAGAGAGAAAACACAAGCAGGGAAGGGCAGAGAGAGAGGAGGACAGAGAATCTGAAGCAGGTTCTGTACTGACAGCAGTGAGCCTGATGTGGGGCTCAAACTCATGAACTGTGAGATAGTGACTTGAGCTAAAACCTGCAGCCCATTAACAAATACTTGAGGCAGGCAGAGACAAATGTTCTCCAGGAACTCCCTATTGTCTTAATGCTAATGCTTTTCTAGAGGGAAAAACAACCTGAGCTTGACAACAGCTAAGCCTCCAGTACCCTGTGAGTCTTCTTTAACATATGAAAATCTCACTGGAAACTGGGTGGACTTTACCCCACCCAACTCCACAGTGTATAACCAATCTCTTCTCATGGTCCCAGGGCAGCTCTTTCTGCCCTTGGGTCCTGTACCTGTGCTTTAATAAAATCACCTTTTTGTACCAAAGATGTCTTCAAGAATTCTTTCTTGGTCATCAGCTCTGGACCCCACGAACCCTGCTGTCACCCCCAAAAACTTCATCAGGAAGACTGTTTAGACGATTATCATCCAATATATCAGGAAGGGGTTTACTAGCCAAACACATTCTGCAAGAGGCCTTTTGGTCAGGTTGCTGATTTAGGGCCATGAAGTCTTAGACATAGGGTACCTCTGTTCATTTGCCCTGTTTCCTACAGAAGAGATCTAACTGATAGATCATATTGAAGTTTAATGTTCCATTAATGGGCCATTTTTTCTCTTCTCCTAAGGAGTACTGAGACCATGCAATGTTACAGAAGATCAGTCCTTTCTTAAATTTTGCAATCCGGATTGTTTACAGTTGGTTAAAAGGCATCCCAAGCGAGAATCCTTGGGGACTGAAGAAGATCCCATGCTTCTAGAAAAGTAGAGAAGGTCCATTGCCAAACCCCCACCCCTGACTGTCAGGTGGCTCCCCACACAGATTATGTCAGAGGTTCCTGGTGTCAAGGCAACTGGAGGCATCCCTTGAACAAAAGCACTGTGATCACCAACCTCCCTGTCATTGAGAGACTAAGAGAAAAATTACCAGGTATACTCACAACTGCAAAGAAAAGACCTCCCCCCCCAACCCCCCCCGCCGCCGTTCCCGAAACCAGCCAGGGGGTGCCCCGTTGTGGTCTGACCTAAAGGCGGGAACCAATCAAGTTCTGCTGAGTGGTTTGAAAAAAAGGCGGGAACCAATCAAGTTCTGCTGAGTGTTCAAATTTAAATGTCAACCAATAACAGCTCTGTAACCGCGAAAAATCCCTAACTTGTTTGTGCCTGTCTATAAAAGAAGCTGTAAGATCCTCGCTCGGGGCCTCTTAGTGTCACTGGCAACGAGTGCGCGGAGGACTGGGTTCGAACCTGCAATAAACGACCCTTGCCGCTTGGCTTTGACTCTGGACTCTGGTGATTTGTTTTCGGGGGGTCTCTCGAATTGGGGCATATCATCATAAAGGGCCCGTAGGAGGATACTAGAGCCCCCCTTCCCCATCGCACCCTAGTTTACAAATTGGTGCCGGTGAATAGACCAAAAAACCGTGCCATGCCTTGCCTTGCTCTGAAGGCTGTGCTGTGAAGAACCTGCCATTTTTAACCCAGAGAAAACAGTAAAAAGGTTTTACAAGGGGATATTACCCAATTTTGTAATTTAAGTAGTTAGTAGGGGACACTGACAGCAAACCGTAAAGACAGAAATCCATCATGGTCTAGAGATTTTCCAACACATGTAGTCTTTTACAGCCAACTTCCCTAGGAAACCATCCAAGGTTGGGTTTTAATTCACTCAGGAACTGGTTTCGGCCAGCTCCAGGTGGAGGTCTCACTGCCAGAAGCGGCTAGAACAGAGATGTGTAGGGGATCACATTAGACCATTAGGGGGAAACCTCACACGGGAAGCTTAAGATCGGCAGCCATCCTGGGGACTTAGGTGGCTGTCCCATACCCAAGAAAGCTTTGTTTAAGGACAGAAATGAAGGGCATCAGGTTTATGGGTCTTATTACCATTCTGACCAGGATACTAACTTCCAGGCAGAAAACAGGCTTTCTCCTCATGGTAGAGTAGCCAAGGGCTAGAGGATGGCAGCCTGAGCAACCGAATGAAAGTATTCCAGTAAGACCATACTCCTTGAAAAGCCCCTGAAATGAAAAGCAAAAGGAGAGGAGAGGAGTTACTAAGTTTGTGCCAAGGCTCGGAGTCCAGATGAGAAGACTCAGGCCGCCCGTTCAGACGCCAAAATGATGTGGTTTGAACTTTGGGTCCATGAGCCAATAGCCAAGAAAGAATGCTTGAGACCTTTTCGGTGCAAAAAGGTGGTTTTATTAAAGCACAGGGACAGGTCCCCTAGGCAGAAAGAGCTGCACTGGGATTGTGAGGAGCAATTGATTATATACTTGGGAGTTGGGAGAGTAAAGACAAAGGAAGTTCCCTGCAGGATTTTCATGTGCTACAGAAGAATCACTGGAACCTGGAGGCCTAGTCATTGTCAAGGTAAGGTTGTTTTTCTGTTAAGATAATTGGGAGTTCCTGGAGGAATGTCATAGTCTGCCTGCCTCAAGTATTTGTCAATGGGCTGCAGGTTATAAGGAAATTTAATTTTATCTACATTTCCTTTTGCCTTTGTTCTCCACATCAACTTCAGCTCAAAATAGCCCACATACCAAGGTGGCACATTTGGGAGAGACTTACGAACTCCTTCCGTCCTCCCTTAGAAACTTTAAAGAAGTTTCACAATCTAGAAGGTAAGTTGAACTTTCCGTGCGCTGATCTGTTATTTCCAAAACCATTTCCTCCTTTTTTTTAAATTTAAATTTTAGCTAACATACTCATTTCCTCCTTTTGAGAGAAGGAAATATGTGCCTGATAAATTTCAAAACAAAAATTAAGAATTTAAGGTTTCTAAGAGTTATATTCTAATAAATATAATTAAACTAGTAGAAATAATAAGGGAAACATCCCCGTATGCAAAGAGAATAAGATGTATATTTTGGGGAAAAGGAAACTGAAAAAAAAATAAAAGCCTTTATCTGGGGTCTCAGAATTGCACTTAGAGGAGCAGAGATTCCGGACTAACCAGGAAAGTGCCCCATGTGGGGAACACAAGCAGTGTTTATGAGAGAAGGATAGGGTGATTACATGAGGTAGATAAAGAAGAGAAGAGGGAAAAAAATGGCTAATTTGATCCACTTCTGATTACTATCTTACTGATTATTTTATTGGTGTCATCAAAACTGTCCCTGGTATCTATTGATTAACTCTGATGCCAGTTGCTTTGTTGAAACTTTATGAGCGACTGCTTGTGGAACAGGTGCTGCATCCGGCCCAGATCAAGAGTCCATTGGTCGGAAAGGAAAATGGGGTTTCAAAATGGAGTCTCTCATGTCCTGAAACTATACAATCCCATAGAACAATACTAGACTATATCTCAATTTCAGAGGTGTGTCTTAGAATTGATAAAATATAAAATACGGTAGTTTTAGTTTAAAATAATGAATACAGAATCCCACAGCTGCTCCACACAGAGGATGCATCCTGTTATGATTCACTGGCAAGCTCTTTTTTTGCAGTATCCTGCGTGACTGATGACAATAAATTTGCTCTCTTCAAACCACTGACGTAACTTCTCCCCACCCTTCGTGTGACCAACCATACCTCACATTTCACAGAGAAAAATAGAAACCATCAGATGAGAACTCTATCCACGTCTCACCTCCAACCCCACAAGGCCCCCTGCAGGTACCCCCCACGTTCTCCTCCTTCCCTCCTGTCATGTTAGAGGAAGTATCTGTCTCCTGGTCAAAATTTGTCCTCCCCAAGATTTCTATCCCTTCTCCTCAGGGCTTTGTCAAGGATGGCATTTCTTTAGATTTCCCATTTCCTGCATCATCAATGTCTCCTTCTACAATGGATCATCCCATCAACACTCAAATATGTTCAAGTAGTATCTTCTTTCCTAAAACAAAACAACAGCCCCTCTTTGTTGCTTCTGCCCCAGGTTTTCCTTCCTAGCTATCTTTCTCCTGAGAACTGTGTCATGGCTGTCTCCACTTCCCAGCCTTCCAGTCTCCCTCAATCCAGTTTTCTCCTCCATGCCACCACAGCCAATGTAGAAAGGTCACCAGTGTTCTCCATCTTAATAAATCAACATATCAACTGTTCTCCTCTTGCTTGATCTGGCAGCTCTCAACTTGGTTGACCACTTCTTCCTTTTTTTTTTTTTTTAACACTTAAAAAAAAATCTTTATTTTGGTAAATGTGGTAAAAAAAATATATTTTAAAATTTACCACCTTGCCCATTTTTGCCATTGAATAGTGTTAAGTATATTCACATTTTTATGCAATAGGTCTCCAGGACTTTTTCATCTTATAAAACTAAAACTGTACCCACTGAACAATAACACCTCATTTCCTCCTCCCTCCAGCCCCTGGTAACCACTATTCTACTCTCTGTTTCTAGGAGTTCGACTTGGCAGGATACCTCATACACTGTAGAATCATACATTATTTGTCTTTTTGTGACTGGCTTACTTCCCTCAGAAGAATGTCCTCATGGTTTATCCAAATTGTAAGCATTTGTCAGAATATCCTTCCTTTTGAGGGCTGAGTAATATTCCATTGTGTGTACATACCACATATTTATCCGTTTGTCCACCAATGGACATTTGGGTTGCTGAAACACCTACGTAAATCCATATGCTTCTCACCGTCCTATTTCCTCTCTGGTGCCTTCTCTGCTGACCTCTAAGTGTGGGTTTCCCAAGCCCTCTCCCCTCATCCCTTGACTCACTCCACTCTCCTTTCTCTCCTCCTCCATCCTTCCCTGGAACAGCTCATCCACTTCCACGGCCTAGATCCGCAGGCCACGTCTCTCCTCAGCTCCACATTCACCTGTCAGCAAGTCCTATGATTTCTTCCTCAAAATACATCTTCAATCTGTCCATTTCTCTCTATATCCGTCCAGTCTGCATCCAGGTCCTCTTTTCCCCTTGCTTACACTAATACAAACACTTTCGTACTGTCTCCCTGATTTTACCCTTGCCCCCTTCCAATCTGCCTTTCAAAAATCTTCTCAAACATATGCTCAATCACACCATTGCCCGGATTTAAACGTATTAAAAAAAATTTTTTTTAATGTTTATTTATTTTTTAGAGAGGGAGAAAGAGAGATAGAGCATGAGCAGGGGAGGGGCAGTGAGAGAGGGAGACATGGAATCCGAAGCAGGCTCTGTGCTCTGAGCTGTCAGCACAGAGCCCAACGTGGGGCTCGAACTCACGAACTGTGAGATCATGACCTGAGCCAAAGTCAGACACTTAGCCAACTGAGCCACCCAGGCGCCCCAAACCTATTTTCATTGCACTTAGAATAAGGTCTGTGCACCTCATGTACCCTCCAAGGCCAAGTTGACCTGGGACCTGCCTGCCTCTCCAGCCCCACCTTGGGCCTCTCTTCCTCTTATCCACTCTGATCTAGACATAAGGGCCCAGTGGTAGAAATGCTCCAGAAACATACCAAGCTGTTTTCCACCTCTGGGCCATTGTGTATCCTGTTTCTTCTGCCTAGGACCACAGTTCCATGCCGCCTCATTCTCCCCACACACTGGTCCTGCTGCCTTCTTCAGTGCACGTGTGCACACACACACACACACATGCACATGCCCGCTCCACATTCTTGGGACTGGTTATTTCTCTGCTTCAGCATGCACCTGGGAGCAAGCCTTAAGGAGGCTCTCACTCTCAGGGAAGTCTTGGGTGACTCTGAGAGTGAGAACCTCCTTAAACTGTGTCACGTCCAAGGCCCCTCTCCTGCTTCACCTCAGTCCAGCCTGGCTCCTCTCTCAGGTCTTCACTCCGGTAAGCCTCTCACAAAGGCCTTCTTTGCCCGTTCTCTCTAAATAGGAGCCTCCATCCATCTATCCAGCTCCCCATAATCCTGAATCACTGCACCATTTGTTTCTCTCGGTTCATTTATTCCAAGTTAACATTATCTACATATTTCTTTATTTGGAGGTTGCCTGCTTATCCTACACTTCCCCAGGAAAACCAGAGCTCTACACACACAGTAAGTTTTTGGTTTTGAATGCATTTAATACCCACCATTACTTCAGCCATCCTCGAAAGAACACTGCTTCAAATCCTATCAGTCTCTGGTCACCTTCTTCTGCCTTCTGGGGGTAAAGGAGAGGGTAGAAGGGAGAAGGGTAAGAGTTGCCACAGGACGGATATGGGAAATACAGTTTCTGTAAGCTCTTCGAATTTCCAAGGGTGACAAAAATTCAAGGATTTCCAAGATCCTGGAAGAATCCAAAGAGATCTTGACATTTAACCCAATATTCAAAATTTCAAGGCCATTTGGTATGCTACAGTTGGCATCATTTCTGACATTATACAATAAAGTTTCATACAGGAGAGCAACACTTCACTTTAGACATGTCAACTGCCCAAATGACTACCAATGTATTGCTCGAACAAAGCTGATCAAAGTGATCAGCTGAACAAAGCTGATCAAAGCTGATCAAAGCTGAACAAAGTGAGACTCACAGTCTCACTGTTGTATGTAGTGAGAGTATACCAGTTTGGTAGATTTAGTTGGTTTCTGAAGAGGGAAGTCAAGCGAGGATATTTATAGGGTTTTCAGGCCTTGAAAACTGGAGAACTGGCTGGGATTGGGTAGTCTACACTATAAAGGCTTGGCTGGGTGGGAACGACACAGCAGAGGTCTCCAGCAAGTCTTGATGAACAAGCTGCTGCGGTCGATACTGAGCTATTCTACGCGGTTCGGAGCTTATCTTCCAGGAGAAAATATTTCCTGGAGAGCAAGTACCTGAGCTATTTTTGCTTATTTGTGTGAGTGTTATTTCACACTGGGACAGGAAAGAATGTTTAGTTCCAATATTGTTTCACACAGGAAAGTACTTGGTTTGAAATCTCAGCCATCAGGAAAGCTTATTTGTCAAGTTCTAAAGCTCACCCTCACAAATTTAATTTGCATTCATTCCCAGTTCTTCGCCCACCCCTCGCTGTTCTTCAACTCCATTGTTTAAGTGGTCAATAACCTCATTTACCATCTTAACCACTAAATAGGCTTTTAGGCTCAAATTTGATCAGTAGGAGATCCTATTATTTTTCTCTTACAGTGTCATTATCTACCACAAAATTAACCATCACTGGCTAACTTGACGAGTCAGGTTGCTGGAAGGGACTGTAATGGTGAATGATTCCCATGGGGGGATGCTTTTCCTTCTCGTTGTATTCATCAGTTCACCTCCCGGCCCCCTCCTTGCTTTCCTTTTTAAAAGACTGGTTCTTTCAGCTGATTTCCTGTATTGTGTAATATTTAATGGCAGCTCCAGTTCTGGTTCACTTCCAGATGTATCTTGCAATGCCGTCATCAAGTGTAGTGTAGATGCTGCTGGTCTTGCTTGGGGTCCAGTGGGTCTGGGGCTCAGCAGAAGGCTTCCAGAAGCCTCTGCTTCCCTGCCTTTTCAAGGGCTGCTGGACTCATGGGTAGACACTGCTGACTTGTGGATTACAGAACCCCTCCCTAAGATTAAACAACGGTAACTCTGAAGAAGAGTTACACCCAACAAGTCATATAGGTGGCATCAAGGGCAAGAAAGGGTAACACTAAACACGCCACTTTTAACGTGCATACGTTAGAGTTTTAACAGCCCTTACAATTCAAGTTTCTAATTTTTCACTTGAAGAAACAGATCCAGAGGTGTGATAAAATCTACTCAAGATCCCTGAGATGGTGAACACAAGGGCAGGTTAGATTGCAGACCTCAACCCCTACCTCCTAGTTCAAGAGTAGAAAAGAACTGTTGAGGGATTCTCAAAGCGTACAGACCCACGGCACCCGGGCTTGATTCTCTAAAAGGCACATTTATGCCTACTCCATCACCAACCAGCTAGGTGAACTTGGCCAATTATTTAATCTTTCCTTCCCTCGGTTTTCTCATCTGTAAATGGGGGTGTGGCAGACTCCTATCTGTCCACCCAATATTTATACTCCCTTTTCCTTACTAACAAGCTCCGATCTTTTTCAGAGTCGCTGTGTGCTCTGTTAGAATACACACATTCCGGGGCGCCTGGGTGGCTTGGTCAGTTAAGCGTCCGACTTCGGCTCAGATCATGATCTCACGGTCTGTGAGTTCAAGCCCTGAGTCGGGCTCTGTGTTGACAGCTCAGAGCCTGGAGCCTGTTTCAGATTCTGTGTCTCCCTCTCTCTCTGCTCCTCCCCTGTTCATGCTCTGTCTCTGTCTTAAAAATAAATAAACGTTAAAAAAAAAAAATTAAAAAAAAAAAAAAAGGAATACACACATTCCAACAGACCCTTGCCACTGGGGCTGCGGATATGACCAAGTTCTGGTCAATGAGATGTTAACTGAAGCCACTGCGTGATGCTTTAGGAAAATTTCCTGTTCTTTTGTACTAAAAGAAAGTGAAGGGGGGGTGGGGGCGGTGCCGGGAAGGGGGACAGACTCAGCAGGCACATGAAAGCAGGTATTCTCCCTTTCTACCTGGGATTCAGACGCAATACCTATGCTGTAAAATTAACAATGAAAGCCACAGGCTAAGGATGCCAGAACAGAAACAGGAGAAGCTGTGGTTCTTCACGACTTCCTTGAGCATTCTGCACAAGTTCTGGGCTGACTGCCTCCCGATTTGTGACATTAGGAGAAAAACTTACACTGCACCTCAGTTTGTTTTTTTTACATGCAGCCCCAAACGGGATTTGATACTATTACCTGCCTCATAGGATTGCTTGAGTGAATCCATTTAAAATCACTTCAGAAATTTTTTTAATGTTTTATTTATTTTTGAGAGACCGCAAGCCAGGGAGGGGCAGAGAGAGGCGGGGGGGGGGGGGGGGGAGGGGGGGGGATAGTGCGCAGAAGGCAGAGGATCCAAAGCAGGCTCTTCCCTGACAGCAGGGAGCCCCATTTGGGGCTTGAACTATCAAACCGCGAGATCATGACCTGAGCCTAAGTAGGACGCTCAATGACTGAGACACCCAGGCACCCCTAAAATCACTTCAAAGAGTACCTGGCATTTCACATGTCGTTATATGTGTTAGCTATTTTTACTACGACCCCTACTGCTTCAGTTACTACCCTTATTACCACTATCTCTTCCACCACTCGTACTGCTTCGGTGTAAGCTTGGAGCATACTTGCCTTGTAGGGGCAAGTAAAACAGAAGAGCAAAACAGAAGAAAAGGGTGTAATACTAATACCTTAGTATTAATGGGTTTGTATCAATGTCATCTCCAGCTATAGCTACCATAGAGTTTATTACCAAGGGTAAACTCGGGATAGGGGCTCAGCCCACTTGGAGCCCATGCAGAGTGATGCTGTTAAGGGAGATGTACGGAGTATAAATTGGTACAACTCATTTAAAGGACTCCGGCCACATACATTAAAAGCATTAAACGTATTTATACCATTAACTAAGCTGGTAATGCCACTTCTAGGTCTTTTTAAAAAAAAATTTTTTTTTAATGTTTATTTTTGAGAGAAAGAGAGAGAGAGGGAGAGCACTTGCGCATGCACGAGCACGAGTGGGGGGAGGGGCAAAGAGAGAGGGAGACACAGAATCTGAAGCAGGTTCGAGGCTCCAAGGTATCAACGCAGAGCCCAACGTGGGGCCAAACTCACAGACTACAAGATCATGACCTGAGCCAAAGTCGGACACCTAATCAACTGAGCCACCCAGGTGTCCCTAGGTCTTTTTTAAGAGATATATCCAAATATTCACGTAAAAGAAGGTTTATCACAGCCTTATAATAGTGCAAAACAGAAACCTATGTAAATGTCCAACAATCAAACAGTAAGTTATATTATATAGTATAACCATATGATGGAATAACACACAGCATGTAAATTCATGTTTTGAGCAATATTAAATGATGTGGGGGGAAAAAAAATAACAAAATGTCAAGTAATAAAATATCCAAAAATATATCCCCCGGTCATGGGCAACTATTTTTAAAAAGTTAAAATATTTGTAATTATTCTCTCTTTTCTGGTACCTGGGCTTGTGGGAAATTTTTTAGACTCTCGTATTTTCCAAGTTTTTACAATGCATATATTTTCTAAGTTTAAAAAGGCGCAAAACAAAAACCCTCCCCAGTCGGAATTCAGCTCCAAAAACTACAAGCAGTTCTTGGTATTCCGAGTACAGAGGGTTTTAACCTAGAGAATTCGAGAAGCTTCCACATCTGTCAGAAGTGGCGGCGGGGGGGGGGGGGGGGGGGGGGGGGGGGCGGTGGTCAGCAATAGGAAGGTGTCACCCAAAAGGGTCAGCCCGCAGCTGCAAAGTTGCTTTGCAGCCCGCAGGTGTCAAGAGCCCCCCAGAAGTCACAGAGTCAACGCGGACTCACCTTGCCCTGGAGACAGAAGGGGCAGGAGGGAAAAGCGCCCGGAAGGACGCGGCGCCCCCTGAGGGCGTCCAAGGACTGCGCTGTGGCACGTGACGCCCAGTCGGCAGCGGCTCGCGTGTGCGTGGGGCCCACAGGCTCCGCCTCTCGCTCTGAAGCCCCGCCCCCCCTCCCATTCACCTGCGGCCCCAGCGGCCATCAGGCCACACCGTAAAGTAAAGGCCATACGGAGACGCAAAAGAGGAAAGTGTGTGTGTAAAACCAAGCAACGCAACGACAACAAAAGTTTTAAAAGTGATAACACCATGACAGTTTCCACTTACCTCGAACTTCCCACTTGGGGCACCAGAGTGCTGGGGGTGTGCCGGGGCAGGAGCTCCTGGGGGTCTCGAGAAAAGTGGTGTCCAGCCAGTCAAGCTGTCTGTTACACGTGAAACAGCACGTAAAGGGTTCTTTGTTCTGTTCCATGTTGTTTTTGTACCAAGGGATTTGTACAGCACCCTGCAGTCTCGAGTCTGACTGAACTCTGTGAGCAACTCACTGCTCAAACTCTGCGGATGGCTTTTTGAAATACATCCCCTAGAAACATACTTTTCTTTCACATGTGAACTGAATCGTTCCCCTGAGGCCTTTCCAGCTGCTCCAAAAAGAAGAGAAGGGCGAATGCCTTAGCACAGAGAGGAGGAGGCTGGGTTATAGGAACATTTCAGTCTGACAGGAAGCAGAGAGCCTGTGGCAGGCAGAATAATGGGGTCTCTTCCCCATACCATAGATGTCCGCCTGTGGATACATCCCCTTGTGTGGCAAACAGGATTTTGCAGATGTGATTACGTTAGGACCTTGCGAGGGGGAGGTTAGCCTGGATTACCCGGGTGAGCCCAATGCAATCACAAAGGCTCTTGGAAGTGGAAGAAGGAGATGGAAGGGTCAGGGTCAGAGGGAGATGTGACCACACAAAAGGGTGGAGAGATGCAATGTGAACCCCCGCCCCCCCCCCCCCAAAAACATTGCTGGCTATGAAGACAGAGAAAGGGAGTCCGGAGTCAAGAAGCGTGGGCAGCCTGTGGAAATTAGAAAGGGTGGGGAAGGAATTACTCCCCCAGAGCCTCCAGAAACCGACCTGGCCCTGTCAACACCTTGATTTAGCCCAGTAAGACTTCTGATCTCCAGCACGTAAGACAGTACCTTCTGTTGCTTATGCCACTAGTTTGAGTTTGTGGTGATCCCAGAAGCCATGGGATTGACTACAGAGCCCTTCTGCTTCTGGGACAGGAGGGGCCCGGAAGACAGAGCAAGAGCAGCGCAAGGAGATGAGATTAAGTATCTTCTCAGGTCTACACTCACCTGGGAAGGAAAGGGCAGAGGGAAGCAAGGGGCTCAGAAATACACAGCTACACTTGAGGAGACCCAAGAACAAGGATGAAAGCCCTATTTCCCCCAACATGTCACGGGGAGTTTCACATTAACCAAGGGGGTCTCCCGAGGTGCCCAGCATGTTGCTTAACGTTGAGTCAAGATACAAATAGTAGAAGGAAAGGAAAGCGTGTAGTAAGACAGGTGTTACGTGACCATCTGTTTTCCCCTGCCTGGGTATAACTTTACCTGGAAATCTGTGGATGCCATAGTTAGGGGAAGCTTCGAGAACTGTTAGAAAATTGGCATGGGATGAGGCAATGTTCAGAGACTCATTACCAGAGATTTTGGTGGGAACCAAGGGCATTATCAGTGCAATGCCATGAGAAACTAGCCAGGACGAGCAGCACCTCAGTGGACACGGGATCAGTGAAGATACTGCCCTGGGAGGGGAGGGGATGGACAGTGATGGCTCAAAGGACAGAGCACAGACCTGAGGTCTTGTCTCCTCCTGCTGCCAAGAAGATGTATCTAATTCCCCTCAACACAGACACCACACTAAGAACAAAGGCTCTTGGGTCGGGGTAAACAGCTTGAGAAGAACTTTCATTACTACTTTGTATATTTAGTAACGTAAGCCATAGAGGATTTGTTGCCTTTGAATGACAAATTTTGTCTTTTCTCCTACCATCAGCAGGAGCAAGGGCTTTTTAGATCAAGATGAAATCAATAAGCACAAAGCATTTTTGCACTACACGTACATTGACACATGCCAGAAGGTAAACATACCTTATTTTATTTCATTCTTCATTTCCTCCCCTCCCATCATGGGGCAGGTGACATTCTTGGTGAGGTTAAGGAAATGGCTTTCTACATCTGAATACTTTTGTGTCCCACCTTGTTTTTGTCACACTCCGGAACCTTTATCACTGTTAAGCATCATAAATAACCTCTAGTTTTGTCACTTGCTCAAAATGACCATCTAAGCCTTGGACCTTTGTTTCCCGCCTGATATTCGTGGAAGCTTACTTCTCCCGGAAGCACACTGCCGATGGCTGGCTGTTCTTCTACTGGTTAGTGGAAGGGGCTACGTGATGTTCTCTCAGCTCTGCCCTCCTGCACCCTCCTGACCATGTCCTTTCTGTGGTGCTATTGTTCTCTGCTTCTGTGACCCTGTAGTCACGTCAGCACCATGAAATGGACATTTTCATTCTTTTTTGGAGAGAGAAGTCATTTTAGGCTTAGAATTTGAGCTGAAAATAGATTTGCATTTTCAGGCACAGTCACGGCACCACGGAGCCTCCATCGACCACCTGCTCCGGGCTGTCGTGCCAGACTCCAACTCTATGGCAATTATACTAGGCCTCTGGGGTCTTCACGAACCCCACAGCACACGCTCATGATTTTGTGAGCTTGTTACAGAAGTGACCATGGAGATTTGTTCCCTTTGGCCTGGTGGGTATGGGTACACATTGCAGGACCAAATGGAGATACGGGAGCAGCTCCCAAGAAGCAGGGGCTGACAGTGACAAATCACGTGTGAGAAAGGCTGAAGACCCCCTATAGCAACCTGGGACCTGGAGCCTTCATGGTACCAACATCCAACAGGAACGACAAACAAGAGAAAAAGGTTTTGTTGCTGCTGTTGTGATAGGGTCGTTCTCGCAGGGGAAAAACAAATACAAAGCACTCAGAGCCCCCTTCCTCTCCCTTCTTGGAGTCTATGAGGCTGTTTTAGCAGTAATTTCTTTTTTAAGTCTCCTAAGAGATCAGGGAAGAGACGAGATTTGAGTGATTGGCCATGTTCACACAGCTACTAATTTTTAAAGCCTGTTTTCAAAGCCCGATCTCTCAAGATTCCAAGGCCTCAGGTCCTTTCACTCCATCTTGTGGAACCCAGCAGAAGTGGCTAGGCCAAGAAAGTGTGGTGCTGGGCCCCACTTCTGCATGAATTCAGTGGGCTGGAGCCCAAGGATTTCATTTGCAGCTTCTACAAGTCTGAGTGGTTTACTCAAGACACAAAAGAAGCTGAGCTTTATTAGGCTGCCATCTAGTGGGCATCTCTTTATGAAAGCTAACTAGGATTTTTTCCTTCCCCACGTCTGCTGAAAAGCCATGAAAATCACTGAAGTTTGCAAAGATGTACACTAAGAAACAAAGAATCTTCCCTATAATCTTATGTGTTAACGTGTCACACAGAGAAATCTAAACGGACTATGGGATCATAGTCTGATTGAAAAATTTGATACTCAAAGGATTACAAAGAATGAACTAAAAATAGAAGAATTTCTCAATTCAGGCTCCTTCCTTCCTATACATTATCTATGTAGGGCTAGCACACCATCAAGAGCACAGGCTTCGAAACCTGTCTGGGTTTACCTCCATCCCTTGTTAACTGAGCACCCTTGGCCAAGTTGCTTAACCTCTCAAGCCTGTTTCCTCATTTGTGAAGGATAATAGTACCTATCACATAAAATTGTTGAGATAGACAGATAGATAAAGATGTCACTTGCAACAGTGCTTGCAACATGGTAAGCACAACACAAACATTAGCTATTAGTATTTGACATGATGCCCATTTTTATAGTAAAGATAAGTTTGCTATTACCCTTAGGGTGTTAAACGGACCGCCAAAAGCCAAGTACAAAACGTGTTAAAAGCATTTCAAGAGCCCAGTGCAGACAAGCCTTGGAAGCATGGCTATTTTGTAACAATTGGCATGATAGTGGTTAGTCCTGAGAAGCTATTTCAACTTGAATCCTTGAATAGTCAAAGACAGAAAAGGCAGGAGGAGAGGGGAAAGACATGGGGAGAGAAAAGAGGCCACATCCTCTTTGTCATTCATTTATCGATTCATCCACTAAACACTTACTGATGAAGTACCAGAGGCCAGGGACACCACCAGGTAATTTTAGGTCAGCAGTAGTTAAAGTGTGGTCCAGGAGGTCAAAACTTCCAAAATAATACTAAAATGCTAGTTGCTTTTTTCGCTGTTGACATCTGCACTGATGGGTATGAATGCTATCGTGGGTAGAACTGTGGCTGTTTCCGTGAATCAAGGCAGTGGCATCTAACGGCCATATTCTCTGCAGCCACACTCCCAGTAAATGCTTGGCCCTGCCCTGCCTGTCAGCATGATCCTTGCCCTTTTCACTCACTTCATACGATGCATGAAGATGGATACATTACCTGATAGCGAATCTTTCCAAGTGAGATTGGTCATGGTGATCAGGCTTAAAGTTATGTTGGATTAATAAAATGAATTGAGGAATTTTCCATTTTCTAAAGCTGTAATTTAAAGCAGTTAAAAAGCTATGATTTCACTTTGGCTTTGCTGCCTTTTTTAGTGGTAGAGTTTTAATTACATATCCTATTTATTTATGGTATGATTAGCCAGTTAAAAATATTGATTTCTTTTTGGGTCAATATTCGTTATCCTAAAGTTCCAGAACAACAAAAATGGGTCTTGGTGTTCTCCAACTTATTCCATTTTCTCCCTGGGACACTGGGATTTCTACTTGCAGGATCAAGCCTGTGTTTTAGGACCATTTGTTTTACACATTTGAATATAGCACATGCATCTAAAAAGGCACTTGTGTGTGGTGTGTCTGATTACTCACCTTTGAATGGCATCAGGGACTTGCTGACTAGCACCGGGAGGAGCGCAAGGGAGAGAACCACAATGTTAATTCGGTCTGTTACGTAAAAAAAAAAACACACCCTCTCATCAGGGCTGTTTTCTTTCCTAAGAGCACATCTCCCTCCCCCTGGTTTTCAGCCTTCAAATTAATAGTTGTAGTTAGTTGGCTTCTTTCCGCTGCTATTCTGCTGTATCGGATTTGGGCCTAAGATAATCAGATAAATATTTCAGAGGAATCTGCGTCGGACACAAGGTCTGTGGAGGCTTATGTATGTCAGATTTCACGCTGTCCCTCCTCCTTTTTCAAATCTCAAACCATTTGGGAGGTTTTTTGTTTTTGTTTTCTAATGTTTATTTTTATTGTTTTGGGAGAGACAGAGACAGCAAGTTGGGGAGGGGGACACAGAATCCAAAGCAGGCTCCAGGCTCTGAGCTGTCAGCACAGAGCCCCATGCAGGACTGGAACTCTTGAACTGCAAGATCATGACCTGAGCCAAAGTCAGCTGCTTAAGTCCCAGGCGCCCCTGGGAGGTAATTTATTATAAATTGTGATGGTTTCCTTACTGGAGAGTGACTTTTTATTTTACATCTCTTTTTTAATCTATTAAATCTAATTTTCAACCTACTTGTTTTTAGTTTCAAGGGAGATGAATAAAAATGTCATTACTCTGTCATATATTGTATTTGCATTCTGTTGAGTTAATGTTTGAGGAATATTACTAAAAACACACTATATACCATGAAATGTTAAAAAGTGATTTCCTTATTGAAGACTTAAGTTACTCAGTACACTTAAAAAATGAGTTTTACTTTTAATAACTTTATTCACACATCTTTTTTAGGAACTGAAATGTGGCTAATAAAAACCACTTGTAACTCGATAGGAAAGAATACCACCCAATAGTTGCAAAATGAAAACCACAACACCTTCTGTGATAGAAAAGATTATTGGCTCTATACAAAAAATATTGATACCTATTTCTAAATTTATTTTCCTATATACAACAAGCATATTCACAATAAAGGTGTTAGTCACAAAAGGAATAGTGGTTAGGATTCAAAAATTTTAACATCAAGGCCCAGTCTACTCTCTAAATCTTAATTGGCAAGTAATAACACCAAGTAGATCCATTTCAGTTAAACTAAACTGCTGTCTGCATTTATTTCCTAGAATTAGACTAAATGTGCAATTGTGTCTTCATACAAAACCATATGCACAGGCATCGGATTATCCAACCCCTTCAATGTCCCTTCAAATACAAAAATTCTATTACCCAAAAAATTAAAAAAAAAAAAAAATTCTGTAATCCAAAACTTCACCATCCTGTGCTTGTAAAGCTTAATTTATGCCCAGTGTTTATAAAGACCAGTAAGAAGCATGTAGTTTTCAAAATAAAATTTTAACTGAAATGACTTGCCACAGCTTTTTTTCTATAGGACTTCATCGTGGTGTCTTATTCCTTTTCGAGGATTCAAATCTTCCAGCGGATTCTAAAAAGCTAGAGGCACGTGCGTGGTGTTTTTTCAGCAAGAGGACATCGGCCTTGATGTCTTCAGGACTCTTCTTTTTTTATTTTTACCAGGACTTCCAGTTATGAGTTCAGAAGACCAAAAATATTTATGAGCAAATTTATGCTTAAGGAATCCAGCAGTGGATGGATAGCTGGGACCAGAATGCTTTAAAATCCTTCTGGATTGTTTCTTTCTCTTTATGGTCTATTAAGATTTGTTCTTTCAAATCAGCTTTTTCCAGATAACAGACTTAACTAAGAGAGCAGTGCTTCTTGTTTCAAACAAACAAACAAAAAATTCCGAATTTAAAAAATCTGTCTGAGTCAGTAATTCAATTTGGGCAAAGTACTCTCCCTTGGGTCAATCACCTCCCTGGTGGTCAGGAAGGCAGAATCTATAGGATGGGAGCAGTTTCATTTCAATATAATGCAAATGTAAGGAGTTATCTTTCCCCAAGAAAAAGGGATGCTGGACTCAAAAACAGCACAGGATGGGTAAGTACTATGCCTCCTTTCTTTTAATCTTAGCTGTCTAATTGTCATCATACATATCACTGTTAAATGCTGTTGAGAAGAGTACAAGCTTCCACTTTTTTTTTTTTTTAATCTACTCAATGCCAAGTATTCTCTAACATACTTTAGATAAATCATTTCAAATTCTCCCAATAAACCTGTGAGGTAGAAATTACTATCTCACAGTTTCAGGGGAAAAACAGAACCACAAAGATTCAGTAAAAGTCAAATAGGTCTAGAACTTCTAATGCTTCCATTTTACCATTTGCATGGTTTCTTCTATTGGAAAACTCAACCTAATAGAATTTCCATCATATTGTGCAATAAAAATATGCTGATGTTAATGAAAAATAACCAGTAAAGACCGACACAACTGGCAATACTATTCTTTATTGTCTTTCTCTTTGAGGGAGTAGCATGCTTTTTTACAGCACCTGTAAACAAGTCAGTGAAGTATACTATTTTGAGTTTCCCCACATATATATTATTTTTATTTTTTTGGAATGTTAGAATACCACAACACCAACTGCATTACATTATAGTTACTGAAGGCAAGTCAGGCTAAAACAAGGGTAAAATTTTATGGCTAAAAATATTCATAGCAGCAACTTTTAAAAGATGATTTTATTAAATCAAGTCATTGCACTTCGTCATTTTATTGCTACAGCAAAACAAGGCCATTAAATTTTTAACGCTTCTCATTTCTGATTTTAACTGATTGTCTCATTCTGTTCATACATTTCAAGTTTAAATGCAAGCATAAAACATTTACCAACAAATCAAGAGAGCACTTGGGTTTTTTTTTTCTGTGATCACAGTAAGAAGCATAAAAAAGAGAACACTCTGTTCGATGAGGCCCGTTCTCTCTTCCTATCTTCAGACTTAAATTTTGTGAAGAGGTAACAGCTTTATAGTAAGACCAAACCACTAAAGTCTAGTGGTCACACACAAGCACACACACACACAATACTCCTAATATTGAAATACAAGTAGGAAAATTAGTAGTATTATGCGCTTCAAATAGCAAACCTGAAAAATACATTCACTAATAATTTGGCAATGACAGACTCCATGCTGTTTATCTCTAGTCTGTCATTTATACTCACTCAGGAAAAACAATGATTTATTGCCAAATAAAGGCTATTATCATTACATACCATTTTGTGATATGAACTTTATGAATAAAAATACTAAAATCCCCATAAGAAGAGCAAACACTGGTAAATTGCTAGACTGAAGTAATCATTTTTTCCCTTTGAGTTTGGCTTTCTTTTCTTTACTATTTGGTCAATGGCAATAAAATAGAGACACAATAATTTTCTAAAAGAGACACAGTATTTTAATTTTCTATTCTGACTGAGGAGTATACAAAGCAAATACTCTAAATGTATTTCGGCATTCATGACCATCTTCATTTTATGCACTAGTGAGAAAATGACCAAGAAAAACTTTAAGGATGACCTGAAATCTACTGGAAACTTCCTTCAGCCCATTATTAGGGTGAGGAGGGGTCACTTAATAGATTTTCCAGTCAGAAAGCTGGAGAATGATTTCTAGGATACAATGTTTTTATTTCTACCTAAGGACTTTCATTAAAAGAAAATAAAATCTAATTTTTTAGCAAGAAGGAAATCATTCATTTGACAAGTCATTTAAAAACATTAGAACAGGAGTAAACAATTTTGTTCAGTAGTGACCGCATCAGAAAACCCCAAGGACTTCCAAGAGTTAAAATGTACATACTCAATGCACAATCAATGCACAATCAGGTTTCCCCAAAAGCACTAATGTAAGTTGTGAATTTAACATTAAGTAATTAATGGAATTTCTATTATTTTCTACTTCAGTTTTCTTTCATACGAGACAACATGGCAAAATTTCATTTAACACAAGATTTCAGTATATAAAATTAAAACTTAAAGGCAAAATCTTGGTTTGGTGGTTTAAAATAACACAAAATGGAAGCATGATAGGTGGTATTCAAAATCTCAAAGTGTTTGTTGTGTAATAAAGCTGAAAATCAATTTTTTTTGCAAATGAAAAGTCAATTTTTCTATTTTTAATATGAACCCACATATTTTAAGACATATTACCTACAGACGTAACATTTTAAAACATTCAGCTGTTCATAAGTGACTCTGAAGAAACTACCAATTCATCCATCTTGCATTCAAAATGCATTTTGAATATGGTCAACTACATTTGGTTTTAAATAAGCTGTACTGTTACAGCTTAATATAATAATAATATATTAACACTCTTTATAAAGTTGGTACCTTTATAAATGACAGCCTAAACTATCTCCACCAGTTAGTTTGGTCTTTTAGGTAAATTACACATTGTAAAACCTGAGCATTTACATGATGACAATTTGTCAAAGTATGAAACCTCACACTGAAGTTCTGAATGTTCTTAGTTTTGTTCTCCTTGTGTTATCATTATTAAAAATCAGAGGGAGGAGCATGAAAAAGTAAATCACAAGATCATGAAATGAGTAATATCTGAGCCTGTAAAATAAGCAGGAAAGTACAGCAGTAAGGCTGGTGTTTGCATATTATATGTGCTGTAGTTTCTAGGCACAAGTTAAGGGTTAAATTGACATTTTTAGTTCCTTAGACCTAATGATTTTTTAAAATATAGCTCATATTTTCCCAAATATAGTTAACAATCCAATACATTTTAACTAAATTCCTTTTATGAATCCTATAGTGCAAGCAATATAAAATATTCTAAAAGTTGAAATTATTTTGATTATTTCATTAGTTATTACTATATGCATGGGTGAGTAATCTGGTTTATAGCTAGGAAACTCCTATTTCATCACCCAGAGTATAAACAGCACTGCAAACAAACAGGCACAACAGTGTATCCTGGGTAAGAAGCTAAAAGTAAAAAAAATATATATACAAAGTTTATATCCCTTACATATTATGGGAAAAGTAGTGGCTATAGTTACTATAAAGCTAATTTGTCCCTCTCAAATAGTATATTTTACAGATTATTTGTAAAGATATCCCCATATTTATAGTATAGATCTCTTTAAAAATAATACTACAAGTTTCAATAAAAAAACGATTGTGAACTTTCCTTTTTATACAGATTCAGTAGTATTTTCAAGCAAACTAAAAAAAAAAAAAAAAAGTTTGCAATTCCAGCACATGAGAATTAAGGCCTCTTTTTTTTCATATTGGCAAAACAAAATATATATAAAAAAAATCCACCCTCTCCCTACTTTTCTACAGATTATAGTTCAAATACTCATATTTATCAGGATATCAGCATTTGTTATTTTTAAGTAACAAGTCAGGTGAAGTTCATAGTGTTGCTTCTGAATCCCTGGAACATTAAGAACATGGGCCCATGCCATTTCAAGAAGACAGGACTGCTTTTTTCAGCTTCTCTATTTCCACCTAAAATACAAAATGTTAAGTTGATAATAGATAACATATCTTTAGTAAACTTTACTGTATTCTGTCATTAAGATCCAATCATACTTTCAAGCCTCCAGATTTTGATTTCCATTCTAAGATCCAATTTCTAATGATGTGATCAGTACAGGACAAGTTTAATAGAAGGTCACATCACAGTGCAAGTTCCTAAGTGGCAGGAAACACCAAAAAGTAACTACAATTGTTTCAGCCAGAACAATGTTAAGTAATGTGAGTCTCTGAAAGAACTGTAAGAAAATTAACCCTCCAAAGAACAAGAGAATCCTTGAAACCAAATTAAGAAATGTACAAGTACCTGTAATTAAACAAAGGGGGGCCATATAGAACTACAAAAATAATAATAATAAAGGACCAATTTAGTTCTATGTTTATCACTTACTACCTATGTGATATTGGTAAATCACTAACCTCACTTGGTCTCAATTTCCTTATCTATAAACAGTACGTTCTAGATTAAATTATTATTTAAAACACAGGAATATACCTAAGATTCAGTCAATGTGTTGGAAATATTTTCACCTATAGGCAGAAGGCATCCTTCACTTAACTGAAATTCACAATTTAAGAAACTTAAGAGAATTAGAAAAATTCATTACATGTTCACAACTGAGAACAGAATTATTTAATTCTGACACATAACAGCTAACAGAGTTGAGCACAAGATTCAATACCATGCCAACAGCTCCACACTAGCAAGTGGTATGGAACTTGTATAGATAGGGTCTCAGACTCTGACACCTACAATTTTCTAATCCTCCCAATTACATAAGGTGCTGATGATCTCTGACCTTTCACTGCATGCAAGAATATTTAGGCCTTACCTTCTCTTGATAGCATTATCCCTGTCCACAACATTGCATACAAATAACACATTCTATGGCTAACCTCTGACAAATAATTTATTATTAAATGATAAGCATTTTGTCACGGTCAAAATGTATGATTTCCATATGTTCACAATCTCCTAAGGGATTCTAACTACTCAAGAATGGTTTGTTAGTTCGTTCCAGGCTCTGAACTGTCAGCACAGAACCTGACGCGGGGCTCGAACTCATGAACCATGAGATCAAGACCTGAGCCAAAGTCGGATGCTTAACTGACTGAGCCACCCAGACGCCCCTCAAGCAGATATTTTTATTGCTAGAGTTTCTCTTCTAGCACTTATGTTCCTTGTTCACCTTTAGTTTTTTTATCATCCCTCAGGATAATTTAATACCATATGTTAACTTCATAGTTCAAAGTACTACTTTTAATCTTTGGGAAATATAATTTCTCCTCTAAAAGTATGATATTAAAACTCCAATGTCTTATTAAGTGTGCTTTTATAAATACAAGAGTCAAACTTTCCCCATTAGGAAAAAAAAAAAATTATAACACAAATCAGTGTGAGGCTAGGTAACAGCTTAAAAATTTTGCTTAAAAATTGAATCAAATGAGGAGAGGATGTGGAGAAACGGGAACCCTCTTGCACTGTTGGTGGGAATGCAAATTGGTGCAGCCGCTCTGGAAAGCAGTGTGGAGGTTCCTCAGAAAATTAAAAACAGACCTACCCTATGACCCAGCAATAGCACTGCTAGGAATTTATCCAAGGGACACACGAGTACTGATGCATAGGGGCACTTGTACCCCAATGTTCATAGCAGCACTCTCAACAATAGCCAAATTATGGAAAGAGCCTAAATGTCCATCAACTGATGAATGGATAAAGAAATTGTGGTTTATATACACAATGGAATACTACGTGGCAATGAGAAAAAATGAAATATGGCCTTTTGTAGCAACGTGGATGGAACTGGAGAGTGTGATGCTAAGTGAAATAAGCCATACAGAGAAAGACAGATACCATATGGTTTCACTCTTATGTGGATCCTGAGAAACTTAACAGGAACCCATGGGGGAGGGGAAGGAAAAAAAAAAAAAAAGAGGTTAGAGTGGGAGAGAGCCAAAGCATAAGAGACTGTTGAGAACTGAGAACAAACTAAGGGTTGATGGGGGGTGGGAGGGAGGAGAGGGTGGGTGATGGGTATTGAGGAGGGCACCTTTTGGGATGAGCACTGGGTGTTGTATGGAAACCAATTTGACAATAAATTTCATATATAAATAAAAAAAATAAATAAACGAAAGGAAAAAAAATTGAATCAAATGAAAGTCTTCAAAAAAGAAATATTTCATTGGACTCTTTTCATGATTTTTATGACAAATTAAATCATATATACAAATTTAACACTGTATTAGTTTCCTCTTGCTTACCTTGTTACCTTATTTTCATATATGTATGCAGGAAATATTTGTGTATGTAAGAAATACATATGTGTATGTAGGAAAGATGAGGAATAAAGATCAAGAAACTTTTTTTTAAATGTGTTATTTTGGGAGAAAGAAAAAGTGCGGGGGGGGGGGGTGGATGGGCAGAGAGAAAAGGAGACAGAGAACCCTAAGCAGGCTCCATGATCAGTGCAGAGCTCGATGTGAGGGCTCAAATCTCACAACCATGAGATCATGACCTGAGCTGAAATCAAGAGTCAGACGTTTAACCAACTGAGCCACCCAGGTGCCTCAAGAAACTTTTTATTATTTTTGAATTTCTACTATGTTACACACTGGCAATTACTGGGAATTTAAGACATTTTTAATATGTATTCTTTAATTTGAAAAAAATTTATTAGCTATCTAATATGCATAAAGCACTGTGCTCAGAGCTATGGACAAAGATGAAACAGAGATTTCCCTGGAACTGTCTTACAGTCTACAAGATGGGCAAAATAAGTCCTTAATGTCACAGTGATAAGATGCAAAATTATTACTTATTTATCCTTTTCAAAACTAAAGAACATGAATGTGGAAAAAGACAAAATTACTTTGAATCAGAGGATGACTGGTACTAACTAATGAAGGTGACTGTTGTTGGGGAGCTTTGAGAATCTGTAGAACTTATGCATGAGAAGATGACACAAAAGGAAAATCCAAGAAAATACAGTAAGAGCAAAAATTCAGACATATTAACTGTGAGGGGCACCTGAAGATCAATCAGCGAACAAGAAAAGAAAGATAAACTAGGACCAGGATATAAAAGACCTCATATGCTAAGTTGAGAAGTCTGAATTTCATTCACCAAGTAACAGAAAGTTCTTCAAAGTACTGAGCAAGAAAGATTAATTTGAGATAAGAATGAGAGAAACTTAAACAGCTAAAGAGAAGATAAAGAGCAAGGGAAAAAGACAAACACTAGAAACAAAGAGATAAAGGTGAGGGAGTCAAGCTAGCAGGCCTGAATGGGAATGGCTTTAGAATGGAAGTACCATGTCTCAAGACTTGAAAGTCAATGAAACCATCAACAGAAACAGAAAATCAGAAGATGATAAGTGTCAAAGGGGACATGAAAGTTCTAAGTTCACAGTGGAACATCCAGGGAGACTAGCAGCTGTAAACAGGACAGAAGGTGGGAAAAGATGAATTAGATTCAGAAGGGAGAGGCACGGAGCTAATCACGATAGATACTCTGTGGGCACAGGTAGGAAAAGAGAGCAGATACAGAAAGGAGGGCCGGGGCAGTTCTGAAGGAACATTTTACCTTGGTTGTTTCTGTTTTGCAATAAATGAACTTCAAGCGAAAAGTGAAAACTACAGTAGATCAAGAGGGCAGCTGGACCTGAAAGGGGGCTTTTGCTTTTTTGGAAAAGGGGAAAAATAGAATATTTTCATAGGAAAAGGGAAAGTGCCAATAAAATGGGTATGTCCAATATAAGAGTAAAAATGGAGTTTGGTAATCTGCCAAATACCTTCACATGTATTAACAACTAAAGCTAAAAGGAGGTTGAACAGTATAACTCAAGTTCAAACAGTATAACTTAATCCCTAAAAGCAAAGTTTCCGAAGTCTAGCTGTTTCTTTTAAAGATTTCAGCTCCACTGCTGACTTAAATCACTCTAAACCCTAGTTTCCTCATCCTTAAAACAGGAACAATAATCCTTACAAGTTGATATGTGTGTCCATTAATAATGTACAGAAGGTGCCAACCTGACACATAGTTTAGACCTGAAAGTCACAACTGTAAGTCAGAAGAGGAGCTCAAGTTTTTCTTTGCAAGTCCCATGTTCTGTTTCACAATGTTAACAACAGAAATAGGTAAAAACAGGGAAGCGTATGAAATACTTAAATACAGAATGGGAAGAGCCTTTGAAAAAAGGCAGAATAGGCTTTCTTTGAAATATGCAGAAAAGAAGTATACAAATGAAGACCAAAGTCAGTGAGGATGGAAAAAAAGTTAAGATAAAATAAATGAAATTGTCGGTCATCAGCACAGAGTGAAGATGTTAACATTATGGTTATGAAGTGAACTCTCAGTGAAGAAATCAAAGTCAACAAATCTAGAGCCATCCCATTATCACCCCTACCCCCCTCCACCCTTGCCTCCAGGCAAAAAATAAAAATGGAAACATTTAAAAAGAAAGGGGGAAAAAAGGTAACTGTGTAAAAAAGAGAGAAATAGCTCAAGAAAGCAATGTTGAGTTCAAAAGATCTAGAACTACACACTTACGAGGCAAGAATCATGTTTGTTTTATTTAAGAATATATATACCTTATGCCTCATGCACTGCCTAAGAGAGTTATTGCTCAAAAGTGTTTGCTGAATGAATGAACGGAATGTGACAGGGAGTCAACAAGAGATTAATTAAATGGCTATCAAGCAGCAGGGAGTGTCCAACTTAAGATAGCATAATTTGTAGTGAAATCAATCACCTAGCTGGGATGGTGATTTATGCTGACTAGTTTATTTATGCTGACTACTATCTCAATGTTAGGAGAAATGAATTACCTCTAGATTAATTCTCATTGCCTTCTCTTCTTCCAAATCCTTTCGTAGTTTTTCCAGTTCTTTCCTAAAAACAATTTATTACTGTTAAGTCTTTCATTTAAACAACATATTTGACTAACAGGATCTGTTACCTGACAGACCAAAACATGGGGGGAACTTTTTTAAAGAAAATAGCCGTACTGATTGAGAAAAACTTCAAATTCTCTAGTTGGAATGGTTCAACCCAACACTTAAAAGCTCAGCAATACCATGGCAAACCTATCTGCAATAAAGCAATTTTTTTTTTAAGTGAATACAGAGCAGCTCATGATAAAATAAAGAAATAATAACTGGCCTTTAGAAGCAGTTTTCCATATTCAGTTATCATGCATTTCCCAGGCTGGACAAAACCCAAGTGATTTGGTAATGTCAAAACATGTCACAGTACAAGGCAAATGATTTAACACGATTACCTGTACATTTCTCTTTCTGTATTTTTTCAAATGAAACATTACATTAAAATTACCAAACCAATAAAAAAACATTAGCCAACAATCCTTTCTCTTTAACTCATGTTTTCATTTTTCTGTGTTTCCTTCTTTTTCTATAGTCATTTTCCCTCCACAGCTGCAAGTATATACTCCATATTGTGTCTTTTCACAAAGTATTTAAAAATATTTCCGTGCTGCTAAAATCATCATATTTCTGATAACTATTGCTTGACACTCAAATATCCAAGTTTTTTTGTTTGGTTACTTGGGTTTTGGGGAGATGGAAAGAATAGGAATTTTATTTAACATCATTAATATACCAGATATATCAAATTTCTAAATCAAAAAGTATGGACAAGTACAGACATTTTCAGCCCCTTGAAAATGATCTTCAAGAGTATTATAGAAATATGAGCTTGAGAAACACATGAAAATGCTAAGAAAGAATATATAAGAAAGGAAGTTTTCAATTATATAGTTTTGAACTAGTTTCTTCTGTGGTTTTAATGATTATAAAACTATATTGAGAGTTTCTACTGTTTCAGCTGACTATAATTTTTTAAATATTTAACTCAAATTTATCTACAGTTTATTTTGGTATATGATAGAAAATGAACTTTGTATTTCAAAATGTTACCACTAAATTAAATAATGCTTCCTTTTTCTAATTATTCTATTATTCTGAGTTTATTATACATTTAATTTATATCTAAATGAAGATCTATTCCTAAAATATTTATCCTGCTCTGTTTATCTTTATTTGTAATAGCGTTACATCATTCTATTTGCTCTTTGATCTGATAATTTAGTACCACTCTCACATTTTTATTGTTCTTTTTAAAAACACATTTATAATATAAAATTTTTATGTAACATTGTTTCCTTTTTACAGGAGCAGATCAAACTATGTATCTTGTTCTGTAACTTTTCAACTAAAGAAAGAAATTACTAATATATTTGTCAATCTTTCCATGTCAATATCATTTAAATTTTTTAAATGATTTGTTCCAAACGTTTTAGATTTTAATACTGAATGCATAAAGACTCTACATGTATTTGTAAGCTATAAAGATATAATCATAAAACAAAAACCCTGGAACTCCAAGTCAGCTTAAGAAATAAGTTATTATCACCAGTACCTCTGATACTCAGTGTCCCTCAAATCTATTTCCCCCTCTCCTTCATAGGAAAAGTTTTAAGTATTTATTATTTCTTTTCTAATTTTACCACATATATGAATATATCTTGAAACAACACACTTACTGTTTGATTTCAAACTTTACGTAAATACTGTAGCATGTCGCTCTCTGACTTGCCTTCTCCACCCTCAACTTTTTTCAGATTAATTACATGTTGACATATGTAGTCGTAATCCATTTATTTTTTATTGCTGTACACTGTATAGTATTTTGTTGTATCAACATACCAGTATGTATTTATCCATTATCCTGTGATGCCTGTATTTTTCATATTAAAAAATCTGCTATCCATTTCATTTTCCCAGAGGAAACAAGACTTTGAAAACATCTGCCCTTTGGAAAGACTTCTAAAATATCTGATATATATGTTTTAAAATATATATAAATCATAAAGATTTTGTTCATCCAATAGCTAATTTAAGAACACCTACAGGCAGGGCACCTGGGTGGCTCAGTCAGTTAAGCATCCGACTTGGGCTCAGGTCATGGTCTCCCAGTCTCTCTGTGCTGACAGCTCAGAGCTTCCAACATGTTTCGGATTCTGTGTCTCCCTCCCTCCCTCCCTCTCTCTCTCTCTCTCAAAAATAAACGAACATTAAGAAAACCCTACAGGCAATTTGTAAACATAATTATTAGTTCATTAAAAATAGTATACTTGGTATCAAAAAATGTAAATGCCAAAATCAACAAATTAGGAGAGTTCTCTAACTCATACATGGGTGGTATTCAATAAATACTTACTAGATGAATGAACTTATGATTTATACTGTGTATATTGTGGAATCTGAAAAAAATCTGCAGGACTCAGATAAACTGAAGGATTCAAGAAAAGGCCTATCATGTGTCAAATTATAAACACACTCTCTCTAATATATATACACATAAGTACGTTTATTTAAGTAGTCATTCAAGGTATTTTGTTTCTACCTAAAGAGACATTTGTAAAAGTGCTCTGCAACTATAAATACGTCATACTGTTAATCTCAATATTGTTTTTAATAAACAACCCAATGCAAATGAGAATTGAGGGAGAAATGGTAAATTCAGCTCAGAGGTAACATGGTTTCTGGCAATGACTTTTTTTTTATGTTTATTTTATTTTTGAGAGAGAGAGAAAGAAAGGGTGCCCCCGCGCGCGCGCGCACGCGCACACACACAGACACACACACACGTGAGCAGGAGAGGGGCAGAGGGGGGGCAGACAGAGGATCTGAAGTAGGCTCTGTGCTGGGAGCAGACAGCCCAATGCAGGGGGACTTGAACTCACAAACCAACAGATCATGACCTGAGCCGAAGTCAGACACTCAACTTAATGAGCCACCCAGGCGCCGCTCTGGCAATGACTTTTATTCCAGATTTCAGATTCCATCAAATACTTTTAGAAGCTACAAGGGAAGCTGAGATAGGGAAAGAGAACCTGAGCCCTCAGCCTCAGTTCAGTTAGATCAGCTGATCTCTGATTCGTTTTACCTACTGGTCCTTTGCAGAATTATGTTTAAAATGTTAACAAGTTTTAAAATTCAAATAATAATGGTTATAGAAAATATCTCTAAACCAACAGAAAATGGATTTGAGTTGTAGCTCTGCCTTTTAAGAACCGTGTAATCTTGGGGCGCCTGGGTGGCTCAGTCGGTTAAGCGGCCGACTTCGGCTCGGGTCATGATCTCACGGTCCGTGAGTTCAAGCCCCGTGTCGGGCTCTGTGCTGACAGCTCAGAGCCCGGAGCCTGTTTCAGATTCTGTGTCTCCCTTTCTCTGACCCTCCCCTCTTCATGCTCTGTCTCTCCCTGTCTCAAAAATAAATAAAACGTTAAAAAAAAAAAATTAAGAACTGTGTAATCTTAGGTAAAGAGCTTTATCTCTCTGAACCTTTCTCTCTTTAGTTAAAAGAAGAGAGGGGGGCTATCAGAGGTGACCTTTTACATTTATTTTGGCTCTAGACGGTCCCTAACTTTCACTTAGGACCTCATCATATGCCATTACCAAAAGTTTCAGAGTTAAGAGAACAGCCTTAGAAATCACCTAAACACAACTCATTGGTTTTATTTAAATACCAATCTCAACCCTAGCAGAGACAGTGATCCAGTTCCTCTGAAAAGTAAATCTACATATAGATACACTCCAGATCTAAAATACAATTGGTGTTGGGATGAGCATTGGGTGTTGTATGGAAACCAATTTGACAATAAATTTCATATTTAAAAATAAAATAAAATAAAATAAAATAAAATAAAATAAAATAGGACTTTTCCTAATATTTTTGAGACTAATTAACTCCTTTGTTTGACCAGAAAATTTGTACCCTTAAATTATACCTACATATTATACCTTTTCTACAATCAAGCTACAAGAACAAATTTTCAAATTCAAGATTTTTGCAGAGTACTATTAATGAAAATTTCACTGAAAATATACTTGCTTATACCAGAAATTTGGCAGATTACATCTCTGCTTGACATGAAAGAATTCTTTACATACGTGTAAGTAGTATTGAAAGAAAACAAGGGCTACTTACCCATGATCCTTTTTCAGCGCTTCTACAATGCACAGCAATTCAATAATCTGAGCTCTAAGTTCATCCAAGGGATTTTTTTTCCCATCATCTGATTCTACTTTAGCTTTGACTTCCAATGGAGTTAAAAAAGCAGCTGTATTTGGTTTAGAAGCACTTGAAGGTGTTGAAGGGTACACAGATGGCTGAAAACATAATAGCAAATGTTAATTTATTGTATTTATATTTATAAAACTTTCACAAAAATTTTTATAGCAAGGAGATAATTAAAATAATACTTCAAGATAAATGATAAACTTGAAAATTCAAAAATCAGTTTGATAATATTCACAACTGGTAAAACCACCAAACAACCAAAGAATAAACTTGCAATCACTAGGGGTTTATGTGAGAAATGTCAAGGGCTTTATCAATAAAAAGAACAAAAAAGTGGAAAAGAAAAGAAAAATCTATTAGATTTATCTTACGAATGGTTTTCCCGGTGGCGCATCTAAAGACAAGAATATATCAGCATTTTTAAGGTGCTGGGTGTTTTTTTTTTAATGTTTATTTACTTTGAGAGAGCAAGAGAATGCGCATACACACATGAACAGGGTTGGGTAGAAAGAGGGAGGGTGAGAGAGAGAATCCTAAGCGGGCTCCATGCAGTCGTGTCAGTGCAGAACCCGACACAGGGCTCAATCCCATGAACCATGAGATCATGAACTGAGTCAAAATCAAGAGTTGGATGCTTAACGGCCTGAGCCGTCTGGGTGCCCTGTACCCCATTAGGGTGTTGTTTTGATCCTCCATATTACATATCCTAAGAGGTTCACTTAAAAGTAATTATGAACAATTTAGCAAGGCATTAACATCAATCCACGGCCTGATGCTCTTGCAGTATTTCACTAAAGTAACATGAAACAGAATTTCAGTCTAATGATGACAGTTGAGAGAATCAGATTAAATGTATCTGATAAATTTTAGCAGTAGCCAAATGCCCGGGAATGAATTTAAGGAGGAAGCATGAACTTAAATTTAAGATGTGTATAGGATGTGATAATACTATCTTACATAAAAATGACAAGAGTTTAGAAGAGTCTTAACACCATGTAATAAATGGAAGAATCCATGTATTCTGCCATTATTCCAGGATATATTCAGTGCTCATTATGGTGCCAAACAACAAGCTAGGTTAGGAATAAACAAGTGATGGCCTCTGAAACACAGAGTGTACGTTTAATGGGAAAATGAAACAGATGGGCACGCCTGGGTGGCTCAGTCAGTTAAGCATTCGAATTAGGTTCAGGACATGATTTCGCGGTCTGCGAGTTCCAGCCCTGCATCGGGCTCTGTGCTGACAGCTCAGAGCCTGGAGCCTGCTTGGGATTCTGGGTCTCCCTCTCTCTCTGTCTCTGCACCTCCCCTGCTTACACTCTTTCTAAAATAAATAAACATTAAAAAAAAAAAAAAAAGAAAATGAAACAGATGGATGAGCTATGCCTTAAAAAACAGTATGAAGTATTTAACATTTATATTACTCATTTACAATAAGGTCCTCTACAAAATGAGCTACAGAGGATAGTGTGACTTTCATAACTCAATTTTTTAGCAGGAATTATTTTATTTCTTGGTAGAAACAACTTTTTTCTTAAATACTATTTAAGGGATGCCTGGGTGGTTCAGTTGGTTAAGCATCTGACTCCTGGTTTCAGCTCAGGTCACGATCTCATGGTCCATGAGTTCGAGCCCCATTTGGGATTATCTCTCTCTTCCTCTCTCTCTGCCCCTCCCTTGTTGTGCTTTCTCCCAAAAATAAAGAAAGAAAGGAAAGAAGAAAAAAGAAAAGACACTTTAAATTCCACAATTTTGCTATTCACAAAGAATCCTACAAATTACATAAATCTTGGGCCACGATTCAGCTCACCTTTGGAGAGTAGCATGAATCCTTTTTAAATTCAGATGGCTTTAAGTTGGCACTATCTTCTTCTTTTGGTAACTTCAAGATTTTTTCTGGGCTTTGAGTTGGCTAAATGATTTTTTTAAATCAAGAAACAGAAAATACCAAAAAAGGAAAAGGCAATAAACATTTGGATAATAAACTAAGTAACTATTATCACTGTTTTTAGCAGTAGCAGCTACTATTCCAGATATTCCATCATTGTTAACAGGATAGTACGTAATTTCAAGCTGAACAACAAACTTGCATGTCTTCATGGTAAAAATAGCCTGCCTCTTAGCAACAAAAATTTTCTCTACTTAAGTAATTTAAAAGCACTGTAATGCTTAAGAGCTAGCGTATTAAGGCACTACCAGTATCCCAGGCAAAGTCCAGAAAGCATAAAAAGAAGCCACACATTTTGATACCAGCATTAATGCTACCAAAAAACCACTGACTATCGCACAGGAAAAAAATGTTCTCATTCCTTCCTAAAGTGAATAGGTACCACTCAATTCTAATTATTGTTGTTAGATGGGTAGATTACACAGATACCCTGACCTCTTTTGACACTGTGCTTTTGTGGTTATGGTCTCAGGACAATTCTTTATTCCTGATTCTGTAACCTTCCATTCCAAGTCTCTCTGCAATGAACATAACCTCATATCTCCCTAAATATAACCAACCATTTGCCACTTAAGTATCACAGCTATCTTCCTGATTTTTAAACTTTGGTGGAGGCATAAATCCTCCATCATTCTTAGAAACTTTTGTGTTTTACAACAGCAAGTGTAACTCACAGAATGTCCACCATTGAAGCGGCCAGGTAACCTTCTTCCAGGCATTTTCGGCCTATTTGCAGTGAGATGTAGCAAGTTTTCTGAGGAAGCTATGTCATCAAAATTTAGAAGATCTGGAGAATAAAATTAAACACATCTACTAAGAGATAACTACATTTTAAAAGATAAAAAAGAATGTTTCTGGATTTTTAACAAACTATACATTAAAAAGAGTACCACCAGGACTCACAAGTTAACCTGTGCTTTTCATATGCATTTGGAAAACAACACTCACCCTTAGAAACAAACATCCTCTTTACTGAACACATTTTAGAAGACTTTATTAACAACATAGAGTTCCTGTTTCTAATAGAGACTTAGACTTCAACAAAAGTTCTTACTGAAACATATAAATCTGAACCCAAAATTGTGGTATCATAAAAAAGCTTGTAATCTTAAGTCTTGCTTGTTTAAAAAATTAAAAAAGCATAATCTACTTCTTCAACTCATAATTGATTACAATATATCAGAAACTCAACACATAAAATTTGTTTTAAATTTCAAGTAGTATCCTAATATTCAAATTTTAAGGACTCAACTGTATGCTTTCCAATTGCATTTCTCAATGTAAAGTGAAAGTATAATGAGTCTTTGTGTGTGTGTGTGTGTGTGTGTGTGTGTGTGTGTGTGTGTGTGTCTGTGTGTGCACAGTATGTTGTAGCTGGGATTCAAACTGTTCATAGTTCACTACACTTTTGCTTAGACATTACCATGTTTAGGAACTATAAGACAAGTTAGAAATCTAAGGCAAATTGGGTATCAAGGAAAAATGCTACAAGGATGGTTCACATGTTTCCCCACCATCAGAGGCTGGTTAACTTTTGATTCAGGGTTTAAAGCCTATGTAATTCGTATCTCTGAAACAATGGTATATAGTATCTTCCCTTTTTCTAGATGATCTAGAAAACCTTGCTGAAAGAGGTGTGATCTTTAATTTTGAAGCCTAGAAATCTGTAAGTGATCCAAGTATCCTAAGGATAACTCCAGACATTTCCATTGTCAATGTAATCTTCCTTTATCCTAGATTCCAAACTAAGGCTATCAATCACAGTCAAGATAACTGATATGCCAACAGCTATCTTTGGTTTAGAAGACAGAAAAAATTCTGTATATTACCATTGCCTGGATATTTATAATGTTTTCTTTCGAATATTTAAATATCCAAATTCAGTGATTTGTTATTTCTTAACAGACATCTACAAATAGTTACTATTACTCCCCTCAAAGCTTATTCATCAATTTTCATATTCAAAGTAATTAATTTAGAAAAAAATTTTAAGGGTTAACAAAGGTATCACTGTTTGACAATATGCATTTTATAACAAATTTAAGTATCTGTTGATCTGTTAATTCTTTTCCATTTTCACATTCTGGATTACTTTGTGTGTTCTATCTTCTATCTAGTCATGAGGTTAATACATCACAAGAGGCAATCAAGGGAGTTTAATTTTGGTCTTGAGTCTTGATAATTGTTCATATGTACTTATAAAATATAATAAACCATAATAAGAGACACAGTGGCTTTAATGGCAAATGCATTATATAATGTGAAAGACCTTGAGTTTAAATATATTTTTAAATATTTCACTTTATTTGTAAATTTCATAAAGAAAACCAATATTTAAAAGATGTTAAAAACTTGCTATGGTTTGAAGGGTTAAAAAATGCTGAGGGGTGCCTGGTTGAGCATTCCAACCGACTTCAGCTCAGGTCATGATCTCACAGTTCATGAGTTCCAGCCCTCCATCGGGCTTGCTGCTATCAGCACAGAGACCGCTTTGGATCCTCTGTCTCCCCCACCCCCCCAACCCCTCTTCAACTCCTATGCTCTCTCTTTCTCTCTTTCAAAAATAAACATTAAAAAAACTGCTGATACATGTGAGTATTGACAACCGACACAAAAGTCTAGAAAAGTACAATCCAATAATTTTGGCATGTGAAGATTATTTTCAAATGCATATTTAAGCAACTTGCAGAAAGAAAAAGAAACAAACAGAAAAACATAGGAATGAAGAGAAATGAAACTGAAAGGATAAATAAAAGGTAGATCTATAAAATTATAGACCATGCTCATGTAAAAATGCCTTCCATATGTCCAGTTTGGGGCTACAACACCAAGACAAATAATTTTACTATTCTAAAACTCTCTCAGGTCCTCCATTTAAGCCATCAGGTTAGTAAAATAGTGCACATTTTGGACTCATGATCTACTTGAACACATTTAAATTTGCCTAAGAGTGATAAGAGTAGACTTATACTGTACACATGGCATGAAAGGCATGATAGTCACTTAACTCTTGCAATTACGTTGCCACTCTGCCAGCCATTTACATTTCTACATATTGTCTAAGAAGACATGGAATTTTAAAAAGTCCAAGTGAAATATCAAATTTTGGGAGAAAATAAATGGACTTTAACAGTTTTCAATTACAAAAAAAACTTTTATCAAAAGAATATCTTACACTAATCAAGAAAATTTTTCCAACATCAGTTTTATTTTCAAATGGAAAACCAAAAGGGTTAGAATAGACAGACAAACATGTACACTTTTAGTACAATTACAAAGAAAAATCAATGTGCACCACCTATTTATATTGAATATATTGTTTTGATTTCTTTTATAAATTGTCATCTTACCAAAATGGAGAAAGGTAGGATAATTTCCTGACACGTAAGAAGGGAAACATGGCAAACAGGCTAGGAAACAAAATCTGGAAAGAAAAGTCAAGGATAGGAATGTCTAGAAAAAAGACTAAACCAAAAAAATTATTTTACAAAGCAGGAAAAAAGAACAGCTGTAGAATGAATAGAACCATTTAAATGTTTAGCATATACCTACTGCAGTTTATCTAAACTTATATAAGATGTGTGGTAGATTTTAGATTTATTGTCTTTTCAAAAGAAAAAACGATGACTAGTATTAATTTCAATACACCATTAAGTAGAAAGAAGCCTTTTTAAAATTACTCACTGAACACCAACACAGCTTCGAAAAGGAGTTTTAGTAAAAAATTAGAGGTGAGAGTAATAAATTGATAGCTAACATATCAACAACTCATTAATATAGTTAGAACTAAAATTAAACTACCTTTCAGTCAAGTTTTAGTCTTTAGCGTATGACAGTAATTACAATGAAAAAGGCAATTTTAATTCTCTGGTATAATAAAAGAAAAATAGGACAAACAGTATTTTTAAATATCACTATAAAGATACAACTTATGCAACATTTAAAATCACATAATACATAAATGAAACTTCAATTATGCTTTATATGATACTCTCTATATCTCTAAATATTTAAACATCAAGAAAATTATTATAATAAAATAATTTTAATCTCTGCTCTTATTCTCCAGGTAAGTTCCACATTTTTGGGTGTGTTTTGTTTTTGTATATAGACTCATTTTTTATAGTGTGCACCACTCAACAAGTAGGCATCTTAGAAAAATTCCACCTTGAATTCTTTCTGGAAGAAATCTATGAATAAATACTGGGAAAGCAATCAAACAAAAATAGATCAATTATCAAGCAAAACTAAAGAGAAAGAATATTTCACCATTTAACAATGTAATGCTTTGGGATCAAATAATGTTATACATCTCTACAACTTCCTTTTAACCCAAGAATTTATCACAGAAAGTCAAAAAGGATAAAATACTACACTATAAGCATACTTCATTAGCTGTGCTTTCTCACTGTAATAGGTATGTTACCACTAAATTTTCTATCTTATATTTTAAGACTAATTTTTAAATCAATGTTATGTCCCAGAAAGCTTACTACTTTAGAAATATTTAGACCATGTGAACTTTATAATTAACCAGTGGTAGCAGTGAGATTATTCTAAACTAATTTTTGATGAAGTGCTTGAAAAAGAGGGGAAAAATTAAAACATGGTTCTAACAACTATGCAATATTTATAGTACTACCTTATATGTGAGAATATATACTGAAGGACGTTTATTTTTAAAATAGTTTACAAATGGCTTCATATACAGGAAAGTCATATCTGAGAGGAGTGTTACAGATTTACATCCTCTACAGATGAGAGCAGAAACAGGAAACAGGATTAACAGAGGAAAGGAAAAGAATGGAAATAACACTTTATAACAACTTCCACATCACATATTCTAGTAGATACGTTGGACCAATTGTTACTTAAGCTAGAAAACAGATTAAGAAACAAGATCAATGAGTTGATAATTTAAAACCCCCATTTTTAACAGCAAAGTCAGGGTCCTTATTACTATATCATCACCTGAAATTATTTTATGTAATAATGAGATTCTAAGAAGATCTTCATGTATGTTTTAAACTTTCTGAAACATGTGAAAGGTCAAGTTTCACATACCATTTTAAAGATATGAAACCTCAAACTGAGCCAAAAATATAAATTAAAATATATCTAAACCTACTGCCAAATCTGAAGTTATCTGATGCATAACAGTATTTTTTTTAAGGTGTCAATACCTCAAAAAAAGGATTTCAAACCCTTTTATGCTACAAATACTAAAAACATAACATTCCAATAAAAAAAGGCAATGAGGAACAGCCGGAGTTGAAGTTTGAAACATGAGCTGTATGTTATCAGCAGCCAGGCCTTTTGTCTTAGAATAGTACTTGTGACTAAAATAATACCTGGGTATACTTGCTCAGTAAATATTTTCTATGTAATATAAACAAAATTTCCAAAATTTACAGGCGTATCTCATTTTACTGCACTGTGCAGATACTACATTTTTTTTACAAATTGAAGGTTGGTGGTGGCCCTGTGTTGAGCAAGTGTATCGGTGTCATTTTTCCAACAGTATTTCCTGAGTTTCCATGTCATATTTTAGTAATTCTCGCACTATTTCAAACTTTCTCATTACTATTGTATTTGTTATGGTGATCTGTGATCAGTGATCTTTGGTGTTACTATTTTATCTGTAATGAACTGTGCCTACATAAGATGTTGAACTGAATCCGTAAGTGGTATGTGTGTTCTGACTGCTCCATGGAAAGCTGTTTCCCATCTCTCTCCCTCTCTTTGAGCTTCCCTATTCTCTGAGACACCGAAATGCGGCAATTAATAACCCTACAGGCCTCCAAGTGTTGGAGTAAAATGAAGAGCCACACATATCTCACTTTCAGTCAAAAGCTAGAAATGATTAAGCTAAGTGAGGAAAGCATGCAGAAAGACGAGACAGGCCAAAAGCTAGGCCAATTATGCCACCTAGCCAAACTGCAAACGCAAAGGAAAAGTTCATGAAGGAAATTAAGTGTTACTCTAATGAATACATAAATGAGAAAAAAGCAAACAGACTTATTGCTGATAGGGAGAAAGTTTTAGTGATCTGGATAGAAAATCAGCCACAACATTCCCTTAAACCAAAGCCTAGTCCAGAGCAAGGCCCTAATTCTTCAATTCTGGGAAGGCTGAGAGGGGTGAGAAAGCAGCAGGAAAAAAGTCCTGAAGCTAGCAGAAGTTGGTTCCTGAGGTTTAAGGAAAGAAGCCGTCTCCATGAAAAAAGACTGCAGGCAAAGCAGCAAGTGCTGAGGTAGAAGCTGCAGCAAATTATACAGAAGATGTAGCTAATTAATGAAGGTGGTTCACTAAACAACAGATTTTCAATGTAGATGGAACAGCCTTGTATTGGGAGAAGATGCCATTTGGAACTTTCATAGCTAGAGAGGAGAAATCAATGTCTGGGCTCAAAGCTTTAAAGGACAGGCTGACACACTTGTTGGGGCTAATGCAGCTGGTGACTTGAAGCTGAAGTCAGGGCTCATTTACCATTTTGAAATTCCTCAGGCCCTTAAGAATTATGCTAAATCTGGGTTGGTTAGTTGGCTCAGTCAGATAAGGGCCCGACTCTTTGAGTTCAGCTCAGGTCAGGACTTTGCAGTTCGTGGGATGGAGCCCAATGATGGGCTCTGCACTGACAGAACACAGCCTGCTAGGGACTGACTGACTGACTCCCTCCCTCCCTCCCTCCCTCCCTCCCTCCCTCTCTCTCTCTCTGCCCTTCCCCTGCCATGTGTGGGCTCTCTCTCTCTCAACATAAATAAACTGAAAAAAAAAAAAAATTATGCTAAATCTGTGCTCTATAAATGAAACAAAAAAAGGACAGCAACACATTTATTTACAACATGGTTTACTGAATATTTTAATCCCACTGTTGAGACCTGCTCAGAAAAAAAGATTCTTTTCAAAGTGTTACTGCTCATTGACAATGTACCTTGTTACTTCCCCAAGAGCTCTGATGGAGATGTACAACAAGATTAATGCTGATTTCATGCCTGCTAATATAACATCCATTCTGTAGCCCAAGGATCAAGGACTAATTCTGAATTTCTTCCAACTTTCAAGTCTTATTATCTAAGGAAAAGGCTTCATAAGACTATAGCTGCCATGGATGGTGATTCCTCTGATGGCTTTGGACAAAATAAATTAAAAACCTTCTGGAAAGGATTTATGATTCTAGATGCCAATAGTAACATTCAGGATTCATGGGAGAGGTAAAACTACCAGCATTAACAGGAGTTTGGAAGATGTTGATTCCAACTCTCATGGATTAGTACTTTGAGGGGTTCAAGATTTCAGAGGAGGAAGTAACTGCAGATGTGGTGGAAACAGCAAAAGAACTAGAATCAAGTGGAGTCTGAAGATGGAACTGAATTGCTGCAAATCCATGATAAAACTTCATTCATGAGCAAAGAAAATGGTTTTCTGAGGTGGAAACTATTCCTGGTGAAGATGCTATGAAAATTATTGAAATGACAAGAAAACATACAGAATAGCAGATAAACTTAGTTGATAAAGCAGAGGCAGGGTCTGAGAGGACAGACTCCAATTTGGAAAAAAGTTCTACTCTAGGTAAAATGCCATCAAACAGCATCACAGGCTACAAAGAAACTGTTCATGAAAGGGAGAGTCAATCGCTGTAGCAAACTTCACTGTTGTCTTATTATAGAAATTGCCACAGCCACCTCAACCCCCATCAGCCACCACCCTGATCAGTCAGCGGACATCAACATCAAGGCAGGACCCTCCACCAGCAAAAAGGTTGTAACATGCTCAAAGCTCAGATGATGGTTAGCATTTTTTAGCTAAAGTATTTTTTAGTTAAAGTATACACATTTTTTTAGTCATACTGCATTGCACACTTAATAGACTACAGTATAGTGTAAACATAACTTTCAAAGGCACTGGGAAACTAAAAAATTCATCCAATTTGCTTTACTGCAATATTCGTTGTATTGCATGGTCTGGAATGGAACCATCAATATCTCTGTGGTGTGTCTGTGTATTTTCTGAACTTAACTGGGTATTAGGTGTAGTACCAAAGGCAGCCTGATCGTGGGGGGAATGAAGTACAACAGTTTAGAAGTCAGATTTTAGTCTTCTGTCCTTACATACGTCTTGGCTCCTCTAACTTACTTCCTTATTCATTTGAAGAAAAAAAAAATAGGAATTTGCAAACCCTCTTTCACAAAGCCTCTTTGTTTTTTAATGAAGAGTAAATAATGGCTATGGATAAAAGAAAAGATTTGGACCAAAAGCAATAAAAAAAAAAATTAAACTATATAACCACCAACAGTTTGACATTACTACATGTGTTATTTCTACTAAAAATGTAGCAAAGGAAACAAAGCTTGCTGGTGATCATATATAGAAAAGTTTTTTAAAAGACAAAAATTTATCTTAATTTACTTAAGTTTTTAATAGTTTCCATAACCTTGAGACAACTAAATAAAGCAAATAGCCAAGAATGTTATAAAGCAACAGAAAAATACAGAAAATACAGGCTCTAAATATTACTCTTTCAGCTCCTGAAGAGACTCCTCAAAATGTAAGGCCTCTGTGATAAAGACTGCAGAAAACTGTAGAATTTCAAAAGACGATACAAATGGATTCTTTTATATAAAAATTTAATTTAAAAGTGTGCACACTTAATCTTTTTTGCTGAAATATTATTTTTGAAAACATATTTTCAGTAACATTTTAAATCAAAGAGAAAACAGTAAAAGCTGATAGAGTTATTTTTTTACTACTGACTTCAATAAAAAATAAAGGATATTTTTTAAAAACCTGTTATAAAGAGGATTTTTATTTTTGTTTTTATTTCACCAACGGTAAACAATTTTTACCAGATAAAACACACTAAATATATTTGAGTGAATATCTCTAAAGTATAATCAACATCTCACCACTTTCCAGAAATTATTAATGAATATGGTTTCAGTCAGAGCAGGCAGGAGCCAAATATAGAATGAAAGGATCTTTATAAAACGTTCAAATTAAAAAAACTGAGGGAGGCCATGCACAGGTCAGAGCTTTTACATTGGCAAATGACAATATGGAAAAATAGTAAGATCACCTACAATTTTCAAAAGGTTAGTAAGCAGCATATCTTACAATATAGTGACAAAAAAAATCTAAGCGTAATTGACCTTTAAGTCTGAATGTATTTATGAAATGTTAACTTGAAGGCTAAAAAATATATTAAGAAATTAAAACTTTTAAAAGAATATCATGAGCACTTTAGGGGATTTAAAGAATTCTCTTCTGATTTACATGATCTTGGACATGTAATGTGTCCAATAGTTTGATGACTTTAGACACAAAATAGCATCTGCCTTTTGGAATAACTATAAAGATAAAATAAGAATATAAATGAGAAAGTGCTTGGAAAATGTAAAAGAACTAAAAATAAATGCAAAGTACTACATAATAACTATTACCACAAATGATTGTGCAATGTTTTAATACTGAGACCTTTATCAAAACTTCTGTGTTCCAAGTTTTCCATTTTACAACTAAGAGGTATAAAAGACCAGGAGACAAAAATGATGGGTTGTAAAAATCTGTCCTAAAACTTAAGGAACAACATTTAGCTAAGGAAGTAAAGCCTGCTGATACACGCACACACGCATACACACAGATATAAAAAGCATATTTTCCTGAACTGGAAACAAAAGTACCTTGAGATAAAGTGAAGAAGTAAAAATAATCTTCAATGTAATCTAGTGTTGGCATTAAAAATCAATGTGATCTCTTTATTCTTAATTTTTCAAACTAAAATGTATTCCTATCTGCCTAAGTTAGATAGTATAGACATTCCATCATGAGGGGACAGAATGATAAATGGATTATCTTTTAATCCATTTCTCAGTCCTTATGTGAATCAAGTATTTTTGCCCATTTACCTTCTTTTAGTTTTATTTTTCTATTCCAGCTTCATAGATTTTAAATAAATTTTAATTAATTTCCACTATATCTATGCAGATATAAAATGCATGCACAAATTTCTTAAATAGTTTCTGAAAATTGTATTGGCAACTTTTTTTAAATGTACCACCTTTCTACATGTTAACTTACCTGTTTCTTTAGAGCTCCTAATTGTAAATGAATCTAGGTCTACTGATTTGGGTCTAAGTGGTAACTGTTCAGAATCTAGCTTTGGTTTTGATACTGGCTCAGTTTCAAATTTTGACGAAATGGTAGAAACTTCCCCATTAATCCTGAAATGAGAAAATCAAAACATATGTAGAAATCACTTGTATATGAATCATAACCATTTTTTTAAATTATGAATTAACGACACTAAGGATATTATAGCATAATAGTAATTTTTCTCTTTGTTCCACAATATTATTTCCATAAACATAAATCTCCACATTAAGACTAATCACAATAAAATCAGAAATGTAAAAACAGCCTCATCTGTGTGTATTCACCTAGTATGAATATAAAGTTAACAGAGAACCATCACAGTCTACAGAAAAAATATGGAAAACAAATACTTTAGAAATGATTCTGAGATTCAGAAAAGCAGGTAATCAATAAACTTGAGATAAAGTAAATTAGTAAAAATAATCAGGTATAACTTAAAATTAGGTAAAACTTACTTGGCTGTGGGAGGTGGTGGAGGAACTGGTTTTTCAGGTCGCTTTGGGTACACGGTTCCAGGAGATCTCAATAAATTATTGGCTTTGGTGGGTGGAGTGGGCTTCTTGGGTGGGACCTGCGGAGCAGCTGGCTTAGAAGGTTTCTGCTCCAAGACTGATTTTTCATCTGATTATTTAAAAATATTTAATAAGTTATTAACAATCAAAATTATTTAGGTTTTTCTATTTCCTAAAGTTAATGTCAGGCTGGAAACATGTGAAATAGAAAGAGAGACATTATTTGTATAAGTGTACAATGTTTTAAAGTTATAACTTAGTAAGATTAAATACCTAAAAGAGCTTATTTTGGGGGCACCCTTTGGTGGCTCAGTCAGTTGAGCATCCAACTCTTGATTTCAGCTCTGGTCATGATCTCACAGTGGCAGGATGGATCTGTGGGGCTCCATGTTGAGCATGGAGCCTACTTGGGATTCTCTCCCTCCCATTCCCTCTGCCCCTCCCCTGCTTGCACTCTCAAAGGGAAAAAAAAAAAAAATTAAGTTTAGTTTGGTAAGAAGGGGGACCACTCGTAAGCTTCTGAGAAACAAATAATGCCCGGTTTTTCCTGTCTTCCCAGCATCCTTTGTTTTTAGGGGTGGTATACTACTCAATACAATCACATGATTTTACTCGAAGCAGAAAGTAATATTATCTATATTCAAATCCAGACCACTTTCTGAAAGTGAAGTATAGGAAACCAGTGACATTTAACATACTTATTTAAAAGTGATCACAATGACAAAGAATGTTAACAGGATAGCTTGATTAGACACAGGAGAGAAAATTACAGACTTGTACTTATAACCCTCATAATTGTACTAGGAATGCATTAACACAATTTCATTTTTTTCCAGTTTATTAACACCCTTAAAAACCCTATGAAGCAGATAAGAAAATATGCTGGAAATAAACAACACAGGGAACAGTTTTATGCCATGTTAATAAAAATAATTTTATCACCAAAAAGGCATGATACTATATATAATGACATACTTGATTCCTGATCTTTCAGGTACTAAGAACAAGTATTAAAATTGACATGTGACTCTTAAATTCCAGAGAACAAACTGGTGGTTGCCAGAGGGTTAAGTGGGTGGAGGCGTGGGCAAAAGAGGTTATTTTTTTAATTGACACAGGTGCATACATACTAGATATTCATGATAATACAGGAGTCAGCAAAAATGTGTCTAACACATATAATGCAAAAAGAAGAAACTCTTATGTGCCATACTGAGTAGTTTTCAAAATTTACTTGGTCACAGGACCGTAAAGAATATCACAGGACCACAAATAATTTCACACCAATAGGAAACTGCTGATTATGAATCTTGAATACTGCAAGCCACAGGTAAACCCCCTCATTCAAAATAAGAGATTTAATTTAATAATAATGAAAATACAAACTACCATTGTTTCAGTTTTACTATTTATGTATAGTTTCCTTGGATCATTTGAAAATACAGCTTAGTCTATTAAAACCATGATCATCATTTGGTACAAAAATCCAATTTTAAATGGCCTCAAAACAAACAATGCATCATATAATTACATAATTATACCACCCAATCCTAACTATAAACCAACATAGCCATCTGTATCAGTTGAAACAGTCAATCAAATTTGTAGAAAATATTAAGAAAGATGTTTTATATAAAATATCAGGAAAAATACTGAAGGTCAAATAGAAGTTCACTGATTAACTGAACATACTTCTTTTAAGATACATAAATAACAGCTTGAAATCAATTAAACTGTGTAGTCTATTCTAAAACAAAAGAATACACTTAATATTCATGGAAATCAAAGGTGACAAAACTAAGATTCATCATTCCTGGTACAGCCATGACTAAATCAACTACAGTATGCTGACTTATCATATATGATGTCAGTGTACGAGGTTTTATTTAGTTTTATTGAGGTGGAATTTATATAACATAAAATTAACCATTTTAAAGCGAAAAATTCAGTGCCAGTTAGTACATTCACAATGTTATATAACAACCACCTTTCTCAAGTTCCAAAACTCATCACTCCAAAAGAAAAGTCTGGTTCCCGTTATTCAGTTACTCCCCATTTGCTCCTCTACCCATCCCCTGGCAATCACCAACCTCCTTCTGTCTCTACAGATTTATGTATTCTGGGCATTTCGAATACAAGGACTCATCCAGTATGTAACCTTCTGTGTCTGGCTCATTTCCCATAGCATAGTGTTTTCAAGGTCCATTCTCAATGTAGTATGTATCATCATTTCATTCTTTTTTGTGACTGAGTAATAACCACTATATGCATACAGCACAACCCATTCATCTGTTGAAGGATATCCGGGTTTTTTTCCACCTCTTGGCCATCATGAACATTTGCATGCAAATATTTGAGTATCTGTATTCCATTCTTTTGGGTAAGTATCTAGGAGCAATGGCCGGGTCATATAGTAATTCCATGTTTAACTTTATGAAGAACTACCAAACTGTTTTTCACAGCAGCTGCAAGATTTTACATTCACATCAGGAGTGTTATGAGGGGTCCAATTGCTCCATGTCCGTGTTAACACTTGTTATTTCCATTTTTATTATTAATACAACAATCCTAGTGAGTGTGAAGCAGTAGCTCATTGTCATTTTGGTTTGCAATTCCCTAATATTAATGATGTTGAATATCTTGTCATGTACTTATTAGTCATTTGTGTATCTCCTTTGGAAAAATGTCTATTTTAGTCCTTTGCCCATTTTTGGATTAGGCTGTCTTTTTGCTGAGTTGTAATGACTCTTTATATATAATACCAAACCCATTATATATTCCTGATCCCAAATATAGGATTTATGCAAATATTTCCTCCCATTCTGTGGTAAATCTTTCACTTTCTTCATAATGTCCCTTCAGTGCACAAAAGTCCTTAATTTTAATGAATTACAATTTAGCTTTTCCTTTTTTAAAATTAATTACTTTTTAAATTTATATCCAAGTTAGTTAGCATGTAGTACAACAATGATTTCAGGAGTAGATTCCAATGATTCATCCCCTATGTATAATCCCCAGTGTTCATCCCAACAAGTGTCTTCCTTAATGCCCCTTACCCATTTAGCCCATCCCCGTTCCCACAACCCCTCCAGCAACCTTCTGTTCTCTATATTTAAGAGTCTTATGTTTTTATATTATTTTTGCTTCCCTTCCCTTATGTTCATCTGTTTTGTACCTTAAATTCCTCATGAGTGAAGTCAGATGATACCTGTCTTTCTCTGATTAATTTCGCTTAACATGATACCCTCTAGTTCCATCCATGTGGTTGCAAATGGCAAGATCTCATTCTTTTTGATTGCCAAGTAATACTCCATTGTATATATATACCACTAGCTTTTTTTTTCTTTTGTTGTCTGAGCTTTTGGTGTCATATCTAAGAATCCACTGCCAAGCCCAAGGCGATCAAGATTTAGCCCTATGTTTTCTTCTAAGAGCTTTAGTTTTGTACCTCATAATTTAGGTGAAGGATCTATTTTCAGTCAGATTTTATATATGGTATGAGGCAGGGGTTCAATTTCATTCTTTTGTATGTGGATATCCAACTGTGCACAGCAGAATTTTAGTTTAGGTAGAAATTCACCAAAAACAAGAAGAAATTTAAGAAAAAAAAGTCTTATGTTATTTCTTCAAATGCCCAAAGAAAGAAATATGTAAGATACAGATGTTATAATTTAAGATAGAGAAAAGAATTATCATAAGAGTATAATTTTATTGAAAACAGCTAAAATATATGGCAGCTAAAAAAATGCCATCAAAATAAATGAGAAATTCCACATCTTATTACAGAATACAAAAATATATTATTAACACTGTATGTAGTAAATTAATCCATCTGTTAATTCAGATGAGGCTTAGTTCCCTCCTGCATGAGTAAGAATAGATAAAATTCTCAAAAAACTAAAAACGGAAATACCATATGATCTAATAATTTTACTACTAGTTATTTACCTAAAGAAAATAAAAATACTAAAAGATAATATGCATCCCGGTTCATAACAGCATTATTTGCAATAGTCAAGATACAGAGCCAGTTAAGCGTCCATCAACAGACAAATGGATAAGGAAGATGTGGTAGGGTGTGTGTGTGTGTGTGTGCACGCGTGCATGTGTGCGTATGTATACATCCCGTTAAAGAAACAGTTTCCTACTCCAAGTGCATAGAAATACTAGCTTATGGTATCTTGCAAAATATTTGTGGCACCACCATCCACACAGAACTGCCTTTTTTAATGCATACTGTAAAGTAGGTAGAAGTTACTAGGTAAGGTATAAGGTATTTATATGGTAGGTTTAAGATGTAAGTTTCACTTACTGAAGAATGCCCTTTACCACTTCTCCATAGTTGCAACTTTGGTCATAAGGCAGGTACCTATCAATCTATTTCTGGATTCAAATTTAGGTACAATGAGAGGTAGAGGTTAAGACTTACTTCTTACATGGATATCAGTATCACTCATTTAATTCATCTTTTCGCTACTACAATGGCAACTTTGCTTATAAATCACAAGGACTTAAAGTCCTTCTAAATGCTTCTTGTTACCCTGACTACTTTGTCAGCTATTTCTATAATTAGACCAGCTTTCTTTTGACTGGCATTTGTCTGGCATATTTTTGTCTACTCTTTTAATTTAATCATTCCTGAATTCTTATCATTAAGATATGTCTCTTGTTAGCAGAATATGGTTGGATTTCTTTTTTCTTTCTTTTTTTTTTGAGTCTAACAATTTTTCTTTTAACTGGAATGTTTAGTCCAGTTATATTTTCTGTAATTACTTAGTATTTATTTTTTCTTGCTTGGTCTGTTTCATTTTCTCTCCTTGCTTTTTTTGTATTTTCATTATTCTATGTTCTCCCATTATCTTTTTATACATTATTTTATTTTTTTGTAACTGCCTAGACATTACAGCACATATCCTTGAAGTCATATATAAATTTTTCTACTGGCCCTAACACTTTAACTCCATTTATACCCCTGCTGCCTTGTTGCATTTTTATTTCTATAAATGCCCAGAAGGCATTATTAACATTTTATACAGTAAATATTTAGATTTACCTATTTAAGCATTTTTTAAAGTGTATTTATTTTGAATGAGGTAGAGCGAGGGAACGCACACACGTGCAAAAGGGAGAGGGGCAGAGAGAGGAGACAGAGAGTCCCAAGCAGGCTCTGTGCTGCCAGCTCACTGCCCGACACAGGGCCTGAACTTATGAATCATGAGATCTTGACCTGAGCTGGAAATCAAGAGGTGGAAGCTTAACCAACTGAGCTACCCAAGCATCCCTATTTAAGCTTTTCTCTTGCTCTTGATTTCTGGATCTCCCAGTTGGTATTTGGAATCATTTCCATTCTGCCTGAATAACATCCTTTAAAACTGCCTAAAGTACTGGCATGCCAGTGATAAATTCTCTCAGATTTGACTGGCCTAAAAATGTCTTACTTCATCTTTTTTTCCTGAAGATATTTTCATTGGCAATATAATTATAGGTTAGCAGTTATTTCCTTTAACACTTTGGTGACATGATTCCATGGTCTTTCAGCTTCAAACTTTTTCCAATGAGAAGCAACTGTCACTCTTATTTTTGTTACTCTAAAATTAAATGTGTCTTATTCTCTGGCTGTTTTCAATATTATTTTTTGCTTATAGCAGCATGCCTAATAGTGAGTATATGGAGTAGTTTTCTTTGCATATATCCAGACTGGGCTCCACAGTATTTCTTGATTCTGTAGCTTTTTGCTTCATCATTTTTGGAAGACTGGAAACCATTATACCTTCAAATAAGGTTTCTAGTCCCTTCTCTCTCCTCCCCATCTGGATCTTCAATTATATGTACATTAAACCTTTTCATTCTATTCTATATGTCTATTAAGATCTTTTCTATATTTTCCATCTTTCTTCCCACCATAAGCTTCAATTCAGAAATTTTCTTTTGAAAACACATACACATATATATTAACATATACCCACACACATATATCATATACAGTTGACCCTGAACAACATGTTTGAACTGTGCAGGCCTACCTATATACAGATTTTTTAAATACAGTCCAGTACTATAAAGGTATTTCTTCTCCCTTATGATTTTAACATTTTTTTTCTACTTTACTGTGAGAATACAGTACATATTATATATAACGTACAAAATATGTGTTGATCGATTGCTGTTATCAGTAAAACTTCTGGTGAACAGTAGGCTATTGGTTAAGTTTTTGTTGAGTCAAACTTGTACGTACAGTGGGCCAGCGCCCCAACCCCTGCATTGTTCAAGGGTCCACTGTATATTTTATAGTTACACAAATTCATTTACACTTACATGGCTTTTAGTTATGCCAAAATTATCAATCACATCTTTTATTATTTTGAACATAAATTAGGCATAGATACTTTATAGCCTGTGTCTGATATTTCAAATACCTAGAACACTGTGGACCAGGTTTATTTTCTGTTTCTAGTCATGTGTCGTATCTCCAAGTATGTCTAGTTATTTCTCTATGAGTAAGAGACATAAAACATTTGTGTGAAAATATACAAAGATAATTTAAAATTCTAGATGATGTCTTCTTCTCCAGGGAATAAGGGTTTACTTTGCTTCAGGCAGCGAGGCGAAGCCACGGTAAAATCCCAGAGCACCTTCTCTTCCAATCAGACTGAGACAATCAGCACGTGGGCTTCAGTGCTTTTGAGAGCTAGTTCTACTTCCATTTCACACTTCTTATTAAACGGAGTCTTTTTTGGAACCCAATTAAAGTTCAAGAGTCTACTAATGTATCTCCTTTTCTGTGGGCCCTAAACTCCAATTTTTGTCTTCTCAAACCCAAAAATACATTGGAAGTTCTTTTCATAGTCTCAGCCAGCACTTTCAGAAATGGCAAATGCCTCAAAAGGAAACACAGGCTCAAATGCCAGACTCACTTTCTCCCCTCCTCTCCTACATCTTGACCCTGTAACTTCTTATACCCTTCATAGCTCTCCTATGTCTAGTATATATGTATATATTTCACACAACCTTTCCAGTTATTCTCACTCAGATCATTCTCTGCCTGTCTATATGATCACTCATCAGTTTTCTTCAAGAGTTCCAGTTCATCTAACAATTTCTCAAATGTACATATTCTAAGACTCTAAGCTAAACTCTTCCTATTCTGATTTTAAGCAACCTTCTCGAACAACCTTACCTGTATCCATAAATTTAACTAGCTAACTTCCAAGACAGCATCTTACAAATAAATGCTTAATACAAACTCTCAACAAGATTCATCCCATATTTCCTATATTCATATCAAACCGAGTATCAAAAGCTGAACTCGTGTATTTTCTCCTAGAAACTGTCTTTATTTTATTTTATAAATCATATCTCATTTTCCCATCCTCACAACCGTTAGGATCTAATTAGTCAACAAGATGTACTACTATAAACCTAAACCACCTCCTTTACGGGAGAGCCTGAATATATCTCAACATCTTTAGCAGATAATGTAGCTGATTCACTCAAATCTATCCTACCTTCATACAATCATACCAAGCTATTAAATAGACAGCATTCTTTTTACATTTATCTGGAATTGAACATGTTCCCCAAATTGGTTCAAGAAACTGAAGAGGACTTACTTTCCACAGGTGTGGAGAGGTTTTCCTCTTTCCTATTAAATGGACAAAATAGCAAGTTGCCCTGATGGTCACAGTCAGCATTCCTGTGACCTCAAGGGAAACCAATCTGAAGACAAAGTAGACACTAAAGATGGCAAATGGAGAGAGATATAATCCAGGTCCATAATGAAATTATTCAATGGAGGGTCATAAGACTCCTACTTCTAGACTTCCGATTATATGAGACTGTTTCCCTATTGTTTCAGTTTGAATAAGGATTTTTAGTCTTTGCTCTGAAACCATTCCAATTTCCTTTTTATCCATACCATCACCAAACCTATTCAAATAGCACTAAAACACTTTCAGAAAAACCTATCTGAACATGTCACACCAGTTTTTAAAAGCCTTCCAATTACATAGTAATTATTGTATTAAATATCCCTTATTCATTATATATTTTGCAAGAAACTACAGAACCAATGTCAAATAAGATTCAGACACACACACACACTACACCTTTGCCCCATAGGGTTTAGTGGTTTAGTCAAATGTGGGAAAAAGACAATATACAAAAAATACCTAATGTACATGTAACATACAATAATGAGAAATAACTACTTTTAGACAGAGTAATAAAGAAAAGACTAATGTCAAAGAGGTGACATTAAGATGGCTGTTTTAAGCTGGAATCTGAAAAAATGAGAAGGAATCACGTATGGAAAGAATCTGAAGGAGTGCAAGATAAAGATGAGATGCCAGGAAAAGGATACTCTACCATGCAACTGGGAGGGCAGAAAACTGATATTCTATGAATGTTATACACTGGGGGAGCCAACCACAAACAGTTAACAAGGGAAAACTCAATAGGGAGCCAGATCACTCAAAATCTGGTAGGCTATACTAAGGCTAATGTGGTCAAGAAAGTCTGCTTTTGGGAAGAAAACACTGTAGGCTAGATTTTTTCCCAAATGCAACAGAAAATGTTCAAATATATTAAGTTCATGTGCCATGCATCATAATGACCAACACATATTTATATGAAACATGTGCATATACCCTTTATTTCCACGATATAAATTCTGAAATCCTTATCACTACTTTAAATCCTTTTTGGTGCAAGGCAACATATAAACAGATAGTTAAATACAACTCTTTGCCATAGCATTTAAAGGCCTTTTATGAACTACGTAAGTGGTTCTTAGTTTTATCTTCAGATTAGAATCCTGAGAAGAGCTTTAAAAATACTACTACCTGAGGGGCATCTAGGTGGCTCAGTCAGTTGAGCGACCTACTTTGGCTGAGGTCACAATCTCGCTGTTTGTGAGTTCGAGCTCCACATAGGGCTCACTGCTGTCAACCTGTCAGTGCAGATCTTCTGTCCTCCTCTCTGCCCCTCCCCCGCCGGTGCTCCCCCACAAAATAAATAAATATTAAAAAAAAAATACTACTGGGGCGCCTGGGTGGCACAGTCGGTTAAGCGTCTGACTTCAGCCAGGTTACGATCTCGCGCTCCGTGAGTTCGAGCCCCACGTCAGGCTCTGGGCTGATGGCTCAGAGCCTGGAGCCTGTTTCCGATTCTGTGTCTCCCTCTCTCTCTGCCCCTCCCCCGTTCATGCTCTGTCTCTCTCTGTCCCAAAAATAAATAAAAAACGTTGAAAAAAAAAATTTAAAAAAAACAAAAAAAAAAATACTACTAGCTGAGTTCTACCTTATAAAAATTCTGGAGAGGATCCTTAGTATCAGCCTATTTTTAAAAGACACCCAGGTAATTCTAATATGCCACCACGACCAAAAACAACTGCACCACGCTACATTTCTAGCTAATTTCTAGCTTCCTAAGTTGCCTATAGCCATTCCTTGAATATGCTTTCTCTCATTCTTTTCACATTCTTTCTGTGGTCTGGAACCACCTTCTCTTTTCCAGTCAACACTTTATGCTCATTTTCTAAGTCTCTGAATAATTACAATCTCCTCATTACCATGCACATGTTAACTATTCAACTAGAATTATTAGAGTATCACTTAAAATAGAAAAAAAAATTAAATCCTCGTGATTAACAGAAGCCAGTTGCCTCATACATACATATTTATTGGTTTTATGTTATTGCATATTTGACATTTATTAAAAGTCTGTCCCATGTGTGGGTTAAGTATAATAAAGAATATTTGCTACTTCTTAAGAGGTCAAGATTATTTTTAGGTTCAAACAGGAGTGATATATTACAGATACCAAAATATTCTTTGTAGAACATTAGAGATAAGTACTATTTCCTTTTTGGTAAGCATACTAAATATATAATACAATAGAGTTCTACCACAGGTCTCTCAACTCAAGAGTCTGTACTACAGACTGCATCACAGATAAAAAGGCATGCATTTGAGTTCAGGGTCTCCAATAATAACTGCCGCTAAATGAGTCAAACACACAGATCTTGTGTGTTTTTGAAAAGCATATTTTGAATACTGATTTCCAAATCACTCTGTAATATGAAGAATACTATCCATAGCCAGCACATGAATAGAAAACTACACATTTTTATCACATTCCAATTCCATTAAGTTTTTACTCTGCATTCCTTTTACTGGCTCATAGGAAGAAGAGAACACTCCTAAGCAAACAAGACCTCCACACTTACAGGCAGTATGTTCAATTATGTACCAAGACCAATTTTGCCAGCTTGGAATTCAACGTAAGGCAAAAATACCAAGAATGAGAAGAAAAAAATAAACAAAACATGTTCTACCACTAGGCCCTCCATAAAAGAAATTCATTAAAAATGTAAGTATGGGGTGCCTGGGTGGCTCAGTCCGTTAAGCACCCGACTTCAGCTCAGGTCATGACCTCATGGTTCGTGGGTTCGAGCCCTGCATCAGGCTCTGTCCTAACAGCTCCGAGCCTGGAGTCTGCTTCAGATTCTCTGTCTCCCTCTCTCTCTGCCCCTCCCTTGCTCACGCTCTGTCTTCCTTTCTCTCAAAAATAAACATTAAAAAAAAAAAAACATATAAAATACACACACACACACATACACAGACACACATATAGGTAGAAAATAGGAAATACAAACAAATCAAAGTACAAACAGCAATGAATATGAACAAATCCAAACACTGACTGGGAATCAGGAGAATGCAGATGATGGTTAAGCCATGAGCTTTATATATCTGACTGTCCGAAGAATCAAAAATAAAACAAAAATCCAACTCTGATAGTCTTTATTAATTTTTAGTTCAGCAATTGAGCAAATGAATTAATTAATGATGCTACTGGACATTTGTGTGGGAACCAGCAGCAGTCACGCAACCTTCTGCAAGAGAAAATCTTACATAGTAAAGTACAACTGTTTCCAAAGATAGGGTAAGATTCACAATTCAATCTACTGGGGTTCAGAGTCCCAGAAATCGGCCAACTAGACCCTGAAAATCTGTAGTCTCGTGTATTAACAATGAATTCCTAGCATGTGACTACATTTCCCCAGCAACAATAACTTGTCTCCCTTAATGTCAGATACAGAGACAAAAAAACTCAAGAGGAACATCTACCAGCACAACTCTCCCTTCCTATTCTAATTAGGAAACAATACTGGAATATTAACATATTGGTGTTTACTTCCTGCCTGGAGTTGTGTGCCATCTGGTTATGTTCTGCTTATGAACTGACTGAAAAATAACAAACCCGGTCTTAACACCTGCAGGTATAGAAACTCTAGAGAAAAATGCTCCTCAAGCAAGTGAGCGCAGATTCACTGCCTCTACCAGTAAGTGTTGAATGGCTGGACTTTAGCCCATTATGCCCTTCCTATGGATGTGACTGAGGCTACCAAGGAGAACATGTACATAAAGGTAAACACTTAAATGACTTACAAGCCTAATAGAGCTCCTACACATTTATATGCCTCACTGCCTGGCACTCCAAAATAAACATTAGTTGCTCCCTTCCTTTCATACATAGTTCATACCAAGAACAAGTCATTGAGAATGGAGTGGGTTACTGAGAGGTATGTCCAAGAAACGTTTTCCAAACAGCAGGAGGAAAAACTTCTGCTTCAAAAGTGTTGATATTATTATTCTAATGAAGCATAATATGGCCAGCATTCAGGTATCTCTGAGAAATTAGGGGGCAGAAAACTGCTAAGCATGTTTGAGAAAATCTACATGTTGGCACGGGCAGGAAATAGTCAAGATTTAAACTCCATTCTTTTTTTAAATTTCTTTTTAATGTTTATTTTTGAGAGAGAGAGAGAGAGAGACAGAGACAGAGCACGAGCAGGGGATGGGCAGAAAGAGAGGGAGACAGAATCCAAAGCAGGCTCCAGGTTCCAAGCTGTCAGCACAGAGCCTGACGTGGGGCTCGAACCCATGAATCATGAGATCATGACCAGAACTGAAGTTGGACACAACCAAATGAGCCACCCAGGTGCCCCTATAATAGCTGTTTTAATGTCCTTGCTATTTCCATCATCTCTTGCCATTTCTGGGTCTGTTTCATTGACTAATTCTTCTAGTTACAGGTTGCTATTATCCTGCTCCTTTCCATGCCTAATAATTTTTTATCAGATAATGGACACTATATATTTTTAAAAAAATTTTTTTAACGTTTATTTATTTTTGATTTTTTTTTTTTTCCAAACGTTTTTTATTTATTTTTGGGACAGAGAGAGACAGAGCATGAACGGGGGAGGGGCAGAGAGAGAGGGAGACACAGAATCGGAAACAGGCTCCAGGATCTGAGCCATCAGCCCAGAGCCCGACGCAGGGCTCGAACTCACGGACCGCGAGATCGTGACCTGGCTGAAGTCGGACGCTTAACCGACTGCGCCACCCAGGCGCCCCTATTTATTTTTGAGACAGGGAGAGACAGAGCATGAACGGGGGAGGGTCAGAGAAAGAGGGAGCCACAGAATCCGAAAACAGGCTCCAGGCTCTGAGCTGTCAGCACAGAGCCTGACATGGGGCTCAAACTCACAGACAGCGAGATAATGACCTGAGCTGAAGTCGGATGCTTAACCGACTGAGCCACCCGGGCGCCCCAGACACTATATATTTAACACTCTCAGGTGTTATACTCTTCCAAATTGTATAGAATCCTGTTCAGGAAATAGTTCAATCTGCTTCCAAGGTAAATGTGAAGACGACTTTAGTCGAAGGCGATATAATCTTTTATGGACTCCATCCTACACTTTATGAAGTCTTTCCCCTGTGGCTTGTGGGAACATGAACTATTAGTGAGCTCCAAAAACTGCTTCACCAAATGCTTTCTAGTAGTTATTTCTCTACCTGTGGGAGTTTCCTTTCATGTGTATATAATTCACAGTACTCGGCCAAAGCCTCATGGTAAGCTGTACTGAGATCTCAGAATGTTCTCTGTGCAGCTCCCTCCATTCTGGCACTCTGCCCCACAAACAGTAGCTGCTTTGACCTCCCTAAACTCCTTTTCTCCTGTTTCCTCAGCTCTAGAGGAAAACCAGACTCTGTTTGGCTTCTTCCTTTCTACTGCCTATAAACTGCTTCTAGACAATAAGCTGGGGTAATGTTAGGACTTGCCTTACTGGCTCAGTGATAACTTCCTTCAGTGATAACAGTCCTAAATGATCTATTGTCCAATACCTGAAACCACTATTTCATCTATTTTGTCCAGTCTTCTAGTTGTTCAACTCAGGAGGGCAAATTCAGTCCTTGTTACTTCACCAAGCCAGGTTACTGAGCAGATAAATGATCTAAAAATGGATCACCTTCCATTTTGTTAATGGGATCCACACAACTGATTTCAGGGAATATGGGAAGTCATTACTACATTTTAATAAAATCCCTACCTACTTGATGGAGGAGACTATAAAAGGAATATCATAATGTAGGTAATGAAGCCAACAACATAGTTCTTACATTTAGTTCTCAGTATCTTTGTAAAACGAGTCTTTCATGTAGGACCGGTATTATAACCAGGCACCAAAATAAACCAATCCAATGGTCAGACCTAACAATAGCCATATTACATCTGAAATTAAAAAATACTTTTACTAAGTTGTTTTTGCATGACAAATAAAACATTCTCAAACATAAAGAAAAAAAGAATCTAAAAACTTCCTATGCTGAGCATAGATAACGAGAAAGAGATAAAGCTATGAAAATACATGGCATATTCAGGGACAAGAATGTGGTTACTGTATTTAGTGAATGAAAAGGGTAGAAGATAATACCAAAATTGTAATTGGGGGCGGGGGGGGGGTCAGTTCCCAATAACAACAAAAGCTGGCTCAGATAAGGATCAACAGGAGCTTTTATTCATTCTTGATGGGAATGCAAAACGGCATAATCTGCAAGATGATGTGACAGTTTCTTATACAACTAAACATACTTTTAACATATGATCTGGCAATCATACTCCTTGGTTATTTTTGCCCAGGTGAACTAAAAGCTTATGTCCACCAAATACCTTGACAAGGATGTTTAACTATACATAGCATCTTTATTCATAACTGACAAAGTTTGGAAGCAACCAAGATGTCCTTCAGTAGGTAAATATGGATAAGCTGTGCTATAGATAGATAATGGAATATTAATCAGCACTAAAAGAAAATGAGCTGTTAAGTCATGAAGACATGGAGAAAACTTAAACACATATTAAAGTGAAAAAGCTACATACTGTATGATTCCAACCATATGACATTCTGCAAAACTATGGAGACAATAAAAAGATTAATGGTCACCAGGGGCTGAGGGAAGGGAGGGATGAAATAACAGAGCAAAGAAGATTCTTAGAATAATAAGACCTATTCTGTTAGACATTGTATTACACATTTGTCAAATTATACATTTGCCCAAACTCATAAAATGTACAACTCAGGAATGAACCCTAATATAAACTATGGACTTCAGGTGATAATGTGTTAGTGGAGGTCCACTCTGGTGCAGGATGTTGATAGTGGGGGAGGCAGTACAAGTGTGGGGCAAGGAGTGTATGGGAATTCTGTGTAGTTACTGCTCAATTTTGTTGTGAATCTAAAACTGTTCTAGAAAATAGTTTATTAAAAAATGAATCTGGCAAAACTATGAAATAGAAGCCAGACACGGGACTAAAAGTGAGAGAAATCAGTTAAGAGAATACAGGAACACTGCAGGCAACACACAAGGATAGGCAGAAACAATATTGGCAGTAGAAACAGAAGCATTCTAAAATAGTATTCAAGGTTTTGCTTGTACAGTCAACAACACAAGGGTTAGGGGTACCAATACCCTACACAGCTGAACACAGTTACCTGAATATAACTTTTGACTCCCCAAAACTTAACTGAAAGCCTACTGTTGAATAAATGGCCTTACCAATAACATAAACAGTCAAATAACACATATTTTATATGTTATGTACATTATATACTCTATTCTTATAATACATTAAGCTTAAGAAAAAGTTATTAATAAAATCATAAGAAAAGTACATTTACAGTGCTGTATTCTATTTATTGAAAAAAATTCACGTACCAATGGACCTGTGCAGTTCTAACCCATGCTGCTCAAGGGTCAACTGTATATATAACCTAAAATACTAGATATAACCATTGCAGATCTTTCTGTACACAAAGAGAAATAGTTATTTTCTCCAAATTAATAATAACAAAACAAAATGATGTTTTTAACAAAATAGATATGGTACCTTGGAATACTTTCCAAGTTTATATGACAAATACAGACAGTGAAAATTAAATAATACATAACAAATCACTTCCATGTTAGAACTCACTTTTAAAAAAAATTTTTTTTAACATTCATTTATTTTTGAGAGACAGAGAGAGAGCATGAGCAGAAAAGGGGAAGAAATAGAGGGAGACACAGAATCCAAAGCAGGCTCCAGGCTCTGAGCAAGCTGTCCACACAGAGGGAGATCATGACCTGAGCCGAAGTTGGACGCTCAATTGACTGAGCCACCCAGGAACCCCATAACTCACTCTTACACCTAAGAATTTTTTAAAATTTATTTTGAGACTCCAAAAAAGATAAAGTATAACTATTTAATGCTTACTTTCGTTATTTTTTGAAAAAACAAATAATAATAATAATAATAATATAATGAAATACTATAACCTTACTGAAGTAATAGTTTAACTTTTTAATGAATGTAAATTGGTATCAGTTTGAATAAAACCTTAATTTCCTATCACTCTTGATAAAGTACTTCCTCCCAGAAAACTCCAAATAAATACTGAACAGTTGTTAAAAATCAGTGTAAATCTGACGAATGGATAAAGAAGATGTGGTTTATATACACAATGGAATACTATCTGGCAATGAGAAAGAATGAAATCCTGCCATTTGCAGCAACGTGGATGGAACTGGAGGGTATTATGCTAAGTGAAATAAGTCAGTAAGAGAAAGATACCATATATTTTCACTCATATGTGGATCCTGAGAAACTTAACAGAAGACCATGGGGGAGGGGAAAGAGGGGGGAAAAAGTTACAGAGAGGGAAGTAGGCAAACCATGAGAGACTCTTAAATACTGAGAACAAACTGAGGGTTGATGGGGGATGGGGGTGGGGGTGGGTGATGGGTATTGAGGAGGGCACCTGTTGGGATGAGCACTGGGTATTGTATGGAAACCAATTTGACAATAAATTATATTTAATAATAAAAAAAATCAGTGTAAACCAATCAATGTGGAGAGATAGTATTATTTACAATGACAAATCCAAAGAAGAATTATTTTTCTGAAAGTGGAAGAATTACCCTTACCTTTTTCTTCTGGCTTTATAGGAAAATACTTCTTTTCTGTAGCTATTAGCTCAGGCTTTGGAGCTAAGGAAAAAAGCCAAAATTAGTACTTAAAAAAATTAGTTTCAAAGCACAAAAACAATTATACTACTAAGCAGAAAAGGTCAGTTTAAAAATAACATCAGAGGAAAACATGACTTAACAGAAACAACAATGTACCATAATCACTAGGCTAACTATCTAATCCTGCACCTACCACCATTACATGGCTGAGTAGTAACTCTGGTCTCAGTTCCTTCTTTGCCAAATGAAGGTGTTCATACCCTCTACAACACCACTCTCCAGTAGAATTTTTCCATGATGATGGAAATATTCTATTTTTATGTTATCAATACTGAGTGTGTTGACTTGAAATACTACTACTGTGACTGGGGAATTCAATATTTTATTTAACTTTAATTAAATTTTGAAAGCCCCAATATGACTAGTGAATAAAAAGCCTAGAACACCAACTTCCATAAAAATTACTTTTAACTTATGCTTTCCTTGCTCTGGGATTAAGTCAGCAAATACAAAGATGAAAACTTGGAGTAGGAAAGGACCTGTATTATTTCTTAAAAGAGCAAATCTTTCAAGAAAATAATTGTACCTCACTTATAAAAATCAAAAATTAGGGGCTAGGGACACCTAGGTGGTTCAGTTAAATGTGGACTCTTGATTTGGGCTCAGGTCATGATCTTCTCCTGGTTGTGAGATGAAATTCCACATCGGGTTCCATGCTGACAGCTCAGAGCCTGCTTGGGATTCTCTCTTTCCATCTCTCTGCCCCTCCCCCCCCCACCCCCTTGAAAGAAGAGAAGAGAAGAGAAGAGAAGAGAAGAGAAGAGAAGAGAAAAAGAAAACAAAAAACTAGAAAGTAACACAGAAGAGGAGAGAAAAGAAAAAGAGAAAAGAGAAGAGAAGAGACGAGGAGAGAAGAGGAGAGGAGAGAAGAGAAAAAGAAAACAAAAAACTAGAAAGTAACAGAAGAGGAGAGAAAAGAAAAAGAGAAACAGAGAGAAAGAGAAAGAGAAAGAGGAAGAAAAAGAAAAAGAAAAAGAAAAAGAAAAAGAGAAAGAAAAAAAGAAAAAGAAAAAGAGAAGAAAAGAAAAAAAAAGAAAAAAAGGAGAAGAAATGAAATTAGGATCTAAAACTTACAGAAATAGACAAAGGGCCAGATTATGAAACTGTAACTCTGGAAAACTCTTCTAAGTATACCATAATATATTCAACTGCTTAAAAAAATAAAAATAAACTCTTCGAGTTTGTTTAACCCTTCAGCATACTCTCTGAAGAAATACAAATAATTAGTATTTATATGAGACATTAACAAATGAATTTAATGTGAAAAAGTGGAATAACTAATTAGTCAGGTCAATATATTAAGTATTCTATTCTTTTAATTTTTAAAAATTATTTTTGTTTTTAAGAGACAGAATATGAGTGGGGGAAGGGTAGAGAGAGGGGGAGACACAGAATCCAAAGCAGGCTCCATGCTCTTAGTTATCAGCACAGAGCCCAACATGGGGCTTGAACCTACAAACTGCAAGATCATGACCTGAGCAGAAGTTGGACGCTTAACCAACTGACCCACACAGGTGCCCCTGAAGTATACTATTCTAAATGCATTTAAACTTGGTCAATTTTCTTAATTAGAAATGACAGGGGCACGTGGGTGGCTCAAAGTGTCCCTCTCTTGATTTCGGCTCAGGTCATGATCTCACGGTTCATGGGTTCGAGCCCCACATCAAGCTCTGCACAGTGCAGAGCCTGCTTGGGATTCTCTATCTCTCCCTCTTTCTCTCTGGCCCTCCCCTGCTTGCTCTCTTTCTCTCTTTCAAGACTAATAAACTTAAATTGTGTGTGTGTGGGGGGGAAATATGACAAGTCATAACTAAAGTATACAAATTATTTTTAACATCCTATTGTATACAATTTATACTTAAAAAATACAGACTTAATGCATGTGAACACTCAATTTTTATGTATTTCTAGAATTTGTATATATTACATCATATTTGGTTTTTGCTCATATAAATAAATGGTTTACTTAAAATCCAATTTCACCATTTTATAACTTGAAAATATGAAAAACAGCAAACTGAATAATGTGTTTCCTACATACCTGGACCCTTAGCAGGAGGTGGTGGTTTCTTTGGTTTCTATTAAAATAACAATGGTAAAAATATGTGAATACTTACATCTTACATATGCTTAAAATAACTTCTGATCGTTAATAATCTAAATTATATGAGTATCTGTTATAAAATAGTAAGATCTTAACAACCAAAAGGCCACTGACAAAAGATTTATTCTATTAGAACAAATGCCTTCTTGATCAAAATTCAAATATGTCAAAACTTACCAGTGATTATGATAAATCTAAAAAATCTTAATGATAATCAGGGGCACCTGGGTGGCTCAGACGACTAAGCATCCAACTTTGGCTCAGGTCATGATCTCACAATTTGTGAGTTCAAGCCCCACGTCAGGCTCCCTCCTTTCGGCACGGAGCCTGTTTTGGATGCTCTGACTCCCTCTCTGCTCCTCCCCTACTCTTTCTCTCTCTCTCTAAAATAAAGAAGCATTAAAAAAATCATAATGATAATCAAAAATATTCATTATTGCCTCCCCTACTTTAAGATTCCAAGGCACAATTTTACCTCTCTTTAACAGCTGAGTACTGGGGAAAAGGAGAGAGAAGAGACTGTTTTTAAAACAAACAACAACAACAAAAAAGAGTCACCTAATAAATATATCTAGCTTATACTCTTGATTCTTCAGAACTCTCAAAGAGAAGATTCAAGGAAAAAGCCTGTTTTTCTTCAATTTATTCAAATTTGTTGGGTTTAGCATTTATTCATTTTTAAGACTTAATGACATCAAAAACTTGAGACATGTGAATCAGGTTTTCCCAAATTAAAATTAACTGATAGTGCTGTATGAACACCAAGTAAGCCCTCCCAAATAATGTGTTCCTTGGGTATGAAAATAAAGCACCCGGAAGGCTGAATACTGAATGAAATCGAGCAAAAGAAGGGCCTCAGACAGCATTAACCCATAGAGTAACCTCTAGTGATTCACTTAACTACATAAAGACTGCAAAGTTTGGAAATTTCAACATTGGCTTAAATAAAATCCAGCAGACCATCTTGCTCTCAGTGTCTGCTCTCCAACTCCATTAGAAAAGGAGCAAGGAGGAGGCAGTCCAAGATGATGGAATAGGAAGACTCTGAACTGACCTTCTCTCGTGGACACGGTAAAACTACACCTACATACAGAGCAATTCTTCCTTAAAAATTGAGGGTGGACTGAACAGCTTCTGTACAACAAACAACAGAGGGACCACACAGAGCACAGTAGGAGACAAGGTAACAACACAAAACACACCCCAGATGTAAGGACTTGCAGTAGGGGGTATCATTGAGGGTCCCAAGCAGACACACCTGCCCTGGGGCACAGAAACAAAAGAGCAATTTAAAGGGCAAGTAGACTATAAGTGAAGACCATAGAGCTTCTGCCAAATGGTGGAAGGAACTGCTAGAACTCTCTCCAGGGTCGGAGATGCCTGAAATTGCCACTATTTCTTTCCCAACGCTCTACTTTGACAGTGCCAATGAAAGCAGAGTCCAGGCACTCTTGCTAGCCTATTAAAACTGCCCCAGCAAGTCCCAGGCCCCTAACCCACATCAGCTTTCCCACCAAAACAGCCTATTGCCTTTGCCAGCCCCAGCTCTAGCCATCCCAACAAGGTGGCCCTGGAAGCTCCAGCATACCCCAGGCCTGCACACAACAGCTCAAGCCCTCCCGCCCGTGTGGCCCTGGCACAGAGTACATTGGAATGCCTGGTCCCATGTCCACACCAGCTCAAGTCATACACCAATGAGTCCGCGCCAGCTCTAGCCGCAGCCATCCTGCCCATGTGACCCCAGGGCAACCCTAGCTCACGCCTACTCCAGCTCCAGCTGCCCAACCAAATCCTGTTGGCATACACAGTAAACAAAGGGGACACTGCTACATAAGGCCACTCCTTCAAGACCAAGAGTTAGCTGTTCCGCCAAATTTACAGACACAAATGCAGAAAGACAAACAACATAAGGAAACAGAATGTTCGAAACAAGAGAACAACATAAAACCTCAGAAAAAAAAAACCCTAATAGGGGTAATTAATTTACTTGATAAGCAATTCAAAGTAATGGTCATAAAGATGCTTGCTCAACTTAGAAGAATGAAGAAATACAGTAAGAACCTTAACAAAGCGGTAGAAAATATAAGAAGGTACCAAAAAGCAGTCAGAGCTGAAAATTTCAATAACTGAACTAAGAAATACACTAGAGGACATCAACAGATTAGAGCATACGGAAGAATGGATCACTTGAATGGAAGATAGAATAGTGGAAATCACCCAATCAGAACAGCAAAAGAAGAAAGAATTTTTAAAAAATGAGAATAGTTTAAGAGACTTCAGAAATGACAATAATTGTACTAACATTCACATTGTAGGGGTTTCAGAAGGATAAAAATAAGAGACAGGAAATCTGTTTGAAGAAATAATGGCTACAAACATCCTTAACCTAGTAAAGGAAAGACATCCATGTCCAGGAAGTACAGAGAGTTCCAAACAAGATGAAACCAAAGAGAGCCATACAAAGATATATTATAATTAAAATGGCAAAAGTTAGGGGCGCCTGTGTGGCTCAGTCAGTTAAGTGTCCAACTTCAGTTCAGGCCATGAACTGACAGTACAGAGACTGGAGCCTTCTTCAGTCTCTGCCTCCCTCTCTCTCCGTCACTCTCTCTCCCTCCCTCCCTTTCTCTCTCTCTCTCTCTCTCAAAAACAAACAGTAAAAAAAAAAAAAAAATAATAATAAGAAATAAATTCCAAAGACTGAAATCATAACAAGTATCTTTGCCAACCCCAACGGTATGAAATTAGAAATTAACTGCAAGAAGAAACCTGGAAAAGCACAAACATATGGAGACTAAACAATGCTACTAAACAATCAATGGGTCAACAAAGAAATCAAAGAGAAAATAAAAAACTATGTTGAAACAAATGAAAAATAGAAACACAACTTTCAAACCTATAGAACACATCAAAAGCAGTTCTAACAGACAAGTTTATAGCAATCTCAAGAAATATGAAAATTCCCAAATAAACAGTATTAATTTACATGTAAAGAAACTAGAAAAAGAACAAAACCCCAAGTTAGGAGAACAAAGACCAAAGCAGAAATAAAATGAAACAGAGATTGAAAAACAGACAAGATCAATGAAATTAAAAGCAGATTACTGAAAAGATAAACAAAATCAATAAACCTCTAGTCAAAATCATGAAGAGAAAAAGACAGGACCCAAATAAATAAATTAAACACGAGAAGCTATAACTGACACGATAAAAATATAAAGGATCCTAAGAAATTAGTACAATTACATGCCAACAAATTGGCAAACACAGAAGAAATGGATAATCATGATAACCACATAAAAAGTATGATTCTAGAAATGTATCCATTTCTTCTGGGTTCCAAGACTTGATTACAAAAAAATAATAAATAGACCGATTACAAATAATAAAATTCAATCAGTAATTTTAAAACTCCCAGAAACAAAGGTCCAGGACCAGAGAGCTTCACAGATGAATTCTACCAACATTTAAAGAGTTAGTAACTATCCTTCTCAAATTATTCCAAAAAATCAAAGAAGGAGGAATGCTTCCAAACTCATTTTACGAGGCCAGCATTACCCTGATATCAAAACCAGTCAGATATCACACACACAAAAAGAAAATTACAGGCAATATCCCTGGTGAATATAGATGTAAAAATTGCCAACAAAATATTAGCAAAATGAATTGAACAACATGGCAAAAGATCATATACCATGATCACGTGGGACTTATTTCAGGGATGCAAGAATGACTCAACATTTGCAAATCAATCAACATAACACACCATTTTAACAAAATGAAGGATAAAAATCATATCATCTTAACAGATGCAGAAAGACCGTTTAAAAAAATACAATATCCATTTATAAAAACTCTCTCAACAAAGTGGGTATAGAAGGAATGTACATCAAAACCATAAAGTCCATACATGACAAACCCACAGTTAACATTATACTCAATGGTGAAAAGCTAAAAGGCTTTCCTCTAGGATCAGGAATAAGACAAGGACTCCCCCATGCTTATTCAACATAGTACTAGAAACCTTGGCCATAGCAATTAGGCAAGAAAAAGAAAAGCATCCAAATTGGAAAGGAAGAAGTAAAACTGTTCACTACTGGAAGATAATATATAATATATATAGATGATGTATACATACACAATGGAATACTCCTCAGCCATTAAAAGAATGAAATCTTACCATTTGTGACAACACAGATGGACCTACACAATAATATACTAAGTGAAACAAGTCAGACAGTAATGACAATACTGTATGATTTCACTTATATGTGGAATCTAAAAAACAAGACAAATGAATAAACAAAACAGAAACAGACTCCCATAGACATAGGAAACAAACTCCTGGTGACTGTAAGGGAGAAGGTGAAATAGGGAGCAGATAAAATAAGATTAAGGGGAGTAAGAAGTACAAACTTCCAGTTATAAAATAACTAAGTCATGGGGCTGTAATGTAACATAGAGAATATAGTCAATAATGTTATAATAACTTTGTATGGTGATAGATGATAACTAGACTTATCACGGGTGCCATTTTGTAGTATATAAAAATATCTAAACCTTATGATCTACAATACCTAAAACCAATAGGACACTGTATGTAATTATACTTCAGTCAATCAATCAATCCTCAATTAGATCCATTCTTCCATGGGGGAAAAAGGGATCAAGTTGCAGAAAAGCAAAAGATCACTGATGAATGACTCAGCCTCACTTTATTCACTGTAAGAAGTGAGACAGAGGTCTTAAGTCTTGTAAGAAAGCAAAGACTGCTTCTTACCCTCCCAAAAATGCACTACAGAGTAATATAGTAAGATTAACAGTTCCTTAAAATAAGATTTTCAACAAAAGTACAATTAAAGTGTAAATTCTTCCAGGCAAGTGTTAATTTGTCTAACTAGTATGAGAGACTTTTTTCTTTAAATTATAATAAAGTAATGAAGTCTAAGGTTACTTTTCAATATAGTCAGTGGGGAAAGAAAACCTGAAATAAAGCACAGAACTGAAATATTCTTTTGTTTTACTACAGCTCAAATCAATTTTACCTGAATATATAAACTGGAAACCGCCTCATAAAGTTGTTCAGTAATAATGCAAACAAAACTGTTTGTAAAGAAATACTGGCCAAAGGTTCATTAAACAGTTATCATCATTGAAAAACAAAAGCTTACTGGGAAGTCTTTATCCAGTTCATTTATCTGAATAGCAAAATTATCTGGAAATACTCCTTCTCTCCCATTAAGTTCACCCTTCCACCAGCCAGTTTCTCCAGTCTCCTATAATGCAAATGAAAAATCAAATAATTACATTAATTTTATATTATTTAAATATATATTTACTTATTAAACATTATATAAACTTATTTATATAAATACTGTAAACTACACACAAGTATTATATTTAAAATTGAAATATAATAATAAATATAACATTCACAATGCAAAATATTATATAATATTAATACTAGGTGTTATCTTTAAATAAGAAAAAAGTTCACAACAAAATATAAAAATACTGAATTCCATTATTTTTACAAGAAAAAAAAAGGGTTGGGGAGCCTGGGTGGGTCAGTTGGTTGAACGTCTGACTGTGGCTCAGGTCATGATATCACAGTCTGTGGGCTCGAGCTCAGAGCCTGGAGCCTGCTTCAGATTCTATGTCTCCTTCCCACCCCTCCCCAACTCCCACTCACATTCTGTTTCTCTCTCTCAAAAATAAACATTAAAAAAAAAATTTTTTTTAAGAAAAAGAAAAAAAAAAGAGTTAAACAGATCATAAGGTCCTCCCTAAAAAGCAAATATTACCCATACATTACTTCTAGCAGTAGTTATAAAATTGGGATTTTTTTTTTTTAATGAGTCAAAAATTTTAGGGGCACCTGGGTGGCTCAGTTGGTTAAGCATCAACTTTGGCTCAGGTCATGATCTCGCGGCTTGTGAGTTCGAGTCTTGCATCGAGCTCTGTGCTGACAGCTCAGAGCCTGGAGCCTGCTTCAGATTCTGCGTGTCCCTCTCTCTCTGTCCCTCCCCACTCACGCTCGATGTCTCTCTCTCTCAAAAATGAATAAACTTTAAAAAATAAATAAAAAACAAATGAGTCAAATAATTTTAAAATTTGGTCTATGAGGATAAAAGGTTTTCAGCGAAGAGAAAGGACAAAGTGCTGAGAAGAGGGTGGACAGAGAATATGACTTTCTAACCTGTATCTTACTTAACATTCTTAACACTTTATATACCAAAACACAATCATATTATTCATTTCTCTAGAAATTAACAAGTTATTCTACAATTCCTTCTAAATACCACCTGGCCATGAGAAATAAGGTTCAACCAGTCCAAAACTGTATGGATATTAAAAATTACATATACTAAACCATCCGATAACAAAGTCAATTTAAGACAAGGGAAAATTTTTCAGAAATTGTGCTATACAGTCATTAACAAAAACTGTATTTTATTTATAGTTTTCTTCTATTACGGATAGTTACAGGGGCACCTGTGTGGCTGAGTCAGTTGAGCATCTGACTTCAGCTCAGGTCGTGATCAAGCGGTTTGTGAGTTTGAGCCCCACATCAGGCTCACTGCTGTCAGTGCAGAGCCCCCTCTCTCTGCCACTCCCTCGCTTGCACTCTCTCAAAAATAAAACAATAACAACAACAAAAAATAGTTAAAGGATTCTGCCCAGACCCAAATACTCCTGGGTTTTCTTTTTCTTTTTCCATAATTCATTCTAAGTTATAAAACTACTTAACTCTTTGAAATAGCTGCATCATTTTCCAAACACAGTATGGTCTCATAAATGTCTACAATATTGATGGAATTGTTTCCCTATTCATTTTTTTTTTAATTTTTAAAGTTTATTTTTGAGAGAAAGAGAGGGAGAGACAGTGTGGGTGTGAGGGAAGGGCAGAGAGAGAGAGAGAGGAAGAACATAATCCCAACCATGCTCCCCTGTTGTCAGTGTAGAGCCAGATGCAGAGCTCTATCTGATCCCATGAACCGTGAGATCATGACCTGAGCTGAAATCAAGAGTCAGACACTTAAAGACTGAGCCATCCAGGGGCCCCATTCTTTTTCTTGTTATATTATAAACGATACAAAAAGCATTAGATGCAAAAAAAATGTAATGGGGTAAACTAGGAAGTGAGAACAGAAACTTAGAGGAGCTGGGGCTAGAGAGAAAATATAACAGGATGGCAAAAGTAATCCCCAAAACATCAATTATTATACAAACAGACAATAAAAATCTACTCAAAAAAAACTTTCTGAGAATTTACCATGTGTCATGTTCTCAGGACACAGAAACAAGACAAAATCCCAGCTCCTCCAGAGCTTACATTGTACGGGGAAATAGAAGAATGAATAAATTAAATAATTCACCAAACACCTGACAAGTATCTTACCTTACTTATCAAGTGGATTATCTCTCCCTCTTTAAAAGAAAGCTCATCTTCATTAGTACCTTCATAGGCAAATAATGTTCTACAATATTCCTTAGCTAAAATAAAGAAAGTAAATAATGCAGATTAAATAAATTGGTTCTTTTAACAATACTTATTAAGCCTCTACTTTGTGTTAAAAAAAGTACACTAGAAGCTGTTAAAGAAAATTTAATAATGTCGGCCGACACTATATACTGAATTAAGTAACAATTTCATTAATTCATACTTTCAAATAGTTCCTAGTGCTAATATGTTCTAGGCGCTGGTTCTAACTGTAGGGAGATACATCAGTGAACAAAACACACTGAACTCTTTGACCCTGCAGTGCTTACCTCTAGTAGGATCTAATACTCTGATCAAGCAGTACAGTGTTGATATACAGTTTCAAAAAATCTAATAATACATTTGAGCATGCTTCTTTCCCAACATGAAAATTTTATTCAAAAATGTACCTTTAATTTTACTTTCCGTGTCTGTTTTTGTTATCTCCACACTCTGAGTTTTGGATCCTACTGACTGTATAATTAAGGGCTAGAAAAGAAAAGGACGGTATCAACTATTTTAAGTGAGAATTAAGATAACAGTATTAAACAAAATTTTCATTTGCAGTAAGCCAGCCTTCCCTAATGGTACTTATAGCCAGGTTAGTAATGTGACTGAAAAGACAGAGATAACAAAACTACTGAAATGATAGCTCAGAACTTCAAATTTTTAAAACTTCCTATCTTAAGAATAATACACATTCTGATACCCATAATACCCGTAAGTGTCACTTAATGTTAAACCTCCAAAATAAATAAAAATAATAGCACCTGAAAATGTACTGAGTAGGAACTCCTTAGCTAAACACTTTACATACCTTATAACTTAATCCTCTGAATAATCTGTATAAAGTAAGCATTATTATTCGTTCCTCTTACAGACTAGGAAGCAGTTAAGAAACCTGCCCACCGTAACAGTAATTTAGTAGTGGAGCCTGGATTTGAACCTAGGAAGTCTGACTCTAGAAAGTGGGCTTTTAAACCACAGCACTAAACTTCCCTAGGATGAGATAGAGAAAAAAAAAAAAAAAAGGTCTTTATACTTCATTGCTGCTATCTGAATGAAAACACCTAGGTAATGTTACAACCCTTACAACTATAGTCAGTAGAAAATTTTACATTGTAATTGACTAAAGTAAGTCCTTCATACTAGTGTTTTCCTTGACTTCTCTCCCCAGAAAGAACATTACTTTTGACCTTAGCTTTCATTAGTTAAAAATCTAAATATACTACTAACTTACCTATCACTGTGTGTTCTGTTTCTCTTTTAAGATACTCACTTTAATTTTTCACAAGTCTAACCATCATTTCTTCTAATCTGATATCAATCACCTACAAATATAGCAAATGTGCTCTCTATCAATTCCTGGATCAGTGATCAAAAGCAAGGCTTGCAAGGCTCTCAAATAGGGTGATATTTGAGAGGACTCTCACTAACAGTTACTCTTGAGTAGTGAACATTGTAAGTAGCAACTGAAAGAGTATTAGTGTAATCATTAACTAAATAAAATTATTCGTTATGAATCATAAGCTTTAAAGTTAGAAAGGAGCCCCAGATTATCTAATGTCCTTCATAATGCAAACAGTGCTTCTCCAGCATCCCTGGCTATTATATGGCTGGCTATACAGCACCATTCCAAAAACCACAAGAATTCCAATCTTTACCTTGAATCAAGGTATCAAAACCAAGAACCAATTAGGCCCCATAATCTTACTGCCAGACAGTCTCAGAGCTAGGAGAGGGTAGGGTAGAAAGTACAAGTTCTCTTTCCTGAACCCAAATCATTATTACATGAAAATATATGTAGCAAACTGGGAAAGAAAAAATATGTGGAAACTAACCATTTTAGAAGAAAACTTGAGAATATATTTCACCAACCAAATCAGTCTAATCAGTGAAATATAGCGGAACTAGGTAAGTAAATACTGAAATACTTTCAACTCTTAAAACTTAAATACAGACATACAACTGAGAACTAAAATGAAACAATGCCCTAACAGTCAACAGGAAAACCTCCTAACTGAAGTACTCAATCTGTACCCTCTAAGGTGTGAACCTCAAAAAACAGCCTTGAAATTCATGTTCTAAAAATTGTAGCTCTTTTCCCCCAAAACAAAACGTTATTAGTTTATTTCAAAATCTGTTACTAAAGGGGTGCCTGCATGGCTTGGTTAGAGGATCATACGGCTCTTGATGTCGGGGTTGTGAATTAAAACCCAACACCTGGTGGGAGATTACTCAAATAAATAAAACTTAAAAAAAAAAAATCTTTGAAACCTATTATTAGATGTTATAATTTATGGTACATTCATTTTGATTTATTTCATAATGCCATCAAAATGCTAATGAAAAACAAAGTTCTCCATACATTTAGAGGAGAAGCAAATTTCACCACTGCCAACAATCCAGAGGAGAGTTAAGTAGTGCCTAATTAACTTAATACCTCATTGTGAATCCATTTTAAAATGACCCATTTTAGGCCTATTTCAAATTTAAAGAAAAAGTATGTAATTTTAGCTTTAAAAGGCAAAAAACAAAACAAAACAAAAAAACTCCTGCCCTTTCCATTTTTACCTATGGTAACTAAAAACTTAGAAAAGTTGGTATTAATACCAATAAACATTCTCATTTTATAAGAATCAAACATAAACATTAATCAGTGTAATGCTGAAAACAGTTTCTCACAGTTGTCTCAATCATAACCAATTATTAGCAATCTCAAAAAAGGGTGTGTAACAGAGTTGCAAACTGACTTACACCTTAAAAAGTGCTTCATGAGAGAGTTAAGTAGAGTTAATCTAAGTTCACCATTATTACCTTTTCTGTTTTCTTTTCTTCTGCTTCACTGCCAGATGTTCTCGTCCTCAGTTTCACAGAGCCTTCTTTAAAAATGTCTCCAAATCCAATTCCTCGAATTTTCTTTGGCTGTGTGACTGATCCCAGTGCAGCCTCATTCCCACTGCCCAGAGACGCGGAGGGTGAGGTAGGCCCAGCAAAAACATTTTCTGAAAGAATAATTTGCTTTTGAAGAATGCAGAATTACAAAGATCGTGATATTTCCCTCCCATATTGTTTACATCCTATGCCTAATTAAAAATGATAAAATAAAGTTAAATGACAGATTACTAAAATATCCAAAAAAGTAAGATACGCTTATACTGCATTTTTTGGATACTGTTTAAGATGGTATCAGTTTTAGGTATATTCAATTAGTAAAATGCTAATTAAGAAATGTAGGGGGCGCCTGGGTGGCTCCGTTGGTTGAGCATCTGACTTCAGCTCAGGCAGTGAGCTCAAGCTTCAGCTGGAGAGTTTAAGCCCTGCACAGGTTCGCTGCTGTCAGGCTGTCAGCGTAAAGCCGGGTTCTGGTTCAGACCCTATGTCTCCCTCTCGGCCCCTCCCCCACTTGCACTCTCCTAAAAATAGACAAATAATTTTTAAAAAAAGATTAAATGCTTGATAGGATTCAGTATTTTGTGTGAAGACTTTTGATAATGAATTCAAATTTCTTCATATACTACTCAGACTTTGTATTACTTCTATTTGTTGAGAAGTTGTACTATTCAAGGAATTTGTACATCTAAGTTATCAAATTCATAAGTATATTTTTTCATTATCCCTTTAATGTCTGATCTGTGGTAACATTCACATCTGGTTATTAATCAGACAGTAATATTTTCTTTTTTCTTCAATCAGTCATTAGACCTTTATCAATTTTGTATCTTTTCAAAAAACTCAACTGTTGAACTTGATCTTCTTGAATGTTGGCTTGTTTTTTATTTCATAGTTTCTTGCTCTCATTTCCTGCTCCAAATTATTTCAGGTTTACTTTGCTCTTCTTTTATTGATTTCAGATAAAAACTTAGATCACGGACATTAGTTTTTTCTTTTCTAGTATTAGCATTGAAAGCAATAAATTTCTCCATAGGTGCTGTTTTACCTGCATTCCACAAATTTTGATTGTTTCCATTTTTTTCATTTGAAAAACCAGTTTTTTCCCTCACAATTTCTTCTTTGACCCACAGGTTACTTACAAATATTGTTTAGTTTCCAAGTAACTGAGGATTTCCCAAATATCTATTACTAAAATAATTCCATTGTATTCACAAAACCTACTTCATAGGACTTGAAATCTTTTAAGTTTTCTGAGACTTCTTTGATGCCCAAACATTAAGGGTGTATCTGGTAATATTCCATGTACTCTTCAAAGGAATGTGTATTCTCTTACCAGGTTAACTATCCATAAACATCAGTTAGATCCACTTATTTGATTATTCGAGTTTTCTACATCATCACTAATTTCTATCAATTAATGAGAAGCATGTTCAAATCTATGTGTGGATTTGCCTGTTTCAGTTCTGGCAGTCTCTGTCTCACGTACTTTGAAGTTCTGGTATTAGATTACACATATAGGGGTGCCTGGGTGGCTTAGTCAGTTAAGCATCTGACTCTTGATTTCAGCTCAGGTCACGATTTCACAGTTGTGAGATCGAGTCCCACATCAGGCTCTGCACTGAGTGTGGAACCTGCTTGGGATTCTCTCTCCCCCCACCTTTCCCTTCCCCTCCCCTGCTCCCTCTCAAAATAAATAAACATTTTTTTTTTTTTTAAATAATGCAGTTTTAGAATTGTTACATAATTTTTATGAATTGACTCTACCATTATGAAATGTTCCTTTTTATCCCTGGTAATATATTTTCTTCCTGAAATACACTTCGACATTAATGTAACCATTCTAGATTTCTTATGCTTTGCACTGAATTCCCTTTTTCTTCTTTCGTTTAACCACTACCTTAATATTTCAAGTGAGCTTCTGGTAGGAAGCATATTAAGCATATTATCCAGTCAACTGCCTTTTCAATTAGAGTTTTTAGAGAACTTAATTTTCATGTAATCACTGATGTCGTTTAAATCCATTATCTTGGGGCGCCTGGGTGGCGCGGTCGGTTAAGCGTCCGACTTCAGCCAGGTCACGATCTCACGGTCCGTGAGTTCGAGCCCTGCGTCGGGCTCTGGGCTGATGGCTCGGAGCCTGGAGCCTGTTTCCGATTCTGTGTCTCCCTCTCTCTCTGCCCCTCCCCCGTTCATGCTCTGTCTCTCTCTGTCCCAAAAATAAATAAACGTTGAAAAAAAAAAAAAATCCATTATCTTGCTATTTGTTTTCTATTTACCCAGTTGATCTTTGTTCCTTTCTCTCTCTTTTTGTTTTGGGTTGTTTTTTGCTTTAACAATAGACTTTTATTTTTTTCATTTTGGGAGTTTAGACGCCAGATCAGTGCTGGCATGTTGGGTTCTGGTGAGATCTCTCTTCCTGACTTACAGATGGCTGCCTTCTCACTGTGCCCTCATATGGCCTTTCCTCAGTATGTGCACATAGAGACAGTGGGCTCTGTTGTCTCTTTTTTTTTTTTTTTTTTTAATTTTTTTTTTTAACGTTTATTTATTTTTTTTGGGACAGAGAGAGACAGAGCATGAACGGGGGAGGGGCAGAGAGAGAGGGAGACACAGAATCGGAAACAGGCTCCAGGCTCCGAGCCATCAGCCCAGAGCCTGACGCGGGGCTCAAACTCACGGACCGCGAGATCTTGACCTGGCTGAAGTCGGACGCTTAACCGACTGCGCCACCCAGGCGCCCCTGTTGTCTCCTTTTTTATTAAGATATAACTGACATATAACACTATATTAGTTTTAGGTGTACAAATGATTCCATACATGTATGTATGTATGTGTGTGTGTGTGTGTGTGTGTAGTGAAACGATCACCAGTCTTAATTAACATCTATCACCATACAGTTATAAATTTTTTTTCTTATAACGAAAATTTTCAACATCTTCTCTCCTATGAATTTTCAAATATACAATTTTATTAACTACAGTCACCATACTCTGCATTGCATCCCCAGAACTTATTTTTATATATAATAAATTTATAAATTTATATATATATGTTTATATATAATTGGAAGTTTGTGCCTTTTGACCACCTTCACCCATTCTGCCCATCCTATACCCCTTGCTTCTGGCAACCACCAATGTTTTCTGTATCTCTAAGTTTAGTGCGTTTTTAGATTCTACATCTAAGTGAGATCATACAGTATGTGTCTTCATCTGTCTGACTTATTTCATTTGTAAGTCATCCATGACTTATTTCGCTTATAAGTTTTATCCATGTTGATGCAAACGGTAAGATTTCTTTATATTCTGTGGCTGAATAATATTCCATTGTGTATATATAACATTTTCTTTTTTTAATTTAATGTTGTAGGTTTTTTTTGTGTTTTTTTTTTTTTTATAGAGAGCACACACGAGAGTGTGTGCACAAGAGTGCGTAAGCAGGAGAGGAGTAGAGAAATTAGGAGAGAGAGACTTCCGAGATCAGCGCAGGGCTTGATCTCACAAACTGCAAGATCATGGCCAGAGGTGAAAACCGAGAGTCAGATGCTCAACTGACTGAGCCACCCAGGTGCCCCATAATACATTTTCTTTATCCATTATGTAAATAATGCTGTGATGAACACAAGGGTGCAGGTATCTTTTCAAGTTAGTGTATTACTCTTCTTTAGGTAAATGACCATAAGTGGGATTGCTGGATCACATGGTAGTTTTAAGTTTTTGAGGAACCTCCATACTGTCATAGTGCCTGTGCCAATTTACATTCCCACCAACAGTGCAGGTCGCTTCCCTTTTGTCCACATCGTCACAAACACTTCTGGTCTTTTTGATAACAGCCATATGAACAGGTGTGAGGTGATATTTCATTGTGGTTTCGGTTTGTACTCCTCTGAATATTAGTGATGTTGAGCATCTTTTCATGTATATATTGGGCATCTGTACATCATCTTTGAAAAAATACCTATTCAGATCCTCTGCCCATTTTTAATGGTTTTTAGTTGGATAAGCGCTCTCTCTCTCTCTCTCTCTCTCTCTCTCTATATATATATATACACATGTGTGTATATATATATATATATATATATATATATATATATATATGGAGATTAATGTCTTCTAAGATAAATGATTTGCAAATATTTTCTCCCATTCCATAAGCTGCCTTTTCATTCCGTTGATGGGTTCCTTTGCTGTGGAGAAGATTTTTAGACGGATGTAGTCCCATTTGTTCATTTTTGCTTTTGTTGCCTTTGCTTTTGGAGTCAAGTCCAAAAACTCATCTCCAAGACTGATGTCAAAGAGCTTACCACCTAGGTTTTCTTCTAGGTTTATGGTTTCAGGTATTTGTTGAAGTCCTTAATCCATTTTGAGCTGATTTTCGTGTCTTTTTTTTTTTTTTAAGTAATTTTTACCACTTCATTTTATTATTTATTAGCTATTCCTCATTGTTTTACTTTCTTAGGGGTTGCTCTAGCTTTATAATATGCCATCTTTAACCCAACAAAATCTACATTCAAATAACACTATACCACTTCACATACAATGGGCACATTTCCATTTCATCTCTTCTGTGTTTAGAACTACTATTGTCATACATACATACCTATATTTTACTTCTACATTATGTTTCCCATGATATATTATTTTGTTTTAAATAGTCAATTATCTTTTAAAGAAATTTAAAAATGGGAAACTTTTATGCTTATCCACATATTTACCTCTATTTTTGTCACTCTTCATTCTGCTTATATAGATACAAGTTCCCATCTAGTATCATTTTACTTTTTTCCTGGACAATTTGCTTTAATTCTTCTTAAGGATGCATTCTGCTGGTAATGGATTCTCTATTATTCTTTGGCTGAAAACTTTTTTTAAAACAGGTTCCACGCTTGCCCAGTGCACAGCCCAACACGGGGCTTGAACTCAGGACCCTGAGATCAAGACCTGAGCTGAGAGTAAGAGTAAGACACATAACTGACTGAGCCACCCCAGGTGTCCCAGGCTGAAAACTTTTTTACCTCACCTTTATTCTGAAGAGTATTTTCACAAAAATAGGATTCTAGGTTGACCACTTTTCTTCTTCCAACACTTCAAAGATCTCATTCCATTACCTTCCACCATACTTAGTTTCTGATGATTATCTGTGGATTTTTATCTTTTTTATTTTTAAGTTTATTTATTTTTAGAGAGAGAAAGAGAGAGCGGACTTGTGTGTGACACAGGGAGAGAGAGAATCCTAGGCAGGCTCCTTGCTGTCAGCGCAGAACCCAACACAGGGCTCTATCTCATGAACCGTGAGATCATAACCTTAGGGGAAATCAAAAGTTGGATGCTCAACCAACTGAGCCACCTTTCTGTGGATTTTTATCTTAATTCTTCTCTACTTGAAGTGGCTTTTTCCTCTAATTCCTGAAATTTTCCACTTCACTGTTTATTTTTAGCACTTAATTATGATGTGCTTTTACCAGCCCTGGATTGTATGGTCACCCTTTTTGAATTTGTGGATTTATAGTTTGCATCAAATTGGACATATTTTAATATCTTTCTTCAAATATTTTTCCTGACCACCTTCTCTCTCCTCTTTTTCTGTAACTCTAGCTATGTATGTTAGACTCTTTAAAATTATCCCAAGTTTTTTGCAGTCTTTATGCTCTTTGTGCTTCACTTGGGATGGAGTCTACTACTACATTCTCAAGTTCGATCATTTTTTTCTTCATGCTCTACTGGCAAAATTCCACAAGAAGGAATTCATTTCAGACATTGTGTATTTTGTCTCTAGTAGTCAGTTCCATTTGGTTCTTTTTTTATATCTTCTATTTCCCTCCTCATTAAGCTCACACTTTCGATTACCTCCTTGAGCATGCTGAGCATTTTTTTATAGTTATTTTAATATTCTTGTTGCCAACTCCACAATTTGTGGTCCACTTTCTATCAATCAATTTTTCCTCCAAATTGTCACATTTTGCTACTTCTTAGATATATAGCTGGTATTTCATTTTATTCAATGTCAGTGAGTGCTAGATCTTGTTCTAATCCTTTAAAAACCACTGGTTCTCAACCTGGGGTGCTTCTGTACCCCAAGAGATACGTAGCAGTGTCTGGAGACAATTTTAGTTATTATAGCTGAAGAGTGCAACTAATATTCAGCAGGTACAGATCAGAGATGTTTATAAACATTCTACAATACACTGAATAGACCCCAAAAGCAGAGCTATCCTGCCCAAACGTCATTAGGGACAAAGTTAAGAAACCCTATATTAAAGAAAACTGATCTTTTTCCAGCAAACAGGTAAGTATCTGCATACCAGTGTGAAGCTTTTTCAGGGTAGACCTAGAATAGCTGCTATTTGAAAACCCATCTACTCTCACTTCACCCTTCCACTGAGTTACCCATGTATTCAATGAAGTCTCTCAAAACCAAATGGAGAGAATTCAAAAATTTTTGACCTTGTTTAAGTTCTGGGAATTATTCATGTTAATCCCCAGTAATTACTACTCTTCACAAACTGTTCACGTCTAACCTCACGAGGCTGCACCCCATACAATGACAGATTGGTATTCAGCCAAATACTCAAGGTAACTCTGTAATCACATTGCTAGAGCACTTTCACTTTCACTTTCTCTCTCCCTCTCTCCAGGTAATCAGTTCCACAATTCTAACTATCTTGGCTTGGTTGAACTCTAATCTCTAACTCCTCAACAAAACTGACAACCTTCTGTTGAATTTCACTCTTCCTGCACTACAGTCCAAGTATTACCTCCTGGTAGAAATTCAGGACAATGATAGGGTTTTCCTTATTTGCCCTTTTCTCAAGTATCTCATTCCTGTGCTGCCTATACTCTGAAAATACTTGTTTTTGTTGTTGTTGTTGTTTTTGTTTTGTTTTGAGAGAGAGAGAGAGAGAGAGAGAGAGAGAGAGAAAGCACATGTGAAAAGGGAAGAGTGGCAGAGGGACAGGAGGTGGAGGGGGAGAGAGATGGGGGGGGGGAGAGAGCAGGGAAGGAGAATCTTAAGCAGGTTCCATGCTCAGGACTAAGCCCAATGCGGGGCTCAATCTCATGACCTTGGAATCATGACCTAAGCCGAAATCAAGAGTTGGATGCTCAACCAACTGAGCCATCCAGGCGCCCCTGAAAGTACTTGTTTTCAATAATTTGTTCAATTTCCCAGTTTTTAAGGTGGGAAAGTAATTCCACACTGTCTTACTCCCTCACTGCTAGAACTGTGGTCTAAATATTGTAATATACAGCTTCAATAACCAGCCTATCAGACAAAACAATATTCAGACAGAATAGTATGAGGTACCTACTGAGAGGCCTTTTATTTTTATTTTTATTTTTTTTTTCAACGTTTATTTATTTTTGGGACAGAGAGAGACAGAGCATGAATGGGGGAGGGGCAGAGAGAGAGGGAGACACAGAATCGGAAACAGGCTCCAGGCTCCGAGCCATCAGCCCACAGCCTGACGCGGGGCTCGAACTCACGGACCGCGAGATCGTGACCTGGCTGAAGTCGGACGCCCAACCGACTGCGCCACCCAGGCGCCCCCTGAGAGGCCTTTTAAAGTGAAACAATCTATGGTATTAATAAACCATACTCTGACAAATGCAACTTCATCAAATGATTTTAAGGTGCAATTTCCAGTTTTTAGAATTATGACCAAAAGTGAAAATTTTCTTTTAGATTTGGTGACTGTAAACTTTACTGGAGTCCTTAAAGCGTATCATTAAAATAAATGCCTAGATATTAAAAGTATCTAGTACTAATAGATAGGCTGATTGCTTTCACCTCATTGAAGACTGTCAAAACTACTATATTATTAAATCAATGGTTGGAAGGCAGTATAGTATAGTGATAAAGCACATGAACTTTAGAGTCAAACCTTTTTTTTTTTTTTTAATGTTTATTTATTTTTGAGAGACACAGACAGAGCATGAACGGAGGAGGGTCAGAGAGAGGGAGACACAGAATCTGAAGCAGGCTCCAGGCTCCGAGCTGTCAGCACAGAGCCCGATGTGGGGCTCGAACTCACGACCGTGAGATCATGACCTGAGCCGAAGTCAGATGTTTAACCTAATGAGTCACCCAGAAGCCCCACAGAGTCAAACCTGCCTAATTCATATCACCTCCTCTACTATATGTGCCCAGTGTCTTCACCTGTAAAACAAGACTCTTCATAAGACTGCTATGAGGATTAAACTGATTCCTATAAAGTGCTCGACAGTGTCTGGCTCAGTGGCTCTTATTTTTAATGAGTTTAAAGATGTATTACTGAGCACCATTCAAGTTAAGAGACAACATGATAACACAGAACAAAACACAAAAGGGAAAACATCTTAAACACAACAAGGAAGAATGGGAGGAGAAGGGGAGAGGAGAAAGGAAGAAAGGTATATGGAGAAGGGGGTTGGGTGTGAACAGGAGGTTTTATAATCGGAGAAAACAGAAATCTTACCAAATGCCTGTATACTTCATCTGTCAGACTGTCCTTGAATTGCTAAGCTTGTAGAAAAATTGTATCTACATTTCATGTGTGCCACTGTCAGAAAACGTAACAAGCAAGTAAGTCTTCCTATTAAGCCTAAAACTCTCTCTTCCTTTTGTATTAAATCTCTATAGCAAAAGCCACTTAATGGCTTACACCTCCAAATAAAGTGACTTAAAATAACCAAAGTCCTAAAATATAATTGTTGGGGGAAAAAAAGGAATCTTTATGTGAGCTGTACTGAGTGCTAAAGAAAAGTAAAACAAAGTAGAAACTTGATGAAAATACAAAGCATTTGATAGAAGCAATCCAAGTTCACTTTTTTTTTTTTTTTTAGAGAGAGAGCATGTGAATGGGGAAGAGGGACAGAGGGAGAGAGGCAGAATCTTAGGCAGCCACCACACCCAGCATGGAGCCTGACATGGGGCTCAATCCCACAACCCTGAGATCATGACCTACAGAGAAATCAAGAGTTAGACGCTAAACTGACAGAGTCACCCGGGTCCCCCGGCTCACTATTACACATTAAATGGGGAACTAATGTAGAGTATCTTAAAGTAAAACACGTAAACCAAGTAGGACTTAGAATCTAAAGTTGCTAGCATAAATTTCCCCTCTTTTCACTCCAAAGAATATCTTTCAGCATTATTCAAAGATTTTGAAAATAATCCTACATTTCCTAAGAAAATGTTGTATGTGTTTTAAATAGTTAAAATCTGTATTCTTTAGTTCCTAAAGAGAATCTTCAGAAACAGCATCTGGCTATACAAAGACTCACAATGTATTACCAGTAAAAGTATCAAAGCCCCATAACAATTTTCCTTACAAAGCTGTTCACTGGGAGTTGTTCAAGGTGAATGCCAATGTGGGAATACAAACACCAAAGTAAGTGTGCACCACCTTAAACCCTGCAGGCCAAGCTGCAGACCACCAAATTTCCCTCCACCACCTTTGGCACTTCCAGCATATACCCCATTCCACAAGCATCCCGTGCACTAGCAACAAGCACTATCTTCTTTTCCAGAGCCCAAATAATCAAATGAAACCTCTGCTGACTCCTTCTAAGAGAATGAACCCTCCCTACCCATAAGAAATCAGAACTTCTAAAGAACAACCCATCAGGGTTTCTTAACCATTTCGTGTCATGCGTGCATCTAGTAGCCCAAACCCAGAGGAATGTGTGGCTCAAAACATTGAACTGGGAGGACCCTTTTAGTTTCCTCAAAATTCTGACCTCTCATTTTTAGCATCTCTCCTCTTTCATAGAAAAAAAAACAAAAAACAAAAAAACTCAGACATCTCTCCTTCAGTTTCCCGGCACTAACGCTGGTGTCTCTCCAATCAATTGAGACTAATCATGATACCTATGGTGAGAATCTCACTTCCTCTACCTTCTGGGCAAATCCTTTTCTGGTGATCAATCCCATTCTTCTGAATTTGCATCTTCAACTCCTCCCTCTCCACTTGTTCTTTGCCACTGAATATATGTTGTTCTCAACTGCTGCACTGCTTTATACTTACTCTCTCCACTGCTTCCCCACCCAATCATCTGTCTTTACTGCCCTTAGGCAGGTCATGAATGATCTCTTTGTCCCTAAATCCAAGATTACATTTTATTTATCTTACTTATCTTACTTAACCTCACAAGCAGCATCAGACAATACTGCCTATGTCCTCCCTGAAAAACTCTCCCCTTGACTACTGCACACTCATGGGTTTCCTCCTGGCTCTCTCTCTCTCTCTCTCTGTGCCTTCTTGGTCTTCTTTTTAGTAATTCTATCTCAACTAATACCATGAATGTTGCTATATAGGATTCGATCCAAGGCTCTTTTCTTCACTCTAGACAGTCTCTCTAGGTGATCTCATCTAACTCCAAAGCTTCTGCAAAGGCTGTGCAACAGGAATGTTCCTTACATCTTTAAAACTCTAAGGAGACCAACATGAACAAAGGGGCGAGTTAAACAGGAGACAAAGAGAGGTAGGGGGAGGCATATGTAGATGCCCAGTCACATTTGTAGCCAATTTAAAAAGACTCTGGCTTTACTTTAAGTAAAATATGTACCTACTAGAGGGTGAGCACATTAACATTCAGGAGGCAGGTAACAGCAAGTAACAGCCTACTGCAATTGTACAGCAAAAAATAACTTATACCAGAGTAGGAGCAGTATTTAGCAGGTGACAAAATCAGCTAATGAATGTGAGATTAAAAGAGTTAAAGATGAATCCAGCTCTTTGGTTTAAATAAAAGAAAAATGGAGTTGCCATTAATTCAGATGAGGAAGACAGTATAGATCAAATTTAGGTGCAAGGAAAAGAAGAAATGATCACTTTGACCAACTTAAGTTTGAGATGCCTATTAGACATCTAAAGGGAGATTTTTATAGGCTTAGGGCAGGGAGGAGACTCACACACAGTAGAAAATACCAGAAGCTATAGTCACTGGCTTTATAGAATAAGGGGGGATACTGAAATCAAGTCCTACTTAGCAAATTAAGTGGAATGTAAAAGATTACAAAGGACATCTAACAAAAATGGTTAAGTATATTTGACAAAATGAAAAAGGAGTCATTTCATTTTATAAAAATGGAAACATAACACTTCCATAGAGAAGCAAAGCTTTTCCTGAAATTGATTATCAGAAGACACTTATCTTGAGACTTTATAAAGAAATCACCAAGTAATAGAATAGATTATAAACTTACCACATCCCTATAAAAAATGTAACAGTGACTTTCTTATATCTTTTATTCTACAGTTCTTCAATGAAAACTGAGGACATAAAAATAAAGTGCCCATGACCTGCCTACACTGTCTTGAGTCAGGGTTATCTTCTTAACATTAATAGCTGGAGTTCAACTGGCCAAACCAAGAAGACCATCCCATATATTTTAGTTTATTAAAGAGAACAGCTTTACTAAATGTAAAGGGGTATAAGGAGAAACCACATAAACTAATCAAATGTGCTGGATATGGCTTTTCAATACTATAAGCAAAAAATAACATTTTGTAATGTAGAGTCAACTATAATTCTTATAACAGCTACTATAAACACAACATACATACCAAATAAGTAAAACAATAAAAAGACTGTAATAATACCAATTACAGAGTACATTACATTTCGTTAGGACATAGGAATAGTGGATCAATTCTTCTAATCATAATGCATAAGATGGAACTCTTAAATCAGAACTTAAAAGAACTATATTCTTTTATCACTAGAGGTTTCTAAAGTCCTTACAAAGCACACACTCCTTGGCATTCAAATCAATATGCAAAAACTTTCTGCCCTAAAAGTTAGAGTTTTTTAAAAAATGGAATTATAGTGTACTTCAACCACTGACTTGCCACCCCATAATCACAAAGCTCCACATTTAGAATGTGATGTTATTTTAAAGGGGTTAAGCAAGCAAGGAAGTACATTTTTAGCAGATAAAATTCTGCAAAGTTACTAAAATTCAAACAAGGCTGAATAGTGCAAGAAAGTACCCAAAGTACTTATAAAAAATTATAAATACAAAATATAAAATATAATAAAAATTTAAATTGTCCATCTTTTGCTGGTGGCCCTATATGGACGTAAACTTTTGTACATATTTTAAGGGCTGAGTTTCCATGGCATCATACACATCATTTCACCATAAGCTTTAATTTGTAACAAGTTTTAATGTTAAAAATAAATATCAGAAAATCCAGTTACCTATGAAACATAAGAAACAATAACACACATAAGAAGTAATTCAGGGGATAGTGTTAAGTAACAACTGTACCACTAAATTTAAGCCAGATGTTTTCAGTATTTGTTTGTTCTCTAATGGTTTTTACACATCCTTAAAACATAAGTCCTGACTTTAGAATACCAAGTATTCTTAAATAAGTGTAACATAAAATATCTGTTTTCTATGACTCTTCTATATCTTCCTATCTCATTGACTTTCTATCTTTCAATGTAATCAACATCTGCACTGAAACAGATTTCAGCGTCCCAACCCCACTGCACTCCAACTCCTAGCAATAAAAACTGCTCTGCTTAACACAACTTTATCAGGTCACTATTCAAATACAATTGACTCCACATTTAAAAAAATTTTTTTGAATGTTTATTTATTTTTGAAAGAGACAGAGTGCGCATGAGCAGGGGAGGGTCAGAAAGAGAGGGAGACACAGAATCCAAAGCAGGCTCCAGGCTCTGAGCTGTCAGCACACAGCCTGATGTGGGGCTCGAACTTACAAGTCGTGAGATCATGACCTGAGCCGAAGTCGGACGCTCAACCGCCTGATCCCACCCAGGTGTCCCACGGACTCCACATTTTTTTAAACAGGCAAATTAAAGGAAAGAATGAGGTAAAGAAGTAAAAATAAAACAGTGTGGTAAGAAAAGTACTAACATCCATTATGCTTCAAAAGTTGCCGGGTACTATGCCAAGTTTTCTCTATACACATAATCTGAAAAATGAGGACATGCTTAAATGAGGTACTGATTAAATAAAGGACATTAGACAGACATTGACCAAAAGACAAGTTTTTAAAGGATTCAATTATTTGTTGCTTCAATTCATACAGTTTAGAGTACAGCCTTAGAGAAATTTAGAATCTTAAAAAGTTCATTGTAAAGTTAAGGAGAAAAAATACATCCAAAGAACACTTAGAAATGGGAGGCAACCTAAAAATGGAAATTTGCACCTTTCACAAGGCTACTGGCCATCACCATTTCGTACTAAATACCCATGAAGTTAGTGTTCTTTTCATTAATTTTTTATTACGTGTACAAAGCTAAAAAGTACACTTCAACACCTTTAAAAGCCCGATGAGTCTTTGTTTTTAGTTTATTTACTTTTTGAGAGAGACAGACAGAGACAGAGAGAGAGAGAGAGAGAGAGAGAGAGAGAGAGAGAGAGAATCCCAAGCAGGCTTCACACTGTCAATGCAGAGTCCAATGCAAAGCTCGAACCCACAAACGGTGAGATCATGACCTGAGCCGAAATCAAGAGTTGGACGCTTAACCGACTGAGCCACTCAGGCACCCCAAAAGGCAATGAGTATTAAATAAGGGATTCTAAAAAGATAATCAATGATAGCATATGTGGCGGATTGTATTCTTATTTACATTTGGCGTCTCAGCTTGTAGAAAAATTTATATATCCCTGCTCTGTTTGACTTAGACATGACCATGGCTGTCCAATACAGTATTAGTGGAAGCAATATGTGTAAATTTGGAGCAGAAGCTTTAAAAGCCATGCTCCTTTTTCCCTGCCTTTGCAAGCATTAAGCCATATGTCAAAGAGCAGACTCCATCAGTTTAAGTCCCTACATAACTATGTCTTTAAGCCTCCATGATTTTTAGGTTGTTTTCACTGCAGCATATTCTGAAAAACATATTATGCTACAGTTTATTTAAGAAAGAGGGGAATAGACAAATACATGTTTTCCTGTGTACCTGCATAAACACACACTGGGAGGATACCAAGAAAGTACAAATGCTTGCTATACGGAGCAGATGAGAAAAACCAGGTGGATGGAGACAAGTATCATAATGCACTTTTTTTTTTTTTTTTAAAGAACATATAGGGGAGTGTGGGTGGTTCATTCAGTGAAGCATCCAACTTCAGCTCAGGTCATTATCTCGCGGTTCATGGGTTCAAGCCCCACACTGGGCTCTCTGCTGTCAGCACAAAGCCTGCTTCAGATCCTCTGTCCCCAGCCCCCTCTCTGTCCCAACCCACTTATGCATGCATACTCTCTCTCAAAAATAAAAATTTTTAAAAGAAAAAGGTTTTTATATTATAATGTACATTTTTATGTACTAATTTTTGATATTTTTTTTCTATTTTTGAGAGAGAGAGTGCACAGGGAGGAGCAGAGAGAAGAGGGGGACAGAGGATCCAAAGCAGGACCTGCACTGAGAGCAGAAGAGCCCAATGTGGGGCCTGAACTCACGAACCATGAGATCATGACCTGAGCTGAAGACAGACACTCAACTGGCTGAGTCACCCAGATGCCCTTATATACTAATTTTTGAACCAAGAGAATATATCATCTAGCCATATATATGTGTGTGTGTGTGTGTGTGTGTGTGTGTGTGTGTGTGTGTGTATACGTATGTGTGTATATGTGAACTATGTACCACATGAATAGGTAAAATTTTATTCATATCATTATATGTATACTTTCCAGAGAGTGTACAGCTTTCATGTGCTTCTCAAAAGTGAACCAAGAAACATGAAGAAAGCAATACTCTTGCCTAGAGGCAATAATCACCCTCAAATGCTGACTGATCAACCCCTGATTTTAAAAGCACAGCGCTCTATGCAAGTAGGCTAACCAACTGTAGCAGAGATTCATCTACTTTCCCTAGAAAAAAACAGTACCATTATCTTCTGTTCCGGAAAACAGATGACATCATCAACTGGAATGAGGGCTACCTGCTCCATATATAAATTATGGAGTTTTATTTATACTATTTTTCCTCAAAGGGCTGGCACTATAAAAAGGCACATAAGTGACATGAGATAAAATATAATACTCTGGAGTAAAAATTAAACAGCTCATAAGCTATTCACTTTTTGGACCCTTCTAATAGTCTCTGCCCATAAATAGCTGCCTATAAATAGCTGACAGCTTGGGGCGCCTGGGTGGCTCAGTCGGTTAAGCGTCCGACTTCAGCTCAGGTCACGATCTCACGGTCCATGGGTTCGAGCCCCGCGTCGGGCTCTGGGCTGATGGCTCAGAGCCTGGAGCCTGCTTCCAATTCTGTGTCTCCCTCTCTCTCTGCCACTCCCCCGTTCATGCTCTGTCTCTCTCTGTCCCAAAAATAAATAAACGTTGAAAAAAAAAAAAAATTTAAAAAAAAAAAAAAAAAAAAAAGAACTAACTTACTTTGAGATTTGCAGACCACTGACCTTGAGGAGTGAAGGGACCAGAATATAAGGCCTAACTACATTCAAAAACAACTGCTGCTGCTGCCAGCAAGTCTGTTCAGGGTCATGTCCACATATGACTATACTGCCTGGGCACCTGCTTCTCCTGCAGGTTGCACCCCCGCCCCTCACTTTTTTCCATGCCTTCCCCTTTAAAACTGTCCAGCTTTGCCTGGATGGGGAAGATGGTCTTTGAGACATTAATCCACCACCATCTTCCCAGGTTGCCAACTTCCTGAAAAAGCAACCTTTCCTTTCCCACCATCACTTGTCTCCTGAGTATTAATTTTCGAGCAGCGATCAACCAAAGCAGAGTTTGAACGGATCCTCTGTCCAGTAACATCTTCAACAAATACTGCTAGGAAAATTAGATACCCACATACAAAAGAATGAAGTTGGACCTTTGTCTGAAAACCATACACAAAAATTTACTCAAAATTGGTTAATGACCTAAACGTAAAACCAAAACCTATAAAATTCCTAGAAGAAAATACAGGGGGAAAGTTTCATAACACTGGATTTGGCAATGACTTCTTAAATATGATACCAAAAGCACAAGCAACAAAAGAAAAAACAGACTACCTACATTAAACTTAAAAACTTTTCTACAACAAAGAAAATAGTCAACAGAATGGGAGAAAATAACTGTACATCATATATCTGATAAAGAATTAATGTCCATAATAAAGAATTCCTACAACTATAAAAAATAATAATAATAACCTGATTAAAAAACAGACAAGGGGGGCGCCTGGGTGGCTCAGTCGGTTAAGCGGCTGACTTCGGCTCAGGTCACGATCTCATAGTCTGTGAGTTCGAGCCCCGCGTCGGGCTCTGTGCTGACCGCTCAGAGCCTGGAGCCTGTTTCAGATTCTGTGTCTCCCTCTCTCTCTGACCCTCCCCTGTTCATGCTCTGTCTTTCTCTGTCTCAAAAATAAATAAACGTTAAAAAAAAAAAAACGCACAAGGAACTTGAACAGATACTTCTCCAAAGATGATACACAATGGTCGGCAAGCATATAAAGATACTCAACATCAGTAATCATCAGAGAAAAGCAAATCAAACTCACAATGAGATAACATCTCATACCCGTTAGGATAGCTAATATCAAAAAACAGAAAGTGTTGCTAAGGATATGGACAGATTAGAACCCTTTACACTGTTGGTGGAAGTGTAAAATGGGGCAAACACTATAGAAAATTATATTTAGCACTTCTTTAAGAGATTAAAGAAAGAACTATATATAATCCAGCAATCCCACTTCTGGGTATGTATCTGAATTGAAAACAGGTCTCAAATATCTGTATGCCCATGTTTTAGCAGCATTATTCACAACTGCCAAGAGGTGGAAACAATTCACACATCCATGAATGGATGAACAGCTACACAAAATGCAGTACATACATACAACAGAATATTATTCAACAAATGAACTTTATGCTAAAAAATGATCAAAATGATAAGTTCCATATGTTTTTTACAACAACCATTTTTCAAAAAAAAAAAAAAGTCCATATAGAGGAAAACAAGGGCAAGAATGATTAGAAGGAAAAACACAGAAGTTTAGGACATAACATCTTCTAAAAAAGTTGCAGTCAGAGCTACATATTATATTTGCTTTTGTTGTTGTTTTAAGACAGTACACAAGCAGGACAGGGGCAGAGAGAAGAGGAGGGAGGAAGAAAATTTTAAGCAGGCTCCACCCCCAGGGCAAAGCCTGGCTCAGGATACAACACTGGGCTCAATGTCATGACCTGAGCTGAAATCAAGAGTCAAACCTTTAATCAAATGAGCTACCCAGGCACCCCCAAGCTGCATATTTTATTTCTAATATTTCCTGGAACATTTCTGAGAAGATGAAAACCTACAAAGTAAGTGACAAACAATATATTCCGTTTAGAACTATATTTCACTAGTACCTCTTATACTCAGATCATTTTACTCCAGACTAAAATGTACTAAAATTTGAGTTCATATCTTGTCTCATCGCCCAGAGGCCTGGACCTTAAGCTTCTGGACTGCAGAGGGGATTCTGTGCCCTCACAAAACCAAACTAGCACTTAGCACACAAGAAGCTTAAGAAACATTCACTGATTAAACTGGCCTCTACCGCTTCCTAAGGTCATATATTTTATTCTAAAAGTAAGATTAGAGTTAAAACTACTACTGATTTTTTTGAAAAAATTTTAATGTTTATTTGTGAGAAAGAGAGAGAGACAAGAGTACAAGCGGGGAAGCTGCAAAGAGAGGGAGACACAGAATCCAAAGCAGGCTCCAGGCTCTGAGCTGTCAGCACAGAGCCCAACGTGGGGCTTGAACTCATGGACCGTGAGATCATGACCTGAGCCAAAGTCCGATGTCTAACTGATGGAGGCACCCAGGCACTCCTATTAAAACTGAACAGAAATAAAAGTTCTTTAGAGAAGAATGTCAAGTAATAAACAAAGATGGGATGGTGGAGTTAGAAAATCATCATTTTGCAACTATCGAAGTAATAACTAATTCAGGCAAAATTTATCCATGGATACTTAAACTGTTGGGAGAAGTTTGATGAGGAAACAGGATATTTACAAAGTCTCCAAGTATCTCCCCACAAGACACTTACCAATTATAAAGGGAAAAAAAGTACATTTACTGGCAACACAATTTGAACCAAGGAATCAAATTTCACATCACCAAAAATAAAGCACACAGACATCATGTGCCTTCTGATACAATGCAATGAGATAGCATCATTTTGTAATTCTGTCAATAAAATACACCCTAAAACTAATAATGAGGAATCCGGAGAAAAGCCCAAACTGGGATCTACTATATAAAATATCCAGCTTAAACTCTCAAAATCATCAAGAAAAAAGTAGAGAAAAGCTGGGAAACAATACTCAAGAAAGAAACTTGAGAAACAAATTCCCTCCATGCTTTTCCAGAAATAGGAGAAAAAAATAGTTATATAAAGCATTACTAGAATTAAATCTGTATATGAACTATGGATTAAATGATATTGTCAAATTGAATACTGTCAATATTTAATGTCTTAATTTTGATAAGTATATTAAACCTCACTACATATACTGTTCCATACAGAAAAAGAGCTACTTATCCCTGCATTACCACTTATGAATTTAATTTCTCTTAAAAAAAAAAAAAACTAATTCCACAGCAATTCTTAAAAATAAAAATAATAAAAATAATTTAAATTTAGCTTGGGATAAAATGCTCTTGATCATAGCTTTACATGGTGAGCAAATTTAAGATAAATTTGCAGGTGAGTCTATAAATGACGGCAATCACAAAATAATTAAATGACATTCTGGCTGCACAAAAAAATGTAATTATCTCAATATGGAAAAACACAAAAGCAAGTTTTTTTTTCAATTCCTAAAATCTCTGAAGTAGGCCATTTGCAAACTCAAATCAAAACACTGTATCAGTACATCTTAAGTGGGAAGAAATCAGAAAACATAAGGACTATCAATTCATAATCAGGGTACTAAACATTTAGTTTGGGTTGAAACAAACATCAGAGAAGGAAAAATATGAAAGTATTTGCCTAGGAATTTAGTTCATTTTAAGTCCCTGTCATAAGCTGCTTCATAAAAGTAGAAAAACTGAAGCTCAGAGTTCAACACAAGAACAGAGTTTCAAATAATACAGAATAAACACTAGATCATATATAATTTTATTTAAATCTATTCAAAATTTTTAAACAATCTACCTGAATCCTCCTGGGCTTCATGAGTTTCACCATCATCTGTTACCTCTAATTCTTTCACAAAATTTGAGGGAAACAGTCCCAACTTGTTGTTCAGGGTTCCACTCCACCATCCTTCTTCTACCTGAAAGAGTTCACAACTCAAAAATGATAAAAATTTCCCACTGTGGGAAAATTAAGCCACATAAGTGAGCACAAAGTTAATGACGCAAAATAATCCCTTTAAATCTGTTAAGGAAATACAATGGGGAAAATATATTTTTAGTAAATTAAATCTAAATGGATTAGATTGATCATATATAGGATTAGTCATATCGGTAGTATTTTACAACATTTACAACAAGAATTTGTAATCAAGTGCAATGTATGACATAAATAATTGTTATGAAAATATCAGATAACCAAGAATAAGGTATTAATAGCAGGAAGTAGATAGCTCTCTCCTGGAATGTCACTTCTTTTAAACCCAACTAAGTCTCAATTTGTAATCATTTCAATATTTATAATCTATTTCATATATTATTTAAGTACATGAAGATTTTTTATTTGGGAAAAGCTTGATGAATATAATTTCCCTTTGAAGTGACTCTTAACCCAAGTAAGAAAAGAATCACTTATTTTTAAAATCCAGATACTAGGCTCTTCAAAACATTCCCCCCCACCTCAACCAGAAATATCTTCCGGAACCAAACTCTTTAGAAAAATATTTACATTCACTAATCACAAGGTTACTCAGTTTCATGAAGTTATTTAATAATATTTAATAACTGCTTTAAAATGTAGAACTTCTAAAAAAAAATTTAAGAGTAAACTATTCATTCTAAAAATTCACTTAACAGCAGTACATGAAATATCATAGGTAGAAAAGGCTCTTTATTCTGTTTAAAATATGTTTTAAGTGTTTTTCACCTCAGAATTACAAAGCAAACTTTAATAAGGTATTCATCCAGCAGGCACTCACTAGGTATAACACCTTGGTGTTAACTACTAGGGAAAGACTGGTATTTGCGTATGAGAAATCCCTGCCCTTGAGTGAAATAACCTAAAGAAAACAAACACTAAGCAGGTAGTTACAATACAATGCGTGCTGTAACAAAACTATGAACAAAATGCTGAAAAAGCACAAGAGAAAGGCTTAAAATAGTTTTTAAAAGGCTCCCCTAAAATGAAATGACAAAAGAGCTAGACATTAAAGGCTGAGTAAGAGTTTTCTAGGTACAAAGCAAATGAAAAATACAGTGACATAAAAATAAAGGACTTATTTCTAGACTATATACAGCTGAGATACAAGATGGCTAGAATACAAGCTGTCTGAGGAAGAAATGGAAGGCGGTTACGAGTGAAGAGTTCAGAATTTTTTTTAGTAGATTTAAAGAGACTCCAAAGTTTTGAGAGTTCTTCAAACCATGGTGATGGAGATATATAGACCAAATGGCAACTAAGAGAGAAGCATCAGAAAACGTATTATCTACACCTGCAATCACAAATTGGCAGCAAGGGAGTAGTTACGGTAAATAACCTTATAATTCCCATAAATTAAGGAATTCTCAAAAGGCAGGATAGCACAGCAATGAAGAATAGTAAGATTCTGCTCTGCTGCATGCTGTGTGTATGGGCATGGGCAAAAATAGCTGAAACAAGATCTCCTAGCCTGCATGCTCATCAACAAGGTAATCGGGACACCCCTCCACCAAGAAGTGGTGGTCTTTGTCCCCACCGCCTTCAATCTTGCTGACTTCTGACATGTTTGTAGCCAAAAGAATAGGGTGAAAGTGACACTACCACTTCCAAGGTCTGATTATAAAAGGTCTCTAAAGGAAGTAACATAGTAACAAAATTAGGTTACGAAAGATCATTAAAACAAGTAACAGCACTTTTAATTTATACACTGTATTTACTGCCATAGAATTTGTATGTATGAATAAAAATCAAAACATGTAGGCATTCTAAAATGTTTATTTTTATTCTTAGCTACTTTGATTACATCAATCTTTAGCTTAAAATTCAACATGTTCACTGAAATACTTACACTCAGAGCCCTGAAATGCCATGCAATAAGTCCAAGTATCCTAAGGCCCCAATACAGTGAGAAAGCCAAGCCAAATGGAGAAGCTACATAATGGCTCTCCAGAGGCAGTCTTCAAGTCTTCTAGGTACCAATCACATTAGTAAAGAAGCCTTCCTAACATTCTACCAGCACCTAAACTTTGAGTCTTTCGACTTGAAGCCCCCACACATCATGGAACACAGACAAGCCATCCCAGCTGTGCCTTATATGAATTCTTGACTCACATAATATCCATGACCTAATAAAACAGTTGTTCTTTGCTACAAACTTCAGGATAGCATGATATGCATCAAAAGTAACTAGAACAGTTAATCACTTATCTTCTATGACTCAAACTCTTCATATATAAAGTAGAAATAAAAATTCCTGTCTCCTCAGGCTGTTAAGAAATTTAAAGAAAATAATAAATGTGAAACACTTAGCATAATGCTTCAGACACATAGGTTCAATAAAAATTATTATTGCCACCTGATAGAAATAAAACAGAATTGTCTTTTGTATAAATACATTGGAATTTAATATAAACATTAAGGGATAAGTTACATGATATTATGATATAAAATCAATCCTTATACATGATATACATGACTATACATGATATCAAAAGATACACTTTGAAAATGGGATCTTCAGCTGCCAAATAAAACTCTTAATATTCCTTTAATATTCCTTTAATTCCTTTAATATCCCTTGGTTAACATCTGAATATGATAATTCAAATAAGGCAAACCTTTTAAAGAGATTCTACTTTTGTATCCCTCCGCTATGCAGAAGGTAAAATTGATTCTATTTTATTGCTTTGTGCCTAAAGTGAATTCAGAATCAAAGAAAATGTTTATTTTTATTCTCAGCTACTTATATTACATTAATCTTTAGCTTAAAAATTTTTTATTCCTGAAGTCAATACATACAAATACAGTAAGTACACAAGACCAGGTGTAGTAAGAATGAATAAAGCTTGGTTGATGGGAGGGGAGGGTGGGTGATGGGTACTGAGGAAGGCACCTTTTGGGATGAGCAATGGGTGTTGTATGGAAACCAATTTGACAATAAATTTCATATATTGAAAAAAAAAATGAATAAAGCTTTATTCCAAAGGATAAGACAACCTTACATAAGGCATTAAAGAACCATTTTAAAACCTGTATGTTAAAATGTGTATAAAAAGCAATGAAACTCGTAAAAAAGTTCTAATGAAAACTTAATATTCTTACAAGTCAGTTTTCTAATACCTAGAGCATCAATTACAATTGCTGGTTTGTCTCTAACATAGGTTTTCCTTACCTCTTCATTAATATCAATAATATCTCCCACTTTCAGCTCCAGTTCATCCTCATTTTGTGGAAGGTACTCAAAGAGAACTTTACACTGACGCTTCTTGGTCTCTAAAGGAAGTAAATTAGTAACAAAAATAGGTTGAGAAAGATCATTAAAACAAGTAACAGCACTTTTATTTACACAGTGTATTTACTGCCATATGTATGTATGAGTTTGTATATGTATGAATAAAAATCAGAACATGTAAGCATTCTAAGCAGCTAACCACAATCAGTTCTGGCTGGCTTTTCACCTTGCCCCCACACTACAACCTACTCATGCCAAAATAAATTCAAACCAACTACAAATAAGGTAACAAGGCTCCTAGCCATGAAATCTATGTATACGTGTGATCCCCAACTAGACAAAAGTAAAACAGCCAATGCCAATTGTGAGACTAAAAACACATACAATAAAAGACACTGTTGGCAAAACAAATTTTATCATAGCTAAGCTATCCTCCAAGACAGTAATTTTCAGACGACTTCCTGATCGAAGTCTAGGAATACTCAAAATGCGCTAATTTAAAAGTGTCTGTGTTAAAAAGACACAAAATGAATAAATCCAAAATGTATCTTATCTTCTTTAACAGCTCTACTTTCCAACAGATAAAAATCAAATTCACATAGGTAAAGATAACAGTAATTTTACTTTAACTTTTCAAACGAACTTCATTTATTTAGACAAATAATGTTAACTTATAACCATGCAGTTTGAGGTTCTCAACTTCTTTCAAACTCTAAGAATTGAGAACTCAGACTCACTCCCATCTTTAAAATTTAATCATTAAAGTACCTATGGATAGATGACCAGGTATCACCGATAAAAGGATTACTTCCTGCTAGTCAAATCCTCTATGTTCCTCAGACCAGCAGCAACAGTATCACTTCAAAGCTTCTTAGAAATGCAGGCTCCACCTCATACCTACCTGTTCTGGACTGAATTCTGTCCTTGACTGTACTGAGAGGCAGGACCTTTAGGGAGGTAATTATAGTCAACTAACATAAAAATGGAGCCCTAATCCCCACACACACTTAATTGTGCATGTGTGCACGTGCGCACACATATACAGGAGGCTGTGTGAGGATGCGGGGTAGGGGCGAAAAGGCAAGACTTGCAAGTCTGGAAAAGAGGCCTCACCAGAATCCAACTCTGACAGCACCTTGATTTTAGACTTCTAGCCTCTGGAACTGTAAGAAAATAATATTGCTTCTGTTGTTTAAGCCATCTAGTTGGGGATATTTTGTTATGACAGCCCCAGCAGGCTGAATCAGAAACTGTACTTTAAGATCTCCTAGGTGATTCTCAATCTTGCACTCAATGATCTAATTATACTGATTTCTAATTGCTTGAAAATGACAAGCCCTATTCCTTTTGAGACTTAAATACACTGCTTCTTTTAAAAAAATTAATGTCTATTTATTTGGGGGCGGGGGGTGGGGGATGAGGGGCAGAGAGAGAGGGAAACACAGAATTCAAAGCAGGCTCCAGGCTCTGAACTGTCAGCACAGATCCCAACATGGGGCTGAAACCCACGAACCAAGAGATCATGACCTGGGCCAAAGTCAGACACTTAACCGACTGAGCCACCCATGCATCCCTAAATATACGGTTTCATTTGCCAAGGACACTTCACTTTCATCCACAAAGTCCACCTTTCGCTGTCTTCAACTCATCTTCAGGTCTCAACTTAGAAAAAACTTCTTCCAAAACAGCTTTCTGGATTAGGTACTCTTCCCTTGTGCTTATATACTTAACACTGTTTACTTCTACAACCTACCTGTTACTAACAAATCTGTTTCCTTTTCAATCTATCATAATGATTTATTTTCTTGTGTGTACTCCCTGTAGTCTGTAGGCTAAAGATAAATGGGCACTGAGTTTGTTAAATGCTCTCTCCCCAGCACCCAGCATAGTGCTTATGCTAGGCCCATTATTTACATACACACACACACACACACACACACACACACACACACACATATATGAACAATTATCTAGGCCTAACCATACGGCATCAATGCCAGGAAATATGCCAAGGGTATCAACATTCCATCAGCCCTTTACCACCAACAATCCTAAGATTTTTCTTAATAATTTAAATGCACACTTAAGGAACTAACAGAATTTAGGAAACAGGAAGCAATTAGTAATAAAATACAAATACATAATGAGATGGCAAATATTTAGTACAAGCTACAAATATCCCCAAAATTAATAAAGGATAGGTTTGGAGTGGAGCAGATGTGGAAGAATTCAAAGACGAAATGGTAACAGAGTGACACAATTAAACAGGAACACAATACAATAAGGTGGAAAAGATGTAGCAGACATTCTAGATAAAAGTTTTCCCAATGAGTTGATAATACAAGGAATACAAGGATTCTAAGGAGATAGTTGTTGCTGACAAGAGACTCCTGAGAAGTAGTCTAGATAGATACAACTTAACTACATCAAATCATGTCAAAACAAGTCCAAATAAACTTTTTTATATAGTTAAAAAAAAAAAAAAGATGCCATGGTCTAAAAGAAATAACACTAGTTTAGAAGTCAGAAGACTTGGGTTCTAGTATAGCTGTCATTACCTTGTTATTTGACCTAAGTTCTCTGGGAATCAATGTCCTGAACTACAAAGTAAAAGAGCTGGACTGGATTAACTATGACAGTTACTTGAGCTCTGACATTTATGGATCTATGAAATTGTTCATCAAGACAAAAAATAAATCCAACTGAACCTCCAAAACAATAAAAGAAGCATATTGCATGCAATCAACACCATGAAACAGGTGCAAAACAGACATGACAATCAAGCAGAAGGATCTAGAGTCTCCAAATAAGAAACAGTTACACCTCTGTTTCTCCCACTTCATTAAGGAATTAATAATATCTGATTTTAAAACTGTTTTACAATAGAAGGAACCAAAACAAAAAACAACAACAACAAAAATAAACACTGACCATACTTTTATAAGTAACCTAGAGTTTATGGTAAAATTTTTCAAATGTCACTTTCATCACACCTCAGAGTTAATTTTTAAGTAGTAATAGTGGTTTTTATGCATACCATAAGAAAACTTCTCATCTCTTCTACTATAGATAAATATAGTTCATAAATACTTCTGGAAGTTAAAGTGAGCTTGAAAAAATGAGTCCATAAATGTGTTCTCTGTCATTAGCACTTCATAGATGAAGGGAAAATGATCTACATTACTGAAAAGAAATTCTCTTCTGCTCAGGGTGCACTTCAAAGAAAATCCTTTCTATCATTTTGGTGATCTTAGGCCTTTAAAAAAAAATGTAGCTTGCTTCTTTTTAATGAGTATTAATATCTTTTAAATTATTTAAAGTGGATAGAGAATTAATTAGCCCCCCTGCTCCCAAGCAGATCAATTAACTTTGAGGATCCTAGTTATATCTTAACCAGAAACTTTGAGTTTGTGGCACACCTGGGTGGCTCAGTCAGTTGAGCATCCAACCTGACTTCAGCTCAGGTCGTGATCTCACTGTTCGTGAGTTCAAGCCCTGCACTGGGGCACAGCGTGGAACTTGGAGCCTGCTTTGAATTCTGTCTCCCTTTGTCTCCGCCCCTCCCCCACTCACACTCTGTCTGTCTCTCTCTCTCTCTCTCTCTCTCTCTCAAAAATAAACAAACATTGGGGTGCCCGGGTGGCTCAGTCGGTTAAGCGTCCGACTTCGGCTCAGGTCATGATCTCGCGGTCTGTGAGTTCGAGCCCCGCATCGGGCTCTGTGCTGACTGCTCAGAGCCTGGAGCCTGTTTCAGATTCTGTGTCTCCCTCTCTCTCTCTGCCCCTCCCCTGTTCATGCTCTGTCTCTCTCTGTCTCAAAAATAAATAAACGTTAAAAAAAAAAAAAAAACATTACAAAACTAAAAAAAAAAATAAAAAGAAACTTTCAGTTTGTGTTTTTTCTCCCTGGTCACACGAAGCATAATTCACCAGAGTGTTCTCCAAAGTAGTTGGCAAAATTATTCACAAAGATTTTTTTTTTTTATTTTTCAAAGAACCACATTAGATAAAAACACCTGAAAGGCCCCTATTATTGCTACAAAATATGAGCCATTTAAAAAAAAATTTTCGTAATTCCATATTTAAATATGGTTTACTCATAAGTTGAAGTGACTGCCTATGTTGTTGAGTTCATCTATTAATTGCCAGCACAATGAAAGGAATTTTGAGATTTTTTTATACTTCAAAAGGCATACACAGTATCTACCCGTAAATGTTTACTGAATTCCTACAATGTATCAGAACCTATGCTAAGCACAAAAGAAAATAAAATAGTATGTACAAGACTAGTTAATAAAAGGATACCTGAATAGAAGTCAATTTTTAAAATAACTATAACCAGTATTTTCATCACAAGCAACCTCTATATAGCTTTTCAGATCCACAAAGAAATAGAAAATTTGTCAAATCAATGTTTTTTTTTTTAATTTTTTTTTCAACGTTTATTTATTTTTGGGACAGAGAGAGACAGAGCATGAACGGGCGAAGGGCAGAGAGAGAGGGAGACACAGAATCGGAAACAGGCTCCAGGCTCTGAGCCATCAGCCCAGAGCCCGACGCGGGGCTCGAACTCACGGACCGCGAGATCGTGACCTGGCTGAAGTCGGACGCTTAACCGACTGCGCCACCCAGGCGCCCCTGTATTTTTTTTTTAAAAAACAAAACCAAATTCTATACAATTTTACACTCAGTAAAGTTACTCTATTTTCCCTACTAAAACGGAAAATCTTAAGAAATGCAGCTGCATCAGGAATGGCAAATATTTTCATGGTTCTGAAACATTCAGATCAAACCAAGCTCTCAAAGTATGGAACCATTCCTCACTTAAGATTACAATTTTTAATCTCCCCATCAAATACTAAAACAAAGAGCACACCACATTCAGAAGCTAGGAGGCTGAATGCTAACAATTTCACAGACAGTAGCAAAAGGACTCCTGATCCACTTTTGGTTCTGTTTGGTTCTGGAAATTTATCTTCATGTTTTACTGTAGCACTGAAAATTTTCTGATGTCAATTTTTTTTTTTTTTTTTTTTTTTTTTTTTTACCAATTTCTTTCTCCAATAAGCAAAGAAAATAATAAAATGCTAAGAAACAGAGCCATTTGCTATATAGGGCTGAATTTTCCTTAAATTTTTTTCTTATCCTCAGCAATAAAAAGCTCATACTGCCTAGAGCATTAATTGAAAGATCAAGCTATCTGAAGAATCTAACTATACTACTGATATACTTCTTGATTATAACAATCAAAGTTTAGATTGTCATCACCATCATGAAGAAAAAACTCAAGTGATTAGGGATGAGGTATTATATCTACAACATACTTGCAACTGATTCGGTTAAAAATGTGTTCTACATACACGTATACAGATAGAAAGACAATGTGAAAAATGTTAACATCAAACTTAAGTCTTAAATTAATTTAACATCAAACTTAAGAGTATAAAATATTCATAGTACAATTATTCTTTCAACCTTTCTAGAAGATTTCAAAAGAAAATAGAAAGTTAGAACACGCTATCCTATTTATCTGATAAGCTGCAGCTGGAGAGGAGTCAGATGAGCCTTTTTCCCCTTTTGAGTCAGAATATTTTTTTTAATTTTTTTTTAATGTTTATTTATTTTTGAGACAGAGAGAGACAGAGCATGAATGGGGGAGGGTCAGAGAGAGAGGGAGACACAGAATCAGAAGCAGGCTCCAGGCTCTGAGCCATCAGCCCAGAGCCTGACGCGGGGCTCGAAATCACGAACCGTGAGATCGTGACCTGAGCTGAAGTCAGACGCTCAACCGACTGAGCCACCCAGGCGCCCCATGAGTCAGAATATTTTAATATCAAAGAGAAGAGCCTGAGCTAATATGCTCATATTTTTTTTTAATGTGTGCTGTAAAAATGTATAGACAATGACCATATCTTGATAGTATTCAGAATTTTCATTATTTTCTTTAGCACTGACTCAGAATCAGGAGGCAAATTATTTGCTAGCAACCATTTTCTAATAATGAAACACTAATGTTTGGCATTCTGGTCAACTAATTTTTCATGCAGCAAGATCATTTCTGTAGTATCAATCTCAATGTATCTTTTACATTCAAAGTAATTATTAACTAGATAAAAAATCACTTTTGCAGCACTAATAATGAATACAAAGTTACAAGCAATGATGTCTTCCCTCACTTATAGCAAGAGTAGATTCACATATGGCATCAATTTTTTTTCCAAATGCAAAGTGAAATATCTACTCAATTCTTCAATGAACAGAATACAGAGTTGTGATGCTGAAAGATGGCAATTATTTATTTGCTAAGTAATATTACTCTACAATCATTATCTCTGCCTGATTTTACAAGGGCTTCAGCAGCAATGGGACTAGTATGTGTTTTTGCTATAAGATATGTAAACTTGTTCTCTTCTATAACTTTAGCAACTTACAATAATTGTCCTGGAAAACATTATTCTGCGCTCACTGTAGAAAAACCTGTTTGTTTCACCACAGTTATTATGGTTAACTTATACACAACAGCAAAAGTTTCAATGGCTTTATGACTAGACTTCATTAAAAAACCAACACTTTTTTGGCTTTGGAAACTACAGAAAAATAGCTAACAATTCCAGCTTCCAGATACTTAACCCCACAGGATGTACCCGAAATTCTCCTTTTTAGTTGCTTATACATTTAATACACACGCAGATTTCACTTGCCTTGGCACACAGAGATTAAAATTGAACATTCACACTGCAGTGATTATTATCAACCTTTACAATGGTTTTGTGGGGTTTTTAAAATTATTAATAATATTGGTTAGTAGTATCCACTACTATTTAACATTACAATAAACCACCTTTTGAGTAAGTGGTCTATTTTGTGAATTAAGGATAAGATACAAACAGTAACTAAAAAAAATTAGATTAAAAAAAAAAAAAAAAAACATTAGCTTGCTTTTCCTGGAAAAGCAATCAAAGCAAAAGCAACCTGCATCCTGTTTTATATGTTAGCACCAAATGACCAATTTAGTCCTTGTAGCACATGCACTTAAAAACAAGTTATGGAGCATCCTTAGGAAAAAGTCTAAGTCTCCTGGCAGCAGCTACATAACAGGTTTTCTTTTACAAGAAAAAGAATTATGACCAGTGTTCTTGAGGAAAGTAAAATGTAGTGTGTCTTTTCCTACTAGGAGACAAAATGAATAAAATGATCATAATCTTGAAGCCCTTGGTCTAGCCTCTACTTAAGAAAACTGTTCTTTCTTTTAGCTCAGCAAAGCTAAAAGTGGTAAATTGATTTTACAATCGAGGTCATAAGTAACTCTTCCATGGGCCTAAAAATTCTCCTGTGCACAGAAATTCTATATACAGTTTCACCTGTAGGATATGAACACACTCTGTAATTTGTCCCCACGTCTCTAAAGAAACAGAGTCTGAACATCCAGGACAATTAGAAGTACTGAACCTGTCCACCTTCAGGCAGTAGGCTGAAAGCAGTACAGGCTGTACCTAAATACTGGTTGTACATGTTTAGTGGGAAACAAAAAACACACAGCATTCTTCTGTCCTAGAAGAATTCTTCTGTCCTTGTCTTCTGTCAAGAAATCTTTTTCATTTTTATGAAAATGTGTTTTCATTTTATGAAAATAATCAAAGGATGACAGCACCTAGAAAGTAAAGTCTTCCCCCAAACTTCACAGACAGTAACACAGAAAGTAACAAGATATAAGGAGAAATTTAGATAATATATGTGAACAAAATTTCTTCACTGTGGACTACGTGGTTCCACAGGGGACTTTACAAGCCACAGTATCAAAGGCACTGACATAAGATAAATGTGGTTAAATACTCATTTACTACTAACTCTCATCCTAGTAATCAGTATTCAATCTCTCAAGGGGCTTCAGATCGTACTATGTTAAAATACTATCTGCTCCCATAATGTTGTATTTTGTACACATTTAATGTTGAATACTTTTTTTAATGAGTCTTTCCCAATACTGTAAGCATTCTGAAAACAGCAATACAATCTATGTTATTTACCACTTTCTCACCAGAAGCAAAATAAAATTCAAGAGTTTAAATGATCTAAGGGGGGGCGCCTGGGTGGCTCAGTCGGTTAAGCGTCCGACTTCGGCTCAGGTCACCATCTCGCGGCCCGCGAGTTCGAGCCCCGCATCGGGCTCTGGGCTGATGGCTCAGAGCCTGGAGCTTGCTTCTGACTCTGTGTCTCCCTCTCTCTCTACCCCTACCCCGTTCATGCTGTGTCTCTCTCTGTCTCAAAAATAAATAAACGTTAAAAAAAAAAAAGATTTAAATGATCTAAGGTCATAGGATGGACTCAAACTCATGTCTGATTTCAAATGGAGTGCTCTCCCTCTATACTAAAATGTTCTAACATATTTATAGAATACCAAATATTTAAAGGGCACTCTGCTGGGCCAATGACCTTGGAAAACTGAGTATATGTTCAGATGTCTGACCACTGGAGAAAACATACTATCAAAATTCTTGCATCTACACTGCTTAAAATGAACAAACATTAAACATCCCATTAAATAAATGGTATTAAAATAAATTTAAGGCAAAGCATTAACTATTCAACAGTCTGTAAGGCTAATAAGAAAACAAAGCCTAATATTTTAATTTATAATTCCTATTAATAGTCATCAGCAGTTCATGCTCAAATATCTTATGAAAAATGACTACAGGGCTGGTAACTTAAATGTGAATATGTACGAAGTTTCTGCAGTCGGCCACAAAAGGTTAAGCTAATTTTTCTTTTCATAACTTCTAAACAGTTATAAAACATTCTTTATTTTGAATTATTTAAACAGGAAAGAAATTATTTACATACTCTTCTTAATGTTTTTGGTCTGTGGATGTGGCTGAATTCCTCCAGCTGGAAGTCCGTATGTACTTATCCGTTGTACAAGACTTGCTACATTCCCATGTCTTTCCCGTTTAATGGGCAAATTGTCATCCTTGGATTCTGGCTCTCTCTTAATTTCCTATAACAGGGGAACAGTAAACAGGCAAATTAAGTTGTATTTTATCAAATTAAATCCTCAAATGTAAAATACCCAAAAAAACAGGAACGGTGGTTATTATACAAAACATGATAGCAACAGTCTTCAACATTTTTCTCTCCCCCACATCTCTAAAAAACGCAACACTTTGGTAACAGTGACTCATTATGAGTTTAAGTCTTCTCAGAACTAGAGAAAGAGGTAAAGAAAGGCTAAGATACCACCTCTACCCCAAGATACAAAGAAACTCTGAGATACATAAACAAACAATAAAACAAACAATAATTTCTAAGTCAGGTTGGGCAAACTTTTTCTAGAAGAGGCCAGATAGTAAAATACTTTAGGATTTATGGGCCATATAATTTGTTGGAAAAATGAACTGTGCCATTTGTAGTGGAAAAACAGTTATATACTTACATGAATAAGCATAGCTATGCTCCAACAAAATTTTATAGATACTAAAATTTCAATTTCATATAATTTTCATATGATGTTAAATATTGTTCATCTGATTTCTTCCAACTATTTATGAATTCTTAACTAGCATTCTCAGCTCATGGGCATTATAAAAACAGGCAGTTAGATGTGGCCTGTGGGCTATAGTTTGATGAACCCTGCTCTAAGTCATAGGTATAACAGAAGATATGCAAGCAGATTATATATACTGAAAAAATATATTTTGTATTTTTCTGAAAAACAAAAACAAATTCTATAAAATTTTACACTCAGTGAAGTTACTTTCCTATTTTTCCTACGAAAATGGAAAATCTTAAGAAATGCAGGTCCATCAAGAATGGCAAATATTTTCATAGTTCTGAAACGTTCAGATCAAACCAAACTCTCAAATTATGGACCCATTCCTCACTTAACATTACAATTTTTAATCTCCCCATCAAATACTATAACGAAGAGCATACCACACTCATTATGCACACTGTCTTTTTGTTGGACAGTTTTGCATTGATATTACCTATTTTCTAAGAGATTTTTCTCATTTGTAGGACGAAATTAAAAGGTTTTCTGAATTTGTCAATACTTGATGCTCTTCTTAAGTGAGGACACTTTTTCACTGGATTTCCTGGAATCGTTTTCAAAATCAGGAAAGTAAGTGAAGCTGGTGGAAAATAGATGCTACTATGTTAACATGTGTTTTATTTACTGGCTGATTAGGTAAAAGGAAGTAAAGGGCAGAAGAAGGAAGAAACACTGAAAACCTTAGTAACACTTCATAGGTGGTCAGAAAAATTTGTAGTCTGATGAACCCTGCTCTACGTCATAGTTCTAACAGAAAATATGCAAAGTATGAAATTAAAAGAAGACATACAAAAGGGAAGTCGTGCCACATTCAGTAATTAAAAACCCAATTATCATAAAGTTATCAATTCTCCCTAAAATTGATGTAATAATGTAATGCAATAAAATAGGCCAACAAAAATAAGAATAAATAAATAAGAATGCAACTACACTGATTTATTTGCTTCACAGATAAAGAATAAGAAGTAGCAAATTAAATGGAGATAAGAAACATAAACAAATGGGAGATAAATATAAGCAAATGAGAAGGAGCTAAAAAGGTTGGAAAGGATATAGTTATTCTTCATCTATTAAAATAATCAAAGATATTTAACTCTGACTGCACTAACCAAAAACAACTTAAAAGATGATCAACAAAATTCACAAACCACTTCTTCATGCTGTATCTTTATTAATAATTTGGTTATCTAATTATTGCCAGTGCATGATCACATAATCTGAAAAAAGTAAGCAATTAACTTCTATAAAAGTCACAAAGAATGACACAAATTAAAGGGCAAAAACTTATTCTTATTTCTCAAATGAAAGAGGTTACCCTAAGCAGAGTGAGTTCTGCTTATGCTAATTAAAATTTAAGGAATACACAATATTTTTAATTTGACATTCAGAATTTCCAAAAGTGTTATATAGAACTAGTACCTCCAACTCTATGAAACATAAATCAGAAGATACAGAAAAGTGATTTTTACTAAAGATTTAAGAATATAAGCAGGATTAAATATTTAACATATGCCCACTGTTTTAGCTTTGCATCAACATTAGACCCGCACTTGAAAAATGAGATTTCCAACCTAATAAAAATGGTTTGCCCCATTCCTGTAGTATATTGTTTTTAGAATATAAATGATAGTGTATAAGGAATAATCCAGAAGGATCTACATCAAATCATTAGATTTTCATTTTTCTTATGACCAAATTAAGTTGTATAGTAACAAAAAACCTTTAAGTCCAAACTGAAAAGGACCAACAGGAGAAAATCTTAATATGAAATCAGTATGTACCTTCTGAGTGCCATCATATCAAAATCATGAAGGAAAACAACAATAACAGATATAACAGGACTATTTTGAAAGTTTCTAAGTCTATTCTCTCTCCCAAATATGCTCTTCTCCACATAATTATTGTCTCTCCAACCTGGACAAAGGGCCTTCCTATTGCCAACTATCCCTCCCCCATTTGGAAAAGGCAAAAGTAGGAAAAGAGAGGAAAAGTTACATACATTCATTTTCAGTGGCTACTCCTTTTCTTTCCTACTCCTTTCTTTTCTCCATCACAAGAATGTTAATGAGAGCCAAGTGAAGCAAAGTGGGAAAAACACTAAATAAATAACTCAGACATACCACACTGAAATGGACTGAAAATACCCCAACAATTTATAATAGTCACATTTTTCACACTAGTTACATGGATTTAAATATGTTATTTGTGCTTTCAGTCCTAGGTTGAAGGGATTTTAGGATAAGAACTGCCAATAATGAGGGCTACAGTATCTATGACTCAAAAGACATCAGGCCTACTGAAGGAAGATCCTTCTCCCAAAGCTGCTAGACTCCTTGAGGCCACAGATGACATTATCAAGTAGACAATGAGTGCTGATCCAAAAAGCCAGGTCAGGAGATATCCCAGAAACCCAGGTTCTGGCACTCAAACCTTCCTGATTTAAATTATTTCTACAACTTGAGGGGTGCCTGTGTGGCTCAGTCGGTTAAGCATCTGATTTCAGCTTGGGTCATGATCTCACAGTTCGTGAATTCAAGCCCTGAATCAGGCTCTGTGCTGACACTCAGAGCCTGGAGCCTGCTTTGGATTCTGGTCTCCCCCTCTCTGTGCCCCTCCCTAGCTTGCACTCTGTCTCTCTCTCAAAAATAAACATTAAAAAAAATTTTTTTAAATAAATTATTTCTAACGATTTGAAATACCGTAGCAGGAACAAAATTTATTATTTCTCCTTAAGGGGAAAAATTAGAATTTAACTTCCCAGGTAAGTCCCAGGTGAACATTAACATAGTTTATATAATAATGTTTTGAATTTAAATTTATGGTGTAAAATACAGTATACAAATGGGGAAGAGAATAAAAATAATTCAGTTAAAAACATAGGTAACAGTCTATAAGGTATCTACCAGATTCCGAAAAGTGGAAGGAGACTGGGGGGAGGGCTGTAAGGAAAGAAATGTACTTTTCACAATAGCCACTTCTATATTCCTTGAATTTTGTTTCAACATGTATTATTTCAGTGATTTTTTTAAATAAAAAATTTGGTGTGCTCAGAAATAACAGTGCTACAAGTCAAATTGTCCTAGGGCATTTAGAGAAAGATCTTAGTTGTATGAGCACACATTACTAAATACACATCTTAACACATCTTTTCTAGCATTACCTGTACTGAACTCTTTCTTTAACTCAGTGAATATAGTCTCCATAGTAGGATTCAGAATATTATCAAAAATATTCCAAGTCACAGAACAAACTGTTCTTAATCAATGTGAATAATGTTGTACAGTAATAAAATATATATTATGATGTATCTTAAGTGACTACACACAACTTTGACATTTTATCTACTGTTTTTATTGTAATTCCCAGAAAGGAAGTAGAGTTGTCTTCCATTTAGTATTCTGATACCTAATGTGTTTCAAATAGTGAAAGTAAATCAAACACAAAATTTTCTCCTGATACAAAGCCAGTTCATAAAATAAATGATTCAAAAAAATTAAGGTCACATAAAATCATATTGCCATTTCCTGAATTAAAAACCTAATTCTTCTTATAAGAACAGTGGAGTATCAACAGATTTAAAAACGAAATCAGCATTCTTCCAGAAAAAGGATGTGATAAAGTTTTGTTCTGAGACAACAAGAGAGAGTGCACGAGCGTGAGCAGGGAACAGGCAGAGAGAGAGGAAGACAGAGAATCAAGGTAAGGCTCGAACTCACAACCATGAGATCATGACCTGAGCTGAAATCAAGAGCCAGACACTTAATGGACTGAGCCACCCAGGCACCCCAAAAGCTGCGATATTTAAAAAGCAAGAAATCACTAAGACTCATCCAAACTAGTCACAGATCACCATCTTATTCCCCATATTGCTAGTTTTTCTTTAAAACTAACTTTTTAAAAAGATTTTAAATATACTTAAAGATTTAATGTCTACTTAACCATTTAATCAATGGAATATAGAAATAAAATAAGGGGCGCCTGGGTGGCTCAGTCGGTTAAGCGTCCAACTTCAGCTCAGGTCGTGATCTCACACTCTGTGAGTTCGAGCCCCGCATAGGGCTCTGTGCTGACAGCTCGGAGCCTGGAGCCTGCTTCAGATTCTGTCTCCCTCTCTCTCTGCCCCTCCCCCACTCACACTCTGCTCTCTCTCAAAAATGAATAAACGTTAAAAAAAAAAGAAATAAACATTTTTAATGAGAGGTAAGTTGTCAAACTGCCTAAGTTTTCAAAAAAAAGGATTCAATGATTTTAACCTTTTTGTAAATGAGGGAAAAAAAAGGCTAGAAATTTAAGTCAAAATAAAGAAAAAATATCCAAAAGATTTTTAGTAACTTGTCAGCTTCCTGAAAATATTTAAGTGTTAATAACTTGTTTCCTTGTTCTTTATTATATAAAAAGTCTCAAACACTTTACCAAGCTCTGAGAACTCTTCAAAAGGGATCAAAATTTCGTTTTACATTTAAAAAGGCAAGGAACAGGGGCGCCTGGGTGGCGCAGTCGGTTAAGCGTCCGACTTCAGCCAGGTCACGATCTCGCGGTCCGTGAGTTCGAGCCGCGCGTCGGGCTCTGGGCTGATGGCTCAGAGCCTGGAGCCTGTTTCCGATTCTGTGTCTCCCTCTCTCTCTGCCCCTCCCCCGTTCATGCTCTGTCTCTCTCTGTCCCAAAAATAAATAAACGTTGAAAAAAAAAAATTTTTTTTTTTAAATAATAAAAAGAAATAAATAAATAAAAAGGCAAGGAACAGCAATTCCTTTACCAGCACCTGAGACCTCTTCTGTGAATATATATATTTATTTTCTAAAGTAAAAATATGTAACAATATCATGTAATAAACTATAATACCATCAGTATAAAGCTCACAAGAAAGCTCTATCAAAGCTCACAAATTAACATCCCTTATACACCAAACACTGTACAACTAATAAAAGTATTTCTGTTAACTTCTTTTAATACCTTATTTCACTGATATTTCTCTACTTTTAAGAAAAACTAGCTATTATTAAAAATTTTTTTTTACATTTATTTATTTTTGACAGAGAGAGAGAGAGAGAGAGAGAGCAAGCAAGCACCAGTGGGGGAGGGGCAGAGAGAGAAGGAGACACAGAATCCGAAGCAAGCTCCAAGTTCCGAGCCCGACATGGGGCTCGAACTCGCAAACTGTGAGATCATGACCTGAGCCAAAAAGTCGGATGCTTAACCGACTGAACCACCCAGCCGCCCCAAGAAAAACTAGCTATTATTAAACCATTTCTAAAAGAAACTCTATGTAGTGAGTTTTTAGACTTTAAGGATATGCATTACAATCTATTAAGTGCATAACCATCTATCTGATGCTTACCAGAGGGGAAGGAAGTGGGGAGATGGGTGAAATAGGTGATGGGGATTAAGGAGTGCACTTGGCGTGATGAGCACAGGGTGATATATGGAAGAGTTGAATTACTATATTGTACATCTGAAACTAATATAACACTGTATGTTAACTAACTGGAATTAAAATAAGTACTTTTAAAAACTGCATCACCAACTAGATTTCCCTTACGTAAAGATAGGACAGATGTACTTTTCCTTCTTCTTCCCACTAGATAAAATGTTAAAAACTCTAGACATTACATATTAAAAATAAATAGATAAAAATAATCTGGAGGCGCCTGGGTGGCTCACTAGATTAAGCATCAGACTCTTGATTTCAGCTCAGGTAAGATCTCACAGTTAGTGAGTTCAAGTCCCGCACAGGGCTTTGTGCTGACAGCGCGGGAGCCTGCTTGGGGTTCTCTCTCTCCCCTCCCACACTCTCTCTCTAAAGCAATAAATAACTTAAAAATACAGATAAAAATATTCTGAAAAGTGAAGAAAAGAAGACAGGTCAGCCAAGAGAGCCCAGGTTCCTTAGAACCTGGTTAGTGAGTTCACGAGGTTTCTTTTTGCCTCATATATTCTAGACTAAATACTGGAGAAGCTGACAACCTGTTAATGCCAATGAGGCGGGGGGTGGGAGGGGTGGGGCGCTCCAAGAAAAGCTGGGGTCTCTCCAACCAGAGGACCAAGAAAAGGGTAGCCTAGCAAGACAGAAAACTCCTAGCCGATAAAATCACTCTACTACAGTCAAATAACACAGGGGAAAAAAAACCCAAAAAACAAAATTGTAGCCCCCTCCCCACCCATGCCAGCCAAAGCTAAGTAGGGAACCTAGACTTCCTTCCACCCTCACCAGGCTATAACCAGACACCCCAATCACAACCACTACCCCACTCACCCAGCCAGGGTGGTATCAGAGAAGGCCAAGTGGAGAGCCAAGACTCCCTTCCCCACTGGAGAGGGCGGGGAATGAGTCTCCTCTCTTCCCACTGCCAGTGGAGGCCACAAGGCAGTACTAATGAGGCACACCTGCCCTTCAGTCAAGGCTTCAATGGAGGCCAAGTGGAGCCTGAACTACCCGACCCAGTAGTAACCAGGAGCTCCTCTCTCTCCAAGTGTCAATGGAGACACAGTGGGAAACTGGACTGGAGGTAGCTCTTTTTTTTTTCCGCAGCACAGGTTCTCTAAGAAAAATAAAGTTTCAATATAGATCCAAGGTCCTCAACCAACATTATTATTTTTTTCTGTATTTATACTGCCAATACTTCTACCAAGAGTTGAACACAAATCCTCAACTTTTTTTTTTTTTTAATTTTTTTTTTTCAACGTTTTTTTTTTTATTTATTTTTGGGACAGAGAGAGACAGAGCATGAACAGGGGAGGGGCAGAGAGAGAGGGAGACACAGAATCGGAAACAGGCTCCAGGCTCTGAGCCATCAGCCCAGAGCCCGACGCGGGGCTCGAACTCACGGACCGCGAGATCGTGACCTGGCTGAAGTCGGACGCTTAACCGACTGCGCCACCCAGGCGCCCCTCAACTTTTAATAACAAGTCCTGACAAATGTCTGCTTTCTCTCCTTTCTCAGTATCTGAAACAACTTTTCAAAGGCATTTCATTTGAGCCCCCTCATCTTCTTAGAACTAACTTTTCCATTCCAAAGGACTTAAAAAATAAATAAAATAATAATAATAATAATTTCCTCCAGATCACTCTTCTAAATATAAGACTTTAGTTCCCCAGACAAGACCTATCAAAATTAGTTTTACCCTAAGGAGCTAGAGCTTACACAAATCCTAACACACTAAAAGCTTTTTTACTGTCTAGCTCCTCACACAGCTGGCCCACTTTTAAACAGACTTGATCTGTTCCACCACAACCAACACCAAGGCTACAGATTTGGTTTAGGGAAACAGGCTAATCAGGCTAACTTCTTAGCTCATATTTTCCCAATTACTTTCTTCTTTATTTTTGTCCTTCCTTAAAAACCACTGGCTTTTCTTAAAGAGAAATTAGAAAAGTTCTTATTTACCTATTTTAACATTTGATTTAACAGTAGCTGGTATAGTACAGGCACGGGGGGGGGAGGGGAACCTATTTATTCACTAAATTACCAACATAGGTGATTTTCTTCTCTGATTTTCCCTTTATGAAAAGGAAGTTCCTGAGCAAAAGATAACAAGATGAAATAATAAATCCATTTCATATCTACATGCAAAGTACAGACACTCAAAATCTAATTCCTACCAACAACTCAAACAGGTGGGATTCCCCACCTTTACACAGTAAGAAATGCATGCTCTAGAGTGAAACATCTTTAAGGAAGAACATGCATATGTATGGGTATGGGGGAGGTGGGGGTAGGAAGTCAAACAGAGGTCTATACATCCTGACTCCAAAGGCCACGTTCCTTTCCTAATTGCACGCTATCTTCTTGACATAGCTCTCGTAGAGGAGTTGGCAACCACATCTATCACGGTAAGTCTACCTTCTTCTAATATCAAGATCCTCCTCAAAAGGAATTCATTCCTTATCTCCTCTACACCTTTCTGGGTTTTTCTGACCAAATAACCTCAGAGAGGCTATCCTACAACATCCAAATTAAAGTATCAAATGCCATTTTCCACCTCCCATTACTCACCTTTTCTCTTTCAAAGCACTAATGACTATCGAAAATTATCATCTTATTCATTTATTTTTTTTTACATTTGTCTGTTTTCCTCCCACCATTAAAAATAAATTCACAAAGAGAAGGGAACTTACCTGTTTTATCCACTACCGTGTCCCTAGCATCTATACAAAGTCCTAACACACAGAAAGAGCCTCAGTAAGAATTTGGACAAATGAACAGATCACAAACAGAAAAGAATACGATGGAGAGGCAGGGTACGCAGAGGCTATACTGCAGTACTGCCACTGATCTTACTATAACATACCTCAAAAGAGAGTACCTGGGAAATTGGGTTTCTTAACAGAGATACTGAAGAGGCTCGTGATCTAAAAGGAATTGAAAACCCTGCTACACAAGTGCTGCAGAAAGAGACATGTGGTTGATGAAAACTACAAGCTTCAAATACAGCTGAGAAGTATCCCCTACTTGGTGCTAAAGTTGCTGCTGATCTTACTTGTAACAGAGAAAGAAAGCTCTTATTTTACTTAATTAAACATAACTCACTAGCTGGACTACGACCTGTATGAAAGCATGTATTCCTTGTGTTATGCCACCACGGAGATTGTAATGCTGTTACTACAATGTAAGCTATCCCATTCTTACTGATAGACTGGGCCTTCTACTTTCTTAACTTGTATAATTAAACCTTGTTTTTCAGCACAATTTCCAGGAATGGAGGCAGTAGGAGAACAAGAATGAAACTCTGATTTCATTTTATAAAGTTACCTACAGAAAACTGTACATGAGCATTGAGAGTTGGCTTCATTTTCTAAATATCTTATTATTTTTACATATTTTGCATATTTTCATTCCATCTTTAGTCTTTGAAATGCCCTCACATCAAAGCTCAAGTTTAGTTTTGGGGGGAAAAAGTTTATTTCCATAAAATTGCATTTTGAGGAAGCAGTTTGATTTTTCTTTTCAAGAGTCAATTCTAAAGGTTATCAAAAGCACTTAATTTTGTCATTCTAACCTCTTTCAACTATGCTGATGCTACTGGAGAATTTCAACGGCTAAGATTCATATCACTTTGTCCTTAGATTCTTAAAATCAGGGAATGTTACAAAATGTAATAACCAGCACCTACTACATAAAATACATTTCTCATCTAAAAACAGGCTGGTATTTGCCTGTCACAGAGCTACCTACTACCAAGCCCGTGGCCTACCGACTATCACCGGTATGATTTTGGGCATGAATAACATATTCCCTAATTTTCAAAGATGTCAGAATAAACTGAGAAAATGGATGGGAACATGCAAAGTCTTAACATGAATAAAAGGTATTATGTCTATTAGCTATCCATTTGCTTCCACTCTCACTACACTTTATAACTTCAACTCTTTCCTCTTCAATAAAATCTTTCCTTCTCACTAAGATTAATCCATTAAAGCATTCTATCTTCCTTCTCCTGTCTCCAAAACCTGTGATTTCCCTAGTATCTTTCAAATAGTCTTAATACCTTTAAAAAAAAATTTTTTTTAATGTTTATTTATATTTGAGAGAGTGAGAGAGAGACAGAACAGAATTGGGATGGGGCAGAGAGAGAGGGCGACACAGAATCCCAAGCAGGCTCCAAGCTCTGAGCTGTCAGCACAGAGCCCAACCTGGGGCTCAAACTCAAAAACCATGAGATCGTGACCTGAGCTGAAGTCAAACACTTAACTGACTGAGCCACCCAAGCACCTCAATGAGTCTTAATACCTTTAAATGACACTCAAAATGCACTGTACCACTGGCTTCAATCCATACTTTTGGCCTTAAATCCCATTATACACACTCCCATAGAAAAACTTGCATTCAGCCAAAATAGTCCATTATTTTTACCGCAAAACATTTTGCGTCTTTGACAGACATAGAGCGCACTAATTATTCATCTAACTTCCTATCTTTAAAGACCAACTCAAGTGTTACTTCCAAAATCTCTGAAAAATATTTTCTCCAAGATCCTTTAGCACCTATTATCTTTACGACATATCTGACACTCAGCCAAAAAGGCACAGCAATTTTTCCACCTATTTTCATGCTGTTACCTCCCCCAATAAAGTAAGTTGTGGGAACTCTTCTCACCACACACCAAAATACTTCATAGTCAATCACTAAACATTTATTTAATGGAGTATTTACTTTGTTTCATCTCAGTTACAGCAGAGTGCCAAATATCACAAATAACAACACTGACACTGAATCTCAAAGTTTACATGAACAAACAAATCAGACACTTGAGTCTAAGCTTTAGTCTAAAACACTGAAGTTGAGAATGTGGAAAGATCTGATAAACTTGCAAGTTTCTTCCCAATTTTGGCTCAATTCTTAAACACTACAAATCCATAAGGGAAAAGTAGACTATTCAATATTTTTTAATGTGGAAAAAAATTTAATTAGTGCCTAAATCACAGCTGTACAAAAAATAAAGCAAGACTGATTAATGATTTATGCTGAAAATCAAAACTTTAAAACTAAAGAAATAGAAGATTAATGTCTTTAAACCTTCCCTGCTCCCAAGTTATACTAAGACAAGTCACAAAAAGCACTTATGATGTGAATGCAAGCTGGTGCAGCCACTCTGTAAACCAGTATGGAGGTTCCTCAAAAAAACTAAAAATATTAACTACCCTACGACCCAGCAAATGCACTACTAGGATAAATACCTGTGCTGTTTCGAAGGGACACATGCACCCCCATGTTTATAGCAGCACTATCAACAATAGCCAAAGTATGGAAAGAGCCCAAATGTCCATTGATGGATGAATGGATAAAGAAGACGTGGTGTATGTGTGTGTATATATATATATATATACACACACACACAGACATATACATACAATGGAGCATTACTTAGCAATCAAAAAGAATAAAATTTTGCCATTTGCAACTACGTGGATGGAACTGGAGGGTATTATGCTAAGGGAAATTAGTCAGAGAAAGACAAATATCATGACTTCACTCATATGAGGACTTTAAGAGACAAAACAGATGAACATAAGGGAAGGGAAATAAAAATAATATAAAAACAGGGAGGGGGACAAAACAGAAGAGACTCATAAATATGGAGAACAAACTGAGGGGTACTGGAGGGGTTGTGGGAGGGGGGATGGGCTAAGTGGGTAAAGGGCACTAAGGAAACTACTCCTGAAATCACTGTTGCACTATATACTAATTTGGATGTAAATTTTTAAAAAATTAAAATTAAATTCTCATTAAAAAAAAAAGAATCTTGGGGCGCCTGGGTGGCGCAGTCGGTTAAGCGTCCGACTTCAGCCAGGTCACGATCTCGCGGTCCGTGAGTTCGAGCCCCGCGTCGGGCTCTGGGCTGATGGCTCAGAGCCTGGAGCCTGTTTCCGATTCTGTGTCTCCCTCTCTCTCTGCCCCTCCCCCGTTCATGCTCTGTCTCTCTCTGTCCCCAAAATAAATAAACGTTGAAAAAAAAAAAAAAAAAAAAAAGAATCTACTCCTGAAATCATTGTTGCACTATATGCTAATTTGGATGTAAATTTTTAAAAAAAATAAATAACAAAAAGATAAAGAAAATAAAAGCACTTATGAAAGAGAAAAAGACACATAAGCAGAAGGAAGACAAAGGCCTAGTATTCACAATACGGAATTCACAGTAAGAATTCACAGTATTCACAGTAAGAAGTACTACAAATCAATGAGAATGAGCAAGAACTCAATGGAAAAATGGAGAGAAATATCTGAACAGGCTAGACACAGGAAAAGAAATTTAAGTGGCCAGTAAACGTGAAAAGATATCTAACTTCCCTTGTAATCACAAATATGAAACACTGTAACATGTGGATACTACTATAGATCTATAAGATTAAAAAGAAAATAAAAGATCCGATGGTATCAAATGTTTATAAGAACATGGAAGAAAGGTACTCATACTACTGGTAGGAATTTAAATATAATGGTATAATTATTTAGTGAGAAACTGTACAATGTCTAAAACAGTGGAATATGGGCATACCCTACGATGCAGCAAATTCTCAGCAATGTATATAACCTACAAAAGGATATTCACCACAGCACTGTTTTCAATAGCTAAGAAGAAAAAAAAAAGGAAAGAAAAAGAAAATGCTCTAAATATTTATAAAATGTGGTAAAGACCTAGAATGGAATACTATGTGACTGTTAAAAAGGAATCTCTACTATAAAACTACACATGTATTCCTAAACATCTAACCTCCAGGGGGTGGGGGGAATCACACACTAAAATACTACTGATTCTGTGAAATCAAACACACGAAAAATACCAGTGATTATGAAGGAAGGAAGGAAGGAAAGAAAAGAAAAGAAAGGAAAGGAGGAAAGAAAATATAAAGGAAAAGAAGAAGAAGAAGAAGAAGAAGAAGAAGAAGAAGAAGAGGAGGAAGAGGAAGAAAAAGAAAAAAAAAAGAGAAAGAAAAAGAAAAAGTTAAAGGAAAAGCAAAAGGAAAAGGAAAAGGAAAAGAAAAAGGAAAAGAAGAAAAAGAAGGAAAAGAAGAAGAAAAAGAAAAAGAAAAAAGAAAAAGAAAAAGAAAAAGAAGAAAAAGAAAAGGAAAAGGAAAAAGAAAAAGAAAGTAGGGTTTGGGGCATACCACTTTAAACCTATACAAGTTTGGAACCTGAGCACTAAAAATGAAAGTAAAAATAAATAACAATAACTGAAACCTTGGAAAATGGGTAATAACTTAAGACTGCCCAAACAGTCGTGACAAATGGATTTCTCTATAGCTATGAAAAATGCATTGGGGGCTGGGGCGCCTGGGTGGCACAGTCGGTTAAGCATCCGACTTCAGCCAGGTCACGATCTCGCGGTCCGTGAGTTCGAGCCCCGCGTCGGGCTCTGGGCTGATGGCTCAGAGCCTGGAGCCTGTTTCCGATTCTGTGTCTCCCTCTCTCTCTGCCCCTCACCCGTTCATGCTCTGTCTCTCTCTGTCCCAAAAAATAAATAAATGTTGAAAAAAAAATGCATTGGGGGGCGCCTGGGTGGCTCAGTCGGTTAAGCGTCCGACTTCAGCTCAGGTCACCATCTTGCGGTCCGTGAGTTCGAGCCCCGCATCGGGCTCTGGGCTGATGGCTCAGAGCCTGGAGCCTGCTTCCGATTCTGTGTCTCCCTCTCTCTCTGCCCCTCTCCCATTCATGCTCTGTCTCTCTCTGTCTCAAAAATAAACAAAACGTTAAAAAAAAAAATGCATCGGGCGCCTATGGGTAGCTTAGTCACTTAAGTCTGACTCTTGGTTTCGGCTCAGGTCACGATATCTCATGTTCATGAGTTCAAGCCCCACGCTGGGCTTTGTGCTGACAGTATGGAACCCACTTGAGATTCTCTCCTCTCTCTCTGCCTCTGCCCAATAGCTGTCTCTTTCTCTCAAAATAAATAAATAAATTTTAAAAAAATTAATGCATAAAAACAATAGAGTAGATAGGTTGGTTTATGGGTACTAAGATGATGCAGAGACAAGAGGAGGTAAGCACCAGGAGTTAAAAGCTGTAACATTTTATGCTAGGACTGTTCAACTTTGAGAAAAATACCTAGGTAGAGATGATCACATTAACAAATAAATAAGAAAGAAAGAAAGAAAGAAAGAAAGAAAGAAAGAAAGAAAGAAAGAAAGAAAGAAAGAAAGAGTTTCATTTAAAAGCTAAAAGCACTCCTGTTTATGCAAGCAGCCAAGCTAAAAGCCTATCCCTTTCTCACTAAATGGTACTTTTACATTCTTTATCACAGCTCCCTTTACCTAGAAAATAAACCAACACGGCTTTCTCATTGTCCCGACATCATTCCTCTATTTACCAAAGAGTTATGAGCTAACTGCACAGTGTCATAAAAACACAATGTTATGTATCACATTGAAAGGCATATTAAATTTTAAAAAGTCACAATATGACACAATAATTATGTCAATGTCTAAATCACACAAAATACTATTTGTTTATGCACAGATAAATATATATTAGAAGGATACATTTAATTTCAGAATATGGAGGTTGGGAGGAGAGGGAAATGATAAGAGGAGGTAACAAAGAACTCAATTTTATCTGTAATGTTCTATTATAAAAGTAACACTCTAAAGCAACAATGACAAAATGGTAACATTCTATACCTAAGTTCATGGATCCTTGTTCTACATTCTTTGTAAAATATTTTTTAAATCAAGTAAAGATGAAATAACTGCAAAGAGACAATGAAATGAACAGTTTGTCACAAAACAAATTTAGTGTCTATAAAGTCTGTTTTCAATAGTCTGCAAAAATGATTTAACCTTCCAGCCCAACTGGAATATCAATGCCCTTCAATATAGCTATCTGAAACTATAACAGGGATGTGAATTTTGAAGCCTCAGTAGTTCTACCATCCACTTCATAGTCTCAGATTTACAAATAACATACATATCTTAAAGTAACAGTACATTAGGCATAAAAGGCTTATTTACAGGTGGACAGTGAATTATAAATTACAACTTTCCCTTGAATCTTCACATCTGAAGTCAACTATCTAATTATCTACTGCTATTGACTGCCTCTGGCTAATTTTTCAATAAAAATTTAACTTTCAGGGTGCCTGGGTAGCTCAGTTAGTTAAGCATCCGACTTCGGCTCAAGATCTCATGGTTCCAGCCCCACTTTGGGTAAGCCCAAGCTCCACTTCAGGTCAACTTGAGCCCCACTTTGGGCTCTGTGCTGACAGTGTGGAGCCTGCATGAGATTCTCTCTCTCAACCTCTCTCTCTGCCCCACACTCACTCATGCGCTCTCTCAAAAATAAACTTGAAAGAATTACAAAGGTAGTACACAGAGCTCCCATATCCCCTTCATTGTTTCTCCTAATGTTGCATCTTGCATATCCATATTACACTTGTCAAAACTAAACCAATGACTTTATGAAGATTTCATCAGCTTTTTCACTAATACCGATTTTTTGTTCCAGATTCCAACCCAAGATACCACGATATATTTGATCACATGTCGTGTTAGGCTCATCTAGTCAACATCAGTTTCTCAGCCTTTACTTGGTTTTCATGACCTTGAAATTTTCTTTAAGCGCTGTTCACATATTTTGTAGTTTGTCTTCAATTTGGGTTTGATGCTTTTCCTCATGCTTAGACTGGGATTATGGGTTTGGGGGAAGAATAAGTATCACAGAGGTAAAGAGGATACATGATATCAACATATCACTGATGATATTAGCTTTTAACAGTTGGTTATGGTAGTATTTGCCAGTTTTCTCCACTGTAAAGTTACTATTTTTCTTTTCCACCTATTTTTCACTCCGGCCCATCCTACAGGATGTTTTTGACGGGAGGGGATGGAGGGAAAGGAAGTATCTACAAATATTTGAAATAATTCCCCGAGATTTATTCCTTCTTTTCCATTCACTTATTTATTCAACCACTTATCTATATCAGCATGGGCTTACGTATATTTATGTTCCTCTTTGGGTAATTATCAAGTATTAGGTTATTCTGTTGCTTAAATTAGTCCAGCTCTGGACACTGGAAGCTGAGCCTGGAAAGTCTTTAGATTGGCTCTAATGCTGCTTTCACATGGGCCATCATTTTGTGGGGGTTTTTTTGAGCACTTCTCTACCTTCTGGCACTACATGCAAGATGGTCTGGGGTCATCATGTATTTTCCTTGCTCCAGCCCTAGAATCAGCTATTTGTCTAAGGAGCCCTGCTTCTTTTATTGGAGAATAAGATTTAGAAAGCGAAATCTGGTAACTGGGGATAGTTGCTGCTACTGTATGTCACTGTTTCTAGGCCCTCTCAGTGGAAACAGCTGAGAAATATATGGACGTGCATTAACCCAAGTGTTAACACACACATAGTTTCTGTATGTGTTGATACATACTTTAAACTGAACATGAGTTCATACTTATGTCTCCCATTCTAATTTGGTATCCTGTGGTTACTTTTTAATCCCAGATTATGCTTCCCTCCATTATTTAGCATACTCAAACTGCATCCTCCATTCTCAGGCAGTGCATTAAACTCAAGTTCTAGTGTTGTCATGAAACAAGAAAGTAAAATATATTTCAAAATGGAGTCCTATGATAGTCATCTCCACTACTGGGACAATATATCAGCACACAATTAACAGAACTATACAGGGGCGCCTGGGTGGCTCAGTCGGTTGAGCATCCAAGTCTCGATTTTGGCTCAGGTCATGATCCCAGGGTCATGGGATTAATCCATGCTAAGCGTGGAACCTGTTTGGGATTCTTTCTCTTTCTCTCTCTCTCTCTCTCTCTCTCTCTCTCTCTCTCTCTCCGCCCCCCTCCCTCGCTCCCTCCCTCTGCCCCTCTCTCCAGATCATGCTCTCTAAAATAAATAAAATGAAAAAAAATTTTTTAAAGCTATATTAATACTTAACATTTCATGTATTTTTCTTTAGTGTTCTATTACTTCAACATACTTTCTCTAAAAAGCCACTTTCCTGGTGCAGCCACTCTGGAAAACAGTATGGAGGTTCCTCAAAAAACTAAAAATAGAACTACCCTATGACCCAGCAACTGCACTACTTAGCATCCATTGTCCATCAATGGATGAATGGATAAAGAAGATATGTGTACACACACACACACACACACACACACACACACACACACAATGGAGTATTACTCAGCAACCAAAAAGAATGAAATCTTGCCATTTGCAACTACGTGGATGGAACTAGAGGGTATTATGGTAAGCAAAATTAATCAGTTGGAGAAAGACAAATATCATATGACTTCACTCATGTGAGGACTTTAAGACACAGAACAGATGAACACAAGGGAAGGGAAGCAAAAATAATATAAAAACAGGGAGCGGGACAAAACATAACAGACTCTTCAATATGGAGAACAAACAGAGGGTTACTCTGTTGAGGGAAGAGGGGTTGTGGGAGGGGGGATGGGCTAAATGGGTAAGGGGCACTAAGGAATCTACTCCTGAAATCATTGTTACACTATATGCTAACTTTGACGTAAATTTAAAAAAAATTTTTTTAATTAAAAAAAAAAAACCACTTTCCTTTTTTTAAAGAGACACAGAGAAAGAGAGAGAGGTGAGAGAGCAATGTCATGGCTTACCATATACTGACTATAAATATGCCATTTTAAGGATAAGAAAACAGATAAATTATGTGGTTTGAACTACATCAAATGACCAGCAAGGGAGAAATCTAGAACTTGACCATATTTAAATCCATTTATTCTATTCAATTACCAAGGTATCTGCATTACACTCCATTTTAGGTTATAAGAAATAAGTCAATTTATTAAACAAAAAAATAAAAACAAAAGCAATCTTCCCCTATTACAAGTTCAAATCCCTACTATAGCCTTTCTCAGTTGTTTCAAGAGATAAAATGTATTTAGGTAGCATATAGTTAGTTCACCTTCTCTGAAATCAATTAGCATTACAGTATGAGTTCATATTTAGACGTAAAACCACAACTGAATACAAATCTATTCAGGGAACAAATATTATCTAAATATCCACAGTGTGCAGGTATTCGTAACAATTACTATATAAGGTGGACAAAAAAATGAGACACATTCTAGCCTTCCCAGAAGAACTCAGAATCAATCTAAAGAGGCCAGTAGTAAGTAAGCATAAGAAAACTAATAGAGGTACCAAGGCAATTATAAGTGAAGCATAAATATACAGATATTCTTTACTTTTTTTTTTCCTTCCCTAAACTAGTGAGAACTCTGTCTGCAAAAGACTTAAGAATCTTGATTGTTTCTGGGGGGAAGTGACTGAATATTCACTAACAAAGGAATGTTTGGTACTTAGTTGGAAACACACTCCTACTTTGATCAATAACTGCTACAGGGCTGACACTTAAAATAGGAACCTAAGATATTTGCAAAGGGGCTGCAAAAGCAACAAGATACAATTAGACTTAAGTAAATGATCCTGGATTTCAGTTCAGATTCTCGATCTTAGCTAGCCAACATTGGGTAAGCCATTTAACCTCTCATCTGTAATGTCACCATATTTAAAAATGGGGTCATCACCCACCCTACTTACTTTATAAGGCTTGAAGGCTCAAATGAGAATGTACACAGCAAAACTACCTTGTAAATTACAAAGTGCTACCCTAACACAAAGTACTATTTATTTTTATAAAAAGACAGGTAAATAGATACATATATACACACATAAACACATGTGCACATACATACACATAGTGTTATAATCCACCAAGGCACCAAACAACTGTAGAGTAAAAATTCACTTTCAACATTTTAGTTTTTAAAATACATGTATTTCTTAAAGTTAAAGATCAAATCCTATGAGGCAACAGCTAAAAATTTAGGTGAGAGTACTTACCTTAACAAAATTATCAGGAAACATTCCTCTTCTTCCATTTAATTCTCCTTCTAGCCATCCTTCCTCCTGCAGTTTTTTCACATTCCTGATGATTTCACCAACTCGAATAGTTAATTCATCATCATGTACAGCATCATAGTCATACTCTACGATATAGTCAACTAAAAAAAGAAAAATAAACGTCTAAAATTTAATTCATGAAATATAATAAACCATATTAATAAACTTAAAATTAAGGAACCTGTTTAACGACAACATTACAAAGATAGCATCAAGGCTTCCTTCAATGATTTTAAATATTTGGCTACATCAGCAAATTTCTCAAATGCCTTAGTATAAAGTACAGTACAAATTATAAGTAGAAGCCTGAATACAATGTATAATTCATATCATCAGGTGTTTTTATGGTCAGATGTATACATTGTTTGCAATAGACAATCTCTAGAGTGGTCCCTATGACACCCACCCAATCTCTTGATATTCGTGTCCTTGTGCAATTCCCTCTCCTTGACTGTAGACATGACTTATGACTGACTTCTAACCAACAGAATATGACAAAGATGATGGATTGTATATAATGATGTAAGATTACAATGTCTATCTTGCTAGGAATCTCTCACCCTTGCTGGCTTTGAAGATGCAAGCTGTTTTGCTATGAGCTGACCTATGGAGAAACTGATGAAGGTCTCTGGCTAACCACCAGCAAAAAACTGAGGCTATCAGTCCCAGAGCCTAGAGAGAACTAAATGATGCCAACAACCAGGTGAGCTTGGAAGCAGATCCTCCCCCAGTAGAGAACCCAGACCTGGCCAACACCTTGCTGGCAGCCTTGCAGAGTACCTAATTAGTCACTCCCAGACTTACTGAAACACAAAAATTGTGAGATCATATATGTGTATTGTTTTAAGCTGCTAAGTTTATGGCAATATTGTTACTAAACAATAGAAAATGAATACACCCTTAAGTAAAGATTAATAAGGATCTATTTTACCACCTTTAAGTATAGAATTTTAGATTACAGGACATCATATATGCATACTATTAATATTTTACAAGGTTCAATACAAGAAAAGCTATAACAGATTTCATATTCAAGATGATAGACTAGCTATACCTCCATTCATCTTTTTCTCCTACTATGAGTATGATTTTTAAAAAGCACACACACACACACACAGAGCTACAACCAAAAAAAAAAAGGCGGGGGGGAAGGATTATGGGCAGACACTGATTCCCTCCTCCTTTTTCCCTTCTTATTGAACCCTGATTTTGATCAGGTATTTTGAGACCCTGTACACTTTCACAAATGAGGTTTCTCAGTCCCAGGGGTTAAGTCTTTACTAGTTTAGACCAGTACTTTTCAAATACGAATGTACAATCAAGTCATCTTGTTGACTTGCAGAGATTATCTGGTTGACTCCTACTTAAATGCAGATTCTGAAAAGGCCGCAGATATCAAATGCTGCTGGTCAAAGAGGCAAAGGTCTAAAGATAAGTTTATTTAGAGTAATTTCTTTCTCTCTCTTTCTCTCTCTCTCTCTCTCTCTCTCTCTCTCACACACACACACACACACACACACACACACACACACACACACACAGACTGTTTTTCAAATACACACGTGACGGATGGACTCTAACCAGTAAGATATGAGCAGGGGTTCTGGGAAAGTTTTATCCAACCTTAAAAACAAAACACAAGGAAAAATAAGTCCTTCTGAAGACTTTGGATGTTCGTCAATGAGAATGTAATGCCCAAAAGTGCCATAACTATTTAAGACAAGAAAAAGACCAAGAGATTGTCTCAATCCTTTCTTAAGAAAAAGTTTAGGATGAAAGAGAAAAAAAAAAAAGAAAATGACCTGGATCTTTGCTAGAACGATCAAACTGCCAAATTAACCAACCCCTATGCTACAATACCTTTAGTTTTCTTGTTATAGCAGTTTTTTAACTGTTAAGAAAATTTTTTTTAATTTAATTTTTTTTTTTTTTTGAGAGAGACAGAGCACGAGAAGGGGAGGGGCAGGGAGAGTGGGGGTTACAGAATCGGAAGCAGGCTCCCTAAGAACTGTCAGCACAGAGCCTGACGAGGGGCTCGAACCCACGAACCATGAGATCATGACCTGAGCCCAAGTGGGATGCTCAACTGACTGAACCACCCAAGTGCCCCAACTGTTAAGTAAATTTCAGATGGGATTTCTATTTACAGCTGAAAACATCCCAACCTGAGAAGAAAGCCAGAAAGAAATTTTTCAAACTTATGAAAATGGATCCATAACTAACAAAGCCACGAACAGAAAGTCCAGAGAACTTCAGGAAACTATAACTGAGATACCACACAGCCCTGCAGAATCCCATAAAGGCTAAAAATTCAGAAAAGGAAAGCTCATGAGAAACGCAGAAATGAAAATAGGGAATTATCTTTACATGGAAGAGCTAACACCCACTGTCAACAACAAAAGCTCTAAGACAATAATGCTAAGTAGGCAGGCATTTTTCTCTGAAGGCCGAAAACTAAAGGATTAATCTCCATCCTCCAACTCCCTGGCTGCTCCCCCACCGCCCCCCCCCCCCCACACACATACAGTTTGGGGAAACTAGTAAAGCTCCTATAGATGAGTGCTCATTCTTAGAGAAAGGACTACTGATTCCCAGAATTTAGGTCTCCACAGCAAAGCTCAGCTCCCTGCCTGATAATTCTAAACTAAAGCTGTAAGTCCTACCTACATAAATAGTCCCCCCAGCTTGTTATTTATTATTTATTCATAAATATGAACAAATAATAGTTAATTGTGAAAAACCATAATAAAATGAAAAATTACTCCTGGATGAAACATATACCCACCTCCCCCCTTTCAACTCTCCAAAACAATTTAGTCCTAAAGTCATTAGGTATAGAAGAGTACAGTGGGAGAAAGGGGGAAAAGCCCGGGTGGGGGTGTCTGGTATGAGAATCAAAGACCAAAAAATGTAAAAAAGTAAAAGGTATCCAAAACTGGGGTAGGGGTAGAGGCAGGGCCAGAATATGGTAAGGAGAGCATCCACATAAGGGGATTTTCCTAGTATAGCATATCAGCACTCTAAAGCAAGGTGAGGAGGGCATCTACACAAAGGCAACTTGACAAGGTGTATCAGAGCCCAAGCACAGTGGAGAGGGCATCCAAGCTGAGGAGTAGTTTGGTGAGGGATATCAAAGGCCAAATGGTATTGGAGATGGGGGGTGGGAGGGCATATTTCCATGCAGAGGTATAGAAAGGTAAAGCAACCTAGAATGAAGACTAATAGCCCAAGCAGAAGAGGGTGTCCATGCAAGGGTGAGGGTGAAGAGTGACAACAGGGACGAAGACTGGCTAAATCCAGGGGACTGATTAAATAAGTAAATATATTAAGGATAATGGAAGTCAAGTTTCTCTATGTCAGAGAAGGGAATTGCAAACATAAGGGAGAAAAGGCTAGGTTCAATCCTGTAATGCTAAATGAGAAGTACCACCATGTACTTATGGTTTTCAATACACAAACACACACATGAAACACATACACATAAACACACCAGCTGTCCTCTTAAAAAACCAGCAAAGTCCAATAGCAATGCGCAATCTAATGCACAGATCCTGTAAACACCACTTTCTCTTAAAAAGAACTAGGAAACCTTGGAAAGACAGGCAATTCCGCCTCTGAAGCAGGAAAAGTACAAGATAAGCCAGAAGTACAGTATTGTGCCACAAAGCAAGGAAGTTAAAGAAAGATAAGGTGATGCCAAAGGACAGAAAGAAGTAATATCAAAAAGGCTCTTATTGGCCAAACCAGGACAATCTGAGCACCAGAATAAACAATGACAGTAACAGAACATATCCAGCTGAATAAAGAAACCAGAGTCCATACATATATAAATAAATGTTAATTATTTAAGTCTATGGTTGGATTGTGATTAAGTAGATCCTGGTTTGTAGAAAATACACACTAAAATACTCAGGATAAAGGCATCAGTCAGGGAGAAATTTTTTGTACTGTACTTATTTCTATAACTTATCATTTCAAAATAAAAAAATGTAAACATGTGCAAATTTGTATCCTCAAGAGATGTAACAAAGTTCATAAAGTCAGCACCAAATGCTATGAAAAAAAATGAGAAAATAAAAAAGGTTTGGAAATTTGTGTCTTTCAGCATGTCTCATTAATTTTTAAGTTTATTTTTTATTTTTGAGAGAGAGAGAGCGCGCGCGCGCGCGCGCGCGCGCGCGCGCGCAAGTGGGGGAGGGGCAGAGAACAAGGGAGATAGAATCCGAAGCAGGCTTCACACTGTCAGCACAGAGCCCAATGCATGCGGGGCTCAAACTCAGGAACCCTGAGATCATGACCTGAGCTGAAACCAAGAGTTGGATGCTCAATGGACTGAGCCACCCAGGTGCCCCATTAATTTTTTTTTCTTTTGGAGAAGTGAAGACAAAATCCAAGGAAGTTTTCCAGAAAAGGTAAAGCAAAAAGACATAAGAAAAATATAAAAAATAAAAGACAGATGATCAATCCAGACAATTCAACATCCAAATAACAGTTCTAGAAAAAAAGACAGAAAATAGAGAACTGACAATGAAATAATACAAGAAAATACTCCAAAGCTTAAAGGAAACAAATCTGCAAAAATAAAGAGATTTGTGAAAATCCAGCACAATAACAAAAAGTAAGTACATCTAGATGAAATTTCGTAAAAAAGATAAAAAATATCCTAGAAGGGTGTCTGAAAGGAAATAGAGTTAGTCTACAAAAGAATGAGAATCATCAGAAGACTTCTCATTAAGGACACCAGATTCTACAGGAAAAATAAAAAGGCAAGGCCACTTAAGTATTAAAGGAAAATGAATTCCACGGTCAGCCAAATCAGCAGACAAGGGTGTTACATTTTCACACAGGCAAGGAAAAGGAAATTAACTCCTACATATAACCTTACATGATGTTATCCAGTAAAATTAAAAAAAAAAAAAAAAAGGAAACAAAAGAGAAGAAGACATGAAATCCAAGAAATAGTGGAGCCAATCCCAGAGAGTGAGAAAAGTGCTAAGATAGCAACCGTGCAACAAATATAAGAAACAGTCTAGACTAAGCAGGAGACAAAAAGTTCTAGGAGGAATTTCAGAGCAAGAAGGAATGAAGAACAGACTGTGTATTAATTAACTGTACATTTTTAAAACCTAATAATGCACGTGGTAATCACTAAGATAATAAGTATAAAATGCCAAACAAAAAATAGTGGACTTGCAGTTTCGGCTCCAACATGTGAAAAACTTGGATGGTATCACTCCCACCCTTACAACAAGAAAAAAGCTAAGCAAACTGAAAGTCAGTGGCTTTTCTTGGGCCCACCATAGAACTGAGGACACAAGGCAAACTGCCAGCTCAGGATATGGAGAGGCAAGAACTAACTACTGGATCACCTCAAACACAAACAACTGGAACTATAAACTGATAGGAACATTATATGAGTTTCCCAGGGCTGTCATAACAATCACAAACTAGGTGACTTAAAACAATAGAAGTTTATTCTTTCACATTTATGGCTCTGGAGGCCAGAGTACAAAATCAAGTTATCAACAGGGTTGGATCTTTCTGAAGACTCAGAGAAAGAATTGCTTCACACTTGTGTCTTGGCTTCTGGAGGCTGCCAGAAATCTCTGGCATTCCTTAGCTTGCATAATTCCAACCTCTGCCTCCATCTGCACATGACCTTGCCCTTCTGTGTGTCTCAAATCTCCCTCCTCTAACTCTTAATAAGAACACCACTCACTGGATTTATGGTCAATCCTAAATCCAAGACCATACAACCTTAAGATCCTTAGTTATGTCTGCAAAGACTTCATTGCCAAATAATGCCACATTATTGTACCAGGGCTTAGAACCTGGACATATCATTTTGGAGGCAAAAAGTTAATCCACTACAAACACTTAAATGGTATTTTTTTCCCCTGCTTTATTTTTTATTTATTTTTAAAATTTAAATCCAAGTTAGTTAACATATAGTATAATAATATCAGGAATAAATTTTAGTGATTCATTACATACATACAACACCCCGTGCTCACCCTAACAAGTGTCCTCCTTAACGCTCCCCCCAACACCCCACCAGCAACCATCAGTTTGTTCTGTAGAGTCTCTGTATTCTCTGTATTCTCCCTCTGTTGTTACAATATTTTGCTTTCCTTCTCTTTTGTTCATGTTTTGTATGTTAAATTCCACATGAGTAAAGTCATCTACTTGTCTTTCTATGATTTATTTCACTTAGCATAATACATCCCAGTTCCATCCACATTGTTGTAAATGGCAAAATTTCTTTTTTTGATTGCCAAGTAATATTCCATTGTATGTATGTATATGTGTGTGTGTGTCTGTGTGTGTGTGTGTGTGTGTGTGTGTGTGTGTGTGCGCATCTTCTTTATCCATTCATCAGTCAACGGACTTAAATGGTATTTTTGAGAAAATTTCTGGGAACCACAGTCTTAGGGGAGTCACCCATTTTTGTGGGGTTTACTTCCAGGAACATCACCAGATTCTCAGAGTGAAGAGTCCATAAAGATCTCCTTGTGCTTCCAACAGGTCAAAGAAAGTCAAAGAAGTCAGTGTGAAACAGAAAACAGAGCATTCACCCTAACAAAGACTTAATCTCCACAGAAAAGACTTTATCCACCTGTGGAAAGGTCATTTCTCTGATTCTGGTCCTCTCTTAACCTTTCTGTCTCACAGGAGGGATGGAGGACAGTGTGGGGGGGAGGGACCTAAGAAAGACCTATCAAGATCACAGTCCCAGGCCACAAACCCACAAAAAGTATGAGATTTAATTATAAGATTATAGGATGCTTTCTCTCCTCTACACCTTACCACCACACCAGGGGGGCTCCAATACAGTAAGTTAATTACTGCTGAAAGAGTTACTGCCTGGTGCAGATTCCATCTGAGGAGTTGTTAGGAAAGCACAAAGACAGCCAGGGAGACAAAAATGGACACTAAAGAAATAAGCCTCTGGTACCTATACCTACAGCAAATATTAAACACAATACAACTCTAGGACAGATTAATTTAAAATCTCACACTAATGATCTGTTTATCTCAGTTCCTATTTCCTAACATATAATGTCAAACTTTTCAACAAAAAATTATACATCATGCTTTTAAAAGGTAAGAAAAAACAAAGACAAAGCAAGCATCAGAGCCAGACTCAAATATAACACTTATTTTGTAATCAAATAGGGAATTTAAAATAACTATGATTAATAATGTTAAGGATGATAATGGGGGAAAAGGGGGGGGGACAAGAAGCAAGAACAGATGGGAAAAGTAAGCAGATGGAAATTCTAAAATCAAAAGGAAATGAAAAAACTAAAAATCACTAACAGAAATAAAGGATGCCAGGTAGCATGTCACTGCTCCAGGAAATGAGGGGTCAGTGCTAAAAGGGAAAAGTGGGCACCATGGCAACTGTGGTGTCTTGGAGGGGATCCACAATGGCAACCCATAAGCAGGAAGTTCCAAGCAAAGGTAGGATACACTGGCAGCAGCCACTGAGATGCTGGCCAGTGGGCTGGCAACCTAAACTGAAGGGACAAGTGGCATGCTCAGCATCCACACCCCTGAGCCCTTGCCTCAGTTTCCTGAACTTCAGGCTCCCTTCCACTGGACCTCCATGCCCAGGATCAGCAACTTTTTCAAACCTCTCCTCCCCTATCTTTGCCTCCTTCAGCCCCTGGAGCTCCGTGAGAAGCAGGGACCGGAAACTTCCAGCACTGAGATATGGCCCTGAGGGGTTGACAGGCAGCAAAAAGGTCCCCAATGCCCAGGAGAGAATTACATTGGGGGAAGGGGACCGGGCAAAGGGACACAAGCTCTCTGTACCTCTCCCCACCTCTTCCCTCTGCCACTGCCCGTTCTGTGCAAGTAGCCCTCCTAAGCACCAGGGCCGTGGAAATGTCCTGGTAATCACCACTAATGGAAGCTGCTGGCACTGCCATCTAGGCCTCAGAGAAAGCAGTCAGCTTTATCCTGAAATGGTATGCACAGCACAGAGGCAGAAGTGCTCCCAGGGCTCCTGACAGCTCCACAGCAAGGGCAACAGGCAGAGGGGCACTCCTTGCCCCAACTCAAAGACGCCACCTCCAATGAACGAGAGCTTTCTGTCAGAGCTGCATCGGTGTTGTATCTGTTTGATTTCATGGGTTCTGTTTCAGCCTTGAAGATCAACAAAATTAAAAGAGCAAGACTGAATGAACTGATGGAGTATGTTTCAACTAACTGTGAAGTAATTTGTTGAATCAGTGTATTGTGATAAAAGTAAAAATGATCACTGCTAACATCTTCTATACTCTTCCTCCAAGTAATAATCTGGATTTTGATCCAGAAAAGGATGAACTCGAGGCCTCTTGGCTTCACATACAATCGGTGTCTGCCTTAAGATTTTTGGAGTTCTGATTTTCTAGCCTAGCATTACAAAGTGATGTATTGGCCAGAAATTTGTAAAACAGTTCCTGGGCTTTTCAACAGTGAAGATACCTAACAGAATAGGACTTCCTGAAGACTGTTCTACACTGAATTTATCAGAAATTTCTTGGATTATGAGCATTCATAAGAAAACAAATTAACAACATTTTCCTCAGGTTTATGTATGATACACATTTCAAAGGTGTTGCTGAACTCCTTAAAATATTAGTAGTATTATCAATGGCTTTAGGCGATTACCACTGAAAACAGAACATATTTCTAATGATGGCTCTTATTCTTAACCACACTGCAAAAGGATTAGCTTTGTCTCATGCTCAGCTAGCCTACTGTGTTGTATACTTTCTGAAGAAAAGATACAACACTAACATAACCAATGATTATAGGATTGCTGAAATTCTGGCCAAAAACATGCAGTCAGAAAGAGATGATGTTTTCAGAAGAAACTGAAGAAATCTTAGATGTCACTGAACCAACACAGTTCAAAAGAAGTGAAGAGCCCTTTGCAAGCAGATATCCAAGTATGTACCCAGTTCTCAGTTTTAGGTTGGAGAAAGGGTACCATCCTGCTGTAATAACGAATACATTCTTTGAGGAAATATTAACAAAATGCTGACAATTGCATTTCGCAGTTTGTAAAAAATCTCCATTGAACACTGGAATTCGACTACTGTAGCATTCGTATACAACATGCTGAAATCCCTAATGGACATAAAAATGCTTTTCTTTTTTTCTTTTTTTTTTTAAGAATAGGTTTTTTTTTTAATTTTTTTTTTTTTAATGTTTATTTATTTTTGAGACAGAGAGAGACAGAGCATGAATGGGGGAGGGTCAGAGAGAGGGAGACACAGAATCTGAAACAGGCTCCAGGCTCTGAGCTGTCAGCACAGAGCCCGATGCGGGGCTCGAACTCACGGACCGCGAGATCATGACCTGAGCCAAAGTCGGCCGCTTAACCGACTGAGCCACCCAGGCGCCCCTAAAAATGCTTTTTGACAACCTTACTAGCTCCGAAGATGAAAGACAAAAAGAGAAAAAAAAAGAAACTGGAACACAAAGAATTGTGGGCAAAAATTACAGGAGCTAAAGCTAAAGAAAAGCTTGAGAAAAGCAGAACAGTGTTTACAACATGCAAAGTATTCTCAGTAACACAAGTGACAAATTAAAAACAGAAAAGAGAAGAAAAGAAAATCAAAAAGCCTACCATCACCATTGGACAGGCACAGTTTTAGACACCATTTTGAAATATGTAAAAATTTTGAAACAAAATAAACCTCGTCAGTATAATTAAAAAAGGCCAGGGTTTTTTTTCCCAGCAAATGTAAATGAAAAAAATTTGTGGACTAAACATAGCTCTGTGCTACGCCATGGTCACAGTACATTGTAATCATTGTCTAATCACTGATTTATTGTGTCACTTCTCAAGTTATGAGATAATCAGGAGAGTGGTAAGAATTGTGACGAATTTTATTGTGTTGCACATAGATACAGTGGTGTGCTCTGTATATTTCTCCTTTTTATAGTACGCTCTACATAATGTTATAGACCCTAGTTAGTTACAGCCTACGAAAAAGAGTATTTCCTAAAATAAAACTTAAATATAATTCTTACCCATTTCTTCATTTCTTCTAGAAATATGATGAGGATAATTACCCACCCTACACCTTCCTTCACTACAGATAATACTTTTGGTCTAAAATCTAAGCAAAAACATAAATCTCCAAGTGTTTTGAAGCACAAAACATAAATAAAAGCTGGGAAAGTAAACAAAACAAAACAAAAATGATAGAGGATGCCATTGGTGGGCTCATCACCAGACTAGACACCACCAAGGATGGAACCAGCAAACTTGAAAATATGTCATTTGAAACTTCCCAAACCAAAATGTAAAGAGAAAAAAATAATATAAAAAAATAAAACAATGGGGCGCCTGGGTGGCTCAGTCAGGTAAGCATCTGACTTCGGCTCAGGTCATGATTTTGCGGTTCCTGAGTTCGAGCCCCACCTTGGGCTCTGTGCTGACAGCTCAGAGTCCGGAGCCTGCGTTGGATTCTGTGTCTCCCTCTCTCTCTGCCCCTCTCCAACTAGTACATGCATGCTCACACGCGCTCTCTCTCTCTCTCTCTCAAGAATGAACATTAAAAAATTTTTAATAAAAAAAAAAACAAAATAGAACAGAAATCCAAGAAGGGTGCAACAATTTCGAAAGATAAAATATATGCATAACTGGAGTGCTAGAAAAGAAAGATAATGGAGAATTTTCCAAAATTATTATCATACACCAAACCACACACATGGGAAGTTCAGAGAATACAAAGCAGGATAAATGTGGGAAAATCTACACCTAAGCATACCATATGCAAACGCAGAAAACCAAACACAAATTCTTGAAAGAAGCCATAAGAAAGAAAAAAAAAACTTACGTATAGAAGAACAAGGATAAGAACTATAGCAGACCTAAAAGAGAGTGGAGTAGGGGCACCTGGGTTGCTCAGTCAAGTTAAGTGTCCGACTTCGACTTATGTCATGATCTCATGGTTTGTGGGTTCAAGCCCCGTATCAGGTTCCATGCTAACAGTGTGGAACATGCTTAGGATTCTCTCTTTCAACCTCTCTCTCTGATTTCCTCCACTCTTGCTTTCTCTCTCACTCAAAAATAAATATATAAACTTAGGAAAAAAAGAGTAGAGACCACTAAAGTATGAAAAGAAAAAACCTTCCAACTTAGAATTCTTAGAAGGAAGTTTACAGAGATAAAGGTCAACCTTAAGAAACAAGAAAAATCTGAATTAAATACTTTAATTTTATATCTAAAGGAAGTAGAAAAAGTACAAACAAAGCTCAAAGTTAAAAGGAAAAAAATAACAAATCAGAGCAGAAATAAATGATATTTTTTAAAAAATAAAAAAGATCAATGAATCCAAGAGCTGCTTTTTGAAAGATAAGCAAAATTGATAAACCTTTAGCCAAACTCATCAAGAAAAAAAGAGAACTCAAGTAAATAAAACCAGAAATGAAACAAGTAACAACCAAGACCACAGATTTATAAAAGACTACTACAGAAATTTATATGCCAACAAATTGGCCGACTTAGAAGATATGCATAAATACCTAGACACATACATTCTTCCAATATTGAATCAGGAAAAAATAGAAAATCTGAACAGACTGATGACAACTAAGAAAATTAAATTGGTAATCAAAAAAGACTTCCAATAAACAAAAGTCCAAGACCAGATGCCTTCACAGTTGAATTCTACCAAACATTTAAAGAAGAGTTAATACATATTCTTCTCAAACTATTTAAAAAAATGAAGAAAAGCTTACAGCACTACCGTAATACTAGAACCAATAACACTATGAAAAAAGAAAACTATGGGTTAATTATATCTGATGAAAACAGAGGCAGATATACTCAACAAAATATTAGCAAATTTCACTCAACAATACATTAGAAGAATCATTCACCATGATCAAATGGGATTTATTCCAGAGATGCAAGGATGGTCCAGTATCCAAATATCAATCAATATGACACATCACATCAACAAAATAAAAGATAAAATCCCATATGACCATCTCAATAGATGCAGAAAAAGCATCTGACAAAATTCAACATCCATTCATGATAAAAACTCTCAACAAAATGGGTGTGGAGGGAACACACTTCAACATAAAAAAGCCATATATAATGAACCCATAGCTAACGTCATACTCAATGGTGAAAAACTGAGAGCTTTTCCTTTAAGATTAGGAACAAGACAAAGGTACCTACTCTTGCCACTTTTATTCAAAACAGTACTGGAAATCCTAGCTATAGCAATCAGGCAAGAAAAAGGAATAAAAGAAAGATACCAAATGGGTACGAAGAAGTAAAACTGTCACTATTTCCAGATGACATAACCCTATATATAGAAAACTCTAAAGATTCCACCAAAAAGATTTGAGAAAAACTGAATTCAGTAAAGTTGCAGGACACAAAATAAATATCCAGGAGTTGGCTGCATTTCTATATACTAAAAACAAAACAGCAGAAAGAGAAATTAAGAAAACAATCCCATTTACAATTACACCAAAAAGAATAGAATACCTAGGAATAAATTTAACCAAGAAGGTGACTAACCTATAATGTGATAATTATAAGACACTGAAGAAAGAAACTACAGATGACACAAATGGAAAGTTATAATGATGAATTAATCTACAAAATGATGAAATATGATGAATTAATCTACAAAAATGCAGGCAAGAAAGTACAGTGGAGCAAAGAGTCTGTTCTATAAATGCTGTTGGTAAAAATGGACTGCTACACACAAAAGAATAGAACTCGACCGCTTTCTTACAATGTATAGAAAAATAAAGTGGTTTAAACACTTAAATGAGAACTGAAACCAGAATATTCCTTAAAAAAAAAAAAAAAAAAAACAGGCAGCAGTCTCTTTGACACTGGCCCTGATAACATATTTATGGGCAGGTCTCCTCAGGCAAGGGAAATAAAAAATAAACAAACTATTTGGACTACCAAAGTAAAAAGCTTCTGCACAGCAAAGGAAGTCATCAACAAAATGAAAATGCAACCTCCTGGATGAGAAGAGATATTTGCACATGATTTATCCAACAAGAGGGTTAATAGCCAAAATATATAAACAACTCTTACAACTCAACACCAAAAAAACAAAGAATCCAGTTTTGAAAATGGACAGAATACCTAAAGAGACATTTTTATAAAGTCATACAGATGGCCAACTGACACATGAGAAAAATGCTCAAAATAACAAAATATCAAGGAAATATAAATCAAAACCACAGTGTTAAAAAAAAATGTGTTATAACCTTTCACCAGTCAGAGCAGCTAGAATCAAAAAGACAAGAAATACCAAATGTTGATGAGGATAGAGAAAAAAATCCTCATGCACTTCTGGTGGGATTGTAAATTGGTGATACTGTAAAAAAAAAAAAAAAAAAAAACAGTATGGAGGTTCCTCAAAAAATTAAAAATAGAAAGAATATATGATCTAGTAATTTCACTATTGAATATTTACTCAAAGAAAGCAAAAGCACTAATTCAAAAAGACATACGCAGCCCGTGTTCATTACAGCATTATTTACAATAGCCAACATATGGAAGCAACCTGTGTCCATTGATAGATGGATGGATAAAAGAAGATGTGGTGTGTGTGTGTGTATATATACGTATATGCATATGTGTATAAACAAAGAGATAGATAACAGCGTGTTACTCAGCCATAAAAAAAAAGAATGAGATCTTTCCATTTACATTAACAGGGATAGACCTGGAATTATGCTAAAATGGAGATAAGTCAAAGAAACACAAATACCATATGATTTCACTTATTTGTGGAATCTTTAAAAAAAAAGAAAAAAAGAAAAATCCAGAAAGACTGTAAATATAGAGAATTGCCAGCTGCCAGAGGGGAAAGAGATGGGAGATGGGCAAAACAGGCGAGGGGAATAAGAGGTACAAACTCCCAGTTATAAAATAAATATGTTACAGAGATGAAAAATATAGGAAATACGGTTAGTAATATTGTAATAACATTGTATGGTGACAGATGGCAACTACGCTTACCACTGTGAGAACTGCATAATATACAGAATTGCCAAATCACTATGTCATGCACCTGAAACTAATATAACACTGCATATCAACCATTATTAAATATTTTTTCTTAATAAAAAGAGTGAAGGAAAAGGAATAAATGGAAGTAAAACAAAATGCCTTTTCTTACTCGTAACTAATCTAAAAGATAACTGTTTAAAATAATAATTTACTGATTATTGCACATCGACAGGCTAGTAATATAAGTGACAGCAACTTCATAAAGGACAAAGGAAGAGTTAGGAATACTCTATGGTATTTGCATTACATGTGAAGTTGTGCAGTGCTATTTTAAGGTGAACTCAGGGGGCGCCTGGGTGGCTCAGTTGGTTAAGTAACCGATCCTTGATTCTGGCTCAGGTCATGATCTCATGGTTTGTGGGATCAAGCCCATGTCAGGCTCTTGTTATCAGCACAAAGCCTGTTTGGGATTCATTCTCTCTCTCTCCCTCTCTGTCTCTCTCTCTCTCTCTCCCCCCCCCTCTCTCTCTCTCTGTCCCTGTCTCTCTCTCAAAATAAATAAACTTAAAAAAATAAATAAATAAAGGTGAACTCAGACTGGTTATAAATATATATAGCAAACTTTAAGGCAAATACCTAAAAAAATTCTAAGTATAATTCATAGGCTAGGAGAAAACATAAAATCTGAAATCATAAAATGTACAACTAAAGGAAATAGGATATAAAAACAGAGAAAATAGAAAAATAGGGAAAAATCAATGAAACCAAAATTGATCATTTTAAAAGGTCAATAAAATTAATAAATTTCTAGGAAGAATGATTAAGAAAAAAAAAGAGAAGACCCAAATTACCAATATCAAGAATAAAAAGAGACACCATCACTAAAGACTTTATACTCATTAAAAACAATAATAATAAGGAAAACTGTAAACAACATACACATGTAGAAAACCTGAAAGTTTTAGGGCACCTGGGTATCTCAGTCAGTTAAGTGTCAACTTCGACTCAGGTCATGATCTCACCATTTTTGAGTCTGAGCCCCGTGTTGGGCTCTGTGCTGACAGCTCAGAGTCTGGAGCCTGCTTCAGATTCTGTGTCTCTGTCTCTCTCTGCCCCTTTCCCACTCATGCTCTATCTCCATCTCTCAAAAACTGAATAAATGTTAAAAATTTTTTTTTTATTTTAAAAAACATTAAGCCTCAAAGTTTTGGTGCTTTGGTAGTTTCAGATAATCTGAATAACTACTTTTAAAATTTTTTTAAGTTTGTAGTTGGAAACACTCTAGAAAAAGAAATCTCCAGACCCAGATGGTTTTCCTGGCAAATTCTACCAAATATTTAATGATGAACTCTCCCAACTGTACACAATGAGGTAAGTAAAAAATATTTATCACAATGGCTAAAATAAAAAATTCTAAAAAGGATGTGAAGCCATTGGAAATCTACAATATTGCTGGTAGCAATACCAAAAAAAAAAAAAGTACAGACACCAGTAAAGAGTTTGGCAGTTTCTTATAAAGTTAAACATACACATTTCCATATGACTCACAATCCCACTCCTAGTTACATATACTCTGGAGAAGTAAAATACATGTTCACATAAAAACCTCTACACAAATGTTTATAGCAGCTCTATCCATAAGTGCTACAAACCAGGAAAAGAAAAACAAACACCCTTCAATAGACAAATGGATAGAAAATTGTGGTATAGTCATGTAATGAAATACTACTCAGCAACAAAAATGAACTATTGATACAGTTAACGAACAAATCTTAAGAGCATTACATTAAATTAGGCCAATTTCAAAAGGTTACATATTGTACAAACCAATTATATGAAATTTTCAAAAAGATAAATCTATGAAGAACAGCTGGTTGCCACAGGAGGGAGAAGAGATGGTCACTACAAAATTAATAGAACTGCACACATCCAAAAAAGTCCATTTTCCTGTATGTCAATTCTAATAAATAACAGGATAACTATGTACAAATATAATCTGTCTTTTGTAATGCTATAAAGAGCAAGAGTCTAGTAATTCTGACATCAGTGAGGATAATGGTAATGTAGTCCTAGAAAGATGTTCGTGATAAATGAAAGGTATATTAAGTGGCATGTATCACACAATCTTTTTTTTTCCAAAAAGGAAAAAAAGGGGGGGGGGGGAGGATTAAAAAATTTGAATATAGAAATCCATAAACAAAAATGTTAATAGTTATTTCTGAGTGGTGAGAAACTTGGATTTTTATTTTCTTTCACTTTCTAAATTGCTCAAATACCTGGTTTTTAAAAAAACTAATTAATACTACAGCCAGAATAATAAGGCTACTGTATTAAAAAGAAACAGAACAAAATGACACATATTCACAATACTACCATCAAGATAAAAAAGTGTCAAATATACGATTTCCCTTTTGTATAAAACACACACACATTGGTTTATATACCACAAAAAAAAGTTTGCAAAGATATATATCACAATGACAGGTAATAACTTTGGGTAAGTTTTCCTCCTCATTTGCATTATTTGCAATTTTCTTATTTTTCTATTAAAAATCCAAATTATGTAGCTTGAAGAGCAAAATTTTAATCATAAAAATACACACACCTTAGGCAATCCATGTCAAACAACAGGTGACTAGTTAAATCAAATACAGTAAAACCATACAAGGGAATAAGACTCAATTAGAGACGATATAGTTTAGGAAAATATGAACAATGAAATTTCAAATGAATAAGGCAAGAGACCAAGCTACATGTAAAGTATAAACCAAATCTGTGAAATATATTTATTTTTTAAGATCTGAAATACATCAAAATAACCACTCTGGAGTTTACAGATCTTTTTTCTTCTTCTTTATTCTCTGTATTTTCTAAACCTCCTAAAACGAACAGTTTCTACAATCAGAAAATATGTTACTAATGTTTGTATCTCAATATACTGGATTTACAGAATGTTGGTGTGGCAGAACCCCAATTATGCAACAGCGTTCCTTATTATAATGAGAACTCTTCTGGTTAGGGCTTCATCCCAAGGTGATACAGGAGGGTATCTGAGGTTATGACCCCTAGTACACATCAAAACATTTCACCTAGTAAGTAGTAGAGCCAGTTAGAACCAACTGGGACATGTTTCAATCCTGAAGGGATCATTAAAACACAGTAAATTCCATCCACCCTACTCCAATAGAATTCCAGAATTTAGTTACCAAGACTAAACTTGATACAAAAAGGTTAACATCAATCTTCCAACATCACTTCACTATCTTAAAAACCACAAATTCTATAGTACAAGTCATATGAAACAAGAAATGTTCCTGACTTCCAAATGCTCTGTTTTTCAAGTTCTTGGCTATTTATTTACTCAGTTAATAGTTCTACCTGCTCTTAGCCATCTACTTAATTATAATGCCTATATTTGGACATGAAAATTGTTAAGCTTCCTTAGTAATATTCTTGTATACAATACACACATATAAACATACACAATGTTTTTCAAAATACTATAAAGTCATGAAGTATATGGCAAAAAAATATGTTCCAGTGAATGTCAGCAATACAATGAACGCCTCTTTAAATTATGTTGTATACTCTAAATTATTTGTGCCATCTTGCAGAATTACAGAGTTGACTTTCAAATATTTTATCCACTTTAACAAAGTCTCTACTCAAAAGTCAAACTTTCATTTCAACAGTTCACATCTTTTCCAATAAATTCACTTATTGCTTTAAAATTAGTTTGTTGTGAAAGCTCTTTTTATACATGTTAAAGTAGCATTCTATTTTTAATTTTTTCAAATAATCAAACTACAACCAAAAACACTAACTTCTCATTTATCAGAGCTAAAGAGACCATATCCTCCTAATGTCAGTAAAATTCAAAATAAATTCATCTTAGATCTTTGGGGATATTTTTGCCAATATATAAAGAGCCATCCTAACCCCAAAGACTTAAGTTATGATTATTTAACTAACCAATGAAAAGCAGTAGCACTTGTATGGTTGATTAGCTCACCCAGCTATCCACTTCTAAAACATCTCAAAAGATTAAATACCTCAACGAAGCCTATCAGGATGAGCAATGAAAAATAAATTGGAGCCACAAGAGATTACAGAATACACAAAGAGATTTGTCAATTCAACACTCTAGAAAGAGATGCTGCAGAGTTGGGGCCAGACACAGAGGCCCAGAGGCATGTGAGAACCTACGACACTAGGCTGGTTCTTCGTTAGGCTATAAAGTTCCAAGCCTAAAAAAATAAATAAATAAATAGAGTGCCAAGCCTAAAAATCTCACTTACATGGATAAATTTTTATTAAACACACACACACACACACACACACACACACACACACACACACACACACAAATTACTCAGGGGATTAAAAAAAAAAATCAACAGCTTCATAATCCAGGAATAAAATCTGAAAGTAGCCTAAAAAATGTCCTCAAAAACAGTTCTCCGAAACAGATGATTTACAAAACTTCACTATCTTAAAATAATTTATTCACTAAAATAATGTATTCATTATTTATTCATAACTTATTATTTAAACACAATTTAAATGATATTAAGACCAAAATTTGCACCCACAAATGTACCATCTCAAACACATAAGTTTCTGTATAAAATGCCAATACAGGGAATTCAAATACATAATTAGCCACCACAATAAGCAGGGGATAGAGGTTTAATCTTGGAAAATCTGGGGCACCTGGCTGGTTCAGTCAGTAGAGCGTACAACTCTTGAACTCAGGGTCATAAGTTCAAGCCCCACAATGGGCCTAACACTTACTCTAAAAACAATAATAGGGGCTCCTGGGTGGCTCCGTCGGTTAAGCATCTGATTTCAGCTCAGGTCACAATCTCACAGCTCATGAGTTCAAGCCCCGCATCAGGCTCTGTGCTGACAATTCAGATTCTATGTCTCCCTCTCTCTCTGCCCCTCCCCTGCTCATGCACGTGCACACTCTCTCTCTCAAAAATAAATAAACATTTTAAAAGTTTTTTAATAATAATTAATAAATAAATGTCTTGGAAAATCTCACTTATCATATAAATAGGTAAAATACCACATGATCCACAGGTTCTAAACAGCATTCAACAAACTTCAGTCTTACTGTAATTTGTGTGAACTCAATCCCTCTTGTTGCAGGAAAAAGCTTCTAACATGAGGTCTTAAGCTCAAGCTTTGCCCTAGAAAACTTAAGCTTTGGGGCTAAATTATCAATTCAGTTTCTCCCAGGATAACTAGATTTATAACATGCAAGTTCAGAACTAATCTATATTAGGGCAATGATTCTCAACCAAGATGAATTTGCCCAAGAGCTGGCAAAGTCTGGCGACACTTTTGGTTATGGCTCAGGCAATGCTACTGGCATCTCATGGTTAGGGGCGAGGGATACCACTAAGTACCCATCAATGCACAGGACAGCCCTTCACAACAAATTGATTTCTGGCCCAAAACTACTAAGGTTGAAAAGCTCCATATAAGGGGAAATATGCAACATACATATTTTCATTTCATACCATATCTGGTGGGTTCCAGTTGAGTTACTAAAAAAACAAAAACAAAAACAAAAAACACCTCTTCTCAGGGCACCTGGCTAGCTCAGTCAGAACATGTAACTCTTATTTTTTTTAAGTTTATTTATTTATTTTGAAATGGGCGGGGGGGTGGGGGGGAGAGAAAATCCCTAGCGGGATCTGTGCTGTCATAGCAAACCCTGATGCAGGGATCAAACTCATGAACCATGAGATCATGACCTGAGCCAATACCAAGAGTCAGACGCTTAACCAACTGAGCAATACTGGTGCCCAAAGAGGTATAACTCTTATTTTTTTTTTTCCCAAGAGGTGTAACTCTTGACCTCAGGGTTATAGGTTTAAGCCCCACGTCAGGTGTAAATATTACTAAAAACTTATACTAAAAAAAAAAAAAAAAAAAAAAAAAAAAAGAAGAAAAAACCAGGGTGCCTGGGTGCCAACTCTTTATTTCCTCTCAGGTCATGACCTCATGTTTCCTGAGCTCCAGCTCTGCAACAGGCTCTGCACTGAGCATGTAGCCTGCTAGAGATTCTCTCCCCCTCTCTCTCTATCCCTCCCCTGTGCATGTGAGTGCACTCTTTCTCTCAAAATAAATAAATAAACTTAAAAAAAAAAAAAAACAGAATTCTTTCACACATACACACACAGAAGAAGGAAGGAGGAAGAGGAACACAAAGGAGGGAGGGAAGGAAATGGAAGTATCAAAACTGGTGAGGAGACATTTCTAAACTTAGAGCAAACAAAACAATCAAAATTTAAAGCAAGCAAATTGGAAACTAGGAATAAATATATGCAGCAAACCAGACAAAGAATTAAAGGCATTTGAAAGAACCAAAAAGAAAAATAATACAACCAAGATTGAAAAACAAGCAAAACTGTAGTATTTAAAATGAAGTACAGCCACTAAGAGTTTAAGAATATATATATATATATATAAATTTTTTTTTTTTCCCTTAACAACTTGGCTGCAGGTAGAAGCAGTGTTTACTGGTAGTATTTTTTAAGGAGTCTACAATTTTATCTTCTAATAGTGATTTAAAAAAAAAAAACAATAAAAAAAACACAATAAAAATACTGATTTTTTTAAAAACAAAAGAATGCCGGGGCGCCTGGGTGGCGCAGTCGGTTAAGCGTCCGACTTCAGCCAGGTCACGATCTCGCACTCCGTGAGTTCGAGCCCCGCGTCGGGCTCTGGGCTGATGGCTCGGAGCCTGGAGCCTGTTTCCGATTCTGTGTCTCCCTCTCTCTCTGCCCCTCCCCCGTTCATGCTCTGTCTCTCTCTGTCCCAAAAATAAATAAACGTTGAAAAAAAAAATTTTTTTTTAAAAATAAAATAAAAACAAAAGAATGCCTGAAAATCAAAGTTAAAAATCTTAAAATCCAGAATTTTTAAAAAATTATACACAAAATATTGATGGTAATATTATAAGTTTGCCAACTATTCTGCCCTAATAAATATTTATTCTTCTGATAATGAAAAGTCACTTCATAAAAAAATAATATAAACAATTTATACAAATTCTAAACAGGTTTGAACTGTATGGGCATTCACTAGGGAATATTTACTTTGGTTCTGATCAATACAGTATAGATAAATATTACAATATCTAATTAGGTCTGTCAAATTAAATATACTCTATCTAGCATCACTGGTTATATTATACAGTTGAGCTTTAACCTTTGTTTACTATAGCAAAGGACAAAATACAAGAAGTTGTACAGATAATAACAAAAAAAAAAATTCCACTGTAAATTCAGAAACAATTATAAGCTTTACTCCAAAGAAGCAGTAATATGATAGAAATACTTTATACCTCTTATTTAAATAATTAAGATAAAAAATAAAAAATATTTTTTGGGGGCACCAGGGTGGCTCAGTCAGTTAAGCATCCGACTTCAGCTCAGGTTATGATCTCACAGTTCATGAGTTCAAACCCCACATCAGGGTCTGTGCTGACAGTGCAGAGCCTGGAGCCTGTTTAGGATTCTGTGTCTCCCTCCCTCTGTCCCTCCCCCCTCCCCCTCTCTCAAAAATAAGCATTTTGAAAATTTTTTAAAATAAAAATAAAAAATATTTTTACTTTTTTATTTTCAGTAATAAATATTTCTTGCCAAAACCAAAAATCTTTACCAGGAACTTATTTCCAGGGCTATTTTTACATAAATGGAGAAATGCAACTTTGATGAGCGTTGCTTAATGTTACTTGACATTTCATTATTCAGGTTCCCTATAGTTACCCAGTCAAAATAGTAATGAAAAGCACGGTAAGCCCTAAAGTCCTTTTAGCCATATAATATCAGAATTTCTGTGCTCTCCTCAAATTAAAAGAGAACTGATAAACATGCTTTACTTTCAACAGAAATAAGTAAATCACTGGTAGTGATTTGTGCCTAATCTAAAGATATCATACACAAAATGCAACCCTCTTTTTGTATTTCAAATAGAGTGCAAAAGTCTGCATAGTACCAAGTGCTCTTATTCAGAGTATTCAGAGAATAGAGTATGTAGTATAAGAAAATTTTTACACAGTATTACATTCCTTTTAATATTACTAAGTCAGATCCATAGGTGACAAATATCTACAAAAATAATCTAAGTTTAAAAAACAAAAGGATTTTAATCACATAAAGACTTAGTTCAAAGCAAAAATATTACCATGCACATGTAATTAATGCCTCCTAAGAACAAATATACAAAATACATCTGAAAAGCAAACAAGGTGGAAAATTCTATTAAATATTCCTCATCTAGGGGCATCTGGGTGGCTCAGTTGGTTAAGTACCCAACTCTTGATTTCCCCTTAGGTCATGATCTCAAGCGCCTGAGATCAAGACTAATGAAAGGCTCAACACTAAGTGCAGCGTGCTTAAGATTCTCTCTTTCCTCCTCTGCCCCTCTCCTTCACTTGCACATACATGCGCTCTCTCTCTAAAATAAAAATAAATAAGTAAATAAAAATAATTGTTTATATAGTCCTCATTCAGATTTTTATTTCCACTATTAATTTTGAAAAAACAGTAGAAATTAGTTTTAAGCACATTTCAAGCCACATTAAAAACATACCATGTATTTGTCACAAAGTTTTATAGAATTCATCAAAAAATCTTATGATAATCTACTGGATACATAAGTAAAAGACCAAAGTGTAACACACAGCTGAAATTTAAAATCTTTTAAGAGAAAATAGTTACCCAAATACATGTACCAAATACCAAATACATGTGGATAATACCAATCCACAATTTTAGGGTAATAAATATTTAAATTTGTTTTCTTACACCACATTGGAATAGTCATTTCAATCTGTATCACTTGCTCTGTGTAGCTCAATTTTCTCCCTCAATGTTTTAAGAAATAATTAAGAGGACATGCTTTAAAATCAGAACAATGCAAGTTCACTCCAGCCTTCTCCACATCCTGTCTCTGACCTTGGGTGAGTAACAATCTCTTTAACTTCAATTTCTGATTTTGGAAAATGGAAACAATGATGTTTAATCCCAGAACGCTCCAATGGAAATTAAATACTGAATAAAATGCCTAGCATTTAAAGCATTCCTTAAATGCTAATAATTAGCCAATATATCAGTTGAAAAGAAATTTTAGCTTACCAAAAAATGGAAAATTGTTATAAAAGACAATTTCACTCTCAAGACTTTAAAAATGTAATGAAGTTATGTAAACAACTGCAAGAACCTATAAGAATAATCAGAGGGGCGCCTGGGTGGCGCAGTCGGTTAAGCGTCCGACTTCAGCCAGGTCACGATCTTGCGGTCCGTGAGTTCGAGCCCCGCATCGGGCTCTGGGCTGATGGCTCAGAGCCTGGAGCCTGTTTCCGATTCTGTGTCTCCCTCTCTCTCTGCCCCTCGCCCATTCATGCCCTGTCTCTCTCTGTCCCAAAAATAAATAAACGTTGAAAAAAAAAAAAATTTAAGAAAAGAATAATCAGAATCATGAAAAAATCTAAAGTTATCATTTGAATTTCTCCATGTTTCCAAGCATACACCAAAAGTAAATACGTGCATTAAAAAATAACTTAAATTCATATACTCAAAGAGGTGTTACCTTCAAGTTACCAAAAAACATCATCTGGCCAGGGTTGAGAGCAGGGACTTTGTTTCACTTATCTTTGTATTCCCAAGCCCTATCACAGTGCCTGATATATCAAATGTACATAGCTATTTGTAGCACTGAAATGGAAGATACTAAATTGCCTAGAATTTTAAATTCTTCTTTCAACACAAATATGATACTCCATACTCATTCAACAAATATTTGAGGGGCTGCTACTGGAAGGTTCCCACTTGTTCCAGGCACCTGAATACATCTAATGAAGAACGAAAATTTAAAAAAAAAAAAAAAAAAAAAAAAAGTAGCAGCTCTGCACTCCTGGAATTTATATTCTAAAACTTTGTACACCCTGTATTTACATTCTAAAAAGGTAAGGTAAATAAGCAATAACATGTAAGTAAGGAAATTACAAAGTCAGTCACAATGTGTTAAGAATGGAGGATTAAAAAAAAAAAAAAGTAGGGCAGGATATGGAAGATCTAAATGCCTGTTATCTATAACCCTAAAGACACCTCTCAGAGGAAGAGTTAGGAATTAGTTCCACATTTTTTAGTGGTTAAGAGTAGCACAAGCACTGGGAATACAGACAATTGCCTGGATTCAGTACTAATTACCTACTACTTCTATGCTTCTTTCCTAATCTACAGAATGAGAAAAATAACAGAACCCAAAAACGTATAGATTTGTTGTGAGAATTAAATTAAATAATGCTTGTAAAGGGCTTAAAACCATGCCTTAAACAGAAGTACTTAATAAATAGTCACTAAATGTTAACAGCCATTACAATATACTGCAATCTCCCCATTAATTGTTAAACAACCCAGGGCAAGGATCTTGTCCACCTTTTTATTTTGAATGCTTCTGTCAGTACTGGTATACAAGACCTCAAAAAATATCTAATTTAAACCAAAGTATTTACTGACAAGACAGAATTATAATTATTATTGTTCTGGGCAAAAGCAATTAGTGTGGGATAGCACTGATTACAAAGAACCAGAAATGTTAAAATGTGGAAATCATAGAATAGCCATTTAAGAATCTCCTTGAGAACTTTTTTCAGAATGCACTGAAAATCCAATAAAAAATATAGATCCTGTACCGAAAACAATTCCATTACAAAGGTTCATGCAAAATTTTACACGTTTAAAACTGACAGGCTCCTGACATGTATTCCCATATCAACTAGGAACATATTACATCACCAATTATTATTTCTGTTATTCTTTTGTGGTCTTGACCAACAGTATTCATGTATTTGTGAAATACCACTCTTAAATCTTATCTCCAAAGTTAAGCATTATAAAATGAAAGAACTGCTAACTACTAGGCCAAACTATACTTTCAAATAACAATCCAAATGTGGTTGCAAAGCTTCAATTTCTCTATTATACCAGTAGGCCAAGTGCCAAAAACCGTATTTCATTTAGAAAGCAGAATGAGGGGCGCCTGGGTGGCTCAGTCGGTTGGGTGTCCGACTTCGGCTCAGGTCATGATCTCATGGCTCCTGAGTTAGAGCCTGCGTCGGGCTCTGTGCTGACAGCTCAGAGCCTGGAGCCTGTTTTGGATTCCATGTCTCCCACTCTCTCTGCTCCTCCCCCATTAATGCTCTGTCTCTCTCAAAAATAAACGTCAAAAAAATTAAAAACAAAAAAAAGAAAGCAGAATGAAACAAACTTCAGGCCTATTACATGCAATCTACTAAACTAAGTCTTTTTTCCATGAGAAAATATATTTGTTATCTAATTACAACAGATTATCACTCATATCTAATATAAAATTAATCAGGTAAGACCAAAAGTGGTTTATCATTAAGAAACTCTAAAAGAGTACAATTCCTTATGTGATAATTTGTAATTGTATAATAATTTTAAAATATTTTTATACTTTCATTAGATTCACAACAAACCTAAAGGCTTACATCCTAAAACTGTACTGTTCAGCTGGCAACATCTGACACATGAGACTACTGGGCACTTGAATTGTGGCTAATCCAAATTAACGTGTTATATTAATGTAAAATACACAACAGATCTCAAAGACAGGAAAAAAAATGTAAACTATCTCAATAACTTTTTATACTGAATATATACTGAAATAACTATTTTCCTTAAGCCAACATAGCCAAAATATTAAAATTAATTTAATCTGTTCCTCTTTATTTTTTAACACATTAGGAAACTTTTAATTATATATGTAATTTATCAGGTTAGTATGCCTCAAAGAACGTATGTACACTTGCTTCACAACACTCATTTAAGATGGTATAATTTTATAGTTCAACACTGTCCAAGTTATTTTATTTATGTTTAGAGAGAGAGCGTGCAAGCAGAGAAGAGGAACAGGGGAGAGACAGAGAATCTTAAGCAGGCTCCATACTCAGCATGGAGCCCAAGGTGGGGCTTGATCCCACAACCCTGGGATCCTGAGCCAAGATCAAGAGTTGAACGCTCCACCAACTGAGCCACCCAGGTGCCCTGTTCAAGTTATTTTAAACAAATTTTGAGCAAATTAAGCCTTTATGCCTACATTTGTTTAACATGTGAAGACTCATATAGAAATGTCTCTGATTTACAAAACAGATAATCTTCCCTTTATTTACTAGGAGAATGTAACATCAATGCAACACAGATGCCCACCTGACAAGATGCTTAATATCTGGGGCGCCTGGGTGGCGCAGTCGGTTCAGCGTCCGACTTCAGCCAGGTCACGATCTCGCGGTCCGTGAGTTCGAGCCCCGCGTCAGGCTCTGGGCTGATGGCTCAGAGCCTGGAGCCTGTTTCCGATTCTGTGTCTCCCTCTCTCTATGCCCCTCCCCCGTTCATGCTCTGTCTCTCTCTGTCCCAAAAATAAATAAACGTTGAAAAAAAAAAAAAAATTAAAAAAAAAAAAAAAAGATGCTTAATATCTGACATTACTGATTTCTCTATTAAAATGAGTCATATAGGGGGGCGCCTGGGTGGTGCAGTCGGTTAAGCGTCCGACTTCAGCCAGGTCACGATCTCGCGGTCCGTGAGTTCGAGCCCCGCGTCGGGCTCTGGGCTGATGGCTCAGAGCCTGGAGCCTGTTTCCGATTCTGTGTCTCCCTCTCTCTCTGCCCCTCCCCCGTTCATGCTCTGTCTCTCTCTGTCCCAAAAATGAAAATAAACGTTGAAAAAAAAAATTAAAATGAGTCATATAGAAAGGATTAAAGAGGGATTTTTTTGTTTGTTTTTTGGGTTTTTTTAAGATTTTAAGTAATCTCTATACCCAACAGTGGGGCTCATACTCACTGGAGATCAATAATTGCACACCACCAACTGAGCCAGCCAGGCACCCCTAAAGGGTTTATTTCTAAAAGACAAGTTAGACCTCATACCAACTTGAAACAGTAGCTCCACTAGTCAGATTTTGTTAGTCTGATTTAGGTGGACATACTTCAATATACCATACTTAAATCTGTATTATTCTTTAGACTGGCTGGATCCCTCTCCCCTATTATTCCAAATTAAAGTATTGCTGAATCATAGATTTAGTGGATATACAGCAGACTCATAATTTTCTGCCAGTTATTAAAGGTGATAAATTTTTTTAGTAAAATAAAAGTGATGAGGCAAGTATGGTCATTCATTACATATGAAATGAAGAAAATAACAAAGGAGTTTTTATTCAGGTTTTAAACTATGACGTTCTAGCTATAAATTCAATTGGGTTTTATAAAATATAAAGAATATAAGAAATTCAGGAAATGTTTATGGGAAAGGGGTTACCTTGGGGTCTAAAATATCACCTTTACACTTCCATTTGACATTCATTCTGAAATTCTAAACTTTCAACAGATTTATTTTCATCATTTAAGGCAAAATTGTTTTAACTGCTTCATAAAATGTGTTTGCTAAGAATGGTCTAACTAATAGTTAAGTAAAAATGGAGTCTCCATCTTATTTACACACACACACACTCCAAAACAGTAAGGCAAAATGAAAGAGGGAAACCTGCTGCAGCAGAGAAGGAATTTTGAAATCTAACAAAACTTTGATATTAGGAGAACAAATTGCTAAATAACTTGAAGTTTGTTGTTTCTACTCTAAAGAATAAGAAAAAAAAAAAAAAAAAGCCATGTAGGAGAGAATACATTTGAAAGATCAACTTCAATGTTTCCTGAAAACATTATACTCTAGCCAAGACTACAGGTCTCAGTTTTACAAATATACTGACTTCTACACTTAAAATCCAAGCAAACAATTTGGCACTTGATTATTATAATAATCATGATAAATGCTCTAGAAATTTCACTCATAGTAAATTTCGGGCCTCAGTACTAGGGCACTGATAGATACTAACAATGTTAAGGCAGTTTTAATTTTTCAAGTAAAAGAATCTTAAAGGTATCAGTTAAAATGAAGACATGCTTCACTCTGAACTCAGCACCAGGAATAGAAAAAAAAATTAGCTTGGCTACTGCCAAGTCCTTACTATGTCACTGGTCAAACTAATGAGAGATGAACAAATCCCACTTGCCTTCCAACTGATCTTCCTCACGCTTCTCTATTTACATTTTAACATTTCTGACATTGGAATACATCTTAACGAACTACACTCCCTCTCTTGTTTAGATTTGTAATGATTCACATGTTAAATTTTATTCCTATTATGTTAAGTCTTATTCCTATCATAACACTATAAGCCAACTCAAAACATTCATCAACCAGGAGGGAGGAAGAGGCAGGAGCATTTATTTATGTTAGAGTCTCCAGAGGCTATGAATTTTTTTTCTTTTTTTTTTTTTAGTCTAGGGGATTCTAATAATATGCCCAATCCGTAACACTGCTATAAACTACCTGAGGCACCAAAATATATATCCGTCCTACTCTCCCTAGTGCATCGCATGACATCAATTACAATCCTCACATTAAGGCAAATACTTCTTGATTAAGCTTTCACATACAGCTCCTTTCCTTGACCATAAGACCCTGCAACACAGCATGTCTCTTAATGTTGGTGGTAACTACTTGTTACTGTTACCATACTAAAGTATCTTCCTACTAGAAACTCCCAGTGATTAGATGCCACACAGTCACTCTCTTGGAATTAATTACCTGGACACCGAATCATTAAAAAGAACCTGAGCTACATGACACTAAAACAGATACTAGAATTTAGGATCCCATATGAGTCATCTCTGTCTTTGTAAATTAGTTGAGAAAGAGAATGGGTTCATGACGGGAAATTTAAAAACAGATACAAAATGTGAAAGATTATAAAATCCAAGTCTCCTAGAGGTACTGAAAAGGACTGCTACAGTATAAATAGGTTCTAGCAAAGAAAGCATCTGTAACACTGCCATATCTGTAACAGATCAACATCTTAAGCTGGATCTCAATTTAGAACAATGAATTTTTAAAAAAGCAGTTTCTTTTTAGAGTAAAAGTTTCCCTCAGTGCAAAAAACTAGTAAATATACTTTCGATTGAAGAAACCAGTTAAGAAAGCAGAACATCCAGATACCTGAGACCTTCAGAAACAAAAATCCAAAATACAAAAAAGAAACAATGTCAAATTTAGTCCAAAATGCCTACTTCACTTGGAGCTAAAACCAGAGTTCTGACTGAAAAACAAAGTAAAATACTCTTGAAAACAGGTTTGAACTACTCTAGTCCATTTATACACAGATTTCTCTTTTCTTTTCTTTTTTTTTTAATAAATACACTATAATACTGCAAATGTATTTTCTCTCCCTTCTTTTTTAAATAAGCTCTAACCCAAAGTGTAGCTTGAACTCATGACCCCAAGATCAAGAGTCACATGCTCTACCAACTGAGCCAGCCAGGTGCCCCCACATTTGACTTTCTTTCTCTAGCTTACTTTATTGTAAGACTACAGTAAATAATACATGTAACATACAAAATATGTGTTAATCCACTGTTTATCGGTAAGGCTTCTGGCCAAAAGTAGGCTATTAGCTACGTTTTGGGGGAGTCAAAGTTATACTCAATTTTCAACTTTAGAGATGGGGGGGGCACTCAGTACCCCTTACCAGAGGTGTTCAAGGGTCAACTGTATTATAACACAGTCTTGGGTCAGAGAAGCCCTAGTAGGATTATGAAAGGAATTTTATCTGCCTAACAATGGTAATAAATGACTCTGTGTCTAAACATCTAACATTAACCTAAAAAAATCTGGAGGAAAGGGAGGGAGAGTATGGTGGGAGCAGTGAAAAGGGCTACAAATCAAACAAAAATCAAAACCAAAAACAAACAAACAAGTCTTTCTAATAAATAGCCTAACTTTAATTCAGTGAAAGAAACCGATAATCAGGGGTACTTTCAAATTTCTTCTTACTTGCCTGTTTAATATTACATATTGGTAGTTACAACTACTCAACTTGTTAAGGACTGTGTTCTTGTTTCTGAAACAGAAGGGTAAACTGAAACTGTTATCTGCTTTGCATTGAGGTGAAAAACAGCAAAGAAAAGGCAGATACATCAAATCCCTAGGACCAAGTAAAGAGAAAGAAGACCAAGAAGACCAAGTAAAAGAGAAAGACTGTGACCAGGAAATATCCTCTCAAGTATTTAGATAGAGAATCTCACATCACCCCATTATCCAAGGCCACTTACAGATCCAGGAACTAATGCAGGCTACTAAAATACTCTCAAGACAGAAAATATATAACATCTATAGCTTAGGAGCTCAGTATTACTGCTTGGCTCATCCTACACAATTCCAATAACCAAGTCTGGTTTTGTTCCTGGGAAAAAATACCTGCCTTGTCTCTCATAAAAATCTAGACGCTATCTGATTTTGTTTCCCTGTGGCCAGGACTTCAAAGACTACTGCCAAACCCCATTTCCTCCCTTTTCCCACAAGATGTCAGTCTGAACCTCTACCTAGTGCCTGCTACCAACCAACATCCCACTCCCACACCAAGCTGGGCCACTCTATTTATCTATACACACAGCCTTTTACATATCGCTCATGCCGACAGGCTGACTACAGACGTTTATGGATCTCTATCCAGATTCCCCACACCAGTGTTTTGGCCTCTCTTCCATGTAGAAAGACCTATATATCTTGATTTAGGTCAATCTACCTAGTAGTTAGATATCAAATCCTACAGATAAGCAAGTCACAGATCCATCATAACAATTACCTAATCTGCCTAATTTCAATCACAACAACATATTAGATTTTATTTGCCCTTTCTCTTCTGAACACAAACTGAACAATTTCAGATCTTTAATACCTTGTTTCACCAGTTTACCTAGGAAGCAGAACTGCAGCTTTGTTCTCTTCTCGCCCGAATCAAGAATCATTACACCCTTCTTTGCCTATATTCAAGCCCTTCCCATGACAAACATTTACCATACTTAAAATACATTTTATGTTTTTATTTTAATTCTAGTTAACAGTATCATATGTTTCAGGTGTACAATACAATGATTCAACACTTCCATACAACGCCTGGTGTTCATCATAACAAGTGTGTTTCTTTAAACCCCATAGCCTATTTCACCCATCCCTACCCACCTCCCCTCTGGCAACCATCAGTTTGTTCTCTATAATTAAGAGTGTTTCTTGCTTTGTCCCTCTTATTTTTTCCCTTTGCTTATTTGTTTCTTAAATGCCATATATGAGTGAAATCATATGGTTTTTGTCTTTCTCTGACTTATTTCACTTAGCATTATACTCTGTAGCTCTATCCATGTCACTGCAAATGGCAAGATTTCATCTTTTTACAGCTTAATATTCCACTATAATATTCCACACATATGTGTACACACATGCACACACATATACACACACCACATCTTCTTTATCCATTCATCAGCTAATGGACACTTGGGCTGTATCCACATCCTGGCTATTATGAATAATGCTGCTATAAACATAGGGTGCATGCATCCCTTTGAATTAGTATTCTTGTATTCTCTGGGTAAATACCTAATAGTACAAATGCTGGATCATAAGATAGTTCTACTTTTAACCTTTTGAACTGTTTTCCAGAGTGACTGCACCAGTTTGCATTCCCACCAACAGTGCACGAGTGCTCCTTTTTTGCCACATCCTTGCCAACACCTGTTGTTTCTTGTGTTGATGATTTTAGCCATTCTGACAGGTATGAGGTGACACCTCACTGCAGTTTTGATTTGCATTCACCTGATGGTAAGTGATGGTGAGAATCTGTTCATGTGCCTACTGGCTATCTGTAGGTCTTCTCTGGAAGAAATGTCTATTCATGACTTCTGCCCACTTGTCAATTGGATTATTCATTTTTGGGGTGATGAGTTGTAGAAGTTCTTTATATATTTTGGATACTAACCCTTTATCAGATATATTATTTGCAAATATCTTCTCCAATTCTTAGGCTGCCTTTAGGTCTGATTAACTGTTTCCTTTGCCGTGCAGAAGCTTTTTATTTTGATGTAGCCCCAACAGTTTAGTTTTGCTTTTGTTTCTCTTGCCTCAGGAGACATATCTGGGAAGAATTTGCTATGGCCGATGTCAAAGAAGTTACTGCCTATGCTCTTTTCTAGGATTTTTATGGTTTTAGGTCTCACATTTAGGTCTTTAACCATTCTGAATTTATTTCTGTGTATAGTGTGAGAAAGTGGTCCAGTTTCATTCTTTTGCAGGTTGCTGTCCACTTTTCCCAACACCATTTGTTGAAGAGACTTTTTCCTACTGGATATCCTTTCTTTCTTTGTCAAAGGTTAATTGACCAAATAATTGTAGATTTATTTCTGGATTTTCTATTCTGCTCCAGTGATCTACGTGTCTATTTTTGTGCCAGTACCATACTGTTTTGATTATTACAGCTTTAAAATATAACTTGAAGCCCAAAATTGTTATGACTCGAGCTTTGCTTTTCCTTTTCAAGATTGCTTTTGGTTATTCAGAGTCTTTTGTAGTTCCATACATACTTTAGGACTGTTTGTTCTAATTCTGTGAAAAATGCTGTTGGTATTTGGATAGGGATTGCATTAAATGTGTAGACTGCTTTGGGTACAGGCAATTTAACAGTATTTGTTCTTCCAATCCATGAGTGTGGAATGTCTTTCCATTTCTTTGTGTCATCTTCAATTTCTTTCACTAGGTTCTTACAGTTTTCAGACTACAGGTCTTTCATCTCTTTGGTTAGGTTCATTCCTAGGGATCTTTTTATTTTGGGTGTAATTATAAATGGGACTGTTTTCTTATTTTCTCTTTTTGCTGCTTCATTACTGGTATATAAAAATGCAACAGGTTTCTGTACATTGATTTTGTATCCTGTGACTTTTACAGACCTGGATGCCTTTTATTTCTTTTCATTGTGTGACTATTGTGGCTATGATTTCTAGTACTATGTTGAATGAAAGTGGTGAGAGTGGACATCCTTCCTTGTCTTGTGCCTGACCTTAGGGGAAAAGCTCTCAATGTTTCCCCATTAAGGATAATGTTAGCTGTGGTTTTTCATAGATGGCTTTTATTACGTTCAAGTATGTTCCCTCTAAACCTGCTTTGTTGAGAGTTTTTATCAGGAATAGATGTTGTACTTTGTCAAATGCTTTTCCTGCATCTATTGAAATAATAATATGGTTCTTATCCTTTCTTTTATTTATGTGATATATCACATGGCTCAATTTGCAATTAAAATACATTTAATAGAGAAGGATATTCCGTGACAAATAAGAGGAGGAAAAAAAAAAATCACAGATCTGGATTACGTGTAAATAAAAACTTGGATTTATTTTTGATTGGCAAGTGGAATGCACTTCATGTTGTATAACTTTGTTTTTAACTCAAATGCTTTAAAATTTAGATCTTATTAAGTTAATGTGACATCGTTTTACTTTGCCAATCCCCAATTTAGAAAAATATATGACAATGTGAATATCAGTATCAATGTGAATTTAAAATATCAATGTGAATTTCCACCCTTAATGGGATTTTTTTGGAACTATAGCTATTCAAAGTTTGAAACACTCAGAAAAATCTAATCACAAGTACTTACTAGTTAAGGAATACAACTTATTACTAGTTTTGCTAGTGATCGAACTTCGAAACAAAAAAGTTCTAATATTCCCATTTCATCCTCTGGATTAGTTTAATTAAAGTAAATCCTGAGACTGAAAGGTGAGCCTTTAGCAGGCAATTTCCATTTGCCACTACTTATCTGCATAAATCACGATTTTCTCCTAACAGAGCAACAAAATAAGGAAATAAATCACTCTATTATAAAAGTGCATTTATCATCTCTAAACCAACTGCGTATTCCCGTCCATTAAAACTGCCTCATTATTTAAACATGTTGAATAATCATATATGAGCTTAAAAAAATAATGTAAACTAAGAAGTTCAGAACCTTACCTAAAAGTAACAGAAATTCAATCCTTAAAATCCACTTACTTTTTCAAAAATAAAAATTCACACATAGTAACTAACACTTTATGCCACTTGCTTTCTGTCTTACTCCCCCTCTAAGATGCAGATCTGTACTTCTGGAGTAAGAAAAGTAAAGTTTTACCTTTCTATTTCTCTAAACTCTCCCCAAATTCTTTCACAGAGAATACCTCAAATTTCTTTATGTTAAGTATTCTTCCATATTTAATAAATGTAGAAACTAAACACATAAAAGCTTAACATAAAACTCAAAGAAACTACTAGTCTCTCCTACTATTCATCCCATATACTTTCTCCTGAACTACTAAACTTACTCCCAATAATGGACTTTTTCAAAGTATAATCAACACTGGAAAAAAAACCCCGTAAATTCCTACATAAATTTTATAAAGACGTATTACACAAAATTAAACTTCTGAAAAAAAATTAATTTCTGCATTACTACAAAATCATCTATCTTATCTCACCCTTCCTTTAAATGCAATACGCACCTTTTAACAAAGGTCAAAAATTGAGAATTGTCTTTATAAACTGGTACAAGAATTAGGGAAATCATTTGAAAATGAAAATAACAAGAATCAGCCCTGGCTCTGTTCCAAACACTTTACAAGTATTAGTTCATCCAATCCCCATTACCATCTGCAAGGTTATTTTTACCCCATTTTTAGAGTAAGAAACTGAAGCACAGACAGGTTAAGTAACTTGCTCAGTTACAACAGCTACAAGGTGGAAGAGCCAGGATTTGACCTTAAGCTGTCCCAGCGGAGAGCCATGCTCTTTAATTGTCTCGCTATACTACCTAAATAGTACAGATGGTAGGAACCGTCACTTAATGTGTATCCAATTTATTTCAAAACAATGAAATCAGAGATTTTTCATTTTGTGACACATCAGATAAAATAATATATAAAAATACATAAAATATTTTAAGCTACCATCTTAAACCATAAGGAATAAAGACTGCTGATAACAAAACCAAACAAATGAGGTTTATATTATAAAGGAAACTCCTTTTAAATGATTTGGATAACTTTAATATGAATTTTTACATGACTGATAAATTTAAAGTACACGTTCATATGGAAATGTCTGACAAATACCTTTTAAAAATTAACTACAAATGCCCCCAAGTAATCAACCTGCAAAACACATTCTGAGTAGTCTAAAGCACACAAATATCACACTTTACCTAGATAATGCAGCAACTTGCCTAACCAGAACACAGCAGAGAAGTCACTAAGAAAAGGACTCTGGATAATTAGTAACTCCAAAGCCAAAGTTCTGACATTAATTTTCCTGAGGAGAACATCTCACACACTAAGCGTAGACTTATTTTTCCTTTATGCAGAATTACATATTTGAATATGATTCCCACTTTTGTAGAAAAGTTAGAGAACTGAGGGTGAAGAGGGCACAGTAACAAGCACATCCAATAGCAAAGCAGAAAAATATGTATTTAAATAACTTCAAAATGCAAAGGAATCTGATCAAAAGTCCTGTATACAATCCAGCAGATCCTCAAGGCATCACAGTAACTGATGGTGACAAATGATGACCCTTGGTCATCAAGAGGTTTAATTACACTCTGCACCCTATTTAAGACAAAAAAGAATTACCTATTTTAGTATAAATGTCATCCAAATCGGTTTCAGTGGTTTTATAATTTGACGCTTAAAGGAATAAACCCTCAAAAACTCAGTTACACTCAACTAATTAATTGGAAATAATCTCATTTGTAAGTTCCAAACAGCAAAGGTTTTACTCTTTGTAGGTTTAAGAGCACTTTCTGTACAAAAGTTACCTGAAAGAACATAAAAGGAGAAAGTCTAGCAAAATACAGAAGAGCTAAGGGAGGACCTGTAAACACTATGCTTAAAGCATTCCGACAAAACAATGTGTGGGCAGAAGGTGCCACATCAGCAGTAGTCTGTATTTGTCCTGCTTCTAAATCATTTGTTAGTTGCATGAATTATTAATTTCGGTTAACAGTGTGTTGATATGAAGAGTACCAACTCTCAACTACAAAAAAAGGATAGAATCCTCCTGATTTACTCTATAAATCCAAAATTGGGATTATTCTTATAGAACATGCTTATGCTTTTTGGTGGCACAAATGTATGCTTTATAATGGCACACACTTATAACAGTACAGACACTTCTTTTAAATTGCTTTTAATTTTTAAAGGATTGAGAGAGTGCCTACCCCACACCGAAATTTGTTATCAAAAGAATTGATACACTACTTAACAAAACTCCCTTTCAAACTAGGCTGCAACACAGTCTGCTTTTGCTAGCTCCTAACAAAACTTTAAAGCACACAGTAAATAACATATAAGGCCGTGTACTTTTCTCTCCTCTCGCAAGGAAGTCTAACTCCAAACAGGAAACAGCTTCTCAAAGGGTTCAACACTGAAACCTCATCAAACCCTAACCCAGTCCTCAGGATGAGATTTAATATTTAAGTGCCAATACACTTGCCTACGTGAAAACAAAGTAAATAAGTCAAGTTTCCCTGTCCTTGAGGCATCCCTTGCAAGTTTCAGCGGAGGGAAAAACTACCTCTCGTAACAACAACAAACGGAAAACCTAGTAAAAGGCCGATCTATACAAAGCCTCGCTGAAGATAAAGAAGCTAAAAGTGCTACTTTGTCAAGTTTTTCCATCACCCTCCCCCATCCAACCAGAATGGGGGAGGGAAAGAGAAGGCTGGGGCAGGGAGGGAAGTTCGGCCCGAGGTTAGCCGGACAGTGGGCTAGGAGAGGGGACCCGGTGCCCCCGCCCCCAACCCCTCACCTTTCCCCAAAGCAGGATGAAGCGGGGAGGGGAGCGCAGGAGAAAGCACCCATGAGCCCTCCGACCAATTCCTCCGCGAGAAGAGCAAGGTGGAAGGCAGGGCGAGGAGGGGCGACGGGGAGGGTGCAGTGCGGCCGCGAAGGGGCTGACCCCGTCTCCTCCCCGCGGACACGGAGAAGGGGAACCGCCTGCCCGAATTGGGGAGGTGCAGTCGGGCGGCGGGAAGCGCCCTCGAGTCTCTTACCCATGCTGGGGGCTCCCGCGGGGAGAAGCCCGGCGCCCGCTGCTCCTCCTCCTGCCGATCGCGCGGCCGCACTTGCGGCGGGAGGCGGGCCCCGCGCTGCGCTCCTTCCCTCCTGAGCTCAGGCGGGGCGAAGTGGCGCCTCCATCCGCCCGCGGCGTTCCCCGGACAGTCCCGTCGGCGCAGCCCGCGAGCAGGAGACGGCGGCGGCTCCTCGCGCCGGGCCTCCGCCAAAGCCGCCGCGGCGGGAGGGCCCTCCCCCGTCCGCCCAGACGGCGGCTTTCCCAGCCCGGTTCGCTCCCGCAGCAGAGGTGGGACCAGCCGGTTCGTCCTGGCCGCTGCCTCCAACCCGGAGCCCGCCTCCCGCGGTTCCCCTCAGCAACCGCTGTTCTAGAACGCGACACCCAAGACTGAGGTTGAGACCCGACTGAGGCCGGGAAGGTGCCGGGAGCTGCACCCGGGAGGAAGGAAATCTCGCGAGAGCCCCCTCGTTCTCCCTGCCCCGCCCCCTCCGCGGCCGGGCTCACCACCCGGCACCCCAGCTGGTGCCAGGTGCGGTGACGTCAGGGCCGGGGAGTCGCGATCCGCCCGCGTCCAGGTGCAGTGGGCTGAAGAGGAAGGAATCCGGAAGAGCTGTGGCTACTCCTCCGCCTTGAAGTTCGGCACAGCTGGGACGGCCGTTTTGTATGGTTTGTCGCCCCAGATGGATACGAAGTTTTTGCCCATAGGCAGAGGGAGCCTGTGTTGCCCCACTTTCCGCGGGAGCGATGCGGTCGGTGTTGCTCGGTGCAGAGTAGCAGGCTCTGGGGGACTTACCCAGAAAAGAGTCGTCGATAGACAGAAACTGAGGCAGAGAGACAGAGACCTCTTGCTTTCAACCTTCAGAGGCCCAGTTGCTACTGGGACCCCCGTAGTTTACCTCGCAAAGTTCCTAACGAATCACAAGCGTTTGTTCTTCGGGAAACCAAACCAAAACAAAACCCTAGGCACACACAGAAAAGCATGTTTTACAGAAATAAGTGATTGGTTCATTTAGCCTCTGTCTGCTGACTACAACGTCGAAATCCCTTTACCTGATCAGGGGGAGAAATAGTCATGATTTGAAATACTGCCCGGCATTTTTTCTAGCCTCAGTATGAGGAAGGACATAGGATTGCTGTAATTAAACATAAGCATTTCTTAGAAGAGTTGGAAACAAGTATAATTCAGCCAACAAGTATAATTTCCCACTGTTCAAGTAGACCCAATTCCAGACAGATGTGAGAGAGCAACATTTGTTAAATGCCAACTACTGTGCCTAGTGCTTTTTAAAGAAATTATATCATTTAATTCTTAAAACTATCAATTGTAAGAATTAACGATTCTCGACACAAAAACTCCCTTGCCCTTTGGAATCAAGCAGACTTGGGGTTCTGAAACTTAGCACAGTTCTTTACTTTTTTGTGGGACCTTGGGTAAATTAACTAAACCTGGCTGAATTTCAGTTCCTTGAATCTGTTGAAAGAAATCTGTATCCTGCAAAGCACAGTGTCTGTCACTTAGTAGCAACCTTCTAAATATTTATTCCCTCTATCTCATACAGACCTGCTTTTGCCTTCAATTTTTTTTTTTTTTTTTTTTTTGGCTTCCCAAAATGTTGCATATGATACCTTTGTAATAAGAATTCGGAGTCACAATCAGAGGCTGAAAAGGAGAAAAGAAAAAAAATGTTAATATGCATACCTAAATGAGATGTACATGTTCAGCCTAATTGATATACCATATAAGTACAGTTTGGTGATTCAACATATATACATTATTAAGTGAACACCAGGATAAATTAAGCTACTATCTCTCACCATACAAAGTTATTACAATATTAACTGTATTCTCTATGTTGTACATTGCATCCCCGTGTATTTTTTTTAAGTTTATTTATTTGTTTTGAGAAAGAGTGCACGTGTGCATGTGCAAGCCAGGAAGAGGCAGAGAGAGCAAGAGTGAGAGTGAGAGAGAGAGAGAGAGAGAGAGAGAGAATCCCAACTGGGCTCTCACTGAAACCCATGAACTTTGAGATCATGACCTGAGCTGAAATCAAGAGTTGGACGCTTACCCGACTGAGCCACCCAAGTGCCCCTTATTTATTTTTTAACTGGAAGTTTGTACCTTTTATTCCCCCTCCTCTACTTCACCCACCCTCCTAGCTCTTTCCTTCTGGCAACCACCACATTGTTCTCTGCTCTGTTTTGTTTTGTTTTAGATTCCACATGTAAGTGAAATCATACAGTATTTGTCTTTCTCTGACTTATTTCACTTAGCATAATACCCTCTACGTCCATTCATTTTGTCACAGATGGTAAGATTTCATTCTTTTTATGGCTGAGTAATATCCCATTGTACATATATATACATATATATGTATATACATATATTATACACACACACACACCCCACATCTTCTTTATTCATTCATGTGTTAACAGATGTTGTACAGATTGTATCTGTATCTTGACTTTTGTAAATAATGCTACAATGTACATAGAGACAAAATATCTTTCGAATTAGTATTTTTGTTTTCTTCAGATAAATACCCAGAAGTGGAATTGCTGGATCACATAGTAGTTCTGTTTTTAAATTTTTTGTCAGGAACCTCCATACTGTTCTCCATAGTGGCTATACCACTTTGCATTCCACTAATAGTGCACAAAGTGTCCTTTTTCTCCACATCCTCCTTAACACAAGTTACTTCCTTTCCTTCCTTCTTTTTTCTTTTTGATACTAGCCATTAAGACAGGTATAAGGTGAAATCTCATTGTGGTTTTGATTTACCTCTCCCTAATGGTCACTGATGTTGCATATCTCATCATGTACCTGTTGGCCATCTGTATTTGGTGTTTTTTGGAGAAATGGCTATTTAAGTCCTCTGCCCATTACTTGATTACGTTGGGTTTTTTGGTTATTATTGAGTTGTGTCTGTTCTTTGATACATTTTGAATATTAACCCATTATCAATTACATCATTTGTAAATATCTTCTCCCATACAACAGGTTGATTTTTCACCATGTTGATGGTTTTCTTTGCTGTGCAATTTTTTTTTTTTTAGTTTTGTACAGTCTCATTTGTTTCCTTTTGTTGCCCTGGCCAGAAGAGATAAATCCTAAACAGATAATTGCTAAGACTGGTGTCCAAGAGCTTGCTGCATGGGTGTTCTAGGAGTTGTATGTCCTCCAGCCTTAACATTTAGGTCTTTAATCCATTTGAATTTATTTTTGTATATGGCATAAGAAAGTAGTCCAGGTTCAGGGGCGCCTGGGTGGCTCAGTGGGTTAAGCGTCCGACTTTGGCTCAGGTCATGATCTCATGGTTCATGAGTTCAAGCCCTGCATCGGGCTCTACTCTGACAGCTCAGAGCCTGGAGCCTGCTTCGGATTCTGTGTCTCCCTCTCTCTCTGCCCCTCCCCCACTTGTGCTCTGTCTCTCTCTCTCTGTCTCTCTCAAAAATAAATCAACATTAAAAAAAAAAAAGAAAAAAGAAAGTAGTCCAGGTTCATTCTTTTTGTGTATTTGTCCATTTTTCCCAACACCATTTATTATTGAAAAAACTATCTTTTCCCCAATAGTATATTCTTCCCTCCTTAGTCAAAGATTAATTGACTGTATACACATGGTTTATTCCTGGACCCTCTGTTCTCTGTTCTATTGATCTAAAGGTCTATTTTTGTGTGGATAACATACTGTTTTGATTACTAGAGATTTATAGTATAGTTAGAAATCTGGAAGTGTCATAATGCCAGCTTTGTTCCTTTTTCTCGAGATTGCTTTGCTTATTTTAGGACCATTTGTGTTTCTATATAAGTTTTAAGATTGTTTGCTGCCAACTTTTGCATCTGTGTTCATCAGACATGTGGGTCTGTAGTTTTCTCATTTGCAGTTTTTGTTTGTTTTTGGTGTCAGGATAATGCTGGACACATAGAATGAGTTTGAAAGTCTTCATTCTTCTTTATTTTTTGGAATACTTTGAGAAGGATAGGTATTAACGCTTTTTTAATGTTTGGTAAAATTCACCTGTTAAACTATCTGGTCCTAGACTTTTTTTTGTTGGGAGTTTCCTTTTTTTTTTTTTTTTTTTTTTTTTTTTTTTACTGATTCAGTTTTATTAGTAGTTATCAGTCTGTTCAGATTTTCTATTTCTTTTTAATTCAGTCTTGGGAGGTTGTGTGTTTCTAGGAATTTATCTATATCTCCTAGGTTGTTTCATTTGTTGACATGTAATTTTTGTGGAAGTCTCTTATGATCCTGTATTTCTGTGGTATCTGTTGTATTTCTCCTCTTTCATTTCCAATTTTCTTTATTTAGGCATTCTTTTTTCTTTTTTTTTCTTTTTTTTTTTTTTTAATTTTTAATGTTGATTTATTTTTGAGAGAGAGAGAGAGAAGAGAAACAGAATGCGAGCCAGGGAAGGGCAGAGAGAGGGAGACACAGAATCCCTCTGTGGGATTCTAAAGCAGGCTCTAGGCTCTGAGCTGTCAGCACCGAGCCCGACATGGGGCTCAAACTCACAGACCATGAGATCATGACCTGAGCTGAAGCTGGACACTTAACTGACTGAGCCACCCAGGTGCCCTAGCCCTCTCTTTTTTCTTGATGAGTCTAACTAAAGGTATATTAATTTTATCTATTTTTGTTAAAGAACCAGCTCTTATTTTCATTGATTTCTTTATGTATTTTTTAATCTCTATTTCATTTACTTCTACTCTAGCCTTTATTATTTCCTTCCTACTACTGACTAGGGTTTTGTTCCTTTTTTCTAGTTTCTTTACGTATAAAGTTGTTCATTTGGGAATTTTCTTGTTTGTTGAGCTAGGCCTTTGTCACTATGAACTTCCCTCTCAGAGCTGCTTTTGTTATGTCCCATAGATTTTAGCTGTTGTGGTTCCGTTTTCATTTGTCTCAAGGTATCTTTTTATTCCCTTTTTGATTTCTTCCTTGACCCATTCATTATTTTGTAGAAGGTCATTTAGCCTCCAAGAGTTTGTGCTTTTTCCATGTTCTTCTTCTAATTGATTTCTACTTTCATTCTACTATGGTTAGAAAAGATGCTCAATCCATTTTAAATCTTCTTAAATGTATTAAGATTTGTTCTGTGGCCTAACATGTGATCTATCCCAGAGAATGTTCTGTGTGCACTTGAAAAGAATGTGTATTCTGCTGGTTTTGGATGGAATGCTCTGTATGTATCTAGTAAGTCCATCTGGTCTAATGTGTCATCTAAGGCAATGTTTCTATATTGATTTTCGTTCTTTTTTTTTCTTAGTTTTTTTAATGTTTCTGTATTTTTTGAGAGACAAAAACAGAGACAGAAACAGAGAGACAGAGCATGACTGGCGCAAGGGCAGAGAGAGGAAGACACAGAATCCGAAGCAGGCTCCAGGCTCTGAACTGTCAGTATAGAACCCAATGTGGAGTTTGAACTCACTAGCCATGAGATCATGATCTGAGCTGAAGTCAGACACTTAACCGACTGAGCCACCAGGTGCCCCTATATTGATTTTCTGTCTGGATGGTCTATCCATTGATGTAAGTGGGTGTTAAAACCCCCTACTGTTAATGTATTGCCATCATTTTCTCCCTTTATGTCTGTTAATGTTTGCTTTATGTATTTAGGTCCCCTTTGTTATGTGCATAGATATTTACAAGAGTTATATGCTCTTGTTGGATAATCTCTTTATCATTATTAATCATTATTATATGTAATCATATAATCATTATTTATGCCCTTCTTTGTCTCTTGTCACAGTCTTTGTTTGATACAGGAATTGCTACCACACCTTTCTTTTCATTTCCATTTGCATGAAATATTTTTTTCCATTCCTTTGCTACCAGTCTTTGTATGACTTTAAATCTGAAGTGAGTCTCTTAGCCAACTGAGCCAGTGTCCCAAAGGTGTTTCTTGTGTGAGCTACGTGCACCCTCCTATTGTGGCTGGATCACGATTGGTGAGGACTTGCTGTTGTATGAGGCTTTGCCCTGCTGTGACAGTATGCTAGCCCCTGGTAGGGCTGCTACACACATGCTATTAAGTGCGGCTGGCCCTGAGCCCGTCTGGCTAAGATACCTGGCTGCGGCTGCTACAGGCACACTGTTGTGTGAGTTTGGTCCCCTGCACACCTGCCCAACTTTACATCCCTGGGCCTGCTGGAGGGCAGGGCCGGCCTCCACTGTGGCTGTCTATAAGGTCCAGTTGTGACTGTTGAAGGCACGCTAGTGTGCAAGCCTGGGCCCCCCAGTGTGGGGGCACTTGGAGGGACCACTGATGCTGGCCAGGACCTCCCACAAGGTGTGGTGGGGCAAAGGGAGCTCTTGAGAGCTGCTAGGGAGGGTGGCGTGCCACTTGGGAGGAGTGCTGAGCTGGGTTGGGCAGGTCGGATAAGGTGAGTCCGTAGGGGAACGCTGGTGCTAGCACAAGAGGTGGACAGTGTCAGAAATGGCACCCACCAGTGCTGAGCCAGCTGGGTGGAAGGGAAGTGACAAGAAAATGGTGCCCACCAATCCTTCCGTCTCTGAAGAATGTTCTAACAGATCCCTGCCTCTCCAGCACATGCCTTAAAATTAGTCAATGGCTCTCCTTCACATGATACCCAGGGGCTTTTCAAACTGTCGCCATTGCACTGGAACTCAGAGTGAGTGAGATTGTATGTGGGCTCTTTAAGAACAAAGTCTCAGTTTCCTGCTGCCCTCTGACTCTGCAGACCTAAGCCCTGCTGGTTTGCAAAGCCATTCGGGGTGCTTGTCTCCCCAGTACAGGTTCTCTGAGCTGAGGAGCCCAATGTGGGATTTGGACCCCTTGTTCCTCAAGGCCTCCATGGTTATGATATCCCTCCACTTGTGGGTCACTGCTGTGGGTCACAGGCTGTGGGTCCTGACTGGACTGCGTCTCCACCTCTTCTGCCCATCTCAGTGTGGTTTTTGCTTTATATCCTCACTTGTGTAAGGTCTGTTCTGTTAGCCTTCAGTTAGTTCATCCTCAGAGATTGCTGTCCTATACGTATTTGTCAGTTTTGGTGTGTCTGTGGGAGGAGGTAAGCTCAGGACCTTCCTACTCCACTGTCTTGATCCCCTCCTTCAACAAATATTTGTGGAGTATTATGTTCCTTGTCCCCTACCAAGCAAAGAAACAGACAAACAAAAGCTGATGTACAGCCCTTATCCTTAAAGATTTTGCATGCTAACTAGGAAGTAAGACATGGACACGTAGTTTTTTGAAAGTATGAGGTAGTGAAGGTGAAAATGCCTGAGAATTGAAAGGAAAATAAATTACCATAGGCAAGGCCAACTTCTGGAAGCCAGTACAAATGGAACTAAATCTTGGAGGAAGGCAGTAATTTCAGCCTGGAGGAGTCATAGAAGTAAGGGATGCTGGTGGATATGCAAACAGACTATTCCTGAGTTTAGAGAAACCTGTGTGTCTCCAGCTGCCCATAAGAAATTAAATGATTTAAAAATTTGAAAGAATGAGCCTATTGAGAGGCAAAAGAGGATTCATGAAAGGAGACAAAGGAAAATACGAAACGAAGAGAACTAAATCCCTAGGTCTCTAGGATCCCAGACATTTCAAGAAGAAAGACCAATGTGTAGAACTAAAGAGAGGTTAAAGAAAACAAAGAGAAGGAGGAAAGAAGACCACTGGATTTGACAATAAGGATACCTTTGAAGGTATAATTTCAGAATATATATAACAGAAAAGTTAGAAGTCAGTTAAATGCTTCAGTGTCTAAATGATTGATAAGGAGACCACAAGTAGATACGGTGACCTGATTTTCTTAACTAGAAGTCAGGTCACGTGATCTGACAACAAGATAAACACATTTACAGTCAATTCTATCATAGAAATTTCAGGATCTGTTTTATTTCCATAATAAACCAGGTACTTTACAATTTTGAAAATCGGAATAAGAAAATCACTTTGCATATTCAGAGGACAACATCCCATTGAGGTAATGTTGGGGTACTGGATCCTAAAAGAAGTTAGAAGGATCAGGGAACAGAAGCCATAAGAAAGGTTGAGAACATTGAAGTAAATCACAATCCCAGAGTTATTGCCATCTTCCAAAGGTAAAGCCAGAGAAAGTCCCAAAAGAAGAATGAAATCTACAAATTAATTTTTTAAATTTACAAAATGGCACATAAAACTATGTTCTAAACGTTTAAGTATTAAGCAAATGTTTGCTATTAATTACTCCATGGCGGTCTTTCCATCTTGTGAGTCTGACTTCCCCAATGAGACTTCAAAGTATGGCACTACATTTTGTACATTTTCATATAGCCAGTACTCAGTTCAAAGCCTTGCTTTCCTCAGCAATCATTCTTAATGGGATGGTAGAAAATATGGTGAAAAGATAATCTCATACTGCCCTGTATTCAGATCTGACCTCAAATACCTTTCACCAAAAAACAAACCATGTTTTTGCATTTGTTTTCTTTATTGTTACCTTATAATAAATTAGGTTTTCTCTATCCATCTGTCTTCACCCTTCTTTGTATTCCCAGACAAATGGACTAATACCACTCCAACCATCACTTTCTCTTTTTCTGCTCCCTACTGAAGGTATTGATCTGGCATCAAAGAAAATATTATAATCCCTGTGAAAATGACATAACTCCAGACCAACCAAATTCACTAAACCGCAATCATTTTTACCAATTTTTTTTAGGAATTTATCAGAAGATATCTATATTGAAAAAAATCACCTACCATCTTTCCTTCTGGTAAAAACTGTTCTAAGCAGGAAAATTATTCTGAAGGAAATTAAATTAAATATCAACTCGATTGTGTTATTTTTAAAAACATTCATTTAGCTCAAAACTTACAGGCAACTAATTTTGTTTGTTTCTTTTTTCTAGTTCCACATTACTTACTAGATTTCCTGGCCAGTTTTCTTATTGTTCTCTTATTTTGACTTAGCTAGTTTACTGTATACTTACGCACAAATTGCATCAATGTATAATCTGAATTTTTAAAATTATTCTTTAGAAAACAATTGCAGGAAATAATAATCTCAAACACAATGCCTATATTATGAGGTCATTGAAGCTGGAAAATCTCCCTGCTCAAACTGGTGACCCATCAGCTTGCAACAAAATCCTGCTACTTTGCTAGCAATTTGGGGGATGTGCTCACACATATGATCACTCTAAACACTTTTCATTATTGCACACTAAGAAGAAATTCAATTTAATACATGATGGGCCCATCCAAATGACTCAACACTTTGCCAACTGAAATTACCTTTTTAATAATGTTATTCACGCTTTATTCAGACAGTAGTGTCATCACAGAGCTGGTGTATAATAGGTGAGCCATAGAACCTCATAGGCTCTCAAACACAGTCTCTTTCAAGAAGCATTATTTTTCAAAAATGTTAAAGCTCGTCTCTTCTGAGGGGCCAGATGTTTTAGGTAGTCCCAATGACAAATATATTTGCTTTTTTCAAATATCAGGTAATTCAGTTATACACACATTATTACATCAAGAATTTCAAGTCATGAGTACTCGTTCATTCAACTCAACAAACTTTGCTGATCACCCAAGATAGATCAGCACCTGCTCTGTCATAAATATAGAGATAGAAAACATAGTCCCTGCCCTCAAAGAGGAATTTTGGAGGAGCCCCAAGGGGTACATTGAAATTGGCTGGTGAGAAGGACAAGCAAGAGGATTCAGACAGCCAGGACAACAGGCAGATGTAGAACTGAAACCCTGGGATGCCTTTATCAGTCACATTCACAGTCACGCATAAAAATGGACCCATCCCAAAAAATTAGATATAAATTTTGATTCAATAAGCATTGATTAAGCACCCACTACCCTCAATCAATTGTGTGTTGTTGTTTTTTTTTCTAACATAAAAAACATCTAAGTTCATATACAAGGCACTGTGTTCTGGGCACTGTGAGAGATGCAACACAGCAAACACAAACTCTGCCATTAAGAAATCTGATTTCCAGCTAAAGTCTAAGATAAGCTTAACTGTTTTGAACATATGCTTATTTAAGTAAAATCCACCTGATGGCAGAAAATCTGCACAAAAAAATGGCACAGACCAGTGAATGGAGCACGTTCTCACATTAGTAATATATTTGCAATATTCTTACTTATATCACTTTGCAAATTTTAAGCAGTAAATACAAATGAACTGTTGCCCAATAAGCAGAAGGTGACATTCGTACACATCACAAGTTACTCTACCACAAGGTAGCCTATCTGAAAACAAAAATATTAGTCATCTGTGTTTTCTTCCCTTGTGAATTTGTATAAATGACAGAAAAGTTGTTTGTTTGTTTAGTAGTAACCCAAGGGCACTCTCAACAGAGGGTTCTGTCTGTATTTATTATCCCTTGGGCATTACCACTCCTGCATCTGGCCTACTGTGACACTAAAAGACACTCAACAAATTGTTACATTTCTGTGTTTCTGCTTACCCAGTGAGGAATTGTTTCTGAAACAAGAAGTGGATTTCTTTTTAATTTTTTTTTAACGTTTCTTTATTCTGGGAGAGAGAGAGAGAGAGAGAGAGAGAAAGTGCGTGCATGAGCAGGGGAGGGACAGAGAGAGAGAGGGAGAGAGAGAGAATCCCAAGCAGGCTCCGTGCTGTCAGCACAGAGCCTGATGTGGGGCTTGATCTCACAAACCATGAGATCATGACCTAAGCCGAAATCAAGAGTCGGACACTCAACCAACTGAGCCACCCAGGCTCCAAAAGAAGTGGAAATTTTATTTCAAATCCCTTATAACTTCCTTAATTGTCCAGATGACAATGCAGGGCATGTCCCCTCTGACATTGGAACTCTTAAACCACCCGTTCTGATATTATTTTGATGCCCAGAATTAAAATGCCTGCCAAAGCAAAAGAAGCTCATTAACCAAGACGTTCTTCTTGGCATGTTCCTGAGAGCTCACATTCTGTTCTTTTTTTTTTTTAATTTTTTTTTAACGTTAATTTATTTTTGACAGAGACAGAGCATGAGCGGGGAGGGGCAGAGAGAGAGGGAGACACAGAATCGGAAGCAGGCTCCAGGCTCTGAGCTGCCAGCACAGAGCCTGACACGGAGCTTGAACTCATGGACCACGAGATCATGACCTGAGCCGAAGTTGGACACTCCACTGACTGAGCCTCCCAGGCGCCCCACTCACATTCTGTTCTGCTGGTTTCTGGGCCAGGTCTCGCCACTCCCCCACCACACTACATTCTATACATGGCTCAAAGCAGCTCTTCTCAATCTCCTTGTCCACCCACCCACATCTCCTCACCCAGCATTGCCTTTCCTCGCATCTACTTAAGTATCTGAGGGCAAGTTCGAGTGAAACATAGTACAATACTTAGGCTTGTACTAATACCTCCAGTTTACAACCAGGGAACCTAGTCATTCTAAATGATCTGCACACACACTGTCTACCTACTTTACAGAAGAGATTTGTCTTCAACGTGGACCCTGTCCCCTTTTATTCTCTTGATGGTCACGTCTCTGATTTGGACCCTCCATAATTTTATATTTGGCCTATCTTTTCCCCACCTTTAGTTTCCTAGACACTGTCTTCCTCCTTTTTTCATTCTTCCTTTCCCACCCTTTTCCTCTATCTTATACCATATCTCTTCTAACTCTTTAACACTGTTCAGATTGTCAGTCCAGTCTGCCTGGTCTAGTAAACCCTACATATGTAGCCTCCTTGGCCTCCTAACCCTCCTTCACCATTAAATATCTTCACAGAATAATCTTGTACCTTATCGAGACTATTTTAACAGTTTTTTACACATTAATAGCACATAATCTGAACGTGTTCCTTAAAATACATCAGTGAAGTAGGTAATATTTCTTGTTTCACAATGTTAGCAACAACAGCAACATTAATAAGAGCTAACACCATCTGACCATTTTAAGTCTTGGGCAATGACCTACACACTTCATATATCTCATCTGATGTGATCCTCATTGCAAGGCTATAAGTCATAGTATCATCATCCCCATTTTAAAGAGCAGGAAACTAAGGCCAGTAATTACCTTGTCTAAGTTCACATAAGTATTAAGTGGCAGAGCCTGTGCTTGAACACAGTGCTAACGCCATAGCTAATGTTCCAACTTCTCTCAAGGCCATTTGTTCCTTGAGCTATGATTTCTTCTTTTGTTTAAGAGCAGGAGCAAAGATGGGGCAGCTGGCTTGCTCAGTCAGTAGAGCATCTAACTCTTGATCCCAGGGTCATGAGTTCAAGCCCTATGTTGGGCAGGGAGCCTACTTTAAATAAATAAATAAAATAATGTTTAAAAAGGAGAAGGGAAGAGAGAAAGAGGTAGGAGGAGTATATAAAGGAACCTTTCTTCAAAGATCTGTTGTATAGATCAACCAGGAAAGGCACAGAGTACACACTTGATGTCAATTTCTTTCCCCGCCTTTAAGCATCCATTGAAGACCTACTCTGTGCGAAGTACTGAACAAGGTGCTTGTATAGATGGGCGTAGAGAAGTGATGAAAGAGTCATGGTTCCTACCATCGTGGAACTTATGGTGTAAGGAAGGAAGCTGCATTTCCCAAGTACACGATACAAATCATCTGTATTACTTCTCATGTGCCACCTGCTACATGACTCCTTTCTTAAAAGTGTACTCCCCTTCTTCATAAACATTCTCCTTATACTCCTCCTAGGATGTTTGGTGTGCTTTCTTTTGTAATATAGCTAATATCATGCAACTTTCATTTCATGTTACCATGGTGATGTCCTTGACGACTGGAACTATGTCCTCCCTATGTTCTGCAGTCTTGCCAGCCATTAACACACAGGAGGTACTCGATAACTATGTCCTAAATTTAACAATAGAAAGACACTGTGAAATTATGTCTCTGTGTCTTTGAAATTTCAAATCAAGGAATTACTACTTTGGTGATTAGATCAGATTTTCCTTCTTATGAATGCTGTCTTATAAATGAGTTATTCACCACTCTGCAACAAACTCTTCCTGGAGATGATTAGCCAAGATGTGATTACCTAAGATATCTGCTTAACTCAGTGGTCCCTTATCTCTTTTTAGTGAAGACAGCCCGATAAACAATGAAGAAATAGTTTTAAGTTAATTTTTACATACCTGAATTTCTTAGAAATGTTATCTCAAAAAACCTGAAGAAGTACATCCTCTTCATTACAAGGTCGTAATTTTTTCTAATAATTACGGAGTGGGAGAGGGTAGGGAAATAAATGCTGACAGTGGGAGAGAAATGCTGGAAGAGTCTTATCTATTCCATAGTCCACCCCAAAGCAGCCACTCCTTAAGGTGAAGTCTGGGTTTCATCAGCCCCTGTGGAGACACGTAGTTGTGCTTGTACGCATGCGCGCACGCTCTCTTTCCATCAGAGGTTCACCACTGTGTTCTCCAAACCTTACCTCTCACCCCTGAAGAGTGTACAAAGAATGAAGAAAACCGGTCTGTTAACAACACTACAAGGTTGTGGGCAAAAAAAGTCATGACCTGCTGACTTGGAAGTTAGTCATTCACTACCTGAGTGCGGTTTTACCTCAAATGAGATTAGAAACAAGAACCCAGAATTTGGAGACAGGCTCAATGTTTCAGAATCCGATTAAACAAATAAAACATTTAGAAAGCAGAAAGATGTGATCACCACGCAACAGGGTTTTGTTAAAAGACGAAACCCAGGGACAGGATATTATGCCAATAGACACAGCCTTGTAGGAATTCCTTTTTTTTTTTTTTAATGTTTATTTTCGAAAGAGAGAGAGACAAAGCTTGAGCAGAAGGGCAGAGGGAGAGGGAGACACAGAATCCCAAGCGGGCTCCAGGCTCTGAGCTCTCAGCACAGAGCCTGATACCGGGTTCAAACTCACCCACCGTGAGATCATGAACTGAGCTGAAGCCAGATGCTTCACTGACTGAGCCACCCAGGCACCCCAGGAATTCCCATTTCTAATGGAAGCCCACATTCAGATCTCTCTTCCCCAAATGACTGTTAGTTTTTGATGGGTCTATTAGAATATTATTTAAATAAAAATAAAAGGGAAAGGAACTTCATGGCAGACACTTTGTAGAGACAGGAATTGAAAGCACATGGGGATGGTTTCCTTTGTGGGGGGAAGACCCTGAGAAAGAGGAACTCTCTAAACAAATTTATTGACAGAAATGTCAGACGGTAAGAGGCCTGAGAGGGAAGCTCTCGTATTCATTCATTCATTCATTCATTCATCCATCCATTCATTCATGTTGAAAGGAGAATGTTTTAACCAGGACACAGGATGAATAAATTGAAAATGAATAATCCAATATAAATTTTTAAATTGGCCTGTTCTTAAATTCATATGTAATCATATCCACATTTTTATGCGCCTCTTCTGATTATATAAAAAATACATATTGTACAAAATTCAAACAGTACGACAATGTGTAAAGTGAAAGGTGAAAGTCCCTAAGACTCCCACATTTCAGAGCAATCACTATAACAGTCTGGTTTGTATTAGCTGGAATTTTTGTTCATGTTCCTACACGTAAACGGCTTATAATTATGCTACACATATTGCTCGGCAATTGTGCTTTTTCATTCCATCAATAGGCAGAGTCCCATGCCAATGTATTTATTTCCCTATCAAGTCATTGCTTCAAATGGTATATTCCATTTCTTTCCTGACCATAACCAAGTTTATGTTAATGGTTTTCTGGATTATTTCCAGGTTGTTTTATTTTTCGGTACCATAAATACCGCCTCAGTGAACATCTTTATACATAATGCTTTTGCATACTTGTGTGAAACTTTTCATAGAGGTGGAATTTCTAGATCAAAAGCCACCTAAAAATGTTGTACCAATTACTCATTTTCAACAGTTTATACAGCCACCAAAACTGAGTGTTAAAAATCTTTTCAATTTAGTCCACATGGTAGGAGAAATATTGATCCTTATCGTTTGAATTTATATCAAGGAGGCCGAGAATCTTTGTAGATTGACTACTTTTATTTCTTTGTCTAAAAATTGCCAACTCACAAAGCCATATCCTTGGTTTATTTTTCTATTTTTGTTATTAATCATATTCTCATTGATTTCTAAGAACTCTACCCCCCCCCCCCAGGAATATTAGTAATTTTTCTGGTATCTATTTGCTCTTAGATTCATTTCTCCTTTTCCCCTTGGTATGTATGGGGTGGTAGAGAGATATGAGGCACTGACCCATGCACACTGCTCTCCCATTTGGCTTTTAGCTGAGTTTGGACAATGAGAGTCCCTGGTGGAAGATTGGAAGGTGTGAAAGGCAGAATAATGGCCCCTCCAAGACACCTAGGTTGTAATCCCTAGAAGAACATGTTATGTTACATGGCAAGAGGGAATTGGGTTGCAGATGATATTATGTTTACAAATCAGCTGACCTTAAAATAAAGAGAGCATCCTGGGTTATCCAGGTGGGGCCTATATGATCACAAGGATCCTTAAAAATAGAAGAGGGTGCTGGAAGTTCAAGAACCAGAAAGATGGCAGTAGGAGGGCTTAACCAGTCATTTGTTGTCTTTGAAGAGGAAGGAAGAGGCCCTGACCCAAGGCAGGTAGCTTCCAGAAGCTGGAAAAACCAAGGAAACAGATACTCCTCTAGAGCCTCCATAAAGAAGTGCAGCCTGCTGACATCTTTTTAGCCTTCTGAGGCCTGTTTCAGACATCTGAATGCCAGACTGTAAAATAATAAGTATTTCTTGTTTTAAACCACATAATCTGGGTTGATTTGTTATAGCAGCAGAGACTAACACAGGGGTCCAGAAGAAGGGATAATCCACCCCTAGCTCCTTGGTCAAATAGTATATCCAGCATTCAGTATGTCCCTCTGGCTTCTATCTCCACCAGAGAGGCCTGCATGGTTTTGGTTTAAGCTAGTTGACCTTAGGTTCTGGGCTCTGGGAGTACCACATCTTCCATTTTCCTCTTGGTAACCTCTGAGGTGCATCCTCTTTTTGGCTTTTCGCCTCCTTCATCAGCAATGAAAACAATTCCTATATTAGATTCTCTATGTTTCAGATATTTAGAGATCTCTTTTGCTGATTGGATCCTGCTTTGACAGAGTCTGTACAAGGGTGTAAACAGATGTTTTTCCAGCTTGATGTGTTTGTTTGTTTACTTTTGACAGTGTTGTCATGCCATTCAGAAGGTTTAAACTTGTATGTAGTTAAACTTATCGACTTCTTTCTAATGACCTTTTGAGTTTTATGTTACAGTTGAAAGGTCTTTTCTCCTCCAAACTTATAAAAATAATCTATCATTTAACCCAGTTTTAAAATGTTTATTGATAAATAATATATAATCACAGAACTATTTATGTTATAAATGTACAGCTTGCTGAACTTTCACAAACCGTAAAAGCTCTAGTCAGTATAATATCACTTTTTCACTTAAGCTGAAATATTTGGATTTGATTTAAGGTGGATAGAGTGATATTGTAATTAAGATTTGTTTTCGCTTCAACGATTAGCTATTCATAACGTTTGAGAACAGTAATCTGGATTTCTCCTACAGATTTGAAATGCAACCTTTATCATATACTTAATCTTGTATCTACTCGATCAATTTCTGTACTCTGATCTATCTATACCTGTGCTTAATGTTTTAATATAAAATTATGAGAAACACTCCCTCTCACCCTGATTACTCACCCTCAGAATATAATCTGTTTTAAACATTTAAAATTTCAGAAGGGCCTTGCCCCTGCAAGAAAAAGTGAGTCAATATACAAAACAAGCCCTAGGTTAGTGAACATAGTTGTTAGTAAATCGTTATGTATAACTCTGTGCAGATGTTTGTCTTTCTACTGCTGGTTTAGCCAGGACCTGGTACATGTAAATATTCAGTAAACATGTAGTTCCCAAGTCTGACTGAGCATTAAACATATGCCAGACACATATTTTGACTACATTGCAATGATTAAAAATCAATCTTCATCAGAACTCATGATCAAAGCTGCATATAGCCATGTAAATTGAAATAATAGCATAAACAAACAAATCTGAACTTTTCCTTTTCTTTAAAAATTATTATTCTGTGGGGCACCTGGTTGGCTCAGTCGGTTGAGCGATCGACTCTTGGTTTCCACGCAGGTCATGATCCCGGGGTTGTGGGATCAAGCCCCGCTTTGGGCTAGGCAGTAAGCACAGAGCCTGATTAAGATTCTCTCTCTCTCCCTCTGCCCCTCTCCCCAGCTCACATTTGCTGTCTCGCTCTCTTTCTCTAAAATAAATTTTAAAAAAATTATTTTAATAAAAATTATGATTCCAGTTGAACAAGAAATGCATCTGTCTTGGAAACAGATTGATGATGGGCAAAATACATAATTATTCTGTGGTAAGTTTGTATGAGTAATTTGAAAATGATATATCCATAAAAGCCAATTCTTTGGTAATTGACTAAAGCAGTGTCTCCATAGATTCACAAATTGTCAAAGATAATTATATCTTTTAATTATCAAAGACTTCTTTCTAAATCTTTTTCTGTTGTTTGGTTAAAGAGAAAATTGGTTGTTTCTCTCTTTTTTTCTTCTTGAAACTCTTTACTATGTAAATGAAGATAATATGGATTATGTTGTGTGTGATTTTGAAGTTTTTCTTCTCCATGAAATATTGAAACGGTACAATTGATATCCTGCCTTTCATTTCTCATTACACCATGAACAGAATTCCCAAACAAGAAATTTTTTTCTTGACAGATCATTTAATTGGAAAGAAATTACTAGAAATTAAATATACTTCATAAGACTTATTTTCTTTAATGCAGTGAATGCCAACATTCCCAACACTTCTACAAAAAAAAAAAAAATGCAATTAGAGGAAACATAATTTCTATTTTCTTTTTTCTGTTGTTATTTAAAACCTTGCAAACAATTACAGCACAACAAGGATTTAATGTTCTTTCCAAACTCCTTCTCAATATTTATTTTTTATACTCAATATAGTCCATTGCATTTTTCAGCTTCTAGAAGCCACCTAGGACTTCTTGACTTGCAGTTCCTTTCTCTGTCCTCAAGGCCAGCAACTTTGCATCTTTCCAATCATTTTTCAATAGTGATATCTTCCTCTGACTGACTCCTTCTGCACCTCTCCTCCACTTTTAAGGATCCTTGTAATTACACTGGGCCCACCTGAATAACCTAGGATACTCTCCCTATTTTAAAATCAGTTGATTAGCCACATTAATTCCATCTTAATTTTTCCCCCGGCTATTTAATGTAGCATATTCACAGGCTCCAAGGATTAGCACATGAATATTTGGGAAAGCCATTATTCTCTCAACTTTAGTATAAACATTTATGTACATTTTATAGGCCAAGATTCAATTGCAGAGATTAGCTAGCTTAAGCAGAAAAGAATCTATTTCAATGGCCTCAGAACTGGTGGTCAAATAACTAACTGGATTTCAGCTAAGCTTCCTGGAGTCATTTCGAAAGAACAACAGTGCAAAGCTAGGTTACCAGAGAGCTGACAATACTGATATAGTCAGGTGTATATACATGGAATCTGGAGGCTGTGGGTAAGGCTGTTGTCTGTAAAGGCAGCATCACCTCCGCTACCATCAGAAAGCTGCCTCTGCTAAATTGGAAATCCAGTGCTACCCTGCTGACTTGGGTGGCTTCTGCCATTATTCACACCAACAAAATGGATGCCTCTTGCCCTCTCTCCTCACTTAGCTCCGTTTCAAAATCAAGTGTCATGCAAGTGCACCTGACTAGAGGAACCTAAATCACATCAGGAACTCTGATTATAATGGAGTCTGGGCGATTTATTTTTAGTTTTCCAGCTTCTGCCACACAGGAAGGCATAATAGCAAGAGGTTAAGAATGGATATTGAACAGATTAACCAAGATATCTGCTAGGAGCACTCATGGTATGTTTCTGGAAAGAAATGTAAGACATCAGTACAGTGGATGGAGTGGTTGGAGGCTGGGATGGGAGAGACACTGTTTTTTCACTGTGTGTCCTTTGTAACTATTGAAATTGGTACTTACTTGGCACATGTATTGGTTTTTCAAAACTAAATAATTTTTTTAAAGTTTATTTGTTTTGAGAGAGAGAGAGAGAGCGAGGGAGGGGCAGAGAGAGAGAATCCCAAGCAGCCTCTGCACTGCCAGCACAGAGCCGGTTTGGGGGCTGGAACCCACAAACTGTGAGATTATGACCTGAGCTGACATCAAGAGTCAGACGCTGAACCACCTGAGCCACCCAGGTGCACCCATAACTAAATAATTTTTAAATAGTAAAGGGCAAAACAAAACCAAGTAAATTAAAATAAAAAGATCTCTAATGATTCTGATATAGCAGCTGGTCCACAGACCAGGGAAAACACATTGATTAATATGCTGAAATTACTGTGTTTTCTATTTGATCTAGTTGAGGAAGAACATAGGTGCAGCAGTAATTGATAATTATTGGATTTTCTTTTATATTACTTTTATTATTTTGACATCACTTGTGAAAAAAAATCATTTCTACTGTTACATATTTTCTTTACCCTCCATTTTGCTCTCATTTATTACTTTCTCATTTCTTAGTGTGACTAACGAACATATACACAAAAGACTGACTTTCAATTATCAGTCACTTGGGTAAAGCTGACCATTTGGACTGAACTCCATAGCCAGGAACCACAGTCCCACTGTTGGCACCTGCAAGGATTAAAGACTGGATGCCAAAAAAGGAACATTTCTGTAGGATGGTCTTACAAAACCAAAATCTATTAAATCATGAAAATATTTTGAGGAGTCAATTAAACATAATGCTGAGCCTAGGGACTAGAAAAAGGCTTTATTTAATGAAATAGGGGAAAAAATGGGGAATCCAGAGGAAGTGGTATTTTGGCTGGGGAAGATAATAAGTTGATTTATGCAACATTGGGGTTGGTAGCTGGTCTTTCCAATACCAGAGTCTGAACATTCAGTTGAAACGAGGAACTGAAATTTAAGAGAGGGCAAATCTGCTGGACGTATGCATTTAATAATCATCAAGCACATGTAAAACCTTTATTATAAAGGTCTTGATGAAATCTGCTTTACCATAGGCTCAAAGCATGATTCCAATGTATATAGTGATATGAGTCTCACTGTTAGTAATAACAAATGAAATCTATCAGTAGGAATTGAGTAGAAATGGTAATCTGAGGCTTTCTCTCTGGGAAATGTGGCATACAGCCCTAACTGTAATCAAGTTGTTGATTCCTTTGGGCATATGTCACTGAATTGGTCTGTGGACTCCCAGGGGCTAGAGGAGTAAGTGGAAAGCTGTCTAGTCAGCTGTTGACCACAGTGCATCATCCGGGAGAAGGTACGCTGAATCCCCCTCTACACCACTTGAGAGATTTCTGAGAAAATGGGACTTTATTCTTTTTCCAGCTTTCTTGAGAAAGAGTGGTATAGAAAAGGCTGTACCTAATAAATGTATACCATTTAGTTAGTTTGAACATACGTATGCATTCTTGTTACCGTCACCACAATCCAGGTAATAAGTACATCTATCATCTCCAAAAGTTTCATTATGTTCTCCTCACCTTTTTTTTTTTTAATGGGAACATGAAATTGACCATTTCAATGAAATTTTAAGTGCACAATACTTTATTGCTAACTATAGGCATTGTGTTGTACAGCAGATCTCTGGAATTTACTTACATCACTATTGACTCAATGATAGTCAATTCCCTTTGGAATTGGGTCATTAATTGATCAGGAAAAGCAGTATGTAACTTTGTGTAGAAATGCTTAAAATGAGTCTTCTATGTCACACACACACGCACACACACACGCACACACACACACACACTAGCTGCAGAGCAGCTGCCTTCAAAAGTTAATCATTGACTAGAACCAGAAAGACATTTCTCCACTGCTCTCAATATCACAATATGTGACCGTAGAAACCTGCATGTACACTTATGATTCCCTGGAGAATTCGCTGGGTGTGGAGGAAGAAACTGCTTCAAGCAGTGATCTGACCCGTGACCAGAAATCTGACTCCACCAAAGTAGTTGTAGACACTTTCAGATACAATCTCAGCCAGTTAACAGCAAGAACGACAGGAAGCAGGAGAAGGGCCACCTGCCTGGGGCCAAGGCTTCCAGGACCCCAGATGACTCAGATTGTTTCTAAGGTGGGCAGGAGGAATGCTTCCGTGGAAGCCTAGAGGTGGCTGGTGAATTTCCTGTTCTGCTTGGTACTAAAAGTTCTGCTCTATCCATCATTTTTAAGGCCAGGATGCTGGGAAATGTGACTGTTGGCACTACATATCAAATAGAATATCCTGTCACCGAGATATTCACCTCTGCAGTGTGATTTCACATTGCTGAGAGGCTGAAAGCATCTGCTCAAAATTACTTCCTGATCTCCAGAGGCAAAGCAAACAAAAGCACAAAGGAAATATTGGGACCTCATCAAAATAAAAAGCTTCTGCACAGCGAAGGAAACAATCTACAAAATTAAAAGGCAACCTATGGAATGGGAGAAGATAGTTGCCAAATAACATATCTGATGAAGGATTAGTATCCAAAATATATAAAGAGCTTATCAAACTCAACAGCCAAGGGGTGCCTGGGTGGCTCAGTCAGTTGAGCATCTGACTTTGGCTGAGGTCATGATCTCACGGTTCGTGAGTTGGAGCCCCACATTGGGCTTGCCACAGTCAGCATGAAGCCTGCTTTGGATCCTCTATCCCCTCTCTCTCTTCCCCTCCCCCACTGGTGCTCTCTATCTCAAAATTAATAAACATTTAAAAAAATAAATAAATAAAACTCAACACTCAAAAAAGGAATAATCCTGTTAATGGGCAGAAGACATGAATAGACATGTTTTCCAAAGAAGACACCCAGCTGGCCAACACACACATGAAAAGACGCTCAACATCAGGGAAATACAAATCAAAACCACAGTGAGATATCACCTCACACCTGTCAGAATGGCTAAAATCAACAACAAAAGAAACAACAGGTGTTGGCAAGGATATGGAGAAAGGGGAACTCTCTTGCACTGTTGGTGGGAATTTAAAACACCAAACAAACAAAGGGAAAAAAACAGAGAGGCAAACCAAGAAGTAGACTCTTAACCATAAAGAACAAACTGATGGTTACCAGACGGGAGAGGGGTGGGGGAGATGGGTTTAATAGGTGACTGGGGGCAGGATGGGTGACTCAATCGGTTAAGCATCTGACTCTTGGGATTTTGGCTCAGTTTGTGAGATGGAGCCCCGTGTCAGGCTCTGCACTGACAGTGTGGAGGCTGCTTGGGATTCTCTCTCTCCCTTTCTCTCTGCCCCTCCCCTGCTCACTCTCTCTCTCTCAAAATAAATAAATAAACATTAAAAATAATAGGCGATGGGGATTACGGTGATGAGCATTAGATGCGGTATGGAAGAGTTGAATCACTACATTGTACACCTGAAACTAATATAACACTGTATAACTGGAATTAAATAAACTAACTAGAATTTAAATAAAAACTTAAAAAATTACTTCCTGAAACTCCTCCTGAAGTTCTTTGAACACAGAGGTGCTGTGCCCTGTTTTGCGAGCCCCTAAGTGCTTCCTTATGGGGAGGGGGTGGAGGGAATGTGTCCGACGGCAGGTAAGGGAGGGGCTGAAGAACCAGCAAGTTCATTAGGGCAATGGTTCTATTTATTATTATTTTAAGCAATGGCGTCTCCTTTATTTTTCCAAACGAAAATTTATAGACAACCCTGATACAGAAAAGCAGAGCTAGATTATTGGCATTTCCGTTCCTCTGCTACGCCCCAAAAGTTGGCCCTCCTAAATTTTGAAACTACTGCAAAGTAGCAAGCGTTTTCCTTTAAAGTGTGAACACCCATGCGGCAACTATGTTAAGCCAGCATCTGATCTCTTCATGGTTTAATGCCCCCTAGTTTCATTCATTTCAATCAGATTTCTGTTTTTCCTTACCTGGCTGAAATACATGCACCAGAAATGTTAATTTTAATGAAATAGAGGAAGAATAAAATTAGTTTTGAAGCGTGCCTCAGGAGGGCTTTGGGCCTGGTTTCGGTTAGAAGAGACAAAAGCTAGGGAACTGTGACCATGAGGACTGGCTTACTGCCACCTCACTAGGCACTTGGGATACTTATTGCCTGTGTGACCTTGGACAAGTTACTTGACCTCACTATTGCCTCCTTAATAACATGGCCATAATAATAGTACATATCTTTTAGCCTTCTGACCATCAAACGAACTGATACTTTTTAAGCCTCAGGACACTGTCTGACACACAGTAAACATTTTGTAAGTATGCAAAGTAACCATTCTTGACTCAGGATTCATAGTTGTGAAAGGTGGCTCTGCCTTAAATGGGACACACATTAAATCCATTACACAAAAGTTATCATTTTCCTGACATCAGCACTTTGTTTACTCAGAAATAATGTGATAAAAGTTGGTCTGTTTCTTTACAAACACAATGTCAACAAAACCAATAACCTTTGACATCAAAGATTATTACTACAGGGGCGCCTGTGTTGCCCAGTCAGTTAAGCGTCCGACTCTTGATTTCAGCTCAGGTCATGATCTCACAGTTTGTGGGTTTGAGCTCCACATCAGTCTCTGCATTGACAGCGCGGAGCCTGCTTGAGATTCTTTCTCTCCCTTTCTCGGCCCCTCTATTTCATGCTCTTTCTCTCTCTCTCAAAATAAATAAATAAACCTTCAATTTTTTTTAAAGATTATTACTATAAAGAATATATTGATGGATGAGAAATTTTGAAGGGAAAAAGTATAACAATTTTTTCATCTGCATTATAAAAGCAGAAGTTTCGGGGCGCCTGGGTGGCGCAGTCGGTTAAGCGTCCGACTTCAGCCAGGTCACGATCTCGCGGTCCATGAGTTCGAGCCCCGCGTCAGGCTCTGGGCTGATGGCTCAGAGCCTGGAGCCTGTTTCCGATTCTGTGTCTCCCTCTCTCTCTGCCCCTACCCCGTTCATGCTCTGTCTCTCTCTGTCCCCCCCAAAAAAAATAAATAAACGTTGAAAAAAAAAATAAAAGCAGAAGTTTGTCACCAAGAAGTATCCTAGCGCAAAGAATTATCAAGCATGTGTACTTGCCAATATGAAGCAAAAATGCACTTTGAGTGTTCTGGAAATAGAAAAGGATTTGATAGAAAAGAAACGTCAAAATACTATGCAGGTGATCAAGAAATTTACCCAAGATTTAGAAATACTATGTAAACCAGCATTTTCTGATTACTCTGATTCTCGTCCCTGTAATTTTATAATAGAAATGTGGCAGAGTTTCATGGCTGAAAGAGACCATAAAAGGCATTCAGTCCAACTATTCATCTGGCTCTTGAAGCTATGCTTGCCAAGTAGAATTCAGTCTATCCTTCAAGCCTACCTCTAACTGGAATTAGCTACTCCTTGAGGCAAAGAAACCTTTCTTCAGATACCTCTGAATGATAGAGTTATTTACATTAGTGTGTTTCACTCTGCCCTCATAGGGCCTGACAGAGTAAGTCTAACCCTTTCTCACTGATCCCTTGAAAGATGTGAAGAGGGAAGCACCTGCCTGGCTCAGGGTGCAGCACGTGACTCTTGATCGCGGGGTCGTGAGTTCGAGAGCCACATCAGGCATAGAGATTACTTTAAAAAATGTGAAGACAGCTTCTTACTCCTGAGTCTTCACTTTTCCAAGCTTGACATCACCAGTTCCTTCAACCCTTGCCAGCTGATTTATTTTATATGTCTTTCCCCTCCTGGTTGATAATCTCCATTCGAGGTTTTCCAACAAACTTTTTAAATGCATCAGATGTCCCGACTAGTAAATTCTGCCGCCTATCATTCTAGACCCTCTACTTCTACTAATGAAGCAATGAGCACTTTCAGTGACTGCCCTGTACCCATCTTTTCCTGTGGTGTAGTAGGGTTTGGGGTTTCAAGCGTGATTCATTCTGTCCCGGTTGAAAGTGAAATTCAGTTTATTCGGCAATCCGTTTCTTTCGGATTATAATTTACTGCCATTCACCCCACTCACTCTATCAGTTTCATGCCACCTGAAAATCTGACAAATGGCTCTTCACTAATGTAAAACTCTGTCGTAGAGTCAAGGACAAAGAGATCTGCAGCCTGCTGACATTGACACTACTGATATGCTAAATCACCTTCTAAATGGTAGAAACATTTTACAGCTAGACAGGACTTACGAGTAAATGAAGCAGGCAGGTGGTTTCAAAGGTAGCACCAAGTGTTCCCAACCTACCAAAATGCATGCGCAGTTCATTCTCAATACTTTGGGTTCTAATAGTATCTGAGATTTTCCTTCTATTTAAAACAAGCTAACATCAAGTGGCACTAAATGCGTTGGTCTTACCTGCATGTGAATTTATCAGCAAATTCCGGGATGGCAGATTTTCACAGGGAGTAGAGTGGAGACTGCAGGAAGGCCCAGGATATCTGAGAAGTAAGAGAATTTGAAAGGAGATCGAAGACACCCTCGCAAATTCCACTTACTTCAGTTTATTCAGTGTTTTTGGACCTCAAACTCTTTTCACATCTGATTACCTAAACTTTCATATGAATTTAAAAATAATCTCACCCTGGGCTCCTGATGTCTCAGTCAGTGAAACATGAAACTCTTGATCTTGGGGTTGTTAGTTCAAGCCCCACATTGGGCACAGAGCTCACTAAAAATAAAAATAATCTCACCTTTTTCGATGATATAATACAAAATGTTATAATGGGTTACGAGTCTCAGATGAGGGATAAACAAAGTAATAAAAAAGTGAATCTGGGTTCCATAACCACAGCACTACAGACTTTTTAAGAAACAAAAGTCAAATCCTAAAGAAGAGGTTTTAAATTTAAAATATTTTATTTTAGGTCAGCATACATAGTATTTAATATTGTATTAGGAAACTCATTTCATTGTATATATTCCTGGTGTTTGTTTGTTTGTTTGTTTGTTTTTAGTTTTGTTAAAAAAAATTCAGACGATTCAGGAAATAGGAGTGGTGGTGATGCAAAAGGGGGAAGTCATGGGGTGGGGTGTGGGGGGTTGCTAGGGCAGGTGGCAGTAGTGTCTCCTTCACCCCCATGCCTGCTGCCATCTCCTGAAGAGGGACAGACGGTCACACTCCAAAACTATGGGTGAGTCCTCTACCGTGTCTGTTCAATGTAGGAGGATCTTGGCGTCATTGAGGATCTTGGCGTTGTTTTCATCTGACACAAACGTGATGGCCAAGCCCTTGGTGCCAAACCGGCCTGCTCGGGCCACCTGATGCAGGTAGGTGTCAGAATCCTCAGGCATGTCAGAGTTGAAGGCAACGTTCACCCATTCAATGTCCACGCCTCGGCCAAATAGGTTGGTGGCCACAAGAATTCGTCGTTGAAAATCTTTAAACTGCTGATAACGAGAAAGCCTCTCCTCCTGGGGCATCCCTCGGTGGATGGCAATGGCTGGGAAGTTCTGCTCCACTAGAAGCTGGGCCAGGGCAATGCAACGCTGCACAGACTTCACAAAGATCATCACCTGATTGAACTCAAGGACATCGAGAAGGTCAAAGAGCTTCCGGTTCTCCTTGTTGTCCTTTAGTTTCACATAGTACTGCTGCAACCCATGCAGCGTCAGCTTCGTCTCATCATCCACGAAGATCTCCATTGGGTCTTGCATGAACTTGCGGCAGACTGGACGGATCTCTTTGCTCAAGGTAGCACTGAACATCATGACCTGCTTCTCATGGGGGGTCATGCGAAAAATTTCCTGGACGTCCCGACGCATGTCGAGCTGTTCAAGCATCTTATCACATTCATCCAAGATAAAGTGTTTAATGTGTTTGAGATTGAGGCTCTTATTTCGAGCCAGGGCTAGGATGCGGCCAGGGGTCCCCACGATGCTATGCAAGCAGTTTTCTTCTTCAGCACCTCTTCATCCTTCTTGATAGACCACCAAAAAACACCGCGACCTTGACATTGGGCATGTATTTAGAGAAGCGCTCATACTCCTTACTGATCTGAAGAGCCAACTCCCGAGTGTGACACATCACCAGCACAGACACCTGTCCAGTAACTGGCTCCGGCTGTTGCAGTGTGTGCAGCACAAACACTGCTGTCTTTCCCATGCCTGACTTGGCCTGGCATAGAATGGCCATTCCCAAAATGGCCTGAGGGATGCACTCATGCTGGACTTCTGATGGATGCTCAAAGCCACAGTCAACAATGGCCCAGAGCAACTCTGGCTTCAGCAGGAAGTCACGAAAGCCAGAGCTGTGGATGGAGACGTAGGAGCCCTTGACATCCTTCTTGGCAGGGGCCTCAGCCCCGTCTCCCCCTGCTGCTGTCTCCACCTTATCTTCATAGTCCAAGAGCTCATTGTCCACATGGTTCTCTGCCATTCCTGGGCCGGCAGGGGGAGAAGGGGAGGAGTCTCCGGAAGGGTTCACGCAGAGTAAGTGAAAACAAGGGAGGAGAGTGGGGGCTTGAACAACAGTTTTAAAAAACAAACAAAAAATCTAGTTTCTGATAGAAGAGCTGAGCAAGGCGAGCGCATATGGCCTATATTCCTTAGTAAGAGTCATCATATGTAAAGATATCCAGTCTTTACCTACTTAACAAATAGGAATTACCTAATTATCTAACAATTAAATTAATTAAATGCTTATTAGATAATTAGATCATTATTAGATCACTTTAATTTTATAAGGAATATTTACTTACCAACAAATACATTTTAAAGGGCATATTATATTTACTTTGGAGAAAAATTTAACTGTTAGGGCACCAAAAATTGATAAATGCTCTCATAAACTGGTGTTTTGAATTTTTGCATTTTCCACTTAAGAGCGAATCAACTGCTCTCTTTTCTTTTGAGTTTTGTTTACTAATGATGAGGTAAGAGGGGTTGCAAGCACCTTCCTGCAAATGACACATGTGGGAGTAGTCATGTCCAATTATCGAAAAATCTTGGTGGCAATAATCCTTGCAACAGTTTTGTATTTAAGTTTGATTTTTTTTTTTAAAGAAATCAATACATGTGGATGCACTGTTTAAGAATTTTTTTTAATTTTTTTTAACGTTTTATTTATTTTTGAGACAGAGAGAGACAGAGCATGAACGGGGGAGGGGCAGAGAGAGAGGGAGACACAGAATCCGAAACAGGCTCCAGGCTCTGAGCTGTCAGCCCAGAGCCCGACGCGGGGCTCGAACTCACGGACCGCGAGATCGTGACCTGAGCCGAAGTCGGATGCCCAACCCACTGAGCCACCCAGGCGCCTCTAAGAATTTGATTATTGAGTGTTTCTGTTGGATCTGGAGAGGACCAATCTGAGACTTGGAGAATTACTGTCATGCTTATGCTCCTCATTGATAATCTTGTATTTTACCATTAGTGTTTCTTTTGTTTTGTGAGTTATTAACTAACAATCCAATATGAGTATAACAATATATGAATAACAGAGTGATGTAACGCTATGTATTGACTAAAAACTTCATAGTGAGTAGCAGGTCCCACTTGAGTGATAAAACAAGTAGACAGAGTAATGAACAAATGCATTTCAACACCATTAACCAAAATCCTGTAAACTTTTTAGGAAATAGAAGCAAAAGTAGATCCCGTCACTGCCCTTAACAACCTGATCTCTTCTCTTGTATTACTGGTTGGGAAACCTTTCATAATTGTTCACGTGACTGAGAGGTTCAAAGAACAGCAAAACCTTCTGAATATCTTGACACAAGTATGGCCAAGAAAAAAACAATGCCTTTGTCGACTCTCATTCAGTAAACCTAGTGCGTCCAAAGTCAGTAAAAGATCACTAACATTGTACACCACCGAGCAGAGGTACTAAACCTACTCTGCAGGTTATGAGACTTGAACTAAGTCTCAGTTAAATTAAAAGACATCTCAAAACAGTCTAGGCATCTGGTGAGTGAAAGACGTAAATGTTCCTTAGGTCAGAGCTTCTCGAACTGTACTGTACCGTTACATCATGCAGGGGAGTTACTGAAATGCAGGTTCTGATTCAGCATTTGGGAAGGGGGCAGGGGAGGTTTCTGGATTTATAACAAGTTTTTAGGTGATGCTCCTGCTGGTTCAGCCATAAGGGACTCTGAGGCCCTCTCCAGAACTGGCAGGGGAATGCTAAATAACAGCATTAACCTTATTCAATGAGATAAAGTATATAGAAAAAAAACACGAAGCCCCAAACACAAGCTACTTGTTATGTTAGTACAATCTATCTGTTTCGTAGTTTATTTTGGTCCCTGGATTCTATATCTACCTGGTAGGCATGAAACACCATCACCTTCAGCAACAACCAAGACTCATGCTGACCCCAAATCCATCTATCTCCTATCAAAAAACACACCCACACACTGAAACATTATTTGAGTTTTATGAAGCTGTGGAAGCTGTGGTTATATAGAAACAAAAGTCAGTAAAGAAAGATAGGTACACAGAGGCGCCTGGACGTCTCAGTTGGCTGAGCATCTGAGTCTTGATTTCCACTCAGGTCATGATCTCACGGTCCTGGGATCAAGTTCCGTGGCGAGCTTCGTACTCAGTGCCGAACCTGTTTAAAATTCTCTCTCTCTCTTTCTCTCAGACCCTCCCTCAAGCGTGCTCTCTCTTTCTCAAAATAAATTAACATAAAAAAAAAGAAGGTGGGGGGATGGCACCTGCGTAGCTCAGTTGGTTATGCATCTGACCTCCACTCAGGTCATGATCTCATGGCTTGTGAGATCAAGCCTTGAGTCAGGCTCTTTGTTGACAGCTCAGAACCTGGCGCTTGCTTAGGATTCTGTGTCTCCCTCACTCTCTGCCCCTCCCCCACTCACACTCTTTCTCTTTCTCTCTCAAAAATAAAAAAAAAAAACTTAGAAAAAATTAAAAAAAAAATAAAAATAAAGGTATACAAATGGTGGGCGATGAGGAAAGGCTGGCAGAAAAGGATCAGAGAACATTCGCTAGCTCGAAAAAAATCCTGTATACTGACTCTTACTTGCTTTTGGGTCAGACTGGGATACTCTGTTAGGGAAATGTTCATATATTTTGTACATTTGTAAATGAAAAAGCCACATATTTGCATGAAAAGATGATATAAATAAATGAATGCAATAATCTGTAAACTGTCTCTTAACGTTGGGGTGGGAATGGGGGTTGGTTAGGGTGGATAGTAGCTACAAACCATTGATTGAACACCTGCTACACAACATCTACTTTATATGGATCATATTTAATTTCCACTCAACCTCAAAAAACAAGTACAGTATTAAAGTACCCATTTTACAGTTGAAGAATCTGAGACTCTGAGAGGTTATAGAACTTCCTCACTCGTACGCCGACAGACCAGACTTCCAAATTTTCAAATCCATTTGTATCAGGAAAGTTTACAATGCCAGTCCCATACATTTAAAACTACACATAGATTTCTGTTTTGATGTTGATATTCTGACTACCTAGAAAAACCGTAACCACCAGCAAGTGAGGAGTGGCTAGGAAAGGCCACATTAATGACAAATGCTTTTCAAATTAACTAGAAGACATATATATATTATATATATACATATATATACATATATACATATATATACATATATATAATATATATATACGTATATATACATATATATACGTATATATATATAATATATATATATCTCTTCTGCCCCCCCTTCTAGAAATGGAATTGGGGGGTCAACAACTCACAATCTCTACGGATGGAGCCCTAGCACCAGTGTGACTTTGAGGCACAAAGACGGTGAAAACTGACCTAGATCTTACCTAGATCACCCCTAAAAATGAATCTGTCATGCTGAGCCTGCTGTCACATAACTTACTTGATTTGGAAGTTCACTTTCTTTCCTTTTTCAAAGTTACTTTGAATCTATAAGCGCTTGTTGAAAGATTCACATGGCATTGTCTTCCACCAACCAGTGGCTGATATATTGAAGAACAAAGTTGGTGAACAGATCAAATCTGTATCCACCTGTCTGTGCTCCCAGTGGAAGCATTGTGTGTCTGTGAGTCACAAGACCTGGCTGGCCGCTTCTGGCATGTGCACGGGATCTGAAATCTGCAGCCAGTAAGGAGGCTACAAATGAAGGATTGTTTTTGTTTGTTATTGCTACTTTGTTGTTGTTGTTTGTTGAGTTTTGGTGTTGTTTTTTTAATGATCTTGGATGGTACTTTCACTTGACGTGTTATTTCCTAACCTCTGTAAGAAAGTTTATGTGCACTTTCAGGGATTTCTAATGGCTTCTTGTTGGGAGCCACAATGCTATTGATACCACTCCCATTTCATTCAACTTCTTAGAGCTCAGTGATTGGAAATGATAATGGGGGCTTGAGCAGGAAACCATCGCCCTAGGGAAACAAACGGAACTACAAAGTACTTTGTCAAAGTCTTCTCGATAGCCTGAAACTAAGTATAACTTGCTCACCATGAAATTTAATATGGAAATTATTCAGTGACTCTAGCTCTTAGAAGAGCAGAGATCAGAAAGAACTTTCTCCACCCAGAGTTGTGTTAGTAAAACTTGGTTAGGGGAGGGGCGCCTGGGTGGCGCAGTCGGTTAAGCGTCGGACTTCAGCCAGGTCACGATCTCGCGGTCCGTGAGCCCGAGCCCTGCGTCGGGCTCTGGGCTGATGGCTCAGAGCCTGGAGCCTGCTTCCGATTCTGTGTCTCCCTCTCTCTCTGCCCCTCCCCCGTTCATGCTCTGTCTCTCTCTCTCTGTCTCAAAAATAAATAAACGTTAAAAAAAATTTGTTTTTAACTTGGCTAGAGGATTAAATTCACCTTGTTATGTCAACACTGGGCATGAAAGAAAGAAAAATCATAGCTGATTGCCAACTGGCCAACGTTTTAATTCTTACTAGCTACACTCAAAAAACAGGACCTTCTGTGGCACCTGAGTGGCTTAGTTGGTTAAGCGTCTGACTCTTGGTTTCAGCCTCAGGTCATAATCTCATGGTTTGTGAGATTGAGCCCTGTGTTGGGCTCTGTGGTGGCAGTGCGGGGCCTGCTAGGGGTTCTCTGTCTCCCTCTCTCTCTGACCCTTCCCCGCCCCCCCCCAAATAAATAAATAAACTTTGAGACAAACAAACAAACAAAAATAGGATATTCTTTTTAATCAGTCTTGTCTTCAAATATCTGTGCAGAAGGAGAACCGGATACACAAAATTAAGAAAAGAAAGCTGAGCTAAGGGCAGTGAAGCATGGATGTTGCTAAATGAAACTTAAATGGATTTTTCTTTTCATTCTTTGATCAAGTAGTCAATAGTTTTTTTAAGGAAATTTTTTGTTTGTTTCTGGCATGAAGAAAGAGGACATAAGGTATATTAAAATACAAAATCAACCAGTGCATCAGTGACTATTTTTGGCTAACTTCAAAGGTTGATATTCTGAATAGTTAGGATTTTCAATCACAAATGCAGAAAATCTAGACTGCAGTTTCTAGAATATTCACATCCAGTTTCTAGACTATAGTTTCTAGAAAAATATGAAGGGCCAAGTAGATTGACACTAATAACATGACACTTTCCCCAAATCAAGTTCCTGACTATGGTGAGGGGTTGGACATACATCTAGGTGTAATGCCAATTGTACTTTAAGATAGCAAGCAACTTAAACCCCAAACAATTCAAATTTTGAAATCATTAAAATAAGAACAACAACAGAAAAGAGCTAACCGTGAGAATACAACGACGCCACCTAATTTATTAAAAGACAAACAAAAGTTCTCAGATTTTTTTCTAGCACAGAATTGTACAGGCCTCTCAACGCCTGTTGTGCTTAAATACTTAATAGTGTGGCCCTACAGCAAACCGGGAAGCCTTTGGAAGACAGGGGTATGATACGCTGTCCTTGCCAACTGTAAAAACCCAGAATGGTTTTATTGATTTGAGCCACAGCATACAGAAGGGTGACAAGAAAGTGATGTCACCATGTGAAAGAAGACAGTGTAGCAATTTAGAAGAACTGTAACCCTTATCGCCCATCCCACTCCTGGGAGAAAAAGATAACATCTCTGGGTTCCTTGCATAATGGTATTCAAAAATGCATGTCATTGCGTGATATCTGTCCAACGCTGTCTCTAACAGTGATGTTCAACTAATAACATCCCATGTGCAACCCACCAACTTCATTGTACAGCCTATCTTTTCCTTTTATATATGTTGACTTGAAATTTTGGAAATTTGATATTAAACTGACCTGAGAGGTAATCTTTTTACAGAAAGTTATTTATCAACTTGCAGTGCACAAACACATCACAAAATTGTATCAGAAGTCATTCATTCAGGTAAAGGGAATTAAAAAAAAAACTAAACAAATACATTATTCATTCAAATATTTGTCTGATGTATATTTGTTTGTCATGCACTATATGCCACAATTCTAAGCTCTAAGGAGATTTTCCTGCTCTCATTATACTTACGTACAACATGTGTTTTTAAAAGATCAGATTAAAATTTTTTTAATTTAATTTTTGTTTTTGAGAGAGAGTGAGAGAGAGAGAGAGAGACACAGCGTGAGCAGGGAAGGGTCAGAGAGAGAGGGAGACACAGAATCCGAAGCAGGCTCCAGGCTCCGAGCTGTCAGCACAGAGCCTGATGCGGGACTTGAACTCACAAACTGTGAAATCATGACCTGAGCTGAAGTCAGACGTTTAACCAACTGAGCCACCCAGACGTCCCTAATTTTTAAAAATTATTTATTTATTTTGAGAGAGAGAGAGCGTGCGCGAGTGAGGGAGGGGCAGAGAGAGAATCCCAAGCAGGCCCCATGCTGTCAGTGCAGAGCTCAATGTGGTGCTCAAACTCACAAACCGTAAGATCATGACCTGAGCTGAAATCAAGAGTTGGATGCAAAACTGACTCAACCACCGAGGTGCCCCTGATAAAATTTAAATTTGATGATAATTCCTATTCATAATTTAGCTTGCCAAGATTTAAAAGAGAGAGTTCATTTGCAAAATCGTGGCCTAGAATGTATAGAATGAGAATATCTCAGTGTGACACTTTCTACATTCTGGAACAAAAGTGTTAACGTAAATGAGATAGAATGGTTTGAAGCTGTCAAGAAGTTCAAAGCAGCCAAATATGGTAAAATTCCCACTTCCTCAAATAGTTAATATGATTCTTCTGTGTATGGGATCACCATGGTCTACATTCTCATAAAACGTGCTCCTTAACCACTTAAAAAACATGGAAGCCACTTTGAAAATGTAATTATGCTTTTCAGAGCATGGGAAAGAGCATAAACATAGGAATTCAGGCACTCAAAACTAGGCAGAGGTGCAAGTGGGCTACTCCCAGGTGGAAGAATATTTGGAGCAGCACAGGAATCTTGAGACCCATGAGCAGGAAGGTAATAAAAGAAAGAGAGGGACTAAATGTTGGGAAGACACAGTCCCCACTAAAGACACTAACTATAAGGCCGGAGGGAAGGGCATAAGAGTTGACTTGCAGACCCAAGAAGCTGGTTTTCAGATGATTTTTCTTCTTTTCCGATATTTCCAATTCTTTTGCATTCCCGAATTGACCACAAAAGAGTGAATAGCGTCTTCATCCTGTTCATGAAACCCTTTACCTGTACTCTTCTTAATGTTCCTTCCATTTAGGTATGTAACCTCAATCTTTAACCTGGCTGCAGTAAGGATAGATTAAGTAACTTGAAACAAGAAGTTTCTTGCTGTGTCCTGATACATTAGACAGGTCACTTAAATTTGAGGACGACTCAGGCCCTCTCTGTAAAAGGAAGGGGTAGGTAACTCATCAAATACGACAGAGACTGTAACAGAAAACTTGGTTTCAGCTTGCTTAAACAATGGAGAAGAGTTCTTACCTCACGTAATTGGAAGTTCAGAGATTAACAGAAAACTTGGTTTCAGCTTGCTGAAACAACGGAGAAGAGGCCTTACCTCACGTAATTGGAAGTTCAGAGATTGAGCAGGCTTTGAGGTTGGCTGAATTGAGTAACTCCCATTTTCACAATTTGCCTGGCTATGTGCAACACTGAGTATTGGCTCATTCTCAGGGTGGCATCCCTCTTGATGGCAAACTTGGCTGCAGAACTCACCAGCTTCACATCTCCACCTCACCACACGCAGGAGAGTGTCACTTCTAGTGGTCTCCTTACAAAGAGGAGTATTCTTTCCCTAACGGTTTCCAAAAACTTCCCTCCTTGTTGTCTCAAGTAGGGTCCCACTCCAAAGCCTAATTCATCGTACTAGTTTTCGAGGGCCACCATAACAAAATCCACAGACTGGGTGGCTTAAATAACAGAAATGTATTTTCGAACAGTTCTGCAGGTAAGATTTCTGAGATCAAGGGGCCAGCAGTGTTGGTTTCTCCTAAGGCCTCTCCTCTTGGCTTGTAGATAGCTCTTTTCTTCCCGTATCTTCAACTTGTCTTTCCTCTGGACATGTCTGTGTTCAAATTTTCTCTTATAAAGATACCAGTCATATTGGATTAGGGCCCACATTAACGACCTGCTTTTAACTTAATTACATCTTTAAAAGACCTATCTCCAAATACAGTTACATTCTGGGGCGCCTGGGTGGCGCAGTCAGTTAAGCGTCCGACTTCAGCCAGGTCACGATCTCGCGGTCCGTGAGTTCGAGCCCCGCGTCGGGCTCTGGGCTGATGGCTCGGAGCCTGGAGCCTGTTTCCGATTCTGTGTCTCCCTCTCTCTCTGCCCCTCCCCCGTTCATGCTCTGTCTCTCTCTGTCCCAAAAATAAATAAACGTTGAAAAAAAAAAAATTAAAAAAAATAATAAATAAAGATACCAGTCATATTGGATTAGGGCCCACATTAACGACCTGCTTTTAACTTAATTACATCTTTAAAAGACCTATCTCCAAATACAGTTACATTCTGAAGTACCAAGGATTAGTACTTCAACATGTAAATCTGGTGGGGCTGGGGCAGGGTGGGGTGGGGGGTGGGACACAATTCAACCCATAACACTCATCCTAATAGCAGGGACTTAGCTGGAGAGATTGGCTTAGACTGAGATTCTGAACCAATGAGATCATCCCCACTGCTAGTCAACCCATTGCCAAAACACACTGGTGGCATCAGGGAGAGTGGAAGACCCAGGTGAAAACTGGGCTGACAGAAGGAACCAGCAACCAGCAATATTCATTATAGGACAGTTAGGCTAAGTAATTGCTAAGATTTCTCCTTACGCTAAAACTCAGTGATTCAAAATCCCAAGTGTTTTTCCTCATAGTGCACTAAAAGTTATAAAGCAATAGCAATACAAATGCACTAAAAAGTTAATTCAATGCAAAGCAATTGATGACAGCGGACCAGAAATAGGGGATCAAAAAGTTATATTGCCAGAGAAGCCATCGGGGCAGGATGGCATTCTCTTACAGAGGTGACTCTATTTTCTAGAGATAGTGGCAATGGAAAAGAAGACCATGAGCTCCGGTCAACGGTGGATGAAGGAAATAAGAAATTGCTCAGCTGTGTGTGGGGATGGGAAAAGGCAGCTCACCATTGTCCACATTTCATCATATTGAGTATGGCAAGAGTTCTGCAGATGTCACAGGGTGCTGAGAAAGACAGTTGGCAAAAGACCTCTTCAGTTTTTGACTTGATCTTTGATTATGTCAGGTTAAGCCAGCAGAAATAGATGCTTAATAAGTTAAAAATGATTAAAATATTGGCAATTTCATGGTTCAACCTAACAAAGGCCTTTCCCGAAAGGCCTTAAAGATATGTGCTCTAAAGCATAGCAGCACATATAAAGGATTTATGAAAGAAATTTTAGAACATAAATTCACTTTCAGCCTAATGGCCTCCATCGAGACTTCATTTATGATACAATATAAAATGGTGTTAACAATCTTGACTTATAGAGAGAAAGCTTAATTATATTCACATGGTCTGTTTTCTATGTCTGGGGAATAGATATGTCTGAAAGCATTCAAACGAACTAAGAAAAATTGTGGCATTTTTTAGTCTTGGTTATCTTAGATATCTTTTCATATTTACACTAAGTAATTGAATCCCCAGCTATAGATGGGGAAAAACTATTTTCTGAGTTTTATAAACATAATAGAAAATGATTTCGCTCCTGGGGCGCCTGAGTGGCTCAGTCGGTTAGGCATCCGAGTTCGACTCAGGTCATGGTCTCGCGGTCTGTGAGTTCAAGCCCCACATCAGGCTCTGCTGACTGCTCAGAGCCTGGAGCCTGCTTCAGATTCTGTGTCTCCCCCTCTCTCTCTCTGCCCCTCCCCCACTCATGCTCTCTCTGTCTCTCAAAAATAAACATTGAAAAAAAAATTTTTTTTAATGATTTTACTCCCTAACCTTACCATTCAGCTTCCCTCTCTTCTAACTTTATTGGCACCGAAATCCCCAAAATTTATCCAATGGACCATTTTCTTTGTTTGGGTCCCAGATTAGACTTTGTTTGTAAATATTTTAAGGTACATATTAAATATCCCAGATAGACTTTAATGGAAAAGAAAAATTGGTCCCAGACTAAATGAATCCCAAAAACTTTTGGTATAGATGTTAGTCTCATTTTCTTTCCCCCCAGTGTGGGCAGAGATTTAAATACTCTTCTTTATCCCATTAAAATTGTTTCACTTTCACAGAAATTTTCTGTTGAAGAAGTTTGTCTTTATCACTCACTATCCCTTCCTTTGTTTTTATTTTTTTTTTTTTTAATGTTTATTTTGGAGAGAGAGAGAGCTAGTGTACTTGTGCACATGTGAGTGGGGGAGGAGCAGAGAAATAGGGAGAGAGAAAGAATCCCAAGCAGGCTCTGAGCTATCAGTGCAGAGCCCCGTGGGGGGTTCAAACTCATGAACTGGGAGATCATGACCTGAGCGGAAGTTGGACACAACCCACTGGGCCGTCTAGGTGCCCCTCAATATGCCTCCCTTTAAAAGTATGTTTGAGGGGCGCCTGGGTGGCGCAGTCGGTTAAGCGTCCGACTTCAGCCAGGTCATGATCTCGCGGTCCGTGAGTTTGAGCCCCGCGTCAGGCTCTGGGCTGATGGCTCAGAGCCTGGAGCCTGTTTCCGATTCTGTGTCTCCCTCTCTCTCTGCCCCTCCCCCGTTCATGCTCTGTCTCTCTCTGTCCCAAAAATAAATAAACGTTGAAAAAAACATTAAAAAAAATAATAATAAAAGTATGTTTGAGGGGACCCTGGGTGACTCAGTCGGTTGGGCGTCCGGCTTCGGCTCAGGTCACGATCTCGCGGTCCGTGAGTTCGAGCCCTGTGTCGGGCTCTGGGCTGACAGCTCAGAGCCTGGAGCCTGTTTCAGATTCTGTGTCTACCTCTCTCTCTGCCCCTCCCCTGTTCATGCTCTGTCTCTCTATGTCTCAAAAATAAATAAACGTTAAAAAAAATAAAAAATAAATAAATAAAAGTATGTTTGATATATGTACGATTTACATTGATAAGGGAAATTGGAAGGCTTCCAAGAATATTTCCCATACATGTCTGATAAGGAGAAACATCACATATGGCTCCTATATAGGGAAGTTATGCAAGAACCTCAATAAAAGACTTGAAATTTAGATCAGTTTGTTTGTTTAACATGTTGTCAAAGAAATTAAGTTCATTTGCACAGAATCTGATAAACTTAAATTTCTTAGATTTTTATAGTAGGAATATTACTTGCTAATCAAAATTTGGAAACAGTGCTGCCGGTACACCAATGCAATGTTTAATTAAAACAAATAACTCTGTTTGGGAAATTAAAGGAATGTCATCTTTTTTCTTTTAATTTTTCTTAAGGTGATCTCCAAAAAATATATTTCTGTTATTCAGTTTGTTGAAGTGTAATTACTCATGTAGCTATGATTGGGAGAAGAAAAGTGCAAAATTTATTTTTTTCCCCTTCACATAGACACAAGTGTTGCCCTGCATTCCAGATCACCGTGGGAGGTGTTTATTTTACAATCATCAAATAAGAGTAAAGAGAATGCCCTGAAGTTATTTTAGTGTCCCTCCCCCATCGTTCCCCCATACCTTTTTGAATGATTATTAAAACCAAGGATGGAAGTGGTTTTGGTAAAGTAAGATTCTGGTCTTAGATAAATTAGTTGAAATTTGGGGCATCTGAGTGGCTCAATCAGTTGAGCATCTGACTTCGGCTCAGCTCATGAACTCACAGTTCGTGGGTTCAAGCCCCATGTCACGCTCTGTGCTGACAGCTCAGAGCCTGGAGCCTGCTTCGGATTCTGTGCCTCCTGCTCTCTCTCTGCCCCTCCCCCACTCACACTCTGTCTCTCTCTCAAAAATAAACACTAAAAAGAAATTAGTTGAAATTCAACAGAGATAAGTGTAAGCATTTACATTTAGTTTCAAGTATGAAATGGACATGTGACCTGGAGGTGGCTTGCTCTAAAAAGATCTGAAGATTTTACTTAATCACAGGTTTAAAATTTGCCAAAGTATGACATAGCTAGGTTGTACTGCAAAAATGGAAATATAGTTTCAAGATCACACCAAGAATTATTCCCACTGTTCTGTGATCTGATCAGCTCACATTTGGGGCATCTTAGTCAAATTTTTAAGGGTAATACTGATAAGGGGTGCCTGGGTGGCTCAGCCAGTTGAGAGTCTGGCTTCGGCTCAAGTCACGATCTCACAGTCCATGAGTTTGAGCCCCACATCAGGTTCACTGCTGTCAGCACAGAGTCTGCTTCAGATCCTCTGTCCCCCTCTCTCTGTCCTTCCCCCACTTGGGGAAAGAATAATACTGATAAAATGGAGTTGGGTAAACAGACCAGAAAACAAAGTTGTGGGGGGAACAATGTGTGAAATTAGAGATGCTGAGTCTGAAGGGGAGAGTAAGGGGGAGAAAATCACTAATATTGAGTTGGCATCTCTTTTGTGTCAGGAATTGTATTCAGTGCCTTCTAGAACCTTACTTAATTCTCAAAACAATCCTAATCTATAGGAATTATTATCTCCGTATCACTAGTGGCTGTGTGTGATTAGGCCACAGGTCAAAAGATTCTTCATTGGTCAGTTATCGTTGTGACTCCGACTCCCTTATCTGATATAGAACCTCCTCTTCTCCTCCCACACCTTAGGTCACCATCACCTGGTTGAGGTTCTACAGAGAATTATGTGTCAGGAGTTGCTTCATTTGCTTCTTGGCTCGACACTATTTGGGGCACCTGTAATATAAGAGCCACTGTGCCATGAATTCTGATCAAAGTGAGCTTATGGCTTCTTAGAGGACATAAGTTTCTAAGTAACTATAATACAAGAAGGAAAGCCAAAGTACCATGAGAAGTGCAGTTAACATTAAGCTCCAGGAGAAGAAATGTTGCTATTAAAAAAAAAAAAAATGTTGCATTTGGACTATGAAAGACAAGGGAATTTGGATGTGCTGAGAAGTGACAGGGAGGGCCACCCAGGCAGAAAGAACAGCACACACATGGGAAAATGAAATGCATGTCTAGGAAACACCAAAGAGTTAAGTGTGGCTCTAGTAGAGAGTATGAGAAGATTAATGAGGACTAAGCTGGAGAAGTAGACTGACCTAGATGAGAGTTAGAAATGCCAGGCTAATGAGTTCTGTGATGTTCTGTGGGCAATGGGGAGCCACAATCGATTTTGTCTTTAAGTAGGGCAATGACATTGGCCCCAAGTGATTATTTGTGTGAACAACTTACTGCAGAGCAGAAAAAAAAGGTGGGAGGAGGTTAGAAGGCTTTTGCATTTCCAAGTGGGAGCTAATGAAGGCCTGAGTTAAAGTACTGGCCAGCCTCCTATCCCTTTTCAAGGCCCCCTGACCATCCCACATGCTACCCAACCTCAGGCCTATCAAATGGCGTCTTGATCTACCTCTCTGGCTTTTTCTCAATTTCCTTCGCTTTCATCTCCTTCCACTGACAGATTCTTGGCTCCCTGGCTTCTACCTTCAACTCTGAGACCCACGCATTTGACCTTCATCCTTACTCTTCTAGCATTTGGACACTAGTTTTTTTCCTGTGTACTCTGATTGGATTCACTTTTCCATCCTTGGATTATTCCATTCTCTCAGGCAGGCACCTGACGCCTCAGGCCTGCCTTTAGCCTTGTAGAGCACCTCTCACAGGTATTAGGATTTGCCATTGCAAACAGAAACAACCCTCACTAGGGTCGACACAGAAAAGTAATTTAAATTTATTGTTCTAATTTTCTTTTCAGATTGTATTTATTAATTTATTTCTATTTTTTTTCACGTTTCTTTATTTATTGTGAGAAAGAGAGAACACAAGCAGGGGAGGGGCAGAGAGAGGGGGAGAGAGAGAGAATACCAAGCAGGCTCTGCACTGTCAGCATGGAGCCCAATGCTGGGCTTGAACCCACGAACCACGTGATCGTGATCTGAGCCGAAACCAAAAACCAGATGCTTTACTGACTAAGCCACCCAGGCACCCCTTAAGATTTTATTTTTAAGTAATCTCTACACCCAACTCACAACACCAAGATCAAGAGTGGCATACTCCACTGACTGAGCCAGCCAGGTGCCCCCAAAATAATTTAAATTTAATAAAGCATGTTTAGGGCACCTGGGTGGCTCAGTTGGTTAAGTGTCAGACTTCGACTCAGGTCATGATCTCATGGTTTGTGAGTTCGAGCCCCACGTCAGGCTCTGTGCCGACAGCTAAAAGCCGGGAACCTGTTTCAGATTCTGTGTCTCCCCCTCTCTATCTGCCCCTTCTTGCTCTCTCTGTCTCTCAAAAATAAATAAACATTAAAAAAATTAAAAAAAAAACAAAACAACATACTTGGTACAACTGTAGACTCTCCAAGGGGACTGGAGAGTCAGGCCCAGAGGCTCCGCAGCTAGGATCCACTCCCACGGCATGTTGTGAGGCTGCTGAGGGGAGAGGGCGCTATTGCTGCTGGGCAGGGACCCAACACAGGAACTTTCCCCAAGCAGGTTCTGGAAGAGCAAGGCCTCTGCTATCATTCCTGTGAAATGGCAGATTAGAAAAGATGCCTGCTGCCTGCATTTCTTTGCTTCTGGGGTGAAATGTTTCCAAGTGTATCGGGTTGGTGAAGCCTAAATGCATGCAGAGATGGTATGAATATGGAGCTGATGAAGCTGGCTCTTTAGGACTCCTTACCAGCACAGGGCGACCCAAGTCCCTGGGAAAGTTCTAGAAATGACAATTTGCAAAAGAAAGATACCATAAATGCAACTCTGCCTTTCCCACCACACTTACGAAATGTACACAACATTATCAACCATGAGTTGTGAAGCTTTGAAGAAACTTTCTAAACTATCAATAAAACAATTTTTTTTGACCAACCTTGCTAAAGGAAAGACTAAAGTGTCTTTGTATTCTTTATTTTTAAAGATTTTATTTTTAAGTAATCTCTACACCCAACATGGGGCTTGAACTTGCAACCCTGAGATCAAGTGTAACATGCTTTACCAACCGAGCCAGGCAGGCGCCCCCTCCTTCTCTTCTTTTGCAGAAAAAATATTACAAAATCATTGTCACGTGAAGAGGCAATCAAAGAGTATACAGGCAAAATAATAAAGAAAAAAATATTGAAGAGGTCCACTAGACAATTAATTTAAAAATGAGATTATTTTTCTGGATTTGTGATGATTCTGGTACTGGTCACCTTTTTGAAATTTGTAATTTGTTTTGATTTGCTTTTCTAATTTGAAATAAGCTCTTAATTTTTAAACCAAATTTTAAATTCATGATTTTGTTGCTTTTTCTTAAAGGAGGTCTCCTAAATTGTATTAGCTTCAAGCCCCACAAAACCAGGATCTGGGCCTGGCTGCATTCCTGACTCCTAACTAAACAGGCCGAGAGAGCTACGGAAAATTCTCCAAACATAGGAAGGGTGTTTAAACATGCTGGGTGGCCCCAAACACAATAAATGTCTATTCCATTGGACATATACGCTTGAGCGTATATCTGGCATGTGGAAACGACACCTCTCTTGAGGAAATACACTTGGTTAGGTTTTGGAAAAGGAACAGAGAGGCAGGAACACATAATAGAAATACCACATAGATATGGTGAGAAATTGGATTGTGCACAAAAAAGATATAACCCTGATGATTAGCTTAGATGATGATCAGGTTGGTGATGTTAATAAGCCGGATAAGGATCTCAGAGCTGATACAGGTTCAGGGAGGAATTGGGAAGACAGTTTGCTTTTGAATGTCTGGGGATTCACATTGTGTAAGCCACGTCAAGGACTAAAGTTGTCAGATTACTAGTATTTAATTTGCCATCTCATAGCGCTGATGAAAGGTGCTAAAAATATCACTTATAAAATGTGACTTAGCAGCCAAAGGAGGAAAATGAAGTAACCTTAATTTAAAAAATATATTAACAAATGTAACTGAAAGGCAAATGTAACCAAGACATATTAGAAGCAATGCTACGCTCCCTATTAAATACCAGAGTTCCTGCTTTGATTTTAACCAAATTTTAACCTTTTTACTCTGAAAAATAGCAAAATTAGGACGGATTATCAAAACAGAAGATGGTTGGCTTACAGAAACAGTTACAGTAACAGTAGCTATTTATAGAGGGCTTACTACACTCTAAGTATTATACTAAATAATTTGTGATTATTGCTTAAATAATTTGCATTATTGCTTAAAACAACCCAATACGATCATGTCACTATTCTCATTTTACATTGGTATAAACTGAGTCTTAGAGTAGTTACTTTGCCTGTCAATTGCAAACAGCGGTCTGGACTCTAAAACCTATACCAGGGCATGTAATCAGAGCATTATATTGCTTGTCAGCGCTCAGCTATCCTCTCTGTTATTTTTCTGGAGCACACCTATGTGGAGAGAGCATTATGCAAATATCTATGCTTTGTTCCACCCCAACCATGGCAAGATTGATTTATCTTTGATAGTCTCACACCCTTACTAAGAACTATGGCCTACTCAGAGTTGCCTAGAAATAAACGACCAAGAATATTGGATTCCATGAACGACTGCCTTTGCTGACGCTGGTTCAGGGAAGCAGCACGACTTACTGTGAGTTTGTTTGAAAAACAGGAAGAGAGGGGAGCCTGGCTGGCTCCTTTGGTAGCTCAGGTCGTGATCTCCCTGTTCGTGAGATTGAGGCCCGTATGGAGCCTGACACCATGGAAACTGCTTGAGATTCTCTCTCTCTCTCCCCACCCCCCCATCCTGCTCACACGTACATGCATGCTCTAAACAAACAAACAAACAAACAAACAGGAAGAGAGAAATTATTTGCACATCATGGATTACATTGTTTTTCCTTTTTTTAAAAATATAATTTATTGTCAAATTGGCTAACATACAGTATGTAAAGTGTGCTCTTGGTTTTGGAGGTAGATTCCCGTGGTTCATCGCTTACATACAACACCCAGTGTTCATCCCAACAAGTGCCCTCCTCAATGCCTGTCACCCACTTTCCCCTCTCCCCCAACCCCCATCAACCCTCAGTTTGTTCTCTGTATTTAAGAGTCTCTTATGGTTTGCCTCCATCCCTCTCTGTAACTATTTATCCCCCTTTCCTTCCCCCATGGTCTTCTGTTAAGTTTCTCAAGATCCACGTATGAGTGAAAACATGTGATATCTGTCTTTCTCTGACTGACCGATTTCACTTAGCATAATGCCCTCCAGTTCCATCCACATTGCTACAAATGGTAGGATTTGATTCTTTCTCATTGCCAAGTAGTATTCCACTGAATATATAAACCACAACTTCTTTATCCATTCATCAGTTGATGGACATTTAGGCTCTTTCCATAATTTGGCTATTGTTGAAGGCACTGCTATAAACATTGGGGTACAAATGTCCCTGTGCATCAGCACTCCTGTATCCCTTGGGTCAATTCCTAGCAGTGCTATTGCTGGGTCATAGGGTAGATCTATTTTTAATTTTGCATTTACACCAACAGTGCAAGAGGGTTCCTGATTTTCCACATCCTCACCAGCATCTGTAGTTTCCTGAGTTGTTAATTTTAGCCACTTTGACCGGTGTGAGGTGGTATCTCAGTGTGGTTTTGATTTGTATTTCCCACACTCAATCTTTCTTTGCCTTTCAAGTTTCAGATGGAGAACTTAGGCAGCTGGACTCCAGGGAAAGATGGGAGCAGGAAGTAGGGACATCACTACCCCAGGGCTTGCTTGCAAGCATATAGTTACGCGGGGCAATTCAACAGTCCAATATTCCAAGCAATGTGAGGTAGAGAAGAAATAGAGACAAGGAAAGGCTGCATATTAACTGTTTCCAATCTCTCTTTCAGTCAGTGCAAGCAACTGGCTATCTCTATCTAAAGTAACCATACCAGGGGCGCCTGGGTGGCGCAGTCGGTTAAGCGTCCGACTTCAGCTCAGGTCACGATCTCGCGGTCTGTGAGTTCGAGCCCCGCGTCGGGCTCTGGGCTGATGGCTCAGAGCCTGGAGCCTGTTTCCGATTCTGTGTCTCCCTCTCTCTCTGCCCCTCCCCCGTTCATGCTCTGTCTCTCTCTGTCCCAAAAATAAATAAAAAACGTTGAAAAAAAAAAATTAAAGTAACCATACCCAAGGGTGGCTCAGTTGATTAAGCATCCAACTTCGGCTCATGTCATGATCTCGCGGTTCATGATTTCGAGCCCCACATCAGGATCTGTGCTGACAGCTCAGAGCCTGGAGCCTGCTTCAGATTCTGTGTGTCCCTCTCTCTCTGCCCCTACCCCGCTCACACTCCATCTCTCTCTCTCTCTCTCTGAAAAATAAACATTAAAAATAAAGTATTATTATACTGAATTTTTAGCCTCTTGTGTTTCCTCCAAATTTATGACAATTATTTTTCTTCTTTATTTGCTTATTATCTGTCTTTCCCCTAGAGCGTGCATTTTTCACAAGGATAAAATCCCCAAAGGTAGACGTTGCTTCTTAGAGGGGCAAAATAATCTTTATCTTTCTATGTATAAAGCACAGATAATAGACACAGTATAAAAACAAATGCACAGTGTACCTGTGGTAGTAAAACTTCGTGATGGGGGTGGTTAGCAAAAATATATCTGAAATGTTTCCTTGGAGGGGCAATAATGAAAAAAGGTAGAAAAAGACTATTCCAGGGGGTAAACTTCAGAAGGGCAGGGCCTGTAGAATCCTTGCTGGCTGCCGACCCCGAATGGCATTGTTTTGCACAGACTAAGGTTATAATAAGTCTTTTGCAGAATCAACTCTTCATTTGCGCTTTTCACAACAAATCCCATCTCACATAGTGTAGTCATTATTTTAAAGTGGAAAGGAGAGTTGGGAAAGGGAATCATGTAGAGCAAATCCTTTTTTTTTTTTTTTTTTTTTCTGAAAGGAGGCTAGGCAGGTGGAGCAAGAGAGTACATGTATAAATAAAGTTTCAACTCAAAAATGAAGTCATTTTTTCAGAAACTACTCTGTCACAATTAGCCCGTGTTGACTTTTGGATATCTCCATGCTTCATTTAAAAATGGGCACACGGCATTTACATCAGACCTTTCTTGTTATTCTTATGCTTTGCCCAATGTCCTTTGTTAGGTATTGTTATTTCTTCCACGAGGCCAGACTTGAGTCTGATGAGATCAAAGCCCTGACTGCCAAGAAATGCTTGTGAGTGGGTGTAAAGTGTGGGAGAAGAGAGGTCCAATGGCTCCCAGCCACTCATAGTATGCATTCCTGGCCAGACAGGCCCCACAGACTAATATTAGGTTTCTTTTAGGTCAGGGTTGGGACAGCCGAAGATAGTTGAGACAGTGGGCATTTCTTGTGGACTCTTCCTATTTCCCCAGCTTAAGACTTCTTCCTAAATCTTCCTCTCATGAAGTAAAAGCACAACCTCGCAGGGTTCTGCAGAAACCGAAGAAATGCCACAGTCATGATCTGTTTCTAACAGATTTGTCCTCAAGCCTATGCTTCACATGCCACGAGTGTGTAGGAAAACTTTCAATATGGGGGTCTTCGAGGACATTCCATTCTTCAGTGTTGCTTCTATATACCTCAGTCTCCTGTTCTCTACACCACAAATGACTTGAAATTCCCACATTTTGCCTTACGTGGACAGAAACTCACTTAATGGATTATCCCTAGATGGAATCTCTACATAGTGATAGGAAAGTTTCTGAGTAAAGCAGTAATGATAGTAAAGGAATAGTAAATAAATGTCTTTAGAAAAAGTAGATTACCTGTTTGTGCTGAAAGAAGCAGCTGAAGAATGACTTAACAATGTCACAAATGAGGTACGAAAACATGTGCCTGTAACTCTCCATTCATTTTAAAATCTCTAAATGTTCACGGAAGGGATTACACAAGGATAAATGATTTTGGGACATAGGAAAATGAGCGCCATCACACAAAGGAGGAGATTTTGACTGCAAGAGGCTTGTAGAATTCAGAACATGGAAGGACTGCTAGCCTTGAAGGGTCCACTCTTCTTCTGAGACTTTTGGAGAAGGAAAAGATGATGGATACAGGGAAATAAGAAGGTGGAAAGGTAGCCAGAGTTTCCATGATAAGTGTCTCTTGATCTATCTATGAAAGGAACATTCTCAAGCTCTGACCTCAGTGGGGCCCATATTCAGAATTATTTTTGACGCGCACGTAAATGCAGCCCTGGAGTTAACATTCCATTTTGTCACCCATCACGCGCTTTGTGAAGTTGGCGAGCCCCTGTAAGAGTGATAGTCAGAGTTGGCAGGTTGCTTCTGGTCAACGGAGATCTTCACCTACTACGTAAGCCGTCCCCATGCAGGAGGGTAACGTGAAGGCAGTGAGGAGGAGCTGAGGACTGTGACCTGGGAAAGAATTTGAAACGGCCCATGTAGAATGTAAAGGACATCTGGGAGTTCATGTGCACCGAAAAAGTGTTATTGATTCTCAGCAATCGAACGATGAAGGACATTTCTACAGATTTTTAAAGAAATTTTTATTTATTTTGAGAGAGAGCGAGGGGGGAGGGGCAGAGAGGGAGAGAGAGAATCCATGCTCAGCAGGGAGCCTGATGTGGGGCTCGACTTCATGACTGGGAGATCATCACCTGAGCCAAAATCAAGAGTCCGATGCTTAACCGACTGAGTCATCCAGGTGCCCTGATAGATATATTTTTTATTCTAGAGAATTCAAACAATCAAAATGCGGGTTTTGGTTTTTTTTTTAAGAGTGAAATTATGAACGTGTAGAAGAGGCTCTCCTAACCGACCTCCATTTAACCAAATGTCCAGATTAGCCAATCATCTCCATTCTCTCTATAATGTTCTGGCAAATGCCCATGCCTAGTTCTTTCTTTCTTTCTTGCTTTCTTGCTTTCTTGCTTTCTTTCTTGCTTTCTTGCTTTCTTTCTTGCTTTCTTTCTCTTTTTTTAATTTGAGGGAGAGAGAGAGAGAGAGAGAGTGGGGGAGAGGGGCAGCAGGAGAGAGAGTGAGAATCCCAAGCAGTCTCTACGTTTAGCAGGGAGCCTGATGTGGGGCTTGATCCCACATGACCTGAGCTGAAATCAAGAGTTGGATGCTCAGGGACACCTGGGTGGCTCAGTAGGTTAAGCGTCTGACTTTGGCTCAGGTCATGATCTCACATTGTGAGTTCGAGCCCTGCGTCGGGCTCTGTGCTGACAGCTCAGAGCCTGGAGCCTCCTTCAGATTCTGTGTCTCCCTCTCTGTCTGCCCCTCCCCCACTCGTGCTCTGTCTCTCTCTGTCTCTCAAAAATGAATAAACGTTAAAAAAAAATTAAAAAAAAAAAGTCAGATGCCCAACCAACTGAGCCTCCCAGGCACCCCTAGTGCAACACTTTCTAGCTCTCTTCTACTCCTGTCAGTTGAATTGTTTGCACAAACAGTACTTGTTATTACACTTATGTATGTTCTCCTTTTTTAAAAATTATGATCTATTAATATGTACTTTTTTGGTGTACATTTGTATGAACATTGACATGTTGTGTCGTATGTATGACATATTGTACAAATTAGTATAACCATCACCACAATCAAGATACAGAAAAGTTCTGTTAACCACCCCCAGAGTCTCTCAGGCTGTTCTTTTATAGTCACACCATCTCCCTATCCCTACAATGGCAATCACTGATCTGTTCTTCAATCCTATAGTTCTGTCCTCTTGCGAATGATATAAATGCATTTATACAGTACATAAGCTTTTGAGACTGGCTTCTTTCATTCAGCATAATGCTTTTGCGATTCATCCAAATGGCTGCGTGTTTCAGTCAGTCATTTCTTTATATTGCTGGGCAGTATTTTATTGGATGAATGCACCACGGCTTGTTTAGCTATTCACCCATTGAAGGACATTTGGGTTGTTTCCAGTTTGTGGCTTTAATGAATAGAGCTACTAAAAACATTCATGTACAGATTTTTGGGTGAACATAGTTTCCATTTTCCGAGGATGAATACAGCAGAAGTCGATTGCTGGGTCATATGGTAGGGGTATGTTGAACTTTATCAGTAACTGCCCAGTGGTTTTCCAGAATGGCTGTCCCACTTTGTTTTCCCACCAGCAGTGTATGAGAATTCCGACTTCACTGCATTCTTATTTGTGCTTGGTGCAGTCAGTATTTTTTAAAGCCATTTTCATAGATATGAGGTGGTATTCCATTATCCTTTTAATTTTCATTTCACTAATGGCTAAAGATGTTGAGTATCTTTTCGTGTGCTTATTTGCCACCTGTGTGTCTTTTCCAGTTAAGTGTCAACCATTATTTCTTCAAACATATTTTTATTTTTATTACTTTTTAACTAAGCTCTCCATCCAATGTGGGGCTTGAATTCGTGACCCTCAGTCACATGCTCTACTGACTCAGCCAACCGGGCGCCCCTCTTCAAATATATTTTGAGCACTACACTATTAGATCTTTCCTTTTTGGACTTCCAGTGGCTATAGGGAAGGATGCGATGGAGAAATTGTCAAGATGACTTTGAGCTTTGGGGGCTGAGTGATTGAATAGTGCCAGTAACAAACATAGGGAGGCCAGATAAGGGAAGCATTTGTGGGGGCAAAGAAGTAATTATAGAAGGTCAAGAATAAGATAAGGACTTATGCTTTACACCTGCTGAGTTTGATTGGATGATTATATATCCAAATTAAAATATCAAGCATGAAAAAGTGATCCTAGTTCCAATCTCTTTCTCCTGTTATAGGGTCTGACATCCACTGAGACCAAAGGAATAGAAAGTGGCTTTTTCCAGCGTAGCTTCAGGCTGGAAAGGTAGCAAATACCTTTTTAGCATAACGATAAAACAGAATTTTAACATAAAAATGCTAGGAAGAGGTCAATCTTCACAGGAAGGTGTTTGAGTATTTTTTAGATGTTCTGTCTAAAGCCAGAATGTATGGAGGGTTCTTCTTTTCAGCTCTTTGAACAGAAGCAGCCCTCACTCCCAAACCTGTATACTCAACCCATCCAGCCACAGTTGCAGACCTGTTTAAGAGTCACTGCAACTCAGGGAGCCTGGTCGTTAAGTGTCTGGCTCTTGATCTCGGCTCAGGTTATATGATCTCATGGTTTGTGGGATCCAGCCCGCAACTGGGCGCCAGGCTGAGAGTGCAGAACCTGCTTGGGATTCTCTCTCTCCCTCTCTCTCTCTGCTCCTTCACTGCTTGCACTGTCTCTCAAAATAAATTTTAAAAATTAAAAAAAAATAGTCTTAAAGAAAAGAATGACTGAAACTCATAAACAGGAATAAGAAAGGGGAGGTAGGACTTTGGAGTTGGAATCTGTGGCAGGGGTACGCTCAACAACCCAGAGCAGCCCTTGTCTACCCAGCCTTTACTCCGCCAAAAATCTTCCCTTCCCAGACTTCCTTGCAGTTAAGGTTGGCCATGTGACTTAGTTTGGCCAAAGAGATATAGATAAATAGAAATTCTTGACTTCCTACTTCTTCCTGTCTGGAGTGCATATGGCGCTTGGGTCTGGAGCAATCGGTGCTAAGGAATAGTGAAGCAGGAGAATGAAGGCTTCCTCACAGAAAGGCTTGGATTCCTATTGCTTTAGGTAAACAAATCCCTATATGAATAAACCACTCTAGTTGGTTTTTTTGTTTTATGTATTTGAGCACATCCCCTAACTTGCATAGGAGCTAAAAGGTTAAAAAGGACGGTGAGACTCTGTGTGACTGGGCAGAAATGCCACAAGAGGACACAACGAACAGAAGCTGAAGGAATGCTATCTCAGTGGAGAGAGGGGGTAAGGCTGAGGTGCGCCTGAGATGCTAGGACTCAAGCCTTATATTTATGGACAGGATGGGGGAGAATGGTTAGAAAAATAGGCTAAAGAAGCCATTCTCGAGTCTCCAGGGTTGGAATAGAAGGCCTGAACCTCTAGTGTGAAGTGTCCAGTCCCTGGGGTCTCCATGAAGCCGCCTGACCTACCAACAGGTATGCTGATTTATGGCAGACTGAGCTTAAGGGAGACTCCCTTCCGTGATAAAGTGACTTGGTGCTTACACCAATGCTCGGTAAGAGATGACGAGAATGGAGTTAGAAAGGGAGGATATTTATTTTTTATTTGGAATCCATCATCTCAGTCATGGTGTTTATAATTACATGACATCACACACAACAAACGCTACATAGTAGGTACCTAGGATTTACCGCATGAGCAAATGAATGAGCGTAATAAGATATCAAACACTGAAAGGTAATTTTACGATCCCTTCTAAACTGAATCACTCGTAAGTTTCTGCATACTTGGCACCTGTCTCAGTCACGACACACACCATTCCTCTGCCCCAGAACTCTTGTCCTGTCCCCATCTACCCACGTCCATCCCTCAGTTTAAAACTCCCATTGCTCTGGCGACTGGGTGGCGCAGTCGGTTAAGCGTCCGACTTCATCCAGGTCACGATCTCGCGGTCTGGGAGTTCGAGCCCCTCAGGTCATGATCTCGCGATCTCGCGGTCCTGAGTTCGAGCCCCGCGTCGGGCTCTGGGCTGATGGCTCAGAGCCTGGAGCCTGTTTCCGATTCTGTGTCTCCCTCTCTCTCTGCCCCTCCCCCATTCATACTCTGTCTCTCTCTGTCCCAAAAATAAATAAACGTTGAAAAAAAAATTTTAATAAAAAAATAAAACTCCCATTGCTCAAGGGCTGCCTGGGTGGCTCAGTCAGTTAAGTCTCTGACTCTTGATTTCAGCTCAGGTCATGACCTTTCCGTTTGTGAGTTCAAGTTCCGAGTCTGGCTCTGTGCTGACACTGCAGAGCCTGCTTGGGATTCTCTCTCTCACTCTCTCTCTGCCCCTCACCAGCTGGCATGCTCTCTCTCTTTCTCTCTCTCAAAATAAACAAATAAACTTAAAAAAAGAAAGAAAGAAAGAAAGAAAGAAAGAAAGAAAGAAAGAAAGAAAGAAAAAGAAAGAAAGAAAGAAAACCTCATACTGGCCAAAAAGATTTTTTTCTTCCTCCCCTCAAACCAGTCTTAGTTACTCCAATAACCACACCCAGCCATACCGTATTAACTTTGTATAATGTCACTAACTATTAAGCTTAGTTGTGAATTTCTACAGTTGAGATAAACCAGAAGTATCTATCTCTATTTTTTCTATGAGATTGAAATCTTCCCAGAAGGGATATATACTTTTCATTTGCATTCTATTTCCGTATACTTTTACCTTTGAAAGCTGTAGCTGTTTTTCACTCAGTAAACATTATAGACTGACTCGTGTTGGGACACAATTCTTACATTGACATTTGGCAAGAAATGTAAATGACAAATCAGATCTAGCTCCAGTCACCAAACAAAGGAAGGAGGATGATCATCTGAGCAGTGCATTTCCAACATTATATAAAAATATAACATTTAACATTGAACTTGGAAACTTAGTGCAAATTTGGATTTCATTCTTTTCCAGAAACCCAAAGAAAGACACTTAACTTCTGGGTCTGGGTTCTTGTTTTATTTGATAAGAAATGAGCTGTTCCAAGGATTATTTGATACATACAAAGCCATCACTAACTACTCTAAATAAGAAGTTTGGGATAGAGGAAATAAGACGTTCTTACAAAAGCCAGAAATCTCATTAGAAGCAACTATATAAAATAATCTCTAAAGATACATTCCATTTCTGTGGCTGTATGCTCTTAAAATATTGCCGAAAGTAAAAATCAGCATTCGTGGACCTCAAATGATCTTAAGGTCATTTAGCCTAGTTCCCCTATGGGACAGATAAGGGAACTTAAACCTTGACAAGTTTTGCTTCCCCTTCCATGATAAGATTAGATGAGGTTTGGGGGAGGTCATATTCGGTTCTCAAAATGAGTTTATAAGTAGTTCAGTATTGTCTTCGGGAACACACTGAAGAAAGTGTTAATTGGTGAAACCAAGTTAGATGTGTAAGGTTTTCCAACAAGGAGAACTTTGTACAGAACACAAGGTGGACAGACTTACATCAGACTCAAACCCGCCTTGTAGTAAACTCCAGTGAAGTTTAATAGCAATAATAATAAAGATTTTTGTCAAGTTGCCTCTGTGCGGACCTGAAAACAAACAAGCCAATAAATAAACCAAAACAAACAAACAAACAAAACCCATGTGCAAAGCCAATTAGATACGACTATCAAATGCAAGAAAATAATATATTACACACAGAAGATGATGTTGAATTCTGGGGAAAAAAAACTCAGCAGTAGAGACTAGTAAATACCCCTTGAATGGAATACTTGGTTTTATTTTAGTTTGGGTAATGGGTTACCTTCATCAGTGAGTGTGTGTTAAGAAGCAAACTGGGGGCGTCTGGGTGGCTCAGTCAGTTAAGCGTCCAACTTCGGCTCAGGTCATGATCTCATGGTTTGTGAGTTGAGGCCTGGCATTGGGCTCTGTGCTGACAGCTCAGAGCCTGGAGCCTGCTTCAGATTCTGGCTCGCCCTCTCTCTCTGCCCTTCCCAGGCTCACACTCTGTGTCTCTCTCTCTCAAAAATAAATAAACCTTTTTAAAAAAGAAGAAGAAGAAGAAGAAGAAGCAAATTGAAGGAAGAAAATATACTCCAATCGTGGTTTGACTGTTGATTATCTGTATAATTTCATTGATCTGCTCAACACCACTCCCCACCACATTTTTTTCCCCTTAATATACCTCTTAGGACTAAGATAGTAATGCCAAAGTAAGGGCAATAACCAATAAGAGGGGTTCCTAAGTATATATATGCTCACACACACACGTATTTAAATTATATGTAAATATATATTTATTTATTGGGCAATAAACTCAATGGAGAAAGCAATTTTAAAGTAATGATAAATAATGCAAATACTTTGCTTTCAATATAATTTTTACTGTTTGTTATATTACCCACCTCTATTAAATTATAATGCGTTTCATTACTTGAGCCCAAGTTAAGTTATGTATGGGGAGGCAGTTCAGAAATAAAATGGTAGAGGGAGGACATCACAAAGGCAAAAGGGCCATGGCAATTGAGAGCGGGTTTATGCACATCAATAAAGGAGTATTCACTATCAGGGCCAGTGGCCCGTATTTCAGTTCATTCCTAAAAAACATACCTTCCTTTTTGCAATACATCCGGACAGGGTGAAGACTCTAAGAGCTTAGCGACATCTCTTATGTGATGGAACATGTGGGCTGTAGAAGCACGGGCCTTTTTTTAAACTTTTGGTGGTTCGGAGTTTTTAGCAAATATGTCTGATTCTTCCCACTGAGAAAAGTTGTTTTCAGGAAGTAAGAGCTGCGGGCCAATGCCACGCAAATCCCTGCTTCACTCAGGATACCTTCTCGCAGTCGAGATAGATTGGGTGGGTGTGAATATGTTTACACTGTGTCCTCCGTTCCGGGGAGATGACTCAGAATTCAGAAGGTTGGTGCTTTGGCCACCCACAGCTGTTTTCTGGACAATTCGAAATATTTTCATCCCGATGCCATGATCAACTGAGCGTCTGACACAAATGCATGGAAGCCATGTGGGAGCATCCTAACTGCTTACCAGCTCTGGACTCAGGGAGCGGTCCAGAATCTCACCTGCTGCCTCTGCAACAAGACACAGAATAACGTACCAAATGCGGAGGAGAAAGACGAAGGCTGGAGGCTGGGAGTGGGGTGTGGGGAGGGGAGATGCTCTCTATTGTCTCAGTATGTTGATAAAATATCTGCCGAGATCAGAAGCAGGAGATGTTGAAGTTGAACTCTCCTAGAAGAAACTGCGCTCCAACCTCAGCTAACAAAATATAAAATCTGGCATCGTGGCTAAGCATAAAAATAAGCACTGTATTTACTAGATACGTGTTGGCTTATTGCCGCCTTTTTATCGTGTTTTTCTGCCTTTCATCCATTGGTTATTCATTTGGGGCATAGGATCTCTAAGGGAAGCTTATGATTGCTTAAAAATAACGCGATGCCTAATTGTACAATCATTTGGGCTATTTCCTGGGAAAAATGAAGAAAGAAAGCCAAAGTTATCCAGTTCTAGAAAACTAGAAGAAATGAAGCTTGCTTTTAAATTGCCTCCTTTCTTTTTCACTCTTGCTGTACTCTGGAAGGGAGAGTCACCAGGATCTGATTGCAAGTGATTGGGATTTGATATGAAGGTTAATGATTATCCAAGGCGGAGGAAGGTTTGCCAGATTTATACAGACCCAGAGCATTTCCGGACAAGGAGCATTTCTAACAGCCAAGCCAAGGAGCCTGATAATTGAGGGAGATTCCTCTATTCTAATTGGATCCAAGGCATAATTATGCACAGTGTAGGGAAGACCTTTAAAAAGTGGATTGCCTCTAGGTACCTATCTCTCTGTTTATTTCCTTTGCAGAAAATATTGTTTTAAAACTTTAGAGTGGAGAAAAAGGCCAAGAGACGACAACTTTGGTTAGTCTAGAAATGTGTGTTCTGAAGTGTTTCCTCCTGACTTTCTACTTATTTTCACTTTTACTTCTGAAATTGTTATCACCCTCCTAGTGACTCATTGTAATACTAATCTTTCATCAGGTAACTTCAAGCTTAAAACACACATTCCGGTATTTTCTATTAAAGCCGAAATACAGAGCTTTCTAGATCTTTTTGTTTCTTTCTTATTTACTATCTTTTAAACCAAACTCATTTTCTAATTTTAAACGAAACTAATCTTCTAATTTTCCCTTAAAGGTCTAACACATCAAATGTGATTGACAGATTTTTCACAAAACCTAGGAATCATCTGAGACTCAAAAATAAAATGTCTTGAAGTTTATTGTTAAGGCCTCAGAGCAAGACTTGCTCTTGCATTGTTTTTTTTTTTAACTTTTTCTGCCTTAATTTGCTTATATTTTTTAATGTAAGCTCAAGGCCCACTGTGGGGTTTGAACTCATGACCCCGAGATCAAGGGTCGCATGCTCTACTAACTGAGTCAGCCAAACACCCCTTATTTGCTTTCATTTTTTGAATACTATTTTGCTTCTTCATATCCTTTATCCTTCATATCCTCATCTCTTAAATATAATTTGTCCCCCAAAGTCAGGGAGGAGATAGTGAAGTTAAAACCACTCATTTGTGGTTGTGTCTGGGTGGCTCAGTCAGTTAAGCATCTGACTTTGACTCAGGTCATGATCTCACGGTTGAGTTTGAGCCCCACGTTGGACTCTGTGGTGACAGCTCAGAGCCTGGAGTCTGCTTCAGATTTTGTGTTTCCCTCTCTCTCTGACCCTCCCTCACTAATGCTCTATCTCTCTTTCCCTCAAAAACAAATGAACACGAAAAAATTAAACACACACACACACACACACACTCATTTGTGTACTAGTCAGACCTCACTGTTCAGTCCCCACAGGTTTCAGAATTATCACTTTTTTTCTGTCTTTGAATTAGTTCTTTTAGAATGGCATGGGTAATTGACTAGAAATCCACCATGTAAGTAAGAATGTAGGAGGCTTACTAAAGATAATAGTCTATTTCCTCTTGCCTTTAGTAAACTATTCAAGTTATTTCATAATCATTGAGGTTTTATTTATTTTAAAAATTAATTTATCAACCACATTATTTATCCAAAGAATGAAGTTGATCCTTACTTTATACCATATACAAAAATTAACTCAAAATGGGTCAAATACTTAAGCATAAGACTTAAACCTATAAAACTCTTAAAAGAAAACAAAGGGGAAAAGATTCATGGCATTATATTTGACTAGAATTTCTTGGATATGACACCAAAAACACAGGCAACAAAAGAAAAATAGATAAATTAGACTTTATACAACTTAGAAACTTCTGTGCATCGTAGGGCATGATCAAGAGTGAGAAGACAGCCCGCAGAATGGGAAGGTATTTACAAACTATATATCTGATAAGGGGTTAATATCTACAATACATAGGAACTGATTTCTACAACCCAACAATGAAAAGGCAAATTACCTGATTAAAAAATAGGCAAAAGACTTGAACTGACATGTCTCCGAACAAGATATACAAATGGTCAGTAAGTACCTGAAAAGAAAAATGCTCAAAATCACTAGCTGTTAGGGAAATGCAAATCAAAACCACAATGGTATACTACCTCACACCCATTAGAATAGCTATTATTAAAAAAAAGAAATCAGGGGCACCTGGGTGGTTCTGTAGGTTAAGCATCTGACTTTGGCACAGGTCATGATCTTGTGGTTCGTGGGTTCGAGCCCCAAGTCAGGGTCTGTGCTGACAGCTCGGAGCCTGAAGCCTGCTTCAGATTCTCTGTCTCTGTCTCTCTCTCTTTGCCCCTCTCCAACTTGTACTCTCTCTCTCTCTCTCTCAAAAATAAATAAAACTTAAAAAAAAAAAAAAAGAAATCAACACAAAATACCAAGTCTTGAGAAAGAGGTGGAAAAATTGGAGGCTTATACATAGCTGGTAGGAATGCAAAATGGTGCATTCACTATGGAAAACAGTATGGAGGTTCCTCAAAAAATTTAATATAGAATTAATATATGATTCAGCCTTCTACCTCTGGGTATATATCCAAAGTAATTGATAGCAAGGACTTGAATAAATACTTGTATACTAATGTTCACAACAGCATTATTTCACAGTAGCCAAAAGGTGAAAACGAATGTCCATCCATGGATGAATTGACATCATGGTACGGCTACAACCTCTGTAATACTCAGCCAAGCACACTAGGAGAAAAATTGTCTGCTGTAACTGCCCCATCAGACACCCGCTCTTGCAAGAACATTAATTAAAGCCTTGCTTCACGGGGCATCTGGGTGGCTCAGTTGGCTAAGCGTCCGACTTTGGTTAAGGTCATGATCTCTCAGTTGGTGAGTTCGAGCCCTGCGTTGGGCTCTCTGCTGACAGCTCAAAGCCTGGAGCCTGCTTTGGATTCTGTGTCTCCTCCAGTCTCTGCCTCTTCCATGCTCATGCTCATGCTCTGTCTCTCTCTGTCTCCCAATAATAAGGAAACATTCAAAAAAAATTAAAAAATAAAAAGCCTTGATTCGCTGTGCTTTGAGTCTCTGAGTCCCTCCTTTGGGTGGATGGGTTTATTTCTAACATGTAGTACTACATACAACGAAATAGTTTCAGTTTTACAAAAGGATGAAATTCTGGTGCATGCTACAACATGGATGAACCCTGAAGAAATTATGCTAAGTGAAATAAGCCAGATACAAAGGGACACATATTGTATAAATCCACTTATAAAGGTAACCGGGATAGTTAAATTTATGGAGCAGAAAGTAGAACAGTAGTTACTGGGGCTGGGAAGCAGGGGCAGTCAAGTGGCTCAGCGGGGAAGGGATGCGGAATTATCATTTAATGGGTAGAGAGTCTCAGTTTGGGATGATAAGAAAGTTGTAGCATCGGGACAGTAGTGGCGGTTACCAGACAACAGCGTGAATGTATTGAATGCCACGAACTACGCGCTGAAAAATGATTGAAGTGGTAAATTTTGTGTTATACATATTTTACCACACACACACACACACACACACACACACACACGCACACACAAATCCCGTCACAGTTACCTACATATTCTTAATTTGGACTTCCCTACATGTTAGAAATAAGCTCATCCCTACAATCCCCATAAGACTTCCCTACATGTTAGTTTGGGGACTTAACTACATGTTGGAAATAAGCCCATCCATCCAATCCAAGGAGGGAGACTCAGAGACTCGGAGAAGCGAGGCTTTAAGCAAAAGCAGACCCTGGGAGACGAGGATTTGAGAGTGAGTAGTTTACTTGGGATCCCCAGAAATATTGTTGTGAATGGGGAAGAAAGGCAAGAAGAGAAGGCGAGTAAGACGGTCTACGTTATCAAGCCAGGTACCACCCTGTACAACTGAAACGTAATTCAGCTGGGAACCCGGGATCCAGTACAACGCAAACCTCAGAGCTAAGTCCCCGGGTCGGGTGAAGGAAATGGGAAATTGCCCCACCAGTTCCCATCAGTCATTCTTTAAGAGCTGCTCTCTTGACATTCTGCTCATTCCCTTGAGCCGGGTGCAGGAGAGCGGACGCCTGAGACTCTGGAAAGTCCTAGGGCAAAGGGATCCTAATCTGGCAGCTGGACATAGTAAAGGCCGGGGCACTGACAAGATCTGCCTTAAAAAAAAAAAAAACAAAAACAAACCCAGGACTAATCCAGGACTAATTTCAAATGGAATGGCATTAATTAAATAGGAAGAGATTCCTCAATTAGGCAGATCCTGAATACTGTACGATAGGATTTACTGGATGTGCAACACATATTAAGCACCCTATCACCCCTGTCCTGTGACTTCGGTCTTTGAACCGTCTACTCTGTAGCACCCTCAGCTTTGGTCCACGTCTCCTTTCCCCAATCTGTTCCTCATCCCCTGCTGCGGTAAGGAAAAGCAGCCTTTCCTTTCTGAAGAAGGAGAACTTGGGCGAAAAATCTGGTTTCTTGTGAACGTAATTAAAGTGCATTTAGTTATTTTTGTATCCCCAAACCTCTCTATGTATCTACAGCTTTTCCTGTATTAAATAAAAGAAGGAGGTGAGGTCAACTGGGAGAGAAATTTCTTGGGGGATAAGAGCTGGGGAGGCCTTCGGGGCACCTGGCTGGCTTCGTTGGTAGAACATGTGACTCTTGATTTCAGGGTCGTGAGTTCAAGCCCCATACCGGGCATGGAGCCGACTTAAAAACGATTGTTAGAGAGATGGAGAGGGCTTCCAAGAACGCAGCTAACCTGGGGCTGTGAAGTAATGAGAAAGATCAAAGGTGGATTCATTTACATTTCGATGAATACCAGGGAGAACTCTCTTTGTGTGACTATTTATTGAAGCATTGTTTGAAACTTTGCAATTTTCTCTTTGTTTGGTGTTTTTACCCCTTTCCTGTTTCCTGTTATAATTAATGACAAAACCAAACCTACCCACACAAAAAGTCCTTGGAAAACCTTAAAAAGGTTATGCGATTTTAAGGCGGTCTGGAAGGTCACGTTAACTTTTTCCAAGCATGGGACACTGGGAGGACTAAAATCCTCTTGGAAACACCATTGAAAATGGAAGCTGATGGTTCCACCCTGATGAGATGGGAAGAAAAAAAAAAAAGAGCCCACCAGACCTCTTATCCTTGGCACGCACTACAAGTTGCCACTCTGGCTTTGAGCTGAAGAAATCCCCATGACCAGGCGGAGTGGGGACAGGAGAGGATAGTCTCGGCATAGTTAATTGTATCAACACCTTCCCCAGGGAAACGTAAAAATGTGATGCTTCCTTTCTTAAGTGCTGGCAGCAAGATTACAGTTTAAATAGGTTCTGTTGTCTTGAAGACAAAATGACTTCCCATGTCTCACTTGGGGGACCATGACCATTTTCATGTCAGGAAATCCCTCAACTGGAAGATTTAGTGAGAGGAAAAGTGAATGTGAACCATGGAAGGGATTTTGCTTTTCGTTTACCCATCTGGCTTTCCGTTATTAAGTTTGTACATACCATATGAGTACTTAAACCGTGAGAAGACATGTAAATGCCTTGTAAATGCATGTTACTAAGTGAAAGAAATCTGAAAGTCTACGTGCTGTATAACTCTAACTGTCTAACATCTGGAAAAAGCAAAATTATGGAGACAGTAAAAATATCAGGGTTGCGTAAGGTTAGGGGAGGGAAGGATGAATAGGCAGAAAACAGGATTTTTAGGCAGTGAGTATCAGTACGTACTCTAATGATACATGCATCCCGTTTATTACATGTTTGTCCAAACCCATAGAACATACAACACCGAGTGAACCGTAATGTGAAAGGAGGACTTTGGGGAATAATGATGTGTTCATACAGGTTCACCAATGATAACAGATGCACCACTCTGGTAGGGGGATGTTAATAGCGGGAAAGGTATGCCTGTGGGAGGGGCACAGGGTATATGGGAAATCTGTGTACCTTCTGCTCAACATTGCTGTAAACCTAAAACTTCTCTAAAAATAAAGTGTGTTAAAAAAAAAAAAGTGCTGGGGCGCCTGGGTGGCGCAGTCGGTTAAGCGTCCGGCTTCAGCCAGGTCACGATCTCGCGCTCCGTGAGTTCGAGCCCCGCGTCGGGCTCTGGGCTGATGGCTCAGAGCCTGGAGCCTGTTTCCAATTCTGTGTCTCCCTCTCTCTCTGCCCCTCCCCCGTTCATGCTCTGTCTCTCTCTGTCCCAAAAATAAATAAATGTTGAAAAAAAAAATTTAAAAAAAAAAAAAAAAAAAAAAAAGTGCTGCAAACAGGGGAGGCGCAGAGAGAGAGGGAGACACCGAATCTGAAGCCGCCTCCAGGCTCTGAGCTGTCAGCACAGAGCCAGACGGGGGGGGGGGGGGGGGGGGGGGGGGGGGGGGGGGGGCTTGAACTCATGAACTGTGAGATCCTGACCTGAGCCGGAAGTCGGACGCTTAACTGAGCCACCCATCGTCTTTGATTGACAGGCTGTATAGAAACAATAGCAGAAATATGTACATGTATGTGTGTGTGTTATGTATATTCCGATCTTTTCTACCATGTCTGCTAAGACAGCCTAGAAGCAACGATACACCAGGGGAAATGTGCCTACCTGGCAGCAAGGTCTTGCTTTCTAAATCCGTTCTCCGCCAAAAGGAAGCAACTCTTCTTGGAGAAATGACTGGTTCAAGGACTGGGGCAGGGAAAGTACAAGTTGATCCTAAGATTTGTCCTGACTGCACAAAGTAGGGAAGTATTCTAAGAATCGCAGGAGCATGTCCAAAGGGACGGGTGCCGTCTTGAAGGGGTTTCCACTGGCCAAATCTGGGGCAATCAAAGTAAGTAATGGTAATGCTACAAACTGAACATTTGTGCCCCCCCCCCCCTTCATATACAGAGACCTCATCCCCAGTGCGATGGTATCGGGAGGTGGGGCTTTGGGGAGGTGACTAGGACAAGAGGGAGGAGCCCTCATGAATGGAATCAGTGCCCTCATAAAAGAGACACCGGAGAGCTCCCTCCTCCGAGGGAGGACACAGCGGAGAAGAGAGGGCTGATTGTGAACCAGGAAGCAGGTCCTCACCGGTCACGCAGTCTGCTCGCACCTTGATTTGGACTTCGCAACTTCTAGAATCATGCGAAAGAAATGTCTGTTGTTTAAGCCTCCCCACCACCAGAAAAAAAAAAAAAAAAAAGTGTGCTGTATGTTGAAGTATTGTGTACTTACCCGCACAGCCTCTTTCCGCAGTCTTCGGAGAGGACCGTCTTGGGTGGATGCCGCCACCTCGTGGCCAATACGGGGAACTGTCAGGTGCCAACCTGCCTTCTTTCTCCCTCAGTCATGGTGAATTTGCAATATACCAGATTTTCTTTTCGCTCTCCACGGTTCACAGCCCAGCAAGTCCCACCCACACCACTCAACTCCTCTTATAATTTTCCCTCCCAACTGTTGCTAATTGTTTCTTTCTGCTCTCCCACAAGCCCATTTTGTTATTTCCTTCTTGGTCCTTCTTTTTTTTCTTGATTCGTAACTCCCTCGCTCAAGTTAATGGAAACCAACGTTATAAATTAAAACCTTTTTGTGTTCCCCAGAATTTCTCTTCGTTCAGAATCTTCATAAAGTTTAAACGGTGTTTCTCCTCACCTCTCAATTAAATCCGCTTTTTCTCAGTCACCGGTATTGAAGGCAACATTTAAAAATCACTTAAAATATTAATAAATAGGTGTTTGCTGGCATTTGTCAAAGGGAAACCGGTAGTATATACCAAGAAATAATAAACATAATTTCCTGTAGGGGGTGGGAGAGAACAGGGTTGAAGGCAGGAATAGAATTCCCAGTAGTTTTTATTTGCTTGGTTTTGTTTGTTTTTTAATTTTTTACAGAGATTGAGAGAGAGAGAGCAAGCAGGGGAAAGGGGAAGAGGGAGAGAGAGAGAGAGAGAGGGAGAATATTAAACAGGCTCCATGTTCAGTGCAGAGTTCAATGCCAGGTTCCATCCCACGACTCTGGGATCATGACCTGAGTCAAAATCAAGAGCCGGGCATTCAACTGACTGAGCCACCCAGGTGCCCCTTGTTTGCTCATTTTTTAAGACCAGCTTAATTGAAGTATAATTTACACAACATAAAATGCAATCGTTTTAAGTGTACAATTTAATGACTTTTAGTAGATTTGCAAAGTTACGCAACCATCACAACAATCTAATTTTTTAAAGTAATCTCTGCGCCAAATGTGGGGGTCAAACTCATGACCCTGAGATCGAGAGTCAGGGTCTACTGACCCTGTGAGTAGAGTCAGCTCTACTGACTGAGCCAGGCAGGCATCCCAACAATAATTTTAGAGCAATAATTTTAGCACGTTTCCATCAGCTCCCAAAGAACTTTTGCCCTTATTTGAAGTGACTCCTCATTTTCAATCCCAACCCCAAAGTCTCCAAAGTGCATCATCAGCTCAGTTGTTTTACCTCAGACCTTAACCAGGATGACCTTACTGCACAGCTCCAGGGGATAACACTCACTTGTAACCCACGCAAATGGGGCTTGGTGGGGTTGTGATATACCCCAGGGCTGCAGCTTAATCTCTGTTTCATGAAATATAGGTTATAATCTTAGTCAATAGCAGAATATCATGGCATATTTACAGTTTCTGTCTTTTCTTTTTGTTTAAGTAGGCTCCATGTCCAATGTGCAGCTTGAACTCACGACCCTGAGATCAAGAGTCACATGCTCTACTGAGCCAGGTGCCCCAGAATATCATGGCACATTTAGAGCAGAGACTCATGACAGCAAAATTTTTCTACTACTGAAAGCTGTATTCATGTTAGAAAGCCACACTATTTGTAATAGTAGCTGAAGATTATTAATCTCGATCATCTAGTGAGAAAACAATGAAAATCATATAATTATTTGCAATTTTTAGAATAGACTTTAGTTTTTAGAACAGTTTCAGGTTCACAGCGAAATGGAGTGGAAGGTCAAGAGATTTCTCACGTGCCCCCAGACCCCACACATGTATACCCTTCTTCATTATCAATATTCCACTATTTGCGGTTTTAAGCATTTCTCTTTGGTATCAGATTCTAGCAGGAATAAGTTAGGGGCTCATCCATCCATCCATCCATCCATCTAACAAGTAACTGCAAAGTGTTTACTATGTGCCAGGCACAACTTCAGAGGTGAAGAATAAACAGTGAACAAAACCACAGAGCTTGTATCTGGAGAACTCAAAAATTAATCAAACACACACACACAAATGTAATTGTAGAAAGTGCTAGGAGACAGGGGCTCACAGTCTGGAGAAAGATACAATCAAACAGGTTGTACATGAGGCGTCACCCAGAGGGACAGGTGACATGCTACCTTCTTCTCTCCTAGTTTTCCCCACACCCTTACCCAAGCTTTCTGTACACAAATCTCTCCTCTTCACTTTCAGTAGTCCTGACTCTTGCCTTCCCGGAAGCCCAGACAAAACAGATGAGACAAGTAATCACCAGACCCCTCGCCCCATCCCCTCACCTACTACGTTCTGAAAACTACTCTCTGAAATGAGAACATTTAAAAGGCTGGACATCACACAGCCAAGGTCTTCCAAGAAATCTTGAAAAACACGTCATGATTTAAGACCAGGCAGGAATTCTTCTCATCAGTGATTGGAAAAGTGAAATTAATTCAATAAATATAAATTCAATCTCATAATTGAAAAACGATCACCCCAATTGAGTACAGAATAACACAAGCATATGAATCTCTTAAGGTCTGCCAGATACTACCAATATAACACTGGCAAGAAAAATGTCAGGCCAGGAATTTTAGACTTGATGTATTTAGTGATTAAAGTGTTTCCTTAAAGTTCTAGGAAAGCCAGGGGTGCCTGGGTGGCTCAGTCGGTTGGGCTTCCGACTTCGGCTCAGGTCACGATCTCACGGTCCATGAGTTCGAGCCCCGCGTCGGGCTCTGGGCTGACAGCTCAGAGCCTGGAACCTGTTTTGGATTCTGTGTCTCCCTCTCTCTCTGACCCTCCCCTATTCACGCTCTGTCTCTCTCTGTCTCAAAATAAATGTAAAGAAAAAAAAAATTAAAAAAAAATGTTCTAGGAAAGCCAAAAATAACTCATCGAATGTTAAGAAGATATTAGCAAAGAGCTTTTTCAAAAGTCTTCACCAAAAAAAAAAAATAATAATAATCAATAAAATGTGAGTAGCTTAGAGTAGAATTTTAATGTGTATAGGCCTCCACTAATTTATACCCATACATTTCTGCTCTCTACCTGCACAACTGAACAAACAAACAGAAACCAACCAAAAATCACAGCGTATAAACAAGAAATAAAAAGAAGGAATGGATTTGGGGCAGGCAAAAACAACCATCTGCCAATGGAACGATTTAAGATCAGAAACCTGTAAGACAGAGTCACACTGAAATGTTAGAAATAAAAACAAATGTGATGTCCGAGATAAGGAATTCCTTTGACAAGTTTTTCAGTGGACATGATAGAGTTGAAGAAAGAATCAGCAACTTTGAAGATAGCTCAGTAGACATGACCCAAACTGAAAAACAAAGAGAAAAAAAGAAAAGGAAAAAAAAAAAAAAAGCTGGAAAGAGGTCTCAAGACATGTGGGGCAATATTAAATGGTCTAATATATGTATAACTAGAATCTCAGAAGAAAGAAGAGGAGAAGAGGGGAAAGAGGAGTTGAGAGAGAGAACGGCAGAAGCAATATTTGGAAGATAATGCCAAAACTTTACAAAACCAGTAAAAGATGTCAAACTCCAGAACCAAGAAGCTCAGATAGCTCCAAACTGAATAAATGTAAAGTAAAAAACAAACAAACAAACAAACAAAAGAACAGATAGGGGCACCCGGCTGGCTGGCTCAGGTAGAGCCATGCCACTCTTGATCTTGGGGTCGAGAGTTCAAGCCCCCTGTTGGGGGTAGAATTGACTTCATAAAAAAAATTTTTTTAAAACCCAAAACAGCTAAAAAGTAAAACATGAACAAACCAACAAAACCCACATCTGGATGAAACATAGTTGAATCACGGAGAACCAAAGATAATGAGACCATCTTGAAGACCATGAGGAGATTCATCCCAGAGAGCAAGGATAAAACCCAACAACTCAACAAAGTGAGCAAACGGGAAGACAACAGAATAATATCTCTGGCATACTGGGAGACAAACTGTCAACTTGAAGTGACACACGTGATAAAAACAACTTTCAAAACTGGAAGCACAGTCAAGTATTTTCAGACAAACCAAAGCTGACGGAATTAACTGCCAGCTGACTGGTGCTACAGAAATATCAAAGGAGGCCTTCAGGCAGAAGGAATCCAGACAGAAATTTCAGATGGAGACCTGACGAAAAGAAGAAAGAACACCAGAGATGTCAAAAACGGAGATAAAAAGAAAAGTGTTTTTCCCCTTGAAAAATAGAATGACTATTTTTTTAAGTGTCTTTATTTTGAGAGGAGTGAGAGTTTTAATGACTTTAAAGATAGTAGATTGTCGAAAGCGAACGTGCCAACGATGTATAATGGAGTTTATAATACATGTACGAGTGGAATGTGGGAAAATATAGCACAAATGACAGGGAAGAGGAATTGGAAGGAATGTTCTGTAAGGTTCTCACACTGTGCCTGAAGTGGTAATATATTATCTGAAGGTAGACTGTGATACCAAAAGATACATGCAGCAACCACTAACAGAATTTTAAAAACAAGGTAACTAATAAGCCGATAGTGGAGATAAGATGAAATCACCGTGAAACTAGAGAGTGGTGGTTAATTCATCGAGCAGACATCTGCAGCGGCTCCACGGACCTCCTGCCTCCTTAGACTTCGGCCACGATGTTGCAGGGGTCAGTAGATCTGCCTTCAGCAGGGGTGCCCCTGAGCATATCTCCCCTACGGAGAAATCAGACCTCTTGGCGCTTGTTCTGTTTTACCTCATCCCACAGCTGCAGGAAAAACATCTTCAGAGACGCTATTCCCTTCACTATGAAGATAAACTTCTATGTTACTGCGCTTAGCCAGCTTCCCGGCTCCATCCCAACCTCCGTACCTGGACTCTTGCGATGGTGTAAACCGTGGAAAGATCCAATAAACCTCTCTCCTTGTCTGATGGCTTTATTACTCTCTAAGGTCCTTGAAAGAAAGAGCTGGGTGTAGTTGAGACTCGTGGTACCACTGCCTAGCATGTGCTCTGCAAATATTTGTTGCATGGACGCATGAATGAGTTCCCCTCAAGCAAAAGTGTCAGCACTGCATATACAACTTAGTATATGTGTGTGTGTGCCCTACAGCCGCAGGATTAAACACAGAATAGGAGAAAATGTACATTTCTTGAGGAAACAGGAAAACTGGAAGCTTTCCATCATTATAACCATAAAGGTTTAAAAAAAAAAAAAATTATCTAGGAGCGCCTGGCTGGCTCAGTCGGAAGAGCATGTGACTCTTGATCTCAGGGTCATGAGTTCGAGCCCCAGGTCGGATGTAGAGATTACTTAAAGGGAAGAAATAAACTTGAAAAAGTTAGTATCTGGAACCTGCATTTTGAACAAACTCTAAAGGTGATTCTAATGAGCCCCAAATCTGAGACATGTTGGCATATGATATCCACAGGGTTCAGAAGGAAAAGGGAAGGTGGGACCCCCCCCGCCCCCTCCCCCCCCCCCCCCCCCCCCCCGCCCCCATGAGGTAGAGCAGGGAGAGGTCGTTTTCCCCAGGGGCTGGGAGTTTTAAACAAGCTCCCCAGGTGACACTGATGTGTGTGTCCTGTGGGGGACAACACAGGGGGAACTGTTGCTTCTAGGATGCCAGTGACTCAGCATGAGGACTTTGAAGCCAGAATCTAAATACTACTAGTTATTACCTATGCAACTTTGGGGAAATTGATGGGCATTTCTGTCTCTCAGTTTACTCATCTGGAAAATGGGACTGATAATAGTGCCTACTTTGTATGGCTGTGAGGATTGGATGGGTTGATAAATGTTAAGTGTTTGAAATATAAGAAACGTCCAGTATTAGACCAAAAAAAAAAAAAATAGATTCATTTTACTTAGAACATCCCTCTACAAAGAAAATTAAGAGTGATGGATTTTTATTTACAAAATCATTGGACCAATGTGCAATGCCCAAATTCCTGTTAAAGTTCAAAGAGTTCAACACTTGGAGAAGTTTTTCAGCAGGATATATGATTCCATTTTCGGCACCTATTATTTGCCACTAATCCACATGTCTATTTTTACCAAGATGTCTAATCTTAAGGATTCATTATATCCTCAGAACTGGATTACCCGCAAAAAGTTAGCTCTTTAAAATATGAGTTTGTAGCAGATGCATGTTTAAGAAAATAACTAAATCTTTTGGGATAACAATTTTTGGATGGTTCTGTATTCCCCGGAATCTCTTATCTGATTTAAGCTCCTTAGAACATCAAAATATTTGTTTGTTATAAAGTTGACAAAACCTTTGAAATTCTCAACAGATGGGATCTTAAATGGCTCTGGAATACTTCAGATTACGTGAAACAAAACAAACTAAAATAAAAAGTAACTTCAATCTTCCCAGGGTTTCATAAAATGGTGAAAGGAATTATTATTTGCTTGGCTATGAATTTCTGCCTAACCCTGTTTACTAAAATGCCTCCGAGACCCACATTTACGACCACTGGGACATCATACATATGTGACTCAAGGATTATGCCAAAAGCTTTTGATTTCAGTTTGTTACCAGGGGTATAAGTGCTGTTTTTGGTTGTGGCTCTTTGTGGACATCACTTTGGCTGTTACATCACAGCCGCCGTCTTCTCCTCTTCCTTGATTAAACTGTGCCTGTGATTTGGGAAGATGGTAAAAGCAGAGAATTGTGCCGCCTCTGCCCTACCCGCAACCCCCCCCCCCCGCCCCCCTGCCCAGGAACAGCTTAGTGACAGACACAAGGAATCTCTGCCCTAGATGGATTGTTTTCATACTGTATCTTCCGTCTCTAGTGTTCGATATAATCAATGAAAACATTCTTGCATTAAACTCGGGAACATGTTTTAGCTCCCACGTGTTTCATAGTAACATTTCCTGTTCTCCACACTCATATGACCAAGCAATATTTGCGAATTCTTTTGGGTGAGCAATTGATAATTTATGGGAGACATCTAAAGTGCCTAGAGCTTGGCACCGTCCTCCACAGAGCTCCAAGTTGGGACCACAATGGAAGGTGACTGGCCAGATTTTTTAAGACTTAGAGTCAAACGGTGTCTTTGCAATAGGGACCAAGCAGGTGACAATAATCAGTGAGCAAAGTATTTGAATGACTTTAAAGTATTTCTTAAGGTTCCCCAGCCGCTCTTCTCCTCCTCAAGACATTCATTCTAATAGCTTCAGTTTCTGTCGACATGTCGATGGCTATCAGTTGTATATATTTTACCCCCAAACTCTCTCCTGAGATCTAGACCCATCTAACCCACTGACTGCTGGGCATCTCATCTTGACTATCCCTTGGCCGCCCTATGGAATTCATCATCACTTCTCTTGCCTCCCAAAGTACGGTTGCTTTAGAAGATGTTTCTGATCTCAGTGAATGGCGCCCCATCCACCCGGTTTCTCCAGGCTTGACTTGTCTTTCTCTCCTCGCCCTCCAACACGCACACATGTACATCCACCTTTCTCAACATAGCCAGAATCCACTGAATTCTCTTCATGTCCACGGCTACCCACTTTATCTTCAGTGCCCCCCTAAAAGCCTTCTTATGCCGTTGGCCCCTGGTCTCGTCCCTTTCCAATTTTCTAACTTCAGCTAGAAACATCTTTCCAAGATACAGTTTAGATCATGTCAAGTCCCTGCTTGAACTTTCTTCCAGGGTCCTTTGCTGCCTGTAAATAAAGACCAATTCAGCAACCTGTCACGCTCACTGCCTTCAATGCCATCCACCCTCCCGACCACATGCACTCTGCTAACTCCTATTGAGCTGAAAGTTCTGAGTTTGTTTATGATTTCCTTTGGGAAACCTTCCCTGAAGTCCTCAGACCCAGTCAGCTTCTTTTGTCCCCACGGCACCCGTGCTTAGCCTTCATAGAACTTGTTTTATGTTAACTTGTCTGACTTCTTCATCGCACTGTAAGTTCCTTGATAGAAAGAGCTGTGTGTAGTTCAGCATTATAATACTATGGCCTCGCAGGTGTTTGCGAATATTTGTTGTGTGGACTAACGAAAGGGTCCATCTCGAGAGAAAGCGTCAGCACTATGTCCATACGTAGGAAACGTGCCTGTGCCCTCCAGCAACAGAATGAAACGCAAAACAGAGGAAAATTTTACACTCAAGATTCTGTGATCTTTGGAACGGAATTGTGAGCCATTAATGGCAACCTATGACTCTTTCTCTAGTCAGAATGAATTGGAGTGGAGCCTGTAAAAAGGCAAGGTGATTAATTCATTTATTAACATCGAAGGCCGGACTGGGTGCCAGACCTCGGGAGAGGCTTTGGAAGTGCAGGGATGATTAATTCTTGTTGACTGCTCCCCAGGAGTTCAAAGTCAAGGGCCTGGTGGACTCAAAATCTGCCAAAGCTGGGGGAGACACAAAGGAAATTCAATTCAGCCCCCTCATTTTACAGAGGAGATGTAAATAGTTTCTGCAGTGCCTTCCAAGTTACTCAATAACTGTGTAAAAAGGGAACGCTTCCTCCTCTACACATCTATGCTTTCCCCACACCTTCAATTAATCCACCTCCTTAAAAAGAGAACACTGTATCAGTGATATTATGAAATCGCAGTCAACTTAAGCTCACCTTGGAAGGGGCGGGGGTGGGGGGAAGGTATGGTCTGCCAAAGCTGCCCGGAAGGGGAAATTTCTATTTGAAACCTTGGCATCACAAATGCTTTAGGGGAAAGAAAAAAAAATGCATGAAGGAGTTAAAAGCGACCATTGATTAAAATCATCAAGCTGTGTTAGCAGGACAGGGAAAGAATTTGATTACACAATCGTTTGACCCAAGCATTTTATTGGCCAGAAACTGGTCTTAAAAGAGAGACTGGTGTTATTAAATTAAGGGAGAATTCGTTTTTAATAGACATTTTGGGAGCTTCAGTGACGTGGCCATTCGTGTGCATGTCAACGTGCCGATGTCAGGGAAACGGCAAGCTGGTTTGCGCCAGGTGAGATAAAGAGGAGGCGGCCTGTCGAGGCTGTTTTTCTTGGGTGAGGGGGCCCGGGTAAACAGGGTGTGTGCCTCGCCGTGGGAGACAAGAATAAGGCAGTTTGGAATCAAAAGGTGGAAAATATCTACCTATTCAAGTCAGAAACCCAGAAATGCTCACTTGTGGAGGAGAGTCGATGCCTTAAATACCTGTTTCACTCACAGGTCACCTGTTTTCCTAGAGCTCTGAACAAACCATAAGTGGGGTTTCACATGTATTGTTTTTACATTTAGAGGGTCACTGACCTTAAGGGACTTCACGTGGGCCAAAGGTTACACTGTAGAGGTTGTCCATTGACAATAGTTGGCTATGTTATTATACGATCACATATACATGCATACACATATACAGTATCACATATACAGATATATATTACTAGTTTTTAAAGGCTTTTGTTTTATTTGTTTATTTATTTATTTATTTATTTATTTTAACGTTTATTTATTTTTGAGACAGAGAGAGACAGAGCATGAACGGGGGAGGGTCAGAGAGAGAGGGAGACACAGAATCTGAAACAGGCTCCAGGCTCTGAGCTGTCAGCACAGAGCCCGACGCGGGGCTCGAACTCACATACCGCGAGATCGTGACCTGAGCTGAAGTCCGACGCTTAACCGACTGAGCCACCCAGGCGCCCCTAAAGGCTTTTGTTTTTAATGTTTATTATTCTTGAGAGAGAGAGGTAGAGAGCAAGTAGGGGAGGAGCCGGGAGAGAGGGAGACAGAATCCCAAGCAGGTTCCACAGCGTCAGCACGGAGCCCGGTTGCGGGGCTGGAACCCACCTACCATGAGATCGTGACCTGAGCAAAACCAAGAGTTGGATGCTTGACCAAATGAAATCCCTAGGCGTCCTTACTATCATATATATATATAGACTATATATATATGTATATATATATAGACTTTTTATATATATATAGACTTTATATATATATATATAGACTTTATATATATATATATATATATATATATATATACTCTCTCTCTGTCTCTGTCTCTCTCTCTCTCTAGAGTAAGACTCATGGTGGTGCATTATAAAATTATACCAATGGGGAGAAATTTTATTAATAAAGCAGACTACTCCTCAGTCAAACTTTAGGCATGATTTTCTCTGTCCTTTCCCCTTACCATCCATGGGAGCGTGGAGGGGGGCTCGAAGCTTTTTTTTTTTTTAATTTTTTTAAATTTTTACATTTTTTAAAAATCGTTTTTATTCAGTAGAGTAACAATGATGCTGTTCTGTTCCCTCAAGTAGAAAAGTCAAAAATTACATCTCATCTCAGAGATTCAAACTGCTTTTAATTTATATGTTGATCTCATGTGACTGGACTGGAAGGCAATGGAATTTAAATGAGGCATGCTCACCACAGAGAGGAGAAGACATTTTCTAATTATGCGGCGAGAGGCTTGGAGGGTGAATGTTGGGAAGGAGGCCTCCAGGTGGGGACTGGGACGCGCTTTCCCGGCGCTCACAGCACTTATGTCCTTTAGTGTACGTTTTCACATGGGCTTCCCTTCCTTCTGCTCCTTCCAGTCCTGAGTAATACGAATGTCATCATCATTTGGCCTCTGCTCCCTTCTGCTTGAGTGTGTCAGCTTCTAGAGATTAGGGATTAACAATGCACTGAAGATAACGTCACAGCTCATTTTATTACGTGTTGCATTTAGGGCTGTTCGCTATTCTGTTTTACGCTGTTTTGAATTTGTTCACAATGTCTTCCAATTTGGGATCGTTACCCCGATTGCACAGCTGAGGGATCAAAGGCTCGTGGTGCGTATGTAACTTGTTCATTACCTACCCCCGGCCGCGGGTCTGCGGTGGAGCCAGGATCAGAAGCCAGAGTCTGACTCCAGAGCTAAGATCCTTTCCTGCATGACACTGTCTGTAAACCCCAGCCCTGCCACCCCAGCGTGTTTCAGAGTACCCGACCTGGGGTGATTACTCCACAAATACTTGTGGAATTCAGGTGAACCCTAGAGGAGCCTTGTTCACCATGTTAAGTGAACAAGCCTCCAAAGTTAATAGAAAGCCAAGCAGACACATAGACAAAGAGGTTAATATGAGACCCGATGGACACCACACTTCTTCCTTGGCACTGCCCGGTCCAAAGGGGAAAGACTTCAAAATGACTCCAAATTAATTCTACATAAGTGGGACAAAGAATTCAAAGCAAGTGTTGCCAACTCACTTGAGAGATGGCTGGGAGTGAATTTGGTTCCAGCTGAGCAGAAATTCAATTTTGGCATCCACTCAGCTCAGAAATAAGGTCAGTTGTTCAAAATTGTGTCTCAAGGAAAGGCTGAGTGTCACAGGTGATTATCTTCACAATTCTCCAGCATCCAGAGAGAGCGCACACTAGTTTCAGAGGGCTTTCCTGAGAGCATTTGCATATGCATTGATTAGCCATGTTCCTAGCTTGGTTTTCATACTAGCAGGGTTCATTCGCGTGCACCAGACCATCAGCTTTTCTCGGGTCATTTTAAAATCTCATTTCCCTATACAACAATTCTTTGTTTGTGTTCCTCTCGCGTATCCTTCTTGGAGCAGACAAGCTATCATTCTCTTTGTTCTTAAGAAGGCAGCCAATTATGGATTTTTATACTTCGGATTCTGAAACATGACATTTGAGACAGGCTTAGGTTTATCCACAGATCCCTAGGGCATAATCTAATTACCGACAAGGTATAATGCACGCAGTCTTGCAGAGAACTCTGGAATAAATAAATGCTCTATATTGACCGGAGACATTAGTAATAGATCATTAATTCATGAACCAGCATTTATGGAAACCAAAGAGTGTTAGATATGCCATAGGATAACAAAGGGGTGAAGATTTCCAGAAGATTCTTCTAGTGACTGGGTGGGGTCAATTTTCCTTCTGGTTGTAGGGAGGCCACAGAGTTACCAGGGTCTGCCTTGCTCACAGTGCAATAAAGACAAATAGGTCTTATCGACCCTTCCATTGGAGGGTAGCAACAAGTTCCTGAAGGGGAGCAGAGTTGAGAGGACTCTGGTTGTAGAGCACGGAGGAGGAGGAGGAAAAGGGGCAGACGTGAACCCACCACAATGAGGGTTCTTGGATGGGAGCCTTGAGGAGCAGCTCTATTGGGAGCCAACCTAACAGTGTCCAGCCCACTCTCCACGAAGTCTTTTCCGAGCACCTAGAGGCCTTTCTCCCTAGAGAGTGACACAGCCCTCCAGCTGGAACTACCCTGTACAAGGGCTTTGTCCATTCATGCTTTGGCTCCCCTTGGAATATTTGGCTGGCTTAATATCCCAACCTTATAACCATCCTGGACCCTGGCAAACCCTAAGAAACGCGTGGTGCATTTAACCTGTTGTAAACTAAACCCTGGTTAACTCTTACGACACCTGGGGTGCTTTTGGTTGGAAAAACTGGCTTCAGTTGTCCATGGCTCTGGTGTCACTCACCGAAATGCTAATTAGCGTCAAAAAGCTGATCATTTTAGGGGTGCCTGGGTGGCTCAGTCAGTTAAGCATCCGACTTCAGCTCAGGTCTGATCTCACTGTTTGTGAGTTGAAGCCCCCCATTGGGTTCTGTGCTGACAGCTCAGAGCCTGGAGCCTGCGTCAGATTCTGTGTCTCCCTCTCTCTCTGGCCATCCCCCGCTCACAATCTCTCTCTCTCTCAAAAATAAATAAACATTAAAAAAATTAAAAAAAAAAAAAGCTGATCATTTTGTTGACTACAGTTGTCACTCATTCATTCGACAAACCAGTATTTCTTGAGTGCCTAACGCGTTGCTCGGTATTGTCCTAGGTGCTGGTGATAAAGCAGTGAGGGAGAAAAAACAAAACAAAACAACAACAACAAAAAACCAAACACATACCAAACCCCCTTCAGAATGAGAAATCCCTGACTTCACGGAGAGATAAGAAAATTAGGTAAGATTATAGACTATAGTATGCTGGATAATGTGAAGCCATAAGGAGAAAAATAAGGCAGGGGAGAAAGGGAGAGAGATAAGGAGTTGAGAGAGAGAGAGAGAGAGAGAGAGAGAGAGCCTGTGTGTGTGTGTGTGTGTGTGTGTGTGTGTGTGTGTGGAGGGGGGTGGGGTGGGGCTGCGGTTTTATAAAGGTTAGCCAGGAAAGAATTCCTAAGAAGGCAACATTCGAGTCAAGACCAGAAAGAGGTGAGGGAGCGAGTCATAAAAACCAGGTAGGTGAAGGGCATTCCAGACAAATGACAACACAGTACAAAGATCCTGAAGCTGGAATGTTCCAAGAACACTAAGGAGGCCAGAGAGGCGGAGTTGAGTGAGGAGGGGGAGGGTAGGGGGAATGAGGGCCAGAGAGGGAATTGGGCAAGGGGGTGCGGGGGTGGAGGCAGGTCAGAGTGGGAGGACTTTGAGGCCATTGAAAGAACTTTGGCATTTACTCCAGGGGAGATTAGAGTCCATGGCATCGGTTATATGGGAACTTTTCATTTAATACCGTTTTGGGGAGCAGATATGAAGATACAATGGCGTGGGTAACTGTGTAGGGAAGGAAAATAACTAGTGCCCATTTACAGAGAGGTACATTTCTATAAGTAAGGCACTGAGATTGCTGTTTGTCTGCTACGGACTCACATCTTGTCTTTCCTTCAGCCCCTATTATATCCGTGTCTCACTCCCTCACTGGGTTCAGACTCTGCCCCAGGGCTGCCTCTTCAGTGAGGCCGTCTCTGACTACTTTATCTGAAGGAGTGCCTCTCCCTCTCTAGTCCTTTATCCTGTTTTATTTTTCTTCAAAGCACTCAGCATTGCCTCCACTGTAGCATAGTTGGGACTCAGTGGGCGGGTTCGGCTTCTGTTTTAACAGCATCACTCTGGTTACTATGTTGAGAATGTACTGAAAGGATGTGTGAGAAGAGCAGGTAGACCAATTTACTAACAGACTGTTGTTTCTCAAGGGTTGTGATATGATATGTCACAGTTCATTGAGGAGGTCTTGTGTACATGTTAATATCATTTATTCATTTCATCATGGGCACCGTTGTTTATGGGCATACACATTCTCTGTTCTTAAACAATCCTGAGAAATACAGTGTGCCACCGGACAATTGCCCCTGATTTTTTTTTAATCTAAATTACACAGAATAACAAGATAGAGACACCGAGAAAACGCTCCCCTAAACTGAGAAATAGTACTGTGCTGAGAACAGACAAATTTTTCGGACTGTCGTCTCTGAGGTTCCTGAAACAAAGCTGCCATCTTCCACTATAATAAATGGATGTATGCATTCTTTGAGACAAGGATGAGAGAAGATGGAATTTTTAGAGGCGATTCCTTGGTACCACTTATTTCTTCGGCCTCTGAGGCGCCTGACCCTTTTAGGCCTAAGGACCTTCCCTGGGACTTGTCTTCCTTTGGCTAAACAAAACAAAAAGAGTGGACTTGTCTTGTCAGATGCTTCAGCTCTGCGGGATCTGGAATGAAATCGCGCTTTTGCGGAGGAGCAGAAGTTGTACAGCTTCGCACCCGCAAAGGTCTCACGTCTACCGAACCCCACCTCGGGCAGGGTCCGCGCTACTGAGGGGAGAGAGTCCGGGCCAGGCAGTGTAGCGGACCGAGGCACAAGGACTTCAATTCTGCTCGGTCATTGAATGATCTCCAGTCACGGAGTACTCAGTCCCTGATTTCCTCGGCTTTAATCAGGAGAGTCATGATACATTTAGTGAAAGGACGTGTTGCCGAATCATGTATGATCCTATTTCCTCCTTTGTTTCAATAATATAAAAAGCAAACCCTTTCTATCTGTGTTGTGTCGCATACATAAACTGTATAGATATAGGGAGGATCCATACATATATGTCTAGATATATATGAAGATATAAATATGCATACACGGATAAACGCAAAGCAAGCTTTGCACAGAATGCTTGGATCTTTGACCCCTGAGTATCTCTTTTTGTTACTGGCAATAAGCTGGCCAGGACAGGGATTTCTCCTCCCCCAGGGATGGGGTGGTGAATTGGCACACCAACTCAATTTCTCATAAGACTCCCAGCTGCCAGCAATAATGGTCCTAGAATCTTGTAAAGGAGCTGGTACCCACGCTCATCCTTTTGGTCCCCAAGCTCAAGGCTATTTCCCCCTATTTGTGAGCACATCTCAGTACTTGCCCCATAAAAAGGAAGGGTCAGAGAGAGGTGGGGTCCCTCTTCTGGAGCACAGCCCCATGCGGTGTCTAGTTGTACCCAACCCAAGTTTGTCTATCCCCAGAAGAGAAGAAGGGGCCCTTATACCTGAGTTCCACCCTGCACTCAATGACACTTGTGGGTGGTCAAGAGCCCTTGACTTGACTGCCATTCAAAGTGGTGTGGAAGTGGGAGAGGGGGTGTGCTGGTTGAGGGGGCGGAAATGGAAGTGATGAGAGGAGGGATTAGTAACTTTGCTATCCTTTTATAGCATGCTTCTGTAGGCTTTTATTTGTTAAAATGAACATACATTGTAATTTAACATCCAGTCAATAAAAGCAGACCCTAAAGATATTAACCATACCGTGCAAATGCAAAGGATGATCATCATTTCAAGGTAGGTGCTGACCTGCCCTCCTGTGGCCTTTGGTGTCATTAGGAGCACTTGGCCAAGCACTCATGTTTTGCTTATGCTGCTCATGTTGACGGTAAACTTAGGGTTATTTCCCAAGACTCATTGTGAGTAGACTTGCAAAAGAAAAAGATGTTTTGTTGCTCACACAGATCTTTTAGAGGCATTCAGCTTTTAAAGACACTTTTTAAAAAAAATGAGGTAATTTTAGAAAGAAATTAAAGCTTTTGGGTACCTTAGCCAAGAGTAAATTTGAAGAATTAAAAAGGTAATTGGACTGAAACTGGGTTAATCAAACCAACTTTCAGAGCTAAAGGAATCACAGGGAGAGGATAGCAATTTGACTGTGGAGCACCCCAGACATTGTCTAACCCTTCTGACTCTTCAGTTTCTTGTTCTTCTGCCCTGATTGTTTAGGATTACATCTTTTACAAACTAGTTCTGATCCTTCGATTCAACATTATGATTTTTGGTCCTCATTTGACTTGTACTCCTTTGGAACCAAAGTTAGTGTGGTCTTTGCTTCTTTGGGTATTCATTCTCCTACATTCAGGTCCCTACCTTACTACTTCTCTCCTAAATTGAAAATCATAGCGATCGTCTCACTTTGAAATCATAGATGTTTTATGTATGTATGTATGTATGTATGTATTATTTTACTTTTTTTATTCTCGAGTTAACATATAGTGTCAACTTGCCTTCAGGGATATTGTATGTATTTAAAAACTAAATTGTCATGTGTTGTTTAGTTTTGTTTTTTTTTTTTTTTTTTTACATTTTTATTTTTGAGAGAGAGAGAGAGGAAGAGAGAGACAGACAGACAGCATGTGAATGGGGCAGGAGCAAAGAGAGAGGGAGACACAGAATCCAGAGCAGGCTCCAGGCTCTGAGTTGTCAGCACAGAGCCCAAAGCAGGGCTCACACTCACAAACTGCGAGATCATGACCTGAGCTGAAGTTGAACACTTAACCGACTAAGCCACCCAGGCACCTCTGTGTTTCGGTTTCTGATGTTGCTGTCCAAGGCAGTCTGTTCCTTTAATTCTATTGCCTGGGTTGCATTTCAGATTTGTAGATAGAACTGCATTGATGCCATTGAATCTAAACATGAGGGCCTGACACCAGAAACATGCACCAAAAAGTTAAGCATTTGCATGGTTTTCATTGCTTGGGTAAAGTAAGTCAACAATTCACGCCATTTTCCATTTATTAAGTCTTCTTAACCGGAGATTTTTAAAAGACCTGGCTTGAAAAATGCACGTGTGTGTGTGTGTGTTAATTCAAATGTCAGGCAAATCATCAACATGGGTTGTACAAACTCTGACTTTCTGTGGAAACATCTGTAAATTTCAGAAATTTAAGACAATGTACTTCAATTGTTACTAAGCCTTTTTTAAAAACACCACAGTCTCTGATTTATTTCCTCATCCTCCCTCCCATTATTTGAGAAACATATTGGTAAAAGTAATTTCTTTCACTTTTCTATCTCTTCTTGTATTTTTTTTCATGTTACCGTTTTACAGATGATTTATTTATATTGGCTATTGTAGTTCCCAAACATCACAAGGCTTATGTTTATGCATTTGAATCTTCTGGGACTCCACCAAAGTGATTGCTTTCACCGCGTTCAATATTCATCCTTTCCATATCAATGAGTTTCTAGGGGACTTTCCACAAAGCTCTTGGAGCCAGTGCATTTTCCTGCAATTTTATCTTGGAATGCTTTAGGACTTGAGAATAGTCATAACAACGAAAAAAGAAAAGCTACCCATCTACGATATGATTAAAATCATTAAAAATTAGACTGACTTCAAAAGATAATTTTCATCAAGCATACAATCTTAAAAAATTTCAGACTTTCGAATGTCCCCTCTCTGCAAAGAGAGCTTTCACACTATTCTTATTTTCTGAGTTTATACTCTAATAAACTTTTGCCTGCTGCTAAAAAAAAAAAAATCAGAAAATATAGTGTTTGAAATTGTTTTGTTTTGTTTTGAGAGAGAGAGAGAGTGCAAGCAGGGGAGGGGCAGAAGGGGAGGGCAGGGCAAGAGCACAGAGAGGGGGAGGGAGAGAATATCAAACAGGCTCCATACTCAGTAAGAACCCAGAGGCAGGGCTTGATCTCATGAACCGTGAAATTGTGACCTGGGCTTGATCTCATGAACTGTGGAATTGTGACCTGGGCTTGATCTCATGAACCGTGAAATTGTGACCTGGGCTGAAATCGGTTGCTTAACCTACTGAGCCACCCAAGTGCCCCTTGTGTTTGAAGTTTGGTTATTAGTTTGGCAGGCATACAGAGGTCAGCTGTGAGACAATGACTGTTTTTTTCCAAATAACATTTCTTAGTTCATATTCCTGGCAGAGTTGTTGGGGTAATCCATCTTTGAGGGCTATATCTGAAAATAGTAGATATGAGGTCTTTTTAAAAAATTTTTTAATGTTTATTTATTTTTGAGAAAGAGAGAGACAGAGCATGAGCAGACAAGAGGCAGAGAGCAGGGGAGACACAGAATCTGAATCAGGCTTTAGGCTCCTCACTGTCACCACAGAGCCTGAGCAGGACTCAAACTCATGAACCTCGAGATCATGACCTGAGCTGAAGTCAGACGCTTCACCAACTGAGCCACCGAGAGGCCCCGAAAAAATAGATATGAGGTCTGAAATCTTTCAAAATGGTGGGTTGCATTTTGGTCTGCTAACTCCTTTCTTCAGTGTCTCATTTTAAAAATGCTTCTCTTAAAATTTATTCTCCCTTATACAGGGAGAAATTAAACCAATTAAAAGTGTACACATGGGATCCTTTATAGACTTGAAAATTCAGAGATTGCTTACAACAAAAAATAAGTAGAGTGGAATTTTAATAACCAAGGCAAAGACCAATATATACAGCCCCGACTTCTCTAAATAGGAAAAGATTCCTGAAAACAAAATATCCTGATTGTATTTTATGTTGAAAGACTAAAGGGAGACCCATGAGGGGTGCCTGGGTGGCTCAGTCGGTTAAGCATTCGACTTCGGTTCAGGTCATAATCTCGCAGTTTGTGAGTTTGAGCCCCGCATAGGGCCTGGGGTCTGCTTCGGATTCTGTGTCTCCCTCTCTGTCTGCCCCTTCCCTGCTTGTGCTCTGTCTCTGTCTCTCTCAAAAAATAAATAAACATTAAAAGAAAGGGAGACCCATGAGGCTTGGGGTGTTCCAGACATGGGTGCAAAATGTCTACCTGCTAAGTGGATGGGCTCTTCAAGTGACATGGTCAGCTAAATGCCACAAGAAGGAGTCTCAGCAGGACTGAGGGCAGTTGATGTCTGTCGCTTGAATGAATACCCCCGACTTATTGGGTTTTAATAATAGGGTCTTGTTTAGATATTGCTACCATTTATAATTTGTGTGACTGATTTGCATAAGTATATATAGTTCCTCTTCATTATTCATGGATTCTGTATTTGCAAATTTGCTTATTTGCTGAAATTTCTTTGTAACCCCCAAGTCATTATTCACAGTGCTTTTGTGGTCATTTGCAGACAGGCATGGGTGGGGGGGGCGGTGGGTGAAAACTTTTGAGTCGCCTGGGGCACATGTGCCCAGGGGAGGTTGAATTACGAAGAAAAAAACCAAAAAACAAAAAACTCGCCCAGAAAGAGACACTACTATCACTGTTATTGCTGTTATTAGTTCTTCTGCCATTTTTCAGATACATACGCCTTCACAAAATCGGGATATAATGTAAGACTATTTTGCGGCTTTTATTTATTTTTTTTACTAAACATTATATTATTACCGTGTTCTATGCTTTCTTTTTTTTTTTATTTTTTTTTAAATTTTTTTTTTCAACGTTTATTTATTTTTGGGACAGAGAGAGACAGAGCATGAACGGGGGAGGGGCAGAGAGAGAGGGAGACACAGAATCGGAAACAGGCTCCAGGCTCTGAGCCATCAGCCCAGAGCCCGACGCGGGGCTCGAACTCCCGGACCGCGAGATCGTGACCTGGCTGAAGTCGTATGCTTAACCGACTGCGCCACCCAGGCGCCCCTATGCTTTCAATAGTGTTTGAAGATCCAATTTTAATAGCTGCATTCTATTCCCAGCCACACATGGCATGCCTAGAAGCTTCTTGGGCTAACCTAAGCCTCATTTTCTTTTCTTTTCTTCTTTTTTAAAAATTTACATCCAAGTTGGGATATAGCGCGATAATGATTTCAGGAGTAGAATCCAGTAATTCATCCCCTGTATATAATACCCAGCGCTCATCCCAACAAGTGTCTTCCTTAATGCCCCTTACCTATTTAGCCCATCCCCCCACCCACAACCCCTCCAGCAACCCTCTGTTTGTTCTCTGTATTTAAGAGTTTCTTGTTTGTTGTCTATGTTTAAGAGTCTCTTCTGTATTGTCCCCCTCCCTGTTTATATATTATTTTTGCTTCCCTTCCCTTATGTTCACCTGTTTTGCATCTTAAATTCTACATATGAGTGAAGTCATATGATATTTGTCTTTCTCTGACTGACTAATTTCACTGAGCATAATACACTCTAGTTCCATCCCCGTTGTTGCAAATCTGAGCCTCATTTTCTACCTTCAAAGAGGCTGGGGGTTTGCAACTGAGTGCTACCTGAACAAGAGTCTCTTTAGAAAGTCTAATGTAAATGTTTTACAGTTTTCTCCCAAGTGCTCAGGGACTAAGTATAAGAGCATGAAGTACAAGCATTTTGGAAACCATTTGGGAGTTTCTGGTAAAACTCCCAAAATGTGTTCATTTCCTGGTGCAGCAATTAAATATGCTTCAAGAGGAATTCGTACACTTGTCTGCAAAAGGAGAAAAACATTCAGAGATGCTCATTCTAGCCCTCCCTAAAACTACAGTAGTAAAAATAGTGAAACAGTAAAAAAAAAAAAAAAAATTGCAACTAACCAAAGTGACCATCAATAAGGGAATGGATAATAAGCGTTGGTGTATTTGTGTGATGGAATACTAGAGAGTCATTAAAAGAAATGGGATGGAGCTATTTACATCATCTTGGGTAGATCTCCAAAGCAGAGTGCTGAACAGACATAGCAAGCGGCAGGACAATACCTTCAATTCAGTTTTCTTTTTTAAGTTTATTTATTTATTTTGAGAGAGAGAGAGACAAGGCGTGTGGGGGACAAGCAGGCTCCACGCTGCCTGAGCAGAGTCCAACTCGGGGCTCAAACCCATGAAAGTGTGAGATCATGACCTGAGCTGAAACTGAGAGTCGGAATGCTTAGCCGACTGAGCCACCCAGGGGCCCCAATACCTTCAGTTCATTTATGACCATCTGGTTCAGGGATGCACACGTGTACGTGAATATAAAATGAAGGAGGCACAACATCATCATGTCAGGCATGCTCTCTCCGCCTCTGATCTCAGAGCTGTTCCTGGCTGCACAAGAGTAGAGGGAGTTGTGAAAGTTCCCCATCTGCTGGACTGGAAAATAGTGGTTTCCAGACTGAGTCTCCAGCTGCTATTCAGTATTTGTTTCCCACTGTGAAATTTCCACTCCAGTTTCAACTCTTCAGGACCTTGTCGGTTAACTACTCCTCGGGGCACGCATCTGCTTGGGCAACACAAAAGACGCTAAGCCATATCTTCAGATTTCCTGACATCTGCATACATCTGGTCAAGGAGAGGTGTGGCTTCTTCAAAGATTTTGGAGCATTGCTTCTCGCACCACCCTCTTTCAGCACACCTTCTTCTTGGCTGCCTCCTGCTCTCAGGCCTAATCTCAACTCTTGGGGGGGGTTGGTGATAGCTGGTGGATGTTTTGTCTGCTTATCATACCTTCTCATCCTCCTTCTTCAGGTTACAGCACTCTTCCTGTTTGGTATTCGTTCCCTCTTTTCCTGGTGTTCTTGGTGAGGGTCCCCTCCCCCACTGGTGAGGAGGATTCCCACCCCCTCACCCCCACAGTCCCGTGACCCAAGCAGGACCAATCAGGGCCGTATCTGAACTTCACCTAAGGGAGGTGGGAAAAAAGTCTTCTTTGTGGGTGGATCTGAGGCTACGGCTCCAGGAAGCCATCTTCCTGTGTGAGGTGAAGGGAGGCTGTGTGGAGAAACAAGCAGGGTGGGTGTTGGGTGTGGGAGGAAGAGAGAGTGAATCCTGGTGTTAGGGAATTCTCTCGGAGGCCTGGTTTCTGCAGCTCACTCTTCAGGCATGTGAATAGCCCGAGTATCCTTCCCAGGTAAGTGAGCCAACACCTTTCCCTTTTTAGTTCTCCTCTTTTGTGACCTAAAGAGCCCTGGCCAATAGAGCTATCCCTTACTGAGACGCTCCACCATTGCCTGGCCTTTGTGTGAAGAGTCCAATCTTCACAGAGTTCTCTGCTTCCCTCTTTCAGTCCCTCCACATGGACCTGGTCTCTACTGGTACCTTTTCTCATGCCCTTCTCCCCTCTTTCCAAAGGGATAGCCAGAATCACCCACACCAATATTTCAGAGCTTGGTCTTTTCCGATAACGTATTTAAATACATATGTATAATATACATATGTAATAGATGGACACACAAATATATATAAAATAAATATATTAAAAAGACATATTTTTACATAATACATATTTATTTTATATATTTATATATTTATTATATGTATTTCCACATTATATATTTTTAATTTTATTTATTTTTTATTTGAGAGAGAGAGCATGAATCAGGGGGGAGAGGCAGAGGGAGAGAGAGAGAGAATCTTAAGCAGGCTTCAAGTTCAGTGAGAAGTCCACTATGGGGCTTGATCCCACAACCTTGGGATCATGGCCTGAGCCGAAATAAAGAGTTGGACGCTCAAATGACTGAGCCATCAGGTGCCATTGTATGTGTGTGTGTGTATTTTAATACATATTAACATATATAATATATTAACATATATAAAATATGTACTAACATATATATTAACATATATATGCACAATATAGTATATATATACTATATATACTATATATACTATATATTATACATAGTATATATATATGTAATATATATACTATATATATATAACCATATATAATGTATATAACTATATATATAACACATATATAACATATGTGTATATATATGTATATAACATATATATAACTATATATAACTATATATATATATGTATATATATATAACTATATATGTATATATGTATATATAACACATATATAACATATATATAACTATATATAACATATATAACTATATATAAAACACACATATATAACATATATAACATATATGTATATATATATATATACATATATGTTATATATATATGTATATATAACATATATAACTATATATAACATATATGTATATATAACATATATATAACATATATATAACTATATATAACATATATAACTATATATAACACACATATATAACATATATAACATATATGTATATATGTATATATAACATATATATAACATATATATATAACTATATATAACATGTATATATATAACACACATATATAACATATGTATATATGTATATATAACATATATAACATATATATAACTATATATAACATATATAACTATATATAACTATATATAACATATATATTATATATTATACATAGTATAATACATACTGTTATACATAGTATAATATATACTAACATATATAATATTATAAGTAGTATAATACATAGTATTATACATAGTATAATATATACTAACATATATAATAATATATATATAAACAAAGTTGGGAGTTACAGATGCTGTGACAGACTGGTGGAAGAAATGTTTTACAGCCCCAAAGAGGACACACCTTCCATTTGTATAATCCAGTCTTTTTAAAAAAAAAAATTAATCTTTATTTATTTATTTTGAGAGAGAGTGAGCTCAAGTGGGGGAGGGGCAGAGAGAGAGAGAGAGAGGGAGTGAGAGAATCCCAAGCAGGCTCCGCACTGTCAGCCCAGAGCCTGACACGGGGCTCTGTCTCACACACCGTGTGATCAGGACTTGAGCCCATATCACGAGTCAGACTCTTAACTGACTGAACCACCCAGGTGCCCCTGGGTAATCCAGTTTTATACAACGGAATCACGTGGCTCAACTTCACACGGGGATACCCAGACACTCCCATCACGGAACCCTCTCGACTTTTTACAGTGAGTTGGAGGATCTTTACTTTTATAATAGCAGGTACGGGTTTCCTTATCGACTGAGATGCGCCATGGTTGGGAAGATGCTTATTTAAAGCCATGCCCGGAAAGGAGATGAGCCTCCAGGATCCGAATAAAGAACTGTTCTGCTGATAACAGGGGGAGAGTGTGCCCATCACGCCAAGGCAGAGAAGCAGGGAAAACGGTGGTGGGGGTATTAAGGAATGGCCTATGCACGAAGAAGCCGGCCCGTTCATGATGCGGCCTTGCCTGTAGTTCCTGAGGCACAAAATGCTCGGGTGTGAATGACATTTGTGTGGAACTTCCAAAGGACCAGACATTCTGTAACCTGGCAACACATATGGGTGGATGCTCGTGAAGAGAATTAACTCAGGGAATCTGCAGAATGATTAGGTAGTCCTTGCATAGGGATGCAGATTTAGGATTTGTTTTGTATTTTTTTTTCCCGAATATGTTTACTCCTTTTTTTTCTTTTTATTATTTGTTGATGTAATTTATTTACTTACATCCAAGTCAGTTAACAGATAGCAAAGGATGCGAAACCCCAGACATCTGTTAAAAAAAAAAAAAAAGACACTTTGTTAAACTTTACTTCAACAATCTTGTCCTGGTGTTTGCTCGAATTTGTTCCTAGGGTCAAGCTGCCTCAAAAAGTAACGGTAGCTGTTAATATGTGAAAACACGTTGCCAGGCTTAATCTTGTCAGCGGAGAAAAATGCGGTATTTACATGACTTTGTCTAAGCAAACTCTTAATGGCATCTAGAAAGCGAAGACAAGAGAAGTCACTTGATTCTTTCCAAAGTGACACGCTGTCTGGAAACCTGTGAAAAGGGAAGATAACCTACTATCTTCTGTGCCTCTGTGTTGGAGGGCACCAGAAGCTTTCTAGTGTCTGTCTTGTAAGGAAAACTAAGAAAGGGCCAAGAGACAGGCACAGGAGAAAGGGCAATGTCTTTATCCCGGCCAATCTACTTCCAGTAAGGGAGAGAGAGACCGAGGGCTGGCTCGTTGTGAAGGCTCTGGAGAATTTGGGTCTTTACTCCCCCAAATTCCACAGACTTCAGTGATTCCACTCAGTGATTCCACTGGGAAAATCCTGAGAATCGCGTCCAATGAGTGAGAACAACGGGTTAACTGTTTCTTGGAACATAAGGAGGAGAGTGGACCAATGCAAAATGATTTAGAGCCCTAAGAATTTAGTAAGAGTGAGTGAAGAAAAGACAAAATATTTGTTTCTATTCTTAATCCTTTGTTGACACACTTAGTATAGTTTAGTAATACTTGGTGGAGTTAGCTATTTTTATATGTAGTTCTGTTTTTATTTTATTTATGCCAAAATTTCCAACGCAAGCAGACCACGTCCATGGCAAAGGATTCCTGTTTCTCCAGGAGCTTAACCAAACCCATGACTGTTTCCCTGGTGTCTGGAGACCTTCAGTAGGCAACACAGCTCAAGAGGAAATAGCCTTTCTGGCATTAAGTTAACAACCTAAAAATATGGCCTAATGGTATGTTATACTCCCACTCTCGGACATCTTTGCTCTTCCTGTTATTCCAGCAACTTCTTTTTCTTCAATTCAGGTGGATAGCAGTGCGGGAAGCTGACGTCTGGAATCACCATGGTGACTTTGATTTCCAGCTGTGAGGAAGAACAGGCCCACGTGGCCATTTCTCCAGCACCATGATACCTATGGGCACAGAAGATACCTGCCGAGATCATGGGGGCAGGATCCGGGAGCATCCACACTGGATGCTGGACACTTCCTGCCAGTGCATTCTAGGGAGAGGTGGCCTCTAGCATCGTCTGTAGTGACCAACAGAAGTGAGTTACGTCTCCTCTGAAGAACAATTACTTTTCAATTTGGAGAGGGGACAGGTTCACTGTTAAGCAAATGTGGGAGTTTTAAAGACTAAAATATCATAAATAAAAGCAGCAGAGCAGAGAGGGCATGAATAGGCTTTGGAATCAGACAGCCCTGAGCTTAAATCTAGGCTTCCTCAATTACTAGCAGAATCATATATAACTTGTCACAAAATTATGAGACCCGAATTTGGAGACACATAGTTCGCAACGAGTTAGATCCCTAAAAATTCAGGTTTTTTTTTTTTTTTTTTGCCAATTTCTAAAATCTTGTAGCTCTTCCTGCACACCCCAATCCATTGTAATAATATTTTCAACCTCTAAATCATTTTTGTATTTACCATCTATGCAAACCATTTGGTTATTAATATAAATTAGTGAGGATTTGCTAAGGACAGAACCAACCAGGTATATATAGGAAGAGATTTATTGTAAGGAAATTGGCTGCGAAGTCCCACAATCCACAATCTGCAAACGAGAGACCCAGGAAAGCCAGTGGTGACATTCAGTCTGAGTACCACGGGGTACCAATGGCAGAACGAGATTGATATGGCAGCTCAAGCAGTGGGGCGGGAGAAGCCAGATTCTTCCAGATTCTTCCTTCCTTGGCCTTTTTGTTCTATCCAGGTTCTCAGCAAATTGGGCGATGCCCTCCCACGTTGAGGAAGGGGCCCACTTACTGAGTCCACTGATTCGGATACTGATTTGATCTGGAAATACCCTCACAGACATACCCAGAAATGATGTTTAGCCAAATACTCCCGGCCTCCCTGTGATCCAATCAAATTGACCATAAAATTAATCATCACATAATATATATCCTGTTGGTACACTTTTCCTTTTTCCAGGATTAAAAAATAAACTCCATAAGGGCAGATAGAGAAGACTGTATCTTATATCTCGTTATGTTCTCTTCAGCAAAGAAGATCCCTCCACTTTTGGGACTCTTTTGATTAGTCCTGGATGTGTAACATCTCTGAACCTCAACACCAAATACTAATTACTATTAGTCATGGTGACCACAAAAATGCTGTTACAGGGGTGCCTGGGTGGCTCAGTCAGGTAAGTGTCCAACTCTTGGTTTTGGCTCAGGTCAGAATCTCACAGTTCATGGACTGAGAACCCACACTGGGCTCTGCACTAACAGCATAGGGCCTGCTTGAGATTCTCTCCCTCCCTCTCTCTCTGCCCCTCCCCAGCCCACGCTCTCAGTCTCTCTTTCAAAATAATTAAAAAAAAATTATATAAAAAATGCTGTTACTAATTCCCAAAGCTCCTCATAAGGATGGTACAACCTTTGACTGAAAAGCACTACAGTGTCAAATATATTGTAAATGTGTGTCCGGTAAACCTAAGTTTATTTGCTCAGCATTTTGATTGTTTCATTAGTGGCAGTAGGGGGATTTCAGTCAAAAATCCATTACTTTTACAGCAAAAAAAAAAAAAAAAGAACCCAAGAAATCAGTTCATTCAATATTCTTTCAATTGTGGTTCTACCCACTAATCTTTGTGTATGAAGAGACCTGTGAGTCTGTGTTGCAGCTTACATTCTCTGAAACGCAGATCTGAGGAAGACACTGCATAGTGTGTGTGTGTGTGTGTTTAAATTAGGGAGTTATTTTGGGATCGGTTGTAGAGGGAAAGGAAGAAAGTAGGATTAAGCAGAGGGAGAAGTTAGCAGATGTGATTCAGATTCAAGAAAGGCCTGAGCCAACTTCACAGGGGGCTCTGCAACTGAGATAGCTCTTCCCAGTGGTCCCAAGCTGGAGCAAGGGAGCCAGACTCTGTCTCCTATGCCAATCTGTGCTCCGGTGTAGAAGGGACACGAGCTGGGTTATGGCAGCTCTTTTCAAATTTTATTTTATTTTATTTTTTAGAAAGAGCGAGAGAGAGGGAAGGAAGGAGGGAGACAGAGACTCCTAAGCAGGCTCCGTGCTCAGCACAATACTATTGCTCATAGTATTGAGCCAACGTGGGGCTCATGACCTGAGCCGAAATCGAGAGTCGGACGCTTAACTGACTGAGCCACCCAGGCGCCCCAAGGTAGCTCTTTTCAGCAGAAGGCTAGTCTCAAAGACTGCTGAGAGCTCAGGGCTCTTTGTGGGCCTTCATGGTGCTGGAGACCAGAAGTCCAACAAGGTGTCAGCAAGGCTTTGTTTCCTCTCAAAGCTCTAAGGTTGAAGCTTCTGATGGCTCTTCTCATTCCTTGGCTTATTGGGAGCAGAACTCCAATCTCTGCCTGTTGTTACATGGCCTTCTCTTCTTATTTGTGTCTTCTCTTCTCCTATAAGGGCATTCGTCATTGGGTTTAGGGCCCCACTTTTATGATCCAGAATGGTCTCGGCTCAAATTCTTTAATTACATCTGTCAAGATCCTTTTTCCAAATAAGCTCACATTCACAGGTTCCAGAAGGTAGAACATTCACGTACCTTTTTGGGAGCCACCATTAACCCCTTACAAATGGTTAACCGTAAATGTTCCAGCTTTCTCATATAGGGCAAATAGACTAATTATCAAAGGGAAAGAACTTTGACGTGGAATGTAATGTCACATAGGGGGGAGTTTAGGAAATTGGGAATTAGGACGATTGGGGACACTACTGGTACAGTGGGCGAGGGTTGGGACACTCATCACTTTGCCCTGTGTGGGAAACTCTTGAATGAAAAAGGGCTGACCCATGTTCTAGATACAACTTTGCAAAATCCTACCCAACTTGCATATGTCCCCTAGGACATTGATGTAGGTGAAAAACCTGTTTATCATTATCTGGGGCTAGAACTTATCTCCATTTTACAAACCACCAGGAGGTTATATCATCTGTAAATTTTATTTCGGAGTAGCAAAAGGGACATTACGAAATATTTATTATAAAAGGGGTCTATGGGGTCCGATAAGGTACAAAATCACTTACAGAAAAAAAAATTCCCCTGAGGTGTTTTTCTCAAGTCTTTTAAGTGCATTTTCCAGCTGGTAGTATTTTATTGTCATTTCCTAAAGTAATTACAACTGTCAGCCTCTCCCTGAGTGATGTGTACTTGGATCCAACCACTCATGCTGCTCATACTTTGAAACCATCTAGAGCTCCTGGTGTGGGAAGCAGAGCTCTCTGTATTGAGACCTCTTCCACAGTCCTGTTGGGTGACACTGGAATGGTAACCAGCCCTCCCTGAAACTTAATTTTATTATCTTTCAAATAGAAATGTCATACATCAAGTGATTGTTGTCTGAAGATTAATCTGACTAATGAATCTGACTAATCAAATTATCCGCAAATAGTTTTTAGAACGTACCTAAAAACTAATGAGGACCTGAGAAGTAGGAACCCTCTGAACAGAAGTACAGCTCATCAAGGCTGATGTCTCTCTCTGTTCCATGAACTACCAGTGCAGGCATTTGGAGATAAGAAAGTGGGAGAGGATAATAATCCATACCTCAAAATCAAACTCTCCAGTGGCGCTCCTATAATTGACTCCATTAATGGTAGACTATGACCTATGTTTTTAACATCTGTTCTCCTGCTCTCAGATTGAAGATCAAAACAATACCTTTTGAAAGAATTGGCAAAGGAATACAAGAGGACCCGACACCTGGATGATGCAGCTCCTGGTGGACAGAGGTCTTCAGATGGAATCCCTACCATGACCTAAAAAACTCTACAAAATCTGGCTTTGGCTCTCCACGCATTCCCCTCTGTCCTCAGTGTCTTTGTTCTGGTTCTTGAAATGTCAGCCATGGTTTATGGTCTGTGTCTCCCCTTGAGACTGTCTTCTCCCAGATATTTTTTCATGCTTCGTGCTTTGTACACCGCGTATCCTTTTCAGATTTATTTTTATAAAATAGCATCCCCCAACCAATAGTGTTTCTTGACCTTACTTAATTTTTCATCTTAACCTCTGACATCGTATTACATAATTATTTGATCATTTACTTCTTGCTCTTGTCTCCCACTGAAATGGAAGACCCACCAGGGCAGGGACATTACCTACTTCGTTGCTTTATCCTTCATGCCTAGAACAGAATGGCATATAGTCCTAGAATTCTAAATTGATGCTTATTCATGTGTTCCTCCTGCATGTTTTCTTTGTGATTTAAATTATGTCTTTCTGCAGGGACAAGAGCTTTGCCTTCTATTTATATTTCCTGAATTTCCTTTGGATAATTAATAAATAGCTTTGATCCGCCTTTATTATTTCCGTTCAACCAATTTATTTGTCATGGCTTAAAGAACTAGTTAGAAATTTGGCTGCGGAGAGGTAAGCTAGGTGTTGAAGGCCTCTAAACATGACTCAGCCGATTCATTATGTAAACTTTGCCACCATAGACCATTGAACATGGGCAAGACTAAGAGAATTTTGTAAGGGGATTTAGAGCAGATGACGGGAGGGTGGACTCCCTGATTTGTTTATTATTTATGCTGTACTAGGAAAAACAATGGTTACTGGTTATCATAGTCTAATTACTGGTTATTAGACTATAGACTATAAGTCCATGAGGGTAGAGATCTTGCTCTCTTGCTCACCTGTATTCAGGACCTAGAATAGTGTCTAGTATATAGTTGGGGTTCAACAGATGTTTTGAATGAATCACCAAATGAGAAGGAGTATTGCCATTGGGGGAGGGGGCAGGACGATACTCTGGAAAGCAATACTAGTAGTATTTCTTATGCATATGCCTTTTTTTCACACTTCTGTTATCAGCAGGATAAATCAGAGTCCTAGCACCACATTCTTAGAGTCACTGATGTATTTTAGCCTATATTTAGTAAACTTAGGTATGAGTACCAATCATCAACTAAAAACAAGGATGAACTCTTCAAATGTTGCTTTTGAAATTCTTTCCTCACAAGATTTTGTGCTAGAACGATAAACGTATTCTTTGCTGTGTCATCAAGTTTTGTAACATGATCACTGTAAGAGGTTGAATGGTGGACCCCAAGATATGTTTCTATGTCTTAATCCCTAGAACCTATAGATTTTTTTTGTTTATGTATTTATTTTGAGAGAGAGCAAGTGGGGGAGGGGCAGAGAATGAGACAGAGAGAGAGAGAGAGAGAATCCCAAGGAGGATCCTCGATGTCAGCATGGAGCCCAATGCGGGGCTCGAACCCACGAACTGTGAGATCATGACCTGAGCCAAAAACAAGAGTCAGGCACTCAATGGACTGAGCTACTCAGGCACCCCTGGTGCCCCCTTTCATGGCAGGGAATGGCTTACTTACTCATGAAGGGGACTTCAGATATGTATTTTTTGCAAAAAAACCCTGAAGTATGACAGTGGCTTCGGAAAACCTATAAAGGCAGATGAGAAAATCCCTTCCTGGGGAAAAAGAATATACATCCACAAAACACCCAGGGACCCATGAGGATGTACAGCACAGTTTCCAAGATGTAATGGCGATCGGCCTGATATAAGTGGGAGAGGGAGAGTAACCACCTTAGACATGAAAAACCAAGACTCGAGAAAGTTACGAGTCACATATCTAGAAAATGAAATTGACCAGGACTTGACCTAGATTTTTGACTCTGGCATCCAATGCTGTGTCCAAATGTGGGGAAATCAGGTTTAATTTATATCAACTTAATTGACAGGCTATCCTAGGAAGGCACCTACAAAATAGATGAAAGGGCTATGCTATCAATTTGTTATGTTGGGTCGGGACCCCGGTGCCTGCTTCCGGGGCAGAGCACAGCTGAGTTCAGTAGGTGGAGGGAACAGAACATGCCATTTAGCCTGCCTGCAGATCAAAAATGGGTTTGCCCTTGTCACTTCCTCTCTGGGAAGGCAATTAAGTGGCGCCCATCTGCCACCCTCCAGGTGCTCAGAAAGAGATGGGTAAACAGAGTGAAAATGTGGGCTGGAAGCTCCTCCCAGACCTGCTTCTTCTGCTTTTGATTCTGTCTGCATCACCAAAGCCCAAGTGAGCCTCCTACCCTTAGCCATAGCTTGATTAAGGCATTTCATGGCAACCTACCAAGTAAAGTTGGCAAGGGAAGTGGCTCAGATCTTAAACCACTTACGGCCTAGAATGCCCTTTTTCAATTCCCTCTCTCCCTAATCCAACCCCTGGCCCATCATTTAGGACACAGGCCAAGTATTTCTTTGTGGACGTTTCTGATTATTCTATGGAGCCCACATTGATCTTTCCTTACAAGATAAGTCCTCTATTCCGAGTCTCCATTTATGAGTTGGGCCAGGAGAGCAAAAGTGGTCATAATTTGGCAGTATTTACTAAAGAGTGGATCATTATATAAATATATATCGTTATATAAAATTAATCTCCACCTAATCACCCACCTCACTGATAGGAAAGTGCTTACATCATAAGCGAAAGCCCTTGGTAAACAGGATCTGGCAGGGCGCCACTGGTTTACAATGGACAAAAAAAAGATCAACATTAATGACAGGATTAAACTGTCAAGAAATGGATCAGAATGCCAAAGGATTAGGAAATGCCCTTAGGAAAATTGATGGCAACTCAATTACTTCTTATTTTTATTTATTTTTAAATTAAGAAAAATTTGTAAATGTTTGTTTATATTTCTTTTTTTTTTTTTTTTGTTTGTTTGTTTATATTTCGAGAGAGAGAGAGAGAGAGAGAGAGAGAGAGACAGGGTGTGAGCAGGGGAGGGTCAGAGAGAGAGGGAGGCGCAGAATCCGAAGCAGGCTCCAGGCTCTGAGCTGTCAGCACAGAGCCCAACACAGGGCTCGAACTCGTAAGCCGTGAGATCATGACCTGAGCCGAAGTCAGAGGCTCAACCAGCTGAGCCACCCAGGCCTTCCTACAGCTGCTGTAATAAATCACCACAAGTGAGGTGGCTTAACTACAGAAATTTATTTTCCTACAGTTCTATAGGCAAAAACCCCAAATCAAGATCTCAGCAAGGCCACACTGCCTCCAGTGTTTCCAGGAGAGAATTCCTTCTTTGCCTCTTCCAGTTTTGAGTAGGCTGTTGGCATTTCTTGTCACTTGTTGCCTCCTGCTCTCCTGGATGTCTCCTGCTCTGTGTTTCTCTCTTATGAGGTATGCATGTGACTGCATTCAGGGTGCAGTTGGAAAATGCAAGATAAGCTCCCCTCTTAAGGCCCTTAACTTAATCACATATTTTGCCGTAAAAGATAATAATCTACACGTCCCAGGGGTGCCTGGGTGGCTCAGTGGGTTGAGCGTCCAACTCTTGATTTCAGCTCAGGTCATGACCTCACGGTTCATGAGTTTGAGCCCCGCATGGGGCTCTGTGCTGACAGCGTGGAGTCTGCTTGGGGTTCCTCCCCTCTTGCTCTCTATCTTTCTCTCAAAATAAATAAAAATAAACTTTGAAAAAGAAAAAAAAAAAAGAAAGAAAGGGAGCGCTGAATCACATTAGCTACGTCTTGGACAGTCCGGGTAGAAAACATTCATGTAGCCTAGATAATTTGTCCCTCTGGAAAGTTGTGAAATGTACCTCTAGATGTCACGTTTTGGAGTGCTGACATTATCTCAAAGATAATCTATGCGAACAGGTGCTAATGATGAGGCAATGGGAAAAACCACTAGGCTTTTTCCCACCTATTTGTTTTGAGTGCGTCTGGTTCTTTCTCTAGTCCTCTGTTTGCCCAATCTATGAAATGGGTGTGTGAACGCCACACCTTCCCAAAGGACTATAACTTTGACGTCAGCTTCATTAAGCTGCTGTTTGCCTAACCAAAGAGAACATAGGAGAGGTGGAAAGTGTTTTTTAATTAGCTGTCTGCTCACATGCCAGGTGCCAGTCGCCCAGTGTTCAAACTGAGATTGGCATCAAATGGCCCAGCTAAGCAACGAAGCACGGAACCGGGGAAACAAAAAAGCAAGAAAGGAGCCCAAGAGAGGCTGCTGAGTAGCAGAGCTTTGGTCTGGGTCCTGTGTTTCAGGATGGTGTGATCGAGCCATCACATGTTTGGAGGTTAGGCAGGCTCAGATTGAAATCCCAGATGAGGGTCTTTCTGTAAGTTACTTAAATGATCGAGCCTTATTTCCAAGACTAAAATAGGGATCGCCATACAAACAGTCTAGAACTAGAATTAGAAACCTGTATGTAAACCAAAACTCTGTCGTACCGCTCAGTAATTACTAGCTGATACTGTTTCTGACACTCTGGGGAGAGAGCAGGTTAAGCGTGATAAGTCCTGCTGTACGTTCAGGTGGAAGAAAGTTGCCAATTTTTTCTCTTATGTGCTGGGAGAAACTATTATCCACCAGTTAAACTGGGAAATAGATTTTGAAGATGAAATTTTGCTTCAAAAGTAGTCCCTTGCCTATCGGTTTCATTTGGTTTTGCTTTTCTCCTGAAACATCTTTCGTGTTGACTCACCCTTGGCTACAGTTGAGCTTACTGGAAATGCATTAAAAATGAAATGTAAGCTTGTGTCCTCCTGAGGGGTTTCTCTTCTCATGCCATGCACATTGGTGATGTTGTCTTATTCCACACGTCTCCTGCTCACATGGGCATTCATTATGGACGCAAGCCTATGGAAGGATGTTCTAGAACCAGAATGCGTGGTTCTAGAACCACGCAGGTACTTTTATTTGCCGGCCTTGAGAGCTTCTCACCTCAGCCTCCCTGAGCCTTCTGTTCAGTGGAATCCCTAGAATATTTTAGAAGAACATCTAAAGTTCCTTGGAGCAAGACTGCTGCTGCTATCAGAATCTTCTGCGAGACAAGCTGGTCTTGGGCAGCTGGCATAGAAGTGAAGTCCACGTAAAAATAAGACTCTTACAAAGGCCAGGAATGGAGAACCCAAAATATGTATGGAGAGAGTTGAGAAGTAAAGGAGAAGGAGGGGGTTTCGCCATTGGCTTAGCGAAGATACCATCCCATACATTAGCAAGCAACCTTGGGCATGTTACTTCACCAAAGTCTTATTTTCCACAGCTTTGACGCGGGGGGATAATGCGTATCGGCCTCAAATGTTTATTGCCACGATTAAGCAAGATAATGTTGGTGAAGCACCTTGGAGATGGCCCAGTATTTAGCAGGTACTAAAAAAACATCAGCTGCCACATCCTTCCCACAAATCCTCTGTCTCATATAGTGATGTGTTGGGAGTCGACTCACGTTGCAGCTAGGGTGAGTTGCATGCGACGCTTCCCCTTTATGTTGAAGGGACACGCTGTTGGTGGCTTGGAATTTGCTGCGGTGGGATTATTTACACCGCGGAAACTGACAAATGCTCTCAGTCAGGGCTTTCCCATCTACTTCTCTCCCTAGAAAGTTTGTTGCTGAATGTGTCAGCACAACACTGGGTATTGATCGGGGAACTTGACATCTTTGAGCCTCAGTTTCTTCACCTTTAGGGGAGGGAGCATAAACACATTCTACCCATGTCACAGGGACTTTGTGTCACATAACATAATGAAAAACTGAAAGTGGCTGAGAGTAGTGATGATTAATATTAATGTTAGCCAGAGAAGGTGCTAATGGCATTTCTTCCAGGGAAGGACTCCCCAGTCCCGGTTTTCTGAGTACCCTGAGGCAGTGAAGACCACACAGGTGAAAATCTCAAGTAGAATGAGACTTGCTTTTCCTTATCACCGTCCACACCCTCCATCCTTGATTCCCTAGTTCCTTGCTCAGTTCTTTTTTTTTAAGTTTTTTTTTTCTTTTTTTTAAAGTTTATTTTTGAAAGAGAGAGAGACACAGAAGCTCCCGCTAGAGAGGGAGACACGGAATCTGAAGCAGGCTCCAGGCTCTGAGTTGTCAGTGCATTACTTACTTATGCTTAGGAAGCACACTTACTTTCTAGCCAAATACACTCAACAAACACATAGGCTCCGTACCAAACGCCAAGGATATAACAGCCCTGAGATGGTCTCTGCCTTCAGAGGGCTATAGCCCAAGAGGGAATAGGCTAGGAGAGCAGAATAACAATCCTGCGTGATAGGTGTTATGAGGAGGGTGAGCGTGGGTTGCTCTAGAAATACGTGGTCTCATGTAGCAGCCACTAGCCGCATGTGGCTAGTGAGTATTTGAATTGTGGTTATCCAAACTGAGATGTGCTATGAATATAACCCACACCCAATTTAAAAAAAAAAATTTTTTTAACGTTTATTTATTTTTGAGACAGAGAGAGAGAGAGAGAGAGAGAATGAACGGGGGAGGGTCAGAGAGAGAGGGAGACACAGAATCTGAAACAGGCTCCAGGCTCTGAGCAGTCAGTACAGAGCCTGACGCGGGGCTCGAACTCAGGGACCGCAAGATCATGACCTGAGCCAAAGTCGGCCGCTTAACTGACTGAGCCACCCAGGCACCCCTAACCCACACCCAATTTTGAAGACTTAGTAGAAAAACAAAAAACAAAAAAACAGTAAGCTAACTCATAAATAACTTTATTATATTAATTACATGTCAAAATATTAATATTTTGGACATATGGACTTAAATGAAATATATTATTAAAGAGCCTCAAATAGTTTCTTTTTATCTATTTTACTGTATTTATTATTGTTATTATTTCAATTTAAATCCAAGCTAGTTAACATAGTGTAATAATGGTTTCAGGAATAGAATTTAGTGATTCATCCCTTACACACCCAGAGCTCATCCCAACAAGTGCCCTCCTTAATGCCCATCACCCATCCCCCCACCCAACACCCCCCCTCCCCCACCAGCAACCCTCAGTTTGTTCTCTGTATTTAAGAAACTCTTATGGTTTGCCTCCCTCTCTGTTTTTATCTTATTTTTCCTTCCCTTCCCCTATGTTCATCTGCTTTCTTTCTTAAGTTCCACATATGAGTGAAATCATGATGTCTGTCTTTCTCTGACTGGCTTATTTCACTTTCTTTTTACCTTTTTTAATGTTACTGTTAAGAAATTTAAAATTACATCTGCGTTCATATATATATATATATATATATTTTTTTTTGCGTTCATATATTAAAAAAATTGTTTAATGTTTATTTTTGGGAGACAGAGAGGCACAGTGTCTCTTGGCCATTTGTATATCTTTGGAGAAATGTCTATTCAAATTGTTTGCCCATGTTTAAATTGTGTTGTTTGTCTTTTTGTTGTTAAATTATAAGTGTTCTTTATTATTCTGGATATAGACTTTTATCAGATCCAATGATTTGAAAATATTTTCTCTGTGCCTTTGCACTTTTTCAGTAGTTTCCTTTTCTTTAAAAAATTTTTTTTAATGTTTATTTATTTTTGAGAGAGAGAGGGAGACAGAGTGTGAGTGGGGGAGGGGCAAAGGGAGAGGGAGACACAGAATCTGAAGCAGACTTCAGGCCGAGTTCTCAGCACAGAGCCCAATGTGGGGCTGGAACTCACAAACCATGAATGAGATCATGACCTGAGCCAAAGTCGGACACTTAACTGACTGAGCCACCCAGGCGCCCCGTAGTCTCCTTTTCAAGATTATTTTAGCTGTTCTGGGTCCTTTGCATTTCCATGTGAGGTTTTTGGTTTTATTTTTCAATTTTTCTGTCTTAACAATAGCAAGTCTTCCAATCCATGAAGATTTATTTAGGGCTTCTTTAATTTAATTCTGTAATGTTTTGTACCTTTCACTGTACACAAAAAGTTGGTTAAACATTTTCCTAAGAACTTTATTTTATTGATACTATTGTAAATGAAATTGTCACACCTGGGATGATAGTGATTTCATTGGGACTCGCTTTGAACCCTCCCCCTGATCTCCCTGTTAAGCTGTCTGCCTCTGGGGGGTTCACACCCAGATTTCCCACTCCTCTCATTGCTGGTTGATTGCTCTATTGCTTAGACACCCTGGTTGTTAACTTGCTGTCTTCAGAGCTAGCTAAATTTGAATCCTTCACAGAGATAGTTTTTGAGGCAATTCTTCGAGGTTTGTTTTGACCCCTGGAGGGCTCTCCTTAGCTCTATGCTTTCCTGGTTCTCTTTGATGAACTGGCTGATCTGTGGTTTAAGATGTTACTCCAATGGAATTACCAACTTCCCTCTTAACTGCTACCCCCAAAATCTCTAATGTTTCGAAGAGTGACTGTAAGCCTAAGCTTCCCCATAATCTGTTTTAAATAAAATCGGTTCCTCTGGGAGTAGCCTTGGAACTTTCTGTTCTTAGGAACTGCCTCTCCCCCTGTTCAAAATCTCTGAGCTCCTGCTTTTGATATAGAAACAGTGGCTCATGTCTCTTGTAACGATATTGCTCCCTAACAAGCAAGGCACTGGATGGAGGTAATAGCTTCTGGTCTTCTCCATTTGCTTCTCCCAGCATGGAATCTCTGCCCTATGAGTGAGGTGGGGCAAGGGTGGTCAGGGCCTCAATATTGTCCACCTGACACATCTTGGGCCAAGTCTGTGCCCTTGTTAAGTGTGAGGTGGATGGAGGAAGGGACTCCCCTATCTTTTGGTCACACTCACCAAGAATTTAAGTTCAGCAACTTGTAGCTGGAGGGAAATGAGAAATGATGATGTTTTGCTCCTTCTGGTAAGGTACTGTTTTCCTTGATGGGAAGCTGGGAGGAAAGGGAGCTTTGTTTTCTTGGCCACACCCATCCGGACTGAAGCCTCTGTCTTTGCACAGAGCTACAGCTGAGGGTAGAAAGGAGCCGTGTTGGTTCAAGTGCCACAGATCCTTGGTGTTACTACTGAGATTACTTAGTAGATTTTCTTGAATAAATGCTTCTTCATTTGTTGTATGCCATTAGGACAATTTTCAAAAACTCGAAATGGCCATTTTTACATATTTTTCACCAAATTCTAGTTGTTTCCTGTTGAGTCTCTTCCACAGAGCTCCTCATGCTGCCATTCTGGAACTGGAAGTAGTAACGATTCTTTTTAAAACAAAACTAAAACCATAAAGGGGGGAATTCATTGGTGTTTACTCTATTAGAATGAAAGGTTTTTGTTCAAGAATGGATGGTGTTTAAGTAGTTAATTGGTGACTACCAGATAGCAGATTATGATAGAAAAAATTTCAGAAGACATGAATAATAAAATATGGTGTATTTTCAATGGAATATACAGAATACATAGGAATTCCTGTAAATCTGCTAGAAAATGATGTGGAACCTCATAGAAAAATGGGCAATGGATGAGAATAAGTGGTTCAGAGATGGAGGAAACTCTTACGGCTAATAAGTTCAGAACGAGAGACTTAGCCTCATTCGCAGTCCTAAAAATGCAATTAAAATATTTACTTTAATCCAAATAATAGGGCAAATTAAGTTATTTTCTGTCAAATACTGATGAAAAATGGGGAACAGAAGCCTCACAGACTCTTGGTGAGATTAAGCTTTTGGAGAGCAATTTGGTGGTATTTAATACAAACAATTATGCATTTAGCTTATAACCCAGGAAATTTCATGCCTGGTAAATACGTTGGAAAATCTTCACAAAGAAGCTAGAGGAAGGTGATTCATGGCAGTGTTGTTATTAATATGTGTTAGAGTGATATAATATGCTCCAAACTAAGGAGTATGATTGGCCCTATTTTTTCTTAATTTTATTATTTTTTTTAATTTTGGTGGGGGAGGGGCAGAGAGCGAGAGGGAGAGAGGATCTTTAGCAGGCTCCACACTCAGGGTGGAGCCTGATGTGGGGCTTGACCTCATGACTCTGAGACAATGACCTGAGCTGAAATCAAGAGTCAGTTGCTTAACTGACTGAGCCACCCAGGAGCCCCTGATTGGTCCTATTAGTTGGTCCTATGCCATTCTGTGTGCCCACGAGTCCCATAATATTTTTGATGATGATAAAATGAGATAATGTATGTATAAGTGATTGGATAAACATTCGAGAAACATTCGTGAAGATTCCCACGAAAACCATAGTTTGAATTACCTTTGTAAAAATTAGACATGAATTACTATTATAAAAATTACCAGTGATTCGTTTTAACTGGCCTGTGGCTTAGTCAGGTAGAGAGCAACTGGGAGGGCAGAGTTTACCTTTTTTATTTTTATTTTTTTAAATATGTATTTATTTTGGGGAGAGCGCAAGTGGGGGAGGGGCAGAGAGATGGGGACAGAGGATATGAAGTTGGCTCTGCGCTGACAGGCTGACAGCAGCGAGCCCGATGTGGGTCTTGAACTCATGAACCGTGAGGTCATGATCTGAGCCAAAGTCGGACGCTCAACCGACTGAGCCACCCAAGTGTCCCTGGGAGGGTAGAGTTTAAAAAAAGAAAATATTTCAGTAAGGCAAGCTGTCAAGGTGCCTATGAATTATACACAGAAAATGAAACAAATTCCTGGACAAAATCTGTTAAGTCTTGGTCCAAAGGGTGCCACCTGCTCATAAAATCATGGAGAAGCTGTTGGAACTTCCCAGCACTGGGTTGAACTGTCTCCACAAAATTCTGTGGCACCAGATCATCAGGAGCATTTCTAAGGGGAGAAGGCCACTAGGATACTTTCACTCTTCTTGTCTTGTTTCTGCACAGTAATTCCCAAAGTAGAGAAAATGAGCATTTTCCTTCATAAAACACTGGTCCAGGGGCGCCTGGGTGGCGCAGTCGGTTAAGCGTCCGACTTCAGCCAGGTCACGATCTCACGTTCTGTGAGTTCGAGCCCCGCGTCAGGCTCTGGGCTGATGGCTCGGAGCCTGGAACCTGTTTCTGATTCTGTGTCTCCCTCTCTCTCTGCCCCTCCCCCGTTCATGCTCTGTCTCTCTCTGTCCCAAAAATAAATAAAAAACGTTGAAAAAAAAAAAATTAAAAAAAAAAAAAAAAAACACTGGTCCAAACTAAACTTACTTCTACTGAACTAAATCCAGGAGTGCCCCTGCTTGATCAACACCACCCATCCAATTCATAATCACTCTTTGAATTTCATCTCGAGTCCAAGAGAGAGCGGAACGAGCAAGGGCATTGGATACAGACAAACTTGGGTTCAAATCTAGATTCAACTTCTTATTGGCTGCGTGAACTTGGCCATAGTTTTAAATTTCACGGTGCTGCAATTTCCCGAGTAAAATGGCGGGGGTGTGGGGAATACCTAACTTTCAAGTTGTGGCAATGAAAGAATCAGAGCGGATGCTCAAATCAATACTGACACATTATTTCCCCCTCACAGGCCTTGACTACTCTTGTCCCCGTCCACCTCTCCCTTCTCGGAGTTTCCCCAACACATGTAGGTGCAACTCAATAACCTCCTGTCTTGATGGTAATCTCATTTCATGGTGTAAGTCTCATCTCACCAGGAAGAGCTTGGCATGACGGTCTTTTCCTTCTTCTCACTTTGTCCCCTGCCTCTTCTCCCTGTTTCCCGCCTCCTGTGCCTAGCAGACCTCGCACTTAGTAAACCCTTGCGGGCATGACGATGAGGATGCCTCCAGCTTTCCCAGAGGCCTCCAGGAAAACATCTCAGTCAGGGGCAACATGTCTGGACAGGAGTGAAGGAAAAGTTTATCATCAGAAAGTGAAGCAAAATGTCACTGTTGGGCACACGATCTCCATGCAGCAGGTGGTGCCAAGTACTTCTGTGTGTGCCCACAGTTAGTCCTTATAATGCCAACCTCGGGCAACCAGAGGCCTTTTCCAACTGGTTCCTCTTTTCTCCTCCCTGACGATCCCTCCCAACCTTTCCTTGCTTTGCGCTCTGCTGGACTCCCAGAGAAGCACCTTCTGGGTCTCTGTGCCCTGGGAATCATTAGTGGCTCCATCCAGAGTATCTGTAGACGTTCCCTGGTGTGGCTGAAAGAGGCCTTGCATCCTTCGGATTCTTCAGAGGGGGTACTTCAGAGCCATAAACAAACCTTTCTTTTGTCAGGGTAAAATGCTGCTCAGGGGACAATTTTGTCGCCTCACTCTGCTGGCAAAGCCTCCATTTCTATATTGTCTTGTAACAAAAACACCTCCCATTTACGGACCATTTATGCTTAAGCCCATGAGATATGAACTGTCATTACCTCTATTTTACAACTGAGGAAACTGAGGCACAGAGAGCTTGCATAACTTGCATAAGGTCTATCTCTACTGCCTAATCTAATCCATTGCTCCACCGCCACTCATAGTTAAATAAGGAAGAGAAAATCTTATCTCATCTCGTGAGTCTTAATGCAGGGGAATGCTTCCCTTAGAAGCTTCCTTCCCTCAGACTTCTAAATGGGTAAAATGGAGTCTCATTCTCCATCCAGTCCTCGAAACCGGATTTGATGAGGCCAGGGATTGGCTGGCAAGGACACTTCTCCAGGGCCTGGCCCCACATGGCCTCACATGGTCAGAGGGGACCCCAGGGAATCTTAGGGGGGCGGGGTGGAGGGAGATGAGCACTTCCGTAAGAGCACGTCTCAGGAAGCTTCCTAATCAGGTGAACTGGATACACCAGCCCATGAAGGCAGGATCACAAAACTGCAACAGGCATTAAAGAGAGACATATCTTATCAGGGGCGCCTGGGTGGCTCAGTCGGTCAAGCGTCTGACTTCGGCTCAGATCATGGTCCTGCAGTTCGTGGGTTCAAGCCCCACGTCGGGCTCTGGACTGACAGCTCAGGAGTCTGGAGGCTGCTTTGGATGCTGGGTCTTCCTTTCTCTCTGCCCCCTCCCCCACTCACACTCTGTGTCTATCACAAAAATAAATACACATTAAAAAAGAAAAAGAAAAACCCACCTTGCCAGAAGGAAGAGGGATAGAGGAGGACTGTGTACAATCCAGCCTGTGCAAACTGCTAGGGAGTGAACCCGTTAGAATAGGAACCTGGCTGCATGTTATTATCATGAATAGATACAAACTGAGGGGGGCTTTGCATTTGACTTAACATACCCCACTGGTGATCAGTGGTAGGGGAAAAAAGAAGAGAGAGAGGGGCGGGGGCACCAGGTGGCTCAGTTGGTTGAGCATCTGACTCTTGATTTCAGCTCAGGTCATGATCCCAGGGTTGTGGGATCGAGCCCCCTGTCAGTCTCCTCACTGAGCGTGGAGCCTGCTTGACATTCTCTTTCTCTCTTCCCCTGTCCCACTTGTGTGCTTTCTTTCTCTCTCTAAAATAAAAAAATTGCGTCTTTCTTTCGCCTCCACACACATAGTGGTGACTCAACTTCTCCTTATCTGCAGCCACAAAGGAAGGTGGACACTTTATTTTTTCTATGACAAATTTAAAGTAGATAATCATTCTTTTCTCCAGATAATAAGGCAGTACTCACAGTCAAAAGGCTCCTCTTTTCCTAGTTCATTTAAACTCATAATTTCCCATGGGCCTATGATATGTCAAAGCACAAAAATAGGTCACTGTCATCCCTACTGCTCCCAATCGGAAAAAAATACAGTTTACACTGGTAAGGGAAGGGAGTGATAGCTAAATTTCTTATAAAATCTTTAAGCCTTATGGATGCTTTCATGGCTATATAATTGACGCATTTCCTCGAGATTCACCGGGAAAAGAGAAGCTCCCCATTTTCCTGGGTGCAGAAAGCCAGGTGCCCTGGCTAGTGGGAATGTGCACGGGCTGCCTTTTCAGTTTCCATGTTACAGCGGTTCCCAGGAAGCCAATCACTCGGCCAGCTCCGGGCTGTCCAATTACCCAGGCTCTCCAATCAAAGGTCTTTCCTCCTCCTCACATAGTACAGATTTCTATGAAGCGCTTCGAACCCTCAAAGGAACTTAAAGTAATTCTATTTTGGTTTTAACATACAGGCCATTTATCCCGTACATTTACATCAGTCCAGTTACATTTCAATTAACAACATTCATGTTTGCTGAGTGGGTACCACGAACAAAGCATTATGTAAACGCATATGGATAGCAGTTCTCACTCACGGAGGGGATAGAAGAAGACCTGGCGAGCTTTTCTTTTCCTTGTTTCAAAACAGTTTTGTGGAGGTTTAATTCACATACTCCTAAACGTTACCCATTTTGAGCATATGATTCAATGGCTTGTAGTACATTTGCAGAGTTGTGTGAACATTGTGGCAATCCTATTTTGGAACGTTTCCATCATGTCAGGAGCTTTGAAAAAAAGTATAGATGCCCAGGCCACCCAGACCCAGGTAGTCAGACTTTTCAGGGTGATTTAGGCAGCTTCCCAAGTGGTTGTGAAAGGCAGCGTGTTGAGAAGGACTATTGTGGAGGATACAAACACAAGTGGTTCCTAGCACCTGCTCGTAGGGGACTCACAGTCTACAGCTGTCCCACTGGGGCACTACTGACGTTTTGAGCTGGATAATTCTTTCTTGGGAAGGGCTGTCCTGTGCATTGTAGGGTGTTGTTTTTTTTTAAAGCTTATTTATTTATTTTGAGAGAAAGAGAGAAGAGAGGGAGAGAGAGAATCCCAAACAGGCTCTGCACTGTCAGCTCAGAGCCCGACGTGGGGATTAAGGGAAAGCTGTATAAGTAGTCATCCATCCATCCACCCATCCATCCATCCATCCACCCATCCATCCACCCACTCATCCATCCATCCACCCATCCACCCATCCACCCACTCATCCATACACCCACCCACTCATCTATCTATCTACCCATCCACCCACTCATCCATCCATCCATCCATCCATCCATCCATCCATCCAACATGGACTGAGAATCATCTATGTGCCAGACACTATTCTAGCCATTGGACATACAGTCATGAATAAGACAGCAAGAGCAGTGCCCTACCAAGGTTTATATTCCAGTAGGGGAATATGACTTTTGATTCATATCTTGCAGGAAGGATAGGAGTCCACTGTGCAGGTAAGGGAGTCGAGACTTTTCCAGTAGAGAGAATAGGACATACAAAGGCACAAAGGCAAGAAATAGCAAGAAATATAATTAAAGCACTCAAAATGCTTAATATGGTTGGCTCATAGGATGCTCGGTTGGATGGCAAAGATGGAGGGAGATGAGGCGGGGCCAGTCAGGCACACAGCTGGGAGCTTGGGTATTATCTTGTGGAGAGGGGAAGGTTTGATTAATTGTGTAATGTCTCTGCCTTCCTTTTTCCCCACTGCTGTGCCCTCTCTTCCTCTCTATTCCAGTCAGCATGTGTGCTTGTCAGTCCCACCAAATGAGTCAGTGGAGATGGGAGCATTAATTTATTTGAGCAGACATGTGTCAACATCATTTGGAGAAAAGGCACCAGACCCATTACACACACTCATATAACATGATTAAGACTAGTTTGAGAGCAGCAAAACTGAGACCTTCCGAATTCAGTCCTGATCGGCTCAGCTCACTCTGCTCCTCAGCCTGTCTCCCTAGGGAATTTCTCCTTCCCTATCTCCACACCCCTCAGCCCCTTCCCCTACTAAACACACACACACACACACACACACACACACACACACACACACACTTCATATAAGTGGGTCTCTTTCCTGTTGTCTGGTCTTGATTCTTGTTAGGGCAAGCCATAATATTCATTGGATTGCCATAACAAAGAAGGGGTAAATTCTTAGAACCTATCTCCCTTAATGTAGGGGAAGGTACTATAATAAAAACATGGTCTGATCCTAATCTCCTCACATCTTTATTAGATTCATGAAATTGTAAGGATCTGGACAAGATTTTAGAGACTGTGTAATGAAATCCACCTCCTTCATTTTAGAAAAAAAAAAAAATCTCAGAGAAATTTATCTAAAGTTAACAAGGCTCTGCAGTTGAAAACAACATGAGCACTTTCTGGTTCCTTAATCAGTGGGGGATATGTGTGAGCGTGTGTGTGTGTGTGTGTGTGTGTGTGTGTGTGTGAGTGTGAGAGAGTGTGAGTGTGTGCGAGTGTGTTTGCGGGAGTGTGTGTGTGTGTGTGTGTGTGTGTGTGTGTGTGTTGTAGAGGAGTGTGGGGTAGGAAGCCCAGGGGCTATGTGGGAAAGTGGAAAAGGTAACATGCAATCCCAACAGCCATACAGGCAGGCTTATGGCTGCTGGAACATTCTTTAGGCTCTGCAGAAGTTGAATCAGCACCGAATCCAGGCCAGCTGGCCATGCCCTCAGCATCAGGAACTCTAAGTTCCTACTTAAGGGTATGCCTTGCCATATCCCCATTCCTCCTGATCTCTGCTTTGACTATTCCAGCTGCTTCTATCACCTCATGTTAATAACTTGAAAAGAACCTCATCTGTCTTCTTTAGGGCTTATGCTGACTCTTGGCGTCTCCTGATTGTGGTTTCTGCTTGTTGGTTCCCTCTGTGGAACCTTCAGCTTGTCTGTTGCTAACTCTCTCTCCTTCTGTCTAGCCTTCAGTCTGAGAGGCACTGACTGGTTCATTTAGTCTCATAGTTATTCCTTGTGGACAAAATTCTTGTGGCAGCCCTTCTTGGAGACTGCCACCTGGCCCGTGGATCAGCGGTCCGTGGGCCTTTCCCTTGTGGCCAGGATGGCAGGAGTTTTCCTTCGTAAGACAGGATTGTGCAGGTGACCGTGTTGAACCAACCTCCTCTCCAAACGGACTGTCCATAAATATTAGTGACTAAGATAGGGCTTAAATCCAGGTTCAGACTCCTAGTTCAGCGCCCTTTCTATTATGCCACGCTCGCCTGGGTTCCCAATGGTTCGTGTATTTCTTCCTTACCACCTGCCTGCCCCTTACCTTCTCATGCTGTGCATGGCCTCCTGGTGCATTCGCTCTCCCACAGAGCAAGGCCCACGCTCAGAGCCTGGAATTACTGAAAAGGACCCGATCAAGTAATTATAACTAAGAGTGGCTTAGTCTACTTCCCCGGGTATTTACATTTTAACAATGCCTTAAGCTGAGCAAATTACCCACTAATGTGGCATTTTAGACTGCTCAAGAAGGAAAGAAGAATCTGGGAGGAAGCAAATTTTCCAGGGCGCTCCAATTACCATATAAACCGCGACTTATTTTGTATGCTGGTAAGTAGAGCTTCCAGCCTCTTCTACATCCATCATCTCCTCTGTCACCACCACCTTTATTTCACAGATGAAGATTAAGAAGTTAATAAATTTTCTGGGCACAACCCAGATTAGGGATGTTGAGACTGGCACATGTAACCACTTCTTATGCTCCAGAAGAAGCTCATGCAATACAAGGTAAAGGGAAAATGTTTCTAATTTAAAGAATTCTTGAACATTCTATTACCCATCACACTCTCCTGCAAGGCAGAGGTACACTATCTTTCACAGACCTGGAATGAGTTCACTTGTATTCCTGGAGAGTTGTGAACCCACAATATTAACCTAATGCCTACTATGGGGTGGGTAGCATTTAAGAAATGCCAATTAGTGCACAGAACTGAGTAAGGAGCCCCCATGGAGATATCCACTGTGAATATTTTTATTTTTACATTTATTTCGTTCATGTTTCAAATAAAATTGAGAATATGTGTGTATATGCGTACGTATGTATTAATATTCTATTTGTCTTATTTTCACTTTATAAGAATTTTTATGTAACTGAACATGTAGGAAGATATTATTCTCAAAAGATGTTATCCTAATAAACTACATAATATTCCACCACTTCAGTATAGCGTATAAATTAAATATTTCCCTCCTGGCGGATGTTTAAGTTGTTTTCCAGTTTTTGCTATGGCAATGATGATGTAAATATTCTTTTACGTAAATCCTTATCTGCATTAATTATTATTCCCTAAGGTAGATCCCCAGATCTAGGAATAGTGAGCCAAAAAGCATGATGATGTTTCCAGCAAAGAAAGAAGTTCTCTTTGAGACGGAGTGGTAAAGAAGATGTGGGACCCTCTTCCCAAGTACGGGGTAAACTTGATGAGTCCACATTCAGTTTCCTCTCTCATGGGAAGGGAGCTCACTTGAGGGCTGACTTCCATTTTGTCCATCTTTTTTTTGGAGAAATGTGTAACCAGAGTTAGGAGGACAGGTTGGTCCTTTAATATCATCGGCCACTTCTCATTCTCTGCTTGAACCGTATTCTCCTTTCAATGGACTTCTTTCTCTTAAATATTTTTTAATCTTTCATTTATTTTTGAGAGAGAGAGAGAGAGAGAGAGCATGAGTACGGGAGGGGCAGAGAGAGAGGGAGACACAGAATCCAAAGCAGGCTCCAGGCTCTGAGGGGTCAGCACAGAGCCCAACACGGGGCTTGAACCCATGAACTGCAAGATCATGACCTGAGCCGAAGTCGGATGCTTAACCGACTGAGCCACCCAGGTGCCCCACGATGGACTTCTGACTACTCTTAGAATGGTATCCAGGGCCTACGCTATCCACACCATCTGTCCCCAGACTGCTTTTGCAGCCATCTTGTGACACTCTTCCCTTGCTTAACGTCCTTCTGCGGCTCAACCGTGCCAGACTCTCTAAAAAGTCTTAATTAGGCCTTTTCCCTATGTCTAGAATATTCCTCTCCACACTTTTTTTGAGACGGAGAGGGAGTGGTAAGAAAACATGCAGGGGAGAGGCAGAGAGAGGGAGAGAGAGAGAATCCCAAACATTCCGGGCTCTGAGAGGGCAGAGTCCAACTCAGGGCTCAACCCACGAACCTGTGAGATCATAACCTGAGCTGAACTCAAGAGCCAGATGCTTAACTGACTGAGCCATCCCGGTGCCCCTTCTCCACACTCTTTCCATGACCCAGCTCTTTCTTTTCCTTTAGGATTCAGTTTTAAACGTTCCTCAGAGATTTCTTACCTGACCATGTCACAAAATGTTGCTACTTTTTTAGAACTTGCTAAAATTTGCAAATTTTTTTTTTACTTATTGCTCTGTTACTGTTACTTGTGTTTTTTTTCCTCTGCTTCCCATCCATGACGGGAGAGCAGGTTCTGGGTGTATCACATGTGATCTGGAATTCCTGGAGCTTAACGCGGTGACCGGCTCGTGTTAGGGCATTGCGTAACTACTTATTGTTGAATTTCTCGTGAATTTGGCCAATTGGCAGCGGTGGTACAGGGTGGATAGTGAGACAAGATGTGGGATCTAAAGCCAGGTCTGAAGGGAGGGACTCGGGCTATCGGTCTGAGGTTGGGTTGATCTGCATTTCCCCATGTGGTGGTTGAATAATGGCCCCCAAACACGTGCCTGTCTTCATCTCTGGAAACTGAATGTCTCAGAATGAAATACCTTAGTTTGCTTGGCTAAACAGCCGACAAAACCATCCCAAGGTTGAGGTAGCTGTGATCCAGGTTCAAGGTCAGGGTTCTATTTATTAAGTTCCCAGCTCAGCAGAAATCCAAACTGCAACAGTCACAGCCTCCAATGAAGCCCAAATAAAATTAAGGGTGATTAAGGTACTTTCCATATAGGGCTATCATAAATATGGCATTAGATAATGCATGTAAAATAGTTATCGAAGAACCTGGTATAAGGTCAGTTGCTCAGTAAACCTGAGCATGTTGCCATGGGGGGTAGCGATGTTGAACCCAAAGACGCTAATGATATGGATGGTGATGGAGATTCAAGAAGACTGGCTTCCTGACTGAACTCAGGGAACACCCTGGGAGTTATCAGTGCTCAAGCAGCCCTAAGGCAGAATTCTCTTTCTTGTTCTTTTTTCCTTTTTCTTTCTTTCTTTCTTTCTTTTCTTTCTTTCTTTCTTTCTTCTTTTTCTTTCTTCCTTTCTTCCTTTCCGGAGGTGGGGTTCAAACAATGCACATTTATTCTCTTACACTTCTGAAGTCAGAATGTTGAAATCAAATGTCAACAGGACTGGTTCCTCGTGGAGGCTGTGGTGGGGCAGGGACAATCTGTTCCCCTGGCCTTTTCAGCTTCTAGAAGCAATCTTCGTTCCTGGGCTCATGGCCTTGCTCCATCTTCCGAGTGCATCACTCCAATCTCTGCTTCTGTCATCACATTGCCTTTCTTGTTTCTTTGACCTCTTGCTTCCCTCTTATAAGAATGCTAGTGATTACATTTATGACCCACTGGATAACCCAGGATAATATCCCCATCTAAAGATGCCTAACTTCTGTCTGCAGAGTCTCTTTTGCAATATAAGGCAATAGTCACAGGTCCTGGGACTTAGGATGTGGATATTTTGGTGGGGGGGAGGAGGAGATTATTCGGCCCACCACAACCATCCGTCATCTGTCCCCATCTCCCCACTTCCCCAGTGTAGATTCCTGGACGGTCTGTGAGGCTCCATTGTATACTCTCTCAACACCCTTGCTCTCATTCCTGTCGTAAGCCTCATCCCTGATTAACTCAACTTCTCCAAGCAGCAAAATGAGTCTGGAGAAAAATGCAATTTTGCCAGCAGGTCCTGCCTAATATTTTTTACCCCAAATCTGAAGTGGGCCCTCAGCATTAAGGCAGGGCTCTTGACATACCCCGGGGCACAGACTGGGGTAGAGGGAGAGGTAGAATGATTCAGTTTGAGATAATTAGTAAAGGAGAGGGGAAAAAAGGTAGATGATGTTAAATAGAGATAAGACAACGCAACTGGATTAAAAAGTGAATTGTGAGGAACATTTGCCCTGACAGTGAAGGGTTCTTATGTGACGCCCTCTCGGTGATGGAATTCTACAGCAGAGGGAAAGTTGTGTGGCTAACTCAAAAGAAGGGAATCTTTCCAGGTCTGCTAAGAAGCTTGGGGAAAAGGTCATGTAAGTACAGGGCTTACATTCTTATGGGGGAGACAGGAAATGAGATAGAGATAAGGATACAAATAAAGATACACATAAAGATAAAAAATAATGCCAGTTGGAGAAAAATGCCGATAAAAATAAAACAGGGAAGAGGATGGGGAATAACAGGGCTTGCTATTTTAAGTTCTTTTTTAAATTATTATTTGAGAGAGAGAGAGAGAGAGAGAGAGAGACAGCATGAGCAGGAGAGGAGCAGAGGGAGAGAGAGAATCCCAAGCCAGCTCTGCACTCAGCACAGAGTACCACGTGGGGCTTGATCCCAAGACCCTGGGGTCATGACATGAGCCCAAGCCAAAAGTCAGATGCTCAACAGACTGAGCCACCCAGGCACTCCAAGGGATTGCTATTTCAGAAAGAGGAATTAGAACTTCTCTGAGGAGGTGGCCTGTGAGCCCAGGATGCAGCCAGGGAGTTCACAAAGAGATGGGCAGGCAAGGAGAACAGCAAGTGTAAAACCCCTGAGGCAGGATTTGCTTGGTGAGTTTGAGGAACAGCACGAAAGTGAGTGTGGCATGGACAGGAGTGGTGGATGAAGCTGGGACGGTCTCCAGGGAGGGTCTTCTCGGAGGATTTTATGTCTTCAGCCTCTCCTCTGGTCAGGGAGACAGGTGCCCCTCTCCTCCTCTCAACTGAAGAGCTGTGCTGCCTTCAGCAGAGCCCTGTTCTCTGTCACTTCTGCTGGGAAGTCCTCTTGGATGCCCTGGAGGCATACCTGATCACAGCCTCCGGTATTCGCCCTTGACTCTTGCGTACCTCCCCTCGGGCAAGTCACTGCTTCTCAAGATCTCCGCCTCTGCATTGGACCAGCTCTACCTTTCTGTGAGAGTCGAAGTGACACATCTTTTCCCAAACTCCAATATATGAGTCACCACCACATGTCAAGATTTTTTAGAGGATTTTCTTCTTTCTGCTATATTTGAAAAGAAATGTTGCTTTCTCTTCCATTGTCTAGTTTTGTTGACCTCTCCTATGATTTCCTTTGTTACGTGATTTGCATGTTTGGCCTACGGGGTGAAGAGGGTCCCGAAAGCGTAGAAGGTGCCAGGGGGAGGTCAGAGAGGAGGTGGGAGCTTAGAAGGACAAGTTGAGAGCATACTGAAGCAAGGGTAAAGAAACAAAATAGAGCAAGGGAGAGAAGTCTGATCCCCCCTGAGAAATCGACTTCCACACCATTGCTGTTAATGCTTTCTTCCCAATCCAGGGGCTACAGTGGATGTCCTTGACTGTCCCCACCAGTGGTGGCACAGTCCTGTCTGCCTCCTGCAGCTGAAACGTCCGAGGGCTGGGGAGCTCACCTTTGAGGATGTGGAGGAGGAAAAATGGGCGTTAGGCTTTTGCTTTTCGCTTGTTTGCTTGAAGAATCATCAAGGTTTTATTGATTTTATGTCGTTCCATAGGTTATCGTAGGAACTAGGACCATAGCTATGTAAAGACAGACATCCTGAACAGTGTTGCTGTAAGAAATTTAAAAAAGGAGAACAGCCAAAGGAACATTCATTTTAAATCCTTGATCTAATCTCAAATCTCTTCCAATGTTAAAACAATCCGCAAATGATATGGGAGCTAAGAGTTAGACACCATGACCTTGTCCCTTATGTTTTCTTAGCACCTTTGGTACCTTGTGACATAAGTCTATTTTCAATATTTTGAGGAGCTCCGTATTGGGTTTTCCACAGAGGCTGCATCAACTTACATTCCCACCAACAGTGCATGACGGTTCCCTTTTTTCCACATCCTGACCAACACTTGTTCCCTCTTGTCTTTTTTTTAATATAATTTTTTTTAATGTTTATTTATTTTTGAGAGAGAAAGAGAGAGAGAGAGAAAGAGAGAGAGAGAGAAAGGCTGTGTGAGTGAGGGAGGGGCAGGGATAGAGGGAGACACAGAATCCAAAGCAGGCTCCAGGCTCCGGGCTGTCAGCACAGAGCCTGAAGTGGGGCTCGAACCCACAAACCGTGAGATCATGACCTGAGTGGAAGTTGGACAGTTAACCAACTGAGCCACCCAGGAGCCCTTCTCTGCCCATCTTCTAATTGGATTGTTTTTTGTTTTTGTTACTGAGTTGTAGGAGTTCTTTATGTATTTTTGGATGTTAGCCCCTTATCAGATATATCATTTGCAAATATTTTCCATTTGGTAGGTTGCCTTTGTGTTGGTGTCACATCCAAAAAGTCATCGCCAAAAGCAACATCAAGGAGCTTCGTGCCTGTTTGGTTCAAGATGTTTTCTGGTTTCATGTCTTGCATTCGAGTCTTAGATCCACTTTTATGGAGCTAATTTTTGCGTATGGGTAAGGTAGGGGTCCAGTTTCATTCTTTTGCCTGTGGCTATTCAGTTTTCCGAAACCCATTTACTGAAGAGACTGTCCTTTCTCCATTGTACGTTCTTGCCTTCTCTATCGTAAATTAGTTGACCATACATGCATGGGGCGTATTTCTGACCCTCTATTCTCTTCCATTGATCTATGTATCTGTTTTTGTTTCAATCACTAGAGTTTTGTAATAGCGTTTGCAATCAGGGAGTGTAATGCTTCCAGCTTTGTTCCTGTCTTCCAAGACTGCTTTGGCTATTCCGGTCTTTCGTGATTCCATAAAAACTTTAGGATTGTTCTATTTTTGTGATAATGTTGTTGGAATTTTGAGAGCAATTGCATTGAATCTGTAGATTGCTTTCAGTAGTGTAGACATTTTAACAACATTAATTCTTCTAATCCATGAGCATGAATATCTTCCTATTTATTTGTGTCTTCGGTTTCTTTCATCAATGTCTTACAGCTTCCAGTATTTCTAAGTATTTTATTCTTTTTTTTTTAAATTTTTTTTAACGTTTATTTATTTTTGAGACAGAGAGAAACAGAACATGAACGGGGGAGGGTCAGAGAGAGGGAGACACAGAGTCTGAAACAGGCTCCAGGCTCTGAGCTGTCAGCACAGAGCCTGACGTGGGGCTCAAACTCACAGACCGTGAGATCATGACCTGAGCCGAAGCCGGCCGCTCAACCGACTGAGGCACCCAGGCACTCCGTATTTTATTCTTTTTGATACCATTATAAATGGAATTTTTTTTCCTTAATTCCTCTCTCCGATAGTTTGTTACAGAAATGCAATAGATGTCTGTATATATTTGTGCCCCAGGTTTTAAAATTGTAATTTAAAATTACAGTGGTCAAAATTGAGGACTGAAAAGGTGAAACCAAATATTCATAATAACAATTATAACAAAAACAAAATGTAACTTTTTTGTTTTTGACAGATCTCATGACTCTGGTACATATATATTTTTAAGTTTCTTTTTGAAAGAGAGAGAGAGAGACAGAGTGTGAGCAGGGGAGGGGCAGAGACAGAGGGAGACACAGAATCTGAAACAGGCTTCAGGCTCTGAGCTGTTAGCACAGAGCCTAATGCAGGGCTTGAACTCTGAACGGTGAGATGATGATCTGAGCTGAAGTCGGACACTTAACCGACTGAGCCATCCAGGCACCTGGACTCTGATATATTTCTAAAAAGAGTTCAAAGAGTAGGTTTGCAGGCCTGGGTTCAAGTCTTAATTCTGGAACTTAACAACTGTATAACTTTAGGTACATAGTTACATTTCTTCCTACAGGAGTTTTTCTTGTGTAAATGTGGATAAGAATATGTGGCTTACAAACGCATGGATTAACTAATAGCATATGTCTAGCAAGTTGCCTAACGTGTAGGTAAGGCCCACTCTCACTTCTTTTTAACTTTCCTTCCTCCCTTCCTCTCTCCACCTTTTCTTTCTGATTCTTTAAGGAGCTGTATGACATTCCAAAGATACTTAGAAAGTACAAACATACCAAAAGAATTTAATAAAAATGCTGACATTTTTCTAAGGAAATGTGTCAGCGTTTATAATGAGTGTCATACCAAACTCAAAGCAATAACAAGGAGAGGGAGGAGGAGAAGAAGAAAAGGAAGGAAGGAAAAAAAAGAAAGGAAGGAAGAAAACAAGGCAGGAAAACCCTACATAATTTTTCCTCTTTCCTTCCCCACCACTTTCTTTCTCTCTCCTCCCCTCTCCCCCTTTCAGAATATAAATTCCTGAAGGGCAAGTTTTGCAAATATATTTTTATATCAAGTCAAGTAATGTAGTCCAGAAAAAAGATTAGATATACTGCTAATCTTGAGTTGGTTAAATAAGCAAACGTTTTTCAAGCTTCTGTACAGAAAGCATTGTTCCAGGTACCATGAGATGATACGAAGATGAGCAAGGAAAGTCTCTACTTTCAAGTGGCTTGCACTCTAGCTACATTCACATATAATCTTACGGAAATACAATGACCATAATGCAGTGCAGACATCCATGCATAAAAAGAGACTGAGTTAAAACCAAATCACCTAACTGTCCTTTCTCCCTGTGCTTGAGGTTTTTATAGCTACAGAAGATATGAGGATGTGGGACACAGTTGGCACTTTTGATGCCAGCCCGGGTCCAAGCTACTGCCCTTTCTAGTCTGGTTATTTCAGTAACCTCCTAACTGGTATCCCAGCTCCCCCACGGTCTGTCCTCAGCACAACAGCCAGGCCGATTTGGACAAACACACATCAGATCACGAAACTCTGCTCATGGCTTCTGGATTCACCGGGAAAAAGCCAATGTTTTATCACGGTCTTGTCCCTCTTTTCTCTCTGAGCTCTCTCTAGCAGCTCTGCAACACTTGGCTTTCTCGGGATTCCTCCAGAACAATGGGGACATTCCTGCCAGGGCTACCGCGGGTGTTGCTTCTCCCAGACACCTGCTTGGCTCCCCCCCCCCCTTTGTGTCAGATCTTTATGCAAGTATGGTCTTCCTTGATCACCTCGTTTAGAGATTGCAGTCTTTCTCTGCTCTGCCTTGTCACTATCATACCGTGTAACTATATCAGTATGTTGGAGCTGTGTAACAAAGTACCACAGACTGGCTTAACAACAGAAATTTATTTTCTCACAGTTCTGGAGGCCAGAAGTAAGAGGTCAGGGTGTCCACGGGGTCGGTCGATTCTGAGCTCTCTCTCTCTTTGGCTTTAAATGGCGGCCGTCTCCTGCGTTTACACACAGTCTTCCCTGTGTACGTGTCGTGTCCTCATCTCCTTTTCTTATGAAGACGTAAGTCATGTGGGAGTAGGGCTCACTCCAATGCTTTCATTTTACTTTACATGCCTCTTAAAATACCCCATCTCCAAATATAGTCATGTTCTGAGATACTGGGGATCAGGACTTTAACATATAAGTTGGGGGGAGGGTGGGAGGGACACAATTCAGCCCCTAAAAATAACTTAAGTATTTATTTTTATCTGCTTCTTGGTAAGTTCCAAGAAGGCAGGGGTAAGTGTCTGTTTTGTTTGCTGTCGGTTACCCAGAACTTAGAAAAATCGCCCATAGTGGACGATTAATCAATGTTTGAAATGAATAGATAGTAAAGGTATCGACGAGAAAGTAAAAATCTGAATACTTTGGATATATAATGGCTGGGAGCAATGTACATTGTGAATTTGGAGACCTGTCTTCAGCAAGGGGTCAACCAGTCAGGGAGAGACAGAGCTCAGATTCTTCTCTGATCTCAGCTGATCCTTAGCTGGATAGCACTGCATTTCTCAAACTGTGTCTTTGTCCCTGCCACCAACAGGTGTCCTCCCCAAGGGGCTGGGAAGGACTCTAACGTCATCACTTGGCTATGTGAGCTTGGACCAGTTGCTTGTCTCTCTGGTAATTTGTTTCTTCGTCTGTAAAATATGGTTAAGGATTTTTACCTCATAGGATTCATACGAGATGATATCTGTGAAAATATCTGGCATATAGTATTCCCTCAAGCTAAAGTTGCTGACCCATGACATTTCAAGTTATAACCTTCTCAGAGCTCTACAGAGATAACACTCCATCCCTGAACCCTGCCTCTCCATCCTTCAGTTCCGTCCTCTGCCTTCCATATCCTTCTGTCACAGCTCACTGACAGAAGAATTTGAAAAAGAAGCAAGAGAAATGAGGGTGTGGTTATTTTTTTCATGGCTCGTAAACAGATACATTATTTTTTTTTTTAGGGAAACAATAATTTAATATCTTAACATGAAACTCATTTTTACAATCACTTCAAAGAGAAAAATTGTGTAAGACAGCAACTTAGCAACCAGTACAGTCATTTGCAACCCCTTTATTTTTTTTTATTTTTGAGAGAGACAGACAGACAGAGAGAGAGAGAGAGAGCATGAGTGGGGAAGGGGCAGACAGAGAGAGAGGGAGGGAGACACAGAATCCGAAGCAGGCTCCAGGCTCTGGAGCTGTCAGCACAGAGCCCGACTCGGGGCTGGAATCCACAAACCATGAGATCATGACCTGAGCCGAAGTCCGACGCTCAACCAACTGAGCCACCCAGGCGCCCCTACAACCCTTTACTTTTTAAAATAGTAAAGAGCTCCGTGTTAAAGACAGAGTTTAACTGATTTGTGGACGTGTAAGGAGGATGGGTTTTCAAGTAACACTGTTCATAAATCATTTCTAGAAATAAACTACTTTACAATACAAATGTCCCTTGTGCTCATCATTATGAATTCTTTATGTAGCATTAGTTTTAGTGCTGTGCAGATGGATGGCTGAAAACTGTGCAGTGACAACATTTTTGGTTAAACTAAGCTCTTTAAGTACTTTAGATATTTCAGTGAAATGATTATTTTTCCAAGCACATTCTGGTTGTCCACGTTGCTTGGGAAATGATTTCGGATTCAAGCAAATGACTTCAACTGAGCCTAACGCATAATATATATAGGATGTCCCCATACCTTACTGTGGTTTTAAGATTTAATTGCTGGAAAAACGTATGTGTTACAAACAATAACGAATTGGTTGAAAGTGTTATTTCAATGATTTTACCTTTATGCAATTTGGTGAATTCTGAATAACCACTGCTTTATTTTAATTTTTTTGTGTGTGTTCTGGTCAATGTTTGCCATTTTCAGTTAGGTCCAAAATTCAAATTAAATGTGTATTATTCCAAAGACTAAAAAAGGTAGTCACAGTACAAAGTTTAAAAATGAAACTTCGAAATTTTTTTTGGTTAAGTTTGCAACATAGACTTCTGCAAGCGTTGAAGTTTGAAACTGCACTAAGACCTGTGGGGGGCACTCTCTGCAAGAACCCTCTACCTAGTAAGTGCTGTGAGGAATAAAAGCAAAAAAGATTTAATCAGAAGGGGAAGTTTCCTCTCAAGAAAAAAAAAAAAATCCCTTTCCCTGAGATCAGTTGCTGCATGCAGGGCAGCAAAGACCAATCATCCAGAAAACCCCAAAGGCCTTTGAAGGGGCGAGGCAGGGTGTGTGGGGTGGTGAATTGGAATATGAGATCATATTACCTAAATTTCCATTGCTTAAATGACTCTGGATCCAGTTTTCTCTTGCTGATGAAGTTGTCTGTCCATTTGTCTGAGGCTTTTAATGCTGCCTTTATCATTTATAAAAGCTGAGAGAATGGCTTAAGAGAGGTGTTGCAGTATCTCCTTTTCCAAGGGATCGTCTACAACCAACAACCTACCATTGTGAGAGAATCTGTATATTGGCTGGGCAGGTGAGCTAGGAAGCCACAAGACTTGGGTTCAAATCCTGTCTCCGCCAATGATTGGGTGTGTGACCACAGGCAAATTACAAAACCTCGGGAAGACTCCGTTTGCCCATCTGTGCAAGGGAGATGATGATTCTAATAATACGTACCCCGTTGTATGGATCAAACAAAATAATATACGTGAACGGCTTATATGGTGCCTGGTATATGGTAAATGTTCAATACATGCTGCTGACGGTTAGTGTTACTCTGATTACAGTGCCCCAAACCCTCTCCTTGCTCTCATCATAAATGGAATCAGGTTTCTTCATTTGAAGTTGGCAAAAGGGGAAAGCTGCTGTTTGCTTTGCAAAATGCGTAATTGCAAGGCAAGGTTCTCCGTGTCAAGACGCAGGAAGCCAAAGGGCTGGATGTGAAAAGCAAAATATTTCTTCCCTACGATGTGTAGGTTTTTCCATGCAAAATAACGTGGGGTTCTAAAGACCTTAGAAAGGTTTGGGGAAGGGCAGGGAAGCTGAGAAAAGATGCTGGAAAGGACTCTGTAGAGAGGGCCGGCCCAGAAGCAAGGTGGGAATCTTCAGGACAGAGAAGGCTGCTGGCCTCCTTCTGACTCCCTTGGCTCCCTTTGACAAGCAAGCAGACTTCAGAACAACAGCATTGAATCCAACTTTGTGTGGTGCCGATGATCTTAACCACTACACTGCAGGGCCTCCCTCTCCTGGAAATCTCACTCTTGAGGTCTTCTCAGATGTGCTCCCAGTTGAAATGAATCTTTGCTTCCTATACTCTACTACGGCACTATGTTTGCATCTCACAGAATGCTTAATCGTTTAGTCATTCAGCAAACATGCATCACATCATCTGGGTGCCAGGCCCTAGCTAGGCATTTAAGGCAGAGTGTGAAAATCTGAATGCCATTTGAATGTTTCCAACATCATGTCTCTCAATAATATTGCCAGCCCCTAAAGGCAGAAGTCACCTTCATTCACCATTGTATGACTTACATTGCCTAGCCTAGCACATTGAACATAGTCCTCAGTAAATGTTTGCTGAATTGAATGGAACTAAATAAGAGAGGTGAAATATTAAGGTGAGTCTTGACTGAGATTTCAACTGGTAGAGACTGCATGCAGAGAAAACGGATGACACAAAATCACTTAGGAAAATGCACGGCGTGTGCCAGGAATGATGAAAAGTTTTTATTCTCTATAGCTAAGGGAGTGGCAGAAGATGATGCAGAAAAGGGAGGATGAAGCCATACTGTAGAGACTTTGAAGTCCAAAACGAAATTTTCATGCTTAACTTTTCAATCAATGGGGAACCATTGAGTGTTCTTTGGCAGGAATGATCAAACCTGTGATTTAGGAAGCAAATTTGGCCTTGGTGTGTCAGAGTGTTAGGGGAGATGAGCTAAAGACCAGGAGCCCAGTCATCAAACTAATGAATTCAGCTAAGCAGAGATGTTAACAACTTCAATGAGATTGATTGTAGAGAGAAATGGAAAGACATACAAAGACACGCGAGACTTTGCTAAAGCACAGGTCTTAGCAGCAAAGTAGACGCAAGGGTTGGGAGGTGGGAGAGAGAAGGCAAAGAAAAGGATGACTCAGGGATGGTTTGGGAATCCAGAGCTGTGGATGAGAAAAATGTGGTGCCACTAAAACAAAACAAAACAAACCAACAAAAAACAGCCGCCCAGTCCTTGCAAAAAAGAGGTGTTGGTTGATTTAGGAAAGAAATGGAGGAGAAGTGTACGGGTTTTCTTTATTTGTTTATGTGTTTATTTACTTATTGGTTTACATATTTAAGGATGAAGGTCTCTGGATATTATAGGGATGGGAAAACCAGAAAAGAGAGATTTTCTAGAGGCAGGGCGAGAAGGAGTTGTGATTTTAGAGGCAGAAGCAGTGAAGTCAAGATCCTAAAAGGAAGCGTCAGCCTAGCCAAGGACAGGTGCTTCAAGCACTGAAATGGAAGTAAAGAAAGAAAAGGAAGGGAGGGTAGAGAATGATTCAGGCTTGGGAAGAAGGGAGCAGAGGAAGCTCACATTACATCAAGGTGATCTGATGAGGGCCAAGGGGCCCAGGTGGGAAAGAGAAGATTGGAGGGAAACAGAAGTAAAAGAAAAAAGGCTGATTGCCACCGAGTGGTGAGGACCAAGCCAGAGAATGTCCACCGTAACTACTGAGTCACTGAGCGGATGAAAGGTCCATCAGAGGAAGCAAGTGAGGAAAGGGGAGAAGCCAATGGCTTGAAAATTGCCAACTTGGACGAGCATGTTGAACGTGAACCCTGAACAGAAGCTAGTTGGGCTCCACGCTTCTCGCACCCCTCCCTGCATCTGCTTCGACTTCCTCCTCCCCCAGTCCTCTCTTCGTCAATCTTCTCTGCCTTCTGATTTTAAAGAACTTGAACCCCTCTGGGCCAGGAGAAAGTATGCTACGGGAGCCAATTAGAATCCTAGTAGTAGAAAGAATCATAAATGATTACTTAGTTCATATTTACCAGTTTGCACACCAGGAAGCTTAAACAAACCCAAACAGATGCAGAGGAATGCAGTGAATTGTCCAAATTCGCACAGCTGGCTACTGCCAGAGCCAAGACCAGAAATCAGAAGTCCCGTTGCACCTTTCTTTTTTTTTTTTTTTTAATTTCTTTTTAACGTTTTATTTATTTTTGGGACAGAGAGAGACAGCATGAACAGGGGAGGGCGAGAGAGAGAGGGAGACACAGAATCCAAAACAGGCTCCAGGCTCTGAGCTGTCAGCACAGAGCCCGATGCGGGGCTTGAACTCACGGACCGCGAGATCATGACCTGAGCCGAAGTCGACCACTTAACCGACTGAGCCACCCAGGCGTCCCCCGTTGCACCTTTCTTGACACCACTTTGCATCCTAACAGAGTAAGCAATTTTTCTATTTGTCCCAACCCCAAATTCTAATGTGTCTAGGAAGAAATATTACACTTTCCAGCTTTTCTGTTGTTAGAATAGTTTATAAAATACTGTCCTCTCAAAAGGGAACTGGAGAAGAGGAGTGGATTTATTGAGTACAAACGAAAGGACAGGCACTGTGCTGGGAATTTTACATATTTTATTCCATTTATTCCTCATATCACCACTGTGAGATAGTTCTCACGTCTTACACATGGAGAAGCTCACACAGGTTAAGGGACTTTCTCATACCCACCCAGTTAGTAAGTGGTGTAACAGAGATCTGATCCCATTATCTGGTCACTCCTCAAACCCACTGTCTTTCAATTAAACTATTAAATGTTAAATATAAAAATATAAATATATCATACGTGAAATTATTATATAAAATTACATAATGATATATTGATAAATACATAAGTTAAAAAATTAAGTATTATATATAAAATTATTAAACTTTCTCATCAACTCTCACATGAAGTGAAAAATTATTTAGGGCCCTGAGTGAAAAAGCTTATGGCAAAATGAAAACATTATGGATGGGGAACCCTAAAGTGCATGGATGATGGGCATTTCAAGGTGAGCCCCACTATTCCCAGCTCTACAGATTCTCTCCTTCGGGGAAGGGAACTAATTTAGTCACCTCCCTGCTCTTCGGAGTGAGACAAAGGTGTCGTCCCTTCAAAGGGCTGTCTATTTTATTTTCCAAATCATCCCTCTCTTATCCTCCAAGAGACAAGGAAGCTTCTGGAACTGTGCCTGCTTTGCAATTCTATTCCCATTTGATCTTATCCAAGAGTGCCTTCTTTGTAGAATGTCACCATGGAGACTTGATCAAACTCATGCTCATGCACTTAATCTTGCAATCTGTTGCTGAATGGCTGATATTCCTTCTTAGGCCAAAGCACAGCAAGTTCGTAAATGAATTTTTGAAGGAAACAGAGCCTGCGGACAATATGTTTAACCCAAGTGTGGGATGCGGCCCTTTAGTAATACACAAGATTAAACCTGTTGTTGAATAACACAACTCAAGATGTTTAAATTAAGGCTTGGAAAAAGGACAATCTGGTATGTTAACTCCTCTGCTGCTTGTCAAATTTTTCCAAGTTTGTTTCGCTCAACACATATTTACTGAGGCAGGTAAATACCTTGAACCTTGACCATGGAGATATGAAGATGATTAAGATATCAACTTTGGCCCCAAAGAGCTCAATATCTGGCTGGGGACACAGAGAAGTAAGCTAACTATATAATGTCATACATGCTATAACAAAGCTGCCTGGGGAAAAAAAAAATGAAAGGAAGGAATAACTAAATCTTTCAAATGAAGGTAGAGAAGGTGAAAAGAGGACATTACAGAAGGCTTCTTAGATGAAGTACCGTTTGAGGTTGGTCTTAAAGAGTGGATTCACAGGAATTCAAAAGCGGAGGGCGGGGAAATGAAAACACCACCTAACAAAGGTCTGGAAGAATCACAGGGACAAGGTAGTCAGGAAACACAATGATCTAATGGGATTAGTATGTAGACCTTGGGATTTGCAGGGACTGGTAGCATCGGGGATGGAAATCTGAGCTGGATATAGGACGTAAAGGCTCTGTGTGCCATATTTGTGCCTGTTTACTCAATGTTGTAGCAGTGGTGACAGTTGAATCATAAGCGGAGTTCAGAATATGAATGGTTTTATTAGGACTCTGAACTTCAAATTGAGCCTAATGAGGGTTCTTTGTTGGGCTTTTGGCAAGGGAAGGGCATGATCGGATTTGGGTTCTACCAAGCTCCTTTTCCTTAGGGTGTGAAGAAGAGATTTATTGCAGAACCGAGGGGGTCCAGGCAAAACTAGAGGCAGAGAGGCAATCAGGAGGTTTGCATAACCCCCTAGGCAAGAGGCAGAAGGTTTACAGAGGAGGAGCAAGGGGGAAATTTTCCATGTGGAACCAGATCAGACTTGACTGAGATAGGATTAGCAGGTTTTAGTGAAGTTTGAAGGGGAGGGGTGATGAATAAGTTCTAGCCAATGGGAATGTTTTTCAGAAGACACACGGGACAATTCTGCTTCGCTGAAATGTGAGACACGTGCACGCTTAGGAGCGCTGTAGGCTGGGAAAGGTCAGCTCTTACTGTGGGCAGCCGCGTGACCCCTGCAGTAGGTGTGCATCTGTAATGGGGGTACAAAGCAATCTTTACCACCCACACCTGCTATACTATTATTTCTCCTGGAGACTGTGAACGCCTCAGACAGGATCACTTAGTATTGTTTTTGCAGTACCCAACAGGCCTGACACAGAACAGATACTTGATACATGTTGCAATGAAACAATCTTGCTGTTGCTTAGACAAGTTTCCTGCTCTTTCTCTGAGCCTGGCTTCCTTGGATTCTTGTACCTTCCACGTGCTCACACCTATTCCTGTCAATTCCTGCCTTTCCTTCACCGAGGATCAGCTCAGGATATTGGCCATACACTACTCAGGATGCGGCCCACTTCTATTTTCATTATAAAAACTGGGTGCTTGCATTTTTGGGCAAGCTCACCTTTTTGAAAACTGGAATTTTATTAGAACCGCCCCAAGTGTGCAGGATAAATAACAGTTTAAGGCAAAACTCGAGGCAAGATGGTAGTTTTGGTGATTTCTCCAGCGTCCAAATATATAATCCGGATTTAGCTAGCAAGACAAAGAAAATGGAAAAAAATATATGGGAGGATAGAAGAAGCAGATTGACTGGAAATGTGCTAACAGAGGGAAAAGAATCAACAATGATTTTGAAACTGGAAGCCTAGAAGAAATGTGTAGCAATGGCAGAAATGTGAAAAAAAGCCCAAAGCTGGGAGGTGTATAAGGAGATGGGAGTTGGAGTGTGATGTGGCAGAAATATGACAAAGCTAATCCTTATGGGTTACTGGATTTCCATCCTTTCCCAGAAAATAAACATATCTGAGTGACCATACTGAAAATGTGGCAATGAGTTAATCAATAGTTGAAGAATTTTTACGAAGTGAAATGAGATCATTCATATATTTTAATTCAAAGTAATAGTTTCACACCCCACTTAGATTCAAATTATCCATAATCCACTTATGACTCCTGTAGAGGGACATTTACTTAAATGTTAGTAGAAAACAGGATTGAGTGAAGTTTTCATCCCTCAAAATGGATATTTCATTTCAACTTGATGTGATCAATACCACACCGGGGAAATGGTAAAATTTGTGAGTGGTGAAATCATAATTCAAACTTCTTTTAAGAAGAGAGACAGTTAAGACAGGACTCCTTACACCTGCATAGTAACCCAAAACCTAAACCCGAAATTTGCCCAAGTTCACGAAGCAAATCAATCAGCTCCGGCTTTGAGCAAGGTAGGTTTAGTTGTGAGGAGTTAAATGAACTAGCTAACAAACAAGGGCTGTCACTCTCACCCATCCACCCCCATTTTTTTACACCCATGTAACTTTTTAAAAAAACATGATGATATTGACCAGTCCTTTGAGTTTTTAAAGAAATAGTTGAAACCGTTATATATGGAGACACAATAAATAACCCTCACTCTCTTGAACTTCTGGAAATAGCTAGAGACATTCAAATCCAAACATTACCCTCTCCCCAAACTACATATTGAGTGGTAATATTTTCTACACGTTCTTTTAATTTCACCAGAGGTTACACATTATGGTCCCCCCCTTTAATATTTATGGATAATCCTTTTCTTTACCGACAGATGTCTGAAATAAGAGATTGGAATGAATCTATCTATCTATCTATCTATCTATCTATCTATCTATCTATCTATCATCTTCCAAGCAAGCACAGAACAATGGGCAAAGCACAAATATGTCAATCAAAAAATGAATAGTTCACACCTCTGTTTTAATAGGTTATCTTCAGGGGTACTGGGTGAGTCTTGAAGCAGGTGACTGAGAAAGTGTGTACCTTGAACTAGAAGGGGTCAAGGAAAGCTAGAACAAGCCCAGCACCACAGGGCTGACAAATGAGGACGACAGAGTGAAAGTGGCAGGTTCAATACAGTATTCTATGAGCAGTCAGTATCTAGACGATGGACACCATGGTACCAGACAAGGCGGTCACAGTCAGGGGACGGACTCCCTCCAAAGAAAGGGATGCTGGGTCGTATCTCACATTCAGAAATGTAGATGTTAACTATCCAAGATAACGCTCTGGCTGTTCCTACTTCTGAAGCACTGTGCTAACTAACTTCCTTTCTACCCGCCCACAACGGCATTTGAAACTCAACTACAAAATGTTAACACTTTTTTTTTGGGGGGGGGGGGCGGGAAGAAATGTTTTTCATCTCGGTGATAATCTGATTCAAAACACTGGATCCTTTAATTAGAAAGATGCACCTGCCCACACATCTCAAGGATTTCCAAGGCCTCACAAAGACCACCCACGGACCCAACTCCACAGACTCTGAGTCTGGAACTCTTAGTCTGGGTTTCCTCAACTGTGCTCATCAGCCCAGAGGTTTTCGGAGTTTGCTCCAGAGTAAAATGACCTGGCGAACCTTTAAAAATCCCAATGCTCGGGCCACACCCCATTTTCGATTAAATCAGAATCTCTGGGGTGGGATCAGGCATGCATACGTGTGTTTTTAACTCTTCAGGTGATTCGAAAACGCAGCCAGGTTTGAGAACCAACTCACTGGTATATTTTTGACACGCAGATCATCTACGTGTTCTAGGGTGCTTGGCTGTTTTTAATCACTGCGTCAAAAGCCACAGATGGGCGCCTGTCGCAGAAATAATTTACTTAGAATCGTCTTAGAAAAAACAAGTAAATTTGGGCCAGGGGTGGGCATACCTTCGCCGCGGTTTCCCCGGGTCAAAAAGCAGATGCAGTTCGTTCAGCCACCGCCAAGGGGCACCCTCTCCCTCCCCGCTCGACCTGGAACGCCTTCCCGGTGCTGATCGCACAAAGAGCCCGGCCTCCTCCCGGGTGACATCACAAAGGGCCGATCCCCCGCCCCTTCGGCGCCACCACGTGTGTCCCCGCGCCCGGCGGCCACCCGACTCAGTCCCTCACCGGCCGGTCTGGGCAGCGGTGGAGGGTGGTTGGCAGTGGCTGGAGGCTTCGCTATGGGAAGTTGTTCCTTTGCTCTCTCGCGCCCAGCCCTCCTCCCTGGTTCTCCGCAGCCGCTGTCGGAGGAGAGCACGGGGAGGCGCGGGCTGCAGCCGCCGCTGCCTCTCCCCGCCCGGGCGGCCGCGCGGCTGGGCAGGTGCTGAGCGCCCCCGGAGCCTCCCTCGCCGCCTCCCTCCTCTGCCCGGCTGCCCGGCTGCCGCAGTGCACATGGGGTGTTGGAGGTAGATGGGCTCCCGGTCCGGGAGGCGGCGGTGGATGCGGCGCTGGGCAGAAGCAGCCGCCGACTCCAGCTGCCAGGGGGCCACGCGCCCCGGGCGCCTCTGCGAGCCCCGGGCTCAGCCATGGGGACCTCCGCGAACAGCAGCACCGCCCTCGCCTCCTGCAGCCGCGTCGCTAGAGCTACGATGATCGCGGGCTCCTTTCTCCTGGTGAGCGCGCGGGGAGACCGGGGGCGGCGGGCGCGCGGGAGCCCAAGGCGCCGCGCTCCGGGAGCGGGGCGGGTCCCCGGGCCGGGGCTGCGGGGGGCGCGGGGTCCGCCCGGATGGGTGGGGGTGGGGGTGGGGGTGGCGGAGCGTGCAGGCCGAGGGGAAGGTACCCGGGTCGTCTGGGGGAGCCACCGGGCTCAGCCGGGACTCTGGAATGAAGGCGAACTGTTTTCCTCGCGGTCTGGCTGCGCTGGAGGAGGCGCTAGAGGTGGCCCCCCGGCTTCCTGCGCATTTCGGGGCTTTTCCCGCACCTCGGTCCCCATGTGCCCCCTACCCCCTCCACACACCGGCACAGGCACCGGCCGCTGAGCCCTCCGCGTGGCGTGGGGCGGGGGCTGCGTGGCGGGGCGCCGGGGGCGGCGGCCGCCGCTGTGCTGCAGCTGCAGTGTCGTGTCGGGATGCTACCGCAGTGGGAGAGCGGTTCCGGTGCGCCCCGGCCGCCGGAGACCTAGGTGCGTCCGCGCGGTGCCTTCCCGAGCGGCGCGCCGGCCGCCCCTCCCCCACCTCTCCTCCGCGCCTCGGGTGGGTCGCAGTTTCTGCGTGCCAAAAAAAGGACCCTTAGACCCGCTGTCGGGCGCCTCCGAAGCGCCGGCTCCCAGCCAGCCAGCTCGCTGCCACTTGAGTGGGGGGAGGGGGAGAGACCCACATAAAGGAAGATGAATTGCTCCAGCCTTTCCTATCGCTCGCTTACCTGCGGCCAGGCAGGTGACCCTGCAAAGGGGAGCAGGTTCGTTCTTCACCCGAGCCGCATTCAGCCTCCAGGGCGTGCCCTGGACCTAGTCCTCCTTCGCTTACCTGGTCAAAGCCTGAAATCACCCCTTGACCTAAAACTTATCCTCAACTTCCCCAGATCCCTTCCCCTTTCCAAATGTTAGAAGGGAGGGGGCGAGTCAGGTGGAAGAAAAATTGAGATCAAGCCCTTGAGCCACCATAAGCTTCCCATGCCTGTCTTTTTGTCTCTGGAGGGAGGACAGAGATTCTTAGCTGAAACCCAAACAAAAACAAAAGACAAGAGCCTATTTTCATGGCTGGGCTGTGTAAGGGAAAGGCAGGCTCGCTGTCTCCTTCCCGAAAAGGGCTTAATGGCTGGTTAGCCAAGATCTCTTAGATCCCAGGGCATTGCAGTTGCTATGGCCTGGGAATTCATCCTACAGACGCTCTGGTTCCCTGTGTGAGTGTAGGTCTTAAGGGGAAAAGAGAAAAGTTTGGTGCTGTTAGCATTTATAATGAGGCAAGTCCCAGTCTCCTTTCAGCGTCTTTTCTGCCCATTAATAGTAATGGCAAAGTCAAGATCTGTATCCTTGAAACAAGTGGGAGGGATGCTGAGCATAAGGGGGTGGGGATGGGTGTCTCTTCAAGCAGTGGACCTGGGTTGACAGTGTTGGTGTGGAGAGAAACCCATCGCGGCCCATGGGAACACTGACCCTAACATCAGTGGAGTTACATCAGTCCTTGAATTTCTCCATGCTCCTCTACCCACCACATGCCTGTTGGTCCCTCTGACATATCTGATTATTACATGCCGCACACAGTCCTTGCCTCGGTTAAATCCTGAGTCCGTGTGATATTTCATTCATTTTACATTTGAGCATGAGATAGGTGTTTAAAGGAAGGTCTCCACATAATGAAAGTGTCTCCACTGCTTTGACCATCAGAGAAAGAACCATGCTCCTTTTCTGAAATCGTTAAACTCAGTTTATCTAAAAATCGTGCCCTGGATTTGCAACGAAAGACCTGAGAATTCAAGTGTAGCTGTCTTTTTTAAAAATGAGATTTATAGGGGGGCTTAGAGGCTATCTCAGGCTGTTAACTCAAGTGAGAGTCCTTATTTTCCTGGCAACTAATTTCAGTCCATGAAATGGCTTGGGGTTGACCCAGTTGTCCTGAGGGTGACCGAGAGGGTGTACCAGGGGTCACCAGGGATTTTGCTCTAACACCCAACGAGGTGATGTGTTTTATTTTTTTCCCATCCCCACTCTGCAAGCCCAGTCCTCAGGATAGGCATTGCTAATGTGTAAAATGATGATCTCATGATATTGGTATAGGATTATTTATCCCTTTGGAGTTCTTAGCCATGTGAAAATGGCAGACACAAGGCACTGGAGCCCAGCGAACCATGGCAGGTGCCCAGAACACTCGTGGGGGAAGTGGGGAAGTTAGTGTTCTACCCACATATTGCAGTTAGATTAAAAAGGAGTGCACTCAATAAAATATTCTTTTTATTATGGCTTTCAGTTACTCTAGTTTTTCAAATATCTTCTTTTTATGACTATAATTGTTATTGTCATCATTTAAAAAAATTTTTTCTGGGCGCCTGGGTGGCTCAGTCGGTTAAGCGGCCGACTTCAGCTCAGGTCACGATCTCGAGGTCCGTGAGTTCGAGCCCCGCGTCGGGCTCTGGGCTGATGGCTCAGAGCCTGGACCCTGTTTCCGATTCTGTGTCTCCCTCTCTCTCTGCCCCTCCCCCGTTCATGCTCTGTCTCTCTCTGTCTCAAAAATAAATAAAACATTAAAAAAAAATTAAAAAAAAATTTTTTTTGTAATGTTTGTTTTTGAGAGAGAGACAGAGCGTGAGTGTGGGAGGGGTAGAGAGAGAGGGAGACAGAATTCTGAACCAGACTCCAGGCTCTGAGCTGTCAGCACAGAGCCCGACGCGGGGCTCGAACTCATGAGCTGTGAGATCATGACCTGAGCTGAAGTCAGCAGCCCAAATGACTGAGCCACCCAGGCACCCCATTATTGTCATCATTTTTGACACTGTTTTTTCGGGATGACAGGCTAACTGTATGAAAATCTCATATCTCTTTAATAAGCTTTAAAAAAAACTTATGATACCTACATAACGTACAATATCACATATATATATAAGTCACATATATATATAAAGTCAGGTGCTTTATATACCGTATCTCATTTACTCCCAACATCTCTGCAAAGCAGGTGGTGTTATGCTTATTTTACAGATGAGGAAACCTAGGGCTGCAAAAACTTCATTGGTTTGTGCTGGGCCACACAGCCCGTTAGTGATGGCACTCGGGCCGGGACCCAGCAGCGCCTGACTCCTCGGCTCGTACTCTTGCTCACTCCTGTGCCACTTTACCCATTTCACAACTCCAGATTGCTAGACGATGAAGTGTAGCAACCGAAGGCTCACCGGAGGAAAGTTGAGACTGGTGGTTTGGTTTGTTGCAGAGTATTAATGAGGAATGTAAACCAGAAACTGAGAGATGAAATGTTATGTGTTCCAGGCCGAAAGTCTGGAGAGACGTGAGGCTTTGAAGTTTGTGCCGTTGTTAAGGAATGCCCTACAAGGGCATGCCCAGTAGGTAGGACACACTCACAGGGGTCTCCTGCTCTCAGGGAGCTTGCTTTGACCGGAAAGATAGAATGTTGGCAGGGAGGCAGTCAGAAGAGAAGGGAACCGTAATGGATAAGGAAATGAGGCCTGAAGTTTTGGAAACTGCTATTCTGATCATATTACGAATTCCAGATAGAGGGGCGTTCGTTCTAGGAGCCTGTCCAGCCGTGTGCCGGCCTAGAAAGTACCAAGTAATGCCAGGGTCATTGAGACTGGATGTCTAGCTTCGTGTCACCTCCTGCCCTGCGCTTATTGAAGTTAATCATCTAGCTTCTTGGCACTTGACTTTGCCTATTGGGCTAGGCATGCCTGGAGTGGTCTGGTGGGGCCTGAAGTCCTGAAGCACTTGATGGCAAGTTCAAGTAGAACTCTGAATCAGAGCTGGTATTATATCCAAAAGATTTTCTCCTTTCTTTAATATAACTTCCAAATCGTAGAGTGGGAAAGTGGCAAGGGAAAGCTGGAGGGAAGACAAGAGCCTAGATTAGGGGAATCGATTTCCTTTCCATGTTAGCAAACCTACTCTGAGCACCTGCTCTGAGAGAGGCGCTGTACTAGGCAGTGGGAACCCAGGGATGAGTTAGGATTTGGATCTTGCTCCTCAGGCACGGTTTCTGTGGTATGTAAAATGCACATGGCTATCAGTAGGGCTGATATGGAGTCCGTGGATGAATGTACTCAAAGTAATACACAACGTGTGGTTGATGTTAAAATCTTTAGACTACTTTAAGTGACTTTGGCTTGTTTAGTTTGAAAGCCAGCAGAAGAAAAACCTTGCCAGGTCTCAGAATAACCTACATTAGCACTGGTAGGGGAAGTGACTTATAATCGGAAGAATAGGGAGGGCCGACTTGTACTGGAACGCAGGATTTCTGACTTACCCCGTGAATCTCCCATCCCCCTTGTCAAAATGTGTAGAATAGGATCAAGCTTTCTCAATCTGCACTGTTTCCAAAGGCATATGGCTGAATCTGCCTCAGGTTCAGTCCAAAACAAACAGACAAAAATCTACTGTAAAATAAAATACACGGGCAAACCAGATCAGCAAGAAAAAAATTCCTTGTGGAAAGTACACTACCTTAAGTTAAAGGAAAAAAACCTGAGACTAAATAGACACAGATCACCAACTGGCGAAATTATACGTGTTTTAGTGTGGCTAAATTTGCACAAAGGCTACCGAGCTGGATGTGGTCCAAACAGTTAATGCCCTCTTTTCCAGGACAGGTTGAAGAAGGTGACTTTCTCCAGGTATGTCTTATTGGATAGAGGCAAGTAGGCGTGGCTTAAGGGGCTCTCTAACAGGTGATCTGTGTACTTTCTGCACTGTAGATCCGAATGTGGAGACATCCCACTTCAACTCTGCCTTTGAGTCCATCTGTGAAAGTGAGGGGTGAAAGTGAGTCTTTGGTGACTCCATTGACAAGCTGCAAATTGGTTTTGTACTCCACCCGCTCTTTATAACGCATAATTGGCTTGGGTAAACCTGATCAATCGATCGATTGATTGACTGATGCCAGGAAATAGTCAGATCGCCAGACTATTTAGGAGCAAGTATGAATTGAGTGACTTATCACTGCATAAATGGCAACGTCTATTTTCCAGTAAGCACTAAATGCTGTTGACCCTCTTCCCCCCCAAACAGGCCTGGCAAATTCTGCTGAGGCCAAGTCACTGGCAACTTCCTGGAAAACTCAGATGCTTCTGCTCTGTGACTGGAGGAGCCTAGGGTATGTCATCGCCTTTGGGCATGTGCCCAATGACCATTTGAAGCAGATTCAGTCCGGGCCATCAGGCACAGATATGTGTGTTTGATGGAATGAAAACAGAAGCCTTAATAGGAGTCAACTTGTTCCCCCAAATTGGATCCGTGTTTAGCATTAGCAGGACACTGGGCTTTGTTGCTGCCGGGGTAGCAGCTGCTGAGCTTTGATTCTTTAGGAACTGGGGAGGGGGGCTAGATCATGAATAAATACTGGCTTTGTCCGAGTGTTTGTATTTGTCAAGTACCAAAAAATAAACAAGAGTCTGAAGTTAGCTTCTCTGCTGCCACCTGGCTTTCCTACCACCTCCCGTTTCCTGGCCTGAGTCCAGGGGAGAGGAACCCCGGGCAGAGGTATAACCAGGGAGGAGCTTGGCAGGTGTCAGTGAGTGTGTCCTAACCTTGGGGCTGCAGACAGGTGAGGCTCACTGATATTCAGGCTGTTGATTCAAACCCGTGGTTTCACGGATATTTACGCTTTTGACCTCACTCTTCCTGAGGGGTGGAGAGTCCTCCTGGAATGGTCCATTCTCCCTGGATTCTGGCTGTCCCCCCCCCCCCCCCCCCCCCCGCCCTGATCAGCATCCCGGCCTTGTAGAGACCGATGCTTGCAGTGGAGGGAAAGTTTGCTCCAAGGGAGCTCAAGCAGGGTGAGAGTGGGCCGGGTGTAGGTGGGTAGTCAGGACACTGACCTCTATAGCCCCATCTCCTCTTTAGAAGATTTGGAAATTATGGGGGCGCCTCCGTGGCTCAGTCAGTTAAGCATCCAGCTTCGGCTTAGTTCACGATCTCACGTGGTTTGTGTTTGGGCTCCACATCGGGCTCTGTGCTGACAGCTCAGAGCCTGAAGCCTTCTTTGGATTCTGTATCTCCTTCTCCCTCTGTCCCTCCCCCATTCATTCCCTTTCTCTCTCTCTCAAAAATAAATAAACATTAAACAAAATTTAGGAGATTTGGAAATTCTGTCTAAGGCTTTGTTGCAAAGTAAAGAACAAAAGGAAAACAACAGAGAAGTAAGGGGGCTTTGTAAGCTACATCATAGCAGGGGCTCTTTCCCCGATCTTATATCATTTTCCATTTGCCTTTTCACCACCAGAACTGCTTGGTGGGTCATCCGCTTGGAGCTGTATGCAGATCTGTTTTGGGAGAAGGAACCTGAGTTTAATGGATTTAGGAGGCAGGAAAGGCTTGCATCCGTGAGTCCCAGAATCAAATGAGAGCAGCTGTGGATTCAAGAAGGCTTCTGCACCGAGAGCCCAGAGAGGAGGAATGTTAATGGCTGTTCATATTAATCACTGATGTGGATATTACTAAGCTCCTGTTTATTGACATTACCATTGACATCGTGTTGAATACCTTCTACAAATGATCTCAGTATATCTTACAAGTCTGTGATGTAGTAGCATTAGCCCCATATTATAAGTAAGGGATTGAGGTGTGAGAGAAGTTATGGTCAAGCAATTGGCAAGTGGCAGAGAGAATATTCCCATCTAGGCCATTGTGGCTTCGTACACAATGCTTTCTCGGCCAAGTTGTGGGTAGGGAACAAGTAACCTTCGGTTATTGGAATTTTGTTTCTCGTTAAGGGAATGATTTTACTTGAGAGTCGAACATTTCCCTTTCTCCCTGGCAAGCCATTCCGCCCTGTGATGGCACTAGGAAGTTTAGCCAGAACAGCTGATTATAAAGTAAGAGCAACCTGTGTGTGTGTGTGTGTGTGTGTGTGTGTGGACTGAAAGCGGACGGACGATGGTGCCATGGTTAGGATGGAAAGATATTCTTGCAAATTGAAATGTTATAACTAGGGAATGGATGCTTTGCTTTCCTACGCCTTGGGTCATTTTGACAAATATTTGCTTAGTGAGTAACGGTGTGACAGGGGTTCTGCTTAGCAAGTAGTTTTAACTCACTTTTCCGGAGAACTTGAGGACCTGGTAGGGTTTTCTTCGCTGCCAGCCTGGTTATTTGTGTAGGATTAGTGCATGGGTTTGCCTCATCTGTTAGTAGTATTTACTTCAGTAACTTTGCAGGTCTCTTAGAAACTGGTTGAACTCCATGATCTGCACGATCCCGTAAGTCATGTGTTTGTGTGTGGTTTCTGACACTCACTTTTAGCATTCTCTTAAGCGGGCTTTTAAACATATCTCTTCCTAGATTGTAGATGCTGAGTAGACTAAAGAAAGGCCAAGGATGAGGAGAAGTTTAACCATTGGTTCTGGGAAAGAGGTTGGGATTCTGGTTTCTCAAAGAACTCTTGAGACAAGACCATTATTTGATTTCATCCTAGGTACGGCCAAGTTGGCTTCACCAGGATTAAGAGAAATGGGCCGGGGAGGGAGGAAAAGATTCAAAGGCAAATGGTAACAGGTTTCCAGAATAATTTAACTGGTTATCATTCACTTTTTGCTCTTCCTTTACTTCTAGGAGTCCAGGATCTCGCTCTAAACTAACCATTCATTCTAGACAGGCTGGAGGGTAGTTGGGTCTTGAGCTGCATCTCAACACTTTGAGCTACAACTGAAGGGTATTTGAGTTATTAACAAAGGACATTTTAAACTTAGGCGAATCGGCAGACTTGAGGAACCAAGTGGGTATGGATTTCTCTTCCCAATTCATTTTTCTTCTCTGATATACACACATTTACGAGTCGTTAAAACTGATGTATACATGCTTGCTTGTATTCTGCTTTCCTTTATGCATCTATCTTATCTGACAGAGACATTTTCCTTCATTTAATAAATATTTACGGCGCCTTGCTAAATTGCACTGCAAAATGTCAGGCATTGCTAGACTTTGGGTGTAACAGTAAAAGGCCTTTCGTGGCCTCTTACTCCTTCCCTTTTGGAGTTCATAGTTTATTAGGGAAGACAGGAAGGGCGATGTCCTGAAAGAGCACAAGGAAGAGGATGCCAGTGAGAGGGAACAGCATGTAGAAGGGTCCAGAGGTAGGAAGGAGTCTACATGTTCAGAGTGTAGGCAGAACGCCATTGCAGTTGGTGCTCAGCGAGTACGGGCAAAGGGAGTGTGGGCTGAGGTTGAAGAGGCAGGCAGGGGTCAGGTTGGACAAGCCCTTTAAAGATGTGAACGTGTCAGGGTGTCGCTGGGCATACAGTTGTAAGCAACCTTGTAATATGATTTTAATGAGATTTCGTAAAAAAAATTTTAATGTTTATTTTTGAGAGAGAGAGAGAATAAGTGGAGGAGGGGCAGAGAGAGAGGGAGACACAGAATCTGAAGCAGGCTCCAGGCTCTGTGCTGTCAGCGCAGAGCCCGATGAGAGGCTTGAACTCACGAGCCATGAGATCATGACCTGAGCTGAAGTCAATTGCTAAACCAGGCGCCCCTTAATGAGATTTCTTTTAAAGATCACTCTGGCGGTTCTGTGGAGTAAGGCTTAGAAAGGGGACCTGTAGGGGCGCCTGGGTGGCTCAGTTGGTTCGGTGTCCGACTTCGGCTCAGGTCATGATCTCACAGCTCGTGGGTTCAAGCCCCGTGTCGGGTTCTGTGCTGACAGCTCGGAGGCTGGAGCCTGGAGCCTGCTTTGGATTCTGTGTCTCCCTCTCTCTCTCTGCCCCTCCCCTGCTCATGCTCTGTGTCTCTCTCTCTCTCTCTCAAAAATAAATAAACATAAAAAAAAAAGAAAGAAAGAAAAAGAAAGAAAGAAAGAGGACCTGGAGATACAGGAGGGCCAGTTGGATTCTTTTGCAGTTAGTTCAGGGGAAAGACTATGGTTCTGGGGTCGTGGCAGGGAAGATGGGGATTACTAGCTAGATTTGAAAGATTTTGGAGAGGGTTTACTGACCATGAGATGTGAGGGGGCAGGAACTGAAGGAAAGCATGACAGCTTTCACTCGGTCATCAAGCCGGACTCCCTGGTTCCTGAGTGGAGTCTTTGGTGGTCTGACTACTTTGAAGGGGAAAGCTGGGGGAGGGGTGGCTGGGCTCGGGAACCCAAAGTTTGGATGTGTGTTGGTCAGTTTGAGGTGCCTGTGGTTCATGCAGTTCAAGCCTTCCCGCCTGCCATTTTTAAATAGCCGTCTCTCCTCCGGTTGGCCATGTGTTGAGCCACCCTGCCGTTGGTGGACGCTTGGGTTATTGGCATTGCTCTGCAAGCGAGCAGCACTGATGAAGTTGTCTCTCTACAGACCAACTGCTCTTTTTCCTTTTGGGTTGTTCCCAAAAGTGAGGTATATTTGGGGTGTATTCCCCAAAGTGGATTGCTGGGTCACGGGAAATGAATGAACCGTTTTATGGCTCTAGCTGCATACTGCCAGATTGTCTTTAGAAAGACTGAATTAATTTAAAGTGCCACCAGGAACTATAAATGTGCCTTCTAGCCCACAAGGCTGCCAACATTGGAGTTTATCATTTTAATTTATTTATGCGGCTTTAATATAGATATGTAAGGGTCCTTGGTTGCCCACGTTTACATTTCGGTGATTGCTAGGATGTCATAAGTTTATCCATGTGATAATTACCTTTGTAATTAATTACTCATGTTGTCCTCTGTCTCAGCTGTTGGGTGGAATTTATGTTAACCTCATTTGCATTCATTCGTTACATTTTTGGTTATAAGCTTTTGTTAGCTGTGTGTGGCACACATTTTTATGTTCTACTTTTAACATTATATTTAATAACAAAAATTGAGGTGAGTAAATTCTTAAACCCCCTCTTTTTTGTGTCCGAGAGTGTCTTTGGTTGTCATTGGTTTTGTTTTAATAGTCAGAAATGGATCTCTTTACAGTCGGGCTCAACCGACTATTCTGACGGCTTTGAATTTTATGCTTGATCTTTTTAACGTCAGGTTAGCTGACTTTTCTGGTCTCGAGCAGCACGTTGGTGGTGGAAACTGCGTCAGTGTGTTCTGCGGGGTGTTCATCCATCTTGCATGAGTAAAGGATTGTATGGCCAGTTCCCAAAAAAGTTTGGGAAATGCCGGATTCAGCGAAGTCACTATTTTCTGCAGACCTCCTGCGGAGCCTCCTGGAGCCACAACAGGCTAATATGAATTGTGCCTCTGGGAGGGCTGCCATCAGGAGTATTTCCTAAACTTTTAGGCCAGGGGTTGGTACACTTTATCTGTAAAGAGCTAGATAGTGTTTTTTTGGCTTTGAGGGGCATGTGGTCTCTGTGGAAACCGCTCAACTCTGCTTTTGTGCTTTGAAAGCAGCTCTGGGCAATACCTAAAAGAATGGGCGTGGCTGTGTTCCAATAAACCTGGATTTGTGGACACTGAAATTTGAATTTCAAATTTTCATGTGTCACAAAATTTTATTCGTCTTTTGATTCTCACCCCAGCCACCCACCCCCACCCCCACGCCCCTACGCCCGCAACTATTTAAAATGTAAAAATCATTCTTAGCTCGTGGGCTATAAAAAAGCAGGGGACTGGGCTATAAAAAAGCAGGAGACTGGCGGGAGTTTCTTCCCCGTGTTTCAGACCCGAGAGCATGAGCATCCTGTTGGACCAGGTCAGGGAAACTCATTCTGGGACATGCTTGCTGAAATTCTGCTGCTCCATCTGTCTGAAGTACACTTTATTGAAAGTAAATCCTTTCTCCTCTCTTGTGTTTTCTCGTTTGCTATGTATTGTTTACACGTTAAACCTTTTTTCAAGTGTCAGTTGGCCCTTGTTTGTCTCTTAACTCCTCACCGTGCACTCTGTATTTTGTTTTCTGTTTTTTGCTTTTTGTAGCATGCTCCAAGGCTAGTAGGGAATGTTTTAGGATTACAGCTTTCTAAAATCTGGTATCTTTTTAAAATTAAAAAAAATTTTTTTTGTTACGTTTTATTTATTTATTTTGAGAGAGAGAGAGAGAGAGAGAGCATCAGCAGGGCAGGGGCAGAGAGAGGGAGAGAGAGAATCCCAAGGAGGCTCCATGCTGTCAGTGTGGAGCCCAATGTGGGATTCAAACTCCCGAACCTTGAGATCTTGACTTGAGCCGAAATCAAGAGTCGGACGCTTAACCGACTGAGCCACCCAGGCGCCTCTAAAATCTGGTGTCTTTGATGCACTTCTCAGGAACTGGACATTTGCATTTTAATTGGGGTGTTTTAGGAGACTGTCTAATCCCAAGGCAATGAAGCTACCATATAGTAATGTGATAAGCAGAAGGAGTGATGATTAAAATAACTACAATATCCGGGGGGCTGACTTGTGTCTCGCGTGTTACACCTGCTTTATCTGTATTAACAATGAATCCTGAAAACAGTCTTGGGAGAGTAGTTCTCCCCATTATACCGATGGGGACACGGAGACACAGGTTGGGTCACTCGCCAAGATCCTACAGCCGGGACCTGGTGGAGTCAGCCTGCAGGGCACACGCCAGGCTAAAATAGGTCTTGTTTATGCTCTCCTGCCGGGACCGTTGCCCTGGCTGGCGTTGTTAGTGTTGCCTTGGTTTATATGAGGATTCTATAAATGCTCAGGGAGCGCAGAAAAGTGTTTCCCCTAAACCTTGACCACTGTCTTGTTTATAATGTGGCTTCCCCATGTAGGTGAGGGTCCTGGCCCACGGAATTAGCCACTGGCCTAGATGGAAGGAGCTGAAATCTGTGGTCCAAGGACTCAGTGCTGGGTGCGGGCACTCCTCTGCATTGCAGGTTCCAGGCCAGACAGCATCTGGGTTAAGTTGTGCCTGTGTTTTTCCTTTTCCCAGTATGCCCTGAGCTCGCCTCCTTCCAGCCCTGGAGTCAGCACATTCTAGCCTCGGTGTTTCTTTATATTCGCCGACGTTAACAGCAGCCCTAGCAACAGAAGACCTTTTTAAGGCAGCGTAGATAATAGGGAATGCAAGAAGCTGACCAAATTTATATAACATACCTGGGAACAGATCTGTGTTTTGTGGAAGCTTTGTCCTTGCAGCTTTCCTCTTCATACCGTTCTTTTTCCCCTTCAAATTTGGAGAATTCCCAGCAATGTCTGCTTCTTATAAATTTGATGTGACTCTCATAATAAAATGGTCAGAAATTCTGGGGGTGCCTAGCTCTGCCTGGCTTTTGCCTTTTGAGCATCATTTGGCAGGCTTTATGGTCACCATCTCAGGAATAACTTGCTTGCCTTGTCTTTGTTAGAATATCACAGTAACTGAGATCCCTCTTAAAATAATAGTTTGACGTGCCATTAAACATTTTCTCTAGCAAACTCAAAAGCAGTCTTCCTGCTTGCCAATTGTGAATAGGCAGAAGTCTGTCACTGCCTTGAGCTTACTCATTTTCCATGAAAAATTACTGGAATTTGATCCAGAGCAAGAATGGCATAAATACATTGTACAGGTAAACCGCAGGGGATTTTCTTTCCCGTTTGTTTGAAGGATGAGGTCATGGGATAAGACTTGTTCAAGATTTATAAACATCAGCAATCTGACCTATGTTTGCACATCTGGGTGCTTCTGGTCCTCAGTCTCATCCCAGTGCCCTAGAGGAGAAGTGACAACAGGACCGGTGTGATGTGGGCCACCAAGGTGAGTGTGGCAGCCTTGGGGGCCTTTACAGCTGGTCATTTTGGAGCTGCCTCTTTCCTCTTTTGCAATTTGGTTTATCCTGGGGTTTGCCTTTTGGCTACTCATTAAGCATTTATAGCACTCCCACATCCTGTACGGTGAGGGTTGGTACACTGACATTTGGTTATTTATCCATTATGGCCGGTGAAATCAGCATCCCGGATAAATGAAAATTTCCCAAGAACTGAAGTTTCGACTAGGGTGGAACATAAATAGTTTCTGAAGAATAATCTCATTATACCTCTCACAAATCCAAGTCTCACATTACTGTGATTTTTTTTTTTTTTTTTTTTTTATAAAAGGAAGAGGGATGTTTTAAATTCTTTATGACATCTGGTTGTCCTCGCAAGCGCCCCGCCCAACGTAATTCTTGTACATCAGGCATGGTTCTGTTAAAACGGTGATGTGTCCTTAGTGTCTTTGGAGGTGAAACAGACTGTGTGCCCGCCCACCGAAGGCTGCCAGACTTGGATTCTGATGGCTACATTGTGGAGGCCTTTTGGTTTTCTCACGTTGGCTCTCATACCTGTGCTCCAGCAGCCGCTTCTGTACCATCACACTGTAATTTGTTGCTTCTAATTGTTTGTGGTCTGCACATCCACTCATTGAGTCAATAAACACTCGTCAGGTATGTCATGAATCGGGTACAGGCCTTGAGGGCTTGCGTTAGCATCGGTATGTGAAACAGACTCTATCCTTGTCCTCATGGAGCTTGTCCAGGTGGGAAGGCACACCTAAACTTGACAGATGTACCACTGCAAAATTATGGGTTTCATAGGAAAAAAGGGGAGGGGACAACGTGAAACCTGATTTAAGTTAGGAAGAGAAGGGCAGGGATGATATTGCAGAGGAAGTCCGATCTCTGTGAAAGATTTTGCATTTCATCCTAAGTCGTATGTGAAGCCACTGAGGTTTTTTTTTTTTTTTTTAAGTTTGTATATATCTGAGAGAGAGAGAGAGAGAGAGAGCATGAGCAGGGGAGGGGCAGAGAGAGAGAGGGAGACAGAGAGTCCCAAGCAGGCTCTGCACTGTCATCGCAGAGCCTGATGCGGGGCTCGATCTCACGAACTGTGAGATCGTGACCTGAGCCAAAACCAAGAGTTGGCTGCTTAACTGACTGAGCTACCAGGCACCCCTCGAAGCTATTGAGTTTTAAGCAGGGGATAAATGGATCAGATTTGGTGTGTGTGTCAACAAAGGAAGCCAAGAACTCAATACTGATTGTTAGACTGAGAGAAGGTCTGAGGGTTCCTATGAGTGGGCTCCAGGTCCCTGCATTTTTTGACATTTCCTTTGACTTCTCAGACCAGGTATTAGTTGGCTTTTTTCCTGTAAAAGGCCAGATAGTAAATATTTTTAAGTTTGTGGGTCATCTGGTCTCTTGGAATTATCCGGCTCTGCTGTTGTAGTTGAAAGCTGCTATAGGCAATACCTAAATGAATGGCTGCATTGCAGTAAAACTTATTTACAAGAGTAAGTAGCATGTGCGATTTAGTTCGCTGACCCCTGGCTCAGAGGTTGCTTTGTTTATGATTTCCATGGTCGTCATTATTGAAGTGGTTCAGCAAGGAAGGAAATGCAATCCATGTGGCTGTCCCTGGCCTTGAGCTGCTTATAATCATTATGGGAAGATAAATATATACACTTATGAGGCCATCAACAAACATTACCAGCAAGATGTAATTAGTCACCTGAAATGAAGACTAGAAACAGGAAATGTGATGAAGAGCTTGCTCATCTGCTTGGAATCCTAGACATAGGAGTAATTGTAAAGCCTTCGTGGAGGAGGTGGAACTTGACCTATAGCCGCAGACAGAGTTGAATATGATCTTGAAGGTTAGAGTTGAATAGGATCTAGTACAACGTACCTAATTTGACACACACGTGAGGCAAGGTGCAACTGATCTTAAGGCATAACCTGGACAAAAACTCGTCTTCTGTTTTCTAAACCTTAGTGCACATATCCTTTCTTATTCAGGTCTGGTCTTCCCACAGGCTGACAATACTTATATAGTAGATTCATTTTAATAGGGAGTGTGAGTGGGGGGAGGGGCAGGGGAGAGACAGAGAGGGAAAGAGAATCTCAAGCAGGTTCCACACCTGCACGGAGCCTGGCTCCAGGCTCGATCTCACGACCCTGAGATCATGACCCCTGCCAAAATCAGGAGTCGAACACTCAACGGACTGTCCTCCAGCTTTGTAGCTCAGATGGGTTTTTGCCATTGACTTTGGAATTGGAGGAGATATTAGAGGTCCCCCAAGTGCAGTGATTTGCAAACTTGTTTTAGGAGTAATCCTTCCTTCAAATGAGTTCTTACTCGGAGCCCCAGCCCCCTTAGCAAATTGGTAAATCAGAGCTGCTGTGTTTGGGGCAGAAATGGGGAGCTCGGAGCCCTACCTCCTGACCTTGCCATGGCCCACAGGTGCACGCTCCTGGCTTCAGGGGCAGCCTCGAGAACGGTGCTCTCAAGTCTGATATGAAGATGATTGATTTTTTTTCTCTCTCCTTCCATAGGTAATTGTTCACCAAATCTAGCTGCTCTGACCTCTCGAATCCATTGCCTTCTTCTCTTTCCATGGCCACCCCCTTAATCCCAGCCACCCCTGACTTTCACTTCGGCTTTCACCTTTTTTCATCCATTCTCCCCCCAGCCACTTTCCCCCTCTACTCTGCTGCCAGTTAACTTTTTTATTCACAAATGTGATTATATGTACCCCCCCCCCCATATAAATGCAGAGTGACTTCTCATTGCGTTTTGGATTACGATAAAAATTCAGAGCCTCTCCAAATTTAACTATGGCCACTGTGTTGCATTTGAGGTAGAGCCACCTAAACTTTTTTCGTTCTTGAGCTAAGCTTTATTCTGCTTCAGGTTTTTTTTTTTTTAAGTTTATTTATTTATTTTGAGAGAGAGAAAGCATGCAAGCAGGGGAAGGGCGGAGAGGGAGGGAGAGAGAATCCCAAGGAGGCTCTGCACTGTCAGCGCAGAGCCCCATGTAGGGCTCGATCCCACAAACCGTGAGATCATGACCTGAGCCGAAACCAAGAGTCAGATGCTTAACTGACGGGGCCACCCAGGTGCCCCTCTGCTTCAGAATTTTGCTGTGGGGCTCCCTCTGCCTAATCCGCCCTCCCTTCCCCCTGTGCAGAATTAAATTCTGCTTCTCTGTCCTTCGGAACGACTCCAAACACTTCCATAACATCCCTGAGCTAGGAAGCATGTGCTAACCTCCCCCTCACGGGACTCTGTGTTTCTCCTTAGCAGTAATCGCAATTGGAATTAAATAATACCTGATGTAATTCGTTGTTTCTGTCCACCTTGCTTTAGAAGGTGCACTGCATGGGGCTGGAATGGAGTTCACAGGGCTCCGTTGTCAGCCGGTGGCATGGTGCCTCGTATACACATAGTAGGTCTTCACTACACGTTTGTCCAGTGCGTTCAAGATGCCTAGTTCTGCACAAATCTCATTTCTAGCATTCAGTCCAGGTGAGATGCTGAGGCATCATTGTTAACTCCGTGTGTAGGAGCCAGAATTGCCTCCTGTAACATGAGGTAATTGAAAGGTCCATTTTTAGAGCCCCATTGTCTATAAAGTGGGTTACTTAGTATGATGCAGCTAAAGAGCCCCGAGCTTTGCTTCAGTTAGAAATCTGACAAATTATTCTAAAGAAACAGAGAACTGAAACATCTACTTTAATGAGTGGTGAAGAGCGGGGGTGCAGTGGGATCTGGAAGTGGGTTTTGTGTGCCGCCGCGGGGCGGTGGGGGGGGGACCTCTGGTAATTCGGTAGTCAGGGGCTGATGCATCCCTGAGAAGTGTGCACCCTGGGGAGTGAAGTGAAGCTATAGAAGACAAGCTCCAACCCCATGCCTGGACACACACACACACACACACACTGCTATTCACCACTATGCTTGTTCTGCAGAGCCACCCTGGAGTAGATGCCTGGCTGACTGTCTAGCCTTGCACAGGTAGGGGCCAGACTCAGAGCCCATACGTTGCACAGCAAGGTGGTGGTTGTCCTGACCACCACTCTCTGGCCAGATCTCCTGTATGTTCTCTGATTTATCTCCTTTACAAAAGTGTAATAACCTGCCATTTGGGTTGTTTATACATCTTTCAAACTTCCAGAACATTGTGTCCATCTAGAAGCGCTTTTGCACTTAGAAGCTACATATAAAGGAACTTGGAGCAACACAGAGCAGGGCCACTTTTGCGACCTCTTGGGTCGGTCCTTAGTGTCAAGGAGATGGGGACAAGATTTGTCCTCATGTGCTTGACAAATGGAACTTGGGCTCCACACGATGGTGATGGGCTTTCTTCCCTCAATCTAATACGTCTGCAATGCTCAGAAGAGTGTGGCTGGGCTGATTTTGCAAACAGAAAGACCAAGAAAAGGAAAGAAAGCCAGAAGCAAAAAGGGGATGATAGTAGAGAATTTATCATTATTAAGCAGGAGATTCTTTTTCTTCACAGTCCAACCTGCAGTTAGGTTTCTTACCAAGAAAAATCAACCACTAGCTTTTTTGTGTGTGTCTCAGATTAAAGAAACGATGACTAGATTCTCACAAGCTAAAAATTTGTTTTCAGTATTGTTGTTTAACTGGAGGCGGCCCTGGGAGAGAGTAAAGGATGATACTTTTGATTCAATTAGTTAAATTTTGCAGTGGAGGGGAACTGAATCTTGGGTTAAGTTGCAGGGTGCTAAGGAGACAGGAACTCTGATCAATTTTTGAAAAAAATTCTGCTTTTATTCTCCTAGTTATTGGTTCTAATTTAGAAGGAAATTGACCTGATGGGTATCTGGTAGTTTGAGGCAGCCATTATTTTCTTGACTCTTGACCTTTCTCCATTTTGAGGAGGGCAGTGGGAACTTTCTTGTTGGACCCTCTCAACCTTCATTCATGCAGAAAAGCTCTCTCTTAATATTCATTCTTAAATATTTTTCTCCCCTCTCGGAAGGACCTCAAGATTTAGTGCCACAAATATAATTTACTTTCTCTGAAGTTTTCAGTTTGGAAGCTAGTGTAAAATCTAGCTGGGTGAGGTTTCCATCCTGTGAATTAAATTTACATCTGTTGAGTCCCTGCTGGACCCAGCTTTGTGTTTGGACCCCCTAGGTGTCTGTAGGTCCATGCTCCCGCAACCATGGTCTTCAGAGGCTGAGCAGAACAGGATGTACATCTAAAAGCATCGACTCTATTGTTGAAAGCAAATTAAGAATGCCAAGGGCCTGCCTCTGTTTTGCAAATAAAACAAAACCAAAAAATGTTTGGCGTTGCATAGAGAAAAGCTTTGAAAAAAATCATGCATTATCAGTTAACCCCTGATAAGAAGTAGCTTAAATAGATGTCGTCATACTTCTCAGTTGCTTTGTCCTGGTACCAAGCAATGGCAACTGAACATTTGGGCCACGAGAAGGAAGACAACTATTCAGGAAGTTAGTTTCTTCTTGCATTAGGACTTTTCACTTCTACACAGCATTTAAAAACAATTTTTTTTTTTAATTTGAAAAAAAAAAAAATTAAGTAAGCTCTGTGCCCACCGTGGGGGTTGAACTCACGACCTTGAGGTGAAGGGTTGCAAGCTCCACCAACTGAGCCAGCCCAGCGCCCCTGTATAGCATTTTGAATATGAACTACAGAGTGTTTTCATGTTCATATTCTCAGTTGATTTTTTGTAATCGATTTGAGCGGTATCATCAACTTCATGTCACTACAGACAGAAAAAGAAGGAAGTTGAGGCACAGGTCACGCAACAAAACCAAATCAGGCCTCAGGATGGAATCAGAGTCTTGGTCTCTTCCTACTGTGTTAAGAGGCTATGGGACCGGTTGGATCTCTAATGGGAGCGATGGTGGTTGTGGTGTTCTTTTCTTTCTTCTCCTCTGTTCCCATCTAACACCTTCTTGGTTTTTATCCCTTCTCCCTCCCCTTTTTATTTCTTTCAGCTTGGATTCCTTAGCACCACCACAGCTCAGCCAGAACAGAAGGCCCCAAATCTCATTGGCAAATACCACCATGTGGACCGTGCCACTGGCCAGGTGCTAACCTGTGACAAATGTCCGGCAGGAACGTATGTGTCCGAGCACTGTACCAACACAAGCCTGCGTGTCTGTAGTAGCTGCCCTGTGGGGACCTTTACCAGGCATGAGAATGGCATAGAGAAATGCCATGACTGTAGTCAGCCATGCCCATGGCCGATGGTTGAGAAATTACCCTGTGCTGCCTTGACTGACCGAGAATGCACTTGCCCACCTGGCATGTTCCAGTTTAATGGTACCTGCACCCCCCATACGGTGTGTCCTGTGGGTTGGGGCGTGCGGAAGAAAGGGACAGAGACCGAGGACGTGCGGTGTAAGCAGTGTGCTCGGGGTACCTTCTCTGATGTGCCTTCTAGTGTGATGAAATGCAAAGCATACACAGACTGTCTGAGTCAGAACCTGGTGGTGATCAAGCCGGGGACCAAGGAAGCAGACAACGTCTGTGGCACACTTTCGTCCTCCAGCACGACCTCACCTTCCCCTGGCACAGCCATCTTTTCATACCCGGAGCACATGGAATCCCATGAAGTCCCTTCCTCCACCTATATTCCCAAAGGTAACTTAACCTCATGAGTTACTTATTTGAAAAAGGCTTTCTTTGAGCCCAGTGGAACTACAGAAAATGGGCTTGTACAGAGGATGTTTTCTCCATTTTGTATATTCCAAAGTCACCCTTTGAGGAAGGGGCCTCCATTTTGTGGCTAATTTAATCTGGCTTCTTTGCATGTATTGGAAACATTTAGACTCAGGTTTTCTGTTGGGGGGGATCAAATATCTAAAAACTAGGTCACATCAAGTTTAAAAATAAGAACGAGAGAAATAAAGATAGTGTGTGGCCTTATGTAAGTCACTTCTTCAGGCCTTGGTTTCAAACTTGTTAAATACATGATGTTCAAGGTTCCATCCAGACTCAGTTTTCCAACATGGAATCAATCCTGGATAGACACAGCCAGAAGGAAAGAAGGAGGGATAAGGGGAGAAAATACCATGATGCCTGGAAGGGAAGGATGAATATTAGAAACAAGTTGGGGCATAAAAGGAGAAAGAAAGAAGTTTCAGGAAACAAGCACATTTGTAGCACGTTGAACATAACTGGCATTCACATTTGGAAAATAATAAGTTTAATTTTTTTTCTTTAAAAAAAGTTTTTTAATGTTTATTTTTGAGAGAGAGCCACTGGGGGAGGGGCAGAGAGAGAGGGAGACAGAGAAACTGAAGCAGGCTCCACACTGTCAGCACAAAGCCTGACATGGGGCTTGAACCCACAAACTGTGAGGTCATGACCTGAGCCAAAGTCAGACGCTCAACCGACTGAGCCACCCAGGTGCGCCTATAAGTTTAATTTTTCCGATTATTGTAACTTTATGCCCTTCATCAAGTATCTTAGTTGTTAGGATTTGGACGTCAGGCAGAATATAAAATTTATTATTTATTTCCAAGTCCTTTTTGATTAATTTTCATGAGATGATAGCCAACTTGAGTTGTGCTTTCTAGCATACTCTTTGTGTGTGATTACACTGGACCTTCATGATAACTCTGTAAGGAGGGCCTTCTCACAACCGCCATTTTGAAATGAAGAAATGGGCTCAAAGAGTTCAAATGAACTGTCCAGGTTTTCTCAGTGAAGGATGCAGTCTAGGTCCTGTCTCTTGGGACTCGAAATCCCTGGCTCTCACACCAGGAGTATGTGCAAGCTTCTCTGAAAGAAGTCCACTAAGCTGCCCAAAATTTACTAATCTATTAATAGCCGATGCTAAGTCCTGCTTTGTTTTATTCACTGACTTTTCTCACCAAAGCTTTCCCTGGTTGGATTTGGAACTGAGTTTGAGCTCTTTTTCCCTACCTTAGTTATAGTCTCAATTTTACCATTGGATCCTGAAATGGTCAAGAGGAGGAGGAGTAAAGGAATTAGATTAGTTTTGTGAATAATCAGCACAATTAAGAGTTGACTAGAACCCTGAACATTCATGGGTCTGCTCTGAACGTGAAGCGTAGGAGAAGCTGCCCTGAAGCTCAGATGTTGGGTCCCTGAGGATGCTGTTGGTTTTGCCAGGAGGAAGTGAGTTTAGCTGTTAGGTTTAGTTTTTACCTTCCACGTAAAAGTGCCGTTAGAGTCCTTACGAAAACGTGCAGTATAAATTACTCTTAAGCTCCAACAGTTCATATCTTGCGTTATCTGGCCTGGTTTGAAGATGAACAGGAAGAGGAGGAATATACAGATCCCCAAATATAGAAAAGCTCTCCCCCCCTCCTTTTTTCTAGGCATGAACTCAACAGAATCCAGCTCTTCTGCCTCTGTTAGACCAAAGGTACCGAGTGGCATCCAGGAAGGGACAGTCCCCAACAACACAAGCTCAGCGAGGGGTGAGGAAGGCGTGAACCAGACCTTCCCAAACCTCCAGGTAGTCAACCACCAGCAAGGCCCCCACCACAGACACATCCTGAAGCTGCTGCCATCCATGGAGGCCACTGGGGGGGAGAAGTCCAGCACGCCCATCAAAGGCCTCAAGAGGGGTCACCCCAGACAGAATTTACACAAGCATTTTGACATCAATGAACATTTGCCCTGGATGATTGTGCTTTTCCTGCTGCTGGTGCTTGTGGTGATAGTGGTATGCAGTATCCGGAAAAGCTCAAGGACTCTGAAAAAGGGGCCCCGGCAGGATCCGAGCGCCATTGTGGAAAAGGCAGGGCTGAAGAAATCCATGACCCCAACCCAGAACCGGGAGAAGTGGATCTACTACTGCAATGGCCATGGTGAGCCTTCTTTTCTCCTTGCTCACAGATCCCCATGCCTGTCCTTTCTTAGTCCTTGCTGCCTGAAGGAGTGGGAAATGCAAAGTTTCTGGAAGCTGCTGTATACCATGTGCTGTTGGATCTAGCTGTGCTATGAAAAATGAGGTGGTCCGCATTTGACGTAATACATTCACAGACAATAACCACTCTGCCCTTTTCTCCCCGGCACATTTAAAGGAGAATGTTGACAAATCAGAGACCTGAGAATGACCCTTAGGGACTTTGTTCAACCGTGTCATTTAACAAGCGGGGAGATAGAGTTCAGGGAAGTTTGGCTGTGTCCTTGACCCAGGCTGGTTGTTTGTTCAGCCCAGATGGGACTGACTCCGTGTCTCCTGACTGTTAGGTCCCTTGCTTCTACAATACGAGGCTGCTGGAAAAATAGAGGGCGAAAAACCCATCTTGTCTTCATTAAGTTTGCCTTTTTGAATCTGAACCTTGCTTTTAGATTCCTGTCACTTTCTCACAAGTGCTTTTCCCCCTCCTTGTGTTTTGAGGATCCCATTTCTATCAGGAGGCTAGGAAAGTCTTTTAGATTATAGACACCCAAAGCTTACTCTACTGGTTATCATCCGAAGCTGGACCCTGTGTCTTCTACCGAGTGGTCAGTGTGTGCTGATACAGGCTAGAATATTTCAGTTTTTCCTTTTTTCGAAGGCTAAAAACAGCTAACAGGACGTGTCCCAGCAGCTAAGTTTGATGTGACGAGTGCAGTTTTTAACTTGTGGTAGTAACTTCCCTTTCTTTGAATCCTCGGGGGCTCAATCCAGTGGGATCACAACCTGAGCCGAAATCAAGAGTCAGACGCTCAACTGACTGAGCCACCCGGGCACCCCTGTGTTGAGTCTTAAAAATGTTTATGCCCTTTGCCCCAGTAATTCAGTTTTTGTGAATCTCTCATAAGGGCATAAATCGGAAATAGTAAAAAAAAGATTTGAGCCCAAAGACCTTAAACTTTTAACTCAGCATGTTGTGTAATAAATAAAAACTAAAAATAATCGAAGGCCTAGTTTTAGGGAAATGAAGAAGTAGATTATGGCATATCCATGTAGTGGAATACAGTGTTGACATTGATGATTTAATGAGGTGTTGTTCTTTTTACCCGCAACATAGGGAAATGTTTATACTAGCTTAAAAGAAAAACAACAAAGCCAACCCAGGCTACGCACTTTACACAATATAATCCTGGTTCTCTTAAAATGTTGGGAAAAGACTGAAAAGAAATACGCCAGAATAAAAATAATGTTTCTTCCAGTTTGGTGGGGTACAGTGGAATTTTTGAGTGCTGTTTTCCCCTTCTTTATTAGTTGTCTGTTCTTTTCCCCAAATTTTCTATAATAAGCTCGTGCAATTTTTATAATCAGAAATTTAGGGAAAGTTAAAAACAAAAAAAAAAAAACCCAAAACTCATTTTGCTTCCTTTTGCTAGTCTGAGTGAAAATCAGACTGGGGGGAACATCCTGTTTGGGATAGAGCCTGCACAGATTTTTTTTTTTTTTTTATTTTTAAAAAATTTTTTTTTTTTTCAACGTTTATTTATTTTTGGGACAGAGAGAGACAGAGCATGAAGGGGGGAGGGGCAGAGAGAGAGGGAGACACAGAATCGGAAGCAGGCTCCAGGTTCTGAGCCATCAGCCCAGAGCCTGACGCGGGGCTCGAACTCCCGGACCGCGAGATTGTGACCTGGCTGAAGTCGGACGCCCAACCGACTGCGCCACCCAGGCGCCCCGAGCCTGCATAGATTTGAATAAGATGTCTCTTTGCAGGCAACCCAGCTGGGGAAGGAAGGCTTCAATTAATTCTCCCCTCCTTCTTCATAAAACGTAGTTTTATTTGGACATAATTTCAGACTTATGGAAATATTGGCCATAGTACAAAGAATACTGATATACCTGTGCCCAGATCGACTGGTGGTTAACTTTTGTCCTTTTGCTTTATTATTTGCTCTTTTTATATAAAATTACATACAGACTTTGTGTTGTGACATGCGTAATAACACAGATGAGTTTGTTACATATAGCATAATGTTACATAATATATATAAAATAGTGTTACATAATACGTAGTGTATATATGCAGACTGTCCCTGACTTAATGATGGTTCAACTTCAGGTGTTTTGACATTACGACGTTGCCAAAGTGATATATATATACATTCGCTCCAAATTGTACTTCAGATTGTGAATTCTGGTCTTTCTGGGCCAGTGATGTGCAGAATGATACTCTGTCATGATGCTGGGTGACAGGCATCTCTCAGCCACGCGGTCACGGGGGTGCACAACCAATACACTTATAACCCTGATGTACCCAAATAACCATTCTGGTTTTCACTTTCAGTACAGTATGCAGTAAATTACACGAGGTGCTCAACACTTTATTATAAACTAGGCTTTGTGTGAGATGATTTTGCCCAACTGTATGCTAATGTAAGTGTTCCGAGTATGTCTAAGGTAGGCTAAGCTTAGCCGTGATGTTTGATAGGTGAGGTGTATTTTTCTCTTAATTGAGAATGATGAGTTAGGTGTATTACATGCATTTTCAACTTAGTGTATTAAATGATACTTTCAACCTGTGATGGGTTTATCAGGATGTTACCCCATCACAAGTTAAGGAAGACCTATATACATATGTACATGCGTACAATAATTTTTGAGTCATTTCATGGCCCTTTAAGCCTAGGTACGTTAGTATACATTTCTTAACAGAAGGATAGTCTCTATATTTTTTTAAATTTTTTAAATTAAGTTTTTAAATGTTTTTTTTTGAGAGACAGAGAGAGACAGAGTGCGAGCAGGGGAGGGGCAGAGAGAGGGAGACACAGAATCGGAAGCGGTCTCCAGGCTCCGAGCTGTCAGCACAGAGCCCGACGTGGGGCTCGAACCCACAAAGGGTGAGATCGTGACCTGAGCTGAAGTTGGACCCTTAACTGACTGAGCCACCCAGGCGCCCCAAGGATACTCTCTTTAAAAAACGTAGTCATTTTCAAACTTAATAAATTTAACATGGATACAGTATTTTTTTATTTTATTTTATTTTATTTTATTTTATTTTATTTTATTTTATTTTATTTTATTTTATTTATTTATTTATTTTTTTTTTAACGTTATCAAGAGCTCCTGGGTTTATTTATTTATTTATTTTGGCTACAGTATTTTAATTCACTGCCCATATTCCAGTGTTGTCAGTTGACCCAGTAAAGCCCTCGATGGATAGCGTACCTTTTTCCTCTGGTCCAGGATCGGTCTAGGATCAGCTATTTCATTGAATTGCCCTTTAAATGGCCAGTCAGGACACTTGTTCTGATATATCTAATTAGGAGAACACGAGCAAAGAACATCTTGCTGGATTCCGTAAATGTCCGGAACCCTCCTCCTACTTTATTAAAAAAGTGACTCCATTCCTGTAGTAGTCGCGCTTACAGATTAGATCTCGGCCATAGCTGTCAGAATTCTTGAGAACACTGCGAGTTGAAGAAGTAAAACTGGTTCGGCGGTAGAAAGCAGCTTAATTCAGTGACCTTTAGGCATTCTTAGGACCACCTTGTGTCCCGTGCCCTTGTGTCCCATGCCTGTGTCCTTGAAACAATCTCCTGTCTCGTAAAAAAGAATGGAAGTGCCAAGTCAAATAAAACCATAACTCCTGCGTTCAAATCAGTATCTCGGGATTATGCTTTTCCAGCTAAATCACAGTAGTCTCATTCGGGTACAATGATCTCTTCCCGTATTTAAACTTTTCCCCCAGGTTTTTGCATTGCAATGTTTATATTGCAAAAAGTGTGAAGACCTAAGGAAGGTCTCTTCTTTCCAAATTGCTATTCTCAAAGGTGCAACCAGGTAAAATCCCATTACAAAGCGAGGTTCTGTTTAATAACCGTCCCAGGGGCTCAGAGAGGCCTCTAGAAACAATACCTTGTTGATCTGATTGCAGTGAGTTCTGGGCAGCAGATAATCCTGTATAATAAGATCTTTTTGTGATCCTCACCCATTTCACACTGAGTTGTTCATGAGGATGAGAGGGGATAAAATCACCTAGCCCTGGGGCGTGCTCTATAAGAGATCATGTACATGTAGGACGTCACTTATCTCTCCCTACCTTAGCAACCCTGGCTGTGATCCTGAGTGCCTCATAGACCTTCAGCACTCTGACGCGGGGCCATTGGTTCCCATCCGTTTTCCCAACAGGAGCCTCTCCTTTATTTGGCCCCACTCACCCCTCTTTACCTACTATGGACTTAGGTTAGGGGTTTTAAAGTTGAATTCCTGCAAACTGCAATCCTGCGTTCATGGGATCCTAGTGTTGGAAACACCAGATGAGACGTTATATGGCCAAGAGGATCGAAGACCGAAGGTGCTGTGGTACTTGTATACTTCCTTTTTGAAGTCATAGCAATTTTATGTCTGGTTGATTGGGTCTGGACTGTGGTTTCCTGTAATGCATCTATTGCAGCAACAGAATTAGAAGTCCCTTCAGAATTTTAAAAAATTTATTTATTTATTTTGAGACAGAGAGAGAGAACACGCACGTGGGAGCGGGAGGGGGAGAGAGGCAGAGAGAGAGGGAGAGAGAGAGAGAATCCCAAACAGCAGTTCACCATCAGTGCAGAGCCTGATGTGGGGCACAGTCTCACGAGCCACGAGATCATGACCCAAGTTGAAATCAAGAGTAGGCTGCTTAACGGACTCAACCACCCAGACGCCCCAGAAGTTTTATACATAAAAATCTATGTCACTCTTTATTACTGCGTCATGAGTGTCCTCAAGATGTATGTCTGTTGTTAATGGTCCATTTGTCATCGTTTTGTCACTTTTAACAACGTTCCTTCTTTCTGTAGTATAACCCCAACATAATGGGTCAATGGTGGGACCAAAATGTTCCATTTAATTTAAAATGAAGAGAGGTGTGGGTTCACATTCATTGGGAGGTCACATGGGAAACAGTAGTTTTTGTTTGATCTGCTTTGTCACAAAAAGCACAAAAGCAAAGATAGTGAAATTTAGCCTGTGCACAACTGGCCATACATTGCAACGCGAGAGGCTCAAATGGTCTCAAAATAGTCTCTCTATTCCCTTCCTGGTAACCATGGAAGAGAGAGAACTGTAGCTGAGGGGATGGCTGACGACGGGAATCTGTCGCCGCTCTCTCATGGCTGTTCCTTTGTGGGCCATTTCTAGTTACCTTTCCTTCCTTTCTTCCCTTTCTCTCTCCATTCCCACTTCTCTCTCTTCTTCCTTCCTTTATTCCCCCTTCTCTTTAGCTATTTGCAAAAAGTGTGAAGTTGCGATCCCGGGCAACCTATTGTCCGAGGGATTTGGAAGGGGAAGTTTGAAAGGCAGGACGAGGAGTGGAAGTCACCCCGAAAAATGCTTCTATGGATAACAGAGGAGAATACAGACAGGAGGCTCTGCAAGGCGATAAAGGGAACAAAAAACGGACAGTATTTCTCCTCGATCGTATTTCCTTTATCTCTCAGACTTCAGGATATGGAGAAAAATGAGGAATAAAAGAGAGATCAAGGAAGTGGATTTATCTCGTTTAAACTGAACTTGGCTCCTGACTAGCACCTTCTGAGTTCTGTGTCTCGGGGAGACAGTAAGCACTGGCCAAGGACAGTGAGCCCTTCTGGTGTGGCTACTTTAAGCACATGACATATAAGGACAGCGGCATCTCCTAGAAATTGACTGCAAAAACAATAGTACACACGGCTGGTGCACTCTTTCTCAAGCAACTCTTTTGCAGCAAAAGGGGAAAGGACTCATTCTGTAGAACTAGATTCTAAGATGCTATTTCTTAACTCCTTTTGCTCTTATTGTCTGGCACTGTTTAACTGTTTGTGTCTATGTGGTTTGTCTCCCCACATTGTTTCTAAGTTCTTAGAGAGCAGACACTGGGTTTTATTGTGTGTCCCCAGGCCTGGGCAATAGCTCAGGGCCCTCAGAGGGGTGGTCCGGAGTCCAGCTGGCCCGTGTGGTAGCCACCCGAGCTATTGCACATAAAGGTAAAAGTAACTAAAATAAAAAAAAATCAGTACCTCAGTTATGCCAGCCACCGTTCAGGGGCTCAATAGCCACATGTAGCTAGTAATTGCCAGATTGGACAGGACAGCTCTGAAACATTTCCATCATAGAAAGTTCTATTGGATAACACTGGTCTAGAGCAACCATGAACTAATTAATCTACCTAATCCTTTTCCAGGTTGCATTGTTTTCCATTCAAATATTGGATTTTCTTCCTTTGGCTTATAATCATATTTGGTGTGAGGGATTTCACATAAAGATCTTAAGGTGCGTTCTTTACACGAAATTGCCGTAGATACCAAGGGTTATTATTCGGAGCTAAAGGAAGCTTTCATGACAGTAGTGCTTTAAAATATGCAAAAACCAGCTACAAAATTTGCTGATATTCCTCCATCTGATATGCTTCTTCAATGTGGAACACTTGGGCTCTTGGACACTGGAGAGCTGGGTGAGGTGAAGAGAGGGAATTAATTCGTGAATGCTTCGGTGCTTGCGTTTAAGCAGAATGCAAATGGCTTAGTCTTGTGGGTGCCCTCAAGCAAGGAAGCCAGTGGGAGGCGGCCCTTGGTTGGGTCGGAGGTGAGAGCAGCAGAGGCAGTGGAGGCCAGGGGTTTGGGGAGGAGAGCAACACTACACTACACCCTGGAAATGACAGCAATAAAGCTGGGTTCTAAAATTCTAGAATTGCCATTCCCTGTCCATTTCAGTGAAGACCTTTCATTTCTCTGGGCCTCTGTTTAGAAGGTTAGAAAGAAGTTGTTCTCATATGCACTTCAGAGCAAAGTCTCTGGAGTCTGGTTCCACTTAGTGGCTATGTGATCAAGATCAAGGTCCAGTTATTTAGCCCCTCAGTGCCTCGTTTTCCATGTGTATAGAATCGGAATCATACTAACGGATCGTTTGTTGTGGGAGTGAATGGAGTGTGTGCCCAGCGCTCAGTACGTGGCTGGCCATGTGGTCCGTGGTTTGTAAGGAGAGATGGTAGAGAAGTGACTCGTCATCGTCACTTCTGTCCTCTCTGGTAGTCTCTCGGTTTGTTTCCTGATTCAGTCACAGAAATGATGACCACGAGTCTCCTTTATAGTGCGTGCAGCTGTGCTTACATAGCGTCAAAAACTGCTACCTTAAAAGAGCTTACTGGAAACGTGGTTTTCCCTCCATGCAGGGTATGGTTCCTTCTTGGTTTACTTAATCTGCTGCTGGAGGCAATGCTCTCTGAAATGGCAGAAAGCCTCATAGACAGTCAAACAAGACTTCTTATTGGCTTTATATTTAGATATGGATTTATCCTTTCCATGGTAATATTTTCTCTATGCTCTACCGGGGTCGGCAAGCTAGAATGTATTTCAGCATTCGAAGGTTATACGGTCTATGTTGCTATACTCGGCTCTGCTTTTATGGGATGAAAGCAGCCTTATAGGCAACATGTAAATGATGGACGTGGCTGTGTTCCAGGAAAACCTTATTTGTAGAAACAGGGGGCTTGTCCTGCACGTTCTAGTTGGCCAGCCCCTGATGTATACCATAGTGTTGTCTCTTAGCAGCTTTTTTTTTTTTTTTTTTTTTTTTTTTAACGTTTTTATTTATTTTTGGGACAGAGAGAGACAGAGCATGAACGGGGGAGGGGCAGAGAGAGAGGGAGACACAGAATCGGAAACAGGCTCCAGGCTCTGAGCCATCAGCCCAGAGCCTGACGCGGGGCTCGAACTCACGGACCGCGAGATCATGACCTGGCTGAAGTCGGACGCTTAACTGACTGCGCCACCCAGGCGCCCCAGCAGCTTTTTTTTAAATAAAATTTTTTAAATGTTTGTTTATTTATTTACTTTTATTTATTATTTATTGTTGAGAGACAGAGAGAGACAGAGCACAAGTGGGGGAGGGGCAGAGAGAGAAGGAGACACTGAATCCGAAGCAGGCTCTGGGCTCTGAGCTGACAGCACAGAGCCCGACGCGGGGCTCGAACTCACAAACCATGAGATCATGACCTGAGCCGAAGTCAGACGCTTAACCCCTGAGCCACTCAGGAGTCCCAAATGTTCATTTATTTTTGAGAGACAGCGTGAGAAGGGGAGGAGCAGAGAGAGAGGGAGACACAGAATCTGAAGCAGGCTCCAGGCTCTGAGCTGTCAGCACAGAGCCCCACGCGGGACTCAAACTCACAGACCGGGAGATCATGACCTTAGCCAAAGTCAGATGCTCAACCGACTGAGCCACCCAGGCGCCCCTCTTAGCACTTCTTTTTGTATCTTGCCTCCCGGTGCCTTGTACGGCTTGGAGAAGCAGTCTGGTTCTTCTTGGACAGCTGCTTGAATTCTAGCCTCCGTGTTCTACCTTATATTTAGCAGCAACTATTTCCCAGTTTGAAGGCTGAAGGGCTGAGTTATAAAACAGGACCATCGGATATGGGGGGGGGGAGGAAAAGGTGGCAGTTACCCTGTATTTTGCTGAAAAATTACTCCAGGGTTTCTCCACCTCCTCCTGATAGATACCAGTTTTTGCCAAGAGACCTTAGTCTCACCTCGTGGGTCCACCTCACGGGGGGTACCTGCCGTGCACCTGCTATATCTTGCCTCTTAGGCAAACCAGAGCCATAGAGGGAGGAGGCAGTGGTTTGGGGTGCAGTCTGGTTGCCTGCCTTTCGTCGTTCGCTCAGGGGACCGATGTGCTTTGCGTGGAGAGAGGGACCGAGCGAGGCAGTGGACACGCACAACCAACTATACGCTGCAGCGCGCCCCTTCTTTCCTCAGAAGCTGAGAGCGTGCACGGCTGCATTGAATATTTTCTTCGTTCAGTGTCCGAATAGTGGTGTTGAGGAGAGTTGGAAGGGAGGCATGCCGGATTGCTGCACAGAGTAAGAATATCTGAAATGCAGTCCCTTCAACAAGCATGAGCTGGTTGAGTGGAGCCACGGGCTTGTTCTTCAGAGGCTGGATCGCGGTGCCCAGAAGGCGCCACGGCAGCAGAAATGACACTGGACTGTGACACCTGAGGTCCTGATCTGGGTCTTCTACTAAAAGGCTGCTTGATCCTGGGAGGAAGACTTGCTCTCTTTGAATCTCAACTTTGAAGAATGAGGAAACTTGAGCCCAACACAGCAGGGTCATCAGATTTTGGTCTGCATGATCATTTTACTGTAACCGAGGACACTGCCGTCACACTGTTGTCTGTCCCAGTGTGATCTGCCCTCATGGATCCTGCAGCAGGCTGTAGAGTGGAGTACAGGGGCTTCCGGGCCGAGATAAGAGGCCAGGCTTAACCCCAAACTGATGCCAAAGAAGGACCGCGTGCTCACTGCCACGCAGTAAAGCTTTCCCTTGCGCTTACCCTAGAGTAAGGTCAGGGCAGCGGAAATTTCCACCTAAGTCAGGACACGTGGCTGGGGAGGATCAGGGGAACGTGCGATAACCGTGCATACTTTTGTTGGCGAGAATGTGAGACATTTTTGTAGCGTGGTTGGGACTGGCGGGGGGAGCTACTTTTGAGTCTTTCAGTCCCTTCAGATGTGTCACCTTGATTGCCTAAGGTGAAGCTGTGTCCAAGGCTCTCATCCATTTCTGAATTATTATGCTGAGGAAGGCCTTGGTCTCCTCATGTGGGCGAGGGACTCCATTCCCAACAGAACTCCTGAGAACAGCTTTACGCTGGTGACACAGAGAGCACACCTGGTAAGTGCTCTCCTGCCTTGGAAAAGTTAGTCGACTCTCGTCCTGGCTGGAGGGCGGCCAGCAGCTCATATCCACCTGTCATATCTACCTGTCAAGGTAGCTTCCAGGATACACATGTTGGGGCAGTACCCCCTGGCAGTCTAGCTGAGGATCAATGAATAAGTTCAGACTTCTGCTGAAACTCTCTTTAACTTTCATATATATTTTTACGAGTTCTTATTAGTTCTCAGGGAGGATTACTCTCCCTGTCAAGGGGTTCTTAAATTACACATTTAGCACAGATCCGTGCAGCTTTGTAATTTGTTGGGACTGTGCTTAAAATGTTCCAGGATAATCCAAAAATAATCCTTGAGGATGAGGGAAAAAATGTCACTCATAGATCAGTGGAAGGCTGGGGTTATAGAAAGAATTTATCTCGCTTCCAGAAAGGCAGTGTCCAAGTCTGGTTTCACCTGCAGGGAATAGGCGAGGCGCCCTGCCGGGTACTTCAGAGGCCCAGGCAGAGCTCTTGTCCACAGGTTTTGCCTTTCGCCTCGACAGCCAGGAATTTCTTATTTCTTCAGGGGAAAGTGCTATGAGAGACATTAGATTGGAGAGGAGCTAGTCTCCATCTTAGTTACATATTTCTCCCTCTTTGTTGAGTCTTTTGCCGCATTATCTCCCGTTTCAGAGTTGTCATCCAGATGTTGACTTGTTTTCCTGAAAAGGAACTCAATGGTCAATCTGCCTGATTCTGAATTAGCTGTACTTTGGCTGAAGTAGGGGACTATAGCGTCTGAAGTAAACTCTTCCTGTTTGTAACCAGGGTCACCTTTAAGGAATCCCAAGGCAAAAAAAAAAGAGGAAATTTCAAACGTGACTCGTTATTAAACTGCTTGACTTCTGTTATTTTTCATTTAATTATGTGTGTGTGAACACCAAGGTTAAGGTACAGTCTAAGGATTAGGCTTTAGTAACGTAGAAGGTATTCGGTTTAGTTTTATTTGGGGAGAGCTTCAAGTTGGAGATCGTGGAGAAGTGTGTGTGTGTGTGTGTGTGTGTGTGTGTGTGTGTGTGTGTGTTTGTGTGTTTGTCTAATCTACCATTTTACAGGAGCTGAAACTGAGTGCCAGACGAGAACAGTGACTTGCCCAACGTCATGTGGCCAGTAGGCTTAGAGAAGAAACTAAGGCTGAGTCTCTTGGCTCCTGGGACAGTGCTCTTTATATTTCACATGTTGCTTCTCTGGTCAAAGGACTGCAGGGTCCTGCTCAGTTCAGAGGCTATCGGGGTTTGAAAGCAATTACTCCTGTTTCTTAAATGACAGCATGGAGAGGCTGTTTGCCTGTGAGGATACCGAAGGCTGAGACTGGGGGAGCAGAAGAACTTAGCCCTTTGGCCACAGGGACTCAGAAGTGGACGGGGGCGGGGGGGGGGGGGGGCGGGGGAGAGACGAAGGCATGTTTCAGAAGGGGACGTCTCCCTGGATTGCCTTCATGGGGATGGTGATGGTCCCTAGGTGGTCATTCATTTGGGGGGGGGGCTGCAGGTGGTGGCGGTGTTCCGCTACTTTTGCTGAGCCTCTTAATTGGATGATTTCCGACTGCGGGAGGTGAAGAAGCTGGGAGCTGGAGATGAATTAGATCTTGGCAGCAGGTGAAAGTAAAGAAGTTCTTAAAGCTCTTGCAATATACATGGAACTTTCCCACCTTGACCTTGAAGAGGCAGAGGCATTCTTTCATTGATCCTTTCCTTACACCCTCATGGCCTGCTTCTCAGGCACTCAAGCACCTTTCTGGCTGCTCTTGACATCCTCTGACTTTAACTCGGTTTTACTCAGAAATGTCCTTGCCTAGGATTATTCTATAAGCAAATTGCTCTAAGGGAGCCTATGTAAGGCCTTGGCATTGACACACTGGTTTGGAGGAAGGGAGAGAGAATACACCAGGGTTATCGGATGCTTACTGTGTGCCAGGTACTGTTCTGTGGGATTTATATGTACTTTCTCATTTAATTCTCAGAACAACCTTATAATGGCAGGACCGTGCCCATTCTACAGCATATTAAGAACGGAGGCACAGAAGGATTACATGACTTGACAAAGGTCCACACGTCAAGCCAGTGGTGAGCCAGGACTGGCATTCACGCAGCTGGCCTTGGATTCTGAGCTGGTCACTAGCATGTGCTGCTGCGTCTCCCACATCTCTCCATTGTTTGGAGGAGGAAGAGTGGGCAGAAGGTTGAAACCTGGGCTATCGTAAATCTATCATTGTAACCGATTTCTCCTTTATTTCCACTTGTCTCCTTTCCTGTGACCCCATGAAGGGGAGTCGGGGTTGGTGGGAGACATATTCAAAAGATTTATGTTCAGGGAAGCAACCAAGACTCAAGAAGGACAGGGTGGATAACGCTTTGCTTGGTCCTGGGAGGCATCATGGTGCAGTGAGAGATGTGGGCTGATGGGTGGATTTACCTGCGGTTTTGACTCTCCGTCCTGACTGTGCAACTATGCCAAGCTACCGAACCTCTCCTCAGTTGTCTCATCTGTAATGTGGACATAGCTCCTATCTCATGGGGTTGTTGATGAAGACTAAATGAGATCATATGTAAATATTGATAAAGCTGCCAGCTCGGCTTGCTTCTCTTTCTCTCTTTCCTCACAGGAAGGTCAGGAAGTTGAGCTGTACTAAGCATTCGTGGAGAGCTGAGGCCAGGGTGGAGGGACAGTTGTATCTGATGTTCAAGACAAGTAGAACTCCATCGAGGGTGAGATTTAATGAGTCCAGTGGGTCAGGAGAAATGGCTGTAGGGAAAAAAAAAAAATCTACACTAAGAACGGTGGCCATAACGTGCCTCAAAGCCCGACTGACCAGAACAAAAAGAGCTGGAAAGAAACTGACAGTGTGGCACATAGTCTGTGACTCTCAGCATTCTCGAGGGCGAGAGGAAGGAATTTTGCTCACCCAGCCTGCTCCCGTGGTCGCCTCGACAGTGCAGCCTGGGGCAAGGGGGAGGGGGAGGAACCCACCATGCTCAGGGGACATGTGCAGTAGGACAGCATTGGCTTGGAGGGAGGCTATGCAGAGGGAAGGACCTTGTGACCTTGTGGAGCCCGGTTTTGCTCACTGGTAGGATGAAGGGATTGGCTTCAAGTATCTCTAACGTCTTCCATTCTAAATCCTGTCCTTTGGCGCTGCAAAAACTTACCAGTGAAGTTAAGAACGACCCACGACCAAACACCAAACTGCTTCCGTGTCTCAGGCTTGAAACCTGAAGATGAAGTTCAAGTTCAAGTACAGCTCAGCTGGCTTGGTCATTAAACCTCTTATTTGCATAACTTGATTGCATAACTTTATTTGTCTAAGATTGATATCCCAGTCTGTCTGTAAAGACTGTTCTTTGGGAAAACAGTGCTGCCTGAAAACCCGGACGTAATTTGCCAGTGCACTTATTTAAAAAGTTCAGACACTGTCCTTGAACGAAGCTATATTTTAGGGGTTGAGTTTCTGGTAATATGTGTTTTGTTTCTTCCATCCTGTTCTCTATCCTTACCCCGCTGCTCAAGCAAAGCACTACCCAGCAAATAAGCAAAACCTATCTCTTCTTTAAGTGTTACTTACGAGCATCATCCTTGGTTCTAGGTCCTTATGAATCCCAACAGTAGGCTTAGGAAATGTGTTTCCTTTCTTCCCAAATTGTGGTTCCTCCTTCAGGATGGGTCAGGTATGGGAGAATGGGTCTTTACGGGGGTTGTGAAGGAAACCTGTCTCTTGGATTCCCAGCTCTCATAGCCTTCATCCTCTTTCCAGGGAAAGCAGCCAGATGCGGTCCAGTTGGGACTGTGTTTCTGGCATAAATCTTTCCCCAAGGTTGCAGTGGTTGGTAGGGGACAGAGGTTGAGTAACCAGAAGCCGTGCCCTGGATATATTTGAACAATATCAATAGACTTCTTAAGTCAGGTTTCAGGGAGCACTTAAAACATTGCAATCGAATTATGGAAACTACCATATGCAGCATTCAGAAATGATGAACAAGTGAAGTGTGTTAGGAATTTGATAATAAGTACTCGACTCATTTTTTTTTTCCCCTAAAGTGATGTTACGGGATGTTTGTTAGTGCTGACATAGGCAAGATCGTGAAAGTAATTCTGGGGTACAACTGTGACTAGTAAATATATTTTTCTAGCCTTATAAGAAAGGCTTCTGTTACCATTAAGTTTCCATTGTTTACTTTGCTTCAACAAAGACTTACCTCATGCTTACTGAGTGGCATATCCTGTTCTACGAATTTTGTATTTGATTTTTATTTTTTGAGAGATTTTTTGAAATTTCCCATGAATCACCTGAGGCTAGAAACTTCTAAATTTCTATGCTTGATTTTTTTTTTTTATCATGCTCTATTAAGAAAATTTTATTTCCCTTAGCAAAAACCAACTTGTCTGAAATAAAACAACTACAAAATTGTCATCAATAATGAGTTCTCCTCGGGCGCCTGGGTGGCGCAGTCGGTTAAGCGTCCGACTTCAGCCAGGTCACGATCTCGCGGTCTGTGAGTTCGAGCCCCGCGTCGGGCTCTGGGCTGATGGCTCAGAGCCTGGAGCCTGTTTCCGATTCTGTGTCTCCCTCTCTCTCTGCCCCTCCCCCGTTCATGCTCTGTCTCTCTCTGTCCCAAAAATAAATAAACGTTGAAAAAAAAAAAATTAAAAAAAAATAATGAGTTCTCCTCTATAGAAGTTACACCGATTTCCTACTTTTCACTTTTCTCTTAAGCTTAGGCTTGGAGGGCTCTCGTAAAAAAATAAATAAATAAAGGCCGTTACAGATAAGTCAGAGGTGATGGAGTCCTGCTAATCTGAAGTCACATCTGTTGAACTTGGTGGTGTTCTCAGCCCCAGACAGCAGACAGCTGCAACCAAAGAAACCTTCCTTCTTTGCCTCAAGCCTCCTTGACTAAAAATTCCAGACGGTCACCTCTCTGTCAGCCCAAATTTCCTATGGGAAGTAGACTTGAAATGTAAACACCGGGAAGCTGGGCTGAAGGGAGCAGATTGTTCCATTTTAAGAGGCCGCTGTGTCCTTTGCTCCGTCCCCGGGGCTGCCCCACCACAGTTATTTTACAGTGGCAGGAAGAGACGTTTTTTCCACCTCCCCCCTTACCCCGCTGCCTTTTCCACCTCTGCCTCCACTAATGCCATTTCCCGCCGACAGCACCTATCTGTTTAACCTCTGAGGATGTCTGAGGATTATGCAGCAGAAAGAACTGTTGCAGGAGAAAAGCCTCTTATCGCTGGAGCCTAAAAAGCATTATCTCGTGCACAAAGTGGCCAGGGATGGGCTTTTGCCCTTGGGAATCGCAGGCTGCAGTCCTCCCCAGGCCCACCCGCTGATGATGCTTCCTCTGGGCTTTAAGGGGATGGTATTTAGTTTTAAGTGTATATTTTATTTTGTAATTTATCTAACTATCAGCTTTTGCATTTAAGCTCTTTGGAAAACAAATTAGTGTTTTCCCCCACAGAGGGTTAAAATCCAAATAGAAACCAAACAAAAAACAAAACAAAACAAAAAAAATCCTTAAAAATCAGTGCCCTTGAATCAACCTGGTCAGGTGTTATGTAAGCAGATTTTGCAGAGGAGGAGGAATTTCTAGATTTCTGTTGGTTGTTCTTCTTGAGTAATTGGTTTTTAACATTGCAGGGTATGCACAGAATTTGACATATTAAGTTGTGGATGCTGTGTCGGATTTTAAAAAATAGGCGGGTTCAAGTTTATAAGTTAAAAAGATAATGACTCTTTATATTTTATCAAATCTAAGACACCACTGATGGTGACATAACATTTTTTAAAATACCACTAAGGGGGGCGCCTGGGTGGCCCAGTTGGTTAAACGGCCGACTTTGGCCCAGGTCATGATCTCGTGGTTTGTGAGTTCAAGCCCCACGTCAGGCTCTGTGCTGACAGCTCAGAGCCTGGAGCCTGCTTCAGATTCTGTCTGTCTGTCTGTCTCTCTCTCTCTCAAAATTAAATAAACATTAAAAATATAATACCACTAAGGAAGAAAATCCACTGTAACCAAGATATGAAAAGGCATTGACTGAAATATGCATTCAGATGTCTTAGAATCAGTGAAATATGGCAGTATTTTAGCTACAATCTTGCGTCTTTTCTGTAGAGTCTGACAACATGATTTTGTCTGTTCAGTTCAGTTTCCTCTGAATCTGCATGGCCTGTTGGCAGCATTTAACATCCTTGATCCCCTTCTCCTTGAAACATTTCTTTACCTTGGCCTCCAGGACACTGTTCTCTCCTGGTTCTTCTCGCACCTCTCTGGTTATTCCTTCTCCATCTCCTTGGCTACTTCCTCCTCTTTAACTTGACCTATAAACAGTGGACAGCCCCAGAACTCAGGACTTGCACCTCTTTCCTACCTGTACACTCTCCCTTCCTTGGTGGCTAAGGTCTTTAAATACCGTCTATCTGCTGGTGATTCCCAAGCGCATCTTGGTTCTTGAACCTGAATGTAATATACAAATATCCTCTCCCTTGCCCGATAGACCCAGATGTCTAGACGTTCGACACCTAAGACGTTTAAACTGAATCCCAAGCCACACCTCCACATCAGTTACCCATTGCAGAAAGAGGCCCCTCCAGCCTTCCAGGTGCTCAGGCCAAAATGTTAGAGTGACTCCTTCTATCTCCCCCCGTATTCAGCAAACCCAGTAGCAAATCTCATCAGCCTTCCCTTCAAAATATATTCAGAAGTTGACCCTTTCCTATCATTTTGCCCCTCAGGCCCAAATGACTGTCCCTTCCCTGGGGAGATCGCTGTGACCTCTGACTGGTGGTTTCTATCCTACCTGTACCCCTTCCATGTATTCTTGACGGCAGCCAAAATGACCCTGCTCAAATGGAAGTCAGATGGTGCCATTCCTTGGTTCAAACGTCTCCAGTGACTTTTTGTTGCATTTTTCTCCCCAGCATGCCTCACTGTCTATCACGCTAAATATCTTACTACTTTCCGTATCTCCCAGTGGAATGCAGGAAAGGCTTTTGTTATGCCCTGTACACCACAGTGTCCCCAGTGCCTACGACAGTGGCAGGTGCAGAATAAGGGCTCGATATGTTTTTGTCGAATGAATAAATGAACAGCTTCAAACAGACTAAGACCAGGAGAAAGGAGGCATCTTGGGCCTTGTGCTTTTTGTTTTCCTCCACGGAGTGAAATACAAGGTCGTTAGTTTTCCCCACAGCATCAGTGGTATCTATTTCTTCCATCTGGAAAATTGTCTACTGTTTTGATAGAACTTGTCTTTGGTAGACAGCCCATCATTAGCTTTATGAGACCTTTGCACAGTGGTTTTTTTTTTTAGTAGCTTTTGAGATTCATCTGAGCTTATAGTGATTGTCCATTGAGGCTTCAACAAGATAGTGATTAATTCTGCTTCGGAAGTCACTTTTCGAGTTAAAATGAAGTTTTAGCAGTTCTTTCAACTTTTGTACTTCAACTAGAGGAAAGGAGTATTTTTAACTTGGGGCGCACTAAGCTCCCAAGTGCTGATAAAGTAGTTTCCTGTGTGATGCGTTGAGAGTGATTCCTGTTGACATCCCATTTTTAAAACCATCCCGTAACCATACTAGTTACTACCAAACACAGGTGCATGTTTTTGGTGTGTGGCTTTTATTTTCTTTCTTTCTTTCTTTCCTTCTTTCTTTCTTTCTTTCTTTCTTTCTTTCTTTCTTTCTTTCTTATATTTTATTATATTTTATTTTAATTTTTTGTTTTAGTGTTATTTTTGAGAGAGAGAAACAGTACGAGTGGGGCAGGGACAGAGAGAGAGAGGGAGACACAGAATCCGAAGCAGGCTCCGGGCTCCGAGCTGTCAGCACAGAGCCTGACTCAGGGCTCAAGGTTGCGAACCACGAGATCATGACCTGAACTGCAGTCGGACGCTTAACCTACTGAGTGACCTGGGCGCCCCGGGTATGTTGCTTTTAGAAGCACTTACTGTGTAATTGGGCCAGACAGACCTTGGTCTAGACAGCTTCTCTCCGCAGGAGGATTTGGCTGCAGGGGCACACAGTCTGGGAGACTTTTTCCTCTGGTGCCTGACATGGCTGTGGCGGACCACCCTCACTGGGAAGAGGGCACTGCCAGAGGGAGAGGCTCTTGCACAAGAACTGGGTCCCTGTGCCAGGAAGCCCAGGTTCCACCCATTGTTGACCACATGAGATCTGGCACGGTTACATGACGAGGGTGTGTCAGCATGTGGCCCCTCAGGTTCTCGATGGCTGCAGTTATAGAGATTAATGAGATGATAAAAGGTGGTGGGGGGGGGGTGTTCAGGCAAGAGGGGAAAGCTCAGAAAAAAAGGCTCCCATTCATTCATTCAAGATGTTCGTTGTAATTCCCGTTATGTGCTAGGCTCTGGCAGGTGCTGGGGATAATGGTAGTCACAGCCAACGTGGGGCTCAGGCAGAAGAAGGAGGTCAGAAAAGGCACCAATGAGGACATGGCCATTGGATAGGGAAGAACATCAATTCTAGGAATGCTAAAGCCAGGCTTTTATTGAGATTTCCAACTTGCTGTACATTGAGGACACAGCAAGTGTTGATAAAGAGTAATGTCGGGGGGGGGGGGTAGGAATTAGGATGATGGTAGAAGGGAGATAATCTTGAGCTCATTTCTCCTGCTCGTTCTTTCTTTTTCTTTCTTTCTTTCTTTCTTTCTTTCTTTCTTTCTTTCTTTCTTTCTTTCCTTCTTTCTTTCGTGTGTCTACATTGCAGGAGACTGCTGTGTGTAGAGAAACCAGCATAGAGATAATTATGGAGTTATCTGTCCAGGGAGGAGGAAGTTGTGTATTAATTGCCTCTATGGGAATTTTCTCATTATTCGTCGCTCTACCCCTCTTTCTAAGAAGAATAATGAGAACAGACATTACATTTCACAAGTATGGGAGATGCAGTGGGAATGCTCGAATCTTTTAAATGATGAGAATTTGGTACCATCACAAAGCTTATAACCTACTCATCTTTTCCACGCACCCATTCTGTTGAAGCCGGGTGCACGGCATGAAACCAGGTGCTGTGTTGTGGGTTACAGATGGCCTTTGTTTTCCATCATCATCATCACTGTCCTTCATACCTCGTCCGGGGAGGCTTTAATGTGGGTTCTTAATGATGGCACTCATTTCAGATATTTATCTCTAAAAGGAAAGAGCTTTAATACCTTCTCTGATTATAAAGGTCAGTTCAGGTTTTTATGAAAAGAGGTGGAACTCTTTTTTTTTTTTTTTGCATATTGGAGCTGACATTGGGCTTAACAAAATGAGCCTCAAATTAATGTTGTCACCCAGATGATATCTAATTCAGGATTTTAGGATGCACTAGAAAAATGCCATTGCTTCCACAATAGCTCAGTCAATGACCTCCTTCATGCCTCTGTTCTTGAGTTCCCTGGTGGCCAATCTGGGCAAGGTCAGCAGTGAGTACTGATAGGATGCCCTGCATGTTGCAGGGGCAGAAACATTTTTCTTTCACATCTGCCTTTCTGTGGATGGTGCCCTTCTGTGTGGCGGTGCCCTTTCTGGGATGTGCCAGTGAGGTTCCAAAAAGCACAGGAAGCCAGGATGCTGGTGCTCGCCTTCATTGTCAAGTAGCTGTAATCCCTAGGTCTCTGCAAAACCCCTGCCATCTTTCAGGTCCTTTGTCCCGACGACCTGTCTGTGCAGAGGTGGAGGGGACAGAGGAAGCGAAACCGATGTGCACTCAGGCTCTCGGCTTGACGGTTTTAATACCCGATCCCATAAATCTCCTTACCTACCCTATGAGATCAGAGGTGGCATTGTCATTTTACTGATGTGGACCTCAGGGTCCAATCTTAGGGGTGGTCATTTGCCCAAGGTCACACAACTAACAAGTCATGGCATTTGAAACTGTACCTTGCGATGACTAAGTTCATGATCTTTCCGCTACCTGCTCCTCAAAATTCAAAAGCCGTGTCCTGGGGCCAGGGCCACCTTCTCACACACAGCCCCTAGCAACTATCTGGCAGATAAGGGCTTGTTTGACTCCTATGCTGATTTCTTTAGAAGCTTCATTCTCAGAGCTCCGGGACCTGATATCACAGGAAGAGCAAAGTTAGGCTTCACACCCTTGTCAGCACTTCCGTGGGTGGAGGGATGTGTTATTTTTCAACCTAAGGAATGAGATGTGGCATCCCTTTCAGCTAAATGAGTCCCATCTATTCAGCTCCTCTGTCTCCGGGATAGATAAAAACTTGGGACTTGGATAGGACAGGTGACCAGGACCAGGGTTGGTCTCTCTTTCAGTTACCCCCATTTCACATTAATGATTGGGGCGAGAACTCTCATTGTCTTGTGTGTGTGTCGGCAGGGTGTTTCTTTTAACAAGATGTTTTTCTAAATCTTTATGCCATTTGATAATCTAGCTATGTTCCCTTTATTTTTTTTTTTAAATGTTTGTTTATTTTTGAGAACGAGAGGGAGAGAGAGAGAGAGAAAGTCGGGGAGGGGCGGGGGTTTACAGAGGATCCGAAGCAGGCTCAATCATGACAGCAGAGAACCCGATGCGGGGCTCAAACTCATGAACTGTGAGATCATGACTGGAGCTGAAGTCGGACGCTTAACCGATTGAGCCACCCAGGTGCCCCCAAGCTATGGTCCCTCTTAAGTGCATCTGCTTCAGGGGGTGGCAAAGTAGTGTGTGGGCCATACATAGGCCACCCCCAGTTTTTGTAAATAAAGGTTCTTATAGGCACACTCATGTGTATCATCTATGGCTGTTTTCTTGTTACAACAGAGTCGCGGAAGAGACCTCGGCCAGAGATCATGGCGGTACTCAAAACCTAATGTATTTACTGTTGCCCTTTACGGAGAACCTATGCTGACCTCCCTTTACTTCCCCCCTAAGGACACCATAATTTTTTTTTGTACAATTTTTTTTTTTTTAACATTTATTTATTTTTGAGACACAGAGAGACAGAGCATGAATGGGGGAGGAGCGGAGAGAGAGGGAGACACAGAATCGGAAGCAGGCTCCAGGCTCCGAGCTGTCAGCCCAGAGCCTGATGCGGGGCTCGAACTCACGGACCGCGAGATCGTGACCTGAGCTGAAGTCGGACGCTCAACCGACTGAGCCACCCAGGCGCCCCAAGGGCACCATAATTTTTAAAGAAAAGAAATAAATTTACTAGCCCCACAGAAAACTTTCCCAGCATCTGCTTGGTCAGTAATAACAGGCCAGGAAGAAGCATACACACTGTATCCGACCCCAAGTGCATTCATAATTTCAGCATATAATAAGGCTCCTGTCCTACACCACGTTCTCTATTAACTGCAGTAGAGGTACTACTAACTGGCTAGCTGATCTCGAACCAATAATAAAGTAACAAGATAAAAAGAGGACCCATTTCCCCGGCATCCAGTTTGACAAAGAGAACCTTGTGACTACCTCTCAAGTCCCTTCTGTTTCGTTACCCGGTAACCTCCGCCTCACTCCCCCAGCCCCCACGTAACTATCTCAATGTGGTTTTGTTATCCTACTGCTTTTCTCTATAGTTGTATGGCTTAGTTTTGCCTAAAACTTCTTTCTAAGTAAAGAGCACTCCCAGAGCCCATCACACTTTCCATTTCATTGGCATTACTTCACTTTCTTGGCGATATCATTCTTTCTGCATTAAAATTCTGTAGGGGTCATCAGTCCAGCAAACACAGTAAGCCGCAGTGGCCGCTCAGAAATATTCTTGAAATACTCCACAGGTCTTTCTTTCCCCTTTGTGGGGATGGGGACCAGGGGCCGTAGGCTCTTGGGCCAGTTCAGACTGGCCTGTCTCCTGCTGTGTTGTGATCCCCTGTGGTGTGGAAAGGCTGCTCTCTCCAGTAGTTCTTTCTGCCATCTTTAGATCTCTCCCCTGTGCAATGGGAGGGGTGGTGGGGGGGAAGAACATTGCTGACCCAGAGCAGCTCATGTGCATTGACTCTCTTTTTTTCTCACGGTAAAAAAAAAAAAAATGAGGGGCGCCTGCGTGGCTCAGTCCGCTAGGCGTCCGACTTGGCTCAGGTCATGATCTCACCGCTTGTGAGTTTGAGCCCTGTGTTGGGCTCTGTGCTGACATCTTGGAGCCTGGAGCCTGCTTCGGATTCTGTGTCTCCCTCTCTCTCTTCCCTTATTCACACTCTGTCTCTCTCTCTCTTTCAAAAATAAATAAACATTAAAAAAATAATAAAGAAAGAAATAAAATGAGACCTGATCTGTGGGCCTTAAATTTAGCTTCCAGTCAGTTAGTTGAAGGAAAGTTTCAGTGTATCCATTCTTTGTGTTTTTCTTTTTTTCCTCCTTTTTCTTTATTTTGTGACTGAAACAAAGTATAAATACTGGGTTTGGGGAGAGGGAACTGTTGTTAGGTTTGAGCCTTTTAAACTCTGTAATTACTCTATAAAGGCTGTGTATTTGCATCAGAAATGCATTTAGTCTTAAGTTTTAGTGTTTAGTATATGGAGTATTTATAATGACGGGGTGCTTCCAAAAATAAATCAACTCTATAGAAAATGTTAATCAGCCCATCCCCAGGGACTCTAGTGAGTATCTCCATTGTACAAATGAGGAAATGGACATGACAGTTCGTGGTTTGCCCAAAGCCACACTGTCACGGGCATTATGAAGATTTAGGCAAAAGTCCCATGTACAAGAAAATGCAGTCATGTTTTCGTGTAAGACACTGTGGGCCTTAGTCAAATTAACCTAAATTAAGATTCAGGGTGAACAAGCCTCTTGGTATTTGGAAGAACCTACCGCATCAATCACAAAGAGCTGGCTGTCTCCCTAAAGTTACCTGCAGGGTTTTAAATAGGACATAGACTTTTTTTTTTTTTTTTTTTTTTTTTTAGGTGTCTGTTGCTTGAAATCAAAAGCTCTGTATCTGGCTAAACATTGCCATGAAAATTGAAAAGCAACTAGTTCAAGTGTATTTCACACTGCCCAGGGAAAATCATGTGGAAAGTACAGTAATGCCTCGATTTGTGGCATTCTACTCTTAGAGTTGACAAGAAAGCAGCCTTCTACCAGGAACTTATTTTTAAAAGCCAGTTGCGGGTGGTTGGTTCAGGATATGTATGCAATCTTGCAGATAAATTTGCCTCTATAGGTTTGCATGGCAGAGTAAGGATTGACATCGAGGAAACACAAAGCGCTCCATTTTCAAAGAAACTTCTGGAATTAGTGTTGCTCTTTTCTTAGGCAAACATTGAGAGCTAGTTTTATAATTATTTTCCCCAAGAACTGACTGAAGCAAAAAAAAAAGAAAAAGTTTCCCCTTGGTTAAACTCCAGTTAATTAAAAAATTCAGTTCTCGGGGCGCCTGGGTGGCGCAGTCGGTTAAGCGTCCGACTTCAGCCAGGTCACGATCTCGCGGTCCGTGAGTTCGAGCCCCGCGTCGGGCTCTGGGCTGATGGCTCAGAGCCTGGAGCCTGTTTCCGATTCTGTGTCTCCCTCTCTCTCTGCCCCTCCCCTGTTCATGCTCTGTCTCTCTCTGTCCCAAAAATAAATAAACGTTGAAAAAAAAAAATTAAAAAAAAAAAATTCAGTTCTCGATCCCAGGAATCTTCCCTCTCTTCTCTTCTTTTCTTCTTTTCTTTTTTTTCTCCTAAGCTTCACGTGGGAGCTTGACTCCTTTTTTTTTTTTTTTTTTTTTTTTTTGAGTAGTTAGTGTTTTAAAGACATAACAGTTGACTATAATACCTCTGGTATCTGGGCATGGGAGCACGGCCCCATTCAAAGACATGGTACTGGCTGAGAGGGCTCACCCCCTCTTGTGGTAAACTGCCTGCCAGGTCCCCAACTGTGAGGTTCTCTGTAATGCCGTGTATCAATTTGGGCAAAGCCAACGTGTAAATGCCGAGAGAAGGTGCTGTGTACAGGAAGACACCAAAGCGTGTTGCTAAGGGAGAGCCACGCCTCACAGAGGGTCAATGTCAGGCACTCACCTCGAGCTTGCAGCTGCCGGGATTTGACTCAACATTTCACCCTGCGTTCATCAGATCTGGGTCCCGTAGACCCACACTGACGGAGTTTACAAGTGACCGATCCGCCAGAGTGACCGTATAACACGTGATCCAGTGAGTCAGGTTCAGTTCCGACCCAGCTGCCTTTGTGCTGTTGGGCAGCTTGCCTAACTTTTCTAGGTGCTGTGGTCTTATCCGTGTGGTTGGAACGTTAACGCTTTATAAAGATGTTCCAAGAGCTAGTGCCTGAGACATAAAACCGGGGAGATAATAGCTATTGTTATTATAGTCTCACTTTGGTTGTTGTCTCCCTTTTAACTGTGCAAGTCAGCTTCGGAGACTGAATAATAGATGAAAAAATTGCTTGCTGAGCATAGGATTAGAGCACAAGGAGCCAGAGGTTCTTAAGGAGTGCCTCCATTGGGCTGGAATGGCTGGGCATACCGTCAGTTGACATAAAGGACATTATTTCCAGAATCTGAACACTGTACCCAGATGGTGCTGGATAAAGTCCACTGCGCTTTTAATCCAGGGCTTACTTTTTTCTTAATCTCATGAATTTCTTAATTTCTTAATTTCACCACTTTTTTAGTCCGGGGGCCTCTGGTTACACTTTTTTTTTTTTTTTTAAGTTTTATTTATTTATTTTGAGAGAGAGAGAAAGGGTGTGCGGTGGAGGGGGAGAGAGAGAATCTCAGGCAGGCTTGGCACTCTCAATACGGAGCCTGATGTGGGGCTCAAACCCGTAAACCCATGCAAGATCGTGATGACCTGAGCCGAAATCAAGAGTCAGACGCGTAAGCAGCTGAGCCACTCAGGAGCCGTGGATGCACTTGTTTTTAGCAGTAACAAAGGAGTCCCTGGTTCTTTTGTTTGGATTTGGTTTTCAAAACATCGTTTTGGGGGCTATTTATTGTACTTCCAGGATTGTGCCTTCTTCTGGTTCCATATTCAGGAAGTGAAATTTATAGGAGGGTACCTGACTAGTCCCTAGGAGGGGTTGTGTATGTTAAGTGCTTATAGAAGGCAGTCCACTCCCTTGGATGTTATTACAAGGGGAGAGCATGCTTCTTTTAGGTCATTAAATCAGTCGCCATATATAAAGAAGGACCTTTCCACGTGTGCCTGTGTCTGTTTTTCATTTTATTTTCTCTCTGGTTTAGGGATTGACATCCTGAAGCTCGTAGCAGCCCAAGTGGGAAGCCAGTGGAAGGATATCTATCAGTTTCTGTGCAATGCCAGTGAGCGGGAGGTGGCCGCTTTCTCGAACGGGTACACGGCCGACCACGAGCGGGCCTACGCAGCTCTGCAGCACTGGACCATCCGGGGGCCTGAGGCCAGCCTCGCCCAGCTCATCAGTGCCCTGCGCCAGCACCGGCGCAACGATGTCGTGGAGAAGATTCGGGGACTGATGGAAGATACGGCCCAGGTAATGTCCCTGGGTTGTTGGTCTTTCCAACTAACCTTTGGGTCCCTGTGTTCAGATTTTACCAGGTGTATATAATAAGGAAAAATACAGATATTGGGTGTTTGGATCACACACACTCCCCTTCTGGGACAGTGTGGTTCTCGGTGGTTGTCCGTTATGATCATCTAGAGAACTTTAAAAAATTTCTGGTACTTGGATTCCACTGTAGACCGGTCGGATCAGAATCTGTAGGTGGAGCACCACAGATCAGTACTTAAAAAAAAAATTTTTTTTTAATTTTTTTTTTTTTTTTTTTTTTTGAGAGAGAGAGAGAGAGTGCGTGAGCGGCGGAGGGGCAGAGAGAGAGGGAGACAGAATCCGAAGCAGGCTCCGGGCTCTGAGCCATCAGCACAGAGCTGATGCAGGGCTTAAACTCACAAGCCATGAGATCATGACCTGAGCTGAAGTTGGATGCTTAACCGACTGAGCTACCCAGGTGTCCCAGAAATCAGTATTTTAAAAAGCTCTCAAAATGGTGTTAATTTGGAGGCGCAGAGGTGAGAATCATCGTGTTTGGGGTATGTTCTGTCTTCAGACTATGCAGCCAGATCTCGTTATCCCACGTACGGTCTCATTTTGCATAACACACCTGAACAAATCCAAGAAGGAGGACTTCTTTTTTTTCTCCCCCTATTCTCCCCTTTCCCAACCCTCCCCCAGGATATTTTTTGTGATGTAGTTTAGGAGGACTCAATCTTACCTTCTGAGGTTGCACGTGCTGCTGACAGCAGTAGGTAACAGGATTGATCAATTCTTCTTCTTGCGCTTATTCAATCTGTACATCAGACGGGAACAGAGGGGACCCAGGAGTGTGACTTATTTATAGTCACTGGTCACTGAGTTCTGGCTTTGGAGCCAGGCAGCGCTGGATTTGAATCCTGGCTGTGACACTTATTATCTGGGTGACCAAGGGCAAGTTACTTCCCCTTTCTCTACTTCTATTTTCTCATTTGTAAGCCAGGCTTATAGTGCTAATTGAGATTAGAAATAAAGTATATGGAAGTTCTGATATGTTGAAGATGTTCTACAAATGGTAGTTATGATCATAGCATACCTGATTTTACTCAGCCTTTCCTTTAATCATAATATGCTTCCCTGAAAGGCCGTGAATTAAGTACAAACTTGAGTATTGATTTCTGTTTCTCACAAACTTCGATTAAAGTTTCTGAATGTATTCCTAAAGTAAAGAAAATGTTGCCACTGAGACCTGATAAAACCCACTTAAAATTTAAAAGGCCATTCTGTTGATGTTATTTTCCAGTGCTCCAAACTCATTACCCAAAGAGCTGGAGAGAGTTTTTTTTCCCCCATCAACTCTAACTCACTACTGTTCTGTACCAAATTTTGTGTATCAAGGGACTCAGTTTTATATATCCGAGAGGTCCAAGTGCTTTTATTTTTTTTGTACTAACAGTGTAGTCTTTCTTCACTATTGAAGTAAACAGTCAAGAGGTGGCTCTTTTATCTAAGCGAGTGGATAAAATTTATGGGTGCTAATTGGTACTGAAGGTGGTCTTTAAACTCCTGGTATATTTTTGGCTTCTTTGAAATGTGGAATTTCAGGAAAAGTATATATTTATTTATTGTTATTTATTTGTTTATTTTGAGAGAGAGAGTGCGAGTGAGCAGAGGAGGAGGAGAGAGAGGGAGAGGGAGGGAATATCCGAAGCAGGCTCTGTGCTGTCACACAGAGGCAGTACGGGACTCGAAGCCATGAACCAACCATGAGATCATGACCTGAGCTGAAATCAAGTCAGATGCTTAACTGACTGAGCCAGCCAGGTGCCCCCAGAAAAAAATATTATGAACAGATGCAGTGGTAAACATTCAAAGGCACGCAGTAGTGTCTTGTGACTTCCTGAGAATGATACCAAAAGTACGGCTCACAACTAAAGCTGGCTTCGAGTTAGCTGGATCTGGGGGAAAGGAAAGGAAGATGTTTAATCTCTAGTTGGATGAAATGACTGCCGTTCGAGTAAGGGAGTTGAGAGGCAAACATGAATGGGCTTCCTTGGAATATTGACTCAGGGAAAGAGCTGGCAGGGCAAGCAGGCGACTTGAGGATTTAGATGTTGGAGAATAAGCCGCTTGGTCTTTTCGATGATCCCTACAAGAAACGTAAATTGTGATCGATGCAATGTTAGCATTGGTGGAGTGGAATCTTTGGTAAAGTAGAAAGATGATCATGATGAATTTTTAAGGGAAAAGAAGGTGTCTTATTAGAAAAAAAATGCAAGCGTAGGAAAATATAAACATAGGGAAATGAGAAAGCATTAATGTTATGTCATTACATCCAGGTGGTACAGTGAGAAGTGAATTTTCTTGGTTATTTTTTTCTGTAATGAAAACACATTACTTTCGTGATTTAAAGTTTATTTATTTAAATGGCAAATAGAATGTGACTTATTTAAGTTTTTAAAATTATATTTACTTATTTTGAGAGAGAGAGAGAGAGAGAGAGAGAGAGACAGTGCAAGTGGGGGAGAGGCAGAGAGAGAGGGAGACACAGAGTCTGAAGCAGGCTCCAGGCTCCGAGCTGTCAGTACAGAACCTGACACGGGGCTTGAACTCACGAGTGTGAGATCATGACCTGAGCCGAAGTTGAACGCTCAACCTACTGAGCCACCCAGGCACCCCAAATGTGACTTATTTATATTCAAGTTACCCTCACATACTGATTTCATAAATCAAGTGATACCCACTCTTCACACCTGATCATACAATTGAAAGATGTGTCACGGGTATAGATTTGAAGAAAGTATGTTCTGGAATCAGTCTGTGTAGAGTCCAAATTCTGGATCCTCACTTTACCCACTGTGTGATCTGGGACAAATTACTAAACCTCTCTGGTCTCAGGTTCCCCATTAAAATATTTTTTAAATGACTGAGCTGAAAGGGCACAAGCAAAAGGGTAGGTAGGGCTTTGTTTGACTGCTGAATTGAGAGAGGGAGGCCCATCCTGTTTCAGTTTAGGGAGAGTAGACAGTGTGACCATATCTGTTTGACAGTCTTCCTTGTAAATGTTTACAAGGACTGACTTGAGGTTTGTGATGTTGGGTCAGATTTGCCAAAAAAATCGCCGAGACTTATTTCGCTTTTTGATTTCTGCAAGTCTGTCTCATTTCTCTGTGCATACTCAGCAATCACTTAGAAAACTCAGTCCTAATCTTCAGGGTAATTCTCTTTTGGGGGGTGCTGGTGATGGTGGTAGGGTGTTGACTGTAAAAAATGACCTTTGGATGTTTCTCTGATGATTCCGTTGAGGTCCATAAATGTTTCTTGAGCACCTACTTTATTCCAGGCACTGTCACAGGTGTTGGGAGAGGTAGGCCCCAAAGTTTCTGTGGAGGCGACTGTGTTTGTGTACCAAGGAGAGTGATTCGTAACAAAAATCACTGAGTCAGTGAATCCGAAAACAAAACAAAATACTGAGTCCCAAAGTGCCAGACTCTTGTACCCTTGAGCGCTTTTCTTCTGTCTCCTCTATATCCAACAAGATTCTAATATCTATTTTGTTATTTATTTTTTAAGGAACAGTGGCATCACGCATCCTCGCTTTCTCTGTAGTTCTGGGGTAGCCTATGTGTGATGATGGAGCCTGAGAAGCCAATATGAAGCTTCTTGTTCCGTGTTTTCATAATGGCCATCATTGTCTAGCAACCCTGTGGACCCAGCTCTGACTCTCATTTTAAGAGCCAATGAGCATGGATTTCTGGCTGCCAGCTTTTATTAATCACACAGTATGTAATTGTCTGCAGCTTATCTCTGAGATTAGTTGAGTCAAACAAGACACAGAGTGCAGGGGGCATAATTGAGACTTATTCTTCCCACTTTATGATGGATTTGTATTCTTGCTGTATTGTGGTAACTGCTGGGGACTTGAGACTTTGCCCTAGGAGTTAATGGAAGCTTAATGTGTAAAAATGACTATGCGTGCGTATGTTGAAAAATGGTTAATAGTTTTTCCTATTCATGAACCCGAGAGCACCCACATTAGCTTCCACTCAAAGGATTAGCCTGGTGTACCTTTTAGTTACCTCTGGCAAGGACAGCTGGGCCATTATTAACCATGGTGGCCTATTAGCCATGTTTTAGTTAAACACATCCAGAGTCTGACCTAAAAAAAATTTTTTTTATGTACTAAAAAAATTACATAATAAAATTCACTTTTTGGCGTGTTCTTTTTTTTTTTTTTTAAGACTTAAGTGTTTAAGAGCAGTTGTAGGTTTAAAAGAAAATCAAGAGGGAGGTACAGAGATTTCTCATATACCTTCTCCTCCGACATATACATAGCCTCTCCCATTGTCAATATCACTCACCAGAATGGCACATTTTTTACCAAGGAGGAACCTACATTGACATACAATAATCAGCCAAAGTCCATAGTTTACCTTAGGGTTCACTAAGTGTCTATTCTACAGGTTTGGACAAGTGTATAATGATACAATACCATCATGTGGAGTATTTAGACTGCCCCTAAAATCCTCTATGCTGTGCCTGTTTCTCTCTCTCTCCTACCCCACCCACCCTGGCAACCACTATTTTTTTTTTTTTTTTTTTTTTTACTGTCTCCATGGTTTTTCCTTTTCTAGAATGTTATATAGTTGGAATCATGCAGTATGTAGCCTTCTCAGATTGGCTTCTTTGACTTAGTAATATACAGTTAAGATTCCATCATGTCTTTCCATGACTCGATAGCTCATTTGTTTTTAGCCCGGAATAATACTCCAGTGTTTAGTTGTACCAGTTTATTAATCCATTCAGCTACCTGACTCTTTCTTTATCTAAGGTGTGAGTTGTTTTTCAGTACTCTCTTCTTGGAGTTCAACATCTAAAGCCTTCTAGAATCGGATCTATTTTTCCCTTCCAGGGCATCAGCGTTTGGTAGAAACAGCAGTGGGGCCGTAGTTGGAAGTTATTGGGACTTTGCCAAAGCTATTTAAAAACTCCAATACAGCATTCCAAATTGTATGTTATCTCTTTTTTCCCAACCTTTTACTTTGATTTTTCCCCCCATGGCATTATTTAAAGAAAGTCTTATGTAAGTAGCATATATTTAAGGTTTCAAAAAATTTAGTCCGACAGCTTTTTGTCATTTAATTAGAGAATTCTAGTGTGGTTACATTTCTAATGTAATTACTCATATATTTGGGTTTAAATCTAGCCACCTGATTATTTGTTTTGTATTTGTCTTGTCTCTTTTTCTCCCCCTCTTTCTTGCCTTCTTTGGGATTAATCAAGTATTTTTTATGATTCTACTTCTCTTCCTTTTTTAGCTTGTTAGTTACACATGTTTCACTGTACTTTTAATGGTTACCGTAGAGATCACAACTTAAATTATGAGAGATGTTTCATAAGTGCGTACTTCTTACTATTTCTAAACAGCACAACGGCCTTAGGAGACCTTAATTCTATTTATCCTTCTCTTGCATTATGTTTTTTTATTGTCTTGAATTTTAACACCACACATTTCTTAGCCCCCAAAAGGCACAATTATTACGATTTTTCACGTCAGGATTCCCATGGATAACACCTGCATCTTGGTCTTTTCTGTTGTTCCTTGTTCCTTTCTGCAGCTTCTGCTGCTACCTGAGATCATTTTTCTTTGGCCCCAAGAATACTTGGGGTAGGTTTCCGGCAATAAATTCTGTTTTTCTGTGTCTGGAAAATGCCAACCCAATAAATAAATTGCATTAGTTGCCCTTTGGTTTTGAAGGATAGCTGGAAAAGAGAATTTAGTGGGACCGTTGTTTCTTTCCAGTGCTCTCATGTCTGTATATAAGTTTCCTCTGCTAAAGAGCAAAGGAGATGATGTGATTTTACGTTCAAATCTCTATTACCTAACAGACTAGATGGGCAGTATTATACCGGACATTTGGGGCAAATGCAAAGACCAGTCTAAGACAGAGTCAGTGCGGTCAAGGAAGCTTACGGTTGAATGGGAGAAACTTCTATATACTTAGGGAGTGTGAGGGAATAAATCCACAAGGGTGGGAGGAGGGGTTGCTGGATATACAGCTGATCAGCCGGTAAGGCTCCAGATAGGAGCCTCAGTGTGGAGATGTGTGCCAGGTGAAGTTCCTGCCCTGGCAGCACGTCGCGGGGAACCCTGGCCTCTCTGCCTCAGTTTGTTCCTGAGGAGATGGGAGCGCCATTAGTGCCTGTCCTCTGAGGTGTTGTGGGAGCTAGGTGAGTGTGTCCCCACAGTAAGCACTTGCTGAATGTTTACTGTGCCTGGTTGCCATTATTCCCCGGGCTCTAGAGGCAAGAGAGATGGAAAAAGTGTTCCTGAGTAGCTCCAACTCATACACATAATGGATCCTTTAAATCCATCCACTTAGTGTCGGGTGGGGAGGTACTTCCCATTCCAACACTGGTTAAAGTGGGCGGTTGAGCATCAGGTTGCCATCTGGGTTCAGTGCCCAAGAACTGGAAATTCCACGAATGGTAAATATTTATTCCTTGCTGCCTGAGCGAATGTTCCTAGGCTGGGGATGTTTTCTCTAGCGAAGAAACAAAGGTGATGGTATGTGTGAAGATAACGGTCTGCTTTCTCAGTGGCTGTCAGAAAAAGGGAAACAAAATTGAGCAACTGAATCTCTAGATTTACTCTCACCCCTCCTCACCCCTCCTCTCCCTTCAACTTCTCTCTCTGTCCTCCCCTCTCAGATTTTTCTTTTTTTTTTTTTTAACTTTTATTTGCTTTTAAGAGACAGAGCATGAGTGGGGGAGGGGTGCGTGCACTTGAGCGTGCACATGTGCGTGCGCGCACACACACACACACACGCGCACACACACACACACGCACACACACACACACACACACACACAGAATCTGAAGCAGGCTCCAGGCTCTGAGCTGTCAGCACAGAGCCCGACACGGGGCTCAAACCCATGAACCATGAGGTCATGACCTGAGCCAAAGTCGGATGTTTAATAGACTGAGCCACCCAAGGCCCCAGATTTTTCTATTTAAAATGGAAGATCAAGTGGTTATCAAAATTGAATGAGGTACTGTTTATTTAAACTGCGGGATGTAAGAAAGTGACATAGTAAAGCAATGCTTACTGGCTGGGTTCGACAGTAATTGTGATTGGAATTTCAGTATTCCTTTATCGTCTCAGTTTGATAAAGGATAGAAAAAGGGATTTTATGCACCTTTTACAGAATGATAATATTAAGAAGACCTGCAACAATTGAAAATAATGTAAAGTGTTACTTCAGCTGTCTGCTTTGACCAGCAATCCTCAGATATAAAGAACTGGTGCTAATCCAGCAGGGGAGTTGGGTACCTTACCCCTCCTGCCCGCCTTCCATTAGATAAGACTGATCAAAACTATGCTGTAATGTAACTAGCGGACTTGAAGCCAGTGCTGTTGTTGTGGACTGCTGGGTAAGAGAATGACTCTTTGTCAGACGTTCTCGATCCCTTCCAGAAACCATGCAGGAGACCTACATCCCAGAGGCAGAGTCCTCCCCCCCACCAGCCCCCAACTATAGTCGACGCTGTTTGGACACTGGATGGCTTTGCTTTGTATAATCAACTGGGACAGTCTCTGCGTTGGGGACAGCACTGGGCATTCTGATTTTGCCACTGTTTCTGTGGCGGAGGGAACTACAGTTGCTGATTTTTTTTGTTGTTGTTAACCAGCTGCAGGATGCAGCTGTCCTTACCTAAGGTCTGACTGAGACCAGCTCTTTTCAGACACTTAACATAGTGAGGGCGAGTCAAGGCGAATACCAGCTGTATGTTCAACTGTTGGCTTTTTGGCCATTCAGATTTGTCTTCGTCTTTAATTTACCAGTTGGTCATCTCTGAGAAGATAGGGATTATTATCCCAAGGCCCTAAGATGCTAGCTGAACTCAGCCTGTATCTTGCGTCTGCCCTCGGCCGGCCGTGTTACCACAGCATAGAGGGTCATTTAAGGTCAAGTCACTTAATTTGCAGGGTGTGACTGTGGTCTCTGGGGAACTCCCCTGTGTGGTGACAAGGGGACTTTATAAAGGGATTGTTGCCACACGATAGGCTTAGGTACATTTCGCTGTGCTTGTGTTTAGGGTGGCCATCGTGTATAAAGAAGCAAGCTCTGTGAATAAGCTTTTAGGTTTTTAATGTCATTTCAGGCCATTCTACTTATTATCACATTCCAGGGTTTCATTCAGTTGGTCAACAACCTTTTGTGGAGCACCAGTTGTGTGTCTGGTACTCTGTAAAGAAGAAAGGTGGTCTCTAGGCCTTTCAGCAGCTCGGTCACCGAGAGGGAGACTCTTGTGCAAATAATGTGCAATTCAGTGTGATAAGCAAATGTTATAACAGAAGGGTACACAGGAAATTATAAGGTTGTAGCAGAAGGCAGGGGTACTGACCTACCCCAAAATACAGAAAACAATAGCAGACGTATATTTGTCCATTTGAAAAAGTCATTTTTAGGGGCGCCTGGGTGGCTTCGTCTGTTAAGCATCTGACTCTTGATTTTGGCTCAGGTCATGATCTCATCGTTTGTGGGTTTGAGCCCCACGTTGGGCCCTGCGCTGACAGTGTGAAACCTGCTTGGGATTCTCTTTCTCTCTCTTTCTGCCCCTCCCCCACTCACACTCTTTCTCTCTCAAAATAAATAAGGAAAAAAAGGTACTCTTTTTTTTTTTTTTTTTAATGTTTATTTATTTTGAGAGACAGAATGAGCAGGGGAGGGGCAGAGAGAGAGGGAGACAGAATCCCAAACAGGCTCTGCGAAGTCAGCACAGAGCTTGACATGGGGCTCGAACCCACCAACTGCAAGATCATGACCTGAGCTGAAATCAAGAGTCGGACGCTTAACTGACTGAGCCACCCAGGTGCCCCCCAAAAAAGGCACTCTTAAAAAAACAGACTGTAGTTTCTTTCAAGACTGGATTTGGGTCCTCTTCCCCGAGATTTTCTGTCTGGTTTCTGCTGAGGAAGCCCTACCTAGTCACACTTAGGGCTTCTCACGCTTTTGACTCTGCAAAGAACACTTGTTTTACTGAGAACCTTGTTTTGTTTTGCTCCGTCGCAAGCTGTTCAGAAAGCTTTCACTGTTGCACAATATTAAAGGTACATAAATAAGTTTCCAATGCCCCACTTCATGGAAGTGCTGAAGTTCGAACTTTGAATCTTTAAGAACTAATAGAACTAATTGGCGGATCCAACAAATTGACTTTCAGCTTCGTGAATTCATGGCTGTCTTCTAAGGATCTGGGGAAGATTGGAACCAGGGTGTGTATACTAGAGATCAGGAGTGTAAATACCCAGTCCTGCACTTGCCATTGAGTGGGGGCTCAATACAGTTTTGCTACTATCTTTTACGTTGAAATTAAATTCTGCCTTCTTCCGTTTTTAACTCGAGCAAATGATACCACTCTACTTTCAATAAATGCACATTAAGGAGAAAGGGAGCCAGCATTTGCTGAGTATCTGTTGTGTCCCAAATGCTGTGTGGGTGCTTTGCATCTGTGATTATCTAGCAAGCTTCATCGTTCTGCAGGGTATAGGTAGGTATGAGAATTAAGACATCATTTTGTATTTAGTTCAAGGCCATGTCCATTGTAAGATGCACCATTATTGTCTATACTACCAAGGTAGCAATTAAAACACTGCCAATTATAGTTGTAAGATTTATCCCTATTTGAGAGATGTTAAAATGTGAAAAAATACATATCGTAGGATTAATCCAGTATGGTAGTTGAGCTTGAGGTGTATAGTTTATAAGGAGTTTCTTGGGGATCTTGAGATTGATACATTTTCTCTCCCAACACATGTATTTGCACATGCTTTTTCTTTTCCTTTTTAAAATTGCTTTTGAGGATAGATGGATTAACATAAACAACTTACTTAGTAAACATTAATGGAATGCCCATTATGTTTTGAGCCCTGTGTCCAACACTGGAGATACTAGATGGAAACATTTACGTATAAGACACACATAAAACACAAAACCTGGGAATCCTCCCTCAAGTTGCTGACAGTTTTACAGGAGGGGTAGGTATTTGAGCCCCACGTTAAAGGCTATTCTGTAGACTTGAAGTGGGCTTTTGTTTTTTTCCTGAGACACGGTGTCTCCATGTTCAGAAAAGGCAGTCTATTAGTTGATGACATTTTCCATTGCTTAATCCACACCTTCACTGGCTTTCTCAAAGAATCCACTGAAATGAAATCAGAATCAATATAATGAAAAGAAGCTTATTTTCTCCATCAATTACCAGTGCTGGATATTGTATTTTTTATTTATTTTTAAAGCCAAAACTCATATCTTGATAAAGCTTAGTAGCTTCCAATTTGGGCCCAGTTTCTCCATTTTATGTTTCTGAGACTATCTTTTGTTCTGTTATAACACATGTACCAATCACAGGTACACATGCTGGTGAGGAATTGCATCATGGCCAGCAGTAGGTTTTATTGTATACCAGTTAATTTCAGTTCAACACTTTCAATGCTTAATTCTTCATATTCTTTGGGAGAGGTAGCTTTCACTCCTGACTTTCCCATTAAAATATTTTTTTTTTTTCACAGAGAAACTTTTGATTTACCCACAGTTGGACTTTGTCAGGGGACAGTCTGCAGTGAACAACCATGAACATGACTTGTCACCAAAATGTACTAGAAAAAAACATGGGGAAATTTTTCTTTGTTCTTATTATCCCAACAGTAGGTCAGTCTCTCTTGAGAAGGATAGAAAACACTGAAGTCACACAAGTAAGATTCAACTACTTAACAATAAATGGATAAGCCAGAAAACATCATAGGTAAATCAAAAGAATAATAGCTGGGAGAAGTTGTTTGCAACATAGGGTTAACAACCTTAAAAAAAACCAAGAGCTTTTACAAATTAATGAAGAGACCAAGGACCCAAAAGAAAATTGGGCAGTCTGTGAACAAGACAGTTCACAGAAAAGGAAATCGTGAGGGTTCCTAAAGGTATACAGGTTTTTTAGCCTTGCTCGGAACAAGAAAAATTAAAATGGAAACCTGCACAGAGATACAATTTTAACTTCTTAGATTGGTAAGGAGGAGAAGGTGTGACGCCATTTTTTGTGTTGTGAGAGTATAGAGAAAAAAGGATACTGTCTGTTGCCGATGTGTGTGTACGTGAGCCCAACCCTTATGGAGAGCCCTCTGGTATTATCTACCAAAGTATATGGCAGTTGATGATTGACCTGGTACCTCCAGGACTATGTCCTACGAATAGTCCCACGTGCCTCTGCCATGTGTGTAGAATGTCCCAGGTAAAGTATTCCTTGTAACGTCATCTGTAATAAAGGAGTGGAGGCAGCATAAATGACCTTCAACAGAGAACTGGTTGTAGAAGTTGTGGAACGCCCGGACAGTGGAAGAGCATGCATTTGTCGAAAGGAGCGAGTATTGTGTTAAAAAAAAAAAAAAAGTAAAGTAAGAAAACTAGTAACAACTAAAGAAGAGGTGGGGAAGGGTAGAGACTATATAATACCTCTTTATTGGTGTAAGTATCGACTGGGAGGAAGAACACGCGAGGAATGGGTAAGAATCACCACCCGCAGGGGAACCGACTAGATGAGAACTGTGAGTCAGAGATTAATAAGGGAGAAGTATTTTTCACAGTAGCTCCTTTTGGAATTATGTGCCAGGTATATTCCAATTCTAATGGCATGCATCCAACTAATGATTTTATTAAATAATACTAATTTAATCAAACTTAGCAAGTTCAAAACAGTTGAGTCACTGAGATGAGCTTGAGCCTTCTTAGTTCAAGATCATGAGTTTCCTGTGAAATTACTTTCTGTCTTCCACAAAGCCTTAAGGCAAGCTTTGTCAGATTCATGCACCTCCTTTTCATGGTTAGAATTGGTCAAAGACTTTTTTGTGGGAAAGGCTTCCTCATGGGTTCTCAGTGAGTGAAATGTAGGGAAACCCACGTCATTCCCGGCAGCGTGACCTCCTCATGTGTCCACGGGGCCGAGCTCTTCTAAGGCTCAGCAGTATGTTTGGATGTGAGTGGGCTCCAGCTTGGAACCAAGAGAACCCACTTACTCTCTCTGTTCGTCGCTTCCTTTTTCGAGAAAGCTAGTCAGTGAGTCAGCTCAGGGCTGCAGTGTTACCGTTGATGTCAGCAGGCTGGACAGCTTGCAGACACAGCGCCAGCAGCTGGGCGGGGCTCACCCTCCCTTCCTTCTCCTTCCAGAGCCAGCTGGTTCTTCCCAGCTCTGGCAGCTTCATACAGCACTACTTGTGGCTTCCTGTGGCTTTTCCCCTCTGCATTCAGCAGAGGAACAGTTCTCTTGCTTAGGGCAGGGATTAGCCACCTTCACTTAAATGTGGGTGGATTTGTAGCCTTTGGGATTCCCTTTTGAAATTAACTCTTAGAAATGACACATACACACAAGACTGTAGCAACTGCCTTGACTTGGGCTTGGCGTAGTTAAGGGAGAAACACACTATGGCCAGCTAACCTGGGATGCAGCTTCAATATAGCCTTAACTGAGGTTGCAGTCGATACAAAATACTTTCATGATGCTATGCTTGGACAGATCTAGGGTGGGTGTGAGGTGCCTTTTAAAATAATTTCCCGGTGGCTTTGCCATTCTTGGGCCAAGTTAATCCTATGAGCCTCCCGAGGATGAGTACTGTAGGTCCTGCTATTGGTCCCCAGCTCTCGGGGACAGTGCACACCTCTGCGTCCACAGAGCTCTGCTACTGCTGTGGGCTGACATCGGGCTTTCCAGGGAAGACGAGCAGGGCTTTTTGGCATCACACTCCTGTTCTTGCTTCCATCCCATGACCTCTGGTGGCCCTAGGGGGATCTAGACAGCATGAGGCCAGCAATGCCCACTTGCCAACTGATGATTTAGATTTAAGTGTTAGCCTTGTTCCCTGCTTATGCAATGGAAGCCCCCTCTTGTCTCCCTTTCCTGGGACAGGGGCTGGGCAAGAGAAGAAAGACGGAATGACAACGGACTAAAGAATCAGAAGCCTAGGAAAAGTTTGGGGAATTTTTGTCCTATAGTTACTTGGCTCTTAGCCCTTGTTTAAAATTTATTTTCCCAATTAAGAAAATAAGCCTTATGAAACAAAGAGAAGTTGAAAACACAGTACAACAAATACCCATAAGCTTAACCACCTAGATTTAACAATTAACTCACATTTTAACGTCTTTGCTTTATCTACATACGTGAATGTATATTTCCGGGTCATATTCCCATTTCTAAGACTTCCCTCCAAATTTCTTAACAACTGATAACACTTCTTTTAAAGGCTGAGGAATCAGCATCTTCCCATTTCCTTTTTTTTCTTTTTGTTTGTGAAAAAAAAATTTTTATGATTTTGCTAGGTGTAAATTTGGATTATTCCTGCCAACACCTTTTACTCTGAGTGAATTTAATAAGAACTCACACTCAGAAGAATAAAGCCATTGTCTCCCACCCATTTTTTCTCTTTTTCGTTGTTGGGATCACCACTGTATTTCATTTATTAAAGAGAGAAATCGTTGTATTTCTCAGGTTTTCTTCAGTAACTGAACTTAGGAATTGAATAGATTCAGATAAGTTTTTTGAGAGACAGCTGGTAACCATCATTGTCTGAACCTTACTTATATATGAAATCCTGGAACCACATAGATTTAGATGACAAAGGTTTCCTTATCATCTGGATTCCTGTTCTCTAAACAAAGGGACTGCATAAGATTCAGATATCTAGATGCTTATACGGGCAGGGAAGATAGCACTTGCTTTTATCAGAGCCCCGGCTTACATATCTACCAGACCTATAGGACGTCATGAAATCTAATTTGATTTTGATTACACGAGCAGCTGGGAGAGCAGGGGAAACAAGCTTGAGCTAATATCATAATCCTCAAATAATTTTAGTTATGTATTTACTTGTGACTGTAATTCCTTTGAGATAAAACTTTAGTGGAAATTACGTGTGTTTTGTTTTTGTTTTTTTTTTTTAAACAGTCCCTGGTCTGTCGGATCGGAAATATTTTCAAATACAAATGCAAGCCATTGGTCCACTGTTGAGGTGTCTGATATTTACAGAATCTCTCTCTCATCTTTATCTCAGGGCCGTCATCCAGCCGGAGTCTAAGCTCTGCCACTGAGTTACAGATCCTTGCAGACCCCGCCTTTTGCTTCTTCCTTCTGGCTCAGCAGCCAGGCCACCTCCTTGTGGTCATGTGGTTGCTCATACTGAGGTTACGGGGTTTGTCATTTTTCTGTAAACATAGTGGGTCCAGACAGAGAAGTGACATGGCTCAGCAAAGAGGGTTGCTTTGAAACTGGACAGACCTGATCTTGAATCCTGGCTCCGTGACCTTGGGCAGGGTAGTCAAACCTCTTAGAGCCTCAGTTTTTTCATTTGTAAAATGAAGCCCCTAAGAGCTACCTTCGCAGCAAATGGAATATGTGTATTTCACACTGAATCATTTAAGCCCAGTACCGGTAATGGTTTATTTCTTGAAGTCCCTGTTGTTTGCTGGATCTGAGTGACAAGCTGGTCAACTCAGTTGGAATAGCAATTCGTTTTCATTGAATTTAGCAAATGGGCTTTTAAACAGCATTATTAAAGTGATGGAAAATGTCGCAAATGTGACATAAGATTCTCTCATCTTTCTAAGTGTTGGAGGAGGCCTGGAGGGAAAGCTCAGCTGAAAGGGTAGCTTTTGATTGTGAGGAGTTCTCTTCTTGAGGCTGTCGGGCGTATCGGTGGGATATGAAATCTTGTGGAATCCCAGCTGGCTAGTGCCAGGAGCCAAGGGGTTAAGTTGAACCATTTTAGCAGATTGGCAAGGAGCATCTAGGCTGGGTAATTAGTGCTTCATTTCAGGGGGTCATTGATGCATCAAAGTTGTGAATTCGTTTTATGAAAACAGATTGCGCAACCACAGGGAGATTATAATTGGGTAGTAATTGAAAATAACTCAGTGGTAAACTTGCGTTGAGTGAACCAGTTAGGGGTAACTTGGAAGGAGAAAGGGAGTTGGGGGTGGGTGGGTTGAGGGGAGAGAAGGAAATAGCCGTAGTGTGGCAAACAATAAGACATAATTTCAACAGAGATGACCTAGTCTAATCTTTTTTGTTCAGAAATGAGGAAATAGGTCTAAGGAGGGACGTGATTTCTCCAAGACCACACAGCTAGTTGGAAGTCGATTTCCTTTCCTCTCTTGCAGTGGAATTTCCAGGATGTTAATGATTTTGATGTTGAGGAGTTGACTGTGGGGCACATGAAATGCATGCTGGAAAGACAGCCTCTGAGGCTGGCGTTCTCTGGCCGATTCCTGCTTGCAGACTATATTTGGGAGTAGTCTTGGAACCTTATTTCATTTATAAACCACTTTTGCCATGACTGAGGCTTGGAAGGATTTTCCTTTACCATCCCTGGCCACGCCATCCCCAAGGCTAGTCAACAAGGAAAGCGATTTGGGGTTTGATGCCAAAACAGAAGAATTACTTCTGAGCTTCAGTTTCAGGTTGTAGTTGAGCTGAGCACCCAGAGCAGGTGCTCTTTTGGATGCCGTAGGAGTGGAGGGTCACAAAGACACAGCTGGAAATGAATGGCTCACCCCGGTGTAGCCCAAATACAAGTTAAATCACTGTTCTTACAAGGACTGCTACAAACCTCTACAGCCCCGGGATGGTCAAGCCCACCAATTTCAATCAATACCTTGGTTCCCTCATCCATTTGGATGGTACCTTGTACTCGGTGGTTCTGCTAATCAGAAAGGAAAGCAGTCAGGTCAGCAGTGGACCTTTAGGTGTGACTCAGCTGTTGAGTAGGTGAATCATTTATCTATCTCCCTTCCCCTATCACTTGGGACTAATAAATACAGTATCTGGCAGGACTAAGTGTACTTGCATAGAAACTCATCAGGAGGACATTTGGGGCTCATTTGGCGAAAGTAAATTGCACGCTCTTGAAGTTCGCACAATAGAACCGTTCTGGTTTTGGCTACTTGGGGAGCTCTCCCCTCATTATCCCTGCTGCCTCCCCCTTCCGTGTGTCTTACCGTCTCTACCTCATTTCTCAAGTGAGTCTTCTAAGTTAGCATGATTTGTCTCCTGGCTGTAAGGCAAAAAAGAATTGTATTTTTAAAGTTTCTGCAAAAGGACTTCAAATATCTGGTGGATGTATTGCCTTCATTGGCCAGATTTCTCCAGAGGCCTTTCTTTTAAGTCGAGTGTCTACCTCACTGCAGTGAATTGGAGGGTAATGTTACCCTTTTGTGCCTGTGGACACTTAACGGAAGTATAGCGAGGTGCTCAGCCAAGTAGGTGATCTTCCAAGGTGATCCTGTTCCTCGGCTACCAATATAAATAAATAAGAGCTACTGTAGCCATAATATTTCCAAGTTAGCAAAGAGAAAATATACTTATCAGTGGTGACTGCTTTTATTTTATTTATTACAATTTTTAAAAAATATTTTATTTATTTGAAAAAAAAATTTTTAACGTTTATTCATTTTTGAGAGACAGAGAGAGACAGAGCATGAGCGGGGAAGGGGCAGAGAGAGAGGGAGACACAGAATCCGAAGCAGGCTCCAGGCTCCGAGCTGTCAGCACAGAGCCTGATGCGGGGCTCGAACTCATGAACTGCGAGATCATGACCTGAGCCTAAGTTGGACACTCGACCGACTGAGCTACCCAGGCACCCCAGTATTTTATTTATTTTTGAGAGGGGGGGGAGGGACAGAGAGAGAGGGAGACGCAGAATCTAAAGCAGACTCCAGGCTCTGAGCTGTTAGCACAGAGCGCAATGTGGGGCTCGAACCCACACACCGTGAGATCATGACCTGAGCCAAAATTGGCTGCTTAACCAACTGAGCCACCCAGGCACCCCATTGTGGTAACTTCTTTTAAAAATAACTTGTATTGTTTTTATAGTTATAAAAGTTGATATGTCCCTGTAGAGAATTTGGAAGGCCCAAAGATGCATAAGGAAAAAATTAAGTCCCTCATAATCTATTTTGTGAATATTTGGCTAAGTGTATGCTTAAAGATTTAACAAGAAGACCCTTTTCTGGCTTTCTTGTTTAGAGTGTTTTTCATTTAGTATCTAAATCTTATTAATAAGTATTCTTTATTTGCTATCAACTCAACAATGAACATGAACTGTCTGAATTAATAAAGAATTAATTTATTCCACATATCCCGATGACTTAATTTTCTTTTTTTAAAAAAAATTTTTTTTTTTTAACGTTTATTTATTTTTGAGACAGAGAGAGACAGAGCATGAACGGGGGAGGGGCAGAGAGAGAGGGAGACACAGAATCAGAAGCAGGCTCCAGGCTCTGAGCCATCAGCCCAGAGCCTGACGCGGGGCTCGAACTCACGGACCGCGAGATCGTGACCTGAGCTGAAGTCGGACGCCCAACCCACTGAGCCACCCAGGCGCCCCTTAATTTTCTTTTTTAAAAATTTTTAAGTGTTTTATTTATTTTTGAGAGAGAGAGTGAGTACAAGCAGGGGAGGGGAAGAGAGAGAGGGAGACACAGAATCTGAAGCAGGCTCCAGGCTCCGAGCTGTCAGCACAGAGCCTGATGTGGGGCTCAAACTCATGAACCGCTAGATTATGACCTGAGCTGAAGTCAGATTCTTAACTGACTAAACCACCCAGGTGACCCCCAATGACTTAATTTCCATTTAGAGCTATCTAATAGGTATCGTAGGTAATACAATGCTTGAGTTGCTGTATTGTAACCCAGTGTTGATGGATATTGTAAATAGTAAGGTAAAGAAAGGGAGGAAAGAAGTTAACTTTCTATGAGCAGGGTTTTTTTTTTCCTTATAGGAAAAGTGCAGATAATTTTAGAGAAATCTGGAAATCAACCAGCTGCTGTGTATCCTGCATAAAGGGAGAGATACCTATATTTAGTAGCTGAATAGATTTTCTAGAAAGATGATTGTCACATGAGCTCTGGCTTTGGCTGTGATTGTTAGCCCTACGGTGATGATGCTAAAACCACTCTTAGGGACATTTTCTTATTCGCTGGACTCATCGTTGATTATAAGAGAGCATCACTGCAGCATTCTGTCTCACTGAATTGTGTTGGAAATCACGTACCTAATTTCCACTGATAGGATCCTTTGGCAAAAGTGGGGGAAAAATAAAATATTTAAAGTTTTGAGCTAAGTTCAGGAAATAGGTGGGTGGACTCCTTAGTCTGTTGGCATGTGATTTGTGGGCAGGAATTTCTTTTTTTAAGCAAGAACAGTGCACTATATTGACTGACCATGTCGTCCAATGTAATGTGGTCCCTGAGAACCAGAGTGTAGACAAGTGCTCTTTGTCTAATTGAGTGAATAAAAAATGTGTATTGGCATGAATGGCCATGTGCATTTCAGAGAGGAGGGGCACATGCCAAGGCCTATTGAATTAAAAGTGTAAAAGCAGAAACATAAAATTTTGTCTGTGGATCAGAAAGGGGGCAGCTGGGAATGCGTTATGCAAGTCTTCAGCTTGTACTGGGAAGCAGAAGCAGGGTGTGGGTGGTTGTGCGGAGGAAAAATGCTGTTGGAACAGTGGGCAGGTGCAGTAATTGGTTGTCTTTGGAATCTCCAGTCAGTTGCAAGAATTCCTCAGGCCTTACAGGTTGTAAAAGAAGCAGCTGTGTTTGCCTTGTGCGTTTTACAGCCCTTGAGCACAATACTTTGAAATGAGGGTCAGTGTCTTCCTGATTGAGGAACTTGACAATGTTTTGCTTGTCGTGTCTGAGTGAAGTCATGAGGGTTCTACTAAGTGGTGATTAGCACTCCCTGAACCCTGCCCTGTGCGATCTGGCCACCTGGCCCCCAGATTTTCATCCATGCCAGAAGAGCCAATAAAAAGATTCAAGTCAATGAACTAAGAGATGCCACAAATGCCTGCCAGAGTTCTAAAGCAGAGTGTCAAATGAGAAGCTAAGTAGAGGTGTTAAGCAGACCTGAGTTGAGCACCGGCCTTCTCCCAAGGGCTGTGTGCCCTCTCTGGACCTTGGTCATTTCATCTGTAAAACGGGGTGATATCGCCTATCATTTCCCCACTGCACACCTAGGTACAAACCATGCTTTTACCTGACCCGGCCACTGTAGCAGCATCCTAACTGGGCTCTCTCTTTTGTTTCTTGCCCGCCCTCCCCCGCGCCCCCCAAAATCCATTCTCTGCATACCAGCCAATGGGCATGAAGCTCACCATCTCCATGTGAAACCATCTTGTTTGTTTGCTTCCTTGTTTTTGTCTTTCTGACCCTCCCCTCCAGAATGCAAGCTTCACTGTCTCCATTAAGTCCTTAGAAGCTCTATACTGGCTCCAGTGGGGTGGTCCTCACTCTCTTCCAGCTGCTTTGGCCTCTGGTGTTCTCCTGAGCTGCTCTGAAATGGGAATGAGTCTTAGCTCTGCCCCTTACTCTTTGGGAGCCCATAATTAAGAAAGTCACGTCATTTCTCTAGACCTCAGTTTCCTTACTTGTAAAAAGAGGATGTGTTCGTTTGCTAGGGCTACCGTAATAAAGTATCGCAGACTGGAAGCTTAAACAGCAGATGCTTATCTTGTCACAGTTCTGGAGGCTAGAAGTTTGAGGTGTCCTCAGGCTTCTCGACTTGGAGAAGATGGTAACCATCACCCTGTGTCTTACATGGTCTTTCTGCTGTGTGCCTCTTCTAAAGGCTTCTTTTAAGGATACCAGTCATATTGGATTAGAACCCAATTATACCTTAATCACCTCTTTTTAAACTTACTTAGTTGGCCCCATCTTCAAATACAGTCATATTCTGAGGTATAGGAAGTTACAACTTCAACATGAATTTTGGGGGACATAATTCAGCTCATACAGAGGGGAAGGTACTAGATGTTATCGAAGACCTACACCAGCTCAATCAATGTTTTTCTAAGTTGGAGATCTTCCTGTTCACTCCAATTCCGTTCCTGTGAGGTAACAGCTTCGTGCACATGCTTCCTAATTTTTAATGCTTAATGCTTAGCCAGCGCCACGTATATTCTTGAGGGTTTAAAAAGCGTGTGTGTGGGGCGCCTGGGTGGCGCAGTCGGTTAAGCGTCCGACTTCAGCCAGGTCACGATCTCGCGGTCCGTGAGTTCGAGCCCCGCGTCAGGCTCTGGGCTGATGGCTCGGAGCCTGGAGCCTGTTTCCGATTCTGTGTCTCCCTCTCTCTCTGCCCCTCCCCCGTTCATGCTCTGTCTCTCTCTGTCCCAAAAATAAATAAACGTTGAAAAAAAATAAATAAAAAGCGTGTGTGTATGTGTGTCTAGCAATAATGTGAGTTACAGACTGTCAGAATGGCAGAATTCATCTATAAAATAGTAAATGGAACAAAAATAGCATCTGAGAGGGTGTTTTGATTTCATTGTTTTCTTCTACAATTTTTGAAGTATATAATAAGAAACATTTTTATTTGTTTGTTTCCCCTCACAGCTGGAAACTGACAAACTGGCCCTCCCGATGAGCCCCAGCCCACTTAGCCCAAGCCCCATCCCCAGCCCCAACACGAAACTTGAGAATTCCACCCTGCTGACGGTGGAGCCTTCCCCGCTGGACAAGAACAAGGGCTTCTTCGTGGATGAGTCGGAGCCTCTTCTTCGCTGTGACTCCACATCCAGCGGCTCCTCGGCTCTGAGCAGGACGGGCTCCTTTATTACCAAAGGTACAGACGTTGGCAGAACGGCAGCAGGGCATATTCATTGTTTAAGCCTCCCCCAGAGGAGTCCCCGGGGTTTCTCCCTGGCCAGCCTCACAGCCAAGTAGTTGCCTCATGGGAGTGATCTGCCCAGGAAAACCTATGACAGACCCCAAGGTGAGGCTGGCCCCAGAGGAACCGAGGCATCAGACAGCGGGGACCCACCCAGGAAGTCTTTACAGCTCTTTTGATCTGGCCGAGAGCCTGCATTGGTCGCCCTTTATCCTCATGATGCTATCGAAGGTGTTTCGGGGAAGGTCCGATAAAATGTTGTCTGGCAGGTTTTTTTGAAAATTATTTACCAGACCGGGTTTGCAGAATCCAAGGGTTTAGAGGCTAACCTATCTTGGGGGTCAGAAGTATAAGTTTCAGTGACTCAAATTAAAATGCACTCTCTTCAGAATCATTGCAGAGAACAAGGTTTTAAACATTGAGGATTGGTACTTTTGGTAAATAATTTCCCACTTTCGGATATTTCATGGCAGGCTAGGGAATTAGCAGGCACACTATATCTGTAATGGGTTTTTGTTCGAAATTTCCCCGTTTGGGTAATTCCAGTTAGATTTTAAAGAAAGGGTTATATTTCATGTTATGTTGTAGTTTATGTTTATAAAATATGTTCTCTCTTATATACCTTACCTATTTACATTTATCTATTTTATATTTATAGGAAAGATTTATATTTTAGTTTGTATTTTATGCTACATATTATATTTTAGAGAAAGCTTTTTAGAGGAGTAATAAATACGTTACAGTCCCTTGTCTCATTGTAAGGTGTGATCCAAGAAGCAGTATTTTCTTATTTGTGTGCTTTTGCCCTTGTAATTTAGTTTTGAAATGTGGCAATGTAATTTGAAAGTCAGATAAGCAGATTACATGGACTTGGAATTTTTGAGGGGAAAAGGGTGGACTGATCTTTGTTTAGTAAACACATTGCAGATGGAAAAGTGGTTTTTTTTTTGTTTTGTTTCCTTAAGTGTCTCTAAGTATTTCAGCATTCTGCTGAGTTATAGAAGAATCCCGAAGTCTTTTAGGTCTAGACAAAAGTCACGCTAAGGACAGTCAACAACCCATGCAAGTGGTTCCTTGTCTGCTCTCTGTTAGGCAGATCTTATTATCTTAAGCGCAATGCAAGTAAAAACTATTGTATCGTTTAAAATGTGCCAGGGGTTCACTCACACACCTTGGGGTGGGGGTGGGGACGGCCTGGGAGAGGGGAACTGCCCCTCCTAGCGCTGTTCTGTTTCCCCAGTCTAGTCCCTTGACCGCCCCTTACCTTCCCTGTCCTCCCTGCAGAAAAGAAGGACACGGTGTTGCGGCAGGTACGCCTGGACCCCTGTGACTTACAGCCTATTTTTGACGACATGCTCCACATTCTGAATCCTGAGGAGCTGCGGGTGATTGAAGAGATTCCTCAGGCTGAGGACAAGCTGGACCGGCTATTTGAGATTATTGGAGTCAAGAGTCAGGAAGCCAGCCAGACCCTCTTGGACTCTGTATATAGCCATCTTCCCGATCTATTGTAGACCATGAGGGATACCGCACTCTGGAAATTACTCAATTTAGTGGCAGGGTGGTTTTTTGTTTGTTTTGTTTCTGTTTTTCTAGTTGCGTGTGTGTGCATGTGCACGCGCACGTGTGTGCGTGCGTGTGTGTGTGTGTGTGTGTGTGTGTGTGTGTGTAACAGAGTATATGGCCAGTGTTTTGAGTTCTTTCTTTCTTTTTTTAACCCTTCTAGGAAGTTAGTTTATAAGCCTTACTCAAGGTGTAACTGTTGAAAAATACCCACCACTAAAGTTTTTTGGGTTCCATATTTTCTGTTTCGACTTCTTATGTGTTTTCAAAATTGTTCTGTGCACTTTAAATTCACTTAATGTACCACAAATGCAGTGTGGCTTTTCCTGCCTGCACACTGGATTGTGAGGCTCTGAACTTCTTAAAAGTGTAATGGCATCTTGTGAATTCTATACGCCGTCTTCATGTCTCAACATCCACATCAGCTTTTTATTTTTTAATTGTAACTTTTTTTATTATTATTTGTAATTTACAAATTTTCTTAAGGGTTAAAGAAGTGTAATACCCCGTTGCGTTACTGTAATGCAATAGATTTTGAGTTATCGTTTTAATATGCCTTGTTGTATAGTTCATATTCATGGCTGAAACTTGACCACACTGTTGCTGATTGTATGATTTTCACTTGGGCACCGTGTAGAATGCCTGATTACTTGTGCCCCTCTTACGCTAATGATGCTCTGGGCTGGAGACATGAAATCCTCAAGCCATCAGACCTTGCTATTTAAGTGGCTTGACACCTGGGCCACCAAAGAACTTGAACTTCATCTTTTAGGAATTGAGCTATTCTGGAACGTATTGCTGCACTTTGGAAAGTCACAACTGAGTGCCCGTGGCACCTTTTTCCATAGGGGATTTGCTCAGTTTTGCTTTAAAAGATGTCTTGTTTTTTTTATACACACGTAGTCGGTAGGTCCAGTCTGCCCTCGAGGCCTTGGTCTTGGTGGGTGTCCTTTGTCATTCAATCACTTTAATTAAAAGTGGCTGCAGCTGTAAGAGCTCTTGTCTGATATATTTGCAACTCTGCTCCCGTTTATAAACATGCTCTCTAATAATGCTCAGTTGCCAGACTCTAATGCAAAGGTGGCGTGGACTCCCTTTGTGTGGGCGGGGTTTGTGGGTCATGGGGAGGGACTGATAGCAGAAAAAATGCCTTCAAGTGTACTAATTTATTAATAAATATTAGGTGTTTGTTACTTGAGTAGTTTGAGTGTATTTACTACTTGCCTTGTACATGTGCTCAAATTACAACTCTTTGGTTAGCCTCTTGGAAAAAATGTGTGTATTCTAAAAATCTCTGCATTTCTGACCTGTGAATCATGCAGATTCGCAAAGCTTTGTGTCTGGAAGAGTATTTGGAAATTCAGAGAGAAGGATGACCAAGTGTTAGAGATGACCAAGCATTCCCTAGTCTTTTGGGGGTAAATCTTAGGCTCCTATTTTGTCTCTATTTTAAGAAAAGAGGATTTGGAGGTGGAGAGGTATAAATGATGACATAGGTCCTGGAGTGTATTCTTACTCATTTCCATCTAGGAATTTTACCACTCGTGGGGGGTGGGGGGGGGTGGAGGGGCTCTGTACAAGTTCACAGGCTTCTGTGTGAAACTTCATTGCCCCTGAGTAACTTCAAGGGGCTTTCTTGGCAATAGGGTAAGGTAAAGTCTCATGATGATGGATGTATTACATCATATTATATATATTATTTTTTTATTATGTGTTATCATATCTCCTTACCTTGGGAACCCTGGCTCTATAGAATTCCAGTGGCCAGGACATCAGCAATTTTGAGTTCCTCTTTCGGTGAGAAACTGGAAGTGGGTGCCCTGCCTGGACACTTTGACACCCATGTCAGGGACATTGAAGGGGTCTTCTGCTTTCATCCACTCCCATGTGGCTGGTTTCTAGAGAACAATTCTGGTATTTGGTTTTATGGTTCTCAGGCCAGGTTTCCCTTCCTCTTTTGTGAACAGAAGACAGAAACCCTTCAAAAGGGAAACAAACTAGGATAGGTCGGTGATGGGAGGGAAGGAGACAGATGGGTTTTTCAGAGGATTTGGAGACTGCGACTTATTTTTTGTGGGGCTTGAAAACAAATCAGTGTTATAGTTATTAAGTTTGTAAGTTACTTCTAGCTTGGAGATCATTATTTTCTTAACCTTTACAGCTTTGTACTTTACAAAGTGACTTTTACAATATCTCATTGAAACCTCATAACCACCTTTTAAGATAGGTACTATTATTGTACCCATTTTATAGATGAAGAATAGGCTTATAAAGGCTAAGGGACTTGCTTAAGGCTCTACAACAGAGTGGTAGCGATCAGACTTGAATCTGAATCCAAAAGTGTTTATTCAGGACTGATAACCAGAAATATTCTGCCAGGCTGAAGCCGTGGATACAGAGATCACAGTGATGAAATGTATGTGGCTTATAAAGAAAGCCTTATACTTAAGTTCAATGAATAATTGTGGAAGTGTGAGAAGGAGGTAGCATCTTTTGATGATACAAGGGGAAGGGACATGGAAGTTAGGGTTAAACAGAAGCTTAATATTGAGTTAATATAATACATAGCTTTCCACCTACCCCCAAAAGTAACCCTGAGCTGCATTATTAAAAAAAATAAATAATGTTCTGGTCAGAGTTGATGACAATCCGATTTATATATTATGTGGCTCATTTTGGAGGTTTTCTCTGGTGTGAACTAGCTTACTTTGAGGGCTGTGCTAAACTAGGTTTCCAATGCAGGGTTGGAGGGATAACCAGAAGAGTAGGAAACAGAAACAGGAGCATTTGTTGAGAAATCTAAACTCGACTACGAAGATCATCTGGGTAGGGGAAAGACTATCGTCAGATATTTGCAGGGCTAAGGAAGAGACAATTTATTTTTCTTTAGAGAGTAATACTGTTTCCTCTAAGCCAATTTAGGTGAAATGCGGAAGAGCTCTTAAACAATTAGATCTGGCTGCTTTTCCAAGGAGAAAATATCTCCTACTCTGGGAAAAAGTTGGATGTGCTTCACTGGGTTATCAACCTTTCATGTAAATAATCACCTGGGAATGAGCAGTCTGTTCTAAAGGCAGGTTCCCAGAGAGTGCAATTCAGAAGGTTTGCCGTGAAGTACAGAACAAGTATCTCCCATATTTTTTTTTCTGAAAAGTCTTGGGCTCAGTGCTTGAGATCCCTGCCACTGTGGGCTGTCACCGCACCCAGGAGGTTGTTAGAATGCATCCTTGGAGGCCACTTTGTTGTGCTCCTTAAACTTTAATGAGCACACGAAACACTTGGGGCTCTTGTTAAAATGCAGATTCTGTTTCAGTTGGTGAGGGGATGGGTACCTAGGTGATGTGGATGCTGCTGGTCTCTAGATCGACACTGGGTAGCCTGCAACTGGGCCTCGTTTTCATGCAAAGAGTAGTGCCGAGGTGGGAGAAGATGACACCATTTCCAAATGAGAGAAGTAAACGATTTCCGATGATCCAAAGAGATTTCCAGAATCAGGCAGTCCTGGTCAAGATCTACAGCAGTGGTTCTTGATCCTGGCGGCACATCGAAATCAGCAGGGCGGCTCTGGGAAATCCAGTGCCCAGGCCAACCTCCATACCGGTGATGTCAGAATCTAAGGGCCTGGACCCCAGGAATCAGAATTTGTAAAGCTCCCCAAGAGATGCCAACGTGTAGTCAGTCAGCTTGGACAGCCACTGATTTAAGAGTTTGTGAAGAGAGAGTGCTTCTCAATCCTCACCCCAGATCTGATGGATAAATCTTACAGGGAGCGAACTCGGAAATCTGCAATTGTGAGTTTGCTATAAATCGTCCCACTCAACTCTGCAGGCTTGCTTTAGAACCCATAACCGTCCTGTAAAACTACATGTAACTGTCAAGAACTGATACGCTAGGTAGCAAGGATGGGCAACATCTTAAGGCTTAATTGCACTGCTGAACAATTACTTGATGCAACTGACCAGTTCTTCATGACTTTGAGCATAATGTATAAGGTACGATTAATCAAGAATATTTGGGATGTGATGTTGTTCTGATTTATGTTTCTATATCTATTTGATTGAAGGTTTGCCAATTTTCAAAAAATAAAGTAAGATCTGATGAGTCATAACTGCACTGACTATGTCATAGAATCTCAGACTGTGGGTCGCACCTGGGCTATGGGAGTGTCAGTTTCGATGTACGGTCCTGTAGATGTATCGGGTACCTATCTTACACTTTGACTTGAGAAAAGGAGATGTGATCAGTCTCTTGTTTAGCAGACTTGTGGCCCTTACCTTTGTAAGGAAACTTGGACATTGTCTAGAAATCTTGCGGTTTTCAGGTGGGAAGCTAGGCTCATTTCTGCTACTTCATGGCAGACCCCAGTTACCTTAGTCCCTGCCAGGACTGGTCCACTATTCCGAGATACTTCTTTGGCCTCTTCTTGAAAGCAGGTGGAAAATGAAGTTAGCGATTTGACCAAGAGTTACTTGCATTAGAAATCTAAAACAGTTTTTATGCTATTTGACTTCAAGTAGCCGAATATGTGAAGCATGTTGGATGCCAGAGCCTCACTATTTCTAAAATAACAGCTTTTCATAAAGTACCTCACAAGGATATAAAAAATATGGCAATGGATACGTCTGGGGAAAGGAACGAGCTATCCAGGGGACAGGAAGAGGAAAGGAAGGACACGTTCTTTCCACAGTTTGTTCTTTGGAGACTTTTGAGTTTTGCACCATGTGTGTGTATTGTGTGTGGAATTTGAAAAATTACAAATAAAAACTATTTTTAGAATATTTCTAAGGCATCCAGGGAATGTACACCCGTGAAGAGCAAGGTAAGAGTTCCATGAACCAGGCTTAAAATGTTACTAATAGTTCTGTGAGGGGCGTTTTTGTAAAATCTGCAAAAGGGAGACAGGGTCTTGTTCTGCCCACCGCCAACCCCAACCTCTGTGATTTTAGATTCTTTTCCCGGACTTGGCTCCCAACAAACTTAATTAATGCAAAATTTAGAGGGAGGGACTTCAAACCGAGAAATTCAGAGAGGTGGTACATAGCAGCTATTTTCTGGCCCATCTTTTTTATATTTCTCAATACAGGAATCACTTGTAATTAAGATCTTCAGGAGGAAAAAGGTCAAAGATTTCTTGAGAGCCTTTTGATAGTTGTTCATCTCTTCAAAGGAGGCGCTTCTGTTCTGCTCTGGCATTGTCTTGTTTTCACTCACCTAGTGCTTTGTCCATAGGAAGATGCCAAACTAGAAATCCCATGAAGGAGGCAGAAGAGGGACACAGGTAGCTCGTTTCCAAAAGTCCTGTGACAATTGTGTCTCATTCTCTTTAGAAGTTAGAACAATTTCATGCTAGGTTTTGGCCCCTTTTGTTTAAACACAGGGTACCCATCAACAGAAATATTCATTTTGTCACTCCACTCATCCATCCATGAAACATGTGAGCACCTACTATGGGTGAGGCACTAAGCCAAGAGCCAAGAATACAAAGAATTCTATACAAGCCAGTAACGACCGTCGACACCAGGGCATTTGTCTATTCATCGCTGTATCCTCAGCATCTAGAACAATGCCTGGAACATGGTAGGCGCTCAGTTACTCTATGTTGAGTAAATGAAAGCATGCAGGCCCTGACCTCAAGCTCACATCTCAGAAAGGAAACAGACATGGACATTATAATCAAATCAAATTATAATCAAATGTATCTAAATGAAATGATAGAAATACAAAGAGGGTATTAGGAGAGTTAGAAATGAAATATGAATCAAGGAAAAAATATCACAAAATCCTTTAGTGGAAGTCTTCCTTCTAATTTTAAAGAAAATTGCGCTAAAAGAAAGGGCAGACAGTTACAGTTCCATACATTCCAAATCTCTGGGGAGAGAGATAGTTTGTAAAGAGAAAGTTTTCCAAAAGGAAAACGTAGGTATTGTAGACATTATTATGCAAGCAAGGAGTTCATATTGTTTAAATATTGGCTAACCATCACGATAAGACACGAGGCCCAGTCATGTGACTGCTTTGCATACATCACGTATTGGGAGTCCAGAATGTATATGTCCCTTCATGGAACAACTCCTCCTCCTATAAAGTATCCAAAGCACTTGGTATTATTCACTCTAATCCTAACCTGCATCTTATGATGCAGGAGCTGTTAGAATTTCTCTCCTGCTGATGAGGAAGCTGGTGCACAGATAATGACTTCCCCAAGTCACACAGCTAGTAAATGGTGGAGCCAGGAAGACCACTGTAGAACTGGGTGAGCCAAGCATGGTCCTAAATGACAAATTAGGTGGACTGGATTGCTCCCCTTCTAGAGCATCTCATCTGGAATCGACCGAAGTTGAATTGCTTTTTTGTTTGGCTTTCACACTGTTCATTTTTTTTTTTTTTTACTTTGAAATAATTTTGAAAGAAGTTTCAAAAGTAGTATAGAGAGTTCCTATCCACCCTTTGCCCAGTTTCCCCAGGATAACATCTTGCATAACCATGATATTACCAAAACCAGGAAATTGACATTCATATAATATTACTAACTAAGGCTCCAGACCTTCCTCAGCTCACACCAGTGTTTACATGCACTTCTTTAAAAAAATGTTTGTTTATTTTGAGAGAGAGAGAGAGAGCAGGGAATGGGGGGGGGGGGGGGGAGAGAGAGGGAGAGAGAATCCCAACCAGGCTCTGCGCTGTCAGCACAGAGTCTGACTCAGGGCTTGATCCCATGAACCGGGAGATGATAACCTGAGCCGAAATCAAGAGTCAGACACTGAACTGACTGAGCCACCCAGACCCAGGCGTGCCTGTTTTTTTGGTGTGTGTGTGTGTGTGTGTGTGTGTGTGTAGTACTATGAAATTTTATCACATATGTAGATTCATGAAGGCACTACCATAATCAGAATACATAACTGCTTTATCACCACAAAGAAACTCTCCCCCGTGTCCTCTTTATAGTGACACCTTCCCCTCCACCCTAAACCCTGACAACTGTTTTCTGTCACTAGTTTGTCATTTAGAAAGTGTTATATAGGGGCGCCTGGGTGGCGCAGTCGGTTAACCGTCCGACTTCAGCCGGGTCACGATCTCGCGGTCCGGGAGTTCGAGCCCCGCGTCGGGCTCTGGGCTGATGGCTCAGAGCCTGGAGCCTGTTTCTGATTCTGTGTCTCCCTCTCTCTCTGCCCCTCCCCCGTTCATGCTCTGTCTCTCTCTGTCCCAAAAATAAATAAACGTTGAAAAAAAAAAAAATTTTTTTAAGAAAGTGTTATATAAATGGCACCATGCAGGATGTAACCTGAGATTGGCTTGTTTTCCTTCAGCATAATTCCATTGTGATCTAACCAAATTGTTGCACATACGAACACGTTCTTTTTCACTGCTGAGTAGTATTCCACGGTAGGGATGTACCACAGTTCGTTAACTATTCATGAATACGTTTGGGCTGTTTCTAGTGTTTGACTATTACGGATAAAACTTCTATGACCATTTGTGCACAGACTTTTATGTGGAAATAAATTTCATTTCCTTAGGGTAAATACTCAGGTATAGGATTGTTAGATAATATGCTAAGTGCTTTTTCAACTTTATAGTAAACTGACCATTTTCATAGTGGTGGGACCATTGTATATTCCCAGCATTATGCATAAGAGACCAAGTTGTTCTGCATCCTTGCTAGTCCTCAATATTGTCAGTATTTTTATGTTAGTTATGCTAGTATGTATGTGGTAGTACAAACCTGAATTTATAAAATCGCGGAAACATACAAATGAGTAAGAATTTAAAATTAAAAAGTGCTACCTCTCTGATGCTCGCTTCTGTTTAATTGCCGTATTTCATTCTTTTTAAACTTTCATTTATTGGGGTAAGAATATTTAATATGAGATTGACTCTCATGACAAATTTTTAAGTATATGGTACAGTATAATTTACAGGTGCAATGCATACAGTAGACCTCTAGAACTTACTCATTTTGCTTCATTAAAATTTATGCCCCCTTGATTAGTAACTCCTAATTTTCTCTCTACTCTCAACCCCTGGCCACCACTATTCCACTCTTTGATTCTACGAATTCGAGTACTTCAGATACCTCACCTAAGTGAAATCATATAATGTTTGTCTTTCTGAGATCGGCTTGTTTAATTTAGCATCATGTCTTCAAGGTTCATCCATGTTGTCATGCATTGCAGAATTTCCTTCTTTTTTAAAGTCTAAATAATATTCCATTGTGTGTATATATCAGATTTTCCTTATCCATTCATATCTCAATGGAAATTTAGTCTGTTTCCCTATTTTGGCTATTGTGAATAGGGCTGTTGTAAGCATGAAGGTGCTAATATCTTTTTGAGATCCTGATTTCAATTACTTTGGATAGATTCCTAGAGGTGGGATTGCTGGATCATAAAGTTTTCTATTTTTTATTTTTTGAGAAATATCCATACTGTTTTCCAGAAGGGCTGTAACCAATTTACATTCTTAGTAATACTGTACCAGAATTCCATTTTCTCCACCTCCTCACCCACATGTTATCTTTTTTTTTTCCAGCAAGGAATTATTTTTTTTTTAATATGAAATTTATTGTCAAATTGGTTTCCATACAACACCCAGTGCTCATCCCAACAGGTACCCTCCTCAATGCCCATCACCCACTTTCCCTTCCCTCCCACCCCCCATCACCCCTCAGTTCATTCTCAGTTTTTAAGAGTCTCTTATGGTTTGCCTCCCTCCCTCTCTAACTTTTTTTCCCCCTTCCCCTCCCCCATGGTCTTCTGTAAGTTTCTCAGGATCCACATAAGAGTGAAAACATATGGTATCTGTCTTTCTCTGTATGACTTATTTCACTTAGCATCACACTCTCCAGTTCCATCCACGTTGCCACAAAAGGCCAGATTTCATTCTTTCTCATTGCCACGTAGTATTCCATTGTGTATATAAACCACAACTTCTTTATCCATTCATCAGTTGATGAACATTTAGGCTCTTCCCATAATTTGGCTATTGTTGAAAGTGTTGCTATAAACACTGGGGTACAAGTGCCCCTATGCATCAGTACTCCTGTGTCCCTTGGGTAAATTCCTAGCAGTGCTACTGCTGGGTCATAGGGTAGATCTATTTTTAATGTTTTGAGGAACTTCCACACTGTTTTCCAGAATGGCTGCACCAGTTTGCATTCCCACCAACAGTACAAGAGGGTTCCCGTTTCTCCACATCGTCTTCAACATCTATAGTCTCCTGATTTGTTCATTTTAGCCACTCTGACTGGCGTGAGGTGATATCTCAGGGTGGTTTTGATTTGTATTTCCCTGATGAGGAGCGACATTGAGCATCTTTTCATGTGTCTGTTGGCCATCTGGATGTCTTCTTTAGAGAAATGTCTGTTCATGTCTTCTGCCCATTTCTTCACTGGATTATTTGTTTTTCGGGTGTGGAGTTTGGTGAGTTCTTTATAGATTTTGGATATTAGCCCTTTGTCTGATATGTCATTTGCAAATATCTTTTCCCATTCTGTCGGTTGCCTTTGAGTTTGTTGATTGTTTCCTTGGCAGTGCAGAAGCTTTTTATCTTGATGAAGTCCAATAGTTCATTTTTGCTTTTAATTCCCTTGCCTTTGGAGGTGTGTTAAGCAAGAAATTGCTGCGGCTGAGGTCAGAGAGGTATTTTCCTTCTTTCTCCTCTAGGGTTTTGATGGTTTCCTGTCTCACATTCAGGCCCTTCATCCATTTTGAGTTTGTTTTTGTGAATGGTGTAAGAAAGTGGTCTAGTTTCATTCTTCTGCACAACATGTTATCTCTCGACTGTTTTTTTTTTTTTTTTTTTATTGAGGTGTAATTGACATACAACATTATGTTAGTTTCGGATATACAACATAATGATTTGATATTTATGTATATATTGCAAACTGATCACCACAATAAGTCTAGTTAACATTTATCTTTTTTGACTTTTTGATAATAACCATCCTAACAGGTATGAGGTGTTATCTCACTGTGATTTTGGTTTGCATTTCCCTGATGATTGGTGACATTGAACATCTTTTTATGTACCTCTTAGCCATTTGTATGTCTCCTTTGGAAAAATGTCTATTCATGTCTTTAGCCCATTTTAGGGTGTTTTTTTTTGTTTTTGTTTTGCTATTTTTGTCTTGTTTTGTTTTGCTATTGAGTTGCAGGAATTCTTTATATATTTTCGAAACATGGTTTGCAAATATTTTCTCCCATCACATTGATTGTCTTTTCACTCCATTGGCTGTTTCCTTTGCTGTGCAGAAGGTTTTTAGTTTGATCCAGTTCCACTTGTCTATCTTTTGTTTTTGTTATCTGTGATTTTGTTGTCATACCCATGGAATCATTGCCAAGACCAAAGTCAAGCTGTCCCCTGTGTTTTCTTCTGGGAGTTTTATAGTTTCAGGTCATGTATTTAAGTCTTAACTCCATTTTGAGTTGGGTTTTGTGAATGGTGTATGATAAGGGTCGAGTTTTTGTCTAATTTTTAGGGAAGTCTTGACTTCCTTGCTTCTTTTACATTCTGTCAGGGAGAATTTTGTTCAGGTGACTTCAGGTCAGTGTCAAAGAATGGAGCTTAAGTCACTTAGCATTTCCCACACGATGTTCTGAGGAACTTCTGGTGACATGTTTAGAGTGTTCCACAGGAAAAAAAAAAAACTCTATAGGCCAATAAATTTGAAAAAGCTACATACTCCATTTTTCTCCCTCCCACTCCCTGAATTAATATTACAATGGTCATTAGTAGCATATTAAAGGGCCTGAAAAGTCTTGCAATGAAGTAACACACTTAGCTTTGTTTAACACAGCATTTTCCAAATTCACATGATTATGAAATATACATAGATATGCTCGTATAGTGAATTTGTCTGCTTGTTTTACAAATGCTTATTGTCTCATGGAATACAAATTTTCTGCGGAACAGAGTGTAGGAAATGCTGAGATAGATCAGAACATTGTGGCACCTGGAAAGGACACGGATTTAGGAACAGAAGATCTGTGCCCATTGCTGCGGTTGGTTAATGCTGGGAATATCTGAGCACATCTGAGCCAGCTGTTGGAATAAGGTAATAACCCCATGGCTAAAGAGGCCCTGAGACTTCTAGGGAAGCAAGAGGCATAAAACGGCCACTGTTGGGGCGCCTGGGTGGCGCAGTCGGTTAAGCGTCCGACTTCAACCAGGTCACGATCTCGCGGTCCGTGAGTTCGAGCCCCGCGTCGGGCTTTGGGCTGATGGCTCAGAGCCTGGAGCCTGTTTCCGATTCTGTGTGTCTCCCTCTCTCTCTGACCCTCCCCCGTTCATGCTCTGTCTCTCTCTGTTCCCAAAAAAATAAATAAACGTTGAAAAAAAAAAAAATTTAAAAAAAAAAAAAACGGCCACTGTTACCATGGTCAGGTCAAGCTCTGGGTCCAAGACCAGCGTTAGGACATATAAACGAGAAAATTCATATGAGGCGAAGCCAGTTAGAAAGTGATAATGTGGTGCTGATAACTGAGGCAAAGCTTTGGTAGAGCCAGAGATTTTACTTTTACTTTCTTTTTGGTCAGAAGCCAAGTCTGGGATCATAAGTGGGGCCTCTGGCCTGACAGGGGCTGGGACAGACATGGGAACTATGTGGGATGATGAGCCTGAGCTGAAATGTCAAGTCAGGCCTGAAGGTCCTCACGGGAGCCCAGCTGGGAGCTGTAAGGCAGCATGGTTCTAGGTAGGATGTGTCCCAGGGATCTAAAATTTGTAGGTCACAGGGACAATTTTAAAGCCCTCACGGTTTAAAATCCACTGGTGGCTTTGAGCGGGAGTAGGGTGGGAGATCAGCCAAGGCCCAGAGAGCAGGTTTCTAGAAGGCCAGCAACATGTGTCAGGTCAGCAGCTCTCCAAAGATTGGAAACAGGGGTAAAATCCACACCTAGTGATGGTCTGGTGGTGATTGAGGAGGATTTTAGTCTCCAAGTACCCCCCAAATAGCCCTTCACCTCCAAGACTAGCTGTATTCCTGGAGGTCGAGGGTGCAGTTGAGCTTATAGATGAGGGTGAGAGGCAGGTGAGTGGAAGGCAAGCAAGATAATCCAGTCAGGGCATCAAAATCATGGGCCACAAATGAGGAAAATAGGCGAGTGAGCCCCTGACTCAAATGGCGAAGAAATGAGTGGCAGGGGAGTCACGTCTGGACGCAGGGGACCCGGCATCACGTGGAACAAGGTTCTAAATCTCATAAAACGTGAAACTAGATCTCAACATGGTCAAACTCTCCCCGCCACCATTCAAACTGGTCACTGAGTCATCTTTCCAAAGTCTGGTTAACTTAATTTTGCAATAAAATGATTATCAATGTAGTAACTCCAGATATCCGTGTTCCAAGGATGGGGGAGTTATGTAAATGCAAGGAACATTAGAGGTCACTTAATCACCCTTCTCACTCCCAAACTCTCTCTTGCATACTTCATTGCAATTCAAATGCATGACCCCTGGAACCTACAAACATCCCTCCAGTCTTTGAGCTCTGAAACCAGTCAAGTGCAACCGCTTAAGTGCAAAGTGTGGGATTTTCAACTGCCAAGCAAATTGGGGCAGTGACGATAGCCCGAGTAGATAATTCCATGGCAATGATTGTCTACACACTCCAATTCAGCTGCCAAATGGCAACTCTGGATTGCATTTTGAGTTCTGCAAATCTAGCTCAAAGTCTCAGCTACGTGATTAAGCGGCTCTTGCGCTATGAAGTGAATATTTCCAAATATATTTGCACAGGTGCAATTGCAGATACCGTGAACCTAATACCAAGCCCAATAAAAACAATTTATGTACATTATCATCCTTTCATTCCAATTAGCATTTGTTTTGTTGCAGCAAGTGAAACAAATTGAGAAAAATAATGAGGTCTGGGCCGCTTTCTGTTTTGAAAACATTTTGAGAGAAAACAAATATTTGCACACTAAATGAACGTGCGTGCTTGAATAATATGCCTAGTCCTGCAGGTAGGTTCTATATCAAGGAAACCTCTTTGAGGGAGGCATCAGTCTTTAGTAAACTATCCAAGAGATATGCTAGTCCCAGGAGGGCATGTTCTTTGAAGTTTTTTTTTTTTTTAATGTTTATTTATTTTGCGAGAGAGAGAGCGCGTGCAGATGTGCGCCTGGGCAAGAGCGGGGGAGCGGCAGACAGAGAGAGGGAAAGAGAGAATCTCAAGTAAGCTCTGCACTCTCAGTGCAGAGCTTGGTGGGGGGCTAGATTCCAGGAACCATGAGATCATGACCTGAGCTGAAATCAATAGACGCTTAACCAACTGAACCACCCAGGCGCCCCTGATAAGGCCATGTTCTCACAGGAGATACTGCAGAAGGTGAAAAGTGCCTTGGTGAGTCCAAGGGCATAAGATGCTTCATAGCTGTGTGTTCAGCATTCAGGACTCCTCTCTCCTACCAGCCCTCCTCCAACCAGCTCCCATGCCAATCCAATCGGCACTGTCCTCCAACGACTGGACATTGCTTAACTTTATGTTCTCACCTCTCATTATTCTCCCCTCTTTATCCACTCAGATTGATTGGTTCAGCCAAAAGATATATTTTGCAGTCCCCCCCCACACAAGACCCAAATTTCCTTCATAGACCCTTGTCAGGGTCTGCTTCCTCTGCCTAGAGTGCCCTTCCTGCACCCTCAACGGCCTCCCACCTCTACCTTTGTTTAATTTACTTTTTAAATCTTTTTCTTGTTTTGAGAGAGAAAGAGTGTGAAGAGGCGGGGACATAGGGACAGGGAGAGAGAGAGAATCCTAGGCAGGTTCCACGCCCAGCAAGAGACTCCACAGGGGCTACTGTGAGATCATGACCTGAGCTGAAATCAACCCACGGAGCCACTCAGGCGCCCTCCCACCTCCTCCTCTGTTGGCGAATGCATCCCTACCCGGCAAGACTCAGCTGCACTCACCAGCTTCCCACTACCTCTCGGCCTCCCGTGGTCTGCTAGGTGCTCCCAGCTTACTTTTGTCAGCTGTATGGCAGGAGCCCTGCCATGTAAATGTTGACAGAATTAATAAAAGGAAGCTTTAGAGTCATGAGAAGGTTAGGAGGTTGGTTAGGGAGGAAGAGAGAACATTAAGAAGAAAAGGAGGAAGGCAGGCCAGATGTCATGTGGAGCACTAGAACATAGAATGTTAAATTCACGGAGAAGAAAACGTGGCTCTTGCTTCCCAGGTGTTTCCAATCCAATTGCAGCTGGTGAGGCAAAGCCACGTAAGACTATTAAATTACAAATTACAGGGAAACATATAGAACTACGATGAGAAAGAATAGATGGAATAAATACATAGTGGAGAAGCAATTAAAATGGTGTAGAATTAGTCACTTGCTGCCCATCCTGACAGCTGGATGTCTCAGAAAAGTAAAAGGTATGTAAAACGTATGTGTCCCTTCTCTCTTTCCTTTCTTTTAAAAATATCCTCATTTCGGGGCCCCTGGGTGGCTCAGTCGGTTAAGCGTCCGACTTCGGCTCAGGTCATGATCTCATGGTCTGTGAGTTCAGGCCCCGCATCGGGCTCTGTGCTGACAGCTCAGAGCCTGGAGCCTGCTTCGGATTCTGTGTCTCCCTCTCTCTCTGCCCCTCCCCTGCTCGTGCTCTGTCTCTCTCTCTCAAAAATAAATAAACATTTAAAAAAATGTTTTTAAATATCCTCATTTTATTAAATGATACGGTGTTTGGGATTTCCTTCAAAATAATTTGGGTTTGGGCAGGGAGAGAGTGGGATATATGAAAATGCCTGGCTACGAGTTGACTATTCTTGAAGCTGGGTGATGGGTACACGGGGACCTATTAAACTTTTCTACTTTCCTGTAAATTATTCATAATAAAAAATACAAAATAAATTCTCCTCAGGAACTGGGAGTTCTGCCCTAGTTGAATAATTTACCAGGCTAAATGAAATACTAATTGGATGTTTTTACATGCCTTCAACAAAATTTAATGCATACTCGAAATGTGTCAGATATTTGTGAGGTATAAGATATTTACTGTGATACATGCAAATATCCCTATGTTTCCTGCTTCCTCCTCAACCTGAATCCTGGTTTTCCTGGACCCTCAGTTCAGGGATGATATATTTTGGGGGAGATGGTAAGGGTTATCAATCGTCTCATGGCTGAGTAATGGGAATAGCTTTCTCTTGTCATTGGATGCCACTGAGGGCCTCTTACATGGTAAATATCCACAAAATATGGGGACATTTAGCACTAGCCATGCTATATCTCTTACGTGGTTTCATTCATCCACTGTCCTTAGATAAGGAAACTAAGGCAGGGAGAGGTTAAGTAACTTGTTCAATTTCACACAGCAAGTAAGGGACAGATAGAAGATTTGAACTTTAGGGTGTCAGACCCCAAAGCCAATTCATTTAATCGTTAAGAAATGCCCAAGTCAGCTTCTATGCACTGGTTTCCATATCAACTTCATTTGGTCTCATACCTTCCCACTCTCAAATACTGGCTTTAAGGAAAACTTTCTCACTCCCTTTCCCTCATTTTAGAGGATAACTACCCCCCCACCCCCCGCCCCTCACCCGATGCCTGTATTGCCTTAGGCTAAATGTGTCTACTCTAGCCCTCAGGTATAATTTTCCCGCTTGGCTAAATTATTTTTGGTACTTGGGTCTTTGAAACTTTCAGTTATAGGACGTGGTGCTATGATGGCCAAAGACAGAGAGGAGAAGGAAGGAGATGTCAGTTGCTCTCTTAAGAAATTACTGACGCTCCTTCCTCTTTCTAGAGACAGCTCATTGAAGAGGTAGAGAAGGCTAATGACAGTAACAGCAAACATTTAGTGGCTACTCAATGGATTCTAATGCCCAGCACTTTGTATTAGTTTCCTACTCAGCTCTTAGAACAACCCAGTAGGGTAGGCACAATGCTCTCCATTTTATAGATGAGGGACTGAGGCTGACAGAAGTTAAGGGCTTCCTGCAGGTCAAGCAGCTAGTGGGCACCAGGGGAGGGATTTGTACCAGGGCTGCTGGGTACCTTTGTGCAGGTCTTTCTGATGGGCACATAGGTGCCATGCAGATTAGTGTGGGCCCTGTGTGAACCCGGGGCTAGCCGACTTGGGATTCGGAGCTTTGAGTCTCGATTCCCCTTGGACTAAGTCTGAATGTCCTACAGAGGACAGATTCAACATTCCATGGGGTCCAATGGACTTTACAATGACACTTTGAAAGGGGGAGGTCAACGTGGATTGGTAGAGAAGAAGCATTCATGAATGAAGTGAGCCTAAGCCATACTTTGATGGATAGGCAGATCAGTTTTAGACAGGGGTGAAGACAAGATTTCCCAGGTAAGACAGGAGGGGAAAAGACAAGAGAGAAGTGAGCACAGAGAGCACAGGGAGGAATAAGGGGCGGTTCTGACTAAAGTGGGAGTGTGGGCGAGAGGGTTGCTGAGCATGGGGAGGGAGGCTGGGCTGGGCTGGGGGCAGAGCAGTTTAGACTTGAAGCAGGAGGCAGTATGGAGCCAGGGGAGTGTTCTGATCCAGGGAGGGGTGAGATGAAAGCATTTTCGAGAGGATTAGGTTGGCCAAGGCACAAGATGACTTGGTCTTAGGCAGGTTCAGACCGAGGGTTGACAAGAAGTCCCGAAGGAACTGCCATATCCTGAGGTTTGGCCCAGCTTCGGTCTCCCAGTTGTGGTAATGGCAGTCTTTGTACGAAGGCTGCAATTATCTAGGGGACCTCCCAGTGTGTCTCTGGGACCCATCCCGCCACCAGCTTTGCTTCTCTGTTATCCTCTCACCTCTGTTATCCTCTCAGCAGGCTGGGGTTTTCAGAGGCAACTCCCCAAACTTGCCTGGTCTGGCTTTCCTCCCCTGCAGAGAGGAGAGAACACATTGCTCAACTTGACCAGGGCCTTGGCAATCCACGTGTCCACAGCTGACCTGGGATTCTCTTGGGCTTACCTCGTATCCCCGTCTCCTCTCGGGTGGCTCTTTCTCCCACCTGTTCACTCATTGCGATTGTTGAAACCTTCTCTAACTCCGCTGGCTTCTGGGAGTGGAGGCCCTGAGGGGAAATTCTGCTGCCAGTTCCAGCAGCAAGCTTTGGGAAGACACCATGCACTGCCAAGCCAAGGATGGGGACTTAATGAGAGGTGAGCCTCATTTCTCCCACTCTCCCTACTGGCAGTGTTTTATGGGTGACAAAGAAGGCTCCCCGCAGGCATGGGTGGCCCACCCCTAGGCAGGTCGAGGGTGGGCCTGAGTTACACCTCTTGCTCCACCATAGCCTGGCCCAAGCCCGCCACTATCTCCAGGTCCCACTTTTCCACTGGTACGATGGCAGGCCTCAGGATACCCAGCCTTCAGGAGTCACTGAGCGTCTTCCCAGTCTCAGCGTGTTGGCCGCTGGGGCTGTGGCTGCCCAGTGTGGGCACGTGCAAGTGACCACCATGTAGAAACCACTCCTACAAGCAACAGTCACGTAAGGGCTTACCCTCCCAGACACACATACCAGCTTTGCTTCCGGTGACTCTGACACCTCTCTCTCTCGCCAGGAGGGATGAATTTGAATTCTGTTTTCCCCGAGAAGCTTTAGTGAACAAACTCCCTGGCCCTTGTCACTCATCCTCATGCGTTAAGGTCCTCGGTTGAGACAAAGCCGAGGAAAATTCTATGTTGAAGATGCCTGTGTGCTCCCTAAGTCAGACCACCGCCTGGTCCCACCACTCTGCCCCATTCCCTTGGGTTGCCAGACTCACTTCTCTGCTGCGCTGACCCCACAGCAACATTAGTCCACAGGAGATGGATGCCCACGGCGCTGCCTTGGATGTGCGCAGGACGGGGTTTCGGCTGGAAGGAAGATTTCAGTCTGGCTAAGGGAGATAGGTACCAACCCTCAACCCTGCAGAGGTTTATGTGGTAAATCCCCAGGAAGGAAAGGGGCCACAGGAGTCCTCCCTTCAGCTGAGGAACCGATCGGCACCGGGAAGGTTTCCCGAGGATGTAACTGCGGTGAAGATAGGACGGATTGGGAAGATTTGGTAAGTGGGGTATTCACAAGGAGGTTTCCCAGAAGAACGTGAGCCAGTGCTCATGTCAGAAAGAGGAGCCCTGGGGGCGCCTGGGAGGCTTAGTCGGTTAAGCGTCTGGCTTTGGCTCAGGTCATGATGTCAGGTTTGTGGGTTCGAGCCCTGCGTCGGGCTCTGTGTTGGCAGCTCGGAGCCTGGAGCCTGCTTCTGATCTGGGTCTCCTTCTCTCTCTGCTCCTCCCCATTACCGCTCTGTCTCTGTCTCTCCCTCTCAAAAATGAATAACATTAAAAAAAAATAAAAAAAAAAAAGAAAAGAAAGAGGAGCTCCATGACAAGCCTGGACTTGCTATTTAAAGCAGTTTCATGGGTAGTGGGAGATGATGTTGGGGAGAGAGGAGGAATCTGTCAAGGACACTGGGGATGAGCCGAACAGCCAGCCTGCCATCGGAACAGTGAGTGTGCAGCTACTAAGGTTCTCACGGGATAGTAGGTCTATCGTAAAGACTTGGCTATGAGTTCGCACTGCTAAGAAATCGTTAAGACGGCTTTGAGGAAATGAACATTGACAAGAGGTCTGTTCGTTTCTGCAGCCAGTCTCTTTCCTTGCAGTGAGATTGGCCATCCTCTGTCCATTCCACTCCCTATAGTTGCTTACAGTGCTGCCTCACGGACTTTGAACGTGGGTTTGATGCGGGCAGGACAAATTGCTAGCAATCTCAGGCGTGTGTGCATGCGTGGGTGTGTGTGCATGCGTGGGTGTGTGTGCGAGAGCGAAAGAATGAGAGACAGAGAGAGACATGGAGAGGTAACACATTGAGGTTGAGCAGGGAGGAGAGAAAAGACAATGTGGTGTCTTACTGTTGATGCTCAGTAAAAGTTAGTGCTTAATAAATGCCACTGTGTTGAACTCCAGAACACAGCACCATTAATGATCTGTACTGGGACCACCATACATTCCCTTTCCTGTTTGCTGGACTCCTTCACCCACCAAGTCAGCACCACGCAGCTGGCGTGGCATGGCAACGCCCATGGCAACAGAAACACTGGCAAAAGGAGGGAGCATCTTGGAAGCCAATGTCTTTGGAGATAGCTTTGCTCTTTCTTGCCCTTAGGTTCTATAGTTCTCCCCAGTCTTGGATTTATTAACTTTGCTTCACACCAAGGCTATTACTAGTACCCACAACCCCGGGCCAACCACCTTATACCTGCAGGGACCCTTGAGACTGTGATTGTCTCCGCATTAAACTGTCACTGCTACTGAAGTCCCGCGAGCGTCTCCTGAGGGTGGGCCAGCACTGCCGTGATCCGTGATGAATGGTAGGTGACATATGCCATCTTTCCCAAGGAGCTGAGCTCTTGCTCCCGTTAAACAAGCAATCAATTAATCTAATAAGTACTAATTGAATGTCTATTATGCCAGTCAGTACCTGGAGGCAGCCTCCTGGCCTTTGACACCTCAGAACTTCTAACTCTGGCTTGAGCTTGGACCTGCCCTTGCTCCAGAATCACTTGGTTTCTTTTAATTAATTTTTTTTCCTTCCTCTGGAAACCAAAGAAATATCTCTGACCTAAGTATCCATGGGGCAGTAGAGAAATGGGATATTTATGAATCAGTACAAGAAATTCTTTCATGATTGAATTCGCCAGTGATTTTGGACTGCATAGATCTTTGTTCTCTTATCTTAATGGTATGGAATATTTCACACCAACAGAGAAAAATGGAGAGTAACATTGCAGTAACCCGGATAGCCACTATCCAGTTCTGTGAGGTTACTAACATTTTGCCATCGTTGGTTTTCAAAGAAATGAAGCTTTGTACTTAATCCCAATTCTGTGATGTGACCTAGGAACGGGTTGGTTATCTCTGTGCTGTTTTAAAAATGTAGCAAAAGGTTGGGCTTTGAGAGAGGGGAGGGGACCAAAATTCCAGATTCCGTTGCAGAAGAATTATAAAATATACTTAATAGAAATTCTAAAATATTTTTCAATGTGGTTTATCAATTGTATTCATTAAACAGGGTTTAAGTGGATCTTAATTTCCCTAACCACTAAAATTTTTGAAAGATTTCGAAAGTCTTTCTGTCTACTGCATAATAAATAAATTCATCTATGATTCTAATTATTTTCCTTGCCTTCCTCAAATTAGCATGTCTGAATAATCATCAGGCACTTGGAATTTAAGAACATGACTTATTCATTTGATTTCAGTTCTTGGAAACCCAAAAGTTCAATGTCACTTCTCTCTTTTGGCTTCGTTTAACAATTTCCTAGGTTGTTCTTTGAAAAGAGACATACGTGTGAATATTAACTCAACCTTGTTAATGAGTACCATGAGCTTAAAGGTTGGAGAGGCCTAGACTTATTTCACTTGAATCAGAAAGTTGGTTTGTATTCATTCATATAGAGAGCCAATCTGATAATGATTTAAAATTTTTTTTTTTTTCAACGTTTATTTATTTTTGGGACAGAGAGAGACAGAGCATGAACGGGGGAGGGGCAGAGAGAGAGGGAGACACAGAATCGGAAACAGGCTCCAGGCTCTGAGCCATCCGCCCAGAGCCCGACGCGGGGCTCGAACTCACGGACCGCGAGATCGTGACCTGGCTGAAGTCGGACGCTTAACCGACTGCGCCACCCAGGCGCCCCATGATAATGATTTATAAAGTTGGTTTGAATTCATTCAGAATCAGAAAGTTGGTTTGTATTCATTCATATAGAGAGCCAATCTGATAATGATTTATAGCATTTGAAATATGAAAAACATGTGAGTAATAGCGGAAATATTTTGAGAGGTCAAAGATAACTCTAGCAAATCCTAAGGTTTTCCATTCTCATTATAGGTACTATTAAAAATCACTGTCTCCAAGGACAAAGAGCGTGTCATACGTATAGCATGTGTTTACATCAATGCAAGAGAGAGAGCAGTCAGTTGAGATAATTTAGGTGACAGCAATGCCCAATGCACTTAGTTGGGAACTCTGAGAAGTTCAAAGATGACTAACACACAGCTAGCTTGTCATCAAGTTATGTAGTCAGCGAAACAGGTGTGTGCAACTAAACAAACCACAAGTTAAGAAGAAGCAAGTGCTATGACAGATGTACAAGGGAAATTCCGTGTGATCAGTTAACACACTTTGCTAATTCAGCAAAGATTTATGTGGCAAGTTCTGAGTAATCCATTCTAACTGCCAGGAGTGCAGGGAAGCTCAAGACATGGTAATTGATTTGGGTCTTGATAAATAGCCACCATTTCAGTGGGAAAAGAATTGGGAATAACGGTATAGGTAAAATAGGGAAAGAAGTGGGACAGGAGGAAACTGGTACAGAATGAGCAAATGGAACAAAGATGTAGTGAGTTTTGAATTTCCATAACGATTTTTTAGAATTCTAGTCGTCAGTGTCTTACCCTCCATATATCTCTCTCTCTATTGTAATCTAGCTTTGCCTGCATCAATTGCTTGAAGGACTCCTGGCCAGGTCATTAGTGATTTTTCTATTCTAAATCCAATGGACACTCTAGTCTCCATCTTATTTGACCTCTTGGCAGCATGGACCCTGTGGTCCGCTCTGGCTTTCTCATTCATCCCTTGGCATCTGCAACACTTTGTTTTCCTTCTTTTTCCTCTGATCTCTATTCTCATTTCTCTTTTGTCTGGCCATCCTTTCCTGCCCCAAGTCTTTATGCATACATTTCCTTCTATATTAATAACAGCCCTCTCCCCATATTATATCTGAACAATTCTTATTTAGCTTCAGTTCTCAGCTCAGTTATTACCTACTACAGAAAACCTTTCCTATTTCTGCATTCCCTAGATCTTGCCCAATACAGTTAGGAACCTCCAGATGATTGCTCATAGTATCGAGCTGTGATCCTAGATTAGTACTTACCACGTTGTGTTTCCATTGATTGTATCATCTAAGTCTAAACACAGAAGTCCTGTCCCCCATTATATTTCCAACACTCAGGACAGTGTTGGGCTAATACAAAGTGCTTAATAAATACTTCTCAAATGAATAATAGGTTTACTCAGGGGCCATCAAGAAATCTGGGTTGGTTAAATTTGGATGCATATATAGGAAAAGATGAGGGAAAAAACAGGTTGGGAGAGAGTCTTGGACTTTAAACTAAAACGTTTAAACTCCATTCGATAGACGAAATTGACATTTGCAAGGGTCTGGAGCCTGAAAGTGACATGTTCTAGCATAAGCCTAGTCGTCTGTTTTGTTTGCTGGTGTAGTGTGACCCATGAGGTGAGGCATACAGGAGATTCTGGTTGAGCAACTGTAAGAACAGACAGATAGTGGTTTATTGATGAGGCATGGCGACCAAAGGCATATTGGGATGATGAAAGAGAGAAAGCCATTAGAAGTAACTCTGAGCATTCTCTTCTACATGACCACCTTTCACTGAGAGAAGGCGTGCAGAGGGAGAGCCAGGAGAAGGAAGAGTGAGTTCATTTTTTGATAGTTTGTTGAACCTGGCGGTATATTACGGAGATAGTGCAGAGACATTTAGAAATTCCAGCCTGTAGTTCAGAGAAGTTTTAAGCAAGAGATCTGTATTGGAGAGACATTTAAAAAGAGGTCATGGTTGAAGCTGTGAAGTTTACCAGAGAGAGAGGACAAAAGGAAAAGAGTTAAGGGCTATGGGTGGGACCTTGAAGAAAATCCACCCTTTTGGTGGAGGGACACAAAACCAGCAAAGAACAAAGGAAGAGTTTTTCAAAAAGGAGAAGGTAGTCACACTCAAATATTGTTGCGATCAGAATCTTCAAAACGTAGAAAAATAACTTGAAAGTTGGCAGATAGCAGAACGATGATGGAGAGGAGGTGATAATCTGATGTGGATTTCAACAGAGGAGAGAGAGTTAAGTTTAGAACGTGAACAGCAAAGATGATCCAGAGGCAACAGGAGGGTAGAGGGCAATGAGAATGTGCCCCTTCTCGACTTTGAGATAAAGGAGGAATGAGGAAGAAAGTAAATTCCACTCGAGAGGGTAAAAAGCCAGGTGAAAGAGAAAGTGAGGTTTTCAGTAAGGGTAGGAAGTGGAAGGAGGAAATGATGAAAGTGTTCAGGGCAAAGGTCCAAAGTGTAAAGGAATTTATTGACAATGGAATGAGAGCTCTTAAGGTTATAGTAGCAAGGTTTAACCAGTCAAATTTCCATTGAGTCAAGTCAACCTGACATGGTAGTTCATCTCATCAGCGATCTGCCCAGCTATGTAAATAATGGGTCTGTTAACTTTTAACATAGTTAATTACGTGTTTCATAAAGATGACTCTTTGGTCATTAGCATTCCACCTTCCTGATTTTTGTTCTTTCGGAGAACCATCCTCCTGTTATTTTTCTTTAACAGGACCCATTGTTTTCTTATACTTATTCTAAAAAATAATATCCATGAAATCGCTCGTTGATACGTACATTTTTATACACTGTAATATATAACTTAAATGCATAACTTAAATATCTCACTTAAAGTACAGAATGTTTATACAGGTAGAGCATGGGATCTGGCGCCTGACAACTTGAGCTAAATCTTATCTACTAGCTGTGTTACCTTGGGTACCTCACTCACCCCTTCTGTGCCTCAGTTTTCTCTCACACAAAGTAAGAATGCTGGGTGCTCCAGCCTACTATGATCTCCTCCTTCTTTCAAACTTTTTAGTGGCTCTTTCTATCTTGTTTTCTGCACAACTTATTTGTCACTTATTAAAGAGCAAGAATTCAACAAAGTAAACTTGATCTAATTGGCTTTATTAGGTGATTTATGAGTCAGGCAGCAAATAGAGGAAGCTCCTAGGAGTTGTACAAAATGGAAGGTTTTTATAGGTACAAAGTTGGGGCAAAGAAATTATCAGCAGGAAAAAAAAAAAAAAAAAAAAAAGAATGAAAGGATGTTCCAGGCAAGGTCACCTCCTTTTAGGGGTAAAAGAAAGGGATCTAATTAGGCAGATTACCTCATCTTTCTTTCTTTGGGAGATGGAGAGGGCCCATATGACAGATGACCCTTGGTGCCGATCAGAAAATTCCTGGGGCGCCTGGGTGGCGCAGTCGGTTAAGCGTCCTACTTCAGCCAGGTCACGATCTCGCGGTCCGTGAGTTCGAGCCCCGCGTCAGGCTCTGGGCTGATGGCTCAGAGCCTGGAGCCTGTTTCCGATTCTGTGTCTCCCTCTGTCTCTGCCCCTCCCCCGTTCATGCTCTGTCTCTCTCTGTCCCAAAAATAAATAAACGTTGAAAAAATAAATAAATAAATAAAAAATAAAAAAAAGAAAATTCCTGACTGCCCAGTTAAGATTATATGTCTGGGAAGGCTGAAAGTGCAACTAGGTTAAATATTGCGCCCTAATCTGGTCACTTGGCCTAAGGACACCATTTTGGGTCTGTGGTCTTATTTTTTTTTTTTTTTTAAACGTTTATTTATTTTTTTGGGACAGAGAGAGACAGAGCATGAACGGGGGAGGGGCAGAGAGAGAGGGAGACACAGAATCAGAAACAGGCTCCAGGCTCTGAGCCATCAGCCCAGAGCCCGACGCGGGGCTCGAACTCACGGACCGCGAGATCGTGACCTGGCTGAAGTCGGCCGCTTAACCGACTGCGCCACCCAGGCGCCCCTGTGGTCTTATTTTTAACACCCTTGTCATATACTGCCTTCACTCTTTTTCATTCGAAGAAAATTACTGAGCACTTACTATGTGCCAGTCACTGCGGGTACAAAATGATAAAGGCCCAGGCCTCTCTCAAGGAGCCCATAGCTTACTTTAGAAGGTAGAGACACGCTGGCAGACCAACCACTACAGTATAGATAAGACCTTTGGCATAAATCTCAGAGAATCGCTGTGATCATGGAAGTCCTACCAGAGTGGTGAAGGCTTGAATTCAGGCTCAGAGAATGAACAGGAATCAACTGCATAGGCACGGAGGGTAGGATTTAGGCAGAAGGAACGGATTATGAGACTGGAAGGCACTAAGGTTTGTGGTCTCACTGCATTCAGAAAACTTTTCTAAGTGGTTGTCAAGGCTAGAGCATAGAGCAGGGTTGGACCATGAAGAGTTTTTTAAGCTATATGAAATGCCCAGACTTTACAAACAAGATGAAGTTAAAAGCACAGATTCTAGAACCATATTTACAGAGTTGAAATCCTACTTAAGCTACTTAGTAGCTGGTATCATTGGGTAAGGAACAGAATTTCTAGATTTGAGTTTTCCCATTAAATTGGGGATAATATTGGTAATTATACACTTATCCCATACCACTTACTATATGTAAAGTGCTTAAAACAATGTTTAGCACATGGTAACTGCTACAAAATGATTATTATTAGTTTTGAAAGGATCACTGAAGAACCCAAATGAGGGAGGAGACATGGTCAGGTTTGAATCTTAGAAAGACAACTTTAAGGGATGCCTGGGTGGCTCAGTTGGTTGAGCGCCTGGCCATTGATTTTGGCTCAGGTCATGATCCCAGGGTGGTGGGATCGAGCCCTGTTTTGGGCTCTGCACTGAATGTGGAGCCTGCTTGGGATTCTCTCTCCCTCTTTCTCTGCCCTTCTTTATCTCGATCAAAATAAATAAATAAACATTTGGGGCGCCTGGGTGGCTCAGTCGGTTAAGCGTCCGACTTCGGCTCAGGTCATGATCTCACGGTCCGTGAGTTCGAGCCCCGCATCGGGCTCTGTGCTGACAGCTCAGAGCCTGGAGCCTGTTTCAGATTCTGTGTCTCCCTCTCTCTGACCCTCCCCCGTTCATGCTCTGTCTCTCTCTGTCTCAAAAATAAATAAACGTTAAAAAAAAAAATAAAAAAAAAAAAACATTAAAAATAGAAGCGGGGAGCCTGGGTGGCTCCGTTTGGTTAAGCATCTGACTCTTGATTTTGGTTCAGGTCATGATCTCAAAGGTTTGTGAGTTTGACCCCCGACATGGGACTCTGCGCTGACAGTGTGGAGCCTGCTTGGGATTCTCTTTCTCTCCCTCTCTGTTCCTCCCCAGCTTGTGCTCTCCCTCTCTCAAAATAAATAAATGAACCGCAATTTTTTCAAAAAATAAATAAAAAGAAAAGATGACTCTAAGAGGAATGTAGAAAACTGGAGTCAGGAAAAGAAAAGGAGGAAATTGTAGTAATTTAGCAGTGAAGAATCAGATGAAGGAGGGAGCAGATATAAAATAAATGAAGGAGGCATTAAAAGATTTGATGGCCCATTAGATGGGAAGTGTGAGGGTGAAGGAGAATGAGGAGTTAATACTCAGGGTTCTGTTATGAACACTTGTATTTCTATTTATGCCACTAACCAAAATAGGGGGAAGCCTGGGCTTTGGGGTCAGGTGAACCTGGGAGGGTTGGGGGAGTCTTCCTTTAACAAAAAATTTTTTTTAATGTTTATTTATTTTTGAGAGAAATAGAGACAAGTGCAAGTGGGGGAGAGGCAGAGAGAGACAGAGATAGAATCCAAAGCAGGCTCCAGGCTCTGAGTTGTCCATACAGAGCCTGACCCAGTGCTGGAACTCACGAACCATGAGATCATGATCTGGGCCAAAGTCAGATGCTTAACCGACTGAGCCACCTGGGTGCCCCAGGAGTCTCTCTTTTATTGAATGATCATGAAACCTCGGCTAAGTGATGCGGCCATACTGAGGTTTGATGTCTCCTTCTAGAAAATGGGGTTGATGAAATGAACCTTGCAGAGTCGTGAGGCTTGAAATGAGGTCAAGTGAGGAATGTGCCTCTCCTAGTGTCTGACCCACACATGGCAGACATTCAATGGAGTCCCGTGCTGTTGGTGGTTTAGGGTTTGAAGATGCTGAATCCCAGGCCCCTGAGGCTTATCTTTGTGGACAAAACATCTCCCCAAATAAACAAAAGGCACCCTTAGACTGTCGCTTACTGCACTTATCAAAAGCTATACTTTCAACATAGAAGACTCATGACCCTTCTCACTTTGATTTACCTCACTTTGCAGGACCTGGGACTGTCATTGCGGTGTTAGACCTCCAAGGCTTACGTGAATTCATTGGTAAGTGAGAAGCCACTTAGACTTGGGCAAAGGGAGATTGGAGAGGGGTGAGGAGAAGTAGAGAAGCGTTAGGGCCTGAGGATTGATGATTCACTAAATAGAAGGAATGTCTCTACCTGTAGACAAGGCTCACAGTGACAGGTTGGCCTTCCTTTCTGGTTGGGACTTGTCAGACCCCTAAACTCTTGGCTCCCATTTCAAATCTCAGCCCAAAGAGTTTCAAGAAAAGCACTCTCTCCTTAGCTCTAGTGGATAAAGAAAAAGCAGACACAATGCTTCACGTCACCAGACTAGACTGCTACTCTCCTTCTCCCCATGTGTAAAAGACTTTTGAGCCCTGAGCAAGCCCTTTTGCTTGAAGAAGCCACAAACGTTGAGAACAGCCCCCTGTGGTCTGTCAGAAATTCAATATTTGTTGAATTAAATTTGGGGAACCACAAGAAGCCCCATTTCCAGGCCAAGCTCGGGGCAGCTACTGGCTTTTACACAAAGAGGGGTAAAACTCTTCTGGAATCTGTAGACTGTCTGGTTAATCAGATAGAATCTTCTGAGATAGAATTAAAAGGGAAGTTTCCGAGGTGATATCAAGGTTTTCGCTTTGACTCCTGGCACTCGGGGTTGTCTTTGAATAAACACCAGATTTATCCCCAAAGTACAAAGAGCCTGTCGAGGGGCTTCATTGCCTGAATTCTGCAGAAGAGAATGTGAAAGTGATGAACAGACCTTATAGCATTCAGGATTTCTGCATGTCATGGATTGATCTGTTTTTTTTCTTTTTTTAATTTTGCATATCAGCACTGTATGCCATAAAGCCAAATCAATACTAGTCAACAATACTTAATTATGAGCTGGCTTTAAGCTGCGACCTGACCAAGCATTCATGGACATCTAGAACAAACTGTTATTTCATATATGTCATCACATTTAATCAGGTTAATCTTCACCACAAAATAGTGAGACAGGTATTATGAATCCTGCTCTGGAAATGAAGATGCTGAGACTCAAGGTCACTTAGCTAACATCTTGCTCTAACTGTGATCTGAAGAAAATCTTTTTTCTTTCTTTCTTTTTTTTTTTTTTAAAGATACCATTTTCATGTAGTGAGACTCAGGTATCCTGAACGGATGCAGAAACATTTACCAAATTATATGTTTGTAGCGGTAAATTAAGGTTAAGGAGATGCACGGTCAACTTCTTGAGCCCACGGGCCGTTTCTTGTTTGGTTTTTTGTCTCTAGATTCCACTGTGAAGAGATGTTTGAGAAGTGTCTGTGGAATGATGTGAGTAAATACTAATGCTTTCTTGGGGTCTTGGATAAATGCATACATTTGCAGGAAAGAAAAGAATTCCAGAATTGGAAGGGATCTTAGAACCATCTGCACCGGGGGTTCTCAAGCTTTGACATGTAGCATTAGAATCCTCTGGAGGGTTTGTTCAAACACAGATTGCTGTGCCCCAGCCCCTCCAGAATTTCTGGTTCGCAAGGTCTGGAATGGGACTGAAAATGTGCATTTCTTTTTTTTTTTTCAAGACTTCTGTTCTTTTCTTTATTTTTTTAAATATGAAATTTATTGTCAAATTGGTTTCCATACAACACCCAGCGCTCATCCCAACAGGTGCCCTCCTCAATGCCCATCACCCACCCTCCCCTCCTTCCCACCCCCCATCAACCCTCAGTTCATTCTCAGTTTTTAAGAGTCTCTTATGGTTTGCCTGCCTCCCTCTCTAACTTTTTTTTCCCCCTTCCCCTCCCCCATGGTCTTCTGTAAGTTTCTCAGGATCCACATAAGAGTGAAAACATATGGTATCTGTCTTTCTCTGTATGACTTATTTCACTTAGCATAACACTCTCCAGTTCCATCCATGTTGCCACAAAAGGCAAGATTTCATTCTTTCTCATTGCCATGTAGTATTCCATTGTGTATATAAGCCACAACTTCTTTATCCATTCATCAGTTGATGGACATTTAGGCTCTTTCTATAATTTGGCTATTGTTGAGAGTGCTGCTATAAACATTGGGATAAAAGTGCCCCTATGCATCAGCACTCCTGTGTCCCTTGGGGAAATGCCTAGCAGTGCTATTGCTGGGTCATAGGGTAGATCTATTTTTAATGTTTTGAGGAACCTCCACACTGTTTTCCAGAGCGGCTGCACCAGTTTGCATTCCCACCAACAGTGCAAGAGGGTTTCTGTTTCTCCACATCCTCTCCAGCATCTATAGTCTCCTGATCTGTTCATTTTAGCCACTCTGACTGGCGTGAGGTGGTATCTCAGGGTGGTTTTGATTTGTATTTCCCTGATGAGGAGCGACATTGAGCATCTTTTCATGTGTCTGTTGGCCATCTGGATGTCTTCTTTAGAGAAATGTCTGTTCATGTCTTCTGCCCATTTCTTCACTGGATTATTTGTTTTTCAGGTGTGGAGTTTGGTGAGTTCTTTATAGATTTTGGATACTAGCCCTTTGTCTGATATGCCATTTGCAAATATCTTTTCCCGTTCTGTCGATTGCCTTTGAGTTTTGTTGATTGTTTCCTTTGCAGTGCAGAAGCTTTTTATCTTGATGAAGTCCAATAGTTCATTTTTGCTTTTAATTCCCTTGCCTTTGGAGGTGTGTCAAGTAAGAAATTGCTGCGGCTGAGGTCAGAGAGGTTTTTTCTTCTTTCTCCTCTAGGGTTTTGATGGTTTCCTGTCTCACATTCAGGCCCTTCATCCATTTTGAGTTTATTTTTGTGAATGGTGTAGCAAAGTGGTCTGGTTTCATTCTTCTGCATGTTGCTGTCCAGTTCTCCCAGCACCATTTGTTAAAGAAACTCTTTTTTCCATTGGCTATTCTTTCCTGCTTTGTCAAAGATTAGTTGGCCATACTTTTGTGGGTCCAATTCTGGAGTCTCTATTCTATTCCATTGGTCTATGTGTCTGTTTTTGTGCCAATACCATGCTGTCTTGATGATGACGGCTTTGTAGTAGAGGCTAAAGTCTGGGATTGTGATGCCTCCCGCTTTGGTCTTCTTCTTCAATATTACTTTGGCTATTCGGGGTCTTTTGTGGTTCCATACCAATTTTAGGATTGCTTGTTCTAGCTTCAAGAAAAATGCTGGTGCAATTTTGATTGGGATTGCATTGACTGTGTAGATTGCTTTGGGTGGTGTTGACATTTTAACAATGAAAATGTGCATTTCTAACAAGTTCCCAGATGGGGCTGATGTTGCTGGTTCGGGGGGCACACTTTGAGAATCACTAATCTGCTACAACAATAACATATATCAAGGGCTTATTATGTGCCAGGCACTATGCTAAGTGCATTACTTTCCTCATGTCATTTAATCCTCACCATAAGTCTAAGGATGGTGATGTTATTAGGATCCCCATTGCATTTATAAGAACAATGAAACACGGAGAAGTTAAGTCTTTTGCTCAACGTAACCCTTCCAACAAGTGTTGGGAGCAGGGTTTTGAACTTGGGCCGTCAGATGCTAAGTCTGGCACTATCAGTCACTTTATGGCATAGGACCTCACAGAGTGAACTGTTCCTTGCACCTGTCCACATGAGGAAATAAAGGCTCACAAGAAGTGACTTGCCCAGAGTCATGCACTGAATTGGAACATGAGTGTGAATGAGGACACAAGTGTCCTAATCCAACATCTTTTTAGGCTACTTTCTTCTGACATAGGACACTAGGAGCGAGCAAGGGCTCTACTTGCTCTCTTCCAGTTTGGATCCCCAAGGTGGACACCTTCTAATTGGCATAGACGGCCTTATGATGTTCTGATATTCTAATCATTTTCCCCCACTTACCCACTATTTCATCTGACTGAGGGAGGTGGCGTTTGCCCTGGAAGAGAGAGTGGGGGGCAATGGTTAAGTCCTGAAGCTGCAAGCAAAGCCCCAGAAAGGAAAGGGGTTAACCAGCTTGGTAAATAGATAGAGTGGGTGGAAGGAAATGTCTCCATGTGTCCGGGCACGTCCTCAGTTATGTCTCAACCAACACTAAGAAAATCCAGCTCTTAGGGACTTTAGGTCACCGTACCTCGACCTCCAAGTCTCCCAGGGATGCTGGGAAGGAAAATTAAGAGTCTTTGGTTAGTGGAAGATTGGGCCCGGGAGGACTCATAAGATCCAAAAATCAGTCCCTCAGAGGCTCTACCCTCAGCTGTGCTGTACCCATTGTTCCCGAGCATGCCCTCTCCTGGGCCAGCTGTCGGACAAATATTTACAAAGAGGGGCAGCACACTGCAGTGGACAGGGCACCGGCCTCGGCCCAAGTCCCTCCTTGCTGCTGACACCTTCGTGAACTTGAGCGGGACGGTTATCTTTCAGAGCTGGCTTCCTCTTCCGTAAAAGGGTGCGTAGTAAACAAAGTAAATGACTTCCTCCAATGCCCACGTCATAATTCCCGGAATCTGTAAATACGCTACTGTAAATAGCAAAGGGAGATTTTCAGATGCGATTAAGGGTCTTGACGTGGGTAGATTGTCCTATATTATCTAGGTGAACCCAGCATGATCACAAGGGTCCTTATAAGTGAAAGAGAGGCAGAGGAAACAGAGCTACAAGAGATGTGACCACAGAAGCTGAGGTTGGAGTGATAGGCGTGCTGACTTTGAAGACGGAAGGGGACCACTAGCCTGGGAATGTAGGCAGCCTGGGAGTACAAACTGGAAGAGGGAAGAATCTGATTTTCCCCTTCAAGCCTGCAGAAGGAGCATAGTCCTGCTGACACCTTGATTTTAGCTCCTCAGCACCCATTTCAGACTTCTGACCTACGGATACTCTAAGATAATACATAGTTTTGTTTTAAGCCACTATGGCTGTGATAATTTCTTTTTTTTTTTTTTTAATTTTTTAATGTGTGTTTTAGTTTTGAGAGACAGAGACAGAGCGTGAGCAGGGGAGGGGCAGAGAGAGAGGGAGACACAGAACCTGAAGCAGGCTCCGGGCTCTGAGCTGTCAGCACAGAGCCCGACGCGGGGCTCGAACCCACGGACCACGAGATCATGACCTGAGCTGACGTCGGACGCTTAACCGATGGAGCCACCCAAGCACCCCTGTGATAATTTCTTATAGTAGCAGTAGGAAACTAATATAGGGACAGATAATGCTTTCCTTGTCTACCTCATAGGATTGCCGTGAGAGCCAAAAGAAATCATTTATGTGATGCCACTTTAAATATTGTAACCCACCATCCAAATATAGCTATCCCCGTTACCCAAAACTAGAACGTCCCTATGAAAACTTTCATAATGCAAAATGGCATAAAGGGAAGAAGCGATCATCATTAATTTATGTGCAAACTTTTTTTTTTTGAGGGTTTGTTTGAGGGTTCCTAGACCCCCCAAGATAATCTGTAATGCATGGACAGTGTAAATTGAGATAAAGCACAGATGCTCCCAGACACAGTTCAAAGTTACGTTGGCTGGATGCTGGGATGCTGGGTGTCGCTCCCGCGGAAGAGGCTTGGCAAGGCCCCTCTTCCTGCGTGGGGTATGCTGTCTCCATAACAGCTTGCTGCAAAAACAAATGCTGAGCGCTATTTTTGCTTTTCTTCTTTTTTGGTCAACGCAAAAAATCCTCTGCGGATTTCTTTCAGTTAGCAACACCAGGTAATAATGTAGGTCTTCTGTAAAAGCAAAGTGGCCTCATGCAAACTTTTGAAAAGTGTGGGGATGTCTATAGAAGGCCCTGTCATTCTCAGTATTAGAGCTCAAATTCTGCCCCCACCACAAAAAAATTGCATGGAAAATGCTCATTCTGGTGGGTGGTCAAGGTAATCCTCACAGGAAGGCCATAACATGACAGTGAGCTCAGTGGTACCATCAGGGAAATAACCTTCTTTGAGAATCTGCACTTTGTGATTTTCTCAATTGGAGTATCTCTGCCTTGAATAAGGGAAGATGGAGAGGGAATGTGATCAAAAGACAGAAACTGCTAGTTATAAGATGAGTAAGTTCTGGGGATGTCACGTACAACAAGGTGACTGCAGTTGGCAATACTGTGGTTCAGTCTATTGAAACTTGCTAAGAGAGTAGATCTTAAAAATTCTCATCATAAGAAAAAAATTGTAACTCTGTGAGGTGATGGATGTTAACTAAACTTACGGTGGTGGTCATTTTGCAATACATACATTTATCAAATCGTTATATTGCATACCTTCGACTAATACAATGTTATATGTCAATTATATCTCAAAAAATCTGGGGGAAAAGAGTGAATAGAATCCTTACATAGCCTCGGGAAGAATTCAAATTTAGTTGAAGGAAAAGTCTTGTATTACGAACCCTACCAGGTCAGGTTCCTATAGAGAAAACAAATTTGGGGACCTCGATGGGTACTCTTGAAATGTGACTCCTTGCTTGGAGTTGTAGGGAGGTTCCATCCAGCAAATATAAATTAGACTTGTGCTGTGTTAAAGGTGTAACGATAATTAGACATGGTCCCTGTCCTCAAGGAGCTCACAAGTCTAGTATAATCGTCATGCAGGTCTCACATAGATGTCGTCACCTGGGTCTCATATTTATGACATCATCACAGTTAGAAGTCAACACTTGGATCTCGTGCTTATGTTTTTTGCATTAATCATGGATCATCTATACTTATACTCATATTTTCAAGTTGAAGAATTTAAATATAAAGTACAGAATTAGATTTGGCTGGATATAAAAGCAACCTAACCACAGTGGCTTAACCAAAAAAGGGGATTGTTTTTCATGTAGTAAAGAGACTACCGTTAGAAAGTCGAAGACGAGGTCAGTGAAACAGCCTCTTTCTCTCTCCCTTCTCTCCCATGCTTAGCAGTTTCATGGTCCAATGTAGCAATACCTTGTCCAGCCATTTCACCTGCCTTCCAGGCCAGAGATATGGGGGCTCCAAGAGAAGTGGACAGAAAAGATATCTGTCAACTGTCTGACCCTCTTTATCAGGAGAACGATAGTTTCCCTTAAATTCTTATTCAGTAGACTTTTGTTTGCATCTCATTGGCCAGAACTTGGTTACACACTACCTGTAGCTGCAAGAGAGTCTGGCGAGATGACTGTTTTTAAACTGAGAATATTGCTACCTGAACAAAACTTGGGTTCTATGAATAAAGAAGATGAGATAGTCTAGGCAAATGGAAATAGCCATCACCTTGTTAGTCTCATTTAAGAAATATCTGTAGGGGCGCCTGGATGGCGCAGTCGGTTAAGCGTCCGACTTCAGCCAGGTCACGATCTCGCGGTCCTTGAGTTCGAGCCCCGCGTCAGGCTCTGGGCTGATGGCTCAGAGCCTGGAGCTTGCTTCGGATTCTGTGTCTCCCTCTCTCTCTGCCCCTCCCCTGTTCATGCTCTGTCTCTCTCTGTCCCAAAAATAAATAAACATTGAAGAAAAAAAAAAATTAAAAAAAAAAAAAAAGAAATATCTGTATAATCATGTCCTTAATGGACCATTTTTTTTAATCGAGGTATAATTATATACATTGAATTGCATAGATCTTAAATGTGCCATTTGTCCAGTTTTAACAAATTGTGTACCCTGTGAAACCAATACCCCAATCATGACCTGCCTATTTTCATCACCCCAGAAAACTACCTTGTGCCCTTCCTAGTCAACCTTTCCTCTGCCCAGATGTAACAACATTCTGATCTGTATCCCCATAAATTAGTTTTGCTAAACAGGTGTCTTTGAGCCACTTTCGGAGTGGTCAGTGTAAAAACATTTTAAGGGAGTTGAACAAGAATTAAAGAAGAAATTTGCCTGCTTTTCAAAGATACACAGTACGTGGCACATGGCAGATATTGGCAAACAGCAGTTGCTTTGGTTGTGTTGCTAATCAATGTCGTCCTTTCTCTGGCCAGGAAAGGTTTCATTCAACACCCTGCCTGCAAGGAGTCAATTTTCTAAAGGACTCTCCTCCCCTCAAGGGAACCTCATGCACAAAGCTCTTTAATATTGAGATCAGGGGCGTGATTATTAATGGGACAATTTCCTAACTCCCTCCACAGCCTCATATGGATGATTAACCAGGCAAAGCCTGCGTGGCAGGCAAGTTGGTTCTTCGGGATGAGAAACTCTGTGAACACGCAGCCCTGAGAGAGCGGGTGCCTTCGATGAGTCATCGGTAACAAGCAGATGAGACAGAAGGCGCGGTTTGTCCACTCGCCCTGCCCCGGGCCCTCCCGGCTACTCCGACATCTCCCCGGACTCCACCCTCAGCAGGTGGAACAGCTGGGTGGGAAGACACATTTTTGCAACCAAGATAAGGCTAGAGTGACAGTTGCTGTGACCCAGCTATTCATCAGGAAAGCACTTTCGGAGTCAGCACAATCATGGGTGAGCTTGTCACACCGCGCTTCTCTTTTGCTCTGACTTACAATGGAGATGCACTCTTTTGTAGCTTTGTTTTGGTAAAAGCCAGTACAAAATGGATGCCGCGCCTGGAACACTGATATCTAGCTGAAGCCAAATGCATCTTTGGCCAATAAAACGCCAAGGGCCTGTTTTGTTCGCAGCCACACCAAGTTATACGTGCTGGGGATTTCCACACACGCTGTGGGTCTGGGGGTGGGCCAACTGAACAGCTGTGTGACCCCTGTGGCTCTCCTCATCCACAGTCCCCGGAGTTTCTGGAATCCTTTTGTTAGCTATGGTTTGGGCATGCAGTGTCCTTGGAAGGTTGTATCTTTCCTCACACTGAATTATTCTTAATTAAGCCCACAGGACTCAGCCTGGTGTTCTAGTCCCTGGACAGCCTGTTCCCAACCAACTGTTGTCACTGGATTCTACCCCGAGCAGACCGCATTTTTCTCTTACTGGTAGAATGTGATAGGCCTGGACTCTGGAGAAAAACCTGGGTTCTAATCCACCTCTATTCGTTCTTCTTTTTTAAAAAAAAATTTTTTTTTAATGTTTTATTTATTTATTTATTTAAAAATTTTTTTTTTCAACGTTTATTTATTTTTGGGACAGAGAGAGACAGAGCGTGAACGGGGGGGGGGGGGTCAGAGAGAGAGGGAGACACAGAATCGGAAACAGGCTCCAGGCTCTGAGCCATCAGCCCAGAGCCCGACGCGGGGCCCGAACTCACGGACCGTGAGATCGTGACCTGGCTGAAGTCGGACGCTTAACCGACTGCGCCACCCAGGCGCCCCAATGTTTTATTTATTTTTAAGAGAGAGACAGAGACAGAGACAGAGAGAGAGAGAGAGAGAGAGGGCAAGTGGGGGAGGGGCAAAGACAGAGGGAGACACAGAATCTGAAGCAGGTTCCAGGCTCTGAGCTGTCGGCAGAGTGCCCAATGCAAGGCTCAAACCCATGAACCATGAGATCATGACCTGAGCTGAAGTCAGACCTTAACCAAATGAGCCACCCAGGCGCCTCCCTCTATTCATTATTCTTAGCTGTACTGAGCTATAACTATGTTTCCCCATCCCCACACCCTTGCTTATACCATTATCTTGGCCTGAGATGCAATCTCTGCTCCTTCATATAGAGGCAAACCCTATTCACTTTCTAAGGTCAAGTGCAAATACCACCTTTAGCCCTTCCTAACAAATAGGTGTGATCTCTTCTTCTGAGTTATCTCAGCCCCATCTGTTTGCCATTTTTCAGCGCTTGATTTTTATTGTTCCTAGAGCTCTCTCTCTTCTGCATTTCTACCTTGACTCTCAAAGTCATAAAACCTATTGTCCAGTAGGGTTGCAGATAAAAGAGAGACACCCGGTGAAGTCTGAATTTCGGATAAACCACGAGTAAATTCGTTTGGTGTAGGTATGGTCCCAGCATTGCATGGGAAATACTTCTATTAAAAGATTTCTGTCATTTATCTGAAAGTAAAATTTAACTGCGCACCCTGTATTGCACACGCACTGCATCTGGCCGCCCGTCACACCCGACTCTTTGAAGTGGATAGTTGTGTGCTTCTCTGGCTTCTTCGCTGGGTTGCACATTATGTGACAGTGGCCATCTTGTCTCATCCATCTTTTGCAACACCCAGGGTTTCTTCCTCCAAGCAGTTGCTTAGTAAATCTTCATTGATGAGTACAGGGATTGTCCCGCCAGCAGGTGAGCATTCAGCACAGTTTCTGAGAAGCTCAGCTTTGGAGTCATATGGACCAGAGTGTGTCATGTTCCCACCACTAGACCAACTACGTGGCCTTCACAAGTTACCCCGTTCTCAGACATGCTCATCTGTGCAATGGGAAGAAGAGTGCACCTATTCTGCAGGGTTTACCAACCTTCAGTTCTTAATACACATCTAAAGGGCTTAGCACAAAGCCTGGTCCATAGAAAATGCCTAGTAATCGTTAGCTATTACTATGGGAAATGATGAAACGCATTCAGACCAGATAGTGTGGCTTCAGCGGCAACTACTTTGCTGCCGGCAGTCAAGACTATGTAAAGGAACGAACTTTGTGTAGTTTGGAAATATAAAATGCAAGATGGACCTTAGTCTTCCTTTAGAGAGAGTTCTTTTTTTTTTTTTAATTTTTTTTTTTTAACGTTTATTTATTTTTGGGACAGAGAGAGACAGAGCATGAACGGGGGAGGGCAGAGAGAGAGGGAGACACAGAATCCGAAGCGGGCTCCAGGCTCTGAGCCATCAGCCCAGAGCCCGACGCGGGGCTCGAACTCACAGACCGAGAGATTGTGACCTGAGCTGAAGTCGGGCGCTTAACCGACTGAGCCACCCAGGCGCCCCTAGAGAGAGTTCTTAACTCATCCGGTTTTTCTCTTCAGTTTCCTAGGCCAAGGGCATGTTCTTTTCTCAGGCTGAGGCTCTTGTCTGCCCTTTTGAGATGTCAGTTCATCTCTCGTTCTAAGGCTGTCTTCTCCAGTATGCATCTTCCCCTTTCCCCCCAGTCCCGGGTGCATAGTTCCCCAAGCAGAATGATTTGCCGCTTCCTTTGGATGGCATTGCTGGATGTGTGTGTATGTGTGTGTGTGTGCATATATACATGTATAATGGGGAAAGTAAACGGCCGTTTTGGTATCTCCTAATCATCCAGGCACAGTTGGGTGGGTGGCCATTAGCAAAATCACTTAAATCTGACATGTATTTATTCCTATCAGGCTATGTGCAGGGAACACCCTCAGTGACTTTAATGGGGCCTCTATGCTCTACCGGGCACTACGTCAGATACTTTGCTTACATTGTCCCACTGAATAATCAGGACAACTCTGTAAGGTAGATGTTCTCACCTCAGTTTTGCGAATGCAGAAACAAAATGTAAAAGATTAGTAACTTGCAGGGTGCCTGGGTGGCTCAGTCGGTTGGGCGTCCGACTTCGGCTCAGGTCATGATCTCAATAAAAAAGATCAATACTTTTTTAAGGTATTCTGGTGATTCTTTCCAAGTTCATTTTATATTGCTCTTGGGGGAGAACTTTGTTGCAATTTACCCAATTTCCAGAGACTTCTTGGACAGTCTTCTTAGACTGTCTTCTTGGACAGTCTACTCCATGGACTAGCTCATCTTTCTTCAGGCCAGGATGGGAGCAGGGTAAGGCTGTATGATTTGTTTTCTGTGCTCCGTCGAATTTGTCTTCTTTTTATTTCACTCTAAGGATTTTTCTGATTGTATTCATTTTTCCCTTTTCTTTTGCCTTCAGGGTACCTTAGAAAGTCTCCCCCACAAAGAAAGCTGTCATGTGCTATTCATGATCTACATTTGAAGTTGCCCTTTGTTTCAATACCATTGGCCTACTTATTAGGGCTGTAATCTGGGACCAGTTTCATTTTGGGGATTCTCAGTTTTATCCATCGCTAAATGGATTAATAAAAACCTACCACTCACGGGGTGCCTGGGTGGCTCAGTCGGTTAAGCGTCTGACTCTTGGTTTCGGCTCAGGTCATGATCTCATGGTTCATGAGTTCGAGCCCATGTCAGGCTCTGTGCTGACAGTGTGGAGCCTGCTTGGGATTCCCTCTCTCTCCCCCCTCTCTCTGCCCCTTCCCCTGCTCGTGCTCTTTCTCTCTTTCAAAATAAATTAAAAAAACTAAAAAAAAAAAAAATTCAAAAACCTACCTTCCATGATTTCCATGAAAATTCATTTACCAAACAAAATTGATGTGTTTATTTGTCCAATGCATCTCCTCTACTATAAGACCTTCTAGGAACCAAGTCTGTTTTGATTACCATTATATGTCTGGTGCCTTGAGTTGTGGTGGGTTTAGTAGATGCTCAGTAAATACTGGTGGCACGTGGACTGTGGAGGGGGCTTGGGAGTCAGGCATGCTGCATTCTGGGTTTCTGCTGCACCACTTACAAGCTGTGTGACCCTGCGCAAGTTGTTTAACTTCTCTGAACCTTCATTTCTACATTTGTAAAATAATAATAATAATAAACCTAATAGTGAAGATAGTAGTGAAGATTAAGTGATATGTGCCAATAAAGAAATCAGTTCAAGGGTGCCTGGGTGGCTCAGTGGGTTGAGCATCTGACTTTGGCTCAGGTCATGATATCATGATCCGTGAGTTCAAGCCCCATGTTAGGCTCCCTGCTGACAGCTTGGAGCCTGGAGCCTGGAGCCTGCTTTGGATTCTGTGCCTTCCTCTTTCTCTGCCCTTTCCCCCCACTAATGCTCTGTCTCTCTCTGTCTCTCAAAAATAATGTTAAAAAATTTTAAATTTTTAAAAAATGTTTATTTTTGACAGAGAGAGAGACAGACAGACAGAACATGAGCGGGGGAGGGACAGAGAGAGAGGGAGACACAGAATAGGAAGCAGGCTCCAGCTCTGAGCTGTCAGCACAGAGCCCGACACGGGGCTTGAACTCACAGACCGTGAGATCATGACCTGAGCCGAAGTTGGACGCTCAACCCACTGAGCCACCAGGCACCCCAAATGTTGAAAAAATTTAAAGAAAAAGCAATCAGTTCAGTGCATGGCACATAAAATACCCTTGTAAGTGCTAATGAAGGGACACCTGGGTGGTTCAGTCAGTTGAACGGATGATTCTTGGTTTCGGCTCAGTTCCTGATCCCAGGGATAGAGCCCCATGTCGGGCTCCACACTTAGAATGAAGCCTGCTTAAGATTCTCTTTCTCTCACTTCCTCTGCTCCTTCCCTGCTCGCACACACACTCTCTCTGTCTCTCTCTAAAAAAAAGAAAACATACTGCTAATGAAGATGACCATGTTTTCTAGAAATATTGACTTCCACCATAACATTGTTGGAAACCAGACATATATTCCAAATTTAAGAAAAAAAATACTTAAAAAAAATAGCTGTGAAGTTCCAATGAGGGAAGTTAATGAAGTAGAATTTGAGTACTTGCTTTTTCCTATATATTTTCATCCTGCAATGTGTTACACCTTTTAAAGAGGAAAAAAAAAAAGAAGTAAATTCAATTTATGCTCAGATATGAATTACGTCAGGAGTTCTGGGTGTGTGTGGGAGTGTGTATATGTGTAATTGTATTTTAAAAGAGGACCCAAAGTAGGACTCACTGCCACATTTAAAACCTGTGCATTTCATTGCATGTAAATAATACTTTAAAAAAAAGGGGGGGGGGGCCTGAGTGGCTCAGTCGGTGAAGCATCCTACTCTTGATTTTGGCTCAGGTCATGATCTCATGGTTTGTGAGATCGAGCCCCGTGTCAGGCTCTGCGCTGAGAGGGCAGAGCCTGTTTGGGATTCTCTCTCTCCCTCTCTCTGTGCCTCTACACTGCTCACACTCTCTTTGGCTCTCTCCATCTCTCACAAAATAAATAAATAAACATGAGAAAAAGAAACTGCATACAAATCTTGAACTCTAGTTAATGATACACACGCTGCAGGATTTAGGCGTAAAGTATAATGATGTCTGCAACTTACTCCGAAATGCATTACAAAATATGATGCGTTGATGAATGGAGAGGTGCCTAAATATGTGATAAAGCAAATACACTGGAACCTTGAACAACACAGGAGTTAGGGGATAGCAACCCCCCTATATGGCCAAAGATCCATGTATAACTTTGGACTCCCCTAAAACTTAACTACTAATAGCCTACTTTTGACCAGAAGTCTTGCTGATAACACAATTAACACACAATTTGTATTTTACATGAGTTACATACTGTATCCTTACAGCACAGTAAGCTAGGGAAAAGAAAATGTTATTAAGAAACTCATAGGGGTGAGAAAATACATTTACAGTACTGTCCTGTAAAAAATACACACGCGAGTGGACCCATGCATTTCAAACCTGTATTGTTCTAGGGTCAACTGTACAGCAAAATGCTCATTATAGAATCTAAGGGTTAGCTGTGTTCACTGCGCACTTTTATCAATATTTCTGTATGTCTGACATTTTTCATAATAAATTGTTGGGGGGCCGCCTGGGGGGGCTCAGTCAGTTAAGCTTCTGACTCTTGATTTTAGCTTATGTCATGATCTCAGGGTTGTGACGTGGAGCCCGGTGGCGGGGTCCATGCTGGGCACGGAACCTGCTTAAGATTCTCTCTCTATCTCTCTCTCTTTCTCATAAATGAATACATAAATAAAACATTGGGAGGAAAAAGAAAGAAACGCAATCCTAAATCCAAGGCAGGCTCATCGTGCTGGTTTTCAGGCATGTGGTACTTGTCAATATCTATATTTTAGGAAGACTTTCCTGCTTCTCTATTAATCACAGCCCATAAAAAACTTCCAACACTGCCTCTGCATAGTGCTAACCCACATGAAAGAAGACAAGGTCTGAGTTGAAAAAAACAGCAATGAAGGGGCGTCTGGGTGGCTCAGTCGGTTAAGTGTCCGACTTCAGCTCAGATCATGATCATGCAGTTTGTGAGTTTGAGCCCCGTGTCGGGCTCTATGCTGACAGCTTGGAGTCTGGGGCCTGCTTCAGATTCTCTCTTTCTCTCTCTCTCGAAAATAAATGAAACATTAAAAAATTAAAAAAAAATAGCACTGAAAAGAGCACACAACGAATGGAAGACAGAAGTAGGCTATCCTTTGGCACTTTGGGGGAACAACTAAATTATTAGAATCTCAGACATCCAGGGTTGCTGAGAGACGATGAGACTCTGATCTCTGGCTCTTAGACTTATTATCGTGCCTGCTAGTTACCACGTAGGTAAGAAATGTTAGAAATAATTGGCCATTTCATAGAGAATCATGAACAAAGGTACATGTAGACCATTTCTTTGGAAAGGTATTTAAGATGTTGGGTTTTTGGAAAGGTAGTTTTTGTCTTGTTGTGGAAAGACATAATAAGAAAGGATGTGATAAGTTTGAGACTATATGCCAACTTCCTACAAGTTAGAATGTTTTGGAGAATGGGTAAAGATAAGTTTTAGGTTTAGGGGCGCCTGGGTGGCGCAGTCGGTTAAGCGTCCGACTTCAGCCAGGTCACGATCTCACGGTCCATGAGTTCGGGCCCCGCGTCGGGCTCTGGGCTGATGGCTCAGAGCCTGGAGCCTGTTTCTGATTCTGTGTCTCCCTCTCTCTCTGCCCCTCCCCCGTTCATGCTCTGTCTCTCTCTATCCCAAAAATAAATAAACGTTGAAAAAAAAAATTTAAAAAAAGATAAGTTTTAGGTTTATATACATGTAAATAATCAGGAACACACCCTGGTAGCCGAAGGAAATACAAGTATCTTCTCTTGGCCACAGGAAGTATATGATGGAGCACAGGAAGACTTAAAAGCAGATGGGAAGGAGTGCTCATGCTATTGTACATCTGAACAAAAGGGCCATGGTTTTATCATTAGCTCATTCAAGTGGCAGTTGTGAGGCCCATTTATTTGACTTTTTCTTCTGTTTACATAAATGGAAACACCCTGCAGGGTTTACTAAAAGCAGATGTATTAAATAGCAACACTAAAAACTGGTTTAACAAGGAAACAATGAGCATTAAAACACACAAAAAGGAGAGAATGAACAAGAGTCAGGAGAGAGCAATGTGGCAACCCGCAAGAATCCTAGGCAGGACACAAATATCCAAATCAAGGTCATAGCCAGTTACTGTCAGTCACACTGGGAAGAGAGCAAATAACACTCACTTCTTTACCATTTGCTCAAGAAACAGAACCGACTTCCTGCCTGTCTTTGATGCCTCCTTGATGATCCCAGGACTCTTTTTTTTTTTTGAGAAATGAACTGGGGAGGGACAGAGAGAGAGAGGGAGACAGGAACTAAAGCAGACTCCGCACTGACAGTAGAGAGCCCGATGTGGGGCCTGAACCCACGAGCTGTGAGATCATGACCTGAGCCGAAGTCAGACACTTAGCCAACTGAGCCACCCAGGCACCCCAGTCCCAAGGACTCTTTAGAGCCCAGGGGTTTGTCCTCTGGGGAAGGTTGCGATTGACAAGACCCTGGCAGTGAGCCCTGCTAGCATAGTGAACACCCCGGTGTGGGTTACAAAAGGTGCCCTGTGGGTGGATGAGTTACAAAATGTGACTTTTCCTCTGGGCTGGCACAAGATTTGGGGAGGGGGGTGGGGGCTGGATTTCAACCTCCATCCACCCCTCGGCTGGGTCCTTTCGTGATGTGCACTCTGTAAGTGTATATAGTGACCCTGGAAAAGTTCACTACTCTACGACACGTGGATCCCCTTTCACCAATGAAGAAGCTAGGTCCCAGGAGACTAAAACACCTCATTTAAGGCTACAACATAGATAGTAATAGACTTTTCTTGGGAGAAAAGCCACTTCCAACGTGGGCCTTGGTCAATGCCATTGTATAAAGCACACGCTGCACACAGAGTACTCTGCCAGGTTCTAGGGTGTGGGCTGCATAGAAGGCTGGGGGTCTCAAACCCAACTCCAAGGGCAGGCTCGAGCGCTGTAGACAGTGAGAGCTAGGGGAGCTCACAAGAGAGAATAACCCTCTTTTCTCTGCAATCGGAGAAGGTTGCACTGACAAGGCGGGACTTGAGTGGAAGGCAGGACAGATAGGGCTCAGAAAACCGGAGAAGACCGGGCAGGATTACCAGGGGGAGAAAGCAGCACGCGTGATGATGTGGGGACAGGCCCCACGTTGGTGACCCTGGTCACCCCCTGGTATCATGGCACCCGCTCTCGTTCCCCATTCTCATGTGCAACTGTCACTCCAGACCACAGCACTCTTCTTCGACAGTTACCCGTCCCAGGTCTCATGAACCTCAGGTCTGCTTCCTGAAGGGTGGTAGCTAGTTATGCGAGAGAATCTGGGGTTAAGGGCTGATATATTAACCCACCCACATAACAGAGAGACATTTGAAGGAGGGATTTCTGGGTATCTTGCCCTAAAACATTTCTGAAACTTTTGGGAATGCGGAAAGGGCAGAGGACGTTTATGTTTCATACCTATTTGCTACACAATACCTTCTGCCCCCAACTTAGCAGCCTGAAGCAACAAACATTTATCTCATACAGTTTCTCAGGATCAGGAATGCAGGAACCACTTCGCTGGGTAGGTCGAGGTCTGGGGGTCTCTCATGAAGTTGCAATCACCGTCTTGGCCAGGGCTGTGTCATCCGAAGCCTTGACTGGAACTGAAGGATGGGGCTGTAAGCTCACCGATCTGCCTGTTGGCAGGGGGGTCCTCGGTCTCACGGGCATCTCCATAAGAGAGCCGTCTCACAACTGGCCCTGGAATGAGGGATCAAAGAAAGAAAGAGCAAACAGGAAGCTCAGTGCCTTTTATGACCTAGCCCCTGACAAAGCATCACTTCTGCTATATTTTACTGGTCGTGCAGACCCTCCGGGACACAGCGTGCCAGGGAATTATATAAGGGGACACATAAAGTTGGGGACCACTCGGGACCATCTCAAATGCCAGTGCCATTGAAATCATATTTGGGGGACACTAGAGCTTTTAAAACATATACCAGCGGTAATATGGTGTTCTGGATATCCTAAAATTTCCTTCTGTAAAACACTTAAGTATTCTTTTTCAAAAAAACATTTTAATGTTTATTTGTTTGTTTATTTATTTTTTGAGAGAGAGAGCGAAAGACAGAGAGAGAGAGAGAGAGAGCAAGTATGAGTGGGGGAGGGGCAGAGAGCGAGGGAGACCGAGAATCCAAAGCAGGCTCCACGCTGTCAACACAAAGCTTGAACTCGCAAGCCGTGAGATCATAAACTGAGCCGAAGAAATCGAGTCCGGTGCTTAACCGACTGAGCCATTCAGAAGCCCATAAAACACCTAAATATTCTTTTTTTTTTTTTTAACGTTTATTTATTTTTGAGACAGAGAAAGACAGAGCATGAATGGGGGAGGGGCAGAGAGAGAGGGAGACACAGAATCGGAAGCAGGCTCCAGGCTCCGAGCCATCAGCCCAGAGCCTGACGCGGGGCTCAAACTCACGGACCGCGAGATCCCGACCTGAGCCAAAGTCGGACGCTTAACCGACTGAGCCACCCAGGCACCCCCTAAATATTCTTAATAAAATACTTTAAAAATCTTCAAGAATGCACTGCTACGCTGGCCGGAAAGGAAGGGGAAAAACAAGCAAATGAGAAAGCATGAATCCAGAGAGATGCATGAGTGTTTACGCTGAAAGTTAACCTTGGGGGTATCTGTCTACCCTCAAGTGACCCAGAGAATTGGTTTTAATGTCTGCCTGGCAAGCATGAGACCAAGTGTAGGGGAACATGAGAAGTCAGATCAGCGGTCTCTAATAAATTACGTTGGGCCCCAAAGGATGTCTCCTCAGTGACAGTTAAGCCAGGAATTTCTGGGACTCCATTTCCACACTGAAGGACATAGAAAGGAAACTGGCCTGTCTTATCCCTGGGTCTGGAGAGCAGGAGGAAAAATCGGAAAATCTGTAACCACGAGCTAACCTAGGCCAAGTTGACGCTCTCAGTGTGGTTTGAAAATCCCTAGTTGATACTTTGTCTTAATGTGGCTCAGAGTGGGCAGCACTCTTGGTCTAGAAAGAAATCAAGTCCTCACTGAAGTCATCACCTTTATCAGAGGCCTTAAAGATTCCCAGATATGACATCCCATTGAACTGGTGCTCATGATTAAAAAAAATAATAATAATCACAGAACACTTGAAGAAGCAAGGCATGGTTAGAGAGAACCAGCAAAAACCACAGACAGCGGATCAGGCTGACAAACACTTCAGATATTTGGCTATTGATTATGGAATGAATTTGAGTTTATTTAATATGGTTAACAAAGAAAAAATGTTATCAAATGGACGAGTGAAAAATAAGAGGCTATTGAAGTTACCAGTCCTGACAACCAAATAGAACCTCCAGAAGTGAAAATTAAATTTACATTTAGTTTAAATTTAATCTAAAATTACACTTTATTTATTTTTTTAATGTTTATTTATTTTTGAGAGAGAGAGAGAGTACAAGTGGGGGAGGGGTCAGAGAGAGAGAGGGAGACACAGAATCCTTAGCAGACACAGGATCTGAGCTGGTGCTGACAGCTCAGAGCCTGATGTGGGGCTCGAACTCGTGAACCACGAGATCATGACTTGAGCCGAAGTCGGACACTCAACTGACTCAGACACCCGGGCGCCCCTGTAAAATTACATTTTAAAGGGTTGTATAAGTACCCACATGTTACCTTTGATTTTGCCTGTTGGCTCATAAAGCCTAAAATAATTGCAATCCGGCCCTTTACAGAAAGCTGTGCCAATCCCTGCCATGGAGGCACCTGCACAGAAGCCCCTCAGTCAGCCTGAGGGGGCGTTCTAAGGTTGACAATACAAGGAATAGCCACACGGACAAGACTGACCGCTGTGGGGGAGTTGGGGGGTGGTGGTGAGGAGGAAGCAGTGGAATGCGAGAGTCCAGAGAAGTCTCAGTGAGACACAGTCTTAGGTTTCAAAACAGAAAGAAGGCTAGTTTTATGTATCCATTAAAAGTAGCTGGATGTATACCTTGAACGCACTTTTATGTAAGGGGTGGGGGAAATAACTCTTTGTCGTCCTGGAGCCTCAGAAGTGGAATGCATGTGTGTGGGCAAGTCTGGGGTAGAAAGATACCGGTCCATGTGTGTAACTATTAAGCAATTATGGACGACATTCTGTTAATAGAGCATGTTAAGAAGGAAAGGGAGGAAGGGGATTTATTCGCCTGAGTCACGCATCTCAAGCTGCATATCCTTAGGTGCTCTCTCATTGCCAAATGTGGATCAAGGCCAAGTGGCTCTTTTATGGCCACTGGGTATGCTGGGATGGGCCTCAAAACTCTGTTTCTAAACACCAAGTGCTGACATGTTTGGCCCGGGGAAGAGGGAGGGAGGGGCAGGATGCTGGCAGGAAGCTTGAGATGACCCCAGGGTGGTCTGAGCTGCAGGAAGCCAGCAAGGGAAGTGATTTGGGGAAAGTAAAGCAAAAAGCTCACCACACCCAAGGGCTCTCCTTTGAAGATGGACACCACACCCAGCCTGTCCAAGCTTCCCTTAGCATAAATGCTCATCTTCCCCTGGTTTGTGAGAGTGCGTGAGCAAGGATGGAATCGTAGAAAAGGAACCTGGCTGTGAGCAACCGTCTTCTGAGCCTTTATTATCTGACAGGTGCTCTACACATCAATCTCACAGAGGCAATATTAGCCTTCCCATTTTGCAGATGAGGAAGCCGAGGCCCAGAGAGAAGCATTAAGAAGTGTGTCCAGGGCCACAAAGCAAGTTAGCGATGAATTCAGGTCTGGCTCCGATTGGAAGGTCTCACTCCAAAACTCCACTCTTTCTTCCCTACTGAGCAGGGATAGGCAAGAGGCCACACGAAGGGAGTAACCTTAGTCCTCCGGCAAGAACAGGAAGAAAGGCAGAAAATTAAGCACTGCTACCCTGACTCCCCTAAATGCCGTTGTCTGACATCCAGGGTTACTCTGCTAAACAGAGTAGTTTGCCCCCAAATGCCTCAAGTGATCCACCATGGCTCTTTTTGTCAGACACGTTAGCTCAACCCCCAGTGTAAGAAATGGAGGAAAGGACCAAAAGAGAGAAAGAAAAGCTTCTGTTATCAGGAAGTTGCTGTGACAATACTCACATGTTGGAAGTGGAGAGTACAGATGGGCTACTGAGATTTTCTACTGGGAGAGATGCACTAAGTAATTAGGCTCAGAAAAAGCCAAGAGAGCCTAACCCTGATGCTGGAGGGACTGATGGCCACCACATAGTTGGAGGAAGAGTTCAAAGGGATACAGAGAGTGGATCAACATAGCTCCTGAGTGAGCAGAGCAGGCCTGCGGCCCGTGTGGAGACCGACTTCATTCACAGGCTTCATGGCTCTCTTGAAAGCTGGGCCTGGCTCTCACCTTCTGTTGGAGATGCCAGACCTACAACGAACATTCTAGCAAAGGATGGAGAGAAGGGAGAGAAAGAGCCTTGTGATGGTTAATTTTATGTGTCAGTGGGATTGGGCCAGAGTTGCCAAAATAGGTGGTTAAACATTATTCTGGGTGTTTCTGTGAGCCTGTTTCTGGATGGGATGAATATTTGAATTGATAAATACCAAGTAAAGCAGACTGTCCTCCCCAGCGTGAGTAGGCCTCACTCAATCCATTAAAACCTGACTGGGCACGCAGCCTGTGCCGTGGACCCTGCACTCGGGAGGGTCTACACCTAGTGCTTTACTGGTGCAGTCTTGAAATTTTTAATAAGATCTGAACGGGGCCCCACATTTTCATGTTGCCAAAATTGCGTCACTAGTCCCGAATGGACAGGTGTGGTTGTGTCCCGAGAAATGTCAGTGACGGAGGTGGGGAGGGACAGAGATAACTATTGCTACATAAAAAGCCGGAGAGTGTGCCCCGAAGTCCCCCATTGTTCCCCCACCCATGACTGACCTTAGGAGCCGGGGACTCAAGTTTCTGCTTTAAGCAGCTTACATAAAGGGAAGAAGCTTATTACACAAAGCTAAAGAAGGTCCTCAGTGGAAAGAGTATGTACTCATTCTGGGCCCTCAGGCTAAGTTTCATAACCTTTTGTAACTGAAACCCTTTTCTCCAGGGCTGAGAAGTTAAGAAGGTGAATAGCGTGGCAAGGCCTTGCCCTTGTGCAGAGAGACTCTGCGCCTACACTGAATGACTTCCCTGAGGCCTAAGATGGTGAGTCAAGCACATTTTGCTGGAAGGATCGTCAGAGCTGCGCTGGGAAGCAGGTTCTCGGGCTGCCTGCGTGGCTCTACGGCTGGGCGTGGCCAAACCGTGCAGGTCAGTACCAGACCTAGAGAAGCTTACAACAGCTCACGGACTTTCTTGGGGGACAATCTCAAGCATGTTGTAGCCAGTATTCCCAGCATTTGATGTAACTTCATATAACCCCATCTCCCTTTCTCCAGGAAATCCAACCTCACAAATGACCTAAGTTCCCAAACCACAGTTCAGTCTTTTAGGTGGTTGGTGAAAGCCAGTCGCTAGTGAAGCCTAGGGCAGGATACCTTTAAACAGTCTCTTGGCTGCCTTTATTCAGATGTAAATACCGCTCCTGTAATTCCTTATGGCCTGCGGCATAGAGGGATAGATGGTTTCAGAGAACAGATAGATAGTGGTCCTTCCCACTTGCAACACACCCTTACACAAACACAGGCACACTACATGCCCCGCATTCTTCATTCTTTCTTTTTAAAAGATTTCCACTTTGGGGTACCTGGGTGGCTCAGTCATTTAAGCGTCCGACTTTGGCTCAGGTCGTGATCTCACGGTTTGTGGGTTCGAGCCCCGCGTCGGGCTCTGTGCTGACAGCTCAGAGCCTGGAGCCTGCTTCCCGGATTCTGTCTCCCTCTCTCTCTGCCCCTCCCCTGCTCACACTCTGTCTCTCTCTCAACAATAAATAAAGCATTAAAAAAAAAGGAAACAGGGGCGCCTGGGTGGCACAGTCGGTTAAACGTCCGACTTCAGCCAGGTCACGATCTCGCGGTCCGTGAGTTCGAGCCCCGCATCAGGCTCTGGGCTGATGGCTCAGAGCCTGGAGCCTGTTTCCGCTTCTGTGTCTCTCTCTCTCTCTGCCCCTCCCCCGTTCATGCTCTGTCTCTCTCTGTCCCCCCCAAAAAATAAATAAACGTTGAAAAAAAAATTTAAAAAAAAAAAGGAAACATTTTTTTAAAGATTTCCACTTTTCTTTGGGAAAATTTCCCTTCCCCGTTGCAGGTGCTCTGCTTGGAATCAATGACGCTTACGGCAGAATGTGATCCTGCTGGTAGTTCCCCAAAGGGCCCGTCCATTAGCTCTGGTTACCAAGATCCCCAGAACTGCTTTCTGTCCCATCCTTCTGAGCATTCAACAGTTTATTTTTTTAGCCCGTGAGCTCTCCAGGACCTAACACGGAACTTCTTTTTTCCTTATGGTTTTCAGGCTCAATCAATTAATCTTTTGGGATCAAAGACACGTGGTGGGGGAGGGAATATCACTGTGGAGGCCTTCTCTTCCTTCAAAGTGGCAACGTCATAATGACTTTCTTCAACAGTCTGTTGGAATTCCCTTAGGAAGGGAAATACGTGATGCGGGATATTAAAAACCTATGCTGTTAGTAATCACTTCTCTTTAGGAATTCAGGTCACAGAAGCACCAAAACTTCTTAACTTAAACGGCTGGTTGATACAGTAGAATAGATGGACCAGGTTGCAGCCTGAGTAGCTTTTGGAAGTTGGTGAAGCAAAAAGAGAGTATCCAGGCCCTTGAGTCTCTGTGGGTGTGGCAGGGTGGTGGAAGGAATCACTATTACGTTAAGCCACGTTCACAACCAGCTCCGAGGGAAGATTGTTGGCGACTCAATCCTGGGAGGGACGGATGGGGAGGAGGGACGCCCACAAACAAATGGTATTTCTTTGGCATCGACTTGGAGACAATCTTATTCCCCATCATTATTAATAAGCAGGAAACAATGACAACGGCGTTAATTAAGCTTGTACATAGTGTGCAAAAATGACATACTGTGATCAATATTTAGAAAGACCGGAGTAACATTTCTGGTCTCATAGAAACAGGGTGGTATTCCTTTGAAAGAAAGTTTTTCTTTCAAAAACTGGAAAGCATTTCGGGGACATTAATCATTCATTATTGAGGGATGAAGGAAGATGTTCCATTATAACTGAAATGGTAGGTCTTTGGAGCCACATAGACCTGCATTCAAGCCCAGCTGTACTGTCACTACTAGGGGCCTGGCCAGTGGCATTGGTTAAGAATGCTTTGTACTACGAGCAACAGAAACCCCAAATAGCAGTTGCTTTCACCATAAACATTTTGTGACCTCTCCAAACAAGCCGTTTGGAAGTATCTGGTTCCAGTGTGTATGCAACACTTCAATGACCATATGTGGAAAGGGTTTGCTGCTCGGCCCTATGGTCTATCATTGATTTCTGCTTTAATCTTTATTAGTTCCTTCCTTCTGCCAGCTGTGGGTTTGGTTTGTTCGTCTTTTTCTATTGTCTTAAGATGTAAAGTTAGGTTGTAATTTGAAATCTTTCTTGGGTTTTTTTTTTTTCACGTATGCATTTACGGCTATAAAATTTCCCCTTGTAAAATTTTCCACTGCTTTCTCTGGTGTCATAAGTTTTCTTGTTTTCCCAAGTTTTCTTTTTCATTCATTGTTAACTGTTTTCTAACTTCCCTTGTGAATTCTTCTTTGATTCTTGGTTGTTTAAGAGTATTTTGTTTCCTCTCCACCTTTTGTGAATTTTCTAGTTTTACTTGTCGTTGATTTCTAGCATCAATGTGTTACAGTTGGAGAAGATACTTTGTATGTCTATCTTTTAAAATGTAATCGGACAATTTGTCATCTAACTTATGGTCTATCCTGGAAAATGACACGTGCACTTAAGCAGAATGCATATGCTGTAGTTGTTGGGTGGAGAGTTCGGTGTATGTCTGTTAGATGTAGTTGCTTTGTTGGGTTAAGCCCTCTCTTGCCTCCTGTCTGGTTGTTTTGTTTATTACTGAGAGTGGGGCATTGAAATCTCCAAATACTTTGGTAGAATTGTCTATTTCTCCTTTCAAATTTGTTTAGCTCTTACTTCATATATTTTGATGATCTGTTATTAGGTTCATAGATGTTTATAACTTCTATCTTCTTGCTACATTTAACCTTTTATGAATATATCATCTCCTTTGTGTCTAGTAATCTTTTTTTGATTTAGAGTGTATTTTGTCTGATATTAGTGTAGCCACCCCTGCTTTTTTTCAGTTAGTGTTTGCATGGGACATTTCTTCCATCATTTCAATTTCAAATCTATTTGGGTTTTTAGATCTAAAGTGAGTCTCTTGTAGACAGCATATGGTTGGATCATGTTTTTGTTTTTTAAATCCATTTTGCCAGTTGAAGAGTTTAACCATTTGCATTTTAAGTAATCACTGATGAGGAGGGACTTACTTCTGTCATTTTGTAGTCAAATGCTCTACTCCTGAGCTATGCCATTCTTCTGTCATTTTGCAATTTGTTTTCTATAGGCCTTATAGTTGTTTTTTTTTAATTTTTTTTTTAACATTTATTTATTTTTGAGACAGAGAGAGACAGAGCATGAACGGGGGAGGGTCAGAGAGAGGGAGACACAGAATCTGAAACAGGCTCCAGTCTCTGAGCTTTCAGCACAGAGCCTGACGCGGGGCTCGAACTCACGGACCGTGAGATCATGACCTGAGCCGAAGTCGGCCGCTTAACCGACTGAGCCACCCAGGTGCCCCTAGGCCTTATAGTTTTTATCCCTCATATCATGCATTTCTATCTTCTTTTGTGTTTCATTGATTTTTTTTGTAGTTAAATGTTTAAATTTTTTCTCATTTCCATTTTGTGTATATTCTATAGCTATTTTCTTTGTGGTTACCATGGGGATCCAAACTTATAATATGAATATACTCTTGTTTAAACTTATACTGCCTTAACTTGAATAACACAAAAATTTCGCTCCTTTATAGCTTTGTTCGCACCATTTTTGGTAGTTGGTGCCACAAAATTACATTTTTATACATTGCGTGACCAAAAAAATAAATTAATAATTCTTTCTTTTTTCTTTTTTCGGTATTTTATTTTATTTTATTTTATCTTATTTTATTTTATTTTATAGAGACAGCATGAGTGGGGGAGAGGGGCAGAGGAAGAGAATCTCAAGACCTATGCAGGGCTTAATCCCACAACCCTGGGATCATGACCTGAGCTGAAATCAAGAGTCAGATCCTCAACCAACTGAGCCACCCAGGTGCCTCAATAGTTATTTTAAATGCATTAGTCTCTCAAATTATGTGGGGAACAAAATGTGGAGTCACAAACTAAAGTTACAATAATACTAGCTTTCATACTAATAATTGTTACTTTTAGAAAATATATTAGTCTCAAATTATGTAGAAAACAGTAAGTAGAATTTTTCAGGATTCTCTCTCTGTCTTTGGCCTTTGGTAGTTGGATTATAAAGTGTCTCAGTATGGGTCTCTGAGTCATCTTATTTGGGGGTTTTGGGTTTCTTGTGTGTTTATATTCATGTCTTTTATCACATTTGGGAAATTTTCAGCCATTAGTTCTTCAAATAATCTCTCTGCCCTTTTCTGTCACTCTTTTCCTTCTGGAACTCCCACAATACATGTGTTGATCTGTTTGATAGTGTCCCCAGGTCCTTTAGCCAGTGGTTACTTTTCTTCAATCCTGTTTCTTTCCGTTCTCCAAACTCAATTTCCATTGCCCTATCTTCAAATTCACTAATTCTATCTTCTGTCTTTTCAAATCTGCCTTTGAATCCCTCTAGGAATTTTTTTCATTTCAGTTATACTTTTAATCTCTTTATTTATATTTCCATTTTGTTCATTTATCATGTTATTGACTTTCTCTATATCTTTAATTTTTTGAGCATCTTTTAGACAGTTGTTTTAAAGACTTTCTCCAGTAGATTTGTCATCAGGTCTTTTTTTTAGAGACAGATTCTGTTGACTTATTTTTTTCTTTGAATGAACTATACCTCCCTGTTTCTTTGTGTGTCTTATAATTTTTTTGTTGATGTTGCATACTGGACATTTGAATCTAATAATGTGACAATTCTGGAAATCAGAGTCTCCCTCTTTCTCAGAGTTTGTTGTTTTTTGTTATTATGTTTATTTGTGGTTTTGATTGTCATAAGCCATCTCTGCCCCAAATATTAGCCTGAGGTGCGTAAATTCATGGTCATTTTAGGCCTTTTCTGAGCCCATGCCTTTACTTGGGCATGTGTGGTCACTTTCTAATTTTCCCTTTCTATATGGCTATTTTTGAATGTCCTAATCTTTACTCCCAAAAGGGGAAACATTAAAAAATGAAGAAGGGGAGGCGCCTCGGTGGCTCGGGCAGTTAAGCATCTTACTCTTGTTTTCGGCTCAGGCCATGATCTCACGGTGTGTGAGATAGAGCCCCACATCGGGCTCTGCACTGTGCAGAGCCTGCTTGAGATTTTCTCTCTCCTTCTCTCTCTGCCCCTCCCCTGCTTGTGCTCTCTCTCTCTCTCTCTCTCAAAATAAATACATAAATAAACTTTTTTTTTTTTTTTAAATGAAGAAGGGGGAGAAAAGGCACCTCTTCGGTCCCCTGGAAATCACTTCAGCTGAGGGGTAGGCGCTTTTGCAACAACGGGAGAAAATGCAGCAATTGTTGCCTCTTTTTTTGTGATAAGAAGCAGCAGTCAGTGATTAGGACCCAGATCCCTGATATTTGGAGGACAGAGTCCTTTCTGACTACCCTGGCTCCCAGGAAGTGTGTGCCAGTTGCTCCAGGAACGCATGCACAGCTGGGGTTGTGGGATGGTTGGCTCCTACGGGACTAAGAGTTGAACTTGACTGAAACTAACCACAATTAACTTTCCAAGCCTTCTCCCGGATGCTGCAAGCCTTCAATAGATTGCAGAGTTCCAAAATAGTTACCTCAGGTAGATTCTGCCAGTGCAATTGCGGTCTAGGTGGGGAGATAGATTCTTGGCGCTTCCTCGTCCCATCTTCCCAGAATCCTCCTCGGTTTGTCTTTTTAACATGACCCACATATAAATCCATGGGATTTTTTTCCCATGGATATTTGTGATGTCTCTAAATTACCGTGTATTAGTGCTTTGAAATTACCGTGTATTAGTGCTTTGTATTAGTGCTTTGAAAGTGAAGAAAGCATCTGAGAATATTTGTGAAACAGAATGTTAAGACGGTACTCTGCTAAGAATAGTTTCTCATATCATAAAATGAAATGTTAGACTATCCAATTTACTGTTTCCTTCTGGACAATTTAATTGGGCCAAATAGCTCTAAAGCAAATGGGTAAAACATTTTTTAATCATTATGAAAGATATGTGTCATTATAATGGAAAAACAAAAGAGTAGAAGGAAGAAATATTTATACTTCCTTGCATCAGAGAAAGCTGCCATTAATGATTAAAAGCCAAGATATAATAATGATGGTATTTTGAGCAGGGGATCAGTGACTCTTGATTAATTTTATTTTATTAAAATTTTATTATAGTACATTTCCCATTATTTTTAACCCTGCATATAGCAAGCATTATTGCATGTTATCATAAACAAAAGTAGTTTTTAACAAGTTGATATAAACAAAAAGTTTTTTTCCCCTTCCCTTCTATTTTTTAGTCATTTTCTTCCATAGCCTCTCTTTATAATAAAGTAGAAAAAAAGAAAAAAAAAAACACAACAACTACCTTTGTGTAAAAAGGATTTTCCACCCAAGCAACAGCTCTATGACTTTGGACAAGTCCATTCACCTCTATGATATAAATTGTCCTACCTGTCAAATGAGCTAGTTAAATTAGACAGGCTTGGGGCGCCTGGGTGGCGCAGTCAGTTAAGCGTCCGACTTCAGCCAGGTTACGATCTCGCGGTCCGTGAGTTCGAGCCCCGCATCAGGCTCTGGGCTGATGGCTCGGAGCCTGAAACCTGTTTCTGATTCTGTGTCTTCCTCTCTCTCTGCCCCTCCCCTGTTCATGCTCTGTCTCTCTCTGTCCCAAAAATAAATTAAAAAACGTTGAAAAAAAAAATTAGACAGGCTCGTTATCTGGTTCTGGTATCCCACTCTTTCTATGCATCCACCTCTCTTTTCTGTTCTCTTCTTGACCCAGACTAGTTCATACTATGGTTCCTGAGTGAGCAAGCTGTCTCCTGAAGCTGTTATGAGACATCCATCTCTCATTCTAAGCCCTTCCCCAGAAGCCTGTAAACAATATATCTGAGCTGCCCAGGACACAGTCCTCTCACAGAGCCTGGAAGTTGACTTCTTTTGATAACCTCTGCCTGGTGGAGATAAAAATGAAAGACTGTGCTTGATGGCTTGCATGATTAGTATGCCAACAACCTCATCTAAATCTCAGATATACTTTCCAGGTCCTTCCTGGATTAGTGGGAATTCTAGTTGATAAACCCCAGGGCCAATTGCACATGCACGAAATCCCAAAATAGCAATGCCTAATGCACATTTGATCCTGATGCAAGAGGACAGTTTCTAGCAGTTCTCTGAAAGCTATAGAAAGGGAATTGATAATAAATTCAATAGAGGAACCTACCTTTGATGACTGGGACAGCTATAAGGGGTAAAGAAATTTTGAATAGTTTGAGGAGGTAAAGAAAGAAATCAGCAAGGGTTCTGCTGAGCATTGGTTAGTAAGCTTCAAGGGGGCAGTGTGACTTAAGGGGAAGAAGTAGAAATGACTGGACAATTTTTGAAGTCATAACTCTAATTGAGAGATGAGGCTCACTGAAGGAGACATAGGCACAGCTCCAAGGGGTGCAGTCAAGATCTTTACTAGGTGTGGTAATGATTGTGAACAGACAACATCAGAGTGGAGCCATCCTTCCAAAGGAAGGGAAGGGAAGGCGAGACTCATTTGACTAATGGGTGATTTGGACAGACACAAGATTCACTTAAGTTTCATCTTTTACTATGGTGGTGAACTCCCAAGGGAAAATCTGGGTAAGCGTGTTAAGAAAACGAATATGTGGGCCCTAAATCAAAATGAAATGGAAATGAGTACACAAATATGGAATTTGGCCAAAGAACCAAGAACACCTATGTATCAGACCATAGCCATTTTTTTCTTTAAGAGCCCTGAAGGACATACAATAATAATAAACATTTATATATCATTTTGTGCTAGACATTGTTCTAAGCACCTTGGATTTATTAGCTTATTTAGCCTTCACAACCAATGTTATGTAAAGAGAAGTCTAGCATGTCAGGTGAATCATCCACTTGGGAGTCAAAGCAAACTTAAATGGCAGCAGACCATGAGGCAGAGAGGAAATATGGAAAAGTCACTGGGAAATTGGAAGGGACAAAAATAAAGAGAAATAGAAAGTATCTTAACTAATTCTCTGAGTGGTTATTTGCTCATTAATGTATTCATTCAACGTTTATTGGGATTTGTTATAGGGTATGCCAATGCTCAGCTTTAACAATAATGTCAAGTTATTTTATTTTATTTTATTAAAAATTTTTTTTAATGTTTATTTAATTTTGAGAGAGAGAGCGCGCGCGTGAGAGAGAGAAAGACAGAGAGAGAGAGAGAGAGAGAGAGAGTGGGAGAGGGGCAGAAAGAGGGAGGGAGATACAGAATCCCAAGCAGGTTCCAGGCTTCGAGCTGTCAGCACAGAGCCCATTGCAGGGCTTGAACTCACAAACTGAGATCATGACCTGAGCCGAAGTCAGACACTCAACCGACTGAGCCACCCCGGTGCCCTGAAAACTGATTTTTTTAAAGCAAGAAAATGAGAAACATAAAATTCAGGATGGAGGTTATCTCAATGCAGGGAGGTAAGAAGATGGGATAGGGAAAGAACATAGAGAGATGAAGTTATTGACAATATTCTAATTCTTGGCCTGGATGGGATGTTCATGGAAGTTCACTATAAAAACATTCCAAATAATCAAATTCAAGGGAACAGATAAAATGAAAGAGGATTACTGACATGGTTTCACGAGCCAAAGATTACAAATGTTTTAATTTGGTGGGTCTGACAATTTAATTTGGTGGGTCTGACAAGACAATGAAATAGAATATTTACTGAGCTCCTAGTGGGAACTGAAATTATGCTCTAGATTTATTCTGCAATCACAAACGTGTCCAAACTGTTGGTGAGTTTCAGCTACAAAGGTTTGTTTCTTGCTCAACTATAGCTCAGCAGAAGGTCTTTGCTCAGGGACCCAGGTTGAGAGAACAAGCAACACCCTGAATGTTGGTATTTATCATACGTTTTGATCTCTCTACCGTGCAATAGATTCTCAGCGTTTTCTCCTTTGATTTCTATTCCTGAGTTCAGTGAAGGGAAAGACAGAAGTTGAGAAGGACCAATTGTGAGGAATACCAAACACAATACCAAATGAGATGTTAGAGTTCAACACTTAGGTTGAAATGCTACTGATGTGAAATTTTCCATTTCCAACAATATTATATATATATATGATATATGATATATATCATTCCCCATTTGCATCGAGGCTTCAGTTACCATAGTACATCCAGAATTTCTAGCTCTGGTCATGCTCACTAAAAGGATTCTTAACTGGGAGTTCCCATTAAATGCAATCAAAATGATCCATAATTCTTATTCATGAAATTTGAGCTTTCTCAGGTAATTCTATTTTGTTTAAATGTTTCTTGACAGTTCGTCAAATCAATTAATAACCCAATAACCTTGACAGTTCATCAAATCAATTAATAACCCACTAACCTTGACAGTTCATCAAATCAATTAGTAGCCCACTAACCTTGACAGTTCATCAAATCAATTAGTAGCCCACTAACCTTGACAGTTCATCAAATCAATTAGTAACCCACTAACCTTGACAGTTCATCAAATCAATTAATAACCCACTAAAGCCAGATGCACTTGAGTTTTTAAGATTTCAAGTTAGTTTAGAGATCTCTTGATACAGGTAATTGGAGGAGTATTGCTCAGTTTTTCCTCAGCCAGATTTATTCCCTGATAAAAGTGCACAATTAGGGTTTTCTTCTTCATTTTTTAAAATTTGTATTTATTTATTTATTTTGAGAGAGAGAGAGAGAAAGAGAGAGCACATACAAGCAGGGAAGGGGCAGAGAGAGAGGGAGAAAGAATCCCAAGCAGATTCCATGCTGTCAGTGCAGAGCCCAATGCTGGGCTCGATCTCACAAACCATGAGATCGTGACCTGAGCCCAAATCAAGAGTAGGATGCTTAACCGACTGAGCCACTCAGGCACTCCTAGGGTTAAAAACAAAACAACAGCAACAACAAAAACTCAGTAGGACTCCCTTTCACTCATTCCCTAATTGATCCATTCACGATGTTTCTGATTGTCAGATTCTGGTTACCTAATGATGACTGCCAATTACTGTTCAATCACGTATTCAACAAACATTTTCACTCATCTTTTCTAGAAAGTACAGGTATAAAACAACAATTTATAGTGGCATGGCACTTAGTAGGTGCTCAAATAGGTGTTAATGTTATTACTAAGTACAATTGGGATTGTATTTAGAAATATCACCCCTGACCACTGTTACAATGGATTTTGCAAACTTCCCCACTCCAGCATTGTAACCTTTTCTCCTTAAGTAGCAGAAATTGCATACTAAAACAAAAAGAGTCACACATCATTCGGTCTTGAGATTGGGAAGAGTGGCTAGGAAAAAGTCCCTGGAGGATTTGTTTCCAATTCCTCTTCCTCCCAAGTCGCCCACCTGCTAAGGTCAGGTGGTGCCCCAGGAAAACAGTCATGCACTGATGTGGATGGAGAAGTCTCTTAAAAAGTCTCTGCCAAAGTTTAAGGGAGTGGTTCTTCTGGCTGTCATACTAATTCCTTCTCTTTTGAAATATTGTCTTTTCATCCTGCACATTGGCGAGTCTAAGATGCAAAAGGAAAATGTTCCTAAATGACTTCAAAATAGATTTTCAGATGCCTATTTTGAAAATGTCTGCCTTTCCTTTCCCACTTCCAAGGCTCCCTATCTCGGGGACAAGAGCCTGATACCTATGCTTTGTCTAACTCCCCCACCCTGACCTAATGTGCAACCCCCTGGAGTACTCTTCTGCAACCCTCCCATGCAAAGTTATTTATCTTCCTTCATAGTCAACTCAATCTATTTATGGAGAATGCTCCCCCAAGCTCTGTTGATAATCTTTTCCAGTGCTGAATTATTCCTGTAATCACAAAGTTTTAGAAAATACCTTAGATTGCTCATTTAGCTGCAATCACCCTTCACTCTTCTTAGAACCCTTCTATGTCCTCTCATTGCTCTTGAGCTAAAGTCTAAAGTCTTTAATATGGCCTTGGGGGCCCTGCATGATTTAGCTTCTGTCTCCCTGTCCAGCCTCTCTTGCGGCCCCTTGCATACTACCACTGCTTGTCCCCTTCATTCTCAAGGCTCTAGAATATTTCCTCCTCTTGCAGTTACCTCTTTCTCGACCCCATAAGTAATCCCTGTCCTTATTCGGTCTCTTCTTGGTAAATTACCAAGGAGCTCAATTGCTGGCTCTTATGGTAAGAATATGTTTAGTTTTATAAGAAACTGCCAAATTAGGGGCGCCTTGGTGGCTTAGTCGGTTGAACGTCCGACTTCGGCTCAGGTCATGATCTCTTGGTTCGTGGGTTCCAGCCCCATGTCGGGCTCTGTGCTGATAGCTCAGAGCCTGGAGCCTGCTTTGGATTCTGTGTCTCCTCCTCTCTCTGCCCCTCCCCTGCTCATGCTCTGTCTCTCTGTCTCTCAATAATAAATAAACGTTAAAACAAAAAAATTTAGAAAGAAACTGCCAAACTGTTTTCCAAAGTGCCTGTACTGTTGTGCGTTTCCACCAGCAATGAATGAGAATTCCTACTGCTCCAAACCACCATTTGGTGTTATCAGTGTTCTGAATTCATACCATTGTTGTAGGTGTGCAGTGGTATTTCATTGTCGTTTTTAATTTGCTTTTTACTCTAATGACTATTATGTGGAGCACGCTTTCAAAAGCTTTTTTTTTTTTTTTTTTTTTTTTTGCATCTGTATATCTTCCTTGGTGAGGTGGCTGTTGAGATCGTTGGCGTATTTTTAGCTGATGGAATGGGAAAAGATATTTGCAAATGACATATCAGATAAAGGATTAGTATCTAAAACCTAGGAAGAACTTACCAAACTCAACACCCAGAGAACAAATCACCTGGTGAAGAAATGGGCAGAAGACATGAATAGACACGTTTCCAAAGAAGACATCCAGATGGCTAACAGACACATGGAAAGATGCTCAACATCGCTCATCATCAGGGAAATACAAACCCAATACATCCAAAGGACACAAAACTGATGATTTGAAGGGGCAAATCATCATGTTCATAGCAGTGCTATCCACAATAGGCAAATTATGGAAAGAGCCCAAATGTCCATTGAATGATGAATGAATAAAGACGTGGTATATATATAGAATGGAATACTACTCGACGATCAAAAAAAAAAAATGAAATCTCGACATTTGCAACAACATGGATGGAACTAGAATGCATTTTGCTAAGCAAAATAAGTCAGTGAGAAAAGACACACAACATGATTTCACTCATACGTGGAAATTAAGAAACACAGCAGATGAACATAGAGAAAGAGGAGGAAACATGAGATGAAAACAGAGAGGGAGGCAAACCATAAGAGACTCTTAAATACAGAGAACAAACTGAGGGTTGCTGGAGGGGAGGTGGGTTGGGGGATGGGTTAAATGTGTAATGGGCATTAAGGAAGGCACTTTTAGGGATGAGCCCTGGGTGTCATATGTAAGAGATGAATCACTGGGTTCTACTCCTGAAGCCAAGACCACACTGTATGTCAACTAACTTGATTTAAATAACAATAATAATAAGAAGAACTTTGAACTACTTTTATTTATTTAAATACATTTTTTAATGTTTATTTATTTTTGAGAAAGAGAGACAGAGCATGAGCAAGGGAGGAACGGAGACAGAGGGAGACACAGAATCTGAAGCAAACTCCAGGCTCCGAGCTGACAGCACAGAGCCGGATGCGGGGCTCGAACCCACGAACCGTGAGATCATGACCTGAGCTGAAGTCAGCCACTTAACCAACTGAGCCAACCAGGCATCCTTTGGCCTACTTTTAAATTGGATTGTTTGTTTTCCTACTGGTGAGTTTTAAGAAGGCTTTGTATATTTTGGAAAGCAGTACTTTATCAGATGTATTTTTTGCAAACATTTCCTCCCAGTCTGTGACTTGTTTTCTCATTCTCTTGATGTAGTCTTTCACAGAGCAGAAGCTTCTAATTTTAATGAATTCCAGCTCATCAATGATTTCTTTCATGGATCATGCCTTTGGTGTTATATCTAAAAATTCATCCTCAAAGCCAAGGTCCTCTAGATTTCCTCCTATATTATCTTCTAAGTCTTCTAATATCTTCTTTTATTTTCAGTTGACGAAACTGAGAGGCAGAGAAGTAAAATGACTTTTCTGGTCGCTTAGTAGCTCAGGACAGAAAGGTCAAAATCATTGTGTCCTGAATCTCCATGCTGTACCTCTCTCACAGTTTACCTTGATGTCTCCCTGACTCAGCAACTTACCTGTGATGTAGTCCACATAATTTTTCTAAACTTAACAGTCCTTTTCTAGGCACACAGCCTTGTTGTGAGCCAACTGAGGTTGGTCCTGTAAAGCTCCTTAGCCCGTGTTAGTTACCCATCTCCTTACACAGCAAGTCAGCAGCTGTGGTGGATGCTGGATTGTGTCACCCAAGTCCCTCATTAACAAAGGACTCTTTCCCCAGCTGCTTGGTACATGGTCCACAGAGCCTTCAGCTACCAGTCCTCTGCAGAATTATTTTAAAAAGGTCATCCTACCCAAATTGAAGACCACTTTCCTGAGTCAGCCTGTATCTAATGACTAGTTAATATGGAGATACAAGTGCTTGGCCTCTTGGCCCAACTCTGCACAACTCTATATAGGTCATCCAAGATTCAGAGCATCCAAGGAGTCAACTGGGGCTTTGTCAAGACTGCCTCATAAGCTTTTCCTTTTCTTCCACAGGTATTAATATCAAGAGCTATCTGTAATACAGTTCCTGTGTGTTTCTCTGGCTTAGCGTCGGCTTCCTGGGAACTTGGACCATGACAGTTGGTGCCAAGAGTGGTTTCAGAAATCAGTTGCTAAGATGAGATTTTGGAGCTGGATCACTTGCTGCTCGTTTGGCAATGAGGACCTCCACCAACCACAGGATAGCATCTGGCATGAGATAGCAGTGCACCTGCTAATACTTACACCAGAGGTAAACTGGAAAGGTATTCTTTTTTTTTTTTTTTTTGAAAGGTATTCTTATAGAAGAGAATGTTCGAGCAGTTTTGAGACATAGGGGAAAGAAAAGTTATTCTATGAACAGTAAAACTGGGTAGCTGTTGCTAAGCACAATGGACAGTTTGGAAACTAGGTAATGAAAGGCTGTGAGGGATTAATTGACAAGTAAAGGCTAAGTGTTCTGGATTCCTAGGTGTCTCAGTCAGTTAAGCATCCAACTCTTGATTTCAGCTCGTTATGATCCCAGGGTCATGGGATCGGGTCCTGTGTTGGGCTCCACACTGAGCACGGATCTTGCTTGAGATTCTCTCTCTCTCTCTCTCTCTTTCTCTCTGTCCCTCTCCCCCACTCACACTCTCTCTCAAATAATTTTTTTAAAAAAAGAAATAAAAGGTAAGTTTGCAAGTCAAAGGGTTTTCTTGGTAGCATTAAGAGAGGTGCTGATGAGAGGGGCACCAGCATTATTAAGAAGCTCAGTAGTGGCGATGATCTGTACTGCAGAGCTGTTATAAGAGATGCCACTATAGAGCTGGACTGCCTGACAGCAATAGAGATAATAGGATCCCAGAACAATAGCTGCAGGTAGTGTTACTTAACCCTAGGAAGCCAGGTGGATAGAATTTATCATAATGAAAGGCAAGGACAGAGAAACAGCCAGGGGATCAGACCCACAGAGAATGATGGAATTAGTTAACACAACTTCGCATCACTAGGATCAAAATAGATGGTCAGACGACAAGGAACCTATGCGGTCTACGGGATCAAAAGCTATCAAAGGTGTATGATTAGGATGCTGAGGGCAGCTGCCCCAACACAAAGTCATGACTTCTCACCCGGTTTCACATATAAGCCCGTTTTCAAACCCAGAACCCACTGACCGAAGGGTAGGTTGTGTACCCAGGAGGAAGGATTCTGTAACACCATAATACGTTAACAGAGAATTATTCCTCCAGTACTCCCTCAAGTGAATCTATACACATTTACTCAGGGAACCATATGTTAGGGAAAAGGGAATAGTGAACACTTGAGAGTATTGGATGCTGGGTCTCAATTAACACTGATGTACAGAGATTCGAAGCCTCAACTTGGGCTCTTTATTAGAGTAGGGCATAGGACACCTGGTGATAAATGGAGCTCAGGCCTATGTCTGGATTGCAGTGTGTCCACTCGGTCTGTGGACTCGTCTAGTGGTCCCCTAACCAGTCTTTGAATGGATAGTCGGAGGAGACATATTTGGTAACAGGCACAATCTTGACATTGGCCTCTTAGCTGGTGGGATATGTGCTACTGTAGCAGAGAAAACTGGGTGGGAGCCTCTGGAGTTGCACCTCTACTCTCCTGCCAAGGTAGCAAGTAAAAAAAAAAAAAAAATCCAGGAGGAATGAAAGAAGTTAGTACCACTCCTGAAATTCTTTCCCATCCTATCTCCTTTTCATTTGTTAGTATGAGCCCTGAAAAAACCAGATGGATCCTGTAGGATGACTATAGATATTTCAAGCTCAGGCAAGTTCTGGTGTCCATTGCACCTGCTGGCCCTGAGGTATCCCTTTTAGAGCAGATTAGCATAGCCTCAGATTCATGGTATGCGGCCACTACTGATCTGGCCAATCCATTCTTTTGTTATCTCTATCAGAGAAAAAGATATCTGGAAGGCTTCAGATTCACTTCAGACAGAAACCTGTATGCATTTACAGTCTTACGCTAAGGCTATGTTAACTCTCGGAGACTTGGACATTCTACACGACATCTATTGGTTCATTATATGGATAGAATCGTGCTATTCAGACTAGATGAAAAAGTAGTGACTGGTTCATGGAAGCCCCATGTGCTTCTGGCTGTAGTAAAAAACTAGAAAAATTTAGGGGGTCCTATATGAGTAAAAAATTTAGGTGTTCAGATCATCTCTGCAGAAAAGGGTAAATGATTTCATCTTGCACCTCCAAATAGAAAGAAGGGCACTCAACACCTGGTGGACCTCTTGAAATTCTGGAGGCTGCACATTCCACATCTAGGAATATTGCTGCAGCCCAAATACCTAGGGAAACAGAAAGTTGCCAATATTGATTAGGGCCTACAGCAGATTAAGGCTTCTGTGCGTTATTTGACACTGGCCTTTGGCCTAATGACCTAATAGACCAGTGATATTATGTAAATTAAAAATAAATAAATAAATAAATAAATAAATAAATAAATAAATAAAGGAGTACTCGGGGCGGGGGGGAAGAAGTATCTTCAGTGGTGGGAAAAGACTCCATGTAAAGAGTATGCTAAGCTCCAAAGACAAATCACAACACAGACCCTAGGGTTCTGGAATAAGACCACACAAACTTTAATAAACAATTATACGCCTTTTGAAAAAAAGCTCCTGGCATGCTATTGAGTCATGGAAGAGGTGGAATGATTGATCATGAGAAATCTAATGACCACGGAGTCACAGCTGTCCATCATGAGCAGGGTTCTATCCGACCCACCAAGTCATGTCGTTGGACAGATCCAGCAAGCATCTATTGCAAGATGAAAGCAGCACATGAAGAATTGGGTGGGAGCAGGGCAGAGGACACAAGCAAGTTCCCTAAGCAAGTGGCCCGGACACCCATGTCATCCATCCAATAGAATCTCTCTCTCTCTTAGTTCACACCTCTGACCATATAGAGTATCCCTAACAACCAGCTGGTGGATGAGGCAAAACTCTGAGCTGGATTCTAGGATGGGGTGGCTATATATGCAGGTTTAAGCCACAATTCTAGCAGGGATAATTAACCTTGATAATCAGGAGGAAGTATGGCTTCTGTTACACAATGGCGGCAAAGAGAACCCTGTTTGTAACCCACGTAATTCACTTGGGTTCCTCCTGGTTCCTCTTGATACTCCTTTGTCCGATAAGAAATGCGTGCAGCAATCACATAAAGGCGGGGTAACCAAGGGTGAGATTCCTTGGGGATGATGATATGGGCAAAGCCACAAGGTAAGTCACCAGGACTCCAAGTACTAGACAAGAGGGGGGAGCATCTACAATGGTTGAAGAGGAAAGAGATAATGGGTATAAGCAGTTACCCTGAAACCAGCTGCAGTGTTCCGGGCTAACCTTCCTGTGTAAGTTTTCCTTGAGAGAAGCTTCCCCCCTATAAACTGACCCCAGAAGCCTAGAGGAGTTGCTTCCAGAACTTAAAGTAGTGGATCCAAGTGGGATGAAGGAAAGACCAGCATAGGCTGTGGCGCATTGCCTAGATCTCCTTTCAGCCCTGTAGGGCTTTATTCCTCCACCTGCTGAGAATTACCGCGTGCAGATACCCTCAACTGTCAGCCCTTTGTAATATTTGCCTTGGCTCAAGAGGGTTGCCTTGCCCAAGGCCACATGCCCCCTTTCTGCAGCAGCCCACATCCAGAGACTGAAGGGTAGTGGTCTTCAGTGGTTCAGTGAAGAATACTGGTTTCTCAGTGATTGCTGTGTCCTCAAAACACAGGAATTACTTTGCACATGGTAGTGTATTCATGCATTTCTGTTTATTTGAACTGGAAGCTAGTAAGGAATGAGTTTCTGAAGATTTTAAGGTTAATAAGATGCTACCCGGTCTGGCAGGGAAGGCTCTGGGCTCGGAGCTGGTCTCGGGGAAGGATAAGTTGAGGCTAAGGAATCTAATGAGCCTGCTTCTGCCTACCAACAGCCTTCAAATCCATTCCCCTCCCCTCCGAAACCTTACAGCTCTTGCAAAACATGCCATGAAGTGTAGTAATTTAGTATCATTTGACTTTGCTCACTCTTGTCATTTGTGATCATCTTGGTCCATAAAAGCCTATCACCTCTTTCAGTAAAAGGACACGTTTTTGAACCTCTCTATTTTCTACAGCACCAGGCACAGCTCTGAGAACTTAGGACACGCGTATTTGCCAATCAGCTGACCCCTAACCCAGCCGATGGGCACAGATTTTATCTGGTGGCAAAGTTTTAATGGTGGCCAAGTGGATTTCAGTTTAATTTGTTGGGTATCTGTCACGTGGAAGAACACTGGGGGAGAACGGCGTCACCAGTGAAGGGAGAAACAAAACAACACTGTGATCCTAAAGTCGGCACACTTTTCTTGGTCCCTATCTGCCTGTTTGAATTTCATCACAGGGAGTAATAGATTTCTTTGTTTCCATTCTAGGTCTGGAGTGAATTAGCACTAATGTTTTTGTTTGTTTGTTTGTTTAGTTAGCAGAACTGCCTTCCATATTCCTGGAATCATGAGATCTTGGAAGAACATACTCAACTGAAAGAAAAAAAAAAATAAAGAAGACTTTCTCATCTACTTGCTCCCCAGATTTTTGAAACAGATCCAATGAATAATCTTTGGTGGTAGTGGTTGTTAAAATGGCTGGTGGAGGCAAAGAGGGATGACGGGAAATTTTGGAGTCAAAACTCTGGAATTCTCTGTGTTTTCTGGTGGCAGATGTTTCATGTATTAGTTCACTTAAAATTTGCATCAAAGACTATAACCTGACAATATGAGAATTATACTTTTTCCCCCCCATTTTGCTCTGCATTTTAAGGCCATCCCAAGCCCAATGGCATTTTCCTGTTGCATTTTGCTGGTGGTGTCACCATAAGACATATTAAAATGAATGAGATGTAGCTTGCCTGAATCTCTAGGCTTGTCAGCTAAGGAAACAATATTTTTGAGTGATTAAATGAAATAAACTAAAGAACAAGCAACTAATACCTACATTTCTCTAAATTCCCAAGGCCAAAACAAACACCTGGACCCTGGACTTTAAAAGATAAAATTTTGGGGGCACCTGGGTGGCTCAGTCGGTTGGGTGTAGGACTCTTGATTTCGGCTCAGGTCATGATCCCAGCGTTGTGGGATTGAGCCCCGTGACAGGCTTAGCCCTGAGCATATAGCCTACTTGAGATTTTCTCTCTCCCTCTGTCCCTCTCCTCTGTTTCAAATTAGAAAACAATTTAAAAAAAGATAAAATCTTTTGTTCATCAACATTTTGTTTTGCTATGTGCCTCTAAGAAGGCAGGCCTTGTATTTAAATTTCACTTTATTGTGGGAGAAACTATGGGATCAAAAATTCTGGGTTCAAGGGGCGCCTGGATGGCTCAGTCGGTTAAGCGTCCGATTTTGGCTCAGGTCATGATCTCACGGTTCATGGGTTCGAGCCCTGCATCGGACTCTGTGCTGACAGCTCAGAGCCTGGAGCCTGCTTCGGATTCTGTGTTTCTCTCTCTCTCTGTCTGCCCCTTCCCCACTCATGCTCTGTCTCTCTCTCAAAAATAAACATTAAAAAAACTTCTGGGTTCAAGTCATACTTCTAGGTACTACGTATATAACTCTGGTTGTGTATTCCCTTATTAGCTCCATTTTCCTGTTTATGAAACCAAAACAAAAGAGATGATATTGTAAAGTTGTTGTAAAGATTAAGTGAATAGCTTAAATCATCTGGCACAGAGCATGGGTGGGCACTTGGGAAATGTGAGTTGCTTATTTTCCACTCCCCTTTTTGTGGGTGCTGTGAAGAATGAATCAGTTACAGCAATGATGGGATGCCAGCTGTCTGAGTTAGCTTGGGCTGCTATGACAAAAGAGCAGAGACTGAGTGGCTTAACCAACAGACATTTGTTTCTCACAGTTCTGGAGGTTGAGAAGTCCAAGGTCAGGGTACCGGCAGATTCAGCTCCTGGTGAGGGCCCTCTTCCTGGCTTCTTGGTGTGTCCTCGCGTGGCAGAGAGAGAGAGAGAGTGGGAGGGGTGTTCTGGTTTCTCTATCTCTCCTTATGGGACGTTAATCTCATCATGGGGTGCCACCCTCTTGAGAACCTAGCTATCTCCGGGGCACCGGGGTGGCTCAGCAAGCGCCCAACTCTTGATTTCAGCTCAGGTCGTGATCTCACAGTTTGTGGGTTTGAGCCACGCATGGGGCTCTGTGCTGACAGTGCAGCGCCTGTTGGGGATTCACTCTCCCCCCTCTCTTTCTGCCCCTACCCCACTTGCTCTCTCTTGAAAGATAAATAAATAAACTTAAAAAAATAAATATACCTAGTTACCTCCAAAGGCCCCACCCTTAGACACCATCACATTGGGGGTTAGGGCTTCAAGATATACATTTTGAGGGACACAGACAGTCAGCCCATCACATCTGAGTGACAGACAGTGGTTTAGAATATTACATCTTTCTCGGCCGCCATTCCCAGATGGTCTTGTTCGCGGTGCCTGCCTTGTGCTCACTAGTAGGGAAGATTCCGGACATGGAACACCAAACCCCAAAGGACCCTGAGAGACTGTCAGACTCTGAGGGGCACCAGTTCCTGAGTTTCCTGAGACTTCGCGGGGAAGAAGGAAAATCGGGGAAGGTAAGAGAGACAAAATCTAGAACACCCACCACGTAATAAACAGCCTCATTTTCTGCAAGGGGGATGGGCGTCCCAGTGCCTGTGGCCGCTGCCACTATCACCGAAACACAGGCAGCATGTCAGGCCATGGGCAACTGTTGCCAGCATCTCTTGGAAAGCCAAGATGAACGGGTGTCACCTGCTGCTGCAGACGGGCTGGGGAAGAGTTCTGAGATGACGAGGTTTTGAGCTTCTTTGGGAGCAAGAAGGCCTGAGTGATTCAGGGAAGGTGTCTGCAGGTGTGCACGAAGGACTGGGGGTGGATGGCCATAAGTCACAAGTGCCACAGAAGGGCCAGGTATTCGATAGGGTCCCAGCGGCTGGGAGGTCATGCTGAGCAATGAAAAGAAATGACATTCAAGTTGAGGAGAGAAGACTGGAGGCAGACAAATCCAAGAAACTTCAGTTCTCGGGTGCCTGGGTGGCTCAGTTGGTTGGGCATCCGACTGCGGCTCAGGTCATGAGCTCTTATGTTCACGAGTTCGAGCCCCGTGTCGGGCTCCGTGCAGACAGCTCAGAGCCTGGAGCCTGCTTTGGATTCTGTGCGTCCCACTCTCTCTCCCCTTCACCTGCTTGAGCACGCACTCTCTCTTTCCCTCAAAACTAAATAAACATAAAAAATATATATAAAAAAAAGAAGAAGAAACTTCGATTCTAGGTGCACCCTGAGGTAAGGAGTATGATATGCTTCAGGGGCCATGGAACTGGAAAAAGAGATGTACTAACTCAGCTTTCCTGTTTATAAGGCTTAATGACTTAATAACATTCTCTATTTTCCCATCTGTGAAATGAGGTTAACCCATCTCTATGCGGTTGTTCTGGGGATTAAATGAGACAGAGCATGTTGTACAAGTTAGGATTCTTGGTTGCAGGCAACAGAATCCAATTCGGGCCAATTTAGGCTGAAAACTACCTTACTGGGGAATGGATAGCTTACAGAATCCCCATTAGGACTTAAAAATTGGGCTTAGGGGCTACATAGTGAGGGATGCCTAACATTGGATAGAAGATCTGGGCTGGGGACAACAGGAATGGCCCCTCTCTGAGCAGGGACACTGGAAGCTACTGCTGGAATCGCCATTGCTGCTGCCTTGGGAAACTGGACTTGGCCATTGCCATCCTCACCAAAGTGCAATCTGCATGGTACCTGTTCCTTTATGCCACTGGCGTCCAAAGTAAAGTCTGAAGCAGGTGGCTCTCATGGCAACAGCTAAGTAACATTCCAGGCCCTAGTCTGGCAAAGAAAGCCTGGTGTCTACAGTGAGGAACTTCCCAATCACAAGAAAGGTGTTGAAAAATGCTGGGAGACTGAAAAACAACAACAACAACACATGTTTATTACATATGTTTAAGTCTGCAGTTTATCTTTGTTTGAGAGGAAGGTCTTCGCCTTGGCAGTGAGGAAGGTATAGAAGGAGGATGAAAGGGCCTGAGTCCCAGTTTCCACTGACCCACCAAACATGGAGCCTACTAATTGGGCATGTTGAGTTTGATTCATGTTGGTGGGATCTGTTGAACCTCAATGTTACTTTTCCACTCCCATGAGAGGTTGGTGAAGGAGCTTTTAAGGGCAAGTAGAGTCAGCCATGTGCTTAAGTACTCTAAATAATTCAGCTTGCTTTCTACCATCAGCCTGGTCCCCATTTTTCTGTGAGCAATTGCAGTATGATTCATAAATGGTGCACCAGCATATAAGCTTTTTTCTAGAAAAATGCTCATTCAGAACCCAGGCCCTTTCCCTACAATGGCATCTGGTTAAAAAACCAAAACCAAAACCAAAAACTGTTCTCCAGAAAAAGAGAGAGAAAGAAACAAGAAAGAAAGTAGCGAAGGAAGAAAGACGGATTCAATACTCACCTGTGGTGTCTGCTTAGTGAAAGCAAATACAGTTTTCTTCCCCCTCTTTCTTTTGTTACCATATAAATAAAGAGGCTACTGAGATTTCACAAGCTGCCCTGGCTTTGAAGTGAAGCCCAATTCCCTTGGGTAAACTGAATGAGCTTTTTTTGGTCTGCCCCCATCACTATTGACAGAGGCAATAAATGGATTTTGGGTCCTACTTAGCCTCAGGTTTTCCTCTACCAACTCTCTAAACTTCCCAGTGTCCTGCTTAAAAACTCATGGGTCAGCATAATTCTGCTTTGGGATTTAGATCCCAAGTAAAGGTTGCGTGGTCAGTGTTGCTGCCGTCCCTTCAGATCTGGGCTGTCTTGGCACTAAGCTGGCATTTGACACATGTCTAGAGCGAATGACAAAGAGGCCGTGTGACCTCACGCTGCAATTGCCAGATGCTAGGCTCTCTCGGGGCACCGTGAATTGGGTCACTCTTCCTGAGTTGGACGCTTTAGGGAAACCCTGAATTTGTTTGGGGCCCTGGCAGGTGAGGGTAATGGCTGCAACTGGGGAAGGGGAGAGGGAGGAGAAAACTCTCCCAGCTGTGGGAAAACGGCGACATCTCATGGGCACGTGACAAACCCCCACACCCCTCAGTCAGGCAGACCCGGACAGGCTGACTGGAGGAACCACCTTTATTCCTTCCAGGAACCCTGAAGAGTGCCTCTCTCTTCTCTGATTTCCCTGATTCTCTTTTCCCTGCCTATCACGCTGCTCCTGTGCTCTTTGAAACATGGTTTTGGCTGGTAATTGTTTAAAAAAAAAAAAAAAAAAAGCATAAAAAAATGATTGATTCATGCTTCCCTGGGGTAACTGTGCCTTGTTAGGGCCCCTCTTGTGGGATTTCCTTTATCGAGGATGATGAGAATTCTCCCCAGTTCTTTGACATTCTTCTAAGTACAAAGGGACAGGAAGTCTCTCTTTATGCTCCTCCTGTCCTCTCTATTCTCCAGGGGAGCAGAGAAAGCACACGCTGTTACTCATGGGCCCTGGGGGCAAGGTTCTGATGGACTATTTTTAAATCAGGACAATAACATCTGTGAACATAGCAATAGCTACCGCCCAGCTGCTGACCACAGATTCACAGTAGCAACATGAGGTCCTGTCCAAGAAGCTCTTCTAAGACTGCTTTTTTTTGTGTGTTGGAAGGAGAAGAGAGGCTAAGGAAATGGTAAAGGTGGGCGTAGAGGCCCTTCATCTGTACCCTTGAAAATGACCAGCCTCACGGCCGGCCTCTCTCTCAAACTTGGGTGTGGACCGCGCTCACCTGGACGGTGTGTTCCAATGTACATTGGTCACTGGGCCTCACCGCAGTATTTCTGACCCACTAGGTCTTGGGTGGGGTCTGAGAGTTTGCATTTCTGAGAAATTCCTGTTAAACCAGTTGATGTCACTGGTGGGACCACATGTAGAGAACCACGGGCCTGGTGCATTGTCCCCCCCAACCCGCAGTTGGCTACAAAGCGTTATGGAACGACCATGATGTGGGTTTGGAACCACAGAGGCATGAGTTCAAAGCTTGTTCTTAATTCCTTCTAACCTGCATGACCTTGAGTAAGTTCCTTAACCTTGCTGGGAATTAGCTTCCTCATTTGTGTCAATACACCAACCTCTGAGGTACTTTATACAAAGCCCCGATGCACAGTGCCTGGCAAACGGTAGGCGTTTACAAAATAGTGCTCTCCCTCACCAAACCGTCCTTTTCTCTTGCTGCCTCACTAATACATTTGAAAAGTCACTCTAAGGGGGACACTAGGCTAGACTGATGCTTCCAAACCCTAACTAGAGCCTTGGGGGAAGTTTAACTTGATACACAGCCCTGTCAGTCTTCACCAACTGAATCACAACCCGGGCCCACGCAACTGGCCAGGCTCAGAGCTCTGTGGGGGATGTGAGGTGCAGTCTTGCCCACTCTCCAGTGTGTCTTACCGCAGGAGTTCCACCCCCTGGACTCGGTGACTTCCCTTTTGGTCCCTCAAGGGGTTTCTAGCACTTTCCTGACGGCTCTTTGCACAAATCATTCCCTCTGCCTCTTAGGCTGTTTGCGCACCTTGTGTCTGACAAGCTCTTCCTTTGTACTACCTTCAGATCTCAACGCAGTGACGTTTCCTCAGGGATGTCTGACCATCAGACTAGGCCTGAATCTCAAAAGCTCTCCTAGAACTGTGGATAGCTTTTTATGTATTTTAGAGTTGATTGCATTTCCATTAACAGCAGTGTCTCTACTGCACTACAAAGCTCCACATGAGGGTAAAGTCCACGTGCACTTCTTCCTTGTGTCTGTGTAGGGAGGTTGATGTCAGGCACCGTGTGGTGTTCCAGTATTTTTGAACCACCTTCTTAAATTTGGCAGGTTTTCTTCATCCTGTCTCCTCCGTCTTCAAGAAAGAGTCCACAGCTTGCTCACGTGTCTTCCCTTACAACTAGAGTCCAGGCGGTTTGCCCAGGCTCTACCAGTCACACCAGTCTGTGTGACACTGATTGGGAAGCAACTATGTGAAGGACCCGGTACCAGGAGGGATCCATCAGTGGCCAGGACGGTGTGAGGGCTTGAGGCTTTTAGAGGACAGTAGTGACGAAGGTTCTGGCATCTGGAACAATCTGTGGGGCCTTGGGCTCTGTCTGGAGTTGGCCCGTGGTTTCACTGGGAATTGTTCGCAGGGCGGTAGCCTCCAACCCACATTCTCTGGCTCTCCCACAGATTCTGGGAGATAGCTCAAATACGTTCATGGCTCACTTCTGAGGAACTGGGTAGAACGCGTTTGTAAGTAAGAATCCATGCAATTACATGATCTCTCTGGCACGAAGCAGAGAATGCAGCAGGGGTTCTGTGATGTTTGTTGAGTGGGATAATTTAGTTAAGTCTTTACTATGGTTAAGCACCACACGGAGGAAGTTATGTGGATTTATCCTCACAAACTTATTAATATCATCTCCTCCCGTAGACTGCATAATCCCTCAAGATATGTGCTGTCCCTTCTTGGGGAGGATTAAATTTATCTGCTTCATTGATACGGGTTTAGCCAGGTCTTGCTTTGGCAGGTGAAATCTGAGCAGAAGTGATGTGTATCACTTCTGAACAGAAGCTTTAAGAGCCAGCATGTGATCGTCTGTGTCTATTTCTTTTCCCTCTCTGCTAAGAGTCAGGCAACATTCCCGAAAGAGGCTACTTTGTTAGCTGGCGCCCTGGAGAGAAAGTGACATGGAGTCAGATGAGCCCAGTACCCCTTAACCATGTGCTAACCCCTGCCCAGTTTAATCAAGAAGACAAAAGAAAAACACCACCAATCACGGATATGAGTATCAGTGAGAAATTAGAAATAACCACACGTTCTGAAGATATTGAAAGCATTATTTAAAAAAAAATTTTTTTAATGTTTATTTATTTCTGAGACAGAGAGAGACAGAGCATGAGTGGGGGAGGGGCAGAGAGAGAGGGAGACACAGAATCCGAAGTGGGCTCCAGGCTCCGAGCTGTCAGCAGAGAGCCCCACGCGGGGCTCGAACTCACGAACTGTGAGATCATGACCAGAGCGAAGTCAGACGCTCAAGCGACTGAGCCACCCAGGCGCCCCAAGGTACTTAAAGCATTATTAAACAGCATCTTGCAAGATAATATGCAAATGTACTTGGAGACTTGGGTGAGAGGATAATTTTATAAGTAATAAAATTTACCTTAGAAGATACAAAGACAGGGAGCAGCTGGGTGGCTTCGTTGATGGAGCTTCCAACTTCAGCTCAGGTCATGATCTCCCAGTTGGTGAGTTTGAGCCCAGCACCAGGCTCACTGCTGTCAGCATAGAACCTGCTTTGGATCCTCTGTCCCCCTTTCTTTTTGCCCCTCCTGCACTCACACTTTCTCTGTCTCTCTCTGTCTCTCTCAAAATAAATAAACTTAAAAAAAAAGAGGAAAGAAACTGAAAAAATTATTAACACTATCCACTCACCTCCCTGACTCCTACACCTGCTGGCCACTGCTTAAAATATTAGGCCTAAATTGCTTCATGGGTGAATTGTTTCAAATTTTTAAGTAACAAGTAATTCCTGCACCATTTAAACTGTTTCAGAGCGTTTATAGGAAGCTTTCATTTTATTTTTAGAGAGCCAAAGTAACATTGTATCAAGACCTTCCAAAGATAGAACTAAAAAAAAGAAGACTAACATCCACTCTTATTTAAGAATAAGGATGACAAGTCCTCAATTAAATATTAAAAATACATAGTTCAGCAAAACAATAAAATGCAGCAAGTGGAATTCATTTTTGAAAACTAAGAATAGCTTAGTACCTGACATATATTATGATACTCATCATAAACTAAATACTACACTAATACAGATCAAATAGAAAATGATGTTCATCTTAATTAATGGCCAACAGGCATTTCATGAAGTTCAAGAATTAGTTCTGATTTAAAAACATAGACAAACACTCAAACACATAAGAAAACTATAATGGAGGGGCGCCTGGGTGGCGCAGTCGGTTAAGCGTCCGACTTCAGCCAGGTCACGATCTCGCGGTCCGCGAGTTCGAGCCCCGCGTCGGGCTCTGGGCTGATGGCTCAGAGCCTGGAGCCTGTTTCCGATTCTGTGTCTCCCTCTCTCTCTGCCCCTCCCCCGTTCATGCTCTGTCTCTCTCTGTCCCAAAAATAAATAAACGTTGAAAAAAAAAATAAATAAAAAAAAAAAAAAAAGAAAACTATAATGGATGGATACTTTGTTTACCAAACAATAAAAAAGATATGTCAAACCCTAGGTTTAGGGAGAAAACACTAGAAATTTTACTACGCTCAGCACCATTAGACAAGAGTGTGAATAAAATATATAAATATTACATCAAGACAATAAATTGAGAAAAAACTATTAAAAAAGTAAGAGATCTCAAAAATTGATGCTTTTACAAAATAGGGACAGACAGCAGACACACACATGCACACACACAGAACTTGTGTTTCTTCCTAAAATGGAATAAGAGGGACTGGATTTCCCTTCCCAATTGATAAGACCAAGAACACCCGTAATACATGAAACAACAGTTTTTGAAACAACGGACATCAGGGAACAATGGACACTGATTCCCGAGAGACAGAAGGCAAATGTTGAGTCCTGTGGTTGCCCCAGCTTCTGCCTTTAGAGAGTTTCGGGGCTGTGGTGGAGGACAGGGAACCAGGCAGAGCTCAGCTCACTGCTAGAGTTGAGATTGTTTTTGTTTTTGTTTTTGTTTTGCCAATAGAGACAATTCAGGGAATAGAAGCAAACTTTAAAAATGTGTAACTAAAATCTTCAAAGAGTAAAAAAAAAAAAAAAATCTTCAAAGGTCAAGAGAAGTTACTGTATCCGTAGAATAAGGTCAACATTCTAGTGAAAGGAGCAAAGACAGGAAAGAATTCTTGGGAGTTTAAAATAGGAGAGAAGGAAAATGAAGCGAGGTTGGAAGATGAAGTTGGAGAAATCTTCTCGGATATAGAAAAAAAAAGACACACACACACACACACACAACCCTGAAAAGTAGAGAAAAAAATAAGAAACTTAGAGACATTGATCTAGTAGATAATATGATTCCAGAAATAGAAACCAAAAACGAGAGGAGGGACAAAAGTATTATAATAATACAAATAAACATCTCACTACAGAAGAAATTGTGTTTCCTGATAGAAAGTATCCACCAAGGACCTAGTACAGTGAAAGAAGACTCCCACCCATGCGCTTCATCATGAAATATCCATAAACTGGGAATAAAGAGAAAAATCCTGTTTCCAGGAGGAAATACAGACCATTCACAGAACAAGAAAAAGTATGGTATTGTCTTCTCAATGAAAATGGGAAGCAAAAAAGACAACGAAGAAACGTAATAACAATTCTAAGGAAGTTAGTTGTTTTAATATTATTATTTTGGGGCGCCTGGGTGGCGCAGTCGGTTAAGCGTCCGACTTCAGCCAGGTCACAATCTCGCGGTCCATGAGTTCGAGCCCCGCGTCGGGCTCTGGGCTGACGGCTCAGAGCCTGGAGCCTGTTTCCGATTCTGTGGCTCCCTCTCTCTCTGCCCCTCCCCCGTTCATGCTCTGTCTCTCTCTGTCCCAAAAATAAATAAACGTTGAAAGAAAAAAAAAATTATTATTTTATTTTATTTTAATTAATTTATTTTTTTCTGCAGGAAGAGCTGAATTCTACACTAGCCCAAACAGCACAACAGGGACAAGAGTAGAATAAGGATATATGTTAGGACTGGCGATATCTCAAAAAATTTGTTTCTCGTAAACTCTTTTTCAAATGGTACGGTAGCCTGTGCATCTCAAAAACAAAGGATTAAATAAGGAGGAAAGTGTGGGACCTGAATGGAGATGGAAGGGAATCCCAGAACTGTGATGGAGCGACCAGTTCTCCACGCAAGCAGAAGAAGGATGGCCCAGGTGAGAGTTATTTGTGGAAAAAAAAAATTGAACCGTAGATTTCCTGAGGGAAATGACCACCTGAACACAGAGCTCAGAGGCATTTTACCATTCTTTTGGAGGGCTTGACAGGCATTATCATCAGTAAATGTATCCACTTAAATGCATTATGTAAGTCTTGCACTATTTCCTTTGGTTCTCTTATGTACAGAATTAGTTATCAATAATCATTATACAGTTGACCCTTGAACGGCACAGGGGCCATGGGTGCCGATCTCCTGAAAAGCTGAAGATTTGTGTGTAATTTTTGACTGCCCCAAACTCAACTACTACTAACCTACTGTTGCCTGGAAGTCTTACCAGTAACGTAAACAGTTGATTAACATGCATTTTAGGGGCGCCTGGGTGGCTCAGTTGTTTGAGTGTGTTGAGTGTCTGACTCTGGATTTTGTTTCAGATCATGATCTCAAGGCTCTGGGATTAAGCCCCAAGGCAGGGGGTGGGGTGGGGGGGGGGATGGGGGACACACTCCACACTGTCAGCGCAGAGCCTACTTGGGATCTTCTCTTGCCCTCTCTCTCTCTCTGCCCTCTGTGCATGCTCTCTCTCTCTCTAAATAAATAAATACACTATTAAAAAATATACATCTTATATGTTATATATATATTATAGACTGTATTGCTTCAATAACGTAAGCTAGAGAAAAGAAAATGTTATTAAGGAAATCATAAGGAAGAGAAAAATACATTTACAGTACTGTGTTGTGAAAACCAATGTACCAGTTATTCACACATAAGTGGATCTGCACAGTTTTAATCCATGTTGTTCAAGAGTCAACTGTACTGGGGCACCTGGGTGGCTCAGTCGGTTGTACAACGGTATCGGCTCAGGTCATGATCTCACAGTCCGTAAGATCGATTCCCGCGTCAGGCTCTGTGCTGACAGCTGTTCAGATTCTGCATCTCCCTCTCTCTTTGCCCCTCCCCCGCTCACAGTCTGTCTCTCTCTCTCTCTCTCAAAAAGGAATAAACAAAAAAAAAAAAAAAAAGGGTCAACTGTACTTTTCCAATGTTAAAGGAAATTTTTCAAAATGGTAACGTTCTGACTCTCACACAAACATGAAGTGAGCACATGTGAAAGATTCCCTTTAAGCCATCAATTAATGGAGGAAGCCAGTAAGATGTTACATCCAGTCCAAAGGACAACCCATAGAATAGATGTAGGAAGAGGCTTCAATAAGTAATACCGAAGTAGACTTCCTAATAAGTGCAAAACTGTCCTCTTCTGCTAGGGAGAAATCAGTTGAATTTCTACTGGACACAATTCATTTCCATCTTTATGGACAATACTCACTTGCAATGCTATCAGTTTTCTATAATGTCTAAAGTTATAAAATGGCTCAAAGACAATAAAGGGCACAGAACCTGTCGACTCAAATAACCCTGTTCATGAGTTCATGAGTTTGAGCCCTGCATCGGGCTCTGTGCTGACAGCTCAGAGCCTGGAGCCTGCTTTAGATTCTCTCTCTCTCTCTCTCTCTCTCTCTCTCTCTGCCCCTCCCCCTCTTTCTCTCTCTCTCTTTCTCACTCTCAAAAATAAACATTAAAATTTATTTTATTTTATTTTTTTAATGTTTTCATTAAACATTTTTTGAAAGAGAGACAGAGCATGAGTGGGAGAGAGGGAGAGAGAGAGAGGCACAGAATCTGAAGCAGGCTCCAGGCTCTGAGCTGTCAGCACAGAGCCTGATGCGGGGCTTGAACTGGTGGAAAATGAAATCATGACCTGAGCTGAAGTTGGATGCTCAACTGACCGAGTCACCCAGCATCCCCTAAAAAAAAGAAACAAAGAAAGAAAGAGAGAGAGAGAGAGAGAGAGAGAGAGAAAGGAAGAAAGAAAGAAAGAAAAAAGAACTCAACCTAGAAGATGTTCTACTCTATTAACTCAGAATCCTTTTTACGTCTCCACCCTTCCCTCTCCTAAGGATACTTTACAGAATTGATTTACGGATCAAATTAAACAAAGGTATATGGTGAATGTCCTTTTTCTTCCTGGCTTATTGGGGAGGTGTGTGTGTGTGTGTGTGTGTGTGTGTGTGTGTGTGTGTGTGTGTGAGAATCTGGAGGTCAGGGAAGGGAAAGAACTTGTGTGGAGATCTCACCATGTGTCAGGCTCATTGCTATGTATCTTATCCTGTGAAATAGGGATTTTTGTCCAGTTTTACAAACGAGAACACCAAGGCACTGCACTGAACCCAATGCAAGACAGTCATCTTATTCATGGTCATTCTGATTGCAAACTCACTCTTTCTGCTGTATCAGACTGGCCTACTAGAGGTACGGTGGTTGGTGTTGGGTAAGTCTGGTTCCCAGCTGTGATCCTCTCTTGGAGCTCTCCTTCCTGTTCCAAGTTGTGTCTTCCTGTGTTACACGTCTTCATCCTCTAGCTAATTACCTCTTGAGACCTTCCCTGGCCCCACTCCCACCTTCCCCTCTTGCATTGTTTGTGCCATTTGCAACATGCTACTCAGGCCCCTCTCTTCGGGTAGCTCTGAATTTCCTCAAAGGTCTTCTCTCTGCTCTGACCTCTTGTGGCACTTAGAATCTACTCTGCTTTTCATTTGGCATTCATGTCTACCTCTGTAAAGTCGTTACCTTTCCTACAGTTCATGTCTTAGATCCCAAACTAGTCTGTAAGAACCTGAGGGCAGAGATGTTATCTTCAGCCTCTTTGAGAGTATTTCCTTCAAGTATAGGACTTTGCAACAGAGTACGTGCTCAATAAACCGTTGTTAAACACCTCCATGGATGAAACCTTTTGCAAGCATTTCCCGGTCCCCCTCTCTCCATGGTTACTGTGAAAGTAACTGTACCCATTTCATCAGAATTCCTGCGAAAGGGGTAACTTCTGGTAAAGAAAACTTTTTCCAAGACATGAATGAGTAATCAAGGCTTAATTTATTCCAATATTCCTAACAACGGCTGTTTTGCTTTCCCACAAGGGTCTGCATTTTGCTGTTATGGAAATATGTGGGGATTTCAGAGTAGGCTGAAGGGGGAGCTATGTTATTCAGAGCTGTGCACGCTCCCACTGTTGGACCACGCTGCTCAATCCTGGACACAGCAGGACTGTCACAATGAGGCCACCACACTTATACGCTCCTCCGCCTCTTTGTTCCCTTGCCTTGGTTTTCTTAGCACCACTCTGTCCTTCCTGCCCACAACCCTTGTTTCTCTTGAGCCCTGCAAACCCAGGCCGTGTGGGGCTGGCCTGATCCCAGCAGCCAAACTACCCCTTTCCAGAGTGTTCCCAGAAGAGGACATTCACAACCAACCCTGCCTTTTCCTCTACGTGCCTCCAGTAAAGACTGGCCTGGCTCAGTCACTTCCTGGGTATTTTCCCACAACAGAAATCTTCAGGGTAATCCCTAAAACTCAGGTCAGCTTCTGTAACTGACACAATTCACTTCATTAACTTTCATTACGTTCCCATCCTTTCCGCTAAATTTCTTTCCAAAATACCACTTACAAGACACGTAGCTGCCTATCGGTTTTTAATCTTTTTTTTTTCCCCCATCTATGTGGTTCCAGGAATTGGATTTCCTCATAGGAGTCATTGCCCAACTTCATGTCTACACAATTTAAGACAAAGTTTTCCCATATAACATGATGGGCTTTCAGAGAATAGGTCCCACTTTTCCATGCAGAGAATTGGAGACACCTGCACCAAGCACCCCCCCCCCCCTTTTTTTTTTGCCTTCCACAGAATTGGAAAATTAGTGATTGAACCTCAGGGCTTACTCCTGTAGGCCCCTGTCCCCCCCCCCCCCCCCCCCCCCCCCCGCCCCAACGGCTTTGTAAATTAGGCAAAGTTAATTGCAAGCCATTCAGAGAAACATCTATTGTGCCTTTTAAAAGCCAAGTAATAATGTTAGAATCATTGGGCAGTGAGATGTCATTCAGTTCTCTGATTTAAATAAGAGAGGAAGGAAAACCATTAGTCTCACATCCATCCTTAAGGGGGAGAAGGGCATCTTTAAGAAATTATGAGACAGAATAGCTCCCTTTAGAAATCATTCAAGCTTCTTTCTGACATGTCGTGCTTAATATCAGTTATTCATTTTCCTTTCTCTGTGCGATCCCCAGAATTCTTCCTGAGAAGCTCGCATTAATCTTCTGCTTTGTTTCAAGGCCTGTATTAGATTAACCTCTTTTTCTTTCAATTGGGAATGACTGATTAGCAAGCAGAAATGAAATTTAAAAATTAAACTTCTCTATGCAGTGGATTTCCTCAAGCCCGCTAGACTTTGCTGGCAATATGGATGGGATCTTCTGTAAAACCTCCACTTGGTTCTGTATTGTGGCTGCTGGAAAGACAAAATGCCTTTGGGACCACATCTTGAATAACAGACACCAGGTGCTATAAATCTACTCTTCTGTCCCTGCAGGGTGACATTTCAGTGTTCGTGAAGCGCAGGATCTTGCAAGGAGGACAAGAAAGTTCCAAAGCCCTGAGGACAAAGGAATTTTATAGGGGATACTTTGGATGATTGTCAAATTCAAGACTAGAAGTGTCCAAGTATAGAATTTAACTCCTCTATTTTAAAGATTAGGGAAATGAGATGCAAAGCTAATTATCGGTGAAGCCTGGAGGTGTCTACAGGTCTGGTTAGGTTTCCCTATGAGAGATACTTTCTCTAATGCTCTGCCTTCTGATTACACACACTGGCATGTAGATCCGGTCTTTCAGCCTGTTCTGAATTTTAAAGTGGTTTTGTTGTTGTTGTTGGTTTTTAGATTTTTTAAAAACATTTATTTATTTATTCGAGAGAGAGAGAGAGAGAGGGCGCGCATGTGTGCAAGAACGTAGCAGGGAGGGGCAGAGAGAGAATCCCAAACAGGCTCCAAACTGTCGTGCGAAGCCTGATTAAGGGCTGGAACCCAGCGGTGAGATCATGACCTGGGCAGATTATCAAGAGTTGGTCGCTTAACCAACTGAGCCACCCAGGCACCCCAAGCCTGTCCTGAATTTTCATCAATTGCTCCTTCTTACAGGATGTTCCCTCAAGTGTTCCCCAATGGCACAGTTCATTCCTTCCTGACCTTTGTTTTCTTCCATCTTCCTTTTTTTTCCTGTCTACAATGTTCTTTCTCTCTGATTACTTAGAAAAAGCACCAACATTTCATTCAGGGTAAGGCCTGAATCAAGAGCAAGGTAATCGATTTAGGGGTCACGATAAAGATGATGCGTCGCTAATGGTAGCCATACCTTGCATTCCCATTGTTCCGGAAAGCTCTTTTGATTTCATTTTCTCGTCCCATCATTACAACCCTGGGAGACAAGTTAGGTGCAAATCATTTTTACCATCTTTTATGGAAACTGAGGCTTGGGTAAATTAACTGATGTGCCTACAGTCCCATTCCAGGAGAGGAGATGAAATCAGGGTTCATGTCTTCTGTTTTAGGACTCTGAGTCCGGGACCACACTGCTTCTCTGGAATGCAGTCTGATCAGAGCGTATGTACATCAAAAGATACATTGCTGCCAGGTACTACAGGGTGATTAAACCATCACAAAGATTTTGGATAAAATAAGAGGAAAGTAAATGTTAACAGGTCAATAGAACATGGGGACAGTTCACTAAGGGAGATTGTGTAATCTCTCCCTTAATAGAAGGTTTACCTGAAGCAACAGTTCCTACTTATTCCGTGAAACATTCCAAAGTGTGTTTCCAAAAGAGAGTATATATCAAAAGCACTAAAAGACATGACTAATGGTAACCTCAGGCAAATTCCTCAGTATCTTCAAAGTCAGTTTCTTCATCTGTGAATAATAGGGTTTGGGGAGGATTAAATAAAGTAATGTAAGTATACTGGCATGCAGAGTGCATCCAATAGTCATTGCCAATGTTTAATGATGGATAATATTTTCATTTGTATGAGGAAATAACAAGCACAAAGAGTTGGCAATAAGGACATTCTTAGCTGTGTTTTTATAAATAGTAGTTGGAAACACCCTAACGTCCAGAAATAGGGAATTGGTTGAAGAGAAGCCTGCTGGTACTAAGTGGTGCTAGGCTATTAGACAGTCACTTAAAAGATTATAAAATATGTTATTACGTGGTGAGATTTTTGCGATTTATTGTGTTTTTATTTTTATTTTTTTAGCATGTATTTATTTTTTGAGACACAGAGAGAGAGAGAGACAGTGTGAGCAGGGGATGGGGCAGAGAGAGAGGGAGTCACAGAATCTGAAGCAGGCTCCAGGCTCTGCGCTGTCAGCATGGAGCCTGACACGTGGCTTGAACTCACGAACCGCGAGATCATGACCTGAGCTGAAGTCAGATGCTTAACTTACTGAGCCACCCAGGCGCCCAATTTATTGTATCTTTAAAAACAAGGTATAAAATATTAAGGACAGTGTGATGTTTTTTGGTTAAAGTGTGTATATATGTGTGTGTGTGTGTGTATAATAGACATATATATAGTATATTTATAGTATACCTATAGTATATAGTATATTTATATATATAATATATACAATATAGGCATAGTATACCTATAGTACATAGTTTATATATAGTATAACTATTTGTAGATATAGATAAAATATATATCTATTTATACATATAAATTACACATATAAATTTATACATATAAATTATATATGCTATAGATATATAATAATATATAGATATATTAAATATCTCATATATATAGATATAAGATATATAATATATAATACATATAATACAGGCAAAGTATATCGACAGTATATAGTATATTTGTGGGATATCTATTTACATATACAATATATATAGAGAGAGATAAAAATCTGGATTGGTTTACCTTACTATGTTAACAATAAATGGAGAGAAAATTATGAGTGCCTTTAATTTTCTTATTTTTGCTTATCTGTTTTAATTTTTTTCCAACAACGAACATGTTTTTCAAGTTCTGGGCTTTGTTGCCTCTCCTTTTCTTCCTTAGTTCAGCAGGTCTGTGCTGCAGGGCAGTAGATACAGACAACATTCACTAAACCCTCAGGTAATAAGGGTTTTTTGAGTATCCACTCTAGGCCAGGCACTGTTCTAGGCACTGGATGTAGAGGTAAATGAGAACGAGATGGACAAAGTGGCTCTCAAAGAGCCTACATTTCGGTGGAGGGAAGATCCAAAATAAACACATAAAGAAAGGGGAGGGAGTGGACCTCATATCCAGGTGAAGTGGATATTTCTGAGGGAGCCACCCCTCCTAGCAACATTCGTTCCCTACTCCCCCAAGCACCCTGCAATCTGAGGTCCAACGTCATTTATTGGCATAAAGGTGGCTTATCTCTTGCTAACGTGCATGATCTCCTTAGGAGTCAGTGCTGTGTCAACACTGGTAATGTATACCTTAGCATGAGTCATTTCCTGAAAGCAGATTATCTGCCCTTGAAGGGCCCAAGGGGAGGCAGTGAAAGGATGCTGAGGAAGAGATGGGGGTCACAGCCCTGCCGCTTTCAGAAAAGTAGAGGGCAGGGAAATAGGGTGCAGGAGGGCCAGGGCGCGCAGGAGACATGAATGTGGAGAGCGAGAATGACATTTCCATGAACCGAGCTTGGTTCCAGCAGCTCTACCCTAGATCTGACAGTGAAGTGTCACTTTCTCTTCTCCGTCCCTCTCCCAGAGCTTCTCCTTTTCTAGTTCAGAAAAGAAATCATCTTTTCCAAGTGTAGCATAGACATTACTGGTGCCATAAGGCTTGGTTCTCTGGATTCCTTGACATTCCCTTTATCAGATGACATTTCTCCTTGTTTTTCCTGTGCAATGATTAATTTTTACGAATGTGTTGTGATAATACACGTAGGCGCTCCACTTCTCTTATACAAATACACGATAGTAAGGACAGGGTTTATGTCTATGGATCACGTGTGGCTCACTAACAACTTTCAACAGATACAGAAATAGCGTCCCCAGGGTGGCAGTTTCTGTACATATCAGCTGTTTGAAAAGTACTTATGGCATGAAATGAATGTAAAACATGCTACATTATGGGTGTCACCCAATTACCCACACCGAGATTTCATTCAACAGCAAATTGCCATGGCAACAGCCAGATTGGCTCCCCTGCCATCTTTGTTCTGCATTCCCCCACTCACCTCTGGGCCACAACACCTGAGAAGAGGCAAAGCCTGGAACCGAAGGTAGTTGAGCTGGGGGACTGGAATTTAGCCAAATGGTGAAAGAGATCAAGCGGCCAATCTGATTGGCTCAGTAGGGTCAGTACTATGGTAATCATTTCATAATCTTGTGTAGATCAAAGGGATCTTTCTTTTTTTGTGAGGGAAGGAGAGGCTTGGGAGAAAGAGAAATATGCTTGGATGGCAGGCAACTTCAAATACTAGCTAAGTGTTCAATAACTGAGTTGAATTTCATGGCTTTCAGGGGAAATGCCCGCCAGGAGATTTTCCCCTCTGGCCAGACTTTTAAGGCCCTTGAACTCCCAAGTAGAGACGGTGTTGAACCTTTGGGACGTATATTTACAGACCATGAGAGATTTGAGAGCAATCACAGTAATTCCTGGGGGGAAATCTCAACCCTCTCATAACCCAAATAAACTTTACCCCACAGCATGGATATTCTAATCCATTCTTCAGGCCAGCCCTTTACTGTTTCCCTAGCAACTTGACAGCTTGGGGAGCGGGATGGGAAGGCTACAGTAAACAAAGCGAATTGCCGCAAAGACGTGGGTGGCTGCTGAACGGGCACAGTAGACGGTGGAGGGACTCGATCTGGCAACGCAACCACAGCTTCTATGTCTGAGGCTCCGCAAAGCCAAACACTGAGAGCGGGGTTTGCGGTAAGAAAGGAAGTTTAATTCACAAGGCAGCCCCGAACGAGGAGAGGGAGAAGTCAAATCCGGGGTTGTAGATTCCGCTTCTTGAAAAATTAGGTCTTGAGTATTTATGGGGTTTTAGGGAGAGCGCGCGTGAATGGGACTGGAAGCCAGCAAGGGTCGGGGGACTGCGTCGATCAGACGCAGGCCCAGCCTACCATCCTGCTGCTTCCTTCGTCATATGTTCAAAGATGCGGTTTTGACATGATCAGGGGGTGGAGGGTTCAGGCACCTTGAAGTCAAATGACCACTTGCGGACATTTGCGCAGGCCCAGTGAGAGGGCCTTGACCCGTCTGCACTGGATGGAAGTGGGCTTCTTAGGTCCTGGAACGTAGCTGAAGCAAGTGTCTTGTGACTTGGACCTCAGAGAGATTTCATCGGTAGGAGCAGTTATACATCCTTATGTTATGTGACTTGGGCTGCCCACCTCTGTTGTGAAAAGAAATGGGCCTTACGTTGTAGTTCACTTCCGTTTAGCTACCCCAAACATAAGACAACAATAATTTGCGTTGTAAGTAAATTAAAAATCGGGGCACCTGGGTGGTTAAGGCCCAACTTTGGCTCAGGTCACGATCTCGCGGTTCATGGGTTTGAGCCCCGCGTCTGTGCTGACAGCTCAGAGCCTGGAGCCTGCTTCGGATTCTGTGTCTCCCTCTCTCTCTGCCCCCCCCCCCCCCCGCTCTCTCTCCCTCTCTCTCACTCTCTCTCAAAAATAAATAAACATTAAAAAAAAAAGTAAAAAAAATAAAAAAGTAAAACTCTAATTGTAAAGCACCAGTTTCAATCTTAAATGTGTTTTTCCTCTCCTCTCCCCTCTCTGTTCCTTTCCTTTCTTATTTTGGTATTTTTCATCTCATTCTCTCCTAATAGAATACACTTGGCTGTATTAGTTCTCATATCTGCACCCAGCAGACAGTAGAGCATTGGTAAATTCCAATTTTTTTTATTTATTATTTTTTTTATCTTTAAAGTTTATTCATTTTGAGAGAGAGAGAGAGAGAGAGAGAGAGAATCCCACATAGGCTCCGTGCTCGAACCCATGAACCATGAGATCATGACCTGAGCCAAAATCAAGAGTCTGGCACTTAACTGACTGAGCCACTCAAGTGCCCCCGGTAAGTTCCAGTTTTTAGAAAGACAGCTCAAAGAAGAGCAAAGGGTGAAGATTGACTTCCTAAATGATGAGGTTTGACCATGATTATTTTTAGATCCTTTGTATTTTTATTGGTTTTATTTGTGTGCACTGTCTCATTGGTGCCAGTAACGGCAACACTCACATAGACGTGCTGTATAGGTGTTTTAAGAGGGTCTGTCTTAGTATATAATAGTGTTGGGGCGCAAGGCCCTCTTTCTACAATTTCCTCCTTCTACTCCATGAGTCAAACTTTATTTCCCGGTCAAGATCCTTCTTCTGTTGTTGTTGTTTAGCCCCCTATCAGGAGTGAATCAATTACAGAGCACACACCCATGTGGTGACAGGCAGTCATTTTCAATGAGGCAAACATACTTTTCCTTCACCGTTCGTGAACTGTGTTCCAGGCGCTGACCTAAGCCTTTGAAACGCAGAGCAAACTGATGAAAACCTTCTCACACTTTCTAGTTGGGCGATAAACAATAACTACCAAGCACTATAAATTAAATTAAGAAAGTGACATCTTTTGTCAGAAGGGATCGTAAGTGCTGTGAACAAAATAACGTAGAGGTGAGGGCAAGGTAAAGTGAGGCACAGCATCTTACTTATTTCTTTAAGTTTATTTACGTTTTTTGAGAGAGAGAGAGTGAGAGAGAGAATGGGGCAGAGAGAGAAGGAGAGAGAGAATTTCAAGCAGGCACTGCACTGTGAGTGTGGAGACCAATGTGGGGCTCGAACTCAAGAACCGTGAAATCATGAACTGAGCTGAAATCAAGAGTCAGATGCTTAACCAACTGAATCACCCAGGCACCCCCATCTTACTTTTAAAATCAGGTTTGTAGGGCGTGCCACACTGAGAAGGTGACATTTAACCAAAAGGTTGAAGAAAATGAGGGACAGAGTCATAGTGAAATCCAAAAAAAGAGCATTTTGAACAGAGGAGGCTGGCTTTGGCAAAGGCCCTTGGTTGGGGGCAGTGTGGCCGGTGTGTTTGAAGAACTGAGCGGGAGGCTGGGGCTCAGGCTCGAGCATAGAATGCACTAGAAGGAGCTGGGGGAGCTCGGATGAGGCATTGGGGCAGGGCTTGCGGGATAGGATAAGTACCTTGAGGCAAAACCTCTAAAGTAGTGCTATTTAGAGGACTTAGGCAGAGAAGGAATGTGCATCTTTTTTTTTTTTTTTAATCCTAAAGACAATAGGAAGACCACTTAGGAAGGTACTATAAGAATCCAGACCAGGGCTGGGGTGTCTGGGTGGCTCAGTCGGTTAAGCTTCTGACTCTCGGTTTCGGCTCAGGTCAAGATCTTGCAGTTCGTGGGTTTGACTATGCTGACAGTGTGGAGTCTGCTTGGGATTCTCTCTCTCCCTGTCTCTCTGCCCCTCCCCCACTCTCACACATGTTCTCTCTCTCTCTCTCTCTCAAAATAAATAAATAAACTTAAGGGGCGCCTGGGTGGCGCAGTCGGTTGAGCGTCCGACTTCAGCCAGGTCACGATCTCGCGGTCCGTGAGTTCGAGCCCCGCGTCAGGCTCTGGGCTGATGGCTCAGAGCCTGGAGCCTGTTTCCGATTCTGTGTCTCCCTCTCTCTCTGCCCCTCCCCCGTTCATGCTCTGTCTCTCTCTGTCCCAAAAATAAATAAATGTTGAAAAAAAAAAATTAAAAATAAATAAATAAATAAATAAATAAATAAACTTAAAAAAAAAAAAAAAAAAAAAAGAATCCAGGCCAGGGATGAGGCTTCTCAGACCTGGGTGGTCACCCTGGAGGAGGTGAGTGGTCAGATTCTGGACGTGTTGCTAATGGATTTTCCTGATGGGTTGCATGTGGAGTTAAAAAAAAAAAAAAATCTCAGTATATGCTGGATCGGTTATTCTGGAACACGGTAGGTAGAATAGATACCAAACTGTTAATAATGATATTTAAGTGACCTGGTGCCTAGGCAGGAGTGGGAGGGGAGGAGAGTTTTGGCCATAGCGTTGTACATTTCAGTGTTTGGCCTGTTGTGACTCACACTATTGCTTTTTGTGGTAGGACAGCCAAAATCAAGAACTTATTTGTAAAAAGATGTATCTCTGAAGCTCCTTTGACTTGTCCTCACCTGTGTTTAAATATTGGTAGGGCTATTGTTGAAAGTGCTGCTATAAACATTGGGGTACGTGTAGAAAGAGTCTAAATGTCCATCAACTGATGAATGGATGAAGAAGATGTGGTTTATATATACAATGGAATACTACTTGGCAATGAGAAAGAATGAAATCTGGCCATTTGCAGCAACGCGGATGGAACTGGAGGGTATTATGCTAAGTGAAATAGGCAGAGAGAGATACCATATGTTTTCACGCATATGTGGATCTTGAGAAAATGTAACAGAAGACCAGGGGAAAGGGGATGGGGAAAAAAAAAATTACAGAGAGGGAGGGAGGCAAACCATAAGAGACTCTTAAGGACTGAGAATAAACCAAGGGTAAATGGGGGTGGGGGAGACGGGAAAGTGGGTGATGGGCAGGGAGGAGGGCACTTGTCGGGATGAGCACTGGGTGTTGTATGGAAACCAATCTGACAATGAATTATATTTAAAGATAGAAAAAGAAACCACAGGAAACACTTAAAAACAATTAAAAAAAATAAGTAAATATTGGTAGGGCTCACTAAGCGGTGTGTTCCTGGCCCATTCCCCAATCCCCCAGAGCAGGGCTTTGGCCGTCCAAGTTGGTTTTTTTCACCATCTGCCAAGTGCTTGGCATTGCAGGGAAGGGTGTGCACCCTTTGACCCCTCATATATTAAGCACAAATAAAGAGAAGATATCATCTGTGAACACTTTTGCTGTCTGTGGCGGCACTGGGGTCTCTGAAGGAATGCTTCAAGCAATTTGGGTGTTTTATGGCCGTGGCTACACAGTGGCTTCTTAATATCTGGTGTCATTAATACAGGGGGGGAAATGAAGTGTGATGCACTCAGCCTCTCAGCCAAGAGATTGGCGGGGGGGGGGGGGGGGGCAGGGTGGAAGGAAGATGGGTTACCGGCATTTGCCCTTGAAATTTCTTTCTTACTTTTCCTCTTTTCTGACTCTTTTATTGCAGGCCTGATGAAACCAAGATGACAATCAGAGGAGACAGCTGTAGCTTTGTCCTGTGACTGCCCTCCGTAAACATCCCTGCCTGGCTCACAGAATTACCATCACGGTGAAGGGAAGGAAGGCTTTCTAGAGCGCAAGGAGTTATGTAGTCGGCTTAGCCTATTCCGTGGGGGAGGGGCAGGGTGCTGTCCACATTCTGCAGAAAAGTATGTCCAATGTGCTTCAAAATATTTGTCACCCACACAGAGAATCCTGCAGCTCCTACTGCGTGGCCTTGGGAAGGAGAACACGGACACGTCTGCAGAGGACTTCCTCTCACCTGTGTCTCCCAACAGCACTTCTAGAGCGTGGAGGTCATCGTCTTCTAGGCCCAGATGTCGGCTTTTTCATCTGTGCTCTGCTTACTCTGTTAAATGCAAACCCGCAAAGTGTTCCCCCTACTTCCCCACCAGCCTGGGATTCTTCAAGGCATGTGGGGCACATCATACCTAGGGGACAGTTATCACCTCCCTTGTCAGGCATTGGTTCAAAATGGCCCAGACCTCTTGGGTGCCCCTCTGTCAATGTCATTGCTTAGCCTCTCCGCTGAGGACTTGTGCATGACATTCTGTTCAGCATGCTGGTACTGGGCCACTCCTGATCCTTTTCTCAAGTGGGAGAAGTGCAGCCTGTGATGAGTTAAAAACACTTCCATCTCTGGCTCTAAATGACTTCTATTTATATGGGTCCGTGCCTTTTGGAAAAACATTCTAGTTGCTGGGTCTGAGGCTGGCATCTTGGAAGACTCCTCAAAGCTGTGTGTCTTCAGATTTGAATTACAGAACACTCTGTAACTCTGTAACACTCAAAACCTCGCCCTTTGTTGTCTATTAACCCCACAGCCATGTAGCCGATTTCCTGTTGTCTTTTTTTTTTCATTTCAACACTCACAAATTCAGTTGTTGCCAAATCCCTAAAAGCAACATTTTCCCAACTTCTCTTAAGTGTTACAAGACTCCTAATTTCTTCCCTCCGCTCTCTTTTGCTGTTATTTCTATCTTTATTTATTTCTCTTATTAATTGTAAACAATGAGAGGAACCAAAGGGCTGGTTCCTTCTCTCATCCGTTGTAACTGAGGGCATATTTCCCCTGTACTAAAATAAATTTAAACTCTGTTCCTAAAGAGTGTGCTGGTTTGAGAATGCAGCTACCCTTTCACACTGCCTTGGCTTATCCACAGATAAACTTTGAACTATGTCTTTGGGCATCATTGATTTTGACTCCAATGTTTACTCACTAAATGGTCTATTTGTTATTGATCCAACTCTTAGACCACACATCTTTCTGCTTCCTCCAGCTTACTGTATTTGACCTTAGCTCTAGAGGTAATCTTTTCAGTACCCCAGTGAGTAAAATGGAAATTGTCCCTTATTCCCTGGGTATGTAGAAGATAGATGTGAATTGTGGCATGTGTTATGATCCTCAGAACAAAAGGCCTGGGAAAGTGAAAGTATCACTATGGTTACTATATTTAATAATAATGGAAATTTACATCGCCAACATGAATATACATAGCTCTTCCCTTGCCAGCCTTCTAACTTTTGCTCATTAACATCTTGTGGCATGGTTTTTCTGAGTATCAACTAAACGCACACTCAGGTGGAAAGAACCCTGTAGGATCCTAGCCTTGCCATTAACGTGTTTGAAGTCAGCCAAATCAATCAGTCTTCTTTTTGTGACCTGTAGGATCCACAGTCCAGAATCCAAAATAAAGGAGTTTTTAGTGATCTAGATAACCAGAGACAAAAAAGTAAAGAAAGAGGGAGAGAGAGAGAGAAAAGGAGAGACAGAAAATTTTACCTGTAGGGAAATTTCACCTCTTTTTATTTATTTATTTATTTATTTTTAACATTTATTTATTTTTGAGATAGAGAGAGCACGAACAGGGGAGGGTCAGAGACAGAGGGAGACACAGAATTGGAAGCAGGCTGCAGGCTCTGAGCTGTCAGCACAGAGCCCTCGCTGGGCTCAAACCCACGGACCGCGAGATCATGACCTGAGCCGAAGTCGGACGCTTAACCAACTGAGCCACCCAGGCGCCCCGAAATTTCACCTTTTAAAAGAGGAGATATGGGGGCAAATTATCCTTTTATCACCCCCAACATTAGGTAACTGTCAACTCATTATGCCTTTTTTTTTTTACAGTGTTGATAAGGACAATTAAGTAATTGTAAATTTGTTTATAATTGTTTCTACACTTGATCCTAGCCAAAAGGCCGAGAAGCGATTGTTTATAATTATTTCTGAAAAGCCATACAAAGTAATTTAAGTGGAAGAAGATTACTTCTCTAATTTTAGAGACCGTTAGACGTCTGAAGTAAAATTTTGAAAATAGTCTTGCCTGAAGCTTTTGTAAATTTCTAGCAAATAAAAGTCATAAGTATAGTTGTTATGCTCATGGGCCCTGAAGTCTGGCTATACCGCTTGGGTGTCATTAGAGGAGTTGCTTAACGTCTGTTTTCTCATCTGCAAAATGGGTATGATAACAATAGATAACTCACAAGGCGGTTGAGAGGCTTTAACAACAACCATGGTTTCTTGAGCTTGTCCTGCTATTGAACACTTCCTCAGTAGTTAATTTTGCAACAACCCCAAGAGGCTTACCCATAGAAGTCAATTAAGCCATTCATGGAAAGCTCTTAAGACTCTGCCTGGCCATACTGAGACTCAGTACAGGTTACTTAGCCTTCTGTGTTCCCAAAGAGGGTGCAAAGTGAAATCAGCATAACTTTGAAGCGAAATAAATAATTTAACAGGAGGGAGGATATTTCAATATGAAGCAATCTCCATGAATCTTACTTAAGAAGTCAGTTCATTTGGATTTGTCAACAAGCTCCCACTAAATGAAAACAGCTGGAGAGCTATAACTTAAGGCTATAATTAAAGGGTGAGTTAAAACCAGCGCCTGCTGGTTAGGCGGTGCAGAGGGGGCCTCGAAGCACGCCAGGGACGCTGGGCTTTTCCTGTCCGTCTTCTTAATGTGACTTGAGAGTGCGGCGGCTTCAAAGGTGGAAAAGCAGCGTCCCAGGGGGTTATGGCCGGCATGCAAAGCAGGTTGGATGAAAAGCAAAATGATGAAGGGGGATTAAAATCACTGGAACAGTGATTTTCAAGCCCTTTTAAGAGTGTCAGGACCCCATACACTCTTAAAAAATTACTGAGGACCCCAAAGAGCTTTGGTTTAGGTAGGCCGTTGATATCATATTGACCTTATTGAATATTAGGGCTGGGAACATTTAAAAATATTTACTTATTAATTCACTTCGAAATAACAAAAATATATTCCTTGATGGCATAATATCATTTCTAATGAAAAGCAGCTATCGTTTCCAAAACAAATAAACAAAAATAGTAAGAATGCTATTGTTTTACATTTTGGCACGTATTTGTTGTTTTAGTAAATGAATTCTTTTTTTTTTAATTTTTAAAATTTTTTTTTAACGTTCATTTATTTTTGAGACAGAGAGAGACAGAGCATGAACGGGGGAGGGGCAGAGAGAGAGGGAGACACAGAATCGGAAAGAGGCTCCAGGCTCCGAGCCATCAGCCCAGAGCCCGACGCGGGGCTCGAACTCACGGACCGTGAGATCGTGACCTGAGCCAAAGTCGGACGCTTAACCGACTGAGCCACCCAGGCGCCCCATAAATGGATTCTTAAATCTATTTCTTCTGTCTGTTGTGATGTATCATTTTGGTTGAAAATCTACCTTGTCACACATGTATTAGTGAGGAAAAGGAGGAGTATCTTAATAGCCTTTTAGGAAATTATGGATATCCTTCTTTAATAATACCGCAAAATTTGACAGATGTTTGATTCTATTTAATTTAATTTAATTTTTTTTTTTTTTTAATTTACATCCAAATTAGTTAGCATGTAGTGCAACAATGATTTCAGGAGTAGATTCCTTAGTGCCCCTGACTCATTTAGCCCATCCCCCCTCCCACACCCCCTCCAGCAACCCTCAGTTTGTTCTCCATATTTAAGAGTCTCTGATGTTTTGTCCCCCTCCCTGTTTTTATATTATTTTTGCTTCCCTTCCCTGGTGTTCAACAGACGTTTGATTCTTTTGTTTTTTTTTAATTTTTTTTTTCAACGTTTATTCATTTTTTGGGACAGAGAGAGACAGAGCATGAATGGGGGAGGGGCAGAGAGAGAGGGAGACACAGAATCAGAAACAGGCTCCAGGCTCTGAGCCATCAGCCCAGAGCCTGACGCGGGGCTCGAACTCACGGACCGGGAGATCGTGACCTGGCTGAAGTCGGACGCTTAACCGACTGCGCCACCCAGGTGCCCCAGAGACGTTTGATTCTTAAAGATGAGTTGCAATGTGAAATTTCAAACCGTATCAGTAAGCTTTTGATACTCTGTACACACGTATGAGAGTGAGTGGAAAGAGGATATCTTCTCCTTCCCTTCCTCCCCTCCTTCTTCTCCTTTTCTTTCTCTCTCCTTCTCCCTCTCTCCTCCCCTTCCTCTCCTTCCTCCTCCTCTTCTTCTTCCTCTTCTTCCTCTCCTCTCCTTAAAATCGTTTTGACCTTAAAGGGACCCTGTAAAGTTCTTAGGAGTCCCTAGGGATTCCTAGAACACACTGCAAGAACCCTTTTTCTAGGTAAATTACCTCCCCCCCCCTCCCCCCCCACCTCTCTTCACCTTTTGGCTGTGTGGTTGCAGAGAATAAAGACTTCCTGGGGTTATCTCGGAAGAAGCCCTTTATTTTCTAGCTACAAATGGCCTGAACTTGACCTGTGTAATTCTCCCTGGTTCACTTTCCTGGATTGCATATTCTCTTTCCCATGACACCCTCCCATCTCCATTCTTTTCTCTTCTTTCTCATCCTTTCTGATCTCTCAATTTCAAACTTGCCCGTGCCTACTCTAGCCTCCCTCTGAATATCAAGACATTTTAGCTTAAGTGCTAGCTGTAACTATACATTCTCTTGATGTTTTCAAGCTCACGTGTATAGGAGAAGAGCTATACTTGGTCATATTTTTGTGCCAGTCATGGCGTATTCACTGGAGACACTATGGATCCGCTGCTATTGGGTCAAGTGCCCCTCAGAGCCCGTCAGCTGTGGATGGTGGACAGGGTCGCCTGGTGCAGAGTGTATTTCTTCTGTGTTTTTTCTATGCTGGCTGAGAATTCACCCCATTTTGATTAAATTTGCATTGTCTTTTGAAACTTCCAGACGCTCCCCCTAAGATTCCAATCTACTCTGAGATGTGGTGTAGCAGTGAAACAAGTAGGCTGTGGAGACACCTGACTGAAGAAGATAGGATTTGAATCCTATCTTGGTCACTTGCTCTCTGTGTGCCCTTGGATAAATTATTTAACTTTTTGGTCCTAAAATGAAGAGTGAGGATCATAACGTTACCTACCCTTGGGGTCACTGTAGGATTAAGAAGGGGGGGAGGGGCGCCTGGGTGGTGCAGTCGGTTAAGCGTCCGACTTCACCCAGGTCACGATCTCGCGGTCCGTGAGTTCGAGCCCCGCGTCAGGCTCTGGGCTGATGGCTCGGAGCCTGGAGCCTGTTTCCGATTCTGTGTCTCCCTCTCTCTCTGCCCCTCCGCCGTTCATGCTCTGTCTCTCTCTGTCCCAAAAATAAATAAAAAACGTTGAAAAAAAAATAAAAAAAAGAAGGGGGGGGAATCCATGGAAAGAATTCAGCATATGGGAAGTACCCACAAAAGTTAGCGCTTGTCATTAAGTTTTTCTTCAGCATTGGAGAGGTGGAGACTGTTCTGCCAGACAGATTGTAGATCAGCCCTTGGGCCAGCTCCCTCATACATCTATTTCCCTCGTGCCTTGGCCTTGACTGATTCAGACCATCTTTTCTGCAATTGCCAGATCTGGTTATTTGGAAATAGTTACTGCCCTCAGTCACTTGAGCATTGGAAAATTTAAACAGCTTTTTTGTTTTCTTCTCGGTCCTATCTTTCTTCCTCAGCTTCTACCTGACTTGCTTCCTGTCTTCAATTCTCCCTCTCCCTTTTCCCCATCCAATGTTGTCGTCTCCTCCCGTTTTCTTAGTTAGGGAAAACGATAAGCTCATATTGAAACAAAAAGACCCCAAAATGTTATGGCTTAAAACAGGGGAAAGTGTTTGTTTCTTTCACTTTGTTGAATTAGTCCAGAAGCAGAGGTGCAGGAAGTCTGTTCCCTACAGGTCTTTCCCCACAGGTCTGGCCATTTGCAGACCCGGATTCCTTCCTCCATGCTGTTCTTCTGTCTCCTGGGATATTGGGTTCATCTGCCCGGTTGAAACTGGATTGCTCCACATCCATATATTCCAGCCCACAGAAAGGTGGGAGGGGAAAGAGAGGGCAAGAAAATTCCTTTTTAAAAAACGTGTTCTGAAAGTTAGCATATTGGCCACGGCGTAGTCACAAGGCCAGGCTCAGGTTCCAACCTGGGAGGCTATGGGCTCAGCTAAAACCCAGAGATCAGAGTCCTATCCCTAAAAGGAAGGAGGGGGAGAATGGGAGACAGTTCTTAGTTTCTGCCACAGTTTTTGGGTTTCTCAGTGGGACTCACAGGGCACAGGGCAGCCGGTTTTGGTAGCGCGTTTCCCAAACTTTACAACAGTTGAGGTTGCTCCCTGTTCCCTCTGCCGTCAGTGCTGCCACCATTCACCTCCCCATCTTTGGCCAATTCCTTACTCTCCCTCAGATATCAATGTAGTCGTCGCTTTCTTAACTCTGCAAGCAGTTAAGCTACCCCCTAAGGGCATCCCGCAGCATTTCTAACTTGGTTCCTAATATCCGTCTTCCCTCACCGTTTTGTCTGTCTTGCTTACGAAGCTGTGATCTGCTCCAGAGCTGGAGCTTACTTAGTCTCCTTATCCCCCACTGTATTCCTCCCACCTAGCACAGTGCTTGGAACTGAGAAAGAGTGATCGCATAGCGAGTGTTGCAGGCAATGATCAAACAGCGATTAAGCAAAGAGCTGCTGGTTTGCCAGAGATGGAAATGATAGCAGGTGTTTCTGTACCACGTGGCCAGTCCTGTTCTCAGTACTTGCTATTATAACTCAGTTCTCCCAGCCAGCATGTGAGGTAGGCCCCACTCTCATTCCCATTTTTTAAATAAAAAGCCTGAAAACAATGGACAGCTTAAGAAAAATTCTCTATGGCATTTGGACTCACACAGCCTGGGGCAAGAGTCTATGTCCCCACCCACCAGGTTAAATGGATAACACAGTGGATAATAACCCATAATAAACCACAACCCTGCACACCCTCAGGATCCACAGGTAGGGGTCAAATTCAATATCGTGTGCTTTGACGACATTAAGGACAGGTCTGTCTTTCTTTCTTTCTTTCTTTCTTTCTTTCTTTCTTTCTTTCTTTCTTTCTTTTCCATACCAGTTGGGATTTCAGGGGGAAATAAGAGAAGGGATTTGGTGACTTGGATGAGCTTTTATAATCCTACTGTCAGTTGTATGAGGTAGAGCCACCAACTCATCCCATTTGCCTGGGATGTCCCCAGTTTTAGTACTGAAAATCCCATGTCCCGGACAACCTCTCAGTCCTTGGCAAATTTGGGCGTTTGGTCCCCTTAGTGTGATGTTTCTGTGCATGAATCTGAAGCACTCCTGCCACATTTGGGCCAGGTTGACATAGAAGGGAAGAGAAGAGTCACTGACTCTCCATCCAACCCTGTGCCCTCTGTCTGTGCCTATTTCCAACCTTCTTGCTGACCTTCTCAGGGCAAGGGGCCTCTGATGCCCGGGCAGTGAATACACACTCTTAGCAACTCAAATCTTGTGATCGCAAACAAGTCTATTTTTTTTTTTTTTCCTAGGGAGACTACAGGAGGGAAAGCTATGGGTTTGGCTGGAGGTTGTTTCTCTGAGGAACTGTGGTTATCCTTCAGGAAACCATAGTTGGGAAGAGACTCAATCTAATTCACTCACAAAATTTATTAGGTGAATATCAACATACCCATAAAAATTTCCCTCTGCCGCCTTTATAATCACACTAAAATATGTCCCTCAGTTACTCAAATTCCTTGACTTGAGCTCAATGGGGAAACATCATTTTAAGAGGGAAATGATATTTTAAATGGCCTCTTTTTATTACTCTATTTATGTCAAGCCCCAGGGTGATTCATGTGCCTACACGACCATAAAATGTCCCATGAATGTCATTTAGTAATTGTGATGTCACCACACTGCTGAGGTTTGAGTGGTGACCTCTTCTAGCCATTGTCAATATCCATCTTATGGGTTCTCCACTCTCTTTAGCCTTAATCTTTGATCTAGAGCTAGAAAGTCATTAAATTATCTACTCAAATGGGAGCCTCAAGTTGAATACTTTATGTTTTTGTATTCCAATTTAATAAAAGGTATTTTTTTTTTTTTGGTAATGAAACAGCTACTTTAAGAGAGTGAGAGAGAGTGGGAGGGGGTGGTCAGAGAGAGAGGGAGAGAGAATCCCAAGCAGGCTCCATCCTGTCAGCACAGGCTCGATCTCACAAAGCGTGAGATCATGACCTGAGCCAAAATTAAGAGTCAGACACTTAATTTCTTTATCCAACGAAGTTGATCAAACAGGCAGTATAAAAAATAGCTTATAAAATCTTCAAATACTTATATAGTTAATGGCTTATTTTGTAAGTAAGTGAAGCAGACATCAATAATATGATCCTGGGGGCACCTGGGTGGCTCAGTCAGTTAAGCGTCTGACTCTTGATTTTGGCTCATGGTTTGTGAGATCGAGCCCCAGGTCAGGAGTTGTGCTAACCAGATAGAGCCTGTTTGGGATTCTCTCTCCTTCTCTTTCCGACCTCCCGCCCCCACTCTCTCTCTCAAAATAAATAAATAAACATTAAAAAAATAATATGATCCCGAAGAAACCAGTCGAGAAGGAGGAAAATGATATCATATGCCACAGTGATCTTGGTTCCCCTCTCGCTCAATTCAATATTTTTATCAAACATTTGAGAGACATCTCAAGTGGCCTGATTATTAATCTGGGAATGACACAAAGTTGGGAAGGATAATTAATAAGAGGTCAGAATTCAGATTTAAAGTGATCTCAATAAGTTGCATTGGTAAGCATCTAAAATCTGTATAATTTAACATTGGAAAATTTTTGCCTTCAGTCACCACTGTGACATTAGGTTACATTAAAGGGAAACTGGTGGGTGCCTGGGTGGCTCAGTCGGTTGAGTGTCTGATTTTGGCTCAGGTCATGATCTCACGGCTTGTGAGTTCAAGCCCCGCGTCGGGCTCCGTGCTGACAGCTCAGAGCCTGGAACCTGCTTTGGATTCTGGGTCTCCTTCTCTCTCTGCCCCTCCCCCACTCACGCTCTGCCTCTGTCTCAAAACTAAATAAACATTAGAAAAAATTAAAAAAAAATAAAGGGAAACTGGTGAGCACAAGATGGATAATAGGTTTCTCAACTTTTTTTTGTTTTGGTTTTAGATCATATTGCATTTAGAGACTTGTCTAAAATTCTAGATGCTACATTTTCAGAGGCACATTGACAAACTAAAATGTATTCAGAGGACTTGTCCTAATGAGCACTGCATGTTGTAGGGAAGTGTTGAATCTCCGTATTGTACACCTGAAACTAACATTACACTGTAAAAAAAAAAAAAAAAAAAAAAAGTATTCAGAGGAGAGTGAGTGTTGAGGGTTTTGGAAACAATCATGTTTCCATAAAAATAAATAAATAAATAAATAAATAAATAAATAAATAAATAAATAAAAGGCTTTTTGGGAAATGAGCATTACTCTTGAATACTAAGATTAGTTGGGAGTCTAGGTTGACTTTGGGATGGGGTAGTTCCCCCATAATCTTCCTCACAATTTCTCTTTTCCTTGGATATTATACTGAAAATGGAAGATTGCTATTTTATTATATGTATACGTGTCAAGTAAGTTTTATCTCATAATATCTCCTTTGTTTTTTAAATGTTTGTTTATTTTTGAGAGAGAAAGAGAGAAGGCATGAGCAGCGGAGGGGCAGAGAGGGGGACAGAGGACCCTACAGAGGTAGGGCTGGAACTCATAAACCGTGAGATCATGACCTGAGCCGGAAGTTGAATGCTTAACGGATTTAGCCACCCAGGCGCCCCTCTCCTTCTTATTCTAGCTACTTCCTGTGACAAACAATCGCTTTCATAGCAGAGCAATCCCTCCCACCTCAAGTCTTCCAAAATAGTTTTATTTGTCTAGTGAGATTCATCCTTTCTGGACTCAGAACAAAGGTCGGAATGCCCTCTGAAATGACTCCATGCCAAAGGAACCCACAGGTCTGCTCTCTTGTCATCCCCACACCCTCAGCATTCCTGGACTTCTTGACTTGCTTATTCTATCAGCGACCATGACTCAGTCATCCAGGCTCCAAACTACAGAGTCACCATTAACTCATCTTCTCCTTCATTCCTTAGATCTCATAAAGCTCCAAATCTTGAGACGCAACTAGATTTAGTCCATCATACTGTGGCCTGGCCCAACCCAGGGGCATTGACCAGAAGCCTGTGGCTTCTGTAATATATGGCAATGGTATATGTGTTATCAAAGGCTCCTGCTAGGTGCAAATCAGAGCTTCTGCACATGGGAGGGAGGCTGGGGAGAATTGGGGAAGCAGCTCTTCCCTTCTGACTCTGCATCGGCATCAGAATGTCCAAGCCTGTTACGTATGGAAGCTTCATTCTGCAAAGGGTCTGGAAGATGTTTAAGGGAAGTCAAAATCATAAAGCTGTGAGTGTATCTCATGATGTGAGTGTAGTTCCTAAGAGGCAGTGGAATGACCTGGATCATCCTCAGAGTCCTTCCTGACCTAAGAGATGTGACTGTGTGCCTTGTGAGGCCGTGACATAGAGAACAACTGCAGAGTTGACAGGAAATTGTGGGAGATGATAATTCAGCATGAGGCAAGCGTCTAATTTTGCTGTTCTCAGCTTCCTGGGTCTCCAGGGCTCAGGGCTAAACTGTTGGAAACTAAGAAATGCAGGGGAATGTTATGACATGACTCTGCAGGTTCATTTCTTCGAATCAAGGCTTAGACAATCGGTTTCTAACATCTATATCATGAATAATTTTCCTAGACTCATCCTTTGGGTTAAGCGAATAGCCAGAGGTCACCATTTACTCAATAACTCCCTTTAAAGGCTGAGCTACAGTGCACAGCATTTAAAAGAGTAGAGAGCTGGCCTCAGGAACATCCAAAGCTCTCTTCCCATTACAGGTGGTCTATCTTGGGCATCCCAGCCAGGAAGTTATCTTTTCAGTAGGCCTGGTGAACTCAGGGCCAGCCTTCACACCCACTTAAGGGCCTGCACAGTGTTCCCCGCCACTAGGAAGCCTGGCAGGAAACTCTGGGAACTGGGGACACACGTGACCCTTGTTCCCAGTTCATGTGCTTTCAGCTTGTGGTTCTAGGACCTAGGGTCAAAGTTGTGGAGTCTGGGGAAATCTGGGTAATGTTATGAAACACAAGCTGCAGCCTGTCCTCCTCATCCTGCCTCAGATTATCTGCTTCTGATAACCATTCTGTGGGAATCTCTCTCAAACTGATGTGTGGACCTTCACTCAGCCTCACTCCATCACTGGCAGTGTGCTTTTCAGGGACTGTCAGGAAGAGCCCGTGAACTCCTAGGACCCCTGGCCTTGGGGAGGCTGTTTGGAGCAGAAGGTTAGTAACATCTGAAAGTTTGGAAGCTCCATTATGGAATATTCGCTTGGTCACATCGACCTTGTAGGTCCTTCCCATAGCCTCCAGCCACAAAACTAGTTACTCATTGGTGGGAAATTCTTGGTGGGACTAGAAATGAAGTTTTGCCTCTCTTGTGCTGCTGGAGTCCTCTTTCTATCCAAGAGTATGGGCTCTGGCTTCTGTGGGTTTTTTATTTGCTTGTTTGGTTTTTTTCTTTGTTTGTTTTCTGCCATTTCTACTATTTAATCAGAAATTCTTTTTAAACATTTATTAATAGCATCATTTAGTTTCTAATGGAGTCTCTTATACTATTGCTGCCTCCTCCATATTTTCATGCATGCCAGTCCGACTTTTTTTTAGCAGCTTTATTGAGATATAATTGATATTTTTAAAACTGCACATATTCAATGTATACAGTTTTGTGGGTTTCAACGTACATGCACACTTGTGAAACCATGACCACAGTCAAGATAATAAGCATTTCTATCACCACCAAAAGTTTTTTTCCTGTAAGGGCTCTGGTGGAGGAAAGCTTTTATGGCAACAACAACAACAGCAGCAGCAGCAGCAATAATAATAATAATAATAATAATAATATTTATTGTGTACTTGCTTGGGACCAGTGAGTGAGTGTTATATACTATTATTAGCCTCATTTTCCTGATAAAAAAAATCTGAAGCTTAGGCAGGGCAAGGCGTCTTTCTAGAGCCACTAGCTACAAAATAACAAAGGAAAGAAGATCTGAACCCAGGTCATCTTCCCTTTAATAATTATTCTACATAAAATTGTCCTGTTCTTCTGACCTTGCCTTTGATACTGAGCTATGAACACACCAACTAGGAAGAATTCTCCTACACAAGCTCCTGGACATTTTAAGAGGGAGAGAGAGTATAATTTTTTCCTAAGTAATCATTTTTATACCCCTCACCTCATGATTCATTGAAGAAAGGGTAAAAAATTCAGCAAATTACCAGAAAGAACCAATGAAAGAAAGAAAGAAAGAAAGATGTCACCACTAGACTACTACTAATATTTTGAGATTTTTTTCCTGTGGTATTTCTCTAAGGCATAATGTTGAAGCACAAAGACCCAAGGAAAAATGTAAGAACTTGAAACTTTACTTGAAACTCAAGTAGCTTCTCTACCCTGGCCGAGCGTGTATAGCTTGTTTAGGAATTCCAATGGGGGCAAAGGTCCGTAGGTTATAGGACTAAGATTAGAAGACGTGTGTGAAATAGAAAAACAATGAGGTCTCTGGATTTAGGAGTTCTGCAAGCTGGTTTCATCTGGCTCAGGACTGTGGGCGGTTGCAGGTGCTGAAAGACACGTGTGACTCTGGAATGCAGGTGCTGGACCTAGAGTGTGCTTCAGTCTCAGAGTCTCTTCCTAGGATCTTCACTGTCTGACAGTTCTGATTAAGTCACTTAGGGAAAGCCAGTGGATACAGTTGCGTTTCTGTCAGTGACAGAGGGAATCATAATTCAGAGAAAGTTTGAAAGAGTACAGTTAGAAAGACAAGAGTCAAGATAGGATAGAACGTCATGACGTACTTGATGATACGTCATTGGCATCCAGCCCTTTAACAATTGTCATTAACAACATGGTGTGGCGGTAGATGGAGATAAGGACTAGTAGGATTGGCTGGTTTTTTTGTTATGTATTTTGCTCAATATCTCTTCTTTTACACTCCGGTGTAGACCTTTTTATTTTTATTTTACTTTAATTTTTTTAACATTTATTCATTTAAAAATTTTTTTTTTCAACGTTTATTTATTTTTGGGACAGAGAGAGACAGAGCACGAACGGGGGAGGGGCAGAGAGAGAGGGAGACACAGAATCCGAAACAGGCTCCAGGCTCTGAGCCATCAGCCCAGAGCCTGATGTGGGGCTCGAACTCACGGACTGCGAGATCGTGACCTGGCTGAAGTCGGACGCTTAACCGACTGCGCCACCCAGGCGCCCCAAACATTTATTCATTTTTAAGAGACAGAGCACAAGCAGGAGTGGGGCAGGAGAGAGGGAGACACAGAATCCGAAGCAGGCTCCAGGCTCCAAGCTGTTGGCACAGAGCCCGACGCGGGGCTCGAACTCATGAACCTCGAGATCATGACCTGAGCCGAAGTTGGACGCTTAACCGACCAAGCCACCCAGGTGCCCCTGGTGTAGACTTTTTAGACAGATAATTTTGACATCTGATTATCTTCTACAATTTGTGTTAAGACTTTCTTGTGAAAGAGCAATCTGTTTCTTAATTTTGCTGCAAATATAAATTTAATTTCACCTAAAAACAATTCTTCTGAGGTCTTTTGTTTCTACCACTATCATAGAAATTTGTGCAAGATTCCAAGGAAGCATGCAGCTTTATTCTAACCTCAGAAGATGTATCAAGGATGCAAGACAAAGAAACATAGAACAAATAATAATAGAAGGTGTTACAGGTCTCAAAATTATAAGGGATGGTTTTGTTGGAGATAAGAGACACCCATTCCTTAGGACATTCCATTTGATGGCCCATGGTATATGGATTTCAAACTGTAGGTCTCAACTTTTTAGTGGGTTGCAAAAATTAATTAAGTTGATTATGTCCACCATTTACAAACTACAGTAGAAAATATCAAAGTGCACTACGTGTCAGAAGGTTGTGCATTTCATGGACTTATTTTTCATTTATAAACAAACACACACATGCACAAGTGTATGTGATGGGTTTCTTTATAATATGTATTCCTTCTCATGGATTCAATCAAGCAAGTTTCAAAGATGCTCCATTAGCCAAAGTAATCCACAAACTAGATCTTTGTAGCTACCATGTATCAAAAGCCTAAAAATTTCCAGGGCCATTAGTAATAATGCTTAAAAAAACTTCTCAGGAAATCACAATAACAACACTCCTAGGGCATGAGTCAGCCAGAGGACCGTCTTCATAACAGCTAGCATTTCTTGAGCACTGCTCATGTGTTGGGCATTGTGCTAAATATTTTTCATACGTTATCTAATTTACTTCTCATAGCAATGCTATGAGGAGGCTATTGTTCTTATTTTTCAGACGATAAGCTGAGGTTTCAAGATGTAGAGTAACTTGGTCCTCATCACTCAGCTAGTAGAACTCAATCCCATGCCTGTCTGCCTCCTCCAGAGACAAGGCATTTCACTACCATACTACATTATTTTTCAAGAATGAATCCCTCGTGGAAAGCTTTATGATTTGCAAAACTTCTTTTTGCTGTCTGACTCTTTTGCAATGTTTTTCAGTTAGCGCTAGGATAACTCAATCCCTTTTGATCCTTACAGAAGGCTCCTAAGGGGCGTTTCTATGGTTATGGGTGTGTAGGGTGGGGTGCTGTTGGGGGACGTTGATCCCCACTCTGATTCTACGCAACCTGTTCCATCCTTGTACAGACTCTGTCCTAACAGGCCCAAAGTCTCAGATTCTAAGGTAAGCCCTAGAAGGGATGGGAAGGGATGTGAAGTTGGGCAGCATGTCGAGTGGGAGGCTGAAAAGAGGAGACACACTGGCGACAAAGATGGTGAGAGCTGGGGTGCCTGGGTGGCTCAGTCAGTTAAACATCCCACTCTTGGTTTTGGCTCAGGTCGTGATCTCACAGTTCATGAGTTCAGGCCCTGAGTCGGGCTCTGCGCTGACATCACGGATCCTGCCTGGGGATTCTCTCTCTCCCTCTCTCTCTCTCTGTCCCTCCCATGAGCACTTTCTCTCTCAAAATAAATAAACTTAAAATAAAAAAAAAGATGGTGCCAGCTGTGGGCCAGCAAGATGAGAACCCTCTTCCATCTCCTCTTTGGAATCTTCAGGAACATCGTCAACCTAATGCATTGTAAGGTTGAGTCTTTATTTGAGTATATAAAGAAGCAAATTAGTACGATGTGAACACAGGTCTCCTCACCATGAGACAGTCAGTATGTATTCTCTTCCTTTTCTCCCTTTCCCTTTTTTCCTTCCTCCTTCCCCTGCCCTCCTTCTGTCCCCTCCCTCCTCTCTCTCTCTCCCTCTCTCACTCATTTACTCACATGCATTGTATATATTTATGGACAAATTTTCCTTGTATAGATATGTAATATATGACAAAACATACCAAAATCTTAACAGTTTTTACTTCTTCATGGTAGGATTACCAATCCTTTTTATTTTTAATTTTTAATATTTTTTGTATTTTTCTAAACTTGTGTGAGGAACATTAATTTTATCCCCAGAAAAAAATGAAAGTAAATAGCTCTTTATCAGTCATTTCATCTTAGACTGGTTTTTTTTTTAAGTTTATTTATTTATTTTGAGAGAGAGTGAGCAAGTGAGCACGTGAGCTGGGGAGAGGCAGAGAGAGAGGTAGAGAGAGAGTCCCAAGCAGGATCCAAGCTTTCAGCACAGAGCCCGACGCAGGGCTTAGTCTCAGGAACCCCGAGATCACGACCTGATCTCACAAACCGTGAGGTCATGACATGAGCCGAGATCAAGAGTCAGGTGCTGACTCTTAACTGACTTAACTCTCTTAACTGACTGAGCCATCCAGACACCCCATCGTTTTAGAGTTTTAGAGGGAGAAGAAAGGGAGAAAGACTTGTGAGGGCACCCGGTATTTGAAAGGAGCTAAATGGGGGTGCTAGAAGGAAAACCAGAGGTCCCAAATCTTCCCATATTTCACTGTCACTGAGGGAAGATTGGTTAAGGGCATTAGAAAAGCATAAATATAGCATCTATTTCCTCTCTGAAATCCCTGGAGGGAAAGGCGTGTGTGTAGGAGTGCAGGGTTGATGAGGCAGTTTGGTTTCCCACGTTCTGTGCTCCCACAGAGCAAAGAGATTACTTTAAACATGAGAAGGTGGGGAAACGGATATTGAACACGGGCTTCTGCATTTTTGCTTTACCTTCCTTTAAAATACTATTATCATATTTCAATGTCCCCCTGCCTGTGCTGGTTTCAGACAGTCTGATTTCTCTAAATCTCAAATTGCCATTTTATAGAGGGTTTGTTTCATATATGGTTTTTATTTTTATTTTTATTTTTTAGCAGTGGTGAAAATATTAAATGAAGAGAAATGAGGAGAGAAACAGAGAATAGACAAAAGGTCTGGGGTCCTTCATCCAGGGCAAGGAATATTTAGGAAGTGCTTACTTGACACTATTCAGGGTAGCAGCAGATCAAAGAATAAGGTGGAAACCCTATCCCTCAGGGGCACTGTCTAATACAGCGTGTATTGGGGCGCCTGGGTGGCTCCTTCGGTCAAGCGTCTGACTTCGGCTCGGGTCATGATCTCATGGTTCGTGGGTTCGGGCCCCACATCGGGCTCTATGCTGACAGCTCAGAGCCTGGAGCCTGTTTCGGATTCTGTGTCTCCCTCTCTCTCTGCCCCTCCCCCACTTGCTCTCTGTCTCTCTCAGTCTCTCAAAAATAAATGAATGTTAATACAGTGTGTATTGTCCCAGCAGCACTTACAATCACCTGGGGGGCTTTCGATAAACACTGATGCCAGAACCCCACCCAGACCATTTGACCAGAATCTTCGGGAGTAGGGTCAGAGCAACAGTATTTTTTTTTTTTTAAGAATTTTTTTTTTTAATTTATTTATTTTTGGGACAGAGAGAGACAGAGCATGAACAGGGGAGGGTCAGAGAGAGGGAGACACAGAATCGGAAACAGGCTCCAGGCTCCGAGCCATCAGCCCAGAGCCTGACGCGGGGCTCGAACTCACAGACCGCGAGATCGTGACCTAGCTGAAGTCGGACGCCTAACCGACTGCGCCACCCAGGCGCCCCAACAGTATTTTTTTATTATGCTTTTTATTTCAATTCCAGTATAGTTAACATACAGTGTTAGAGTAGTTCCAGGTTTATAATACAGCGATCAACAATTCTATACATTACTTAGTGCTCATCATGATAAGTGTGCTCTTAACCCCCACCACCTATTTCACTCATCGCCTCCCCGCCCCCCCACCTCCCCTCTGGCAATCACTAGTTTGTTCTCTATAGCCAAGAGTCCCTGGTGAGTCATGACCGAGGAGGAAGAGATCAATTTTGGCTTGGGAGGGGATGGATGTCTCCTAAACGGATCACAGAAGAAGGAACACTTAAGCTGAATCTGGAAGGATTAGCAGTTCACCAGATCAGACAAAGGGAGTGGGGTGCCAAACAATCAGCCTGGGGATGGGGTGCAAAAAATATCAGCCCGGAGGACTGAAATGCCAGAGTAAACCCTGGAACTGCGAAGGGAAAGGCAGGCAGTGTCCTAGTTCGCTAAGGCTGCCCTAACAAAATACTGCACATTGAGTGACCTAAACAAACAGACATGTATTGTTTCCTATGCATTGAGCACGCAGCGTGGAGCTTGCAGCATGGTGATTTGTTCTGGTGCTACAGGCCGAAGATAACACTTTACGCATAGACAAGGAGCCTGGAAGAGACACGGAGACCGGAGGATACGCCAGGCGGGAACGGGAAAGGGGGCGTGGCTTAGAAAGTAACACAGAGGTGGAACTGGGAGGATGCTGGGTGTTTTTCAAACAGAAATGGAGATGTCCATCTGTCAGGGGGGGAAGAGTGAGTTCACTTTCAGGTTTGCTGAGAACGAGGTGATAGAGGACGTCCCGTGGAGACCCCTGCAGACCCCGAGAGACACAAGCCTACGGCTTGAGGTGAGTTGGGGCTGGAGACCTGGAGAAAACGCCCACCACGGGGGAGCAGAGAATCGAGACTCCGAGCCGTTCCTGGTCCAGAGGCAGCAGCAACGATCACAAAAACGACAACAGGGAGCTCCTCCATTTCACTCTCCTGGTACATTAATCCTCTCCTGTCCCGCCAGTGCGCAGCTTCTAGTTCTGGAGGCCAAAGAGAAATGGTGTCCTGGCTGCTTCTGGGCCAGCTAGGAAGGCTGTGACCACTAAGGCGCTGAGTCTCTCAAAGGCCACCACGGGCTGTGTGCAAGTGTTGGAAACCAGTATCCCTGGGCCGGCGGGTATGTTGTCCTTGAAAGACTGGAAGTTTGAGCCGCCATCAAAAGCGTGGCCATTTAGTTTACCTTAACATGCATTTCAATATTCTGCTGGGCCTCTAAGAAGAGAAAAATAAGGCCTCTGGGGGTATTGGGGACCCGCCTGAGTACAGAATGACTTCCTTGGGAGTTCCCTATAAAAGTTGGCCTACCACTGCTCCCTTCCTTTCCACAGGCAGATCTAGCCTAAAGCCTGTGTCCCGCAATTTGGGCCATTAGGCCGGGAAAGCTCCTCGAATGACACATGGAAAGAGTACTGGATGAGCAGTTAGAAGACCCCAGTTCTAATCCCGGTCAGCTTCCGGGACACTCAGCAAATCACTTTGCAGACGCCGAGAAGAAACAGACCCTGTGTCTATTTCTTCACCTCTGAAATGAGAGAGGCAGATTAATTATATTCTCTCTGAGGTTCTTTAAAGCTCCAAACTCCCGTGATTTGTGTGTCGTAACTGGAGCGCGGACTGAGGATATACCTGCAGCGGGCAGGTCAGTCTGAAACCGGTGGTTTTGTGAGGATGGACAGGTGACTTGATTCTCTTTTGCTGTTTTGCCTTCTTTGGCCCCAACACCGGTTTCCTTTCCTGCTGTCCTCTGTCACCTGATGTTTCCTCAGAGAACTAGAATTCTCTGAGAATCCTCAGAGAGCTATAATTTAACAAAAATTGCTAAATGCGAGCAGTTGGGACTCGATTGACTTCTCGGCGATTCAACCACACGGTTGCTCTAAGAATATATTTGCCCTTTCTCAGCCACTGTGGTACCACAGACAAACTTCTCCCGTGGCAGTGGGCCCCAGTTGCCAAGTCATGCAGGTAACAGGCAGGCTGTTTCCCTGGTCATGGGGGTTTTTCTGCTGTGCTATGAAAGGAAGGCATTGTCAGCTTTATTATTATTTTCGAATGAAAATGTTTTGAATCATTTGTTTGATGACTTCCTCCCTAGAATGGGGTGGAGTTGTGACTAAGTTCAGGGAGGGCCTTCCAGGGCAGATGAAGCCTGCTGGTACTTATGGGAGGACACTTTTTCTTGAACAGTAAATACCTCGCCTGACTAATTCCAGGCAACCACGGGACAGTCATTCCATGTTCCACTGCTTGAATTTTGGTTCTTGAGATACAAACACGAGACCAGAGAATACTAGACCCACGTTTCATAGAGGGTAAATACATGCCTCTGGTATCTGAAGGAAGATACTGGGTATCTGCTAACCTCTGTTTTTCCACATGGTTTCCTTCCTAATACTTCCGATTTCCCCAGTATATAATGCAGAGTAGTATCTAATGCTAGAGACTGGTGTTGGGCTGAGTTAGGATGCTTTGGGGCACAGATACTTCCAAAGAGCAGAAATAATACTATATTTTAAAAACCCTGAATTCCATTTCTCCTATTTTTAAAAAATTTTTAATATTTATTTTTGAGAGAGAGAGAGAGAGAGACAGAGGGAGAGCAGGGGAGGGACAGAGAGGGAGACACAGAATCCGAAGCAGGCTCCAGGTTCTGAGCTGTCAGCACAGTGCCTGACTCAGGGCTTGAACCCACTAATTGCAAGATCATGACCTGAACTGAAGTTGGACACTCAACCGACTGAGCCACCCAGGCACTCTTCTCTATTTGTTTTTATTTTTATTTTTTAGGTGAAGTAAGAAATCTTTTATCTCATCTCATCTTATCTTATCTTATCTTATCTGCTGTAACACTCCAACAAAAACCAAGCTATTGAAGAGATTAGGCATAGTTTTGAATCCATGGACAAGATACCTTAAACAGGTATAAAATTGCAGGAGGACCATAGGGAAACGAACTTTCCGAATTCTGAAGTTATAGAAGGAAATTGGAGAACCCATAGCATCCACCACCACCACCACCCTCACCCCCCATCCACCCCCCACCTTGTTCCTCAGTCCGGGGTTCCAGGTAAATTTAGGAAGCCATGTTAGGTGTAGGGATTACAAGGCCAGCTGATTCTGTAACTCCCTTTGGAAGGACATTTCAAGTAACCTTCATAGTCATTTTCTTTCTTTCTCCATTCTGTCTCCTTTTCTCTAATTAGAGTTGCATACGCTCCGAAATGTAACAAATGTTTGAGAAGCAAGATCTAATCATTCATCAGACTTATTTTCTAAGTTAAATGGCACAAATTTCTTAATCTTTGCTTCGAATCTTTAAAAAATATTTTTAGACATCTGATGAATTGTCGGTTTATTGCTAATTCCTAGAACTTTCTCATTTCATAACAACTCTCAAATTGTGAAGATTCCTCTCAGATCAGCTCCTGCATAATTCAGAGCAGAAATACACACGTGCATAAAAGCCCCAAGTGACCCCTCACCTGCCCAGAGAGCTCTTTTTGGGGGCAATTTCATAGGAACAAGCATCCTGACAAGAGCCAGCCAGAATCAGCAAAGGAGGGGACAGAAAAGCTGTAAAGAGCAAACAACAGACTGACCAAATGCATTGGGCTGGGGCCAGTTATAAAAAGACCAAGTAGTGCTATACATTTCTTGGCTGCTAGGCAGTCAGTGGGTTTTAAACACCTTAAAATCAATAATTGATTTTCACCATAATGACCATGGTCATTTAGAAAAGATGCTGTTCACAAAGGGTATGAGCCATATCATCCATTTAAAGAGTTGGAGAAGTGTGTTTCTTACTCTAGAATGCTCTCCAACTGGGACGCCGGGGGGCTCAGTCAGTTGAGCCTCTGACTTCAGCTCAGTTCATGATCTTGCGGTCCGTGAGTTCAAGGCCTGCGTGGGGCTCTGTGCTGACAGCTCAGAGCCTGGAGTCTGCTTTGGATTCTGTGTCTCCCTCTCTCTCTGCCCCTCCCCCACTCATACTCTGTATCTCTCAAAAATAAATACATGTTAAAATTTTTTTTAAAAAGGAAAGGTTTAGAAGGCTCTCTAACCAAGTTTATTCAAGCCAATTTAGTCTTGGCATGAAAAGTGGTCAATTAGTTAGCAGTTTTGCTGATGTGTATTGTTAGAAAAATATAAGCCAAGAGATTGTTGTTGTTGTTGTTGTTGTTAGCAATGCAAAAAGAAAGGGACAGTGGTGGGGAAAAAAGAGGAGGGACAAGTCCCCCTGGGCAATTGGGAATAGGTAGAGGACTGGGTAGAACTAGGTAGGGTGTAGGAAGGACGTGCCTGACTCTGGGCTTTTATTCTGCTCAGAAATTTATTTTGAACACTCGAATTGAAAATGTACAGCAACCTCTGGGTTAAAAATGTTACCACGAGTCCTCTGGAGGTTGTAATAGTGTAGAGCAGGGGGAAGTGAAAAAAAGTTTCACCTCAAAAGTACCTCCCCATATGGCCAGTAACTTCCTGGCTTTTAGCATAAGCCACCCCGTCTAGCGGACTGCACATCAAGCTTCCAAGGACGGACGGGGAAAAATTCCAGGAAAGCCACTAGTTTGAAATTATACCTATATGCAGCAAGTGACTTAACTCCCATGATGAATTCACCTTTCTCTATCAAGATCACTTGTTTATTTGGATCTTTATCAAATGTGGAGCTTAGGTCACATCCTCCTTGAGGTCACCAACTTGAACTCATCTCAGCCCTGCAAAGCTCTGCAAACGTTCTCAGTAAATGATTCATCTAACATTCACGTAACACATCCTCACCGAGGGCCAACGACGTGCCAGGCAGTGTTCTAGGCCTGAAAGAAATAGACCAAAATTTCCACCCTAATGGACATCACCTTTCTAGAGGCTATATATAGTTTCTGTATGTGCTGTATTTTCTGGTTTCTAACCAAAATGAAATCAGAGAGAGTGAAATGTGAAGCAAGAACAAAAAACATTGATGAAAAAAGAGTCCAGCTGCACTGGAGGCCTCGGCGGTGAACTCTCCCCCGATCTGGCTCTGTAGCAGGAGTACAGTGGGAGGCCTCACCCAAGGCTCCTCTGAATTAGTGTTCCAGGTACGAGGTCCAGGAATGTTTTCTCAAAAGCTCCATACGTGATTCTGATGTGGCCAGTCCAGAACTCTGCCCAAACTTGTGTTTGGAAATCACTGAGCTAGATGTTCTCCTGATATTTGTGTCTGTCAGCCTTCTAGCAGGAAACAAAAAACACATTCAGTTGGATAAATTGAGAGTTTACAATGGGATGATTTACGAACGTGTGGTCAGGCTATTGGGAAACCCCAGAGGACGGTGCAGAGCTCCGAGGCTGGTCAAGGAAGGAACCATCAACATCTCCAAGCCTGAAGGAGTGACAGGAGCAGGGAGGCAGGGACCTGGAGGCAGAGAGGGCTGGGTGAGAGGGCTCTGGACAGGAGCTGTGACCTTCAGTTCTGGGAAGCAGTCAGCTGGCTTGAGCCCAATCCAAGGGCCAGAAGTCCACTGACGTCAACCACAGAGGCCAGCCTCCAGGGCACAAAGACGGTTGGAGAAAAAGATGGACGGTGAAACTGGACAGGCAAATAAAGATGTTCAGCTCAAGGCTGAATCTATGAAAATAGGAATATATGCAAATATAGTACCCAAATTAATCTAAAGCCATAGTCCTAATACTTCATGGCAAAACTGTTTTCATGAGCCATCTAACTCTTAGCCTCTTGCTAACTTTTCTTGGTACCCCAGAGATAACAAAACAGTAGGTATTTGTTCTTCTTCTTGTTTTTCTTTTGATAGCAGGCAATATTTATTGAGTAATCATTATGTTTCATATATTGTGATCATATTTTAATTTATAAAATAAGACTTTGAGTAGAAATTGTCATTTTCCTGAAAAGGAAATTAATGCACAGAGAGGTTAAAAACTTTACCTTGGGTCACACAGTCTATAAGCCTAAAGCCAAGCTTCAGGGTCAGATTTGTCTTATATCAAAGCCCATGCTGTTAACCTCCATGTGATTTTGTGAAGCCTCTCCAAGAAAACGCAAGGCACAGTCTCTCTCAGTGACTTGGAAGGTTATTCTCTAGACCTTTTGTCAAGAACAAGAAACCACAATTTCTTGTATTTTTTAAATACAGTCTCATATTCATTCAGTACTTAACCAATTTTTGTGTTTGATAAATATGATATATCTCCACATTCATGCTCAGGAAGCAACGTGGGCCTTGTGGATTGGCCATTTACTAGCTTATGCATTCATGGTTCCAGGCTGAAGCACTGGGTTGGTACCTTATCTCTGTGCTCTGCTGGTACTTCTGTGTTCAGAACACAACTAGCTTGACCAACCATCCCAGTGTGTCCCAACTGAGGGGTTTCCTAGGCCATGGGACTTTCAGTTTAAAAACCGGAACAGCCCCAGAAAAAAAAACAGGATGGTTGGTAAATTCCGGTTTGTTTGCTTGCTTGCTTGTTTGTTTTCAAGATAGTTTCAGCTTTGTAATCGAGAGCCTCACAACAAATTCTAAAAACACGTTTAAAAACATTTTAAAAGTCCGATTTTCTTCACATTTTCCCCCCGTTTAGGCCTTGGCTAGATCTGTTCCTGCAGTACTCAAGGTCTAGTCTCTGGTCCTTATTTAAGACAAATAGGCTGAGGCACAGAAGTCACAGGATAGCACAGTGGACAGAGAACTCAAAGAAGGTTCAGCCCAGGCAAGTTATCTGGGCAGCCAAAGACGGGATGGCAAGTGATGAAGGATGTGGCTCGCCCTCAGTACAGCCCAGATCTTCATCCGCAAGGTCAGTCCTAGGCATGTGGTACTTGCCTCCAAACACAGAGCTTATTACATGATGTTGTCATTGCTTGTTTATTACTTGTCTCCCTTGGTAGACAAAGATCATTGAGGACAAGGATTTCAGCCATCTCGGGATTTAAACTGGGCCTGTTCCATGGCAGCAGCCCAATGAGTTGTTGGGTAATATCCGGGACACAAGGGAGGTGCATTTACCCAAGATTTGTTTCTGCATTTTCTCTACTCATCGTAGAACTTGGCTCAGGTATCACCTTTGAAACATGTAAGACACTGGAGGAAGGGATGGGGAAGCATGGTGCCTCACGTTGTAGGAGAATTTTCTGCTAAGGAAGTTTCCAGTCTCATTCCCCAAAGATTGCTGTGTTGCGGGAGACTCTGCCCACTCCCTTCCAGCTCCACAAGAGTCAGGGTACAAAGATGAAGACAGCCCAGGGTCCCTAGATTAGCTGGCTTTCTGACTCTCACATTGGTCTTCACCCTTCCTTATTTTCTGGGGGGTGCCAGACCAATGAAAAAAACGTTTCTTTTTAAGGAGGCAAAGATCTGGTTCAAGTAAGTGACTGAGGCTTCTGTAGAAAACCTTGCAGGAATCCATCCGTCCTGTGTGATATTATTAAAGGTAGCGAGAAAGATGTTGAGGAAGGAACTACTTGTTACAAAGCAATTATTTTGTGCCAGGAACAGCGCTAGTGTTTTGTATGTCCAAACGAGTTTATTCTATGCCAAGCTATTATGCGATTCATTATCGTTTCTATTTACAAGTACGGCTTATCCAAAGTCGTGTAACTAGCGAGAGGCAGAGGTAAGATCTGAAACCACGTCTATTAACCTCAAAAAACTCCATCCTTGTTTGCTAACACACAGTTGTGAAGCATCACCGCTGCCTCCTGGTGGCCCTGAAAGTCTCTGGACTGGCTCCTTGGGCAACCAGGTTTCTTCCAGTGTCCGATGTTACCCAGGTAGTCAGCATGACCAAGAAATGTTGAGTATTTCCAGAGGAAGCCTACAAGATGCATGGAGCTAATAGGAGGTGAGGGAACCTCTGTAAGAGGAGGACCTGAAGAGTAGCCAAACCCCTGGCTTTGGGACTTCCTTATATTAGCAGGGGGAAGAAATCCCATTTATAAGTGCTAATGAAGTCTCTGGTTCAATTTCACAAGTATCAATTATTCACAGAGAATTAGCAACTGCTGAGGATCTCCCCACCCTGTTCAGCCAACAGCTGGCATTCAACCGTGCCCAGCCTTGGTGTTTGGGTTTAGTCTTTTGAAGATCAGTGCCCTCTGGAGGTTGAAGTTAGAGAAGCAAATGCAAGAGAGGAAAAGGACCCTCAAAACCTTTTCTGCTTCTGCTCCCTAAGTCCCTTCCTTGAGGTACATTAAAACATAGGCTGGGGAGTTTGGAGGAAAAAATTATTTTTCTAGTGTGACCCGAGTGTGAAATACCATGGCACCACTCTACTGGGTTAGTCATGAGGAAATCAAGAGGTTCCTCAAGTCCAAGCCCCAGGTGCTGGTTTGTTCCCCGTGCTGGCTCTTCCCACATGCTCTATCCTATTGGACTGGCTAATGAGGCCTGGGAAGTAAGCCACCAGCAAAGCAGATTCCCAGTGAAAAAAGCAGTACCACTACGCATTGAAGGACTCAGTGCCAATGTCGTGTTTTCTTTGTTGAGAAACAAGAAAGTTCGGCGTGCAGATTTGGATTAACATCATGACTCCGTTCCTGCCTGGCCGTCCCAAGGCAGTGTTGATAGGGGCTGGGGAGAAACCAGCTTAACATTTGTGAGCACCAACTGTGTGCCAAGCCCTACTTTAACTCACTGATTTCCTTAAGAGGAGGAGTGCTGTCCTTTGGTTCTTTAAAGTCCTTGGTGAATTTATTTCTGAAGGACTAACTTGTCCCTTCAATAGGATGGCCCACAGCAGACGAGCTGCTTCAGGTGAGAGCGTGCAGCAAGGAAAGGATGTGGTAGCACAGTCCCAACAGGCCAAGCCTAGCAGATCTTGTGCCTGCGGTTAGGGTGGAGGGGCATGGGAGGGACTCCCAGTCTCTAAGCCTCCGCCTTTTTGCTCCCGGCAAGAGCGATTTAGGAAGGTCAGACTTACCAATCAGGTCTAGGATGCCTCTGCGACTAGTCCGGCCCTGACTTGAACACCCATGTGGATAGCTGGGCTTTGATTGTGCTCCTTGGTCTCAGATCTGTGCCTTCTTCTGTGGCTGAGGCCTTGACTTGGTAACTGAGGCAGATGGTTGGTGTCCCCACCCATGTTCTCCCACCTTATACCATTTCTGAGTTCACTGGTTCAATTTGTAACCACCAGCACCTGCATCCACTGGCCTGCTGGCCTTCTTTAGAGGGAGGGATCCGCTCTGGCTACATGCATACCAAGCCAGAAGTGCCAGAAGTGAGATGATGTCCACCTCTCTGGTAGTCTTCGGCCAATAACTATAGGAAATCCAATGTATCATCTACAGAATGTGAAGACAATGTGAAACCCAGCACATCTGGGAGATCATATTCAGAGGCAATGCTTAAAAAGTTTATTCCTTGAGGGCGCCTGGGTGGCTCAGCTGGTTAAGTGTCTGACTCTTGACTTCAGCTCAGGTCATGATCTCACAGTTCATGGGTCCAAGCCCCACATCAGGCTCTGTGCTGACAGCAGGGAGCCTGCTTCTCTGCCCCTTCCCCGCTTGCTCTCTCTCTCTCTCTCTCAAAATAAATAAAAATAAACTAAAAAAAAAAATGGTTTATTCCTTTAGAATGTCCATGAGTGTCTTAAAGGCAAAGATTGGCCCTTAACTAGTACTGAAAATCCAATGCCAATTTCAGGTAATAGTTCTCTAAAAATCGCTGCTATGGTGTTGGGCAAAATAGTATAGCATTGATTGGAATCTAGTATTGAGGGTGTGTAACAGACTGTGGTTTCTTCCTTTCAATCCTAGTAATTCAGAATTGGTTTTGTATTAGTTATCACCCTCTGCGTAACAAATTACCCCAAGCCTGGTGGCTTCAAATTTTTTTTTTTTTCAACGTTTATTTATTTTTGGGACAGAGAGAGACAGAGCATGAACGGGGGAGGGGCAGAGAGAGAGGGAGACACAGAATCGGAAACAGGCTCCAGGCTCTGAGCCATCAGCCCAGAGCCCGACGCGGGGCTCGAACTCACGGACCGCGAGATCGTGACCTGGCTGAAGTCGGGCGCTTAACCGACTGTGCCACCCAGGCGCCCCATGCCTGGTGGCTTCAAACCATAATAATTTATTACCTCTCACAGTGTGGGTCAGGAACATGGGAGTGACTTCTCTGGGTGGTGGCTCAGGGTCTCTCGTTAGGTTGTAGTTAGACATTGCTGAGGGTGCAGTCATTGGAGGGCTTGACTGGGGCCACGGATCCACTTCCTAGGCTGCTCATTGACATGCCTGCCCATAGGTGAGATGGTGTAGGTGTTCTTCGTGTGAGCCTCTCTGGAGAGCTGCTTGAGAATTCTCATGGCATGGTGGCTTACTTACCCCAGAAGGAGTAATGTAAGAAGCCAAGGTAGGAGCTGCCATGTCTTTTCTGACCTAGCCTCTGAAATGACATATTGTCATTTCTGCTCTACTCCATTGACCACACAAATCACTACTGATTCAGCGAGGAGGGGGGCTACATAAGGGCGTGGATAGCAGGATGCGAGGATCGCTAGGGATCTGGAAGCTGGTCAGCGTGGGTTTCTAGGGTAAAGTTCATTCTACACGGTGTTTGAGGTGAGGACCATGTGGAACAACAACAGATTCACGTTCCACTGGAAAGTGCCTGTTGACTGGACAGCCAGAAATATTTAAAATGTTTTTCTTACTTTATAATCTCCCGTAATGCTACCTATGACAACAGATCATGATCTGTAAGCTGTTTTGTTAAATATCCTACAGCCTCCAGTAAAGCTTTGCCCTAACATGGAGGCAGAAACTCCTCAGAAATGTATATACTGAGTCACACTTGAGCAAAACAGAGAGTTTGGCTTTTGACGGGGAAGTGTCACCTCTCAGATGCCTTCCCTTTTAAAACCGCCTTAAAGCCCTAACCTCCATGAATTCGCAGAGATGTAAGTCAGAACCTTGAGCCCAAGAGTCAGGCTAGGGCATGGTCTGGGTATTGCTACCTGTAGACATTTTCTGGGCCAGGATATGGCTGCACAGTGGAGCCCTTTGTTATGCTCTGGGCAGATGGAGTCCACTGGCCTGATTGCTTCAGGGCTTATTTCCTGAACGGGAAGGTTCTACCACCTGGTGGATGGATCGCTCCAAAACAAACAGGCGTCACGCTCCAAACCTTGAGTCCTGTGCTGAGCCCTGAAAGCTGGGGAACAGAGACGAACCAGGGATACATCATCAGTGGTATCAAATACCACTGCTCCGAGAAGTTTTTACATTCGTTCACTTCCTGCTACCAGAGGTCAAGTTCCCTCCGCAGGAATGGGGAAAAACAAAGCAAAGCAAAGCAAAACAAAACACCCCCAAACCTAAGGAGGCCGCGTGGAAAGGAGCCAGGGAAAGTGACATGGCAGCAATAGTCAGGCTTAGCTTGTTTCTCAGTCATGGATGTAGCCTGAAAACCCTACTCTTATCTTATGAGAAGTAGTCCAGTTAGCCACTTAAACATTCAGTGCTATGGTACGTCTGCTTCGTGTTTTGAAGGTGAAATATATTCCCTTTTAGCTTTTCCACAATAACTTTCTGAGGTTGGTGTTATTTGCCTCTGGCTCCTCTAACTAAAATGGCCAACCCTCCCTCTTTCCTTCTCCTGCTTTATTCATTTTTTCATAGAGCTTATTACTATCTGGCATTATATCCCGTGTCCATGTGTTTGTTTATTTCTGATTATCGATTTGCCTATCTAAAGGTAAAAGGTCCACAAGAACAAGGATTTGGTCTGTTTTGCTCTTTGCCGCATTCCCAGAGCCTCGTCAATGCTTTATGAATACTTGCTGAAAAATAACTTTTGCATTGAGTCAGCTATGCGAGGTTAAGTGACATTCTGCAGGCCCTTTGTGTCCAAAGTTGATGCACTTTTTCCCTCCCGTGTTGTGCTGCCTCTCTCTTTTCTGTATCCGGAGCCCAGATTTTAGGAAACTGGGGCCACAAAGTTGCAAAGCTGAATAATGGAAGAGCTCACACTAGAACCCACATCTTCTGGGGATTTCATTGCTCAGCCTTGATTTTTGCTGCCATGGACAAGCTAAGGATTTTGCTTCAGTTTATGAAGTGCATATACTGAGGTTAGAAACGGTCCCCTTGCTTTTCCTACTGTGGCCGATTTGCTTCTTAGTTGGTTCGTGGGTGTCTACATGCCCTTAGGGTATAACTCAGCATTGTCACAATCCACCCCTGTGCCACCTCTGTGGTAAACATGGCACATAAGGAAAGAGCTTGAAAGCAGTTACACACGGCTACTCAAACATCTCCATCTAGAAACCATCTAGGTTTCTACATGGGAAGAGCTTACGTCTACAGCTCTAGGCAAAACATCTGAACCAGTACTGGGATGAAGTCCTGTGGACGTTCAGAATACATCTCACTTGTCTTATTTGTGTGTTTTCAGGGTCATTTGACAATTCTTTATCCATCTTTGGCTTGCCCCAGGTCTTCTTCTTTGCCCACCACTTGGATTTCTTCTTTGCCTGTCTGCCTTGGTCTCTCCGGAGAGTCCAAAGTAGCTGTCAGGATTGAAAACACCCAGTGAACACCCAAGAGCTTTGGTTGCCAAGTTGCGGAAGCCGCAGCAATCACTCCCTTATGGCCATTTGCTCATGGAGCCAAGAACAACCAAAAACATCAGCTGGGAGTCGACCCTCACAAGCAAACAGATTGGTCCAGCTTATAGCTCAGAAAAGGCTTGCTGGGGAGTCTGTTTCTTTTGAGAAGAAACACATGTTTATACCCAAACGATGAAGTTCAGTGTGTTCCTCTTGGAAGGATGCTGGAACCCATGGGCCTTTAGCACTCCTTTGGTGGATTTGTTACACTGGGCTCACCTTGCCCAACACTGCTGGGGTGAACTGCTTTTCTAAGTTCTCCCTCTGCTCTGTGCCTTAGGGGTCCACGAAAACAGCACCGCCTGGTCAACTACTAGAGAAAGAACTGCACCAATTAGGCAGAAAATAAATGAGGGAGTTTTTTGTCCCCAGATTACATAGCATCAATTATAAATTTTCCCAATAACTTGTCACATTTCCATATTATTTTTTTCCCGTGGGAAAGAGAGCATAAAGGGAGAAGAATCAATGGAAAGAACTCATGGGTCTTGGAATGTGGGTTCAAAGCCCAGATCTGCCATTTACTGACTTTGTGCCCTTGAGTGAGGTAGACTGTTGCAGAATCCCAGAGAGGTTAAGTAATTGGGCCCAAACCATGACACTATTGAATGGCAGGGTTGGAACTGGAGCCTGGATTTTTTGAGATTTGTTTATACACCATTAATAAAATGAGATATTACATTAAAACTTAATAAGTGCTAGGTTTATCATTACTATTTTTGTCAAACGCTCACTGATTATGTTATAAATACAGAGTTAGGCGATTGGGATACGAAGAAAATGGGAAATAAACCCTGACATTGAGGGACTGTCAGAGACTGAGAATCTCTTAGGGATCTTATGTTCTTTGGCACATAAAACTTGCCTTCCTAAAATAGAAATAATGTTCTCATTAAAAAAAAAAAAAGACATTAAAATAATGTAATTAGTATTTCACTTGGTGAAGGAGAAAGTATAATGGAGGCTACCCCCAAAGCATTGTGCAGATCAAATGAAATAATATCTGAAAGAGGAGGTTGGAAAATAAAAAGCATGCTTTAGCTATAAAGCATTGTTGTTCTTGTCTATTATTGTTAAATACCAGTGCTGCATCTAAGGTGCTGCAATCCTTACAGAGAGGAGACTGATAGATGGTGCCCTCTAGAAGACAGGGTGTAAGAGGTGTTGAATAAGGGATAGAACAAGAAGAACCATAAGGAGTTCAGAGAAAGACCCAGCATATTAATGTTTACAGATTGTCTGAAACTCAGAGGTTCCTAGACTAAAACAAAGCACCTTGGAGACAATTCATCCTCGTGGTATTTGAAGTGTAGACCTAAAGTATTTGAAAGGTTCTTAAGTCATCCAGTTTATCTTGGAAGGGTGAGGTTGGGTACCAAGGGTACATGTAAGTTTTATCTTTACAGAGAGGAAATAAAAGTCTCCTGTTTTGCCCAGAGTCAGACACTAAGTTTGAGGTAGAGACCAAACATCTCCAAGTTTGGTTAATGGGAGTGGAAAGAAACAAGGGTTTAGAACCAGTCCCTCCCTTTACTAGTGATGAGACTACAGACAAGTTACACTGAACCTTTTAGAGCATCACTTTTTTTCCCCCATCTGTAAAAGAAGGGAAAAGAACAAAGCATCAATTGCATCACTTGAGTTGGTTTGGGGGAAAGTGAAATAGGACAGGCAGGGATACATCTGGTACAGAACTGTGTGTCTTTCTATCATCTCCGTCAGTTGTGGTCATGAATTTAACCCCTTCTTTTCCCAGCTAAGGTAATAAATAGCTCACGTGTTACAGGCCAGAAGGAAAGGAGGTTGTATTTCCCTCTTAACCGGAATAAAAGTCTAACAGAGCTTGTGGGCTTTATGTATTCTCAGTAACTGTCACAGTGCCTAGAACTTAGAAGGTGTCCAAAAATATTTATGGAGCTGGAACTGTCACCAGGTTGTTAATAAAACTGCAAATTGTCTTTCCACCTGCCCTATGCCATTTTTACATAAGGAGAATTATCCCACCAATATTACTTGAGAGATTTCTGGTTTTGGTTTGGTTAAGTGGTCTCTATTGAGCCAACCTACATAAAGATAAAAACTGAGAACTCTGGACAAGAGATACTGAAAAACTTCAATTATTTGAAGATACCAAAAAGTGAACAAAAGCACACAGATAGTGGAAGAGTATGACAACAGACAAAGTAGAGGGCACTGGGTATGTTCTCCTTCTGCCCCTTTTTCTAATAGCTGTTAGCCTGAGGGAAGATCCCCGTCTGTGGCTTGTGGGGGTGAGTAAAGCAAGTGGAAAATCATATCTTACTGGCTGGAAGAAGAGAAAACCCTGAAAAAGGAAAGGAACAGAGAAGGAAAGCCCCAAACTCTAGTTTCTAAACTGCCTAAATCTCTGACTAATCTCTGAATCATGCATGCACAAGGAATTGACTTTAAAAAAAAAAAAAAAAATCAATACTCTTCAGAGGAACATAACAGAATCCAGATTCTCTATAACATGTTTTTCATAATGTCTGCCATATAATCCAAAATTAGTTGATATATGAAGAAACAGAACAACATCGTCTACATATAAGCAAAACCCCAAATTATAACATTGTCATGTGGAATTTATAATGTATGGAGATGTAACACATATTAGAACTATAGTATAAATGATGTGGATTTCTGTATTTTACATGAAGTAGTACAATATTAACTTGAAGCTGAGTTTAACACATTAAGAATTCAAATATATTGTAATCTCTACAGCAAACACCAAAACCATAATGCAGTAGGTACGACTAGAAAGTCAATAAATTACAATGGAATTCCAAATTATCTTCGTTTGATTCAGATATGAATCTCACTGCAGATGTTCAAACCCACCCCACAGCAGGCTCAGATTATAACCATGGAACCAAAGGGTAGCAAACTCCAGATGTGAGCCTCCAAAACAGCTCCTCAGTGACCTGACTCCTTCCGGCCTTAATGAGAACAAGAAGGAAAGAAATGGAATTCAGAAGGGACGTCCCAGATTTAAGGATGTGAGCAAAACTGAGGACACATAAACAAAAATGGGCGGAGTCACTGGAGTGGAAGGTGGGGAACGTGTAAGAAGCTCAGGGTGCTGGTGCTATAAGCCTGATCTCCGCAGCTGGTTGCCTTACCACTGAGAGAAGTCTGGTGAGGCTTTGGGAAGTGAGTGCCAGTCACAGCCAACCACAGCCAGCCACTCTGGACTAATTTGGGCAAGCAGATGGCCAAGCATGTTGCTAACTACACTTCTAAGATACTGCTAGAAGAAGGAAAAGAGCAAAACCACCTTCCTGACCCTCTTCAACCTCGTGTTTTTGCACCTGTGTCGGTGTGTTGCAAAGCAGGGGGCATTGCACAACTTATTTGCCACCAATCCCTCAGTTTGTTCACGGACCACACACTTCATTAGCATACGATTTCCAAGTCAGTGGTGGTTGTTTCACAATCAACAGCTGTGAGGGAAGGAAGGTGCCTGAGAAGCTCACACTAAGACATTCCCAAATTCCACATTACTTTTGTCGAAACAAGGAATTGCAATGACTGAAGCAATGTGGGGGAAGCAAATGACACTGGGAACTTCAAACCATGTGTGAACATATTGGAAACTCCTTTGTGTAGTTTTCTAGAATGTACGTGTCTGATTCTGTCCTGAAGGTAACCAAGTCTTGCTCTGGGAACAATTCAGCATCCGTAAGAGGAGGAATTGCTAGGTGGAGGGAGTACATAGCCCTTTCCAAAAAAGAATTATGACTTGAGACAGAATTCCTTATTGGAGCCGGTGAGAGTGTGTGGAGAGGGATAAGATACATAGTAAAATAAGAATGTGGATAGAGAACAAACTGGTGGTTGTCAGAGAGGAGGGGTGATGGAGAGACGGGTGAAATTGGTGAAGGAAATGAAGGGATACAAACTTCCCGTTGTAAAATAAATGTCATGGGGATTGAAAGCAGAGCATAAGGGAATATAGTCAATAATACTGTTTATATGGTGACTACATTTATCATAGTGGGCATTTTGTAATGTATATAATTGTCAGATCACTACATTGGACACCTGAAACTAATATAATATTATGTCAACTACACTTCAATGTAAAAAAAAAAAATAAACACACTATGCTGGAAGTTTCTACTAAAAAAGTGACAGTGTGGGCCTTCAGATTTTCAAGGAAGATACAAGAGGTAAAATACTGGCTGGTTACATGGGCTATTGTGTTTTTGGGTTCTATAAAGAACTAGCCTGGGTCTGGAAGCCCCAGGTGGGAGATGCTGTTGAGACCGTGCAAGGGAGCAGGAGCACTAGCCTAAGGTCAGGTGAGGGAGGCACAAAATTTGAAGGAGTGCCAAAAAAAACCTCAAGAACCAAGAATCAAGCAATCAAGAATTCGTTTTTTAACCAAAGATAGAAATTTTAACACAATACTTAATCAAGTTTCATGAAAAACAATCCACGAGGAACAAAATATCAAAAATGTTACATAAAAGCAAGCTGTTGCTGTTTGTCTGTATCATGACCCCGAGTTCCTCGGCTGCAGCGACGGTTGTTTCCAATCAGCCCTTGGTTCCTGGGTCTGTGCTGCTGATGCACCCCCCCCCCCCCCCCGCCCAAGTGGGTATATGATGGTTGATAATAGGGCATCACACGACTTTATGTATAGATAGTTTTTTTAGTTGTAGAACTTTCACCAATGTTTCCACTTGGTTCAAAGTCTGGGAGGATATCTTGGTTGGTGTCCGTATGTGGGCACATCATTCCTTTGTCACTGGTTCCAACAGGGCTCAGCCTGTCATGCCACAGAGAAGGATGTGCTGTGAATGCCACAGAGGAGGGAATAGCCAAGAACACTGTTACTGAAAGCTTGCTACACAGAGGGGCTTTTGAGAATTCAGGATGAGTTGATTTACAACTGACGGTCTGGGGAATAGTTGGCTGCAAATCCATAGAATGAGGACCCAGCACAAAGGAAACAGGGGACTCTGTGTGATCATGGAGCCCAGACGGTAGAAAGAGAGCCTTGGCTGCTGAGTCAGCCACTAAGCCTAGTCCTGCCACTGACTTCCCATGTGATTGCCTGCATCAAACCCTTCCTGAGCCTCAGTTTCTACACCAGCAAGATGAAGTGTTTCTCATATTTGTTTTTTGCTGGGCGCCCTTTCTCCAAATAAACCTTATGTGGCAGCTACAGGCAGAAGTAGAACTGATCTGGTTGAACTTGGGGTGCGAACACCCTCACCTGTTCAACGTTTCCTGGTCCCCCACAGGGGCCTTTATGGAAACCTCCTCCATCATCTCAGGGATCTCCAAGCTGTGTTAGGGAAACACTGATGCCAACTCTAGTTCTAACATTCGACTCTAGCCCAGAAGAAAGCTCTGCCTGTTATTTGCATGTTGACAATCTGACAGTGAAATGTTTACCCATTTTAAGAAACCGGAGGAGTCTCCAGCCTTTGGATTGCACTTATGGGTGTGTCCTGTTCTGTTTCTGGGTTCTTCTGGCCTACAGGGCCCACGGAAGTAGCAGAAGCATCAAGAGGAGTTAGTCAGCCTTGCTATGGCCAGTACAATTATACAGTGGAGTGGGGCACTCTGCCAGGATTTTAACATGAAGCAGGCACCCCTGGGAACACTGACAAGTGACCAAGGGTTGTCTACACGTGGCCAGGAGCCAGCAGCAGCCAGCTGGGCCTTACTTCCTGCCGACTGTCATAGTTCCAGACCTCTGAATGTTCCAGAACTGAGAGTGAATGAATTCCAGTGGTATTCAAAACAACAACAAGGTCTTTGTTGTCTTTCTTGAGATTGCTATCCTCTTGATGATGTTGGCTGTTATTGATCTTTCAAGGATGTAACAGCCTACTCTTAAAACACAGGTGGCAAGGAAGCCACGGGAGCTATAGGAAGGGAAGGAACTCCAAGCTCCGACCGATCCAACTTGGAACCCCACTGCCACCTCTTTACTAGTTGTATGATCTTGGTCTGGTTGTTGTTGTTGTTGTTGTTGTTGTTTTAACTTGTCTGAACTTCAAATTTCTTAGCTGTACAACGGAAATGAAGCGTCAGATAAAGCTGTATTGAGCTCTATACATGGAATTACAGGAATAAAATGTTGTTAGCAGGCATTAGCCAGTGCTCAGTAAATGTTCCCTTCCTTCCCCCGCCCCCCACTCTTTTCTGCAACTCTCATCTCCTTAAAGAAATAGATCAAGAAAAGTTTTATGTTTGTCAGCTCTGAGAGCTTTTGCGTGAGATTATGCTGATTATCTTTTTTCTTTTCCTATTTTCCATGTTTTCTATAGTAAATGTGTGTCAGGAGGCTTGAAGTAGCCCAGGATCTAAACAAATGCGAGGGTTGAGAGCAGAATGGGATTTGCATCCTTGACAAAGTGCTAACTTCTTTAACATATAAAGGGCTCCTAGGAATTAATAAAAGGAAGACCAACAACCCAATAGAATTCTGAGTAATGGAGATGAATTGGCAGTTCAGAGAATAGGAAATGGAAAGGACTCTTAAACATGTAAAATAATGCTTATCATCATTCTTAGTAAGACCAATATAAATTCAAACTACACAAAGATACCATTTTTTCACCAACCAGACTTGTAAAAATACAAGTTTGAAAACATGTTCTGTTGGCAGGATTCTACGAAGGGCAATCTAATACGTTTATGTGTATCACAGATATGTCCATGCCTGTGAGTTCATTTGGGAAGATCTCCAAGATATACACAACAAAGGTAAGCTGTGTATAGTAGACTATGAAAAATAACCTACCTTTTATGTAAAAGGGAGACAAAAAGGAAAACCTATATTTGTATTATTTGCCTGATATGCAACAAAATCTGGAAAGATATGCTAAGAAAAGTGGTGGGAACTGGGCAGATGACAGGGGTGGAAAGAAGACTTCACTACATATCTTTCATTTATTATTATTACTTTTTAGAGAGAGAGAGAGAGAACGAGCAGGAGAGAGGGAGAGAGAGAGAGAGAGAGAAAGGGAATCTTAAGCAGGCTCCAAGCTGAGTGGGACTTGGTGTCATTACCCTGAGATCATGGCCTGAGTGGAAATCAAGACACTCAACTGACAGAGCCACCCAGGTGCCGTTTCACTGCATTTATTTTTATATTCTGTGAATTTTTAATTTTTGAACGTAGCCCCAACTTTAAAAAAATCTTTTCAATAAACAAGTATGTTAAAAAAAAAAGAAGATGGATGGGGCGCCTGGGTGGTTCAGTCAGTTAAGTGTCTGACTCTTGATTTTGGCTCAGGTCATGATCTCATAGTAGTGAGATCGAGCCCCATGTCTGGTTTTGAGCTGAGTGTGGAGCCTGCTTAAGATTCTTTCTCTCTCTCTCTCTCTTTCTCTCTCTCTGTCTCTGCCTCTCTCTCCCTCTCCCCTTTCTCCCCCATCTCTTTCAAAATAAAAAGAGAAGGTGGCTATTTTGTATAGGCAATCAATATTGACTGACATAGCATGTATTAATTTCTAATCAGATAAAAAACAATTAAAAAAAATAAAGACAACCATCTCCCAACATAGAGACCTTTATTCCTGACACACAGTAGGTAGAACAGTCTTCTACTTTGCTACAGTTTTGACTCTGCTGGAGAGTTTACCAATACTTTACCAAAGCCACATTCCATCAGTGCATTACTTCTGTAACTTTTTCTTAATCTATGCCCTTTATATAACATAGCATCTACCTGTGAAGGCCTGTTTATTATTATTAAAAATAATAGTGCATCATAATTCCATCACTCAGAATAGTGGTGGCTTCAGAATTTTTGTGTAGGAAGAGCTTAAAGGCAATGAACTGGTTGGAGGTTGACAATTAGGGAGGTGTGTTAAAGTCTCATGTACAAAACACATTTTCTTTAAATTGAGCCATGGTGAGACTGGATGGTTCCATCCCTGGGCAAGTACCTCCCCCCACCCCACCCCAGTTTTCAAGCTGCCCCAGTTGATAGCATGGAGCACAGAGACAAATTGTCCCAGACAAACCTTGCTCAAATTACAGATTTGTAAAGAAAATAAATGATTGCTGTTGTTTTCTGTTACTAAGTTTGCAGTGGTTTGCTACACAGAGCCCAGATCCCTTTTATCCAGCCAATGCATGCATCCTCCAGCTGCTGTGAATGTGGGCTGCTAACTGTTTACAGCTGCTCCCTTCTCCAGAGAACTGCCCTGTTCTGGCTGGAGTCACAAGGGAGGTCATGTCCAGCACCCCCACCCCAGGGGCAGCCTGCAGCCAATGACTAATTGGTAAAAAAAAAAAAAAAAAAAAAAAGGTGGTCCCCTTCCCTCAAGGCAGAATTGATGCTATGGTACAATTTACACTCCAGTGCTTCCTATTGGGTTAGGCTACAGCAAGATCCCCAGTGAGGCTGCCTCCTTATCTAGCTACTTTCCCTACCCCATCCTCTTCTCTCTTTCCCTTTCTCCTGAAAGCTTCATCAATGCATCACATGGGCTGTAATCCTTGTCTCAAGCTCTGCATCTAGGTGTTACCTTAAACAGGCATTAAGGGAAGTTTTAAGAAGTGTAGGGGAGAAATCTTTCCAAGCCATCTCTTGATGCCTCGCCTGCCCAGAGATACTAACCCAGATTGGTTAATGTTTTGGTGTGTGTGAAATTATCTAATACTTGTAGAGCATGTAGAACGTTCCCTGGCAAATAGTAAGCACTCAATAAACGCTAGCCCTTATTATCATATTCCCCCAGTGCTTTTTCTGTATTTAATAATCATATCTATTTATTAAGCACATACCATGGGTCAGGCACCGTTCTGATGTATTTCGTGTACAATTCAATTAGCCCTCACAGTAGTCCCATCTACTATCGTCTCAAACGAGGCAGCTGAGGCTCAGACAGGGTAAGTAACTGATCCGAGGATGTACAGCAAAAAACTGGCAGAACTGGATGAGTTATATAAATGTCTGCATTATGTCTTAATCATCATTTCAGTGATAACCTCTCTGTGGCCAACTGCTTCAGTGTGGGGCTGGAGGCTTTGCTGCTTTAAAGAACTGCAAGCTTTCATAGTAATGCACTCCAGCTGTGGCTATTTCCACCCTGTCCTGGGAACTTCCCTCCTCATAATCTCAGATGGTCTTTCTTCCTGGAATGGCCTCACCTCTTCTCTCTACTTGTCCCAATCCTAACCGTCCTTTAAGAGTTACATCAAATCTTATCTTTCCATGCAGTTTGCCCTGATTTCTGTTGTACTTGCTCATCTCTTCTGTAAAGACCTCTTACAACATTTGCCGGATGTCCAAGTCGTTTTGGTCCCTGACAGTGGCCTGACACATTCCCTTTCAATAGAGGTTATGTTTACGGATGGGCCTGTTTCTGGGAGGTGGACTGCAAGCTTTTTAAGGACAGGATCAAGACTTAGTTGTTTGTTATTTCTCTAGTATCTAACGCAATGCTTGCCACAAAGTAGAATTCTTAACAAAAATGTGTTCGTTGGATAAATGAATCAATAAACTATGTTATGGGTGTGTGTGTGTTTCCTGTGTTTTTGTCTGGATTGTAAGATCCCTCAGGCCCAGACCCGCTTTTCAATGTCTTTTGTGACCTTCGTGTTCAGCAAATGGTTGGTCCAGGGCAGAAATTTCATGAAACTGAACAGGAACTGTCTGGCCCAAAGAATTGGTCACACTTCGGTCTTGCTCTGGGAAAAGGACGGCTCTCTTTCAAAGGGAATCAGTCCCATGTGACATCCTACGTGGAATTAGAGGAATTTTGAATCTCTGAGTTTGTTGCATGGCCTGCCCTATGTGTGCTATTTCCATAACTCTGCATGTGACCAAATGTCCTTGACTTGACCTTGTGGGAATGTGTAAACCATGAGCTTCAAAGAGGGATGTTTGCGGGAGGAGGGGATCATGTGACGTGGAACAATCTTTGTTCGCAATTCCCTGACTCAGGAGTGATTTCTGAGAAGTGGCAAGAGGTGACTCTACAGAGAGCCTTGCCGGCCCCTACAAAGACAAGACTTTTTATGAGGATGGCACTCTGCCAGCCTGACAGGAAGTAGAAAACAAAGGGGCAGCTGACTCCAGGTCCCATCCTGACCAGCAACAGCTTTTTATCGGCTAATTTTTTAGCATAAAGCTTCTCCTTCAGGAGTTGAAAGCTGAGCTAAAGGAACGCTGGAATGTTCCTTTGTACTGGAAGGCCAAATTCAATTATTTCTATAAATAAAAACTAATTGTTAAAATGCATCAAAGAGCTTACAATTCAAAGTCTCTCAGTGCACACTTTTCGTCGTAAACTATCTGACTTTCCTCAAGTTTATCCATTTTGTAAACACACATGATCAATATTAGGGTTTGTTCAAAGACACATGTATTTATTTTCAAAGAATAGGAAAAAAAGCAGTGAGGTACAGGGGGGGTTAGGAAAGTTCATTTTGCCCTGGAGAATATTTCAACCTTGCTTTTCAAATGGGGCGCCCAGATAGCTTCATGTTCAACCTCAAGGTCACTGTGTGCACACTGCTTTAAGCCAGAAAAGATGATGGCGGCTCCTTGGTTTGGGGTCAGGGTTGGGATAGGGTAGGGGGAAATTCTGGCATCCACAGCTGTAGGAAGTGCTTATTCGCTCTTAATTTTGTTTACTTAAGAAGAGAAAAAGAAGTCCACGTATCTCTTTGAAGCCCTGTGGGACTGTTTTCACTGTGAGCACACAGAGAAAGCCCATGATTGTTCCTGGAATGCTGGTCTCACCATTTATTGTCCTTGGATTAAAGCCTGCTTTGCATTTGGGATAAAGATTCATTCATTCCTGTGCCAAGAAATAAAGAATTCTATTGTCTTCCTGCCCAAATTGTTTCAAGACAATCTTTCTCTCTGAGACTGACAAGCCCAGATAGCATCTTGCTTGGCTCCACGATCTGGTCTCCAAAGGAGATGTTGTGCCCTTTTTTTTGTCAGAGCTTTCTCACCACAATACCGTTACACAGAGCAGACCTGTTCCCCTCAGTACCGGGAGGCTTGCTCCGTTCACAAGGATCCTTGACAACCTCTGCAGATTGCCAACCCAGACTTACTGTAATTCTGCACCACAAGAATGGTTGTGTCACTTCAGTAGACAGAGTGATGATGAGCTCTCAGGGGCTGCTAACTCGATCCACAGGGAGAAATGAGAGTAGCTTTTTTGCATGCTGTGGCATGCTTCATCCCAGAATATTCCTTGATTACTCACAAGAATAAAGGCCAATTTAATTAAAATGAACACAGAAGTGTGAAAAATAAAGGGCAAAGAAATTCTAAGTAAGCTGGGTATCTCTTCAGAGGAAAACCACCCCCGGGATTGCAGCCTAAACCAATTCCTTTTTCATTTCTAACAGAATGTTCTTATTCATTTAGAGGGTTTAATTCCGATCGTCGTGACAGTGGGCACGTCGTCACTTCCACATCTGCCCTCCTAAACCTTCCTCACTCCCCTCAAGCCTTTGCCTGCCGGCAGACCTACTGGCCTCCAACCTGTGAGGGAAGGTTGAGGCTGTCCCCCACCGTGGGGACAGTTTCAGGCAAAGGCAGTTTCCTCCAGTTTCAGGCAAAGGCAGCCTTTTTCCAGGCTACTGCTGGTCCCTACTCTTGTGCTCTTCGTCCAAAGGTCTCCTCCAGGAGCTTGTCCCAAGGTATCCCTGCTCTGTATTGTCATATCCTTTTCTCCATGAACCGGTCCATTCTCATATCCTATGAAAATGCTCAAGCCTCTCTTATTTTTTAAAAAAATTCTCTTAGGGGCACCTGGGTGGCTCAGTCAGATAAGTGTCTGACTCTTGGTTTTAGTTCAAGTCCTGGGATTGACCCCCACATTGGGGTCTGCACTGGGCATGGAGACTGCTTGGGATTCTCTCTCTTGTCTCTTTCTCTCTCTCTCTCTCTATGCTCCTTCCCCACCTGCACTGTCTTGCTCTCAAAGTAAATAAATAAGCCTTAAAAAAATTCTCTTAGAGCACCTGGGTGGCTCAGTTGGTTAGGCATCCGACTCTTGACCTCGGCTCAGGTTATTACTGCATGAAGCCTGCTTGGGATTCTCTCTCCCCCTTTCTCTCTGCCCCTCTCTCTCTCTCTCTCTCTTTCAAAACAAATAAACTTAAAAAAAAAATAAAAACATTCTCTCTTACTTAACCTGTGTCTTTTCCCCCTTCATCCCAGCTACTTCCCTTTCTGTTCCCTTCCCTTTCCCGATCACATCCTACAAAGGATACTTTATATTTGACATTTTACTTCTAACTACACTTAGCCACTATACTTCCCATGACCGTGGTTTCCTCTTTAAACCTTGAACCTCCCCTACAACAACTTCCCCGTGCCCAGCCCCCAATTCCATGCCGGCCCCTTATTACCATGCCAGGATGGAATAAATGTTCCTCTGAATGAATGAAGGAACTCTTACCATTTCTAGTTGGACAAGGGTAACTTACAAATCTCAAGTACTGACAACTGAAGAGTTTTTTCCTAGAAGATAAATCTGCTACGAGAAAGGAACTAAAAGTCATTGGGTTTACCCAATATTTTTAATAATCCAGAATTTGAATTTTCTCTTATTTAGGGTTTGTGGAGTGTTTACTGAGTATGAGATAGCACAGAAACATACCCTGCTGTGAGTCAAAATTACAATAGCTCTGTCAGGGTAAGCGCTTTTAATGTTCTTTAGTATTTTGCTTAGACAACACTTAAGCAATTTGAATTTACAAGTTTTGCAAATGGATTTGTATTTGACTTTTAGGTACTGGCAACACAACTAACTTGAATGTGGGGTGTGCTGTTTTACTTTTCGCGAGCACAAGTTCACTCGCTGGTGGCTGTGAGGAACACATCCTCAGGTCTACCTCCATAGAATATTTTTGCCTAAAGGTGACGGAGGAAAGACGCATCATACCTACCACCATTTACCGAGCACTTACTCTGGGACATTCTACATACAACATTTACATATTTACAACATTCACTTAATATTTACAACAATCTCTGGATGCAAGGGTTCATGTACAAAAGGGGAAACTGAGGCCCTACACATGCCATTCAGTAGAAAGATTCCTGCCCAACTGTGGATTTTTATCAATGTGTTTTGGTGATGTCTTTGTACAGAGTAGGGTGAGGAGGCATAGGTGCTTGCTTGCGAATCCTTGCCAATCCCTGGCCTCTAGGTACCTGGCAATCATCCTGGGTCTTGCTGTACCCAGAAACCTTCATCCTTTATAACTACCTGGGATAAAGACTTGGTTGCGTCATTCTACTGTGATTCTTTTTTTCCCCCTTTTATTTTATTTTATTTTATTTTATTTATTTATTTATTTATTTATTTATTTATTTATTTTTGAGAGAGAGAAAGAGAGGGTATAAGTGAGCAAGGGGTAAAGAGAGAGAGAGAGAGAAGGGGGGCTCATCCAAAGCGGGGCTCATGCTCACCCAGTGAGGGACTTGAACTCAGGAACCGTGAGATAAGACCTGAGCCGAAGTTAGATGCTTAACTGACTGAGCCACCCAGGTGTCCCCATTCTACTGTGATTCTTACATCCCTAGTTTTCATGCTCCCTGACTACCTACGTGTCAGTGTATTTCTTGCGCTCAAATTTAACCCCTCTGAAATTCAACTTGAACCAGATGTTCTTTTCAAGGTCAAATACCAATCTTCCAATCTTATAATCTATGTTAGTAAGTAATTGGAGGAGGGTTAGGGAATCTTTATCTTTCCCATTCATATTGAAAATTATAATGAGTGTGTTCTCGAAACTATGCCATACTGTGCCAGTATTGTTTATCCAAAGGATGGGTCTTAGAATAAATTTCAAAGCATGAAGTGGGAAAGGGTCATGCCACAGTTGGCTGCAAGATATGCAATTTTAGGAAAGTATGAGGCCTTGAGTTGGGAAAATCCTCAGATTAGCTAGAATAGTGCTCTCCAATAGAAATATAATATTAGCCCCATAGTTAGATGTTTAATTTAAACCTTTCTAGGAGACACATTGCAAAAAAATAAAAAGAAACTTAATTTTAAAATATACTTAATTTTAAAAATATACTTTAGGGGCGCCTGGGTGGCGCAGTCGGTTAAGCGTCCGACTTCAGCCAGGTCACGATCTCGCGGTCCGTGAGTTCGAGCCCCGCGTCGGGCTCTGGGCTGATGGCTCAGAGCCTGGAGCCTGTTTCCGATTCTGTGTCTCCCTCTCTCTCTGCCCCTCCCCCGTTCATGCTCTGTCTCTCTCTGTCCCAAAAATAAATAAATGTTGAAAAAAAAAATTAAAAATATACTTTAGGCTAATTGATTTAAAATATTATTTAACATATAATCAATATAATAAGTATGAGGTATTTTGTAATTATTTAGTACCAAGTCTTTGAAATCTTGTGTGTATTTTACATACTCCACTAGCCACATTTCAAGAGCTCTATAACTAGACGCTACCCTATTGTATAGCACAGCTCTAGAATCCCAGGGTAGAAAGAAAACCCAAAGTTATCAAATCCTACCATTCTTTGAGGGCTGAAACCCATAGAGAGCATCCAGGCTAAATAGCTGCTTGGCCCCTGAGTGAGCCTATCTAGCCACAGAACTGCTTCCCAACATTGGGATTCTCTGGCCTCTAGTCCGTTTTTGGACTCTGAACCCCCACGTTGAGAGAGAACAAACCTAATACCCCTTTCATAGGAGAACGTTTCAACTACAACTACCTTAAGACGATCAATGTAGTCCCTGGGTTTGTTCTTTCGGTTAAGCTTTCCTAATGTTTTCAACTGCTCTCCGTGTGAAGCAGAGGATTTCCAGAGTCAGAAGGCATGGATGTGATTGTCTCTTAAGTGTTTTCCACCTCGAATCTTCTATGACCCCAAATATTTAGCTGCCAACTTCAAGACTCCGCATATAGTAGAAGTGAAAACGCTGCAAAGGAAGAAAGAGGCCAAGTAAATTGATGAGTCATGTGTTCCTGTGCACATATTATGGGACCTGGAACCAATTAAAAGGGAAAATTGTGGTGTTTTGGGGTAAGTCCACGCTTCCCCTTGTTATGGTTCTTAACTGCCCGTGTAATGTACTTTTCTCTTTCAGGCTACTATATCTCTTCACCTGGTCCACATATACAGGGACCACTGCCCCAAATGTCTCAGAAAACAATGAATAAGTAGGCATTTATTAGTGTGAATTCAAGCTAGTGAGTTTCTCTCCCAAGGATACTTGCAATTAAAACCTTATCTCTATAGGTATTAGAGAGGCAAGACACCTTTCTTATCCATTAAATCATTGTTTTAAGCAAAAAATCGTATTTAGGCCTTTGGTTTCTCTTACAGATTTTGAACAAATAACATTACTTAAGCAGAACATACCTCCTTCCTTCACTTTATCTAGGCCTTTTATCTGTTTATTTAACAGCTGTTAGATTATAAAAGGTCACTATCTCTAGTTTATGGTAGCAGGTTCAGCAGTAAGAACTCAACCAAGAACTTCCAATGGATTTGCCCAAATTCTTCATTGCTACTAGAAAAACAATTCACATTATTACATATACACAAAGATGGAGAGACCCTTAGAGGTGGAAACAGCAATCATATCCTAAAGGAAATAGTTGGCAAATTTGGCCAAATACATAAAGGATATCCTTTGTTTTTTGCAGAATGGACGAATCCAGGACAATCTAACATATCAATTCAGGGAAGATGTATGAAAGCATTTACTAATGTTGATTATAAATTTTTTTTTCAATAATACAGTCTCCTAAAGAACTTTAAGGGATAACTTGATTTACAAAATACAATTTACCTTTTCAGAAACACATTTTTTGAGTAGACTTAGACCCACCATTAGTACCTATTTGTAACTGTTCTAACATCCCAGAATTAACATTCAGAAGACTCCAGCCAACAAGCTCAACATCAAGAAGTCTGTGAAAAACAGTCCAAGATAGCAGAAACCTAAATAAAGGGAGCTGGAGAATAGTAATGAAAGAGAAGAGATATGATAAAAATAGGATAAAAGGATTCACTCATTTATTCTCCAGCCCTTTTCCAGAAAGAAAAATAAAAAAAAGATGGTGGTAAATAACACTCAGAGATTGTGTTTTCAAAAGATGGCCACACCTCCCATTCCACAGGCTTTTCTATAATGGGACCTTGTTATGCCCTCATCAATAGGTGGGGTCTAATTCCCCTTCTGCTTGAATGTAGAATGGTATTATGACTCATTTGGAACCCACAGAACTGGGTGGAATACTGTTTGCATGACTTTTATTTGTTTGCTTTCTTGAAAACTTAGTGGATACTATATTTACTTTGCATTGCTGCATGATGCGTCCTTTTAATTTTTTTTAAATTAAGCTTTCTAATTTTGATATAACTGTAGAATCACTTATGGTTGTAGGAAACAGTAGGGGGTTCCGGTATACTTTTACCCCTAATGGTAACTGTAAACATCTTGCAAAACTACAGTTCAACATCACAGTGCAATATAGATATTGGCATTGATACGGTCAAGATACAGAACACTCCTCTCACCACAAGGATCATTAATGTTGCCCTTTTACTGTCACATCTACCTCCTTCCCATCCACACCCCCTTCTTGGCCCTTGAAACCACTCATCTGTTCTCCATTTCTATAACTGTGACATTTTGAGGATAGTATATAAATATAATTAAATGGTATATAATCTTTCAGAACTGGCTGTTTTTCACTCAGCATAATTCTCTGGAAATTCTCTCAGAGGACGTTGCAGGTATCAGTAGTTTGTTTCTCTTCAATGCTGTGATGTATTTCATGGTAGGATGCAACACAGTTTGTTAACCACTCTGCTGCTGAGGGATATCTGAGTTGTTTGCAGTTTTTGGCCATTATTTTTTTAAGCTTATTTATTTAGCTTGAGAGGGAGAGAGAGGGAGAGAGAGCTCAAGTAGGGGAGGGGCAGAGAGAGAGAGGGAGAGAGAGAATCCTAAGTAAGCTCCCTGCTATCAGCATGGAGCCCAATGTGGGGTCGATCCCATGAACTGTGAGATCATGACCTGAGCCAAAATTAAGAGCCGGATGCTTAACCAACTGAGCCACCTATGTACCCCCCAGTTTTTGGCTATTATGAATAAAGCTGCTATGAACATTCATGTACTGCTTTTTGTATGAACATAGGTTTACACAAATGCCTAGGAATGCAATTGCTAGTATACAGAAATATAATTGCCTTTACACGGGAATTCTGCAGATTTGTTAAATGTACATAGTAGTTCAAACAGTTGGTGTGTGTGTGTGTGTGTGTGTGTGTGTGTGTGTGCAAACACGCGTGTGCATGCGTGTATGTGTGTGTGTGTGCATTTTAGTTTCCCTGGGATTTTCTATGCAGGCAATCATATTATCTGCAAGTAGGGACAATTTTATTTCTTAATTTCTGGTCTGTATACATTTTATTTCCTTGATTGCCCTTTTGCATTGGCTAGAATTTCCAGCATCACGCTGAGCAAGAGTGATGAGAGTGGATATACTTGCCCTGTTTCCAATCTTAGGAGGAAAGTACTCTGTTTTTCCCTATTAAGCCTAATGCTAGCTGTAGGCATTTTGTAGATGTTCTTTATCAATTGAGGAAATTCCTCTTTATTTCTAGTTTTCTGAGAGGTTTTTAAAAACCTCTTTTTAATGTTTATTTATTTTTGAGAGACAGAGACAGAGCGTGAGGAGGCAAGGGGCAGAGAGAGAGGGAGACGCAGAATCTGAAGCAGCCTCCAGGCTCTGACCTGTCAGCACAGAGCTGGATGTGGGGCTCGAACTCACAAACCACAGGATCATGACCTGAGCTGAAGTCCGCTGCTTAACCGACTGAGCCACCCAGGTGTCCCATAGTTTTCTAAGAGGTTTTTTTTATATCACAAATAGACGTTGAAGTTTAATATGGTTTTTGCATCAGTTGATATGATCATTTGATATTTCCTCTTTCACTTGTTAATATGGTAGGTTACACTGATTGATTTTCCAATATCAAACTAGTCTTGCATTCCCAGAATAAGCTTTACTTGATCATGGTATATAATTACTTTTATATTTTGCTGAATTCTACTTGTTAATATTTTGTTAAGAATTTTTGTCTGTTATTCATGAGGCATACTGGTCTATAGTTTTTTTTTTTTTTAATTCTGTGTTTGTCTATCTGTGTATTTGTCTGTGTTTAATCTGTGCAATACTGTCTCTATTAAACAAATTAGAAGTGTTCATCTCCCTTCTATTTCCTGGAAAAGAGTGTGTAGAATTATGTTAATTCTTCTTTAAACATTTTGTAGAATTCTCCAGTGAAATCATCTAGATCTGGAGATTTTTTTTTTTTATGGGGGAGGGCAGTTTCTAAATTACAACTTTAATTTCCTTACTTATAGGGCTATTCAAATTGTCTATTTCATTCTGGGTGAGTTGTGGTGGTTTTTAAGAAATAGTCCATTTCACCTAAGTTGTCAGCTTTACGTGTATAATGTTTGTAGTGTTACATTATTATTCATTACTTTATTATTCTTTTAATATCGCCAATGATATCCCCTGTTTCATTCCTAGTATTGGTAATTTGTGTGTTCTCTTTTTTTTTTTTTTTTTCAACGTTTATTTATTTTTGGGACAGAGAGAGACAGAGCACGAACGGGGGAGGGGCAGAGAGAGAGGGAGACACAGAATCGGAAACAGGCTCCAGGCTCTGAGCCATCAGCCCAGAGCCCGACACGGTGCTCGAACTCACGGACCGCGAGATCGTGACCTGGCTGAAGTCGGATGCTTAACCGACTGCGCCACCCAGGCGCCCCTCTGTTCTCTTATTTTTTAAACCAGTCTTGCTACAGGTTTGTTAGTTTTATTGATGTTATCAAAGAACCAGGTCTTTGTTTCATTGACGTTACTATTTTTCTGTTTTTAGTTCCATTGACTTATGCTCTTATCTTTATTATTTCCATTACAATTGCTTTGGCTTATTTTGCCCTTCTTTTCCTAGATTTTTTGAGGTGGGAGCTTAGAATATTGATTTGTGATTTTTCCACTTTTCTATTTTTTTTAATGTTTGTTTATTTTTGAGAAAGAGATAGAGACAACGTGAGCAGAGAAAAGGCAGAGAGAGAGGGACACACACAATCTGAAGCAGGCCTCAGGCTCTGAGCTGTCAGCACAGAGCCAGACGTGGGGCTGCAACTCACAAACTACAAGATCGTGACCTGAGCTGAAGTCAGACGCGTAACCAACTGAGTCACCCAGGTACCCCGTGCCACTTTTCTGAAGTATTCATGTAGTGTTATAAAATTCCCTCTCTGCACTGCTTTCACTTTGTCCCATAAGTTTCAATATGTTATTTTTTCAAATTTTCATTCAGTTTAATGTATTCTTTTATTCCCTTGAAAACTCCCTCTTTGATCCAGGGATTATTTCAAGATGTATCATTAGGTTGCTAGAAGTTTGGAGATTTTCTTGTAATTTTTCTTGTTATTGGTTTCTAGTTTGATGACATTGTAGTTGGAGATCATTTTCTGTATGATTTCAATTATCTGAATTTTTTGAGATTTTCCCTATTGTTCAGGATATGGGTTATCTTTGTGTATGTTCTATGGGCACCTGAAAAATGTATATTCTACTGTTTTGGAGTGGAGTGCTCTATAGCTTTTGGTTAGATTCTATTGGTTGATAGTGTTGAGTTCTTCTATATTCTTCTTGCTTTTCTGTCTAGTTGTTCTATTAGTTGCTAAGCGAAGCATGTTGAAATCTCCTACTATAATCGTGGATTTGTCCATTTCTCCTTTCAGTTCTTGCTTCACATAGTTTGCAGCTCTGTTCTTTGGTCCATATATATATACGGTTGCTATGTCTTCTGGGTAGATTAACCTTTTATCATCTTATAGTGCCTTTCTCTGTCTCTGATAATTTCTCTTCTCTGAATTTTACTTGACTTTATACTAATATAGACACTCCTGCTTCTTAATCTTTTTTTTTTTTTGCTTAATAATTCTATAACATACATTCTTTTACTTTTAACCTGCCCATATGATTATATTTTGAAGTGACTTTCTTGTGATAGCATATAATTGGGTCATGATTCTTGGTACATTCTGTCAATTTCTGTCCTTTATTTGCTGTTTTCATACCATTTGTTTCAGACCATTTAAGGTAATACATTGATATGTTAGGGTACAAGCCTGCCATTTTATTTTTGGTTTTCTGTTTATTCTCTCTGCCCAATCATTTCTGTTTTCTTTTTCCTGCCTTCCTGTGGGTTACTTGAATATTTTTATAATTCTTTTTTTAGTTACTTATGGTGTTTTTGAGTGTGTCTTTTTGTAGAGCTTTTTTTAGTGATTGTGTTAAGTGTATATATACGTAATACACTCTACTGGTGTTAATCAGTTGGAGTTAAGTGTGGAAACTCTACCTCCTTGTAAATCTCTTTACCTTCTGTCATTTATAATTGTCTTAAATATTTCCTCTTTATACATTTAGAACCACACCAAATAGCAGTATAATTTTTGTTTCAACCTTAAAAACATAATTTAGAAAACTCAAAAGAAGAAAAGCCTATTGTATTTATGCATATTTTTGCTTACCAGGTTCCTTCTTCCTTTTTGATTCTCCAAAGTTCCCTCTTTTTTTTTTTTTTAAGTTTATTTATTTATTTTGAGAGAGAAAGAAAGCATGAGTGGGGAGGGGGAGAGAGAGAGGAGAGAGAGAATCCCAAGCAGGCTTCACATTGTCAGAGTGGAATTTGATGCAGGGCTTAAACTCAAAGACAACAAGAGCTGAAGCCGGATGTTCAACTGACTGAGCCACCCAGGCACCCCCGAAAGTTCCTTCTTTCATTGTTTCTTATTTAGAGAATTTCTTTTTTTTTTTTTTAACATTATGCTCCATTATTATTTTTTAAGAGAATTTCTTTTAGCCATTTTTGTTAGGGTGGGGTTGCTATTGATAAATTTTCTTAGTTTTCTTTCATCTGAGAATGTCTTGATTTGCTCTTCATTCTTGAAGGATATTTTTTTGGATGAAGAATTCTTTTCTTTCAATTTAATTGTTTCTCACTATAGGTAAAATATCATTTTCTCTAACTGCTTTTAAGATTTTTTTCTATGTCTTTAGTTTTCAGATATTTGAATTTGTTGTGTCTTGGTGTGGATTTCTCTGGATTTATCTTATTTAAGATTTGTTTAACTTCTTTAGCTTGTAAATTTAAGTCATTTGTCAAATTTGGAAAAATTTCTGACATTTAAAGTACTTTTTTCAGCCCTGTCTGCTTTCTTCTCTATTTCTAGGACTCCAATGACTTCAATGAATATTAAATTTTTTGTTATAGTGCCACAGGTCACTAAGGCTTTGTTCATTTATTTCCAGTCTATTTTCTTTCTGTTATTCAAATTGGGTGATTGCTAATGTTATATTTTCAAATTAATTGATTCTTTTCCTGGTGCCTTCTATTTTATTGCTAAACTTATACACTGAGTTTTGTGCCCAAGTCTTATTGAGAAATAATGGATATACATCATTGTATAAGTTTAAGGCACATAGCACGATTGTTTTATTTACATGTATTGTGAAATAATTACCTCAAAAATTCGGCTAACATCCATTTTCTCATATAGCTACAATAAAAAGAAAAAAGAGAAAAAGGAAAAAAATTTTCCTTGTGATGAGAACTCTTAGGATTTATTCTCTTAACAACTTTCCTGTATATCATACAGCAGTGTTAACTCTAGTTCGCATTTAGAACATTACATTCACAGTACTTACTTATCTTATACACTGGATTTTATTTTGATTATTTTACTTCTCCATTCTAAGATGTCCATTTGCTTCTTCTTTATATCTTCTGTTTCTTTGATGAAACTTTTTATTTTTGCATTTGTTTCAAGCATGTTTATAATTGCTCATTGAAACGTTGTTATAGCTGCTTTAAAATATTTGTCGGATAATTCTAACACCTCTGTCATCTCCATGTTGGGATCTATTGCTTACTTCTTTTTATTCGCTTCGGGATCTTTCCAGTTCTTGATATGACAAATGATTTGCCACAGAAATCTGGACATTTTGAGCATTATATTATGAGACAATACAATGGTTTGGCAAGTGTAGACCAAGCTGAGTTTCAGCCTTTGCTGTCCCAGGTGCTCTTGGGAAGATACAACCTACATAGTTGTATGCAGTCCCTTGATAATGGCCTCCAAAGACTGCTGCCTTCCCACTGTGTGTGAGGTACAGCGTTGGCCTTGGGCTCATGGCCACTCTCACCAAGGACCTACTCCTGTAATGCCTAGGGCAGACCTGGGGGGAGACAGGATTTGGCTGGTTACAGATTGGATCAGGACTCTTGGCTCACAAATTCCTCTCTTCTCCCGCCAGAAGAAGTCCCCAGTCCCCTCTTCTATCTCTTTGTCATTTCTCCTTGAGATTAGTCACCAGGCCAGTATTAAAGAAAGTAGACAAGCTGGCTGTCTTTCCCAGAATCCTCCCCATTTATAAGAGGTCTAAATGGCGGGGGCTCTTCCGTCCTTGCTGCTTATTTCCTTTGAGACGGCAGCCAGAAGGAGGGGTGGCCGTTGAGGCAGGCAGGGAGAATAATGTTGTTGTTTAACACTGTTCAGCTCAGCAGATGAAAGCCTGCAGGCCCTTGGCTGAAGATGGCACAGAAAGGGACGGACAGAGCCAAACTTCCATCATTCCTCATCAGTGTTTACATCAGCAAGCCCTGGGCACTGCCCTGCTGGCAGCCTGGGTTCAAGTAGCTGTTGGCTCATGAGCCTGACTGGAAAGAGATTCCAGATTTTGGAGGGAGTGGAGGGAAGTAAGAACAACATGTCTTGTTCACTTGGAAGGTATGGAGGCCTCTAGAGAGGCCAGATGGACAGGTCACCTGGCTTCAGGGTGTTGCAGCCTCCCACACCCAGGGGCACGCGTGCCAGGAGAACTTCAGATCCGGCGAAAGAGGTTTGACAATTAGGGTATGGTTCAGCTTTCCTACCGCAGCTAGGGAAAATGGGATCCTTCCCATTTATAGGGAAACCAACCAAACCTGGCCTTATCTTGGGTTGTACAGCTAAAAAATAGATTGCGGGGATAGGAACGTAAGGTAGAAACGCACTCTTTGGGCCCCTCTTGCGCCCTCCTGGGAACATCCTGACATCCTGGCCAGCCCGGACCAGCATGAGCAGCACCGTGCTTGCCCGTTTGTCCCTTACCCACCAACCAAGCTCCTCTTCAAGAGTCGCCAGAATCTAGTAAACCTATTATCCAGGGCTTACATGTGTGGTAGTGGTTATTTAAAGGAAATCATTCCCGTTAAGAGCCAGAATCGTCAGGGAGAAAGTAGCCATGGAGAAGAGCACTTGATTCAGCCTTTCTTTTTTTCTTTTTTTTTTTTTAAACATTTATTTATTTTTGAGACAGAGAGAGACAGAGCATGAACGGGGGAGGGGCAGAGAGAGAGGGAGACACAGAATCCGAAACAGGCTCCAGGCTCTGAGCCGTCAGCACAGAGCCCGACGCGGGGCTCGAACTCACAGACCGCGAGATCATGACCTGAGCTGAAGTCGGACGCTCAACCGACTGAGCCACCCAGGCGCCCCTGATTCAGCCTTTCAATTCACTACAGAACCTGATGAGATGGAGAAGAAGGAAATGGACATTCATTGGAGGAGACCACTTTAGAAATTTATTTTATTTCATGTTTCTGAAGCCGCTTTTTGTAAAAGCATTTATTACACGCTACTTGTTAGCAAAGTGTTCTACATACGTTGTCCTATTTAATCTGCACAGCAACCCTCCGAGGTAGGCGCGAGGTGCTGTGGGTTTATGGATGAGTTTAGGGGGGGATGCTTATTTAGCGTCACCAGCCCATGACGTGGCGTTGGATTTTAACCCGGCGGTTGTCCCCCTGAGCTCTGTTCTCAACCCCTGCACTATCTGCTTCTCATGGTGGAACAGGAGAGACACGAGGGAGTTCTGGGAAGAAGCGGCGAGTGGATGTGATTGGCAAAACGGGTGCGATTTACGTACATTTTCTGCGGTCAGACATGGCTAGGTGCTCAGTACCTCTTTGGGCACCTGTTGATCTAACCCTTAGCTATTATATTAATGTTACAGAAAGCTCGGCTGTAACCACGTCAACGAGATCCCCCAAATTCAGTTTCATGGGGTGTAGGGTCAGCTCACTGCGAGGCTAATGAAATGACCCGGATGAGTCTGCTCATCACCAGCCCTGTTACTCCCCAATTCCCAAATTTATAGGTGAGGTGGTTACACTATTATTATTTGTCCATGTCCTTTATTAATTTGTATGTCCCCTGAGGGTGGGGTTGCTAGTGTTTAGCTCAGTTAAGTCCCTCAGTAATTAAAGAAACTCCGGTTACCTCAATCCCTTCAAGAGGTCCTCAAGTTGAGTTGGTGAAATCAAATTATTTTGTGGCACTCCTTTCACAATAGACACACGTGTCGAGTTATTCACATTGTACACTTTAAACGTCCACAATGGTCTATGTCAATTATATCTCAATAAAGCTGGGGCAAAGAAAAAAGGAGAAAAAAAACGTTAGCCATATGATTTTGAGTAAAATTACAAAACAGGTAGGCTCAAGGCTCCCATCGCCTCCTCAAACAGTCAAACTTGTTTTAAGAACCTAAAGCAGTAATTTAGATTTATGTTCTGGGACCCAAATAAAATCTCTGGAGTAGCATTTTTTTTAACCTGTAGGTTCAGAAAATTTTATGCATTGCACGTATGGGGGAATTTCATCCTTTGAAATATCCCAAGACTGATAAAGTTTGCTTTAAACCATATACTTAAAGTCTCATGATTTCTAAATTTGGACTGACAGGCATTAAGGCATGATTTAAAGATAAATAAGGAAAAGTTCAGAAACCCAAGGTAGGCAGACTTGATTTCCACAGTCAGCTTTTCTACTGATTCTGTGACCTTGAATGAACTGGCTTTCAAAGCCTTGGTTTTGTCATAATAAAATGGAAGAAAAAAATAGAACCCATCGTAGGTGGTTGTTGTGAAATTTAATGGAGAAAGTCCATGCAAAGTATTTCCCGGCATTAGTGTGTTCCATAACTGTAAAATTAGTAGGTGAAATAAATTAGTAGAATTGCCTTGGTTATTTCCATTCAAAGCCTATTTGTGTCCCCTAGGAAGGAGTGGGTGGCACAGGAGGTTGGGTGGTTGAAGGAAGCGTTGTGGTCTGTTTGTTGTGGGACAACCACATGGAAAAGCTGCTTCAACAGGTTCCATGAGTCAGTGGCGGAATTGCATAGGTATTGTTATGCCTGAATGAAATTCATTGCTCCCCCTGTCCACATCATAGAGAAAGGTAGATCCTCACATTTTCTCTGAACGACTGTTCTCCCTGTTTCTTAGTTTAGAAACCTGTTCTATATCATATACTTCTTTTCCAAAGACCACCTGAAATGGTGTACGCTCAGAAAAATCTTTTCTGTCTCTTGGATTTTGTTTCTTGTATCTGGTAGGCAAGCCAATACTTTAAAATGCTTTAATGCAGGGAAGAACTGATATTTGTAATTCTCAGTGTATTCCCCATTCCCAAGTATTCGCTCTGAAAAGGTGTCCCCCTTGGAGACCTCTTGAAATGTTGGGTCATGTTAAACACAGCATTGATGCTTGTTGAGTGAGTCTGAAGGGTCTAGATATTGTTTTAGCTAGTCAGAGTTGTTGGGGACAGTTGGATTTAATATTGGGTTCTTCAGGTATTGTGTATCCAAATACCTGATATCTACCAGGTGATAGGAGTTATCTGTGGGATCAGGGTGGCTAAGGTGATCTAGATGAAGTGTCAGAAATTTTCCACGCCATTGACAAAGATGGCAGGTCTTGATCTACTGATGGCTTCTGTGTAATGCCCAATATTTCATTGATTTTTATCTATTTCTGGCTGGTTAAATAGATGAGTCTCAACAAAATAGTACAGTGAATAAAGAAAATTGCTCTCTATAATGTGAGTAGCCCTCATGTAATCAGCTAAAGGCCTGAGTAGAACAAAAATACTGACTTCCCTGTGAATAGAGAGAACATTGCCACCTGATTGATAGAGCTGGAACATTGGTCTTTCCAAGCCTTCAGACTTGGATTCTTTTTGGATCTTGGATCTTGAACTTGCCAGCTTTCAAACTGGAACTCACACCATTGACTCTCCTGGTTCTTAGGGCTTTGGTTTTGGACTGGAACTATACATCACCTCTCTTGGGTCTCCAGCCTGTTGATGGCAGATCTTGAACTTCTTAGCCTCCGTAATCACCTGAGCCAATCCCTTATAATAAATCTCTTTCTAAGTAGATATATACATATACCCTATTGGTCCTATCTCTGTGGAGAACCCTAACTAATAATACACTTGGTAAACTAAACATACTTTTGTTTAGCCATGGTATTATGTTCAGGCACTTGATGAGCCATTTAAATTTGCTTTCTCACTTTAAGTAACTGCACCCCTAACTCTGACCTGCTGCCTAACTGTGAACTAGGAAAGAGAGTATAGACTTATGAAGATATGTTTACACGACTCCCTAATATCCTTTATGTGGATTTATGTGGATTTTTGTTTAAGTTTCTGTTAAAAGGTTTTGTATATGACAAATTATAAATTAGGTCTCCAGCTTGCAAAGTGTAAGTGTGAGAATGTGTTTGATCAAGTTTATGAATAAAGGCTTACAGAATACGTGAAAGACACATTTAATGTGAGAATACTTTACATAAAAGTCTGCTTTTGAGGTCTGAGAATTAGAGTTAAGTCAAGTTAAAAGAAGTCTTTTAAGAGAGGTTGTCAATAATCAGTGTTGATGCTTACCCGGGGACGGAACACGTATTTCAAAAGAAAGGTTTTGGATTCACTCTTCATCATTTGCAGTACCCTCCGCCACCACGCCAATGTGAGGAAAAGGTGGAAGGGAGAGAGAAAAAAGGGGGGGGTAGCAAATGTAGATGGATAATTGAGCATGCTCTGGCCCTGTTGAAATTTCATTTGTGTGCAGGAAAATAAAAGCTGTCTGAAAATATGCATCATACTCCAAGGTCATCAAAGAACAGCAACAACCAGAAATAGCCAGAGCAGCAAAAGGGAGTATATATATTTTTTGTCTCTCTGTCTTCTTTCCTTTCCCTTGCCACCCTTTCTTTATGAAGAAAATGTGTCTATTTTTAAAGGTGTATCTTTTTAGAGAGCAGACTGAGGGTTGATGGAGGGAGGTGGGTGGGGGATGGGTTACATGGGTGATGGCCACTAAGGAGGGCACTTGTTGGGATGAGCCCTGGGTGTAGTATGTAAGTGTTGAATCACCGAATTCGACTCCAGAAACCAATATTGCACTGTTTTTTTTGTTTTTTTGTTTTTTAATATTTATATTTTAGAGAGAGAGAAGAACAGAGAGTGTGTGAGAGAGAGGGAGACACAGAATCCGAAACGGGCTCCAGGCTCCGAGCTGTCATCACAGAGCCCAACGCAGGGCTCGAACACACAAACTGTGAGATCATGACCTGAGCTGAGGTCAGCCACTTAACCGACTGAGTCACCCAGGTGCCCCACACTGTATGTTAACTAACTGGAATTTAAATAAGAATTTGAAAAGCAAAACAAACAAACAAACAAATAAATAAGTAAAATAAAGGTGTATCTTTTACCCATTTATCCCAGAAGCTCCTCTTTGCAATTTCATGGTAAAGTTGCAATGGAACATCATCCTGAGTGGAAATATTTCTCAACATCAGGTTAGTTTTGTTTTATATGTTAATGATACATGTGAGCATGCACACATGCTTCACAAGCTTTGGATGTAACTAAAAAATTCTTTTTTGTGTTCTTTAGTAAATTTAGAAAGATTTCTTCACATTGATCTTGTATATTTGTTAGAATCTTTCCTTAATGTTTTATTTTATTTGAACTAGAAAATCAAATCATATTCTTAATTATGGGAACTCAACATTCAAAAGACATTAATGGTTCCCAAGTTTATTTATACATTTAACAAAATCTCAATAAATATTTTAATAGATTTGGGAGGGTGGTGTTTGCTGGAAGGAGGGACCCACAAACTGATTTTAAAGTCTATGTGGATGATATGTGGCTATTCTCTGATGTTGTTTTTTCCCCAGTGACACACATAAGCAGGAAGCATTTACTTCTCTGACACCATATACTTTGGGAAAAGAGGCCTCCTTCTTAAGAATATTTATGGTTCATAATCTTCCTATATACTTCTATCATCATCCTTGGTGAATTCAACATCTAGGTTAATGATCTCCTCAAAACATATTTGCATCCATCTTCCTCTTCAACCTTAGTAATGTCTAAATGACTATTATTATTAGCCATTAAAGTGGTTTCTCTACTGCCTTATTTTCTCTTCTTTAGTCCTTCATTCTTCACACATCATCTTGAGTATTCCTTTTATATCCCAAACAGATCATATGAATGCCCCTCTTGAAATTTTTACAGGATTATGCTTAATATTACTTACAATAATATTTAATTTTGTGCCTTATTTTAAACAAGCCTTGCAAGGCCTTGAAATTCCAAACTCTCAAATTCACCTGCTGACTCTTAGTGGCTCTCCATTCTCTTGACTTTTTTCTCGTCTTAAATCCCTCTGACATTCTCTGGATTGTGTCATGTTTTCTTCCCGTTTAAAGATCTTTACAATATTTTTTCTCTCTTTCTCACTCTCTCTCTCTGAAATACAGAATATAGTTCCCCAATTTTCCCAATATATAGATAGTAATATAGTTATCGTTCTCATCCTTCGACTTAGATATGAACACTTAGGAAAGAACTTCACTCATCACCCTAATAATACCTTGTTCATTTATTGTTTTATTCTGTTGTAAACTGCTATAAGACAGAGGCACTATATTACTATTTTTCATAAATAACTATATCCTTTAATACTAAGAGGGAATGAAAGATATATATATACACATAGGATATCTCTATCTCCTAAGTTCATATGCTACAATGAAAATAAGCCCCCAATCAAATTGTCATATACCTATTATCAATTAGCAAAACCCAAACAAATAAAATCCAAAACAATTTAACATTCAAAAAATAAATAAAAAATAAAGTCTATGTGGAAAAATTATTCTAAAGTTTATGTATAACATTAATATTATTTCTTAATGGGGCACCTGGGTGCCTCAGTCGGTTAAGTGTGTTGGACTTTGGCTCAGGTCATGATCTTGCAGTGTGTGGGTTCGAGCCCCGTGTGGCGCCCAGTGCTGACAGATCAGAGCTTGGAGCCTACTTCGAATTCTGTGTCTCCCTCTCTGCCCCTCTCCTGCTCATGCTGTATTTCTGTCTCTCTCTCTCTCTCTCTCTCTCCCTCTAAAATAAATAATAAATAAATAGATAAATAAATAATAAATATTTCTTTATTTTATTTTTATTAAAAAAATTTTTTTAATGTTTTATTTTATTTTTTGAGACAGAGAGAGACAGCACGAGTGGGGGAGGAGCAAAGAGAGAGGGAGACACAGAATCCGAAGCAGGCTCCAGGCTCCGAGCCATCAGCACAGAGCCCGAGGTGGGGCTCGAACCGACAAACTGTGAGACCACGACCCGAGCCAAAGTCGGATGCCCAACCGACTGAGCCACCCAGGTGCCCCAGAAATAAGTATTTCTTAAGTGTTTATTAATTTTGAGAGAGACAGAGAGCATGCACAAGCATGTGAGTGGGGGAGGGGCAGAGAGACAGGGAGACAGAGAATCCCAAGCAGGCTCCATGCTGTCAATGCAGAGCCCCACGAAGCGCTGGAACTCACAAACTGTGAGATCATGACCTGAGCTGAAATCAAGAGTCGGACACTTAACTGACTGAGCCACCCAGGCGCCCCTCTATAAAAAATTATTAAACATTAGAAAGAAAAACATTTGAAAAGGAAGAATGCTAAGGGAGACTTATTGTATCGGATACGAAAATATATCATGAAGCTACAGCAAGTAGTGTTGAGTTTAGCCTCGAGTAAACAGATGAATGAAAAGAACAACAAAGTCCATAAGTAGACCCAAAGATGCCCGGGAATTTAATATTTAACGCAGGTGGCATCTCAAAACAGTGAGGAAAAGATGGATTGTTCAGTCATTGGTGTGGGAAAAATGGCTAGATAGCTGAAACACCAATTATTAGCACGCCTTAGCTGCTGTTGGCCCGCTTAGACTACATGTTGCAAGAAAGCAATGACGAGTTCTCACACAGGTGCAAAAAGGAAAAACAATAGGCACAAAAATTCCAACTAGAAGATGCAACATACTTCCACCTCTAACTAGTAACTAATTCCTACCTCTACCTGGTAAAATATAAAAGTGAGATGGACCTTCAGTGATGAGGACCAATTATAGCTAAGACTCATGACTAGAAACAAGTCAAGGTAGGGCCATCAAACCTGTTGCTTAAAGAGATGGAATGATTAAGGTGCTTCTAAGTCAATACTCCCTTTGAAAAAGTGCTCAGGGAAAAGAGGCCAGAGGTGTGCCTCTCCCTCTGAAGCCCAATTCCCTCAAGGTTATCTGTCTGGAAAAGAATTGGGCGCATAACTACTGGCACTAAAAGTTCTGTATCCAGTTCCATTGTGTGTGGGGGAGGGGCAGGGGGCGGGTTTTCCACAGAAATCCAGGCAATTCTTGGACACCAGCTGGGTGTCCCAGAATTTAACTCGATTCTGACGCGGTCTATCTGGAGATAGGGTCGGGTTCCATAGGTTAAGGGCTAGTCTCACAAGACTGTCCCTCACACCCCCCACTTCAGTTGCAACCCCATGTTGTTACCTATACTGCTGACTGGCTGGCCATAAATCAGAGGTTCCCATGATTTCCTCCTTGGGTTTGCTCAATTTGCTGGAGTGGCTCATAAAACTCAGAGAAACATTTTACTTACTAGATTACCAACTTATTATAAAAGGATATTACTCAGGAACCGCCAGATGAATCAGATGCATGGAGCAAGGCTGGGGAGAGGGCTGGAGCTTCTGTTCCCTCTCCAAGTGTGCCACTTTCCCCAAATAGCCACATGGTTACCAACCTGGAAGCCCTCTGAAACCCATCCTTTTGGATTTTTATGTCGGTTTCGTTACACGGGCATGGTTGATGAAATCACGGGCCATTGGCGATGGATTCAAGCACCTCCAGCACCAATCTCTTCCCCCGGGAGGGAGGTCAGGGCGGTGGGGTTAAAAGTTCTAATCCTTTAAACACTCAGCTGGTTCTCCTGGCAGCCTGCCTCCCCCACCCTGCATCCTAGTGCTAAACAAAAATCATCTCGTTAACATGAGACAATTTTACTGCATTCATTACTTAGGAAATTCCAAGGGTTTTAGGAGCTCTTTGCCAGCACAGGGAAAAGGCCAAATACATGTTTCTTCTTATTAATCATATCACAGGCACCTAGAGCTAACTGGAATGAGATAGGTAAAAAGCCAAGTATATTTTAAAGAGGCTTGCCCTGTCAGGAGAGCCACTGTTGCACTAAAAGGGATTCTAACTTCTTTGCCAAAAGCCACAAGCTTGGTTAGCACGTTATCTGCCATCCAAGTTCATAAAATGTTTCACTGCATTACATACACAGCCTCCATTCTTTTCCAATAAATTTCCTTGCTTCCCATCGGCAGACCAGAGGCTAATGCCATATATTTTCAGATCTCTCTTATGAGAGGTTTTGCCCCACTCTTAGGACCAATTTCCGTTGTAACTTTAGCTAATTGACATTGTAGTAACAATTTCAGAATTTCAATTGCTTGACACAGACAGGAAAAAGGTTTATGGTTTGAGCATATAACACATTTTAAACAAATACAATCCACCGCATCTATTAATGGAACTTTATACCGCTTCTAATTTCCACATATCAGAAATAATTCTGCACCGGGCATCTTTGTGTGGATATCATTTTGCACATGGGCAAGCATATCTGTAGTTTACATTTCTGGAGATACAGGCATGCTTTGGAGATACTGCCAGTCTGGTTCCTTACCAACGCAATAAAGTGAATAGAGCAATAAAGCAAATCAAACAAACATTTTGGTTTCCCAGTGCATATAAAAGTTATGTTTACACTGTATGGTGGTCTAGTAAGTGTGCAGTAACATTACGTATACAAAGACAATGCACATACCTTAGTTAACAAGCAGTTTATTTCTAAAGATTGCCAACCATCATCTGAACTTTCAGCGAGCTGTAATCACAGATCGCGAATCACCGTAACAAATGCAGTAACAATGAAAAAGTTTGACCTATTGTGAGAATTGCCAAAATGTGACAGAGAGACATGAAATGGACAAATGCTGTTGGAAGAATGACACTGATAGATTTGCTTGACTCAGGGTCGCCACAAGTCTTCAGTTTATAAAAAAAAAGAAACACATTATCTGTGGAGCACAACCAAGTGAGATGCATTAAAGGAAGTCTGCCTGTAGACCTGCTAAGCCAAGGGACAAGCACATTTTAAAATTTGATACTGACTTGCTAGTTTACCCACCCACCAGCTGCATATGAGACTACCTGTTTCTTCCCACCTGCACAAATGTTATCATTTCTGCTGAATTTTTTCTCACCTGAGAAGTGAAACGTCACTTTTCATCCTTTTAATATATTTTAGAACTATTTGTATTCTTTTTTTTGGCTTATTCCTGTTGGCCCATTTGTGTCCTTGGGCATGTTTTTCTCTTTTAGTGTTTATTTTTTTATTTTGAGAGAGAGAGAGAGAGAGAGAGAAAGCAAGAGGGGAGGAGGGGCAGAGAGAGACTCCCAAGCAGGCTCCATGCCACGAGCACAGAGCCTGACATGGGACTTGAACTCACGAACCATGCGATCATGACTTGAGCCAAAATCAAGTCAGTTGCCTAACCTACTGAGCCACCCACATGCCCCTGATGTGTCTTTTTCTTATTGATTTATAAGGACTACTTACATATTCAAGAAAAAGTCATTTCTGATATAAATCAAAAATATTTTTCTAGGTACTTATTTATGTTTGGATGCTGTTCATTGTATTTTTTGCCAAGAAGAATTTTCCCCCTTTTTATGTAGTCAAATATCAATTGTGTGTGTGTGTGTGTGTGTGTGTGTGTGTGTGTGTGTGTGATGCCTGAATTATGGTCTCTCTTTACAAAATGCCTTAATCATAAATGAACATATTATTTAAAGAATACAAACAAAATAACCTTTTTTGTTTTCTTCTAGTATTTGTAGTTTTATATTTTGTTTTAAAATTTCTAAAACAGATGAAATTAATTTTGATGTGAGGGGTTAGGGAGGGATACGTTCAATCTCTACTTGGTAACAATAGTGAGTGCCTTTGTAGGTGACGATTTGTTGGCTGTAGAACAAGGCATTGCAGGAGACTAATTTTTCAGTGAATAGAGTTTTGTAATTTTGACTTTTGTACCCCATTCGTGTGAAATCTACCAAAACTTCACTGAAATAAGTAAATTATTTATTGTTATGAAACAGGAACAGGAAGGTGAGCAGCCCCTACCCAACTCCACTTTAATATCTCCCTACAGCCATATGGAAACCATGCTGTCAGATCTTGTCATTTTTCAAAAGAAGCTGTAATCTGGATTTTCATGTGAAATCCCCTGTTGTTTGAAATGTTAGCAACTAATTCAGAGTTTTAAGAACATTGCATGGGCCAAGCAAAACACATCTGGAGGCCAGATGGGGCCCACAAGGTGCCAGTTTGGGAATCGCGGTCTAGACATTTATTCCTCTCACCCTTGGAGATTCATTTAAGTGACTTTTCTATGGGCTACTATAACGTAGTGTGCTCAGCCCCTATCATGATGTATTTTAACTGATTGTTGCTGGTCTAGTCTTTCTACTAAGCTACAAGATCCTTGAAGGCAGTGTATATAGATTTTGAGGTCCCCATGGCCTAGCAGTCTTGTACCTAGTCAATATTTAATAAGATAGCTGAATGAATGAATGAATGAATGAATGAATTCCACCACAAGCAGGATCCCTGCCAAGCATCTGAACAAAGTAACTCAGGGTCTCAGGGGTTACCTGATTCAGATCACTCCTTCTTTCTACTCCCTTCTGGCCAAGTGCCCCAGTCCATCCTCAAGGCAACTGAACCTCTGTACCCTACAGTGATTTTATGAACAGGTGGCCTCTTCTAACATGCAAATCTTGGCCACTAGATGTCTCCCTTCGCTTAAAGGACATTCCGAAACCCTGGGGTCAACTGGCGGTTTGCTAAACAGAAACCATACTTCCGCAAAAAATAGAATGTCTTCATCTCAGGCCGCCTCTTCAGATGTTTGTCCTCATGAGGAAGTTGAGTACAGCCACAATGACAAAGAAAAAATGCCCAAGGACAGAATCAGATTTATTTTGTTCTGGGAGAGCTTCTCACCCACAGGATCTCTCCCTTGGGAGACAGAGTGACAGTCTGTTGGGTTTTAGCCTCTAATCCAGCCGACTCCTGACTGTTGTTTGGGAGCCTTGTTTGTGTTACTTTTGTCTGGCGCTATAGGCCAGTGGAGAAATGCACATTCCTGTTAAAGGTCTCGTGTTCTAGAACCTGCATGGTCAAAGCAGGATTCTTGTAAACTGCATCAGATTGAGCATTTCCACTGAGGCTGCCCTGACCCGCGGATGGATTTTTCCACATCACGTTGAGTGTAAGTGGATGGGCTCTGTTGCCTGTGGCTGCACTGTCCCCGCCACACCGGTTGGGTCCCTTGAGTCTAGAGAGAAGGCTGCTTGATGTTGTGTAATTCTCATTTTAAAGACAGGTAGAGGGGAAAAAAAAGCAAAGTTCATGATTTCCGTAGTCAGTGTTACCTCTGGCATTCAAACCCTGTAAGCTCTGAACTGATGACAGGCAGTGGGGGAATTCTGCTTGGCCTTGCTAAGTTTGTCCAGGGCTTTGAATTTAGGGACACGTGAAGCTTACTCGCTGAATGAAATGGAAACGTGGATTCTCTCCGGGGGCTTTGGTGGCCCTTCATTTTACTATGAAAGGTTCAGCTGATAAGAATGCTATGTCTCATTAGTGCCTAAGACCATAATGTTGCCTTGGTCTTTTCTTTGGTTATTTTGGAAAGGTCGGACACTTCTGTTTGTATTTCTCACCTGCCTTTTCTCGCAGGGTGCCTTGGTGGCTCAGTCGGTTAAGTGCTCAACTCTTGATCTCTGCTGAGGTCATGAACTCATGTTGCGTGAGTTCGAGCCCCGTATCAGGCTCCACACTGACAGTGCATTGCCTGCTTGGGGTTTTCTCTCCCATTCTTTCTCTGCCCCTCCCCCATGCACTCTGTGTCTCTCAAAATGAATAAATAAGCTTAAAAAATTCACAACAACAAAAAAGAGGAACACAGACTTTGAAGGCAGGCCCATCATTTACTTACCTGCTCTGTCCCTCCATTTCCTCACCTATAAAAGGGGAATGATGGTGGGAACTGCCTCGCGGGTTGCTTGGAGTATAAAAGCACTTGGAAACTGCTCAGAACACTACTTGGAACATAGTAAGTGCTTAGTAAATGGGGGCTGTTACTACGTGCTTGACTGTTGATCTCTTCTCTGATTTTCTGCCCAGGCCAGTGTTCATGTGTATAGATTGCTACACTTGTCTGTGATATGGATGGGAAAAGATTTCCTACAGTTTTGTGAGCTCTCCGTTTGTTTATTTGAGTATACCTTATATTCAGGCTAAGTAGCATTACAATGATTAAATACCACCCCCAAACAGTTTCTCATAAGCCCCTTTGACTAAGCTTTATCCTCAAATAACTTAAGAATTCCCATCTTTCTTTATTTTTTAAGCCCTGGTGTTGAGTGTTAAAAGACTATATCAGTTTTGATAAAATCTTTATTCGTTAGGAAAACCTTCTCACCATAATGTACATTTTACACTCAACTCTTCTCTTTACTGTTCCTTTCAGGTTTGTGTTTTCTTTTTAAAATTGTACTTGAAATATTTCTTATTGCATTTAATCATTTCACAGTGTGGAATAAAGCCACCTGAAACAGCTCAGGGCCTATCACACCCTCGAGTCACCATATCATTCAAGGCGACCAACTGTGTTTACAGCTCCTGGATTACAGCTTCTCTAAGACCAAGGGCAGAGACCTCCTAGCACCTCTGAAGGATAAACACTGCCCTCCAGGATCCTCTCCAGCAGCTCACCTGCTGACCACATTCAGATAGTGCCTCACACCCGGTGATAAGGCGTGATAAGATTTAGAAAACTAGTTCCAATAACGAGATTCTGTTCGCTTCGTCCTTTCTCCGGGGCCTCAGGGTTGTTGCTATTTATTGCTGTGACTCTACACTTTTACCAGGAAAGCAAGCCATCAGACTGCCCAGGAAACCAACGCAAACAGAGAGATGATTTGATAGGGTTCAAAGGGCTTCCTCGGCCCCCTGGTCTTCCTCCTTGTTCTCTTGGGCATCTATCTATAGGATGCCGGGGCTGGGGGCTGGTTTAGTCAAGGAAGTTCTGTGGTCCAGATGAGCAGATGATATAAAATATACCAGAGGGACCAAAACACATTCGTTTAGCTGCCTTTGTATGCTCAGGTGGACACCTTGTATCTGCTTCACAGGGGAGTGTGTGCGATTTTGCAGCCAAAGGAGAGTTGCCATTGTACCAGAGGAGCAAGCCTTCCTCAACTCTGCCTTCCCAGAAGACCAGCTCTCCTTGGGCTCAGAAGAATGATATGTCACCATGCTGCCACAGTGAGAAAAAACCCGTGTTACTCTCTTTTGCTTTCTGTCCTCCGCAGGGACTCCGGAGCCCTATAACCTAACCAGGAAGTATCGAATTCAGCCTCGCATGTGTTAGTAGATGGTTAGGAGGAAACTAGAAGGGTTGAGTAAGTGGCTTACTGGTGAGTCACCCATCAGTAATTCAAAAGCACACCCTATTTGTGAAACAACCTAAACATTGGGCATACTATGATCTCCTTCCATTAAATGCGGAATTAACAATTAAATATATTCATTTGTTTGGATTCAGATTTTCTCCAAAACCAATCTACTCAAGGAATTATTGATGTCTATTGGGTGCCTAATTTTCTACTATCTGCTAAAGTGTTTTCGGTCTAAGAAGAAACTATAGGGATCCCTTTGGTTCCAAGGGCCACATGCCAGCCCCTAGGAAGTTGCTGGGCTTTGCAACACGATGAGCTGGAGGTCACTAACAGACCTTCTATCTGAGCTGCAAGACCTCCCCCATTAAGCTCCAGAGTAATTGGCCATTTTGTCTGTCTTACTCCTTCGCCTGACCCCCTTCCAATTCCACGGCCACTTCCCTCCCTAAGTAATTAATAGACTATTAGTACCATTTTATAAACACATTCCCACTGTGGTGTCAGTGACTTCTGTGCTCCTACATGCACTTGCATTTTAACACAGACAATAGGAAACAAATAGCACTGAACTGAAAAGATGGCATTTAATTCTAGAACTTCAGACATCAGATCAACTGAGTGAGGACCTTCTGGAAGCCCTCGACCTTCTGTACTGAAAGGAAATTTGGTCTCCATTTGCAATTGGTGGATCTGGAAAATGCGCAAAACCCTGCAGAAAGGGCACAGCAGAGAGTGACATTGACTTGATTAGACTACGAGATCAGCTCTATTTTGCCCAGGCTGGTGGCCGACAAAGGAGGGATGGCTGATGCCTTTGAACAGTTAGGGGTTGTCAAGTCGTCTTTGTTCTCTTGATAACTTCTCCACTGGACCAGACTTAGTCCTGATCATGAAAAATTAGGCTATAGACCAAGTGGCTCAATTGGTATTGGAAACAAGAAGGGCACATTGTGTTTAGGCCTTCTTGACACCAAAGGTCTTCAGCATGAAATTATGAGCTCCAATTTTATTCGGAGAATTGTTCACTCTAAAAGAGATATTTCTATTAGAATCCAGTGCTCTGAAGATCATTTTCTCCTTCTGAAGAAGATGAATGTTTTCTCTTCTGTGATGAGAACAATGTACCTGATTGACTTCCCCTTTTCTTGAATGCTAGGAAGCTCTTCTCCTAAAGTTAAGCTTCAAATTTATAAAATAGTGTAGATACCTCATAGGTTTCTATTTGCATTCTTTTTCTTCATTGACACTCTATAGCTTCCCTTTTTTTTTTATTTAAAAAAAATTTTTTTTTCAACGTTTATTTATTTTTGGGACAGAGAGAGACAGAGCATGAACGGGCGAGGGGCAGAGAGAGAGGGAGACACAGAATCGGAAACAGGCTCCAGGCTCTGAGCCATCAGCCCAGAGCCCGACGCGGGGCTCGAACTCACGGACCGTGAGATCGTGACCTGGTTGAAGTCGGACGCTTAACCGACTGCGCCACCCAGGCGCCCCTAGCTTCCCTTTCTATCATTTGTGTAGTGTACATAGAACTTTCATAGTTCATGTTTCCTTATTTCTAGTCCAATATAATGTTTTTAAATGCATTGACATGGTGAGCCACCTCAAGTCACTTGCAGAATATAAGGGTGTTAGGGGCACCTGGGTGGCTCAGTCAGTTAAACGTCTGACACGCGATTTCAGCTCAGGTTATGATCTCGCAGTTTGTGAGTTTAAGCCCCACATCAGACTCTGTGCTGAGAGTGCTGAACCTGCTTGGGATTTTCTCTCTCTCCCTCTCTCTCTGCCGCTCCCCTGCTTGTGCTGTCTTTCTCTCAAAAATTAATAAATAAACACTTAAAAAATATATATGTGTGTGTGTGTGTGTACGTGTGTATGGTAATTTTCAAATCAGATGGGTCCTTAGAAAGCAAAGAAGCATTTATTAAAAAGTTAACATGATTCCATTCTAGGTTTTCTAAGGCCAAAGAGTATTCCACCCTCAGCATGTACGCTGTTGTTCTCTTTTGCCCATTCCATATTATCCCACGGGTAAGTCTGAGGTTCCTTTGTCTGGGAAAGAAGTCAGAAAAGGAAAAATAATATTGACCCCTATCTTCACTCCACTGGAATTGCCCACCTCCCCCTCCATTGGAATTATACACGAAGGGCCGCATTCCTTCCGCTTTATGGGGTATGACCCGCGGGTGTCCTGAGGCTGGACATGAAACTCGACAGAGTGGCATTTGATAGCAAACTGATCTAGGACAGAAGTGTTCCGCGTTCCCCTAGAGCATTTTTTTCCCCCACTTTCCTTTTGTGGTTTCAGAAATCTGTCTGCTGCAAGAATCGTTAGGTCTTGGGCTCAGATCTCCTTCCTCTTACCAGGCCTGGTATTGACTCCAAGTGGGAGGGAGAGTCAGCATAAAAGTATTTCTCTTTTCCTTCTTGAAGGGGGTGTGTCCCGGGCTTGTCTGCCTACAAGGGCAGCAACATGCACCAGGAGTTGCTTATGAATCAGTGGACCCGCATGAATGCCAGTGAGCTGCTGGTCAGATATTAGCGATGTCTTTCCAAACAGCATTAAGAAGTGATTGAACCACAGGTACTCTGGAGGAGGGGCTTCCTAAGGCTGTGATGTGAAGAGAGGAATCACCAGGTAAGCCCAATAGCTGAGATTTGATTCCTTAGACTGTGTATTGCTATCACCCAGTACTCACCTGTTGAGTTGAGATCCCTTTCCCCCGGGGAAAACTCTGATTTCAACATCCCATTTCCCAAAGAAGGCTAAATAAAGGAACAGAGGATGGAAAAAGCAACAAGCAGAGATGAGCAGAGAGTTCATCCTCTTGGTGACTATATAAATTGAGGGAATTTGCTGATTCGCAGACTCCAGGTTTGCTGACTCAAAGCACACACATCTCCCTATCGATTGTAACACAGAATAGGGGGTACCCTCTTCTTCAGGTGTGCCTGGGAGGTAGATTGGCTGGAATAAAGAAGGTGCCACCAAGGAAACTTACAAATATCAGTCTCACGACTTCCACTGGTTAGTAATGTATTAGCTTTAGCAATCTCTTAAAATACAAATATGCTCGAGAAGATTAAATTTATTTTCACTTTAGAATGAATTCATATAAGCTTTGCATGAACCAGTATAAATCTGGGAAGTACTTTGCAATTTAGCTCCTTCCCTGAACTGAGAAAAAATCCAAACATTGACCCTTACAATCATTTCCCTGCTCCTTCCCACTAATATATATAAAGCGATAACTCTATTTTCTGACTGACGGGCCTTGAAAATTGGTAATTTTTCTTTTCCTTTTCCTTTTTTTGAAATGAAAAATTCATTTATGTGAGCCTGATATCCTAGATATGGGAAGTTACTGGAGAAAGTACAGAAAGAAGATCAAGGTGGAAGAGATATAGATAAATGATACCTGTGGCTTTTCCGTGACAACACCTGTTAAACTAATCTTGATAATAACACACATTGGTGCGAAATTACAGATAGGAAAGAAATAATAAAAATAGATAAGCATAGGGGCGCCTGGGTGGCTCAGTCGGTTAAGTGGCCGACTTCGGCTCAGGTCATGATCTCGCGGTCCGTGAGTTCGAGCCCCGCGTCGGGCTCTGTGCTGACCGCTCAGAGCCTGGAGCCTGTTTCAGATTCTGTGTCTCCCTCTCTCTGACCCTCCCCTGTTCATGCTCTGTCTCTCCCTGTCTCAAAAATAAAAATTAAAAAATGTTAAAAAATTTAAAAAAATAGATAAGCATATATTCTATAATCTATTAGAATATTTGCACAGCCTTTTATTTATTTTCTTTTCCTGTAACAGACCACTGCTACTTACACAACCATCATCGAAATTAAGAGCAATCTTACAAAATGGCCACACTTAGTAATACTAGCAAGGGTTATAACCTTGCGCACATTATTTAAGCTTTTCGTGCTCTGATTACTACATTTGCTGAATGGGGGCAATAAGCATTAGGACTTAAAATCAGAGCACGTGCATGTTGAGATTTACCAGGTTGACTGGCAAACACTTCTGTTTTGTACACAGCCACAAACTGATGGGAACTGTTGTTGACATGCCTCACGGGTGTACACGCCCTGCCCCTCTAAAATGGCAGTCAATTTCTATAATTTTTTTAAAGTTTATTTTTATTTATATTTGAGAGAGAGAGCATGAGCAGGGGAAGGGCAGAGAGAAAGAGAGAGGGGGACAGAGAGAATCTCAAGCAGGCTCCATGCTGTCAGCCCAGAGCCCAATGCGGAATTGGACCTCATGTACCCCGTGGGGCTCAATCTCACAAATTGAACCTCACTTGACGTGAAGTGAACCAGAGTCTGCACTTAACGGGTTGAGCCACCCAGGCACCCCTATTTATTTTTTTAAGGTAGGGGTAGAGTTCCCATTACACAGTTTGTCTCTTGCTGTGCTGAGGGTAAGGGGAACACCAGATTTTTGCATCCACATGCCCTCTGATGTCATTCATTCATTCCACAATTAAAGGAATGTAAATATTCTCCTAAAAAAATAAATGAACACATTCATTTAAACTAGGGTCTGTAAGTGACCAATTTAGCACTTTGGTTGGGAGCAACAGTAAACCGGAAGCAGCCAGAGGGTACTGAGTATCGAAGGGCATTACCAGTGGGAGGGGTGTGCCATAAAGGGTGAAGAACTCAGACAGTGGAGAAGTGGTATCCGGGGTACAATGTCACTGAATTCTCAGTTTTGCTTAACGCCGCTTAGGAAACCGTAGTCCAGCCAATCTAAACATGTATTTACCACTTCAACAATATTCTGCCTTGTTTTCTTCCTCAAGCTCTTTGGCCGGAAAAACCCATAGCTACAGAAAAGGGGAAACTGCTCCCAGACACATCGGGGAGTTCTAGTTGTGTTTGAGCAGGGAAGTGCTCACAGGATGTCAGGGTCTCTACAGTTCAAGGATAGATAGACACCTGTTCTTAATAGTTGTGAAAATAACCTAGAAACTTGGAGGGATAGTGGAAAAGGTCTATAGTATCATGGCCTGAAACATAGTCTGTCACATGCACAGCTGATTCTAGCTTTGCTGAATGGTACACAAAACCCGTAGGGAAGGGAGGCCCTCTTACCACCCCTCTCCCCTCAAAGCCAAAGATAATCTCAGGGGGTCCTGTTCAATGGCAGGTGGAAACTTGGGCTCTGAGATGTTGAGAATGAAATTCCGTAAGAATCAGTGTGACAGTGCCTGGAACTTCATAAGGTTGGAGTAAATTCCCCGTGAGTAGGCAGTTGAATAAATAACAAGTAAAGAGGAGAATAGCAGTGGGGTATGTAGCCCTCAAACTGTGAAACTATAGTGAAATCTCGTTGATGAGGGTTCTCAGGCCCCCATGGTGTCTCTGGGTCCTCATTGTAAATGTCAGTTTTTAATCTCTGAGGCCCACACACCTTGGAAACTCTAGTTTTTTTTTTGTTTTGTTTTAAATAAAGTCTTTTGAAATTAAGATGTTAAATAAAGTCTAAGATAATTTCCTTATTTGCTTTTTTATACTAAGATTAAATAAAAAAAGACCCTGATCATATAAGTTCCTTTATTGTTTAGGGATAAAGCACCCATTTACTGTAAATTTGTGGTATTAGGATAGCTGGTCACAATGGAACAGGTTCACACCTGCGAAGTTTTGGGTAAAGAGACCTTGTCTTAAGGAGATTATATTTTCTTTTTTTTTTTTTTTTTTTTCAATGTTTATTTATTTTTGGGACAGAGAGAGACAGAGCATGAACGGGGGAGGGGCAGAGAGAGAGGGAGACACAGAATCGGAAACAGGCTCCAGGCTCTGAGCCATCAGCCCAGAGCCCGACACGGGGCTCGAACTCACGGACCGCGAGATCGTGACCTGGCTGAAGTCGGACGCTTAACCGACTGCGCCACCCAGGCGCCCCAAGGAGATTATATTTTCTATGAAAACCTTGCACACTTGTGTTTGTAGTTTAGCCTAATTTTGTTTGAAGACTTTTGTATACTTAATCTCTTAGCGAATCTGGCTAATTGTTTCCCATAAGAAACTTAACGATATAATTCTTACGTATGTTACACTCTACTGTATTGTTGATCAAGATACCAATTAAACAAGTAAATGGTAAAAAAAAAAAAAAAAAGACACAGTGGTGATACATAAGTCAGAATTTCACTATGTGACAAGGTGGCCTTTAAAACTGATAAAAGATTATCAAGATGTCTTGATAAAGAATGGTTCAGTCAAGAAACATAGTTGGGATAACTGGTTGTTCATTTGGGGGAAAATGAAAGTAAACGCCTATTTCATACCAAAACCTAAAGTAAGTCCAGAAGGATTAAAAGTTTAAATGTACTTTAAAATGAAAGTTTAGGGGCGCCTGGGTGGCGCAGTCGGTTAAGCGTCCGACTTCAGCCAGGTCACGATCTCGCGGTCCGTGGGTTTGAGCCCCGCGTCAGGCTCTGGGCTGATGGCTCGGAGACTGGAGCCTGTTTCTGATTCTGTGTCTCCCTCTCTCTCTGCCCCTCCCCCGTTCATGCTCTGTCTCTCTCTGTTCCAAAAATAAATAAACGTTGAAAAAAAAAAAATTAAAATGAAAGTTTAGAAGGAAACATAGAATATTTTTATAATCATTTTATAAAACATTTTTTTGAGGTTGACTCCTAGTTTAAAATACAAAATGGGAAAGATCGACAGATGTGATTTCACAAACATTTTGAGCTCTTGTGCAGAACATAAAAAGTTAAAAGACCAAAGACAAATGGGCACAGATTTGTAACAGAAGTGAAAAAAAGCCAATATCCATGTTACATAAAAGCTCCAAAGAAGCAGTTCTTAAGAAAAAGTAAACATTTCAATAGAAAAACTTAGAACAATGACTTAAAAAGTCAAGCCAGGAAAAAAAAAATACAAATGGCTAATAAACATCTGAAAAACAATGCTTATTCTTAGTGATAATCAAAGACATGGAAATTAAAGCAATTAGAAAAAAATTTTGCTTATCGATTTGGCAAACACTAAAAAAGATGCTGGGGACAGGCTGATGAAACTGGCATTTCTACACCTCACTGGGGTGTGGACAGGGGTACAAACGAGGAGGGCACGTTGGCCATGCGGATCAGAAGTCAAAGTGCACAGAGGCAGGACTTCACTCTAACCTGGAAAAATCCCAATTTGCCTGGAATTAAGGATATGCAAGAAGTTTCACAGAAGGAACATTTGAGGGCAGATGGTAAGAGTCCAAATAACGAATTTGCCACCATAATGCGTCTTTATCTGAACATAGAGCGGAGCCTGGAAGGTTTTGGAATATCAACTGCCATAATATTTGCAAGGTAGGGGGAATGCCAGGAAACTGGTTCTATTTCTAGAAGAATCACTTGGGGAATATGATTGAAAAACTTGCTTTTACTCATCGGGAAATTATGATGAAAATACTGTTACTAGGCATAGGGAAACAGAGAATGATTGTTTTTTGGTGTATTTGAAATAATTAAGATTTATCACTCTATGGCTCTAAGCATTGAATGGAAGTTGGATATTTGTGTTATTTAAAAAGATACACAGGAAGAGCTTGTTACATCTTTAATCTGAACTTTCACATAAGAAGTTGCCACAAAGCCTGTTCTCTGGTTCTTTCCAGTAGGCCTGATAAAGTGTGTTTTCATCCGTTGACACTGAAGACACTCATATTTGTTAGAAGGATTGCTTTGAAATGTATTCTCTTCTTTTTCTTGAACAAAGAAACCTTATTCGTAAGGAAGTCAGATGGAGATCAAATTAACAATCAGGATTTTCTTAAAATCATCTCCCAAGCAACAAAACGCATTGGCTCAAAGTCCAAGAGGAAGGTTAGATTGTTTTGGGGAGAGAAATTTAGAGAAATAGTTGATAAATTCTTTTTAAAGAATAAAAATCTCTTTAAAGGATAAACATTTAAAGATAAGTCTTTATGTAGGATTCAGGCCTGCCCTTTTCATTTTCTGCAAGTGTGAAATGGAAATAATTCCCACTGTATTTACAACATTGCCAAAATAACCAAATCAATCCATATGAAAGTATTTTGTAAACTAGAAAGAATTATTCTTATTTCTTCTTCTTATGTAACCATCACCTCCCTCAAGTGCCATGCAAATACTTTTTCAAAGGAACAATATGAGAGGAAGTTCAAATTCCATGGGTTTTACCCATGGAGTCATGTGAGGAAGAAGTCATCTGGGGATTCCAGGAAGGCTGGGTCCCCATTGCTGAGCTGAAGACTTGGCTGGAAGAAACAGCTTGGCACCTTCTCTGGAATGCCATTGATCATCCTTTAAGGGCTTGGTGGTAATGTTGACTCTACCGAACCAAGAGTGACAGGAGAAAAGCTTCAGTTACAAGGCGTTGGAATAGAGCCAACCCCTGAGGCTGGCAGTCAGGCTCTTACAACGGGATTGAGTTGGACTTGTCTGTAGGAAATGAACTGTATTAGAACATCCATATTGGGTGATGAGCTCAGAACAACAGTTCATCCTGTAACTAAGACACAAAGCACAGATGGAATGACTTAAAAAAGCCCAGAATCTTTGTTCGTGGGGAACACACGGCTGTGCTAGGCTGACAGCACCAGCATTAGGAGTAATCCCCTGCAACTGAAGTTCCCATGAGTGGCAAAGGACACACAGACTCGTAAAACGTATGTTAATTTTTGGAACAAAAAGGATCAGAGGAGGAGGTAGGGTCACAAGCTGGACTCTGAAGGGAGATCCCTTCGATGCAATGTTGGAGAGTTTAAATAGGAAACAGAGACCCCAGCAACCGAGAAGTTCTTCTCAAAAGTGGGTCTGGATTGCTGCTTTTGGAGTTTCTCTTAATGGGTAGAGTTAGGGTGTATGAACAGCCCTCCTGACTGTGCTGTGAACCGCCAGTGCTTGGCACGGTGCCTGGGAAATTGGAAGCTCTCAAATTAGAGTTTAGCAGATTGGTAAAGTGTCCTGGGGAAGGAATGACTGAGCTAAGTCATTCATCCCTTTGGTCTCTTCCAGGCTTAAAGTTTTAGGATTCTTAAAAATCACACCTCTATTCTCAACCCAAGGGCATCATTCTTAGTAGGTTTTCAGCCCATTTCAAAAGATGTTCCAGAATTAGAATAACCAGTTTGAGGAGAAAACAGGTATAAAGCCCAGTAAATTTTTTTTTAAATCTTTCCCAGGTTCTATTTGATGACTGACACACTCTAAGGAAAAGAACAATAAATAAATAATATGCAAATAGAACTTGGGAAATGGGCATATAACAATAGAATCTGAATGTGAATGGATTTGAACTCACCTTATTCTATTGGTTATTTTATAGAGGAGGAAACTGAGTCCAGCAAGGTTCTGTTTTGTTTTGTTTTTTAAATTTCACAAGTTCTGACAGATAAGAGACAAACCTGGGGTTGGATTCTAATTAATCTAGGTCTTTTCCACTATGTTTATACAACAGAAGCATGCTAAAAAACCTGCTAAAATGTGAAATACGGGCTTAAAATTTACCGTGCACACATATTTATGCAGATACTCACTGAGATTTTAAATAACTTTAAATTAGAAAAAAATTTTATTAATGTTTACTTATTTTTGAGAGAGAGAGATAGACAGAGTGCAAGCAGGGGAGGGGTAGAGAGAGGGGGAGACACAGAATCTGAAATAGGCTCCAGGCTCCAAGCTGTCAGCACAGAGCCTGCCACGGGGCTCGAACTCATAAGCTGTGAGATCATGACCTGAGTCGAAGTCAAATGACTAAGCCACCCAAGGCCCCCAAGATTTTAAATAACTTTAAATTGTAGTTCTTCCAGAAGGAGTTTGCCTAGCTCATAAGTTTCACCAGACCTCCCAGCATTTTTCCAGATGTGAATGGGTTGCCTTCTCTGTCCCCACCTATCTTTTCACCTTTTCTACTATATCTGCCTACTTAAAGGAGCACAAAGAAACTTTTCTCAAAGGCAAAAGGCCCAAGGATTCCGACACAAAGACAGATCCAATGAAAATGTTACCAAAGGGTTATAAAATAAGACATGAAATAAAACCAAGGTTGTATAGGTCCTCTGCCTGTAAAGCAAGCACTTCTATTTGAGTCATGATTTCTTTCAGATCCTAGCTGGAGATCTGCTCTTTGCAATAGCATGTGTGTGTGTGTGTGTGTGTGTGTGTGTGTGTGTGTGTGTGTTGTATACACGTGCCCATGTGAGTCCAAGACAGAGAGGAGGGAGACAACTCTACTAGGATTTCTTCTATTTATGGAGGAAGAAACAATCCCATAAATATTGGTGCCAACAAAGCAGCCCAACGGGTCAACCGTGCCTAAGATTAGAATGTTGCTAAAAATTCTGGGAAGTGTAGGTGTGAGCAGTTCCAACTAAGCACCGCTGTTGATAAGGTGACAGCTGTTGACATAAATAAATAATACTTGGAGCCCATAAATACATAACTGGAAGAATGGAGAGACAATGGACAGCCTTCTCCACAGGCGTAACAGCAAGTCTTAATGATTGTTCTCTGCAAACTGAAGGACAGGGATTATCAGGAATGAATTCACTTAAATGAATTCAAGGAAGTGACGAGAGTCTTGCCATGGCCAAGCCTTCCCTCTGCAGCCAGTGCCAACACAGCTGTGGCTCAGGCATCATTGGCCCCCAGCTGCCAAAAGCAAGTGATGTAAACACATATACTCTGATGACAACAACAGCTCCTTGTTTGTGGCTAAGGCACACGGATTCAGAGAATTTTTAATAATCAGGACCCTTTCAGTTTGGAAAGGAAGTCCTGAGAATACCACGAAGGTTGCCTCGAGTAAAGGCAATGTTAAGTGGGATTTAAGATTACCGTACCCTACACACACACACACACACACACACACACACACACACACACACAGTATTTCTTGACATCTACACTGTTGATGACTCTCCTTTGAGTCAGATAATTCAGTTACTATGAAACTGTATTACCTTGAGGCTGAAATCCATCCTTCTATTTACATAGCGGTGGCCATCGACCTGGGAGCGTCTTTATTTAGTAAGTTAATTTGGTTCACAATCGAAGTCAAATTCTGACACAATTCAACAAGTAACTGTAAAAACTGGTGCTAAAATTGAAATATTAGTAATGTTCATTTTAACCACTAACACGATTGAGGCTTATCACCCGCCAGGTATTGTTTTGGTTACTTTGTATGCAATAATGCATTCAACTCTCGTAAGAACTTCTGAATTATATACTATTTCCTCCATGTTATAGGTTAGTAAACTGAGGTACGGGAAGCCTGAGAAAATGTCAGAGGGCATCTACTTGATAATATCAAAGCTGGTAACTGAACCCTGGACAATTCAACTACAGTGCTTGTTTTGATCCATGTGCCTTGAGATACCATTTTCCCACCTTTGACTAGTTGGCAAATAGAGGATGCCCAGTTCAATTTGAATTTCAGAAAAACAACGAATAATTCTGGACAATGAATCGTGTCCCAAATGTTGTATGGCACATACTTAACACTGAAACATTAGCCATTATTTACCTGAAATCCAGTCTTCCAACTCTATCTAAGGAGGAGGTGTTTACACCAAGGGAGCAAAGAAAAAAATTTGATTAGTTTGAGCTTTGGTCCCAAGCCCCAAATTAGAATTCAAATCACAGGGTTGGCCTTAGGGCAGAACTCCTTTTTCCTATCCCAGAACCAGTCTAGAATAATAACTCTCAAACCTGCCTGGAGGCCAGCATCTCTTGGTAACTTTAATAATGCACATGGCTGGGCCTAGCCTGTTTGAGATTTAGCAGGCTTAGGGTGGGATGCAGACACTTGCATTTTCTAATGAGCTTCCCAGTGTTTTCTTTTCTCATCCACTTCTTCTTTCCCCATCTTGTTTTATAGTCTAGCTATTCATGATTGGCCTACAGAGCGGTGACTGAGAATCACTGTTCTGAAGTCCTGACTGTAAGTGACAGTTTACCATTTCTAGCAAGTCCGAGGAGACAGCCTGGAATACACCCTCCACATGGGAGGAAGAGTGGATAAAGGGGCCAAGAGTATGAGAAAGAGTTTCCTTACGACGCCCAGGCTGTCATCTAGGCCTTATTGGGTTGGGTTTGCAGCCTCCAGTCTGGACAACATAGGTGAGAAAGAAGATTTTTCAGAGAGAGATTGAGAGGGAGAATTGAGAGAAAGACCCATATGAGGGCGAGCCTCCCACTGGGACACAGACCCTGGCACAAGGACAGGATAGATCACACCTTACAGGCACAGAGACTGTTTCCCTCTTTGAAATCTTCACCACTACAGACCGTGGTCCAAACAGTGCTCAGGAACTGACATTAAAATGTTTTCCCTGGAGGTGGAGAAAAAGTGAAAATGGGGTTGGAAAGAGCACAGGCTTCCTCTGCAATGTGGCTGCACTCCAAGAAGGTATTGGAACTATTGGGACTTTATCAAGATGAAAAGTTTCTGCATAGTGAAGGAAATAATCAACAAAACTAAAAGGTAACCTATGGTATTAGAGAAGATATTTGCAAGTGACATATCTGATACAGGGTTAGTATCCAAAATCTGTAAAACAACTTAACGAACTCTACACTCAGGAAATGAATAATCCAATTAAAAAATGGACAGAAGACATGAATAGACATTTTTCCAAAGAAGACATTCGGGTGGCCAACACATACATGAAAAGATGCTCAACATCACTCATCATTAGGGAAACACAAATAAAAATCACAATGAGATATCACCTCACATCTGTCAAAATGGCTAAAATCAACAACACAAGAAACAACAGGTGTTGACGAGGATGTGGAGAAAGGGGAACCCTCTTGAACTGTTGGTAAGAATGCAAACTGGTGCAGCCACTCTGGACAACAGTATGGAGATTCCTCAAAAAGTTCAAACTAGAACTACTTTACTACCCAAAAATTTTACTGCTAGGTATTTCCCTGAAGAATACAAAGGGATACATGCACCCTGCTGTTTATAGCAGCATTATCTGCAATAGCCAAGATATGGAAATAACCAACTGATGAATGGATAAAGATGTAGTATGTGTGTGTGCGTGTGCGTGTGTGTGTGTGTGTGTGTGTGTGTAATATTACTCAGCCATAAAAAAGAATGAAATCTTGCCATTTGTAATGACATGGGTAGAGTTGGACAGTATTACACTAAATTGAAATATGTCAGTCAGAGAAAGACAAATAGCTTTCCACAAATGTGGAATTTAAGAAACAAAACAAATGAGAAAAGGGAAAAAGACAGAGAGAGAGAGAGAGATAAACCAAGACACTTTTAACTAAAGAGAACAAGGGGCGCCTGGGTGGCGCAGTCGGTTAAGCGTCCGACTTCAGCCAGGTCACGATCTCGCGGTCCGTGAGTTCGAGCCCCGCGTCAGGCTCTGGGCTGATGGCTCAGAGCCTGGAGCCTGTTTCCGATTCTGTGTCTCCCTCTCTCTCTGCCCCTCGCCCGTTCATGCTCTGTCTCTCTCTGTCCCAAAAATAAATAAACATTGAAAAAAAAAATTAACTAAAGAGAACAAGCTGATGGTTAACCAGAGAGGAGGTAGGTGGGAGGATTGGTTAAATGGACAATGGAGACTAAGGAGGGCACTTGCTGTGATGAGCGCCAAGTGATGTATGGAAGTGTCAAATCACTATTTTGTACACCTGAAACTAATATTACACTGTATGTTAACTAACTGGAATTTGAATAAAAACAACAGCAACCACACACACAAAAAAACAAATAGAAATGTCCAAGGGCACGTCTCAGAAATTATTAAGTTCCGTTTCACAGAATTGTTCTGTTATTTAACTATTCTGTTCTGTTATTTATACATACATACTCCTACATTTTATTATACGTGTGTCTATACATGCACATGTTATAAAATATATTTCTTTTTATCGAGCCTGGTCAAAATGTTTGAAAAACACTGCCCTAAGCACAAATACCCATCACTTTGAGAACGCACAGAGCAGGCCAGAGGGAATAGGACCCGAAGAAGATAAATTTTGAGAAGCAAGAATCTATAAGAACGATCTGGAGCATAGGCTGCTGCTCAAAGAAAGTTAAAATCAGTAGATTTCGAAGGAGTTTTGGCAAGTGGGAAGGTAGTGACGGGAGAGGACCAAAATTCATCTAAGGGGAGAAGATAAACACAAAAGTTGTATGTGGTTCATTGCTTATTTTTCTTACGTCCCTAGAAAGCCCTGGAAAGGATCGCTGCTGACACGTAGGCCACGCCTGTGGTAGCCTTTATCCTGTCCCTAATGCCTTTTTTCTCTTCTTGTAGACCAGAGGGCAAAGTGTGGGGGCCTGTCAGGGCTTGTGTGAGGGTTAAGGGACACCCAGGAAACAAGGTAAGAGCTGGAAGGCGGGGTCCAACTCTGCGTTTTCTGTGCTGCTGGTCAAGCACACTTATTCTAATGGTGGGTTATCGAGGCTAGGAATCCTATTTTTTCGTCGTTTCCTATGGCGATGTGAAAGAATGTTGCGAGCCCATTGCACTCCTTCATTTCTGTCGATGCTGTCCAATACCACTTTTCAAACATTGTGAGAAAAACCCCACGTAAAATGTGCCATCTTAACCATTTTTAAGTGTGTGGTTGCAGTAGTGTTGATTAAGTATATTCACATTGTTATACATCAGATCTCTGGAACTTTCTCATCTGGCAAAACTGAAACTTAGACCCATGAAATAGCAAGTCCCCATTTCCCCCTCCCCCAAGCCCTTGGCAACTGCCATTCTACTTTCCATTTCTATGAGCTTGACTACTTTAGATACTTTATACAAGTGGAATCATACAGGATTTGCCTTTTTGCAATTGGCTTCTTTTTCTTAATGTAATGCTCTTGAGGTTTACCCATATTGTATCATGGGACAGGATTTCCTTTTATTTTAAGGCTGAATACTATTCTGTGCCTAATAAAACTTTTGGCAATAGCAGAAATGTTCTGTGTCTACACTGCCTAATATTGGTAGCCGCCAGCTACATGTGGTTATCGAATACCTGAAATGTGGCTGGTGTGACTGAGGTGTTGCATTGTTCATTTCATTTTATTGTAATTAAAATTAAAATTCAGACTGCCACATGTATCCAGTGGCTACTATATTGGACAGAACAATTCTAACTTACGGTGATTTTTTGTTGTTGACACCAAATAACCCGGGTATAAATGATGAATTTTGTGACCCAGACCATGTGCTGAATTTTGTCTCAATTCTTCTCACATAACCATAAGCTTGAGGATAATTCGTTGATAATTACGTCAACTATAAAGAAGGAAATTTGCTGCATTGCTTCATTATTTTATGCTTAAACACTGATTCCATATTATTCCATATATATTCCAATATATATTCCATATATATTAATGCTTCTAAGGATCATTGGTTATTTTAATGCTTGCTTTTACTGATAAAAGGGAAACCGTGAAATATAAAAAGGCTGGATGTTGAATGCATTTAGTCACAAAGTTAAGCAAGTCATAATTTTAAAATAGCCTGTGTTGGGGCGCCTGGGTGGCTCAGTCGGTTGAGCGTCCGACTTCGGCTCAGGTCATGATCTCACAGTTCGTGGGTTCGAGCCCCACATCAGGCTCTGTGCTGACCACTTGCTCAGAGCCTGAAGCCTGCTTCAGATTCTGTGTCTCCTACTCTCTCTGCCCCTCCCCTGTTCACTCTTTGTCTCTGTTTCTCAAAAATAAATGTAAAAAAAATTTTTTTTAAATAAATAAATAAAATAAAATAGCCTGTGTTTAGGCAAATTTGAGTGCTCTTGAGCAATTTTCTGGGAAGTTTGGAAAGACAGAGACTTAATACCTTCTGCTACTGGAGCGAAAGTAATGGTATCTCAGGCTACACATGTGAAATGGAAAAATCATCAAACACTCAGGGCTTCTGATCTGCTCATTTAGACCCAACCACTGTGTGCATTTTTAAATTTTGGCTTGAACGACTTGTTTTTTTGTTTTTGTTTTTGTTGTTGGTGGTGGTTTTTTGTTGTTTGGTTTTTTTGGTTTTGGTTTTGTTTTTTTTTTTTTGTTTTTTTTTTTTGCATCAGCTTTGCAGCCTTGCATGGTACATCAATCGTCTGGCCACAGACCGTGAGCCCGGTTGAGTCCACGGTAAGGAGGGAGACCAGCTGAAGATGAAATTCCGAATGCTCTGGCTCATCTCTTTCTTCACACTCACCGACGGCGGGGAAGGCTTCCTGGGGGTGAGTTGGCACATGCCCCATTTTTCCTCCTTACCGCCACTCTTCTCTCCCTCTGCACTTTGAGAACCTATCACTCCCTCAGCAACTGGAGCTATATAAGTTAGTAGACTTGGAATCAGAAGTCCTGGGTTCTTGTCTCAACATTACCAACATGAGCTGTGTAGCCTTGGACAAACAGTTTCATCTCCTCGAGCTTAGATGATCGAACTGCAAAATAAGGAACTCAGACTGAACCATCTTGGAGATCTCTGCTAGCTCAGCACATTCCTTCCTATGGTTTCTTTGACCAAGAAGAGGCATACAGATTGGCATGGGCAATCCTTGGACTCTCTTCCCTCTCTACGCTCACTTTCTTGATGCTTTCATCTAGGATCATGGTTTTAATGTTCTCTGATGGCTCCCCAATTTACATCTACCTCTCAGCCTTTTCCCCTGAACTCTAACCCCGTGTATCTACTACCTACTTGCTATTTCCAGTTGGGTGTCCAATAGGCCCCTTAAGTTAACGAGTCCAAAATTAAATTCTTGAGTTTTTCCTTGCCAAGCTTGCTTCTCCTTTCTCATTTCAGCAAGTGGTGCCATTGTCCCTCTAGATGCCTGGGAAGAAAATTTATTTTCGTGCTTGACTCTCCTCATAATCCATATCTAAACCATTGGCTCTTGTTTTGTTTTGCTTTATCTTTATAACACACCCAGAATTCAAACATTTCTCATTACCTCTATGGCTACCACCTCAATCCACACCTTCAGTATCTCTCACCTGTGTTATTGCACTAACTCTTGAGATGCTCTCATTGCTTTTGTGCTTGTCTGTTCCTAACATGGCTGCGGGATTGAACCTTCTAAAAAGTAAAGTAGAGCATTCTCACCTCTGTTCAGAACTCTCCGGTGGGTTCCTATCTCACTGAAGTAAAAGCTAAACCATTGCTATAGCCTATAAAGATCTACACAGCCTGTCTCCTTGGAGATACTCTCTGATCTCACTTCTTGCCCCTCTCCCCTTACCCATTCCGCTGAGCTACTCTGGCCTCCTCATTCTGTCCTCCCATGCCAGGCATGTTCTCATCCCAAGGATATTGCATGTGCTGTTCCCTCTGCCTGGAAAGTTCTTTTCCAGGGATTCTCAGTTCCTCACCTCCTTCAGGGTTGTGCTCAAAAGTCGCCTCAGTGAGGTCTTCTCTGGCCACCTCTCCACCATCCCTGGCTTGGATTTTTATTTATTTATTTATTTTTTTTAATTTTTTTTCTTCAACGTTTATTTATTTTTGGGACAGAGAGAGACAGAGCATGAACGGGGGAGGGGCAGAGAGAGAGGGAGACACAGAATCGGAAACAGGCTCCAGGCTCTGAGCCATCAGCCCAGAGCCCGACGCGGGGCTCGAACTCACGGACCGCGAGATCATGACCTGGCTGAAGTCGGACGCTTAACCGACTGCGCCACCCAGGCGCCCCTGGCTTGGATTTTTAGATCCATAATTTCAATTGTTCTGGGAGTTCCAACAGCGCCTTATGAAATACATCATTACAAGGCCATGTTGTAATTATTCTTTTGTTCCCCTCTTAAATAGAGAAATGAAGGCATGAAAACAAAAAGAGGACTCACTGTGAATAAGAAAAATCATCCAGGTGAGACTCCTGTAGAGTGTGGTGTGATAGACACTGGTGCCAAGGGACCAGGGTTCAAACCTCAGTAGTGCTTATGACTGGTGGTATGACCCTAAATCTGTGAAATGAGAATAACAGCAATCCCTACTAGCAAAACATTTGTGAAGGTTAAGTAACATACGAAGGCATAGCATCCTGCACCATACCTGACAAATAGCTCCCCCTTTCCTTCCTTATCTCAGTCCTAACAAAGTCATTAGTGGGTACAACTCTCAGTCGAGAAATGGGTTGTGTTCTGAAATTCAATTTGTCGTTCTGACGTTTCAAGCGCCGAATATATTTCTTGGAAATAATGATGTCCACAGATGGTTGTTCGGTTCCTGGGTCAGTCCACAAAAGCCTTTCACCAGTGCAGTGGTCTGTCATAAAACAGCGTTCTAATGGTGTCATTGAACTTACCACCATGCAAGGCTGGCTATGATTCTTCAGAAAGTGAAATAAAAATTCAATTTGGAATGCCATGAATACATTTTCCCTCGGAGTAAAAATACAGCTAGTATTTATTGAGCTGTTACTAGATGCCAGGCACTTTACAGCTAGTATTTATTGAGCTGTTACTAGATGCCAGGCACTCTTTTAAGTGCATTAGACAAATTAAATCCTCACATTGACCCTCTCATTTAGGAACAGTGGTCATCTTTATTTTATAGATAGTGAAATTAAATACAGAGCTAGGGGCAAATGGAATGATTAAAACCCAGTCAACCTGACTCCAGAACCAGTGCCATTAACCTCTGACACTGACCATTCCCCCACCTCTTACCTGCTTGGGCAGTGGGAACAGGAGTCCCCTTAGCTCTCTCTACTTGGTGTGGCTCCCAAACCTGGGGCAGAGGCTCCAGCCTACAAAGGGAGGGGAGAGAAAGAGGCAGGGCTGAGGCTTTATGGAGTGAGATGGTGGAAGTTATGGCAGATAGGAAGCTCTTATAAATGTTCTGGAACATGTTAGCCTCAGCCAGCTTCCTGCCTTCTGAAAAGTCTAGGGGTTGATCTGCTGATTTTTTTTCTCTACAAATTTCCTTTTGCTTGGACATCCCCACCAGGTCCCTAAGAAATGGGACAGTCTCATAGAAGCTCCCAGCTCATCTGTCCCTGCAAAAAGCATGGATGTCCCGAGAAATCTAAGACTTCTAAGAGATTTCACTGCCAGTGGAAATCAAAGGAGACCCAGAATAAAAGGATGTTCACCTTTTCCCCCTTTTTCTCTAAGGTCCTTCACATTCTCAATCTGGGATCCATAGACGAGCTTTGGAGGATCTTGAAACCCCATGAAATCGTGCACTAACTTTCACGTGAACGTGCCTAAATGAGTTCTGGGTGAGAGAATACTCACAGGACTCATATTCTTTCTGAGCCCAGAATGCTTAACGGCCTCTCCTTAGGGAAACAAAAGGTGCTGCTCCTCAGTGATAAGGCATTGATGAGACTTGAGTAGGGTCTGGTTTCGTTTGGCTTTTGCACATCACATAAGGTACTCAAACTTGGCTAATTGCTGGAACCTCTTCCCAGGAGAAAAAAGGGCTCTTTGCTAAGTGTGAGACTGGGGGTTTTATGCCAGAGATACTTCAAGGAGCCTAGAGCTGAGAGAGTAAGAAGGAAGAGTGACTCGGATTTTCTCCCATCTTCTCCCTTGGGTCTTGATCCCTGAAACGTGACCTTGGACGTCCTGAGGAACTGTGTAAAGTCAGCAGGGGGAGGCCAGGGTGGGTCAGGGAGAGTGGGAGCAGCTGCCTGAGCAGAAGTGGGGGGATAGACATATATCACTCACATGTGGGACTGCCTGCAAGTGTTTGCTCTGGACGCTCATTTGTACTTAATGTCTGGACAAGCAGATGTCAGTAACAAGCTTTGTGGCCCAGCCTGTGACCCCCCAGACTACATGTGATGGTTGCTTCATGGTGGCTTCCTTGACAATATTTGTCTCTCAGGCTGAAAGAGGAGACTCCTGACTCTCTTCCTGTCTTTAGGCTCAGTCCAGGAATATGAGCTGCTGCTTCAGGTGGCCTACAGAGATTCCAAGGAGAAGAGACACTTGAAGAATTTTCTGAAGCTTTTGAAGCCTCCATTGTTATGGTTACATGAACCAATGAAGATTATCAGCGCAAAGGCCACCACATGTAAATCTGCCCTCTGGGAACTGGGAGTAGAAATGGGGAAGGTGGGTGTATCAGTCAGGATAGGTTAGGTTATGCTATGGAGACAACCATCCCCACCATATCTGTGGCCGGAAAGGATACATGCGTTCTTCCTTCTTCACGCTATATCTCTACTGCAGTTTGGCAGCATGGTTGTGTTTGTGTCACTTGGGAATCCAGGCTAATCAATCAGAAACTACCTCAAATGTACCCAGTTTGAGCCAAAAAGAAATGGAAAAATAGAGGGTTTCACATTGGCAGTTGAATTCTCCACCTCAGAAGTGACACACATTAGTTCTGCTCACAATTTATTGGCCAAAACTGGTTTCATGGTTCCTTTCAACCTCGGGGAAGGGGAGGGGGTGGGGGCAAGATATGTAATCTTACTATGTGCCTGGAAAAGAGTAAGAACTAATTGACAAACAGCACTAATGACCACAATGCTGGGGTTCAGAGATGTTAAACGATTTGTCTAAAGCAGTAGTTGTCAAAGTATGGTGCCCAGATTAGCAGCAGCAGCATTATCAGGGAACTTAATAGAAATCCAAATCCTTGGCCCCATCCCAGACTTACTGAATCAGAAACTTTGGGATGAGACCCTCCAGGTGGTTCTGACATATGGCAAAATTAAAGAATCATTCACTGCATATCATGATGCATGTTTTCACAAAGATGTCTGGTGACTTTGTTCCAGTTTTTTGTCTATTATAAAGGAATGCCTTTTGATGGGGCATTTTTGGTCAGTTAGTTAGGAACTGAGACTACAGAATTGGCTGATGGAATTTTTCCTCATGACTCTCAAAAATGTCTCTCGGTGTTTGCCATCTTGCTTAAGGGGCCTACCTAAAAACGGTGTTAGGTAGATAAGAGGAGCCTGAAATGAAGTAGTGGAGAAATACCTTCTAGAACTCTTAAATAGCTATCAGGTTTGTATACCCTCTTTTGCTTCTCTTTGCCATTCCAAGGGCTATCTACTGGGCATTCATCCTTCCTTTGGATGCTTGACCCAGCCACTTGATTTTATGTTTGCCAAGCGTTTGATATCAGCCTCAGAATCTATTGAGTTGGACGTTTCCTTACCTTAAACACATCGCCATCCTAGTTTTATCCTTCTGGCTTTTGGTGGGAAACACTGGGTTCAGACTCTAAGTCAGAAACAAGGATGAGAACTCAGCGCTAGTCAATTGATAAATCAGACCCCGCGAGACCAAGCTCTGTTTTCTGTGCAGACTGTGGGCACCAGAATGGGGTCCTGCAGTGTTCCTGTGAGGACGGCTATTCCTGGTTCCCTCCCTCATGCCTTGATCCCCAGAAATGCTACCTTCACACGGCCGGAGCCCTCCAGAGCTGTGACTGTTATCTCAACAACCTCACCCAGAGCCTCAGTTTCTGCGAGAGAGCAAGTAAGCACATCAGGGTGCTGGGAGGAGAGCTCCAGGCCTGCACCCTGGCACCCAACAAGCCATGGAGAGGGAACCCTAGCTCTTCACCCACGTATTCCACTAGCAGAGCTAGTGTTTGCAGGGTCATCAAAAGGTGGTAACAGTATACCCCACTAGGCTTAACTGCACACAGTGAGAACATCCTAATTGCAGAAAATTCAGACGTGCAAGTTGATATTTGAGCATCAATTCAACCCTGAGGTTCATCTAGCTGAGCTCTGCAATTCTCTGATTTTATTGAGATTTAGGGAGATGCACCGAAATCCCAAGTAGGGGAGCTGCTTGAGTAAATGATTTTCTTTCCTGCCTTCTTTCATTTCATTTGCCAACATCAGCTTTCAGAAAAGGGAAGTCTAGAGGTGTGAGAGCAGGGAGGAGCACATAGTGATTATATTGAAATACATGTTCAAAATTGCCAACAGGTAGGTGTACTGAATGCATTACCAAACAAAACAAGAAATTAAAAGTCTATTTTAGGAAACCAGTGGAAGCTGAGTGAGCTGTCGCCTTAGGTTTATGTTCAGTGGGTGATGAGGCGAGCCAAATGACATGGGCTTCAGGGCTTGAAGGTCTTTACAAAGTTTCCTCAGAGATTACTCCAGTTATCTTGAAGCTTTGGATTTGGGCAGAGCTGAGCGAAGAGTGAAGGAGAAACTGAAATAGCCCAGATCTTCTGGACATTTCTCGCTCCCCTTCCCAGGACGATGCCAATTCACAAAGGCAATGCATATTTATGAAACACCATCTTTATACCCGGATCAGAGGCAAATTCTGGGAGGACACAATGAAGCACTTCTCTCTATGTATGAATTAGAAGGCTAGTCGGGGAGGTTAGGCTACAATACAAGAAAGAAGATAATATATTTTCCTCAACAAATTTGAATGAAAGTCTACCTTTTGAAGGGTGGTCTGTGTCTATTCCATCTTGAAGAGAGACAACCATGGATGAGACAGGGATTACACTCACAAAGGTCTTCCCAAAGTGGAGCAGGGACATATAAACGTGAGAAATGCTCACAAATAGATATGTCTGTACAAGAGGTTGTAAAGGGGGTACGAACAAAGGACTGTAGGAATTTAGAGGAAGGAAAGAATCTTTGCAACTGGGGATCAGGGGACGGCTTGCACAGGAAGTACATTTCACTAGGTCCTTAATGAAGGATAAATGGTATTTATCCATATAAAAATGGGCAACAACTTGTCCCTGAACAGAAAAGTACCAGCAATGGGTAAACAAGCATATGCTAGAGATAGCAAGTAGTGTTTTATTGTTTTGTTTTGTTTCTTTATTTTTAATGGGGACAGTATTTAAGTTCAATGTCTAGATGGGCATGTACTTCAGGGTTAAGTGACTGATTTTTTTTTTTTTTTAAACCACACATGGTGGCCACACGTTTACCTACTTATAAAGTTGTCTTGATCACCAGCACTTTCCTGTTACGTTACAAATTCACAGTTGAAAATCTAGTTTTATGTATACTTCCTATATTATTTTAGGTGAACAGTCATTACAAAAAGAAATTGAAATACTGCTGTTAAATAGATGGGCTCCAAATGTACTTCTGTAATTTTATGCCGTCATAAATTCAAGCGAATAATTTTTATATCTATCAACCTCTTTTTATTTCCCGTAGAGGTTTGGGGCACTTTCAAAATCAATGAACGATTTACCAAAGACCTTTTGAATTCATCTTCTCCTTCATATTCCAAGTATACAACTGGAATTGAAATTCAAGTAAGCACTTTCTGCTTATTACATAAGAAATTGTTGGCTAAACATAAGTTCAAGTGTTTTCAATTCCGCATGTTTATTTAATGCATATTCTTAATCATTCACATTCAATGAGTTATTACAGAACAGTTAATCACATAGCTCACAACTGACGTACATTGAACATTCTCTTTCTGGGAGAGTTTTAGTAATTGACTTCGTTCCATTTCTCTTGTGTTCACTTTTGCTCATTTATGTGAGTCATATCCTACCGAGTCTTCTTGATTGTTTTCTGTTTTTTTATTTGTCAAAAGAAAATTTTCATGATCTAGGCTCAATTGTCAGCATCTGGGATTTGTTCCGGAAAGAAGCTTCTCTTGTTAGAGGCTAAATAGAATCATTGAGAAAAATTCTGGACTATATAATGAAGTCATCCAAAAATTCGGTTAGTGCCCGTCTGCCTCGGATGATGGTTCAGATGTGATTTTCACTGAAGACATACACAGATACTTTCCAATAGATTCAGTTTCAATGCATATGGAAATTTATGTCGTATTTTTATGAGGGAGAAAACATACATTTCGGGGGTAAATTTGTGTTATCTGGCACCCAATCCCCCCTTATAACAAATTGGTTCTTCCATCTTTATTAGCAAACTAAAAAATAAATGGTGTGACTCGTGTGTGTGTGTGTGTGTGTGTGTGTGTGTGTGTGTAGATTCTCAAGTGCCATTTGAACTATATTTGTATAATAGCAACTACCTCTTGTGGTATCTCTTTGCTCAGTGGTTCTGTTGGTAAATTTATTATCTCCATCAGTTTTTTGTTTAAATATCTTCCTCGAATGGGGGCAAAGATCAACATGTCGCCCTTTTTTCTGTTTGTAAGCTTAAAGAAGCATTCAAAAGAATTCAAGATTTTGAGTCGGTTCATGTCACCCAATTTCGGTAAGTAACACAATGGCCTTAGAAGGGCATCCTCAGAATTGTGCACCCATCCTGCAGAATTCCTAGTGCTAGGTTCCCAAATGACCTTGACAGAAAATAGGGCAGAACTGGTCTTTCTAGTATTCTTACTAAAACTAGACAAAAGTCTGTAATGCTTAGCCAAAAGGCCGAGAAGCGATTCTGTAATGCTTTTAAATGTCAGAAGAGGAAACTTAAATATTGAATGGCATTCTCCAAGCTATAGATTAGAGACTGGGACTGCAAACCCACAGTGGGAGAACTTGGGATGAAGCAGGAGATCGTGGTGTGCACGTATGGAACAGGATGAGGGGTGGAGATGAGGGTTATGGGTTGCAGAGGGATGGTTTTTCTCTGTCCTAAGCACAGGGAGATATGGTACAAAGCTATATAACTGGGAGCCGTGGGGGCAGCCTACGGCGAACCATTATATTTTTCTGCAGGTATCATGTATGCACCATAACTCATAACCCAGTAGGCATTGTCTACAGCAAATAAAGAGATATTTAGTAAATTATCTTTTTGTTTATGCTTTCATTCCAAAAGTGATATGGTTAGTTAGCCATGTGTACATTGATTACTAACTATTTATAATCTGCTGGATAGAGGAAGTGGCTTAGAGGTCAGAGAACTTGACTTCATATTTTTTTTTTCACAGTTAAAGAATAGCTATAGGAAATTTTCAACAGCATTTGTCACCAATATACTGTCCTGGATCTTATCCTTCCAGATATCCCATGTTCTTATATACAGGCCCACGTGGATAATTTTCTTTAAAATTCAACACTAGGAAGGACACTGCTTCTTTTTTCTTTCTTTCTTTTTTTAATGTTTATTTATTTCTGAAGGAGAGAGAGACAGAGTGGGAGTGGGAGAGGGGCAGAGAAAGAGGGAGACACAGAATCTGAAGCAGGCTCCAGGCTCTCAGCTGTCAGCACAGAGCCTGATGCGGGGCTCGAACTCACAAACCACAAGATCACGACCTGAGCTGAAGTTGGACGCTTAACTAAATGAGCCACCCAGGTGCCCCACTTCTTTTTTCTTATACTAAAGTCTATACAATGAATCATATTTTCCTTCTGACTTTGCAGTCACTGAATGCATAGACAAATTTGAAACTTAATCAGTAATTTTTGTCTTCAATATTCATATTTTTCTTTACCTTGGTCCTGGCTTTCCATTTATATTTCTTCAAAAAAAATTTGTTTTCAATGTTTATTTTTGAGAGACGGAGAGACAGAGTGTGAGTCAGGGAGGGGTAGAGAGAGAGAGGGAGACACAGAATATGTAGGCAGGCTCCAACCTCTGAGCTGTCACCACAGAGCCCGATGTGAGGCTTGAACTCATGAACTGTGAGATCATGACCTGAGCTGAAACTGGATGCTTAACTGACTGAACCACCCAGGTGCCCCTCCATTTATATTTCCTATGTATATTCCATTCCAAATGTCTTATAAGCTGTCTCCAATAATTTGTAGAAAAAGTCAAAGCTAAAGTAGGCATAAGTCTATAAGATAATATTATTTAGGTTTCACTCTTTATGTATATGATTTAAAGTAAATCTTAATTTCTTAGTGTCTCAATTTATTTCTCTGTTAAACAGTACTGTTAATACATGTGGAATCTGATTTAGCTTCATTAAATCAAATGAAATAATAGGCAGGAAAATATTTTGGAAACAATGTTTTCTTGATAGAAGAACTATGTTGATGCAAAGACATTGTGATTCTCACTACCTAAAAGAATATTTGGATTTATTCATACATTGTGAGTGGTAGTTCGGTGTAGTGATTAAGAATTTGATATTTGGAGTATCAGTTAATAACTAATAATTGCTTGACCCAACTTCTCTTTAGGATTCCAGCTCCCTCATCTACATAATGGGGCTAATACAATGTGTACCTCATGGAATTATTGCAGGATTAACTTAATATATGTGATCTCACTTGTTTTCATGACTTCGAACACCATGTGTATGCTGATGGCTTCTAAATTTATTACTTGAGCTTGGCTCCTCTCATAAAGTCCAAACCCAAATATCCAACAACCTGTGAGCATCTCCACTTGGTGTTCTAGCAGGCACGTCACATATAATGTGTCCAAAACAGGGGTCCTCCAACTTTTCTTCTCAGAACCTTTAACCTACTTCTCCTGCTATCATGCCCATCTCAGTTACAGTGGTGCTAGTCTTCTAGTTGCAGAGACCCAAACTTGGAGTCATCCTTTGTGATCATTTTTTACTGAGATATAATTATGTACAGTGATATGCTCAAACCTCATGTGTGCGGTTTAATAAGCTTTGACAAATGCTTGCATCAGCCACCTTTTAATAAGACAGAACATTTTCATCACCCCGAAAGTTCCCTTGTGCCTCTTTCTAGCCAATTCGATGCCTTACCTGCCACTAGAAATAACCACTGCTCATTTTTCTATCATCATAGGCTAGTTTTGTCTATTCTAGAACTTCATACAAATGGAATCACCCAATGTGTAATTGTTTTGTGTGTCTGACTTCTTTCCCTCAGCATAATGTCTTCGAGGGTCATTCTTGTTTTTCTCAGTGTCAGGGGCTGCCTCCTTTTTATTGCCAAGTGCTATTCCATTGTATGAATACACCGCAATTTGTTTTTTCTATCCCTTGGAGTCATTCTTGACCGGTTCTTTTCTCCATTCTCAGCGTCCTTAGCAATTCCAGTGGCTCAGTCTTTAAGTACAACCTGGCCATTTCTCTCCACATACACTGCACCCAAGTTCAAGCCACCATCACCTCTTTCCTAATGGGTCCTCCTGTTTCCCCGTTTCCCTCTCTTCAGTCCATTCTATACAGCAGCCAGAGTGATGCTCTTCAGCAATAAACCTGAGCATACCACTGACCTTTACTAAAGAATAAAACCTTTTAATAAAAAATAAAATTCAAACTCTAAGGCCCTATTCGATCTGGCTCTTGGCTGCTTATCTAATATCATCTTCTACCATTTCTCTCCTGCTCATTGAAAACTTAGTTATGCTAGAATTCTTCAACGTAGTTGAAGAATTTGCACATTGAGAAGCAACTTCGGTTCTTGACCTGGCAGCTAGACTTTATTTTTTTTTTTTATTGTTTTTAATGTTTATTTATTTTTGAGAGAGAGAGAGAGAGAGAGAGAGAGAGAGCAAGCAGGGGAAGAGCAGAGAGAGAGGTAGACACAGAATCTGTAACAGGCTCCAGGCTCTGAGCTGTCAACACAAAGTCTGACGCAGGGCTCGATCCTGGGACCAGCGAGATCATGACCTGAGCCGAAGTCAGATGCTTAACTGACTGAGCCACCCAGCCACCCCTGGAAGCTAGTCTTTCAACTTGTCTCACTCATAGACATTTTCCTGCATGCGGGCCTTCACACGTGCTGACACGCTACATCGGTGTTCTTTGCAATACTAGCTTTTCTTCTCATCATTTGGGCCTCAGCTTCAGAGACTCTCTGCACAGAAAAGCCTTTTCTATCCAGCCTTATTTAAAGTGAGCCTCATCTCTACCTGCTATTCTTATTTTTTAAAGCTATTTTATTTTATTTTATTTTATTTTATTTTATTTTATTTTATTCTGGAAAGAGAGAGAACACACGAGCAGGGGAGAGGGGCAGAGGGAGAGAGAGCATCTCAAGCAAGCTCCATACTCAGCACGAAGCCAGCTTCAGGGCTTGATCCCACGACCCGGGGATCATGACCTGAGCTGAAATCAAGAGTCAGACCCTCAATCAGCCGAGCACCCAGGTGCCCCTCCACCTGCTATTCTTATCATTGCACCTGTCTCTCATAACACTTAACTAAATGTATATATTATATATATATGTATATTTTATGTTATATAAATTATATATAATTGTTTATGTATGCTGGTCACTTGTTCCCTATTTGCCTTGTCTTCTCCACTAGAATGTAAGCTTCATGAAGGCAGGGACCAAATCTGTTTGATGTGTTCCTGTGGACCCAATGCCGTGCATACACACGGCAGGCCCCGCGTGACTGAATGAATCTCATTTTTCTTTCCACATAGTCATTATAGGGATGGAAGCATCATTGCTGGGTTTGAAGTTGTGGGTTCCAGCAGCACATCTGAGCTGCTGTCAGCCATCGAACAGGTGGCTGAGAAGGTGAAGGCAGGCCTTCGCAAGCTGTTCCCACTAGAAGACGGCTCTTTCAGAGTATTTGGAAAAGGTACTACCCAATTCCCTTCCTTGGCTCAGGTTACGGGAGTCCTTTAATTTGTCGCTTCCTTGTGTCTTCGCGGAGTAGACTGGAAATGTTTCTGATACAGGATTGTTCTAAGACTGACTTTCCATAGACACAGTCAGCCTTTCCCCCCTCACCATGATGAAACTCAGTTTCAGTGGACTATTTCGGTGCTATCTGGTCTCCAGTTCCCAGGGTAGACACTGTGGAAGATGGGCTTTTCAGCAGGCTCTGGTGGAAACGAGTCAAACTCGTGACTGGTCACAATGTGAGAAGCTTTCAAAGGAACACACGTGCCACCCTGCCACGGCAACTGCTCCTCTTTTAACCGTATCATTACTACTTTGTTCCCTCACTCCTGGAAGAGTTTCTGATTTTCTGACACTTCCTTGCAGAGTGAAACTCTTTCCTGAGAGTGATTGCACCCTGTCTTATTTCCACCTGCGGCTTACTAGCTGATAGCCCATCAAAAGCAAGAGTGCTGGCACAGATCAGACACGAGCCAGCCTTGGGGAAGGCGCCAGAAAGGACAAAAGGGTACTGACAAGGCTGAAGCTGGGCATCAAGGACAGATTTCTACTCCTAAATTTTGCCTGGGTTATGTCTCTGAAAACATGACTTCTAAAGCACTGCCGTATGGTTTATACGGCATGCCGGAATATTTAGACACTTTTCCTCTTTGTTTCCATTTTTTTTTCCCAGCCCAGTGTAACAGCATTGTCTTTGGATTTGGGTCTGGGAATGACGAGTACACTCTTCCCTGTAGCAGCGGCTACACTGGAAACATTACAGCCAGGTGCCAGCCCTCTGGGTGGCAGGTCCTCAAGGAGACATGTGTACACTCTCAGCTGGACGAACTGAAGAAGGTGAAGCGTGTCTGTCTCGTGTTTTGAATTTCACGGTGGGCATCCCCCAGTGAGCGTGGGCTAGGCGGTAGATAATATATCAATTTGTCTCAGTGGTTAGTGCACAGAGGTCGAGGGTGTTATCAGAGCCTGGCAACCCCAGGGAGTGTGGGCATGGGTAGCAGAGTCCAGGTGGAAGCCGAGAGAGTCAGAACAAGTCAGAGTTGATGTTTCTAGAGGGGAGGGTGCTACAGAGGAATGAGTCAATGCTGAAGAGTTCTAAGATAGTAAAACAGCAACTAAGCTGCCCTTAGAAGTCCAGAAAGCCGGGGAATCAAAGATCTAAGTGAAGGTGTGAGTCAGAAGCTGTAAACTCAGTACAAGTGAGAGGATCACACATCAGAAACCTGGGCAGGGACTGGGTCAGCCAGGGGTGAACCATATACAATGACAGAGCTGCAATGGATCTCAAGGGCCATCTGGCTTATCAACCCGTTTTTGTTGATCAGGAATTGAAAGACTAAGAGGCTAATGGTCCCTCTGGTAGCAATAGCACTGAACTAAAAACGTGATCACTTGATATCCAGTCCTGGACTATGACTTCCACATGATGTTTCCTTAGAAAGCTTCAGGTTCTTAAGGCAAGGTGGATAGAAAGATGGAAGCAAATGGTGAGGGATTAGAACTCAAGGAAAAGAAAGAAGGGACTCTGAGATCAGTTCACAGACACTATTTTGCAAATAGATGTTCATATTGAGCAGAACTTATCTCCCAGCCAGAGACCCTGCTATTGTAGATGAAACTCAGAATGATCTTTCTCAGAAGACTATAGAAAGTTTACTGCTTCCTTTCTGAGTTTTCTCATCTGCAAACTGGGGAGGGAGATTGGACCACATGGCTTCTGGAGTCTATCCTTGCTCTTGCCTTCTCTACATCGGTTCCAGACAGGGACCATAGCTGGGACTAGTCCCCTCCAAGTGTGAGGGCAGGCAGATCCCAGGTGCTTTGAGTAGAGAACAGCACTGTCAGTTGAGGAGAGCAAAAAGGAAAACAGATGGGATCTGATTCCTGGGTTGACTTTGAATGGAAAGGAATATCCCTTCTTGGCTGCCTTTCGAGCTAGCTCAGTGTAGCGAAGGCAGAGGGGAGCCTGAAGGAAAAAGCAAAACTCCTGATCCAATGAAAAGTGTAGTCTTATCTCCACATATGTCCTTTTGCCTTCTCATCCCACAAGGATTTCTTGGCATTGTATGGTGGATATAACATAGGACTTAGTGCCAGTAGAGCCTACCTTTCCACTTCCCGCTGTGTAGTTTGGAAAGTCACCAAATCTCACTGAATATCAGTTTCTGTATAATCAGGGTAAAAATGTATATGAAACACAAGCATTTTGTTGTTCTCTAGAACCTAACCATTTTTATTCCTAGAATTTCAGTGTGATCGCAGGCAATGCCACTGAGGCAGCTGTGTCATCCTTGGTGCGAAATCTTTCAGTCGTCATTCGGCAAAACCCATCAACTACAGCTGGCAATCTGGCTTCAGTGGTGTCCATTCTGGACAACATCTTGTCTCTGTCACTGTCAAGTCATTTCAAGGTGTCCAATTCAACCATGGAGGTATGGTCTGCCTGTGCTAGAAGAACTCACTGTATTTTTTTTTTTTAAGTTTATTTATTTAACCGGAGAGGTTGGGGAGGGGGAGAAAGAGAGAGAGAGAGGGAAAGAAAGAATCCCTGATGTGGGGCATGGTCTCCTTAACTGTGAGATCATGACCTGAGCCTAAACCAAGAATGGGACACTTAACTGATGGAGTCACCTAGGCATCCTAAGAATTCACCTTAGGTGTGCTCCGTCTCTTAGGAAGAATGATAAAAGCCTGAGTTGAAGACCCACCATTGAAAAAGACCAAAGAGGGGCGTCTGGGTAACTCAGTCAGTTAAGCGTGGATTCTTGATTCTGGCTCAGGTCACAGTCTCTCAGGCCCCACATCAGGCTCTGTGCTGACGGTGTGGAGGCTGCTTGAAATTTCCTCTCTCCTCTCTCTCTGCCCTTTCCCCACTCGTGTTCTCTCTCTCTCTCCCTCTCTCTCTCTCTCAAAATAACCTTTGGGAAAAAAAGACTGAAGAGTCATGTAACAGTCTTTGTATGAGCTTTACTGCTTCCTCCACAGTGTACAATGAAGTCACAGGATTGATTATGTGAGTTCAAAGAGGGGCTGCCTCTAGGCAGGCTTAGAGGAAGGAATGAGCTTCTCCACTGTGTGGCACAGGTGCCAACTTTCTCCTGTCTTTGCAGTTATCTTTCCTGTGGCTAAAAGCTCTAATTTTAGTAGTATATATTTTAAGAACTCCCTCATTTTGACCAGGGAATTCAAGGTTTAGTTTGGATATTTAATTTTTTTAAACATTTATTTATTTATTTATTTATTTATTTATTTAAATTTTTTTAACATTTATTTATTTTTGAGACAGAGAGAGACAGAGCATGAACGGGGAAGGGGCAGAGAGAGAGGGAGACACAGAATCGGAAGCAGGCTCCAGGCTCTGAGCCATCAGCCCAGAGCCCGATGCGGGCTCGAACTCACGGACCGCGAGATCCTGACCTGAGCTGAAGTCGGACGCTTAACCGACTGAGCCACCCAGGCGCCCCTGGTTTGGATATTTAAAAATTAGTTTAAGGGCACCTGGGAGGCTCAGTTGGTTAAGTGTCTGACCCTTGATTTGGCTCAGGTCATGATCTCATGGTTGTGAGATCGAGCCCCATATCAAGCACTAGGCTGGGCATGGAACCTGCCTAGGTTCTCTCTCTCTTCCTCTCCTTCTGCGCCTCCCCTTCGAGCGTGTACATGCTCTCTCTCTCTCTCAAAAACAAACAAACAAACAAATAAAAATTAGCTTAAAATTTATGCAAGTAAAACTTGCTTACTAAGAAATGCAAATGGACAAAAAATAATAATAAAGATATGTAACCTGGTCACCCTAGAATAGCCATTGCTTATATTTTAGGTATCACCTCAGTGCCTAGAAAATGACAAAATGACAAGTAGCACATAGAAGGTACTCAATAAATATTTCTTAACTAAATGTCCTTCCAACCATTTTGGTACATGCATTGTGTATGTTAAAGTACATAATATTTTACACAACTGGATTATAGAATGGATATGTCAGAGATGACATTAAATATAAATAGGTTAAACTCCCTGAATCAAAGGAAAGATGCTCAAAAAAAATTTTTTTAAAGCCTGGCTTTGTGCTGTTTACTAGAAGCCAGCTAAAACAACATGACATAAAAAATTTAAAAATAAACTGAAGAGCACAGAGCAGGCAAACAGAAACCAAAAGAAGGCAGAGGTTCCAAGGGACAGTACAAGAAGCATGCTATGGGACTCAGGGCCAGAAGCCACAGAGGGCCCATTTAGGGTGAGACTCAGTCAGAGTGACAACACCTGGGGCGTTGACAATGCCTGGGAACCTGAGCCATAAGCCAGAGACACGGTCCACCTTTCAAGGGCTTGTTAGGAAAAGGAATCTCTTAAACTAAGACTGACACTTAAAACCCACAATAATTCCATGCTTCCTGGTTGCTTGTCCAGTTTTTAAGGATTTTTACTTTATATTCTCTTCTATTAAATGGTCATAAACACACATGGATTAAAACTTGAATGTCCATGACATGAATTTAGAACTTCTGATGTTAGCAAAAGAAACATAATGTTGGAGAGCAGTTCAAAATAACATCTTACTCCTTGAGCCTCAGCTGAACTATTAAGAAGGCAGCCATGTTGGTCATCTCTGAGGACAGAAATGGGCCCTGCTGCAACCCACATCACAGGATTCTTTGTCAGCCGTGCTGGATCCCCAGTGTGCATATGAATGCCCTGGGGAGATCACTCTGAGACTTATATGATTCTGCTGACCCAAGTTTCTTAACCCAAAGCTTCCACCGTGCAGAGCAACTAAGCTGATTATTGCTGATGAATTTGAATGTGGTCCTCAACCAAGTCAACTCTCTGGGCATTTGTACTATACTTTTTGAAAAAAAAAAATTTTTTTTTTTTTTTTGCATTATTTATTTTTGAGAGACAGAAAGAGGCAGAGCATGAGTGGGGGAGGGGCAGAGAGAGAAGGTGACACAGAATCCGAAGCAGGCTCCGGGCTCTGAGCTGACAGCACAGAGCCCGAGGCAGGGCTCGAACTCACAAACCATGAGATCATGACCTGAGCCGAAGTTGGATGCTCAACCGACTGAGCCACCCAGGCGCCCCCACAATTGTAGTATACCTAATATTCTAATGACTCTCTGCTCTTAGTCCTCTGAACTGCTTATTCAAAATGCAAACCGACTTTCATCCTTGTATTTCAGGATGTCATCAGTATTGCTGACCACATCCTTAATTCAGCATCAGTAACCAACTGGACGGTGTTACTGCAGGAAGAACAGCATGCCAGCTCACGATTACTGGAGACACTGGAAAACATCAGCAGCCTCGTACCTTCGACAGCTCTGCCCCTGAGTGTCTCTCGGGAATTCATTCACTGGAGAGGGATTCCAGGGTCCCAAAGCCAACTTGAGATGGGTTACAGCTATGAGGCTAAAATATCGCCCCCAAATACTTCCATTCCCATCAGAGGCCATGTGTTAATTGGGTCAGACCAATTCCAGGGGTCCTTTCCAGAAACTATTATCAGCATGGCCTCGTTGACCCTGGGGAATATTCTATCCATTGCCAAAAATGGAAATGCTCAGGTCAATGGGCCAGTGATATCCACGGTTATCCAAAACTATTCCATAAATGAAATTTTCCTGGTTTTTCCCAAGACAGAGTCAAATCTGAGCCAGCCTCACTGTGTGTTTTGGGATTTCAGGCATTTGCAATGGAACAATGCGGGCTGCCACCTAGTGAATGAAACTCCAGACACGGTGACGTGCCAATGTACTCACCTGACCTCCTTCTCCATACTGATGTCACCCTTTGTCCCCCCTGCCATCATCCCCTTTGTGAAATGGATCACTTTTGTGGGACTGGGCATCTCCATCGGAAGTCTCACCTTATGCCTAATCATTGAAGCTCTGTTTTGGAAGCAGGTCAAGAAAAACCAAACTTCCTACACGCGCCATATTTGCATGGTGAACATAGCCTTGTGCCTCCTGATTGCTGATGTTTGGTTTATCGTTGCTGCCACTGCAGACTCCACAGTAAGCTTTTCTGGAGTCTGCATAGCTGCAGTGTTTTTTATGCACTTTTTCTACCTCTCCTTGTTCTTTTGGATGCTCATGCTTGGCATCCTGCTAGCTTATCGGATCCTCTTTGTGTTCCATCACATGGGCCTGCATTTGATGATGGCTTTCGGGTTCTGCCTGGGCTATGGGTGCCCTCTCATCATATCTGTCATCACCATTGCCGTCACGCAACCTGGCAATGGCTACGAAAGGAAAGACGTGTGTTGGCTTAATTGGTCTGATAAGAGCAAACCCCTCTTGGCCTTTGCTGTTCCTGCACTGACTATTGTGGCTGTGAATTTGGTTGTGGTGCTATTAGTTCTCACAAAGCTCTGGAGGCCCACTGTTGGAGAAAGGCCGAGTCAGGACAACAAGGCCACTATTGTCCGCATGGGGAAGAGCCTCCTCATCCTGACCCCTCTGCTGGGGCTCACCTGGGGCTTTGGCATAGGAACAATAGTGGACAACCAGAATCTGGCTTGGCATGTTATTTTTGCATTACTCAATGCATTCCAGGTAAGAACAATAAGAATAACTTCTTATATCATCAGGTGATGGGAATAATTATAGAGAACTGAGGTTGGTGATACCACTCTGGAGGCTATCTCCTCTCCTGGCCCCACCAGGTCTGTAAACCAACAATGCCTGGCAACACTGAATAGAAAACAAACAAACAAAAGGATCCATATTTTCCAAGAGTTATTCTTATACTGAAGTAGACTATTAGACTTCTTCAGTAATCCATCCCAGGATTTTAATTTTTGAGAGAGAGACAGGCGTGAGTGGCAGAGGAGCAGAGAGAGAGGGAGACACAGAATCTGAAGCAGCTTCCAGGCTCTGAGCCATCAGCACAGAGCCCGATGAGGGGCTTGAACTCATGAACCATGAGATCACACCCCGAGCCAAAGTTGGACGCAACCGACTGAAGTCACCCAGGCACCCCTCCATCCCAGGATTTTAAATCTGTTTGAGTTCATATAGCTAACGTTAATCCCTCTTGCTGCTGAGTCAGTCCCCTTTCTCTTGGGCAGACCTCTCTGCAAAAGCACACAGGGAAAGGGAAAGAAATCAAGAGTGTTTGTTGACTCTGCATGGTGCAAAGGAAGTCTCTAGAGCATGACAGAGCAGGACCTGGCAAACTGTAGCCAGCTCTGTTTTTGTAAATAAAGTTTTATTGGAAGACAGCCACACCAGTTTGTTTAGATACGGTCTGCGGCTGCTTTCTTTACACTGGCAAAGCTGAGCAGTTGCGATAGTATGACCTGCAAAGCCTAAAACATGTCCTCTCTGGCTTTTTCTAGGAAAAGTTGGCCTACCCCTGCTGCAAAGCATGGGTTTTACATTCCACAACCAGAGAGTGGTCAGAGAGTAGGTAGACAAAGTAATCTTTAGGATTTGATGAGTCTGGAAGAGAGCCTTTAATCCTGGTTTGACGAAAATTTGCTGGTCCCCTCTGGACAATGATTCGGGAAGGTGGTGGTTAAACATTTGAGCTTTGTACTTAAATAGGTCTCAGCTCAAATATGTCACGTTATCAACTGTGACCAATAAAAAATTATTTAATCTCTCTTTCAATTCTTTCATCTGTTAAATGGATAATATCATTACCTGTATCATAAAGTAGATGTGAAGATTAAATGGCATAAGTTAGCTCTTAGCACAGTGCCTGGCACATAGCAGATGCTAATACATCTTCTAAAAGCGAGTGGTTTTCCACCTATGTTAGCATACTGGTGAATGTTTTCAGTGGTGGGACAGATGGCAAACCTCGAAAGCACGGACCTAATGGTGACGGGCTTAGGGAGCTTCTGTTGAGGGCAGACCCATGGTGATATGCTGTGTGAACAGGCACCAGTTGAAGGTGCTCTGACAGGGAAGAGGATTCCAAGGTACAAGAAAGCCTCTTCCAGGGGTTCCCCAAGGGTGGACTTGATGGAAAGGGTGCAGATAAAGGTCCTCCGTTTGATCTTAGGGTTGGACCTCAATGCCCACTGCCGTCATAAATGTTTAGTCAATGTTTATTTAATGCCTATTCTAAAGAAAGACTAAGATATAGAGGCAAATGGAAGTGATTTGTATTGGGTTTAGGATGACACAAGGGGGAAAAGAAATCTCGGCACGCATTTAAAACTTTATTCACTCACTTCTTTATACATTCGACAAAATATTTTTGAGGGCTTGTGTTATGCCAGGCATTGGGGAGTGACCCAGGGTCCTTGCCTTCAAGGAGCCCACTGTCTAGTAGGAAGACAGACAAGAAAACAACTTCCATGTTGGGTGATAGAATAGTATTACATATCAGTGCTTCATTTTTCTGGAAAAGATAAGACCATGCACGTGATCTATTCTTTTTTTTTTTTTTTTTAGGGTTTTTTCATCTTATGTTTTGGAATGCTCTGGGATAGTAAGGTATGTGTGTTCATTTCTCTCTTTATCTCTTTCTTCTTCTAATCCAGGCATCCAACCCAATAAGATTTCTGGGCTCTTATTCACAATAGAGGTGAGACCCTGGGTAGTTTTGTAATCAAATTCTATAATTTTATAAAAGGTAGACTCAGGAAGACTCAGTGGAAATACTCACCTCTGATAATAAAACTATATAGAACTAATCATAACATACAATGTGAACATTGTAGACAAAAAAGGGAAATTGTTTTTACTTTTCATTTTGCTGCTTTTATCCACCGTTTGGCAGTCATTGAAGAGCGAAAGTACTTTCAGGAAGGTTGAATTTTCTGTTTCTCCTCGATTAAATGTATGCATTTACTTAGAACATGCTGAAAGAAGTATCTCCTCCCATATTTCTAGAGTTTTATATGGTAAATATTAAATAGCCTTTAACATTAAATAAAATCTCTAATGAAGGACAACCAATGTGAGCAAAAGATTATGGAAAAAATTTTATATCAACTTGTTTCATTATTTTGCCCAAGCTTTGAGCATGTCTGTTGAGAGACGTAAAGACAGTAAGCTAAGCGATACGGACTTTGTTTTAATAAGAAGATAAGAATATTTTATAATTAGCACAATTTTAGCACATACACAAAATCCCTGTTTACAGAGAAGCAACTTGCTGTTCTTGAGGAGACTAAATAATTCTCTTAATGGCATCATTCACATGGTCAGGAAAAGTCTTTACTTCAAAGATAAATTTCAACTTAGCAATTATTATAAATTACTATTGCCTAGGATCTGAATTATGACAGCTTTTGGTACTGTTGTTCTTTGTTGAATCTTAGATTTGTTTATAGGTAAAGCAAACAAATATAACAAATCCTTTCATCAGATAGCCATGGTTAAGGTCTATTAAGCGCTTCCGGGAAATACCTCTAGTAAACAACAATTCCAATCTGTAGTTTTGTTCTGGATTTGTCTTTTATGATTGAATATGTGCCTGTCTTCAATATTTCTTTGTTGCCTTATAGCTACGACAATTGCTGTTCAACAAATTGTCCCCTTTAAGCTCTCAGAAGCAAGCATCAAAGGTAATCATCTGCTGCCATGAGTCCAATGCCTGAAGTTCCGGTTTCATACTTTTCTCTGTGTGCCGTTTTACAGCAAGCCCACTTTTGCTTAACCCCTTGAGTTTGTGGCACCATTATATTTCTGTTATCTGGCATGGTTCCTAGCACAGCGTCAATACTCATAAAGTTGAGTGAGTGAGACAATGAATGAGTGAATGAATGAATGAGTGTATAAATGAGTGAATGAGAAGGCAGGGAAAGTTACAAAGATGTTCAAGCACTGAGGGCTGTGGGTGTTCTTGTGGGCAACTACCTTTGAGCAATCATTTGCTTTAGTCTGACTTGTCTGCCAATATCTAGAGTCAGTGAGACCCTTTTCTCTGAATGACTTTCTGGACCTCCTGCAGACCATTTTGCTTTCATAAAAGTAAACGGTGAAGTCCTTGATTAACTTCTAATATGTGAAATGTCCTCTCTGAGTTTTCCCTCTTAAGTGGGTATAACTGTCCCTTGCAACTGTAGCTCTTAAATCTACAAACGGAGACATTTGTATGGCAACAGAGGATTCCTGTTTCATTCTTTGCCATGATAGTGCAATCCATTTAAGGAGAATATAGTAGAAACCAACGCCTTTGTGTTCATATTTTGTATTTTTGAAGTCAATTTAGTCTTTTGCTTTTCAGCAAAACACTGAAGGCCTTTCAGAACGAGCTCTAAAGCAGAGATTTTTGTGTTTGATAGAAGTCAACTGACTTAAGTCGATGTAAACCTACATGGTGTTTAGAGATTTTTATAAGGGACAAGATAATCTTTTGAAATAATAATAGTAAAAAAAAAAAAAAAAAAAGCCCAACTGTGAGGAAATTAACCTTTGACCTTAAAATTTTTCCCTGGCTCTGCATTTCCTAGTACCGGAAATTGTTGTGAGTTAGGGATCGGTGGCCCGTGAGAGCATACCTGCCCTGTATTTCTGACTCAGTAACCAATTGGCTGAATGATTTTAGGAAAGTCACATGGTACCTTTTGGTTTTAATTTTTGTTTCAACTGTTAATATTAACTGTTGGGCTGGTCACTCAAAGCAGAAGTTCTGACTTTCTGTGATTTTGAGTTTATGTCTTGAAGAACCAAACTCTTCAACCAGAAAATGTGAAACTAATAAATCACTCACTATTCTTCAGAAAAGGAGGGAGCTACAGCATATGTGACTGCATTATAGAAAGACCTGAAGTTAACAAGGTAACACAGGACACCCCCCACCCCACCAAGCAGGAAGTCAGAATTTTTCTCATTTGAAAACCAAAGAGAGAAAAACACCCCAACATAAATTAAAACAAAAACAAAAGTAAGGATGCCTGACAGTGTTTTTTCTCCCTGTTTCTAATGTAAAGTGTTGACACTGGTCAGCAGGCAGCTGTGGTCACTGAGGCATCTTGTGGATTTGTACTCCTTTTCCAATGTCATTTTTTTTAAATTTTTTTTTTTATGTTTTATTTATTTTTGAGAGAGGGAGAGACAGAGCATGAACAGGGGAAGGTCAGAGAGAGGGAGACACAGAATCTGAAACAGGCTCCAGGCTCTGAGCTGTCAGCCCAGAGCCTGACGCGGGGCTCGAACTCACAGACCGCGAGATCATGACCTGAGCCGAAGTCGGCCGCTTAACCGACTGAGCCACCCAGGTGCCCCTCCAATGTCATTTTTAAATCAGATGACAAAAGTGGAACTTTGTTTTCGGGTTAGGTGGCTCACTTGCTTTAAAATAAATGTATATTTGACAGAATAGAAGATGGGTGTTCATAATTTCCCAAGGCTCATGGAGACCCATGGTGTCCCTTTTAATTTCATCACAAATTACCACCATTTCCTCACTTAGACATTATGTAAATTGATGACATTGATCACTGGGATCATGGGGTGCAGGAGTGTGGCTAGATGAATATCAATTTTGTCCTTACCGGAGAGTCACTCCCCTTGTGTCAGCAACTGAGCAGTGGGCATGGGCCAGGTATTAGGTATCCCCTCCCTCTAAAATGTTCTTGCAAAGGGAGAAGCCACCACTTGCTGTGGGTGAGAAAGCATTGCCCCCTCCACCTGTGACATGCATTGTCTTTACCCTCATCTATTGGCTGTTGCTAAAGTCAATGATATTCAGCTACAGGAAGACTGATATGTATGCCTTGCAAATAGTTGCAATATGCCTGGAGGAGAAGAGTGGATCAAGAGGGATGAGGAAGAGGTATTGTGTTACAAGTTAAGCTGAAGTCACATTTAAATGCTGAGGAAGTTTGAATGTAAGACAGGAACCCAGATTACCCCGGTTGAGGAATGAGAAGGGGAGGGAAAGATACCTCTGTGGGAATGTTCCCGCAAGAAACTCGTTGTGAGAGAAAAGAGAGTGAGGGTGGAAAGCAGACGCAGACTCAGGACAGCAGTGATGGTAGAGCTGAGTCACGAGGATGTGAGCAAGTCCATATGCTGGGAGGGATGAGCCAGCAAAGATAGTCTGAAGACAAATGGGGGTTGGGAAGGATGACTGAAGGAAGAAGATTCTTGGGAAGGCACATGGAATAGCTCGACTTAAGACAGAGGGGTCAGACTCTTCCCTGGACACAGGAAGCATCAGTTTGATGCAGATAGAGCAACGTGTGTAGATTGGGTCAGGGGGTGAGAGAATTCAGACCTGGATACTTTTTTGTTTTGTTTTGTTTTTACAGTAGGAGAAAAGGCTATCCAATAAGAGATGGGAAAATGGATGGCAAAATAGGAGTCTTAAAAGGGCAGTGAAATTTGGGTTGTTGGCTGAAAGGAATGAAAGTAGCCCACAGTGTTCTCCACAAGGACCATCCCTCAAGCCGCCATGACACCTTGTGGACCCGTGGTGCAGTTTCTCTCAAATCCTTGCTGAGGGCTCAGGGACCCTTCTTGGCCCTTCCATCGTCTCTAGCCATGTTCTCTGCAGCTCTTCACCAAGAGGCAGACACTGGTGGCCTCTACAGAATTTCCCTCCAGAAAGAAGATATTTAATTATTTATGGTTCCAATGATTCAGGTCCTTTTATTTGACCAAGAGCTTAGCCCCATATATTCACATGTCTGAAGAGGCTGCTTTACCTCAGACCGTGTAGAATCCCTGAGTGTGTTGAAATCTAAGCAATCTAAGCTTCTTCTCTCTCTATGGGGCAGGATGCAGTTTTAAAAGCAATGATAATGACCGTAGAATTTTTCTTTAGTATATGTTTACTAAGTCCTGAATCTAGAAAATCAATTATTTTGCTTTGGAACTTTCAGACATTTCTCATTCCTCTCTCTATGATAATTTTTTTTTTTCCAGAGCTCAATGTGGGGTAGCAGCTTCTATATTTCCATGAAAATCAGGAGCTATCACTGGGTTGCCCACTGCATATAACAAGAACCTTTTTTCTTCCATCTTGATTTAGCTTCCTCATGGTATGGACAGTGATAGAAAATGGATCTTATTCTTTCTAATATTCCTGGTGCCTAACATAGTGTCTAGCATACAGTGGTACTCAATAGGAGATGTTAAACTGATGAATAAATCAACTGGTGAGTGGAAAAGAATACAGTGTATCTTAACACATTTACCTTTCCCCATAAGAACATATTCTTCATTTTAAAAATTTGATTTCAGTGAGATAATTCAGTTTTCAAACTTTTGAACTCTATTTAGCCTCTGCAGCAGTTGCTAAAGGATTATTCACAAAGGGATTTGAATGCTAAGATGAGTGAGAATAAGGCAAAGTTTTATTTGAGACCATTTTTATAGAACTATTGCTTTTCCCCCCTGGGGTTTCTTTCCTAGTGATACATGTGTGAACCAAAGAAACGTAAACATAGACATGAAAAAAGATAATGCCTTCTTTATTTTATTTATTTATTTTAATGTTTATTTTTGAGAGAGAGAGATAGAGTATGAGCAGGAGAGGTGCCGAGAGAGAGGGAGACACAGAATCTGAAGCAGGTTCCAGGCCCTGAGCTGTCAGCACAGAGCCCAACATGGGGACCCACGAGCTGTGAGATCATGACCCGAGCTGAAGTTGGGCACTTAACCGACTGAGCCACCCAGGCACCCCAATAATGCCCTCTTTAAAACTTCTTTCTGGTTTGGGGCGCCTGGGTGGCTCAGTCAGTTGAGCGACCAACTTCGGCTCAGGTCATGATCTCACAGCTCGTGAGTTCAAGCCCCGCGTCGGGCTCTGTGCTGACAGCTCGGAGCCTGGAGCCTGCTTCGGATTCTGTGTCTCCCTCTCTCTCTGCCCCTGACCCACTCGCATTCTGTCTCTTTCAAAAACAAACATTAAAAAAAATTAAACAAAAAAAAAAACCTTCTTTCTGGTTTGTTGTTAGAAGTTGTGAGAATATACAGGAACACAAGATTCACTTAGAAATAAGTCCTTAGGCGTTTTAAAAAGATTAAAGCAGGAGAAAGCGTAAGAAAGGAGTACTCTAATAAAACAGAATAGTGCACCATGTAAATGGAGTAAAGGTTCACTAATGACATTAAGATGTCGGAAATGCAGAGCATCACTAAACGAATAGAATTAATTTCCGAATGATTTGTTTTTCTTTTATGCAGCAGAACTCAAAAGATGTATCTGCCAAACCCAAATTCCCAAAGCCTTTCAACCCACTGCAACACAAAGGTGAGTTAACAATAAGCCAAAGGTTAATAAAAAAATAGAAGAAAGAATATGAATATATCACATGAGGAAAATTGAAGGGTACTTTTAAAAACCTCAGGTGGGATGTGTAGGAATATGAGCTGGTCATATGTCTGAAGTTCATCTGGATGGTGCTCAGGGCTGACCGAACATTGTTAGGGATTTGAGGGTCATGGAGACCCATGGTGTCCCTTTTAATTTCATCACAAATTACCACCATTTCCTCACTTAGACATTATGTAAATTGATGACATTGATCACTGGGGTCATGGGGTGCAGGAGTGTGGTTAGATGAACACCAATTTTGTCCTTACCGGAGAGTCACTCCCCTTGTGTCAGCAACTGAGCAGTGGGCATGGGCCAGGTATTAGGTATCCCCTCCCTCTAAAATGTTCCTGCAAAGGGAGAAGCCACCACTTGCTATGGGTGAGAAAGCACTGTCCCCTCCAGCTGTGACATGCACTGTCTTTACCCTCATCTATTGGCTGTTGCTAAAGTCAATGATATTCAGCTACAGGAAGACTGATATGTATGCCTTGCGAATAGTTGCAATATGCCTGGAGGAGAAGAGTGGATCAAGAGGGGTGAGGAAGAGGTATTGTGTTACAAGTTAAGCTGAAGTCACATTTAAATGCCCAAGTCTCACTACATGTTAAATTAAGTTAATATCTTTATGAGGGCAGAGAAATGGGCCACTCACGTTAGCTTCTAAGAAAAATTATTTGAATTCCAAATAAAGTTCAGGTGTTTGAACTTGAAAAGGCTTCCCTCCCCAAATGTCCAGTGTGCCCACCCAGAAACCTTGGGTCCTGTTATCACTGTCACCAACCAGCCTGCGTGTTGTTTACAAATCTCTTAACCTTTTTGGATGTTTGTCCCTCGTCAGTAATATGAAAAACCTAAGAGATCACAAAGTTTCCTTCTAGCAATTACATTTGATGATCTCACACCTACTTTATCTCATCTCTGAGCCGTATCTGAAAGCTGTGGTTCTTCTCTTCTCAAATGAGAGATGTCTGATGAACGCAAGTCTCTTGGGAATTAATGAAAATGTGGCTGCCTATCAGCCAACTACATTCTGTAGCTTTCCCTATCATCTTTCCGGAGCTGTCCAGAGTTGTAAGGACCTGGCTAGGCATATTTTCATTTTGGTCTCATGCTTGATTCCGACATAGAAGCAGTAACTCTTATTGTCTCTTTCCTCTCCTAGGCATTTATGCTTTTTCCCATACGGGAGAATCGTCAAATGACATCATGCTAACCCAGTTTTTATCAACTGAGTAAGGCTGCAAACCATAAAATCAAGGGAAATTTTTGGTGCAACTTGACATTTAGAACTAAATGTCAGTGAAAAAATTAGCACAATATTAGATGGAATTTTCTGATGTGGGCATCTGGAATAAAATGAGAAGTTTTCAGCAGCTCTATCCCTGCTTTTTTTATCTTCATTTAAACGGAACCGTTTATTTCCATGTGGTTTGACTCAAAGGAATTGCTTCATAAACGTAGGAAAGTAGGTTTTATTAGAAGCTGCGTCCGTTGTGCCAGCTTTTCACTGCCACAGACTGCAGTTTCCTTTTTCATGAAATAGCATTATTCTTGTCACATTCCCAGGCATCTGAACTGCAGTCAGAAACCGTCACGAAATCACCTGAGATAAATGGATGGCCCACGTTCGCTTCCTATCAAAAAGTCATTGGAGCAAATTTCCTAGAGAAGAGGCATTTCCCTCCCAAATTTTCCAGTTGGATTTTATCCTTTTTTTTTCCTTTTTAGGTTCAGTCACTTACCTTTGAAACTCATTCAGAAATAAAATGAAAAAATTCTATTTCACACAGCTTTGTAGCCATTAGTTGGGAAGTATAATGATATGATCTTATACGTAAGGCAGTGTTTTTCAGTCTACACCTTATAATTTCATCTGGCCCCCAGTCCAGTGAAGTGAGATGTCCAGGAAGATCTAAAGCAGAGATGAGGAAACACATGTTCAATGAGGTGGAGATTGTGTAGCCAGTAAAGGGGTACTGAGGGCTTTTAGGACTTTTGGTTCCTAGTCCAGTTCTATGGCCCATAACAGCCTTAGAAATGACCTTCAACCTTAACAATACTTATAAGGTCAGATATGAGTTTCATTACTCCCAGAATTCTTTCGATGTAAGAGGCAAATTGAGGGAGAGTTTGGTTGTCACCTTCCGGGGAGATACCCTAACACATCCTGGTTTTCTTTTTTTTTTTTCCTGGTTTTCTTTCATAACCACTGTGAGTACTTTTGGGGTTGTTTACATGTACAGCCAATGCCACTTTCAGATGAGACAGAGAGCAGCAGGTGGACAGGCACCACACGAAGTGACATTTCCTTTCCATACTTTCACCCCCTGGGCTCGCCAGTGTTTCAACCCTGGCCACTGGGCCCAGAAAGACTGAGCCTTATCTGACTCGTCCCTGCTTCTAGAAATCTTAGACATCCTAAAAATCTGCAAGGGCAGATTTCTTTCAACAATAATTGTGATGACGATGGTGATGGCGACGATAATGGTAAGAGGTCAAGGAAGAAGAAGCAACATTCATAGACTGCTCACTCCCTGCCAGGCACTAAGTGCCTTGCATATGTTAACTCTTAATCTTCACAAGAAGCTTGGGAGTGGGGAACCTTACTGTCCCTGGTTTACAGCAGCAGAAACGAAGGCACAAAGGGGAAATAATGTGAGCAGGGCAACACGGATGATGAATAGCCGTTATGCATATAATAGTCGTGGATGTTAATTTTAACAGGAAGTGGGTTTTATAAGTCAGACTAGAAGGCAAGGGCACTGCTTATTTAATTGTAATTAGAATCTTACACTCTCTGGTCTGTGAGGGATCTCAAGCATCATCTAGTCCCTATTTTACATGTAGTCCTCATGCCCCGAATCTCAGCAGACCATGATTACAAGATGAAGTCATGTCCACTTTTAATGGCTGTCTATAGTAGTATATTAACTCAGACTGCTATAACAACATATCACAAACTGGGTAGTTTAAACAACAGAAATTCATGTTTTTCACAGTTCCGGAAGCTAGGACTTCCAAGATCAAGCTGTCTTTGGGGTTATTTTCTGATGAGACCACTCTTCCCGTCTCATAGACAGCCACCTTCTTGCTATGTCCCCGCATGGTCTCTTCTCATTGCATGCTAATAGAGGTCTCTGGTGTCTCTTCTTCTTTAAGAGCGCCCATCCTATCAGATGGGGATCCCACTCTGATCACCTCAGTGAACCTTAATCACCTCCTTAATGGCCTCGTCTCCACATACAGTCATATTGGAGGTTAGAGCTTCAAAATATGAATTTTGCAGACACGCAGTTCAATTCCTAACAAGCAGCTAGGGTTCTTATCTGTCTGTTTAATTGAACTTAGGGTCTTTCAACATATCCTCTCAGTTATTTTTTGAAGTCCCCAAGGGAATGATGAAGGACAATCTCAGGTGCAATGACCATAGTTTTCCAGGGTCACCACATATGGCTTTACAGGCCGTGTACTCAAGAGGGTGCCATTCTCACACCTGTGATATTAATGGTGCCAACTAAAGTGGTTTAGGCCATAATCTGCATAGTCACTTGTGGTAACCCTAATTAGGTCCACCCGCCTTGGCCTCCCTTTCTTGTTCTGCCTCTCACTCATCCACAGTTGCTGCTTACAGAATCTCTTTGGTGAAGCCTCGCCGCCACGCCCTACCTCTCATGGACGTGTCAGTGCTCATGCCAAGAGTTTGATCCTAGAGGTCTCTAAGGCTCCCGTTGCTCATGGCATCAGAGTGGGTTGGGGTAGCTTCCTCCCAGTCTCCACCTCATATTGCCTGGATATACCCACTGTCAACAGTTCTGTCTGGCAAGCTAGAGAGGTCAGATGTGAGTGCCAGCACTTAGTGAAGAGTGAGCCTGTAAAGATCAAACTCCAGGTAGGACAGTCGCTGCCCCACATTCTTCCACCTTTCTACTGACAAGGGAGGAGATGTGGATGCATTTTTATTATGCCCATTGGAGTCATTGATGGAAGAAGGCAATAGAGCATGTGAATTTGTGCCAACCATTTGGTTCTTAGACCAGGCTCTCTACTGCAATAGGTCCCACTTAGGGCAGTGCATCTGAATTCAGCCCCATGGACACAATGAACATTCATTAGGCATGTTCAAGTAGGACACAGAACAGATTTCTGAATGGGCTATTTTGAGATTTACAGAGTCTTTTTAAAATTATTTTTGTATTTAATTTTTTAAATGTCTATTTATTTTTGAGAGAGAGAGACAGAGTGTGAGTGGGGAAGGGCAGAGAGAGAGGGAGACACAGAATCTAAAGCAGGCTCCAAACTCCGAGCTGCCAGCACAGAGCCCGATGCAGGGCATGAACTCACAAACCACAAGATCATGACCTGAGCTGAACTCAGATGCTTAACTAACTGAGGCCCCCAGGCGCCCCGAGAGTTACAAAGTCTTAAGAGTATCTGTTAGCCTTCTGACATGAATAGGCTTCATAATATACAAATAAAGAGAGCAAGGGGACCTTCCAGTTAATGGTGGTGGATTGAATAGGCATGCATACAGCAAATGAAGATGTAAGGCTCCATGTGGCACCAAGATGGAGTACACATGAGATACCAAAGTGAGATGTTCAAAAGAAATGATCAGAGACCAGTAGATGTTCCATACTCCCCAGAGATATACAGATGAGAATTTTATGAGAATTTCCTTGGAGAAAGCTGCTTCATGAACCTCCTCATCTACCCCAAGAGGTGAGAGAAGAAGAGATACTTGTCCCCTGACTTCAAACTTAATGAAGGATTTCTTAGCCTTCTATGGCTGACTATTGGGTGGGGGAAGACGAGGTTCTTATTCTTGCTTGGAACTGTGGCCACAGCCCTGGTCTGGGGCCCTGAATGGACTCTGTGTTGAGACCAGCCTACATGCCTACAGTTTGTCAGAGTGAAGCATGTGTGTGTGTTTCTTACGGAGAATGGTGAGACAAGCAAGCAAGAGAGAGACAATACGGGGTTGTCTTGGGTGCTGTGTGAGGGGGCCACCCAAAGTGGTGGAGATCGAGCAGAAAGAAGTTGGAGGTGAAGCCAGATTAGGGGATGAGCACCTGGAATATAGATGAATTTGTATGAGCTAAAGGAATTGCACGTGAGAGAGGTCAGGGATACGAAATTTCCGAAGAGTTCCCGAACACTCCCTCCCTTACATTCAGAGACCTGGCACCATATGAAGGCAACCCCATCTTGTAATACAAATCTTTCTTCCTGGACTTGAGGGAAAGGAGGTCAGAAACCTCATTGCCCAAGGTGGGGCGGGTAGAAGGAGAGGAAGAAAAGTTAAGCAAAACTGTCCATCAGCAAAGATGTGCCGGTGCAAAGAGCCAACCTAGAGTAGGACTCAGTTGGAGAGGGAGTTGGGGGAGAATAGAAATTTAAGCCAAATTATTTGTAGTTATTATTATTACATGAGACTGAGCATCTTAATAACCAAACTGAGAGTGTGTGAACTATCCAAAGTGACCACAAAGCTGCTATTATTGGAGCATGTTGGAGTAATTTCTGGAACATATCTGGTGGGAAAGAAAAGCTTTTACTCTTGAATAAATTTTATAAGGATAATGAGAGACAAAAAAAAATAAAGGGTGTTTGATCACATGTCATAAGCCACGTTTGTCTAATCCACTGATTACACACACGTTCACCTCAGATACTTCCCAAAATGCTACTAAAAACGATAAAAGAGTCAGAAAAAGAGTAAAACATTGCAAAAGTTCCTATTGCTGAATTTAAAAATTGCCACAAACAGGGGCTTAAAGCAACACACGTTTATTATCTCATAGCTTCTGAGTCAGGAGTCCAGACACAGTTAACTGTGTCCTCTGCTCAGTTTCACAAGACTGTAATCAAGGGCTGCATTTTCAGCTGGAGGCTTGACTGGGGAACTCCACCTCCTTCAAGTTATTGGCAGAATTCATTTCTCTGCAGTTGTGGGAATGAGAACCTTGACTTTTTGCTGACTTATTGGTTAGAGGTTACCCTGACACCCCAGAGGCTGCCTATACTTCCCTGACACAAGAGATTCTCTAACATGGCCACTTATGCCTGTAAGTCTGCCAGAACAGTCTGTTACCCCAGTGGGCTTTTATGACAAAGTATAACATAATCAGGTGAGTGACATCTCACAACTTTTACCATATTCAATTACTGGAAGTAGGTCACAGGTCCTGGCCACACTCAAGGAGATGATAGGTGAAAATAGACCCACGGTTAGGTTTGTGCCCCTCCAAATGCATATGTTAATACCTAACCCCCAAGTGATAGTAGTAGGAAGTGGGGCCTTTAGGAAGTAGTTAGATCGTGAAGGTGGAATCTTTGTAAATGACATTGGTGCTCTTACAAAAGACTCCATAGGGCTCTCTTGCCCTTTCTACCAAGTTGGAAGTTGGCAGTCTGTATCTCAGAAGAGGGTCTTGCCAGAAACCGACAGTATTGGCATTCTGATCTTGAACCTCCAGCCTCCAGAACTATGGGAAATAAATGTTTATAAGGAACCCAGTCTATGGTATTGGGTTATAGCAGCTTGAACCAACTGAGATGACAGCATTGTGAAATTTCTTCTGTGATATTCTGTGACAGAAGAAAAAAAAGAAGAACAAAACGTTTTCAGAGGGGAAAAAAAAGGTTTTACGTAAAAGGTCAAAATCAGAATATTATCAGACTCCTCGCAGTAATGTTGTAAGCTAGATAACGATGGAGAATGGTTTCAAAACGTTGAGAAGAAATTATTGCAACCCAGAAGCAGTTAAGTGTGAGGAAGAATAAAGATAACTTCAGCCACAGAAATTCTCCATAAATTTTCCTGCAAAGCTTCCCTTCCCAAAAGCTGTTGGGAAATAGTATCAAACGTGGCAATAGAGCTAGAAAGGAAAAGGCTTAGGACCCCAAAAACAAAAGATGCTATGAAAGAGAGAGCAGAGGGACTATCTAGGGTGGGCTTAAAAGGAGTTTCTACCCAGACAACAACCTGGGGCAGATCCAGGCTAGATCTGCAAGAAAGATTGCTCAAGAAGATGAAAGCGAGAGTAGGATACCTAATAGATCTGAGTGTTACTACTTTTTTAAGTTATCTACTTTATTTTATTAATTATTTTTTTTAGAGAGACACAGAGCACGTGAGCAGGGGAGGGGCAGAGAAGGAGAGAGATAATCTCAAGCACACTCCATGCTCAGCGTGGAGCCCAATGCAGGGTTCGATCCCACAAACCTGGGATCATGACCTGAGCTGAAATCAAGAGTTGGACGCTCAACCGACTGAACCGGCCTGAGTGTTATCTAGAAGAGATTTACATACCCTGGGGTGGGTTGGGATAAATTTTTGATATGAACACAGAAATCCAAACAAGTAAAAAAAAAAAAAAAAAAAGCGTTACCTCTAACAGAAACAAAATGCTGTGCTGAAAAGAAAAAGTACTTACACATACTACCTAACACAGCTGTGAATAGAGTATACAGAGTACCAATAATGAAAAGTGATTTTGATATAAGCAAGACAATAACACCTTAAGTGTTTGGGAAAGTGGAGAATAGGAAGCCTATTTTGAGGGATGGCAGAAGAGCTCTAAATCTTTCTTTGTGTTTGGAAATCGATAAAACTGAGAAACCAAGAAGCAACATTATAATCAAGATATTTGGAAATATGGAAATAACTATCAAAGGAATAAAACAGTTAACAGAGATTTTCTCTGGGAAGCAGGAAATTAAAGGTTTTTTTTTTTTTTTTTTTTTGTCTTGAAACCATATCCCTGTTAACTGTGGTTAAACATAAATAAATGTGGAATGTGTGTGTATGAATTGAAGAAGGCATGGGCTATCTTAAAGTTGTAAGTCCCCTTGATTCATTTCCTTGAACTCAGAAGTCACAGGGCTCTCCAAGCTTATGTGGCTTTGGCCAGCCGCTTCAGGTTTTTGAGATGCCTGTGAGAGCTCCAATTTGAGATGTCAAGTAGGCCACTGGGTATAATAGTCTATTGTCAAAGGAAGAGAGGGGCTAGAGATGTTGCTTAAAGCCATGGGGCCAGACGAGATCACCTAGTGAGTACAGGGCAAAAGTGAAGAGGTCCAAGCACTAAGCCAGGGCACCCCAGCATCTAGAAATAAGGAGAGGAAAAAGATCCTGGAAAGGGGAATGAGCAAGAGCAGCCTGTGAAGCAGGAGGGAAACCAAGAGAATGTGGCATCCCAGAAGGTAAGAAAAGCTTTCAAGAAAGATTTCAAGGATAGCAACCGGGTTAAATACTGCTGAGAGTCAAGACCCTGACTTGCTTATTCCCATATTGTATCAAGATATAAGAATATAATAGGCACTCAGAATAAGAAATCCCACTGTTGGGAAGTTTCATACTGAATATATAGCATGGAATTATGTTTAGACTTTGCTCGGCCTTGTATTGGATAACCTCTTCCAGATCCGGAACTAGCTATTTTAGAAAGATTAATTTTCTCCAGGGTTTTCTGACGTTTCCGGAATAAATAAAGGGGCTGAGGAATAGTCATTCTGTAGCACCTAGAATGTTTCTCAGACTGATAAAGATTTTGGTAAGAGCCCCAAAGCTATGTCCTTTCAGAGGACTCTTAAATGGAAAGACGATTTACCTTTTGTTAAGAAGGCAGCAGGGCTGTGCTGCACTTACCTTTATCAAACTTCAGGGGGCGGACTCTGACCAAGAAATAGATCTGAACAAATTGCTCAAAGCTTAAACACACCTGAAATACACTTTGGAATTTGGGGGAATAAAAGGCGTTTTAATCCAGCTACTCTAATTAGGAACAATTTACAGTGTTTCTGTGGTGTTTTGTACAGTAAAAGAGATTAGGAAGCTAAGAACATAATTGCTGTTCTGGGACAGCAAACAATACCTCTGTTTCCTGGGTTTGTGCCCAAGGGTGCTGGTGAATAGCGAAGGCTGCCTGCTTCTAAGCCAAGCAGGAATTAGGCACGGTCGACTCGAGATTTCCACCTGCTAGAAAGGCAGTGTTTTATTTAAATTTGGGCTGCATCAACAGGATGTCCTTGGGTACTTTGGACTAATACAGAGTTAATTCAAGCACGTGGTACAAATTAGATTGGGGATATCCTGAGGTTTTTGGATTCATCTCTTCCTTTGGGAGGAAGGAGTTTAGCAAATTTTAGAGTTTTGTTGGCCAGGAGCCACATACTCCATGACCGTGCTATCCAAACTCTTTATAGATTCCATTTTGTACCCAAGGTCTTAGGGGTGGACAAAGTAATACAAGTGAACATAAAACTGTATTTAGGCCCTCACAGCTTCCTCCGGAAGGATCAAGGTGCTTGAAGCATACTCCTCAGCCCTCCCCTTACTGCCAGAGCTTGCCTTAGCACACAGTGTGGTATGAAGAAAGGGTGGGAGAGGGAACAGAGACCATGGAGCCTTCAATATCCCAGTTTCTGTGCTAGACTCAGCATAGATTACATCTTTTGGTCCTCAAAACAGCACAGTATGCTGTATATCATTTTCCCCTCTGTAGAAGGATGTGGGGACTCAGGGATCAGATGAGAACAAACACGGAAGCAAAGAGATCCGGCACCAAGGTGCCCCACTCTGCCTCAACTTCTCGTGTTCAGAAAGCCTCTGGCCTCAGTTCACACGAGCAGCCGCAGCGCTTGGCATGTTCTGAACAGAGATTGGCCCTTGGGGGATAAATAGGGGATCCCCGAGGCTGTCTTTTTAAAGTGATATCACGGTCCTAAGATACCATGATGTAATTTTTCCAGATACTTTACTCCGGATTCTCCTGAGAACTTGAGGGAGGCTAGGGGGGAGGGCTGGGACTTGAGAAACAACCGAAGCCAGAAGCGATGGGGGAAGAGTCCCCTGTGTGCAGATGACAACAGATCTTCCCAGAATGGGTGTATATTTCACCTGGCTTAATCCCAGCCAGATATGCCTAGTTACATTTCCCTGATGGCCTCCTGGGGTGGATGTGGAAGGTTCTTTCTGGGAAGGAGTCCCGGTGAAGCCTGGCTTTCAGGAGTGCCAGGCATTTCTCTGCCTTGTGGTTTCCCATCAGTGAGATGCGCAGATCTGCCCTCATTAGATAAGCCTAGAGAACCCTGCCAGTCCCGACTTTCTCTGATCCCATGTCCCCTCATAGGTAACATGCTGAGAGAAGAGAAATTTATCACCAACGAGAACCAGCCCAAGTGGGTTTGGCAGGACCTTATCTTGCTGGGTAGGAATCCTAGATAAAGCACCGCCAACAGCTACATTTGTGCCAACCAGATGGGAGGCAACGCCCCTTTGGAATTCTGACCCGATGCTTGAAGCCGGAGTGCCCCAGGGTGGCGTGGCACCAAGAGACACAGTGCTTTTGTGGATAAGGTTTCCTGGTTCTTAGATGTCAGCCATGTCCCCCAACAGGGAGTGGGCAAGGCAGCTGTGAATTCCATGACAACGTGCTGCTGGACATTGCCAAGGACAACTCTCCGAGGCACGAACGGCCCGCCTGGCGCTGGTGATGATGTGAGTTTGTTTTCCCGACGTTGGCTGGCTGGGCGAGCCAGTCCCACCTGTCGGCTGTTTCACCCGCTTGTGGGGAATGTCATACGGCCTGCACCCTCACCAATTTTAAAAAGGAATAGAAGGAAGTCACACTCACGGAATCATTTCCAGAATTTATATCGACAATTATTTACACATTAAAGTCTGCCACAACATGAAGTGCCCACGCCCTGCTTTCTCTCAGGCCAGAGCAACGATTCTCCAAGTGTATCTCCAACCAGCAGCATCGGACCTGGAACTTGTTAGACATGCCAATTCTTGGATGTACCCCAGACCTCCTAAAGCAGAAACTCTGGAGTGGAGCCCAGGGACTTATGTTCTAACAAGCCCCCCCCCACCCCCCCAACCGGTGACGCTGATGCGTGCTCCGATTTGGAAAGCATTGACTTAGCAAACTCAGAGAGGGCATGTTCCCTACTGAGCAGGGTTTGAGGCCGGGTTCCAAAGCTTGCTAGAGGTATTAACTTGTTATATTCCCAAACCTTAGTTATTTCGTCTGCAAGCAAAGGTCAGAACTCCGTGTAAAGTTAATGCTGGGAGCACATGAGAGAGGCTGAAAGTTTTTAGCATCCTGCCTGGTATTTGGTAAGCATCCAACAAATGGTGACTATTAATGATATTAATAATGCTAATGTTAATAATGGAGCATGGATTCCATAGGACATTGTTACCACATCAAAGCAGTGTTTTAGGAGGAGAGATACACTCTTCAGAAACCAAATACAAAGCTTCAAACTCAGTTCTGCTACTGACCACCTTGGACAGGCTATCTTATCTCCATTTGTAAAATGGGAAAGATCACAATTACTTTGCAGAGTCATTGGAAGGCTTAAATGAAGTCGGTAGAGTAGCTTGTTTAGTGTCTAGATACTATAGGTGTTAATTTTTCTTCCTCTTTCTCAGTGGGAAAACAAACACAAGTTTTTAAGTAGTCAGTGGGCCAGAGATTTAACCAAGGAAAATATCCATAATGGGACATTCTATCCAGATGGCTTAGGAAATACTTGTTTAAAAGGGAGGGAAGGGGCGCCTGGGCGGCTCAGTCGGTTGAGCATCCAACTTCGGCTCATGTCATGACCTCACGGATCATGGGTTTGAGCCCCGTGTTGGGCTCTGTACTGACAGCTCAGAGCCTGGAGCCTGCTTCCGATTGTGTGTCTCCTTCTCTCTCTGCTCCTCCCCCACTCACACTCTGTCTCTCTCTCTCTCAAAAATAAATAAACATTAAAAAAAATTAAAAGGGAAGGGAAAGACATAGGGAGCTGTGAAGGAGAGGAGGACCCCTTATGCATATTTTTTTTTTCTTGTTCATTATTTAATGACCCATGATAAGTCATAAGAAAAAATGCCCAGGCAAAAGAAGGCTTTTAAAAACAAGAATACTGAAGAGTTACAAACCAAAAGAAATTTCTAATTATTTTTATCTGGTGAATACAAAGTGGACTTGAAAAGTATATCAAAAGAAGGGGTGCCTGGGTGGCTCAGTCAGCTAAGCATCCGACTTTGGCTCAGGTCAAGATCTCACGGTTTGTGAGTTCGAGCCCCGCCTCGGGCTCTGTGCTGACAGCTCGGAGCTTGGAGCCTGGTTCGGATTCTGTGTCTCCTTCTCTCTCTGCCCCTCCCCAGCTTGTGCTCTGTCTCTCTATGGCTCTCAAAACATAAATAAATGTAAAAAAAAAAACCTTTAAAGTATATCAAAAAACATTACTGTAACTTCTAGTCAGGACATCTCCCAATATGCAATGCTCTCAGTTTCCCCAATTACAAGGCCTTTCTAGCTCGTCTCTCTCTCTCTGCCTTTTGTTTCTTACTTTAAGGAAGACCAACCAGCAGCCTCCGGTATCTTTTTCTGGGCTCTCTTGTGTTCTCCCTATCCGACCGCCAACATGTGTTCATTTCCCCGACCCAGGCGTGGCAGGTGCTGGGAGGGGTGATGGCGCCCAGTTATGCGCATTTGATTGAATGTTTAAGTGAACCAAAGTTTACATTCCAAGTATAAACTTAAGATGTATGGAAGGTGTGACGACGAGGTAATGAGACTGACTTTTTGTTCCCCCAAGAGGAATTTGAACTTTTATTTGTTTATTCAGCTGAGGAAGTTTTAGCGTGGTGACCAGAAGTATAGAATCTGGACTCCTCATTTACATTATAGCTCTTATACTCAGCCATGTATCTCTGGCAAGTGATTTATCTCCTCCAAGACCTCAACTTCCTCAACGGTAAAATTGAGGCCGTGATAATACCTTGCCCACAGCGTTGTTAAGGTAATTGGATCAAATTGTACGTGTGGCAAAATTCCTGGAACATCGTAGATGTTCAGTATATGTTTAGTGAACATCTAAAAGCTCACTTTTAGCTTTTATTTTATTATAAATATAAAAATTATATAAGATACAAGGTAAAAAACTCTTTCCTTATTATACTTTTGCCTCCCCCAGCCCCCCCGTCCCCCAAGAAATTATCATTATTAAACATTTGGAATATATCTTTTAAGACTATCCTGCCCCGCAAAGGGGACCCACTGTATGCATTCTCCCTTGTAAGTTTATATTTGACGTTTATTTCAAACATTCACATCAAGGACATTTGGAAAATTTCCATGAGATTGAACTAGTATGAAATACAGAGGGAATAGATCTTACAACTCTATAGAGCTCTAGAGTCATACCTAACTATCAAAACAAAAACTGCTCTGTTCTGTATGGCTACTTATATCCACAAATATGGATCTGGAGAAATTTGATTTCCTCAAAAACTTCACACCCGTCTCAAAGCTGCTGGTTCTGTCATCATATTTAGGAGATTATGAGGCTGACCCTGAAGATAACTCCAAGAGAAGAGTTAACTCCGCACACATGGCCTTCCTCCTCCCATCTCCACGCCAGCCTGGTAGTGCTATAAATTCCCAATTAAACGTGTTAACTCTGGGATTCCCCCTCCCGTGCAGCTGGTAAACCAGTTTCATGTGTAAAAATACACAATGGACGTAGATATAGGCACTGAGCAACTTTGTTCAAGACCTGATGTCATCTGCACCTTGGCAGGGACCAGCAACTTCTACTGCCAAGAAGTGAGACTTCATTACTGAATTCTAGCTTTCCCTTTGCAAACGCTTCTTCTGGATAAACTAAAGTACATTGTGTGTGTGCTCAGTTATCTTGCAACATTCCCAGGAGGAGGATTGGGAGTAGGGAGTCCAGGATAAAGCACACATATGTACACACACACACACACACACACACACACACACACACACGCACACACACAGACACCACTTTAAGACATAGCTCTGCCTCCTGGTTGGACATCTGCCTAGGTACAGGTGCATTTTTCTTGTGCCACCACTGACTTAATGCTCATGGTTATCATCTCCACCTTGTCCAGAAAGAGTTCACTCAAGTCCACTTATTAAAGACTTTTAGACTCGACAAGCCTTCTATTACAAATCTTCTCTGTCCCAGTTACATGTCTCAACATCAGATTCTTTATGTACAGAATGGCACTTCATCCCCCCTATGATTATCCTCTAGGTTCTATAGGTGAGGAAACAGAGACCAAGTTTACCTAGAAAGTAACAAAAGTGAGATGTTTAAGTCAGAAACTCTCTCTAAAACCCTTGTTCTTTCTGTTCGAAAACTCTTCAAGATCCAAGATTTGCTGAAAGGCTGGTAAAAGAGAAATTACCAAGATGCCTGCTGGTATCTATCATGTTTTTCTACTTTGGTTAATGTCTTCCTATCAACCTATTTAGCCCTCGCAAGAAATGTCATCAGTTAGCCACTAAAATACTGGCCACAGAGTTCATAGCTGATGGTCTTCTGCTGGGTCTACCTATATCCTTCACAGGCTGTCACAGACTCCAATCTTTGCTTCCCCAAACATACCCCCCATAAGCCACGGACAGACAAGAATGTCAAGAAGGTTGAATGACCTCCCAGGAGCGTGAGGACACATTCACAGGAAGCCAGTCTTCCAGGCTGAATTTCTTGAATGGGAAGATAACAGCTGTTCTTTCTCCCCCAGTGAAGGTGTTGAAAAGCAGGTCATTGAGAAGCCATGGGAAATACTGCACGTGCCTTCTCAGCCCTTCTCTGTGGGATATGGGGACGGAGGACACCTGCCAACAAACAAATGAAAAATAAACACATAAGTAAAAATCCCTTACTGGATGTTGGAAAGCATGAAGACTTGAGAGGGACAAAAAAAAGTAAAAAGGGGGAAAACAATTATTTCTATTTCTACTGCTACTGAGAGTATGTTTTGGAGAAATCACAATGGGTTTCATGTTCCTAGAAGAAAACAAAGTGCAGACACTGAAGGTTACTGTATGGAGGACATTGATCATTCTCTTTCCCTGAAGGGCTTGTGAGACCACACAAGGATAAAGATATGTGTTGGGGAGAATCTCTTTATTTCCTTCTGTTTGTCAAAAGTGAAAGGTCCAGGTGGAGAGCATAAGAGGACAGTGTCATTATGAGAAAACCCTGAAATAGCACAGTTGCCCCTAGTTTTAGGAATAGAACACAGTCTCTTTTTAATATTCATCTTATGAATTGACATGTCAACTCACTCCATGTTTTCTTAGTTGGGGCACTTCTTCCTCCCAAATATATCTTATAAATCTTGGGACAGATCCTTTCTTTGTATTTAGTTGAAGCTAAATCTGAGGATTTGACTAGATTCGAAACCATTATGCACAATAAACTCTACCACACATACTAAATTCTCAGAGTGCACAGATGACACAGGCAAAATAAATAACTGGCTTGTTTGTAAAGGGCTGAACACTTTTGTGACCTTTATTAACATTGGTAGTCATGCAAACTTTGGAATGAACAATCAAACTTCATTCTACAGGGTCTGGGCAGGGAGTAGGTGGGCTCAGAAAAGAGTATTTACCTTCATGCACTTCTGAAGGGAAGAGAAAGAACATTCTTTGAGGGCTTTTTTTTTTTTTTTTTTTTTTTACCTTTACTCTAATGGAGGACTGGACTATGTTTTTAGCAAACACCACTGGAGACCAATCCATTCAGGAAATCAAACATAGCACTCACTCTACACGTCTCTAAAATGGTTCTGCTTGGAAGTATACAAACCTGAGTCTTACTTTGAGCCTTTCCAAGATTCATTCATCTACTCAACAAAAATCTACGGGGCTCCTGTTACGGGTCAGGCACTGTTGTAGATATTAGGCATAGAGTATCGAGCACGATGAACAAGGCAGGTGAGGTGCCTATCTATGTGGAACCTATGTGTTCCTCATCCATCCTGCATTTCCACATGATTACCAACCTATCACAAGCCTACAACTTCTCAGCTTTCCGGGTCAGTTTCTTGCTCTCTCCTAACCTCTTCCATCTTTCAAGTTGTTATTTTTATTGATTTGGAGTATGTAGGCCCCATCAATAAATAACTTGGTATTCATCTACATTTATGCTATAGTTGCAAAAGAAAAACATTACCACTCACCTAAAAAACCCACCCGCTCTATCTTCCACCTTGGCAAGTTTCTTTGACTCTTCATGGTACAGGTGACATCCCATGTCCTATGTGAAGACATTCCTGCCTGCTCCTGCCTCTGTCAACTTCCCTCTCCTCTGAGCCTTGTACTCAAGTAGCCACCAAGATGTTATGAAGGGTATTTATTTAATACTTTTCCTATTATTTGCTGTTCTTTGTCTTTTCTTTCTTTTTCTTTTTTTTTTCTTCATCTCCTTTAATCTTAAGTCACCTGCTAGATTATACCCTCCTCTGCAGCAAGGACTGTGCTTTATTCTTTGATGGTAGCTAGCTCATTGTATTAGATTTGAATATGAATTGTATACACTTGAAATATACCTTTTCGTTTGCTAATTAAAATCTTTTAATAAAAGATAATCTCTTCAACAAATGGTGTTGGGAAAACTGGACAGTAACATGAAGAAGAATGAAACTGGACCACTCTCTTACACCATGCACCAAAATAAGTTCAAAATGGATGAAAGACCTAAATGTGAGAATGGAAACCATTGAAATCCTAGAGAACACAGAGAGCAACCTCTTTGACCTCAGCTGTAGCAACTTCTTACTAGACATATCTCTGGATGCAAGGAAAACAAAAGCAAAAGTGAACTATTGGGACTTCATCAAAAAAAATAGCTTCTGCATAGCAAAGGAAAACAACCAATAAAACTAAAAGGCAACCTACGGGATGGGAAAATATATTGGTGAATGACATAGCTGATAAAAGGTTAGTATCCAAAATCTATAAAGAACTTATCAAACTCAACACCCAAAAAACAAATAATCCAGTTAAGAAATGGGCAGAGGACATGAACAGACATTTTTCCAAAGAAGACATCCAGATGGCTAATAGACACATGAAAAGATGTTCAAAATCACTCATCATCAGGGGAATACAAATCAAAACCATGATGAGATACCACCTTACACCTGTCAGAATGACTAAAGTTAATAACACAGGAAACAACAGATGTTGGCAAGGATGTGGAGAAAGGGCAACCCTCTTCCACTGGTGCAGCCACTCTGGAAAATCATATGGGGGTTCTTCAAAAAGTTAAAAATAGAACTACCCTATGACCCAACAATTGCACTACTAGGTGTTTACCCAAAGGATCCAAAGATACTGATTCAAAGGGGCACATGGACCCCAATGTTTATAGCAGCATTATCAACAATAGGCAAATTATGGAAAGAGTATAATGGAAAATTGCTAAGTCATCAAAAAGAATGAAATCTTGCCATTTGCAGTGATATGGATGGAGCTAAAGCATATTATGCTAAGTGGAATAAGTCAGTCAGAGAAAGACAAATAACATATGATTTCACTCATATGTGGAATTTAAGAAGCAAAGCAGATGAACAGGGAAGGGGAAAAAAAGAGAAGGAAGCAAACCGTAAGAGACTCTTGACTATAGAAACAAACTGAGGGTTGTTAGAGAGGAGCTGGGTGGGGTACGGGCTAGATGGGTGATAAGCATTAAGGAGGGCACTTGTTGTGATGAGCACTGGGTGTTATATGTAATGAATATAAATGAGTCACTAAATTCTACTCTTGAAATCATTCGTGTATAAATTCTGAGTTATGTTCTGAATCATCCGTGTATATATTCATTTAACATATTCTGAGTTCCTATTAAGTTCAAAGCAGTGTGGTGCTGTGGGGGATATAGAAAGGAAATTGAAAACACAATATATGCCCTTGAGGAGTTCACATTTTCCAAAATGAACCAAGAAAGACCAAGGAGTGATTCAATAATTTTGAAATAAAAAATAACCCCTTGTTGTAATTCTTGGTTTTGGTTACAAGAAATTGAGTGTGTGTGTGTGTGTGTGTGTGTGTGTGTGTGTGTATGTATGTGTGTGAGTGTGCCTTCATACGTGTGTGTGGTGTGTATTACATTTAGTTGATAAGGGGAAAGGTCAGCTTTGCCTTATTTTGGACAAATTTTATATTACGCTAAAATTGTCTGCAGGAAAACTAGGCCATTGGATAAAATGGCCTAAGGGGATAAAATGGGTAAGATATTTCCCTCTTTGTGCAATTTGGAAAATTGCCACCACTGTGGTCAAAATCATATTGCTTTATTTATTATTTAGTTGTAAATCTGCTGTAGAAAAGTAGCAGTTCTGGGTGTGGCAGAAAAAAATATGGTCACGGAGACCGGGAAAGTGAGGCCCTTTCATTTAATATGACTATACACCCACCTCAACGCACCATAATCCAGAGCCACTCACACCTCCCTGGTTTTCTCTGAAACACACAAATGAATGCTTCGAGCAGCTTTTTGGTATTTTCCCATCTCAATTTTCTCCATTGTTTGCCAAGCCTTTCTGGACAAGCCAAAATGAGAAGTATTTCCCTTCTTGGTGGTTGTTTGGCCTGTGGACCTGTGCGTGCGTGTGCTTTGTGCGCCCTGCCTGGATTGTAGGTAGAGATTTCCCCCACACCCCTGGGCTTTGAATGGGGCAGAAAAGTGGAGCTTGTTTTTTAACTTAGTAATAACAATGCTGAGTGCTTAAGAAAACACCCAACACTGCATCAAAAGAGCTGACGTAGATGTTACACACAGCAGCTGTGACGGTCATTAGAAATGGCGCCGAAGACAATTTTTATGGTTCTTAGAACCAAATGATACTGGGGGTCGAGGCAGATTCTGCATATGAGGGGTAAGAGAGGAATATTTTTTTTTTCCCCAAGTGAGATATGCTGATTTTGTTTGGGTATTTCTACAATCTTTTTGTTTGTTTTTCTGATGTTATGGTATTTTCCACTTTGTGTCTATGTGCTTATAATGTATCTATTAAAGAACATTTGAAATTTATTCTTTCATTCAATTAATTATTTGTTTTGATGGAAAAGAAACGTGTGTTTTTATTTTGTCCTATTTTGCCATTGTTTTGTTTTGCTTATCTTGCCCTAAAACAAATGGCAAAGCCAGGAATGGTGTCAGTTAAATTACTGTGAAATCACTAACGATAAAGTGTGGAAACCTCAGTGTCACTTGCGGTGTCTCCTTCAGATGTCTGTCCTGTCATTCTAATGTCTTGAATAACAATGTAATGCGCCTTTTGGGCATGGTAATTGAAAGGGGAGCGAGTGACTAAATGCCAAAGTAAATAGTTCAGATTCTGCGTCCATAGGTCGCAGATGCTTTCGTCCCCAGCCTAATAGTACATCCTGGGATTTGGTCCTCGCCTGAAAACTATAGACCCATGGGGGAAGGACAGTTCTACTGTAAATGCCCTACCTCTATAGCTCAGGTAGAATAACCTCCCACTGACTTTCTAAGTTTCTAGACTGGAACATGCGGGAACACTTGGGGTTTTGTGGGGTAAGAAGACACCTTTGTCATATGTGGTAGTTTACCCTTTGTATGTTTCTTTGTGTCCCCAGGTTCCCAGCCCTTTGGACAGAAGACTGTAGAGCCTACTCATCTGGATGGCCCTGTTCCTAACACTAATTCTGTAAGGTTTGTTCACTGAATGAAGAAAGGAAAGATTGTGTTTAATAGACAGAGAAACAGAGAATTCTTGCTGAGAAACTCTTCTCTCTACGACTGACTTTCCAAGGTAAATTTCCATTCTTTGACTTTAAACATTGACACAAGGCCTGGTTTGGGGACAAAGGCAATAGGAAGGAAGGAGAAGCCTCTGTTATCCTGTAAGGAAACACAGAACCTGAATGGGAGAATAAAAAATTCATGCCATGAAAACTAAATGCGAGCAACTGAAAAAAATCATTAATGCAGAAGAATGCGGATATGGCACAAAGACCTCACACACTCACATGCACACGCACAATTTAGAGGATATACACAAGACTATGCTCTCCAAATTTCCCCATGTCATAAGTAAATTTCAAAACAATTTTAATGAGCTGCACACTGTTCCATTATGTTGTTGAATTATATTTAATAATTTAACCAATTCCCCATTTGCAGGGTTCTGTACTGAAGAATTATTCTTACCCAAAGAGAGGTTTGGCATTTGGCTTTGGCTACTGGAAGGTATTCTCTGGGCCTTTGGAATGTCCTGCCTGATAAGAGTGTCTTTGTTTACCTTAGGATCTTGTGCCTTACTGCAGTCTAACAATGCGATTTATGACACAGGCTTTAGGCCATGTGGCTTTTGCTCTACCCCTAGAGGGGCTGGAGACTTAGGTAGGATATGCCGCACTGTCATAGGGCAGTCAATCATGTATATGTGATTGAGTCCCAATAAAAACTCTGGACATCCGAGAATCAGGTGGCCTTCTTTGGTTGGCAATACTTTGTCATATTGTCACACATTGTTGCCAGGGGATTTCATGTGGCCCATGATTCTCCTGGAAGGTGACAAATGGAAGCTACACGTTTGGAATTTTCTGGAACCCTGCCATATACATATCTTCCCTTGACTGATTTTAAATTCTTTCACTATAACAAACCATTACTGTAAGTATAACAGTTTTCGGTGAATTCTGTGAATCCTTCTACTGAATTATCAAACCTGAGGGTGGCCTTAAGAATCCCGAAACTCGGGGCACCTGGGTGGCTCAGTCAGTTAAGTGTCTGACTTAGGCTCAGGTCATGATCTCATGACTCATGAGTTTGAGTTTGAGCCCCCACATCGGACTCTGTGCTGACAGTGCAAAGCCTGACTAGGATTCCCTGTCTCTCTCTCTCTGCGCCTTCCCCACTCATGCACCGTCATGCCTGCTCTGTTCCTCTCTCTCAAAATAAATAAATAAACTTAAAAAAAGAAAGAATCCCCAACTGTGCAGTTGGCATCTGGGTGACTTTGTGGACTGTACTCCCTAATTTCACAGGAGCGTTAATATTTCCCTTTAAGTTGTCAATGATTTTTTAATGAGACATGGTTTTAAAATACATTTCATAGAATGAAAGAAAAATTACCTTAGATATACACCATCTGTAACATGCATTAGGGAAGTGAGATGCGTTAAAGTACAGCTCTTAGAATTAGGAAAATAAGGCAAATTGCTTCAATTTTTTATAATGTGAATAATATGGTAATATATGGCACACACATCTGTATCTTTCACCATTTCCTTATGTTAGATTCATAAAAGTAGGATTAATGAGGTAAAATTCCTGGGCATGAAACTTGAAAAAGTTTAAGATATACAGCAAAGCTGTAGTAATCAAAAACAGTTGATGGTCAACTCATCTACAACAAAGGAGGCAAGAATATGCAATGGGAAAAAGACAGTCTCTTCAACAAATGATGCTGGGCAAACTGGACAGCTACATGCAAAAGAATGAAACTGGACGACTTTCTTACACCACACACAAAAATAAACTCAAAATAGATTAAAGACCTAAATGTACTACCTGAAACCATAAAAATCCTAGAAGAGAGCACAGGCGGTAATTTCTCTGACATTGGACATAACAACTTTTTGCTGGAGATGTCTCCTCAGGCGAGGGAAACAAAAGCAAAAATAAACTATTGGGACGATGTCAAGATAAAAAGCTGCACGGCAAAGAAGACAATCAGCAAAACAAAAAGACAACCTATTGAATGGAAGAAGATATTTGTAAAGGACATATCTGATAAGAGGCTAGTGTCCTCTTACAAAAAGAACATAAATAACTTCTATAAAGAACATAAATAACTTAGTACCAAAAAAACAAAAACAAAAACAAAAACAAATAATCCAGTTAAAGTGGGCAGAAAACATGAACAGACATTTCTCCAAAGAATACATACAGATGAACAACAGACGCATGAAAAGATGCTCAACATCACTCATCATCAGGGAAATGCAAATCAAAACGACAATGAGATGTCACCTCACACTTGTCAGAATGTCTAAAATCAAAAATCCAAAAACTGATGCTGACAAGGATGCAGAGGTAAGGACCCTTATACACACTAGCCAAGCTATTGTGAAAAATGGCATGGAAGTTCCTCAAAAAATTAAAAATAGAATGCCATATGATCCAATAATTCCACTACTGGGTATTTACTCAAAACATACAAAAAGGCTAACTCAAAAAGATACATGTACCTTTCTGTTTATTGGAACATTATTTACAATAGCTGAATTATGGAAGCAGCTGAAGTGCCTATCGATATATGAATGGATAAAGAAATGTTGCATATGTGTATGCAATGGAATATTAGTCATAAAAGAGAATGTAATCTTGCTATTTGCAACATGAATGGGTCTAGAGGGTATAACGATAAGTGATAAGTGATAAAAAATAAGTCAATCGGAGAAATAAGTCAATAAGTCAATCGGAGAAAGATAAATGCCATATGATTTCACTTGTATGTGGAATTTAAGAAGCAAGCAAAACGAGTGAACAAAGAAAAAAGGAGACAAAAAAACCAGACTCTTAAATCCAGAGAACAAACTGGTGGTTCCTAGAGGGAAGGTGAGTGGGGGGGGGGGATGGGTGAAATAGGTGAAGGGGATTAAGAGCACTCTTAATCATGATGAGCACTGAGTACTGTATAGAACCGTTGAATCACTATATTGTACACCCAAAATTAAAAAAGAGTGCATTTTTTTACTGCATGATAATTACACTGGAATTAAAAAAATAAAATATAAAAATAAAATAAAACAAGATGAATTGCCACGTACATTTTTTACATTTCTGATTTCATTCCTAATATGGTCACTATTGGTAAACATTTAGAGCACGAGAATACAAAAATGCAAAAAAGCTCTTAATTTTTAATGTCTAGAGTTCCTGAGACAAGCAATTGAAGCACTGGTTTCAACAAAAGAAATGTTTCCAGCAAAACTTGCTGGGAGAAAATGCATTTTAGTACATTGCTTCATTTAGAATGATAGAACTTTTTTTTTTTTTTCCACTATTAGCATTACAAAGGAGAAAAGCTCATTCAATTGAGCTTTCCAGAGGAGTGACTTACTAGATACTTCCTCGCTTGATGGGCTAGAGAATAAAAATGTCATCAGCCAACTGTCCTCTTCCTGCAAGGTGCAGTCCTGACAACCAGGAAGAGACAGACCGAACCACATTTGGAACCCAGGTCAAATTTAAAGTGCTCCTACTTTGTGCGCCTAAGTAACCAGGGAGAAAATTCTCTTCTCAGGCGAGGGAGTGCCTTCACCCTAGATTTCAGTCTCAACAGAAGGCTCTGTCTCTCCTGCTTTCATGCTCATTTCTTTCTTGTTTTTGAATATATTTCAGAGGATTTCAGAAGTGATGGCTGTATGGGGGCTGCACGCAGAGCACAACTGCTTTGTGTAAGACAGTGATACAGCCGCGAGGTTCCCAATTTGTTTGGGGGTGACGGCATGATCCAAATATCAGCTGCACCACTTTACTAACTGTGAGACTGACCTTGGGTGAGTACTTAACTTTTTAGAACCTCAATTAAAATGTACACACCCACGCCCATCGTTTAAAGTGGTAACAAGCATTAAGTGAGAAAAAATGGCATACGTGAAGTGCTTATCGGTGTCTGGTTCATATTTTATATATATATACATATATATATATATTATAAATACTATAATTGTAATAACATATCAAAAATGCATAGAACCTGATTCTTCATTTTTATATCGCCAAACGTGCTATTCCACACTGCGGGAAACCTGTTTCACAAAAACTAAGTATTATGTCTCTAAGTCTATTTAAAAAGTATATGATAAATATAACGATAATTATAGTCCAAGGTAGTGAGCACATACTGTGTGCTAAAAGCTGGTCTAAGCACTTTTACGTACATTAACTCAATCTTCCCAGCGGTTCCATAGAGAGGTATACAGTGCTTATCCTCAGTTTATGAACGAGGATGCACAGAGGCCGAGAAACTTCCCCAGGGTCACACGCACAATGGCGCAGGTAGGTTCACTCAATGGGCAGCCCTCTTCGTTTCTGTCAACGCAATTCAGTCCGTGGTCTTGGCTTTGCATTCCTCCCCGGTAGAAAAACCTTTCGGAAATCAGGACCTGTTCTTTACACGCCTCTTACCTCTTACAAAATTGAAGGTGTTGTACACAATATCTGTTCTTGAATAATTGACTCTATCTTGATGTTATATTCAGATTTTAATTTAGGAGAAAAATCTGGTTTTTGAAGAAATATGTTTAGTAGCCTTAATAAATAATTATCAAACCTAAGCTTGGGAATCTATAAGCTTTTCCTCCACGCTCGGTCCGTATATTTCTCACAATCCCACTCTAATTATGATTATAGTTGATTCCACCTCGGAATTTTGTTCACCATTGTGATGCACATTCCACTCTTTAAATTTTTTCGTGGTCTCATTTCCTGCTAACTTTGGATTCTCTAAGCCCATTGAACCAGATCATAAACAGCTCTCAGATAATAACTAACATTTCCTCTACAATAAAAGCATCTGAACCATCTTCCAGACAAAAAAACAACCCTGATGTTTTCAGCCATGGGCACCTAGTTCTTTGAAGGCCTAGTTCCCTTTGAACGTTTACCATCCTATCTTTTCAAACCTCCTTCAGAAGAACTCAATTACTGACAGTGTTGTCCTTCTTCAAGCAATGTTGCTTTTTCAGTCATTGAAAATTAGGCCTTACATATTCAGTAACACTATCTTTCTCTCCAACAGCTTGTTCCCAGGAGACTTGTTTCAAAGCTTCAGGAGGAACCAGTTTCATCAGACGGTGGCATGGCCTTCTCTTGATGAATTCAAGGCACAGGGGCTATAGTGGTGGGCTTAAGGCTGAGTGGGAAGGTTATCTTGTGAACTTTTATCAAAGAGCAGAGGATACCAACCCTCATAGTGGGATTTTAGAACGTGAACTTTTTATTGTATTTTCTTCCCCATCTTCATGAATAGAATTATCTATCCCATCGACAAAGGACTTGCTTAACTCCTCCATCAATTCATCAGTTTCGAAGTAGGTAAGTCAGAGGGTTGATGTTGGTTGACTTGGCCATTCTCGTTTGTCTTTGGGCTGGCAAAAGAATAAAACACCTAAATTATCCTACATCTTTTCTTTTTCTTCTGGTTGAAGCCATTCCCCATTCATCTCACTTACCTTTTTTCCCTTCACACTCCAATCTGGCTTAAGGGCTCCATTCACCGGAAAGCCTGGTAGTCATTCAATCAGCATGTACATGTGAATATAGTTAAATTGAAATATAGTCCACAGTAACTTCAAAAAATACTTTCATTAGACATAGACCGCGATGTAAATGCCCGTAGTGACAGGTCAGGCTGGAGACAAACATGACTATCACAGCGAGTCCCACATGGCCAGGGATTTCTCGGGGTCAGAAATGATGGCCGTGTCCTGGCTGGTATCAGGTTCAGTTAGGGGCTATATGATATGGGTAATATGTATCTCTGAATCCTAAAAACACACATAGTGTGGCAAGAGTCCCACTCAGTGTGATTAGGAACATGGGCACTGAGCATATAGAGAAAGTGACGGACTCAAATCTTCCCTTTCCAGACCCTATCCTTGATATTTGTGGAAACTGGGACCCGAATATGAATAGAGGTCCACAGAGCATACATCTCTATATTTTGAAGTTATAAATTAAGCAAAAAAACTGTTAAATAAAATGCATCTCATCTTTCTTCCTTGACCAATCGACTTTCATAATGGTCTGGATGGACAAGCGCAAATTGGGAATTTTTCAGAGTCCTTAGAATTTTGTGCCAGGTTGTGGCAATGCAGAGACAGGCCATCCTCCAGCCACACGTCTCCTCGTAGGGCCAAAGGGACAAGCGCATCCAGAGCCCATGACCCTATAGTCTCTAGACTTCACTACAGCAACCCAGGATCCTGGAACTCCCTGCCAAAGACCTCAATCTTGTTTTCTTGTAAGCTCCCCACCCCCCCAGATGGATTGTACCATTGGTGTGCGCGTCTCTAACCCCACAGGATAACCAAGAGTGTGAGGTTACAGTGGCGCTGTGCTAACCCGGATGTTCATACCTATTATGTGTGAGACACCTTGTGGAGCAGGAGGGGGCCAGGAGGGTTAGGTCGGGGGAGGCCATTCCTGCTCAGATCTGGGGGCCCCATGCCCCTCTGACTTGCTAGGAGGCCTCTGTTGATTGAGAGGGGTGGCAGTTCGAATCCCCTCAACTATTTGATCAGTTCTGTCTTTATTTTTTTATTCCTCTACTGACGGCGTGTAGTTAATTCAGTATAACTTTAATAGTTAGATGTGCTCTGGAGACCCACCTGATTGGGCTGAGGGCACAGGTAGTGGTGCAGGTGGAGTCTGAGGTATAGGGAAGCTTCCATCTTCTGACCGGGAGGAATGAGGTGTGTCTTTACTTCCAGACTCTAGGGGAATGACTTCTACCATCACATCCTATGCGAGAAAACTGGTAGTGAGTCCAGGCATCTGTGATTCTTTCCTTATCTCAGACACCAAACAAGATCCTTCTCTCATCTTCCCCTTCTCAGGAAATGTCTCCATCATTGGTCTCCTTAGTCCCTCTGGCCACCTTGGGCCCGGTCTTCAGTCCCCTTCCTCTTCCTCACCATGGCCTACTAGCAAAGCCTTCTTGCCTCCTAAATGTTGCTCACCATCTGCCCCCTCCTTTTTATCTGCACTGCACCCACCAGTTCAGAGAAGGGCCCGGGAGCTGAAGGTACAAAGCAGGGCATGGTTTAAGCCCCACGTCTTCACTGTGAGGTCTGGGCCTTACTAGCAGCCTCCAAAGTGGCCAAGGATTGGAGAACAGTTCAAGGTTGTAATGTTCTTGCTTTGTTCCATGGTCCTTTACAGGTGTATTATACTGTTGATTCTGCAAATATTTTGTATTATGTCAGAACTCTGTGTGATGGAATCATGCGTGACGCACACAAAATAATAATGGGCTGCAGACACTCAAGGTTTTTCATTTTATATAAGGTTTTAAAATTACATGTCGTGTTGTCTCAAAGCCCTCTTCCCTCAAACTAAGAATGTTGTGTAAGAAAAAAACAGCTTTCCTTTTGACATTTTTACAAAGTCTCCAAAGTATTTGTGAACCTGCTCTTTTATAACTTACTTTTCTGAGACTGATATGTATGTGAAAAATCAATTTTGTGTTGGTCACAGCCATATATCCTGATGGCTTGGGTAAATATTTGTCTTAATGTTTCAGAGGGGTAGGAGTAAAGTGTTGAAATAAATGTATCTCTTGCCTTCTATGTGAATTGCCCTAGTAAATCTCAAAATGTTTGCTTTCTTAATGCAGGGACTTCTCAGTTTTGTCAGATGATCCACGTCTTATCAGGAGGTGTCTGTACTTTTGAGGAAAATAAGAACGTTGGAGAAAATACCCACATAGGTGAAATAAGAATGATATTTATGAGGAATGAATTAATTATCCTCCATTAACAACATGTCATATTTATGGCTTTGCAAGACAATTATCTTTAGGGAAAAATATCACTTCCACTTTTCCCAGGCTCAGGCTTTGTTCTTTCTTTTCTCTTTCTAGAGGACAGAATGTCCCTCAGCATGGAAACAAGCAGACCAGGTAGCCAAAATATCTTAGAATATTCTCATTTAAACAAACAGGAACAAACATCCTTAGAAAGGTTTTCTCTTGTTTGATGTTGGAGTTCCCGTTGAGATTTTTCAAACAGAAGTTATGAAAACAAATCGACTTCACAATCTCCCACCCCTCTAAAGCAGTAGTCATTCCTTTCTCTGCAGGTGTTTTCATGCCCATAAAAACTGAGATCTTTTCCTGGAGCAGCAATTAGATTGTTATCCCTGTATGTGTTTTTAGGAGTCATTGGTCATTGTCTCCCTAATTTGGTGATGCTAGCAGTCAGTGACATCTGGCATAACTGTTTACATGAATATGGACAGGGGGCAGGAATAGACGTGAAACTTCGCTGACATTCAAAATTCTGCGATCTAGCCCAGTTTCTGGCCTTAGGGAGCAATGTGGCTTAACACCAGTCATTCCAACTTTCTGAGGTCCAATCTCTCCACCTATAAAACCAAAGAGTTGAACCAGATTTGGCTCATCGAATGTACTGCACGCATGCTGTCCCTTCTCCTCTATCCTTGGCAGATACAGCCAGCCCATCACTGATCATTGCCACTTAGCCTTGACTTTGTACTACAGTCCTTCTCAGTTAAATGCTATGGGCAGCTGCTGCTGTAGAGTTTGTTTTGTTTCTTAAATTCCACATATGAGTAAAATTGTACAGTATTTGTCATTCTCTGACTTATTTCGCTTAGCATTATACTCTCTAGCTCCATTCATGTCATTGCAAATGGCAAGATTTCTTTTTTTATGACTGAATAATATTCCATGTGTATCTATACCATATTTTCCTTATCCATTGATCTCTCAATGGACACTTGGGCTGCTTCCACATCTTTCTTGGTTATTGTAAAAAGTGCTGCTATAAACACAGGGAAGCATGTATCCCTTTGAATGAGTGTTTAAATTATTTTGAATAGTGTATTCAATTATAGTGTTGAATTGTATTCTTTAGGTGTATACTCAGTGGTGTGATTGCTGGACTGTAGGGCAGTCCTATTTTTTAACTTTTTGAGGAACCTCCATACAGTTTTCCACAGTGGCCGCACCAGCTTGCGTTCCCACCAACAGGGCAAGAGGGTTCCTTTTTCTCCACATCCTGAGATGTATGAGTCATTAATTTTAGCCTGAGTCATTAATTTGAGCCATTCTGACAGGTGTGAGGTGGTATCTCACTGTGGTTTTGATTTGCATTTCCCTGATGGTTAGTGATTATGAATACCTTTTCATGGATCTTGTTGGTCATTGGGATGTCTTCTTTGGAAAAGTGTCTGTTCATGTCCTCCACCCATTTTTAAAATGGACTATTTGTTTTTGAGGTATTGAGACTTATCAGTTCTTTATAGATTTTGGATGCTTATTCTTTTTTTTTTTTTTTTAATTTTTTTTTCAACGTTTTTATTTATTTTTGGGACAGAGAGAGACAGAGCATGAACGGGGGAGGGGCAGAGAGAGAGGGAGACACAGAATCAGAAACAGGCTCCAGGCTCCGAGCCATCAGCCCAGAGCCTGACGCGGGGCTCGAACTCACGGACCGCGAGATCGTGACCTGGCTGAAGTCGGACGCTTAACCGACTGCGCCACCCAGGCGCCCCGGGATGCTTATTCTTTATTGGCTATGTCATTTGCCAATCCTGGGATCTCTTGAATGAGATAGAATTATAAGGTATTACTGTTAGCTTGCCCTCAGATTTGGAGGACTGAGGAACCCTGTTAGGGGAAATCAGTAGGATTTCATTTCCACTTTTTTTCCACTTTTTGTAACGCTGAAGGAAGGACAACTCCAAGTCATTTCTGCTTAAAACTCACAACAAGCCCAAAACATTAGGCTGAAATGAGTTTGTCCACAGATCTAGAATTGGAAACATTACTCATACAATGGGGAGCTGTGAAAAGAGATCATTACCTTTAATTCCTCAGAAGAAGGAAATTAGAGCCATAAATTTCTGGTTATTCAAGAAAAAGGAAATGTCTTCATAAAAAATTTAATCTGAGTAGATATTAAAACTGGCTCATTTAGAAAAGGAAGCTTCTATAAATCTCCATTTAATTTAATTCAGCAAATTTTTAGTGATAATATTTGTATATATAGTATCATGTGAAGGATACAGGGGAGACAAAGAATAGAAAGACCCAGACTTTGGGGTGCCTGGGTGGCTCAGTTGGTTAAGCATCCAACTTTCGGTTTCGGCTCAGGTCACAATCTCCGGCTTTGTGGGTTTGAGCCCTGCGTCGGGCTCTGTGCTGACAGCGCAGAGCCTGATCGAGATTCTCTCTCTTCTTCCTCTCTTTCTTACCCTGCCCTGCTCACTCTGTTTCTGCCACTCTCTAAATAAATAAATAGACTTAAAAAAAAAAAAAAAAAAGAAAGAAATACCAGGACTTTGACCACAAGAAACTCATGGTTTAGTAAGGGGAATAAGAGAAGTAATCAGACAACACCAAAGCAAGAAGACTGTCCTTCCCAGAGGACACTAGGAGGTTCAAGAAGGAGGTTCATCCTCTGGTTGAAAGGATCAGCTAAAGCTTCGTGAAAGAAGAGGCAAATGAGCTTGATTTTGAACAAGGTACGAGGAGGATATCTACAAGCGAAAATCAGGCTGAGATTTGGAAGAACGAATGTGGCACCAGTGTGCGGTTTGACTTGAGCAGGAAAGAGCCTAGGAGAGGACTTGAGAATCTATTTAGAAGTCTGGGCCTGAGGTAATGATGGCCCAAACTAGGAGAGTGTTAGCAGACGCCAAAAGGCAGGAGACAAGAGAGACATTGCTGAGGTAACGACTGCCAGGATTTGGTAATTGACATTCACCATGAGGTGAAGGAGAGGAATGAGTTAAAGACAGCCCTAACTGTACAGCCGAAGGACTGGAGGCATAGCCGTGCTACTAGGAAGGGCTAACCTCAGAGGAGCTGGTTTCATTAACACATTTGGAATAGGCCGAAACTTCAGCATTGCAGGCAGAATAATTTTAAAGGAGGACGTTTGGTCTGCAAATAAATAGAACTACCATTGCAGAAGCTTCTAACTTTTGCCTTAGTCCTTCCTGATAATTTGAGTGGTATGATAAAATGGCTGTTGTCTTCCAAACATATTTATTTATAGATACAAATATCGGAACAGATGCTAATGTACTCAATTAAGGATGTCCTTTAAATTTTTAATTTAAAGGTTTCCTTGCCTGAAAGTTTCTGGATACTTTAACAAAACCGATAAAACCTCTGCCTTCTAACAATCTAATTGGTTTTTATAATGCAAGTTCAAAGCCAGTGTTTTGAGACTACTAATACATGTTGCACAATCCATTTTCAAGGTCAGCTCTGGCCAATGAAGATGTTAGTGACTGGAAGTTCTTAGGCTTTCAAAAAAACAGAACATAAACAATGTAAACCCCCCCTCCCAAAGTAAATGGCAATTATCAGAACTAAAAAAAAAAAAAAAAAAAAGGCTGAATAAATGGAAAACAATTACTAGTATTTAATCACTGAAATAGACCATGAGGAATTGGGTGAGATTATTAAAAGAATAATGTTGTGTCCAATATTCATCCAAGCACGTTGATGTTTTGTGACAATAATAGAACAATATTTACAGAAAACACTGGAAAATTTTTCGGTTAAGCAGAAGTGATTTTGAAATTTGAGGCTAAACTGGACACACAGATAAAACCACAGATAAAAAAAAAATTAAATGACCACTATCTGGAATGGAAAATTTTTAAAGGGATTGCAAATCATGAATAATAAAATAAGAATATTTAACACATAAAATTTTAAAATATGCATATCTCTGGTCAACTAGATTATATGATGATAAAAGTCTTCTTGTACACCTACATTTATCAGACAAATGACAAAAAAAAAAAACACTAGATGAAGAAGTAAAGAAGTCAAAATTTACAAGTGCCTTCTTGGTTTTTACATCTGGTGTAATAAGTTCTGGCTTTTATGAAAAGCTGAAAGGACAACTTTCAATTTTAGGCATTGACTTAAACATTTGTTGAGAATTGTATTCAGGTGAAGAAAAAACACATCAGCCAGAGTATTCAATGTGGTTTGAGTTTGTTACCAGGACACAAAGCATCAGCTTGTGGATAACAATTGGCATTCTATGGAACGATTGAAAAATTATATGTTATTGTCTGTATCCATGTCCGAAAGATGGAAAATGGAAGAAATCAATATCAAATTTTACCACACAATCATCCACAGACATGTCAGGGTAAGGCTGACTGAATGTTGTTAGGCAATAAGATTTAATTTAGACCAAATATCAGATGATTAGGGGAGTTAAGTGACACAACAAAAGAGCTTCAAATAAATAGCAAACTGTGGTCTTCCACAGAAAATGCAATTAATTTTGAACATTAGCTGCCCCCTTATTTTGTTATTGGGAGTGAGCTTTGTTTATTTGGTATAAATACTTAGGCAAAATCTTATGAAAAGAGAAGATGAGAATTTGGCTACTTCACTTACAAATTAGGTAAAAATGTTTTTGTTTTTGCTTTTAATTTTTAAAGGAAAAGTGTTTTTGTGAATCAAAAGAAACTGCATGTGACCTGTACAGCAAAGGGACATTCCAATAAAATATAAGTTAATTAAACAAGGATACAAAAATGTGTACACGAATATAAAGAAGATTCATGTACAAACAATCCCCAAAGAAATTTCTGTAAGGATGATTTTCTTGCCATTGTGGATCAAGGTGTGCTCCCTTCTGAAGAGAGACTTGAACAAATGAAACAACATAATGCTACTTTTAGTTTTCTCTGCACTACCTCAGCTTTGAAAAACTTGAAAGAAAACAAAATGTAAAAATATCATATGTTTATAGCAGCACTAGCAACAATAGCCAAATTATGGAAAGAGTCCAAATGTCCATCGACTGACAAATGGGTAAAGAAGATGTGTATACACATACGATGGAATATTACTCGGTGATCAAAAAGAATGAAATGTTGCCATTTGCAGCAACATGGACAGAACTAGAGCGTATTATGCGAAGCAAAATAAGTCAGTCAGAGAAAGACGAATATCATATGATTTCACTCATATGTAGAGTTTGAGAAACTCAATAGATGGACATAGGGGAAGGGAAGGAAAAATAAGATAAACACAGACAGGGAAGCAAACCATAAGAGATTCTTGCATACAGAGAACAAACTGAGGGTTGCTGGAGAGGGAAAGGTGGGTTAAATGGATGACAGGCATTAAGGAGGGCACTTTTTGGGATGAGCACTGGGTGTCATATGTAACAGATGAATCCCTGGGTTTCACTCCTGAAGCCAAGGCTACACTGTATGTTAATTATATATATATATACATATATATATATATATATATATTGTTTTATGTATATATAGATATATATATCTTATACTCACGTTAATTAGATCTATATTATATAGATATATAAATACATAGATCTATATGATATATATAGATAGATCTATATGATATATCTATATCTGTATCTATCTATCTAGATATCATATATATCTAAATTTTGGTTTGTGAGATCGTTAAAATCACAATATGTGATATGATTAAATTTATATACTAAAATTAAAATATTTTATAGTATTTTCTATGATAATGCTAATTTATTATATGTGATTATATAATAATATTTGAAAAAGGAATGTAAAGTTCATGGTTATTTCTCAATCTAAATATTTATTTAAGGCATTTTTAAATAATTCCAGCATTATCTTCCCCACAGAGCAAAAGCGTTGTTCAATTTAATAGTAATCTAAGTGTTGCCCTGAAGGTATCTTATAGATACGATTTATATCTATCATCAGCTGATCTTTTTTTTTTAATGTTTATTTATTTATTTATTTTTTTGAGACAGAGACAGACAGAGCATGAGCAGGGGAGGGACACAGAATCTGAAGCAGGCTCCAGGCTCTGAACTGTCAGCACAGAGCCCTGCGTGGGGCTTGAACTCACGAACTGTGAGATCATGACCTGAGCCGAAGTCGGGCACTTAACCGATTGAGCCACCCAGGTACCCCCATCATCCACTGATCTTAAGGAGATTATCCTTGATAATCTGGGTGGACCTGATTATATGACTTGAAAGGCCCTTAGAACAGAACTGAGGTCTCCTGAGGAAGAAGAAATTTTGCCTGTGGACTGCAGCATCGGAGCGTGCCCCAGAGTTCAGCCTATTCTTCCTGACCACCTGCCCTACAGATCTCAGACTTGCCTAGCCAGCTCCCACAAATGCATAAACCAATTTTTGCAATAAAGCTCTTAATACGTATCTCCATCTAGCTCTGTTTTGCTGGTGGAGCCCTGATTGATAGAGTTAGCTTCATTTATAATCTTTGGATATAGGAACATAGAGGATGTGGCTCTCTAAGTGTACTCTTGTTCAGTCCTACAAGTGTAAACACAAGCCTTGAGGCATGGCGCTGGGTAGGGCAGGTGCAGACTGACGGCCTGATAAAAAACAAAAACTATGAGAGCCTAGGTCTGGAGAGCAGGCCCAAGGCCTGAAAGCTTGGCCCTTCTCAAAATGTCTTCTCCAAATTTGAATTGCAGAATTGCAATAGCTACTTTTTCTCTTTCCTTATCTTCTCTTTGCTGTATCTGGTCTTTTTTTGTCCAGCAGCAGGATTTTGACCATTCCATTGGTATTCTACATATCTCAAGCTCTTCCTCTGACCTCCAACACCGTTCAGCTCTACCCAGTACTCGAGTGAGCCCAGTGGCCAATAGTCCAGAACAAATGCTCCTCAGAGATGAATGATGGGGTGGGGGGGTGCAGCAAATCATCTCACAAACTAATTTCGTTTCTCACTTGTAAACTAGAGATGAACAGTTAAGCTCTTCCTGTTCATCCATAACCATTCAGCTTCGAATACTATTTTGTGTTCCTTTCTACCAATTCTTTTCCAATGACATTCGAAGAATTGGTCCTTCTCCTTTCTTTGGTGTAGCAGCCTCGAGCTGGGCACCTTCAGACCACTTCCATATGGAGCTGGGGGAGGCAATAAAGGCTGCTAAAACTCAAAGGGCCCACCTTCCCCAGGTACGCAGGACTCTGTGGTTGATGCTGGGGGCCTGTTCATTGTCTTACCAACATGTTCCCTTAATTCGGGCGAACTCTCTCAGAACTGGGTCTTTGGCAGACCTTTGACCACTAACCTACCTCATCAGTTTTTGAATGCCTGATGGGCCTTGGGTCTGTTCTCCAGACCTAGGCCCTCATAGTTTCTGTTTTTTATTGGGCCTTCAGTCTGCACCTGCCCTACCCGGCGCCATGCCTCCAGCTTCCAAGTCTTGATTCTTCATGGGCTCCTTTCGAGACGTGGTGAAGGGACTGCAGAAAGACTAGGTCAGATAAGCATGTTCAGTAACATTAATAAATTAATATTTCCTCAAACTCCACATATACCTGGAACATCATCAGTCCTATTTTTGATAACTTAAAGGAAAGTTTGCTTGTGTTTCAGTCAGAATAATATACATTTTTAAAAATAGCACTATTATCCTTTTTAAATAATAGAATTATTATTTCAGCTACTAATGAATTTATTTTTCTATGTTTATGATTTTTGGTGCTCTGTTTAATGTTTAATAGCAATGTTTAAGATGATATTTTTATTTTTATATAATATTTGTATTAATATGTTTAATATAATATTTTTGAAATTGTATACACTTAAAATGAAAGATTAACAAACATCAGTATTTATGGACATATCGCTGTCCTTAGTAGATATAGAGGGCGAGGGGAAAGGGGATGGCTGAGAATTTTGTTCCAGTCAGATTTTGATCCAGAGTCTCTAATAATGACAAGAGATGTTAAGATATAAAATGTGGAGAGTCACTGCCCTGGAATTTCTGCCACCTGTAATTAGGGATGTTTCATTTTCTTCCATATGACAACTAAAAGGAAACTTGTCGTGATGGTCAAGATAATAGTAGTAAAGAGAAATACTAGTATCAAGGAAAAGCGAAGCCAAACTTTTCAAGTAAAAGTTAAAAGGACTAGAATTATCTCCCGAAAGTGTTCATCTCTCCCCTCTATTTGGACCAGCTCCTCCAAATATCATACTTCAATGTAAAAATCTGTTTCATCTTACCTCGCTGATTTTCTGGATCATTTTATTATTAATATTGTAACTTTTTGTGCTTATTGTTCTTTGCATAAGAACAATAACAATGGCAGTGTGGGCCATTTCAGGAAGCCATTGGTTCATATATTTAGTAATTCTTTCTTTCAATTATTTATTCAATATTCCCTATGAAAGCCAAAAAATAACTACATTTTTAAAGCACAGCTAAGTGACTATGAGTAAGTTACATCACCTTTCTGAGCTTTAGTTTCCTATCAAAGATGGAAGTCCTCATCCCCAACTTTCAGAGTGGTTATCAGAATTAAGTGAGGTATCATTCAACCTAGCATCACTTCTGGTACATGATAAGTACTCAAGACATGATAGCAATTATTGTTGTTATTTTAGACATGATGTTTTTTGTTTAAAAAAACATTCTGCATATACAAATAAATGACTAGGTTTTGGAATAAAATGTTGTGACTTCTAAACCATTGTACCCACATTTCTATCCTATTTTCATCAGACACAGGAATATGGGCAAGCCAGTTGAGGTAATAGTAGACAGTAATTCTTTCCAAATTACGTTAAAGTTGTACTGAAACTCTCAACGTGGTCGATGTTCTGAAGTTTAGGTGTTTCTAAACTTAAAGAGTTATGAAATTATTTAACTACTAAGACTGTGAGCTGCTCAAGTCTCTAGTGCTGGGGATAAAACCAAACATGGAAACTGTGATAAGACGGTCAAGTCTTTGGTGGTGTTGACAGATTTTTCCCTCTAAGGTAGCTGGGGATGATGAGGAACAAACCATGTTAAGTGAAAATTCTTTGTGACTCTCAGAGAGGAATAAAGAACATGGTTTTATAAATTCTGGTTGATTTAAAGAACTGATAGCTGGGAAAATCATTGTCTCTGTGAGAAGATATGACAGCTTGTTGAGGCAGAGAGAATGGGAGTCATCCTTCGGGAATGAACTGAGACGTTAGCTTTGGGGCCATGTCAACAATGATAAACCAAAGGAAGTGGTTTCAACCAAGTGCTGCCCACGCACCCTGGTGTGACGGCTCAGTCCAGAGGGACCATGGCAGAAGCTTATTTTTCTTCCTTTCTTATTCCAGAAATAAAAGGGAGGCCGAGGAGGAATACCTCACGTCATTTCCTAACACATTCAGTGTTTACAGAACACATTTCATAATCTAGGCCAAATAAAGAGGCAGCGCATTCTGGAAATCGTATAGAATTTTCAAGAGCTTGCTGAATTTCACTTCTGTGCACTCTTCTATTTCCCAGCTTTGGGTCATCTGCAACCATGAAAAAGAGGCCTTTACGTTTTTCTCATCATTAATAGAAATCAATCTTCCCTTCTCTATATCCTTTCGTAAAGACCCTCTGATCTCACGCCTTCTATCATTCTTTGTCTTATTTATTTATTCAGTAAATAGGTGGCACAAAGAGGGATACAGAGCTGATAAAAGATACAATCAAGATGCTTAAAATATAGTATAAAAGCTAAGCCATGCATATCCAGGAAGATCAGCTAGGCACGGGTGAAGAAGAAAAAGAAAATGTTGTTATTTAAATTGATATAAGTACTATAGTCTTCGAAGGGGGTAGCATAAAAGTGGATGCTTATTTTAGAAGATAACTCCCTTGGGTCAGTTTGGAGGTGAAAACTGAACCCTCCCCCTGGGGGGGGGGGCGCTTCTGGATGAGTGGGTGCAAAACTAAGAGAGATGCACTGCTCTGATTAATGGATTGAGACGCATTAGAAATTTCCACAGCAGTGAGAGGATGGGACCCAGGGGAAAGGGAAGAGGGAGCTGCCAGGAGGTCCTGGAAAGGAAGGAGAGTCCAAGCACATGATATAGACGGAGACCTCAGGAGAACATTGGCTAGAAAAATCCCCTGCGGAGCCGTGGCAGAGGGACTCTTTTTCATGGACTTGAAGACCATGGCTCCAGTAATCAGTGTAAGCTGTTTTCTGGGCTTTGATGTAATTACCCTCTCCGTTTTCTCAGACCTTCAAAAAATCCGCTGGACCCAAAAGCCTTATGCTAATGGGGCTTTTGGGAAATGAAGGATGTGGGGTTCAAAGGCAGGGACCAAGAGTAATGGCTTGGCGATAAAACACTCGGTGTTGGTTCCAGTGTAGCAAGGATGTCTCAGAAGAACTCAACTCTCCCTCACATTTTCCTTGAAGGTAAGGGGGTGGAGATCCAGGAAGACGTGCTTTGCCAGGGGCTGTGATGTCATCACAGTCAGGTCACCTGGACCACCAGGTGACTTCCCTTCTTCCCATCTTTAAAGAGACATGGTCTCTGTTTGTTCTCTGTTCCTTCTGAGATGTGGAATGGAAAGGCTGGGAGTGAGTCTGAAACAAGGACCATCCCTTAACTAATGGGAAAGCCAGAGGTTAGAGAAATTTAGGACTTTTCCACAAAGCCATAGTTGACTCCTCTACCTCTGGAACTAGGAACAAATTTCTTGGTGTATTCTCAACTCACATCGGTCTGTCGCTAAAATTCTGCCAACCAGGGTGCCCGAGTGGCTCAGTCGGTTAAGCAACCGACTTTGGCTCAGGTCATGATCTCATGGTTTGTGAGTTCAAGCTCCACATCTGGCTCTCTCCTGTCAGCACGGAGCCCACTTTGGATCCCCGGTCTTCTTCTCTCTCCCTCTCTCTCTGCCCTCCCCCCCCCAAACATAAATAAACATTAAAAATAAATAATAAATAAAATTCCTCCAACCACACAAAACAGGATTTATAATCAGATGTAGAATGCCTAAGTTTAACTTTTAAGACAAGTTTTGCTTTACATCATCCACAGAAAATCACTCCTTTTTCAAACTTTCTAAGATACATACATTTTTAAAGCCACTTGTGTGGGGAAAGTTTTTAGATCTATTCACTGAGTTTCTGCAGGTTCTCTCGTGTGGAGGATCGTGTGCAGTCAAGGATGCTGAGATGTCAGTCAACGTGCAGGACCCTGGAAAATACGGCACCTGGAGGGATCCCTGAGGAGACCAGGTTTCATTTCACATAGAGGAAGTCAGTGAATCTGACCTCCAGCCAAGGATAATGATGCCATTCATCAAGATTAAACACAATTATGATGTTCCCTAGAGTTCTTTTCCTAGCAACTTTTTTTTCTACCACAATTGCAGGTGGAGGATGTGAAAAGAATGTGTTTAATCTATGACTCAAATGTCTCTTTTTTAAAATAATATTTTAGTGACTTTGCTTTCGTCTCTTTTTGAAAGACAAGCTATGGAGAAAAAGAATCAACTGTACTGTGTGCCATATAGAGTTAAAGGACAGATATTTTGCCATTTTTGTTTTTGTTTTTATACCAAAGACATGGAATAACATGAAAAATCTTGTTTATTCCCTGCTTAGTCCTATTCCATACCTTCCTTCTCCTGGATACCATTGGGTAATTTTTCATTATGTATCATTTTGTACATACATTCCTGCAACTGACTTTTTTCACTCTGGCTTCCCCCCACCCCCCACTTTTTAAAATATTATCCATCCATGTTGATTTAGAGCACTATTCTTATAGTAATGCTAATTTTTTTTATCCATTTCCTAACTGATTATGTATATGTGTTTCTTTCGAGTCTAACTATTAACAATAAAGAGCAATACATTTGAATATGTTTGTGTTTTCTGCTTTGCATATATGGACAAAGACTTTTCTAGAATGCATATAGTGATCAGAATTTTAAACTTTCGCGGATCTGCCAAGCTGCTTTCCAAAGTGATTTACCAAATAACCTCAGCATTGTGAGAGTTCCTAATTCCCCACAAAACAATCAGTGTATGAGAATTCCTAGTTCTCCCGAATACTTGGATTTACGTCTTTCTTCCTTTCTTTCTTCCAACATTTTTATTTTCCGGGGAGGATTATGATGTTGGTCTTACTTCAGGCAAACTTTCTTTTTTTCAAAGAACAATCCCACTGATGTCTCTTGCACGTGCTCCCTCTTTGACAAGTTTGGTATTAGGGAATACACATTTCCTTTTTATCTCTCCATGAAATACTGAAGGTCACAGAACTCCTGACTATAGCGTTCCATCCTCAAAGACCGATGTGATGTTGGTAGTTGGCGAAGAGAAAAACAGCTAACGAAACAAGACTAGCCTCCACCTTTTGGCGGAGCCAAAGCTGTCAGGACAGGACGGATTCTCCCTCCCAGAGGCGCTTAGAGCTCTTGAAGAAAGAGCTACGTGAGTGCAGTAAGTGATGTCTGAGCACCCAACAGATCACATGTGTCCTATTTATTACTTGCCACGACTGTGTGTATACCTCTCATGATTCCTTCCAAATCAAGAATCACTCTTCTCAGGAAAACATCCGAACTTCCACGTTGGGCTGCTACAGGTGTTATTTATTTCCCCTCCAAATAATAGAACAAATAACGAATTCATTTCAAAACTAAAGAACAAAACAAAACAAGACACTTTTATGTTTACTTGCATACCTGAAAGTAGGACTTTAGGGAGCAGACTGAACTGATTGACCAGATCACTCCTTAAAGAGAAGTTATTGTCTGCCTTTGATATTACAAGTACATATTGCAGGTTACATCCACTAAAAATGCAACAAATATCAAAATTAAAGAGAAACTAAATCACAAAGATATATTAATATTTTCTGGTCTCTTCCTGGCAAAGTGCCACTGACCCCTTTGTTGAAGGCTTTGCTATAGCTGATTGACAGTAAGGTATTTCTGGATGGCTGTCTAGGCAGCCGGAGTTACTGAAAATACTGTTTTAAAAAACGATCAAATACCTGAGATATGTGCCCTTTGCTCATGAAGGTCTTCTCACTGCCAAGGTGAGAAGGTATGAGTTTCAAATGAGCCCAAACCTTGGCACTTTTATTCTACCTGGTGAACCCGGGTCCAGTTGCGACTCTGTACAGTCTCATTTTGGACTTTGCCTATACTTCTTCCCCAATTGAGATGCTGTATCCTCCTAATTGTTCTTTTAAAAAAAAATTCTTTCTGGGGCGCCTGGGTGGCTCAGTCAGTTGAACGACTGACTTCGGCTCAGGTCATGATCTCACAGTCCGTGAGTTCGAGCCCCACGTCGGGCTCTGTGCTGACAGCTCGGAGCCTGGTTCCTGTTTCGGATTCTGTGTCTCCCTCTCTCTCAGCCCCTCCCCCGCTCATGCTCTGTCTCTCTCTGTCTCAGAAATAAATAAACATGAAAAAAAAATTTTTTTTTAATTCTTTTTAAAGTTTATATATTTTGAGAAAGGGAGAGAGTGATCAGGGGAGGGGCAGAGAGAGAGGGGGGAGAGAGAATCTCAAGCAGACTCCGGACTGTGAACACAGAGCCCGACAGGGGGTCAAATTCAAGAACGGCGAGATCATGACTTGAGTCGAAACCAAGAGTTGGATGCTTAACTGACTGAGCCAACCTGGAGCCTATCCTCTCCCAATTGTTCTGCTGAGACAGTTCTGTTATTTACTCTGATAGTCAACATCCTTTACTTACTCCCTGTTTATATTTTACATATTCAGGGAACATATACAATTAAGCAAAATATTGAAGAAAACAGAATTCTGCCATTGCAATTACCGCTCCCCCCCCAGTTTTTTTTTTTTTTTTGGAAGAATGAGAGAATGCAGGAGAGGGGCAGAGAGAGAGAGAGAGAGAGAGAGAGAGAATCCTAAGAAGGCTCCACATTCAGTGAGGAGCCTGATGTGGGGCTCCATGACTCCGGAATCATGACTTGTGCCGAAATCAAGAGTCAGTAGCTCAACCAACTGAGCCACTCAGGTGCCCCTTCACATTTCTATTTAAAAATATTATGGATGGGAACACCCAGGTTGCACAGTCAGCTAAGCATCTGAGTGGCTCAGGTCATGATCTTGTAGCTCCAGAGTTCGAACCCTGTATCAGGCTCTGTGCTGACAGCTCAGAGCCTGGAGCCTACTTTAGATTCTGTGTCTCCCTCTCTCTCTGTCCATCCCTCGTTTGGGAACTGTCAGCACAGAGCCTGAAGTGGGGCTTAAACTCATGAGCCCCTAGATCATGACCTGAGCTGAAGTCAAACGCTTAACTGACTGAGCCACTCAGGTGCCCATTGACATTTCTATTTTAAATGGAAGTAATACCCATTAATTAGAAACAAAATTGAAATGCTATGAAGAAAATTCAAACTATTGGTTTAATAAATCTTTGCTTTATTATAGATACATGTGTATATTAAATTATAATTAATTGCCCCAAGCAAGATATTCAGAATCACGCATACCTAGACTGTTTTTATAGCTGCTAGATTATGGCTCTGTTACTATAGTTTGTACTTTAATCAGACAACCTCAACAGGGGCTTCTCAGACAAATGCAACCTTTTTACATGCATCAGGTAACCTGTTGGTTCAGAGGAACCACGAGAAGCAGCCAGATTACACGCTTAGCAATTCTAGTAGTAACATCGTCATGGGTAGGGCGCCTGGGTGGCTCAGTCGGTTAAGCGTCTGACTCTGGCTCAGCTCATGGTCTCGCAGTCCATGAGTTCAAGCCCTGCCTCGGGCTCTGTGCTGACAGCTCAGAGCCTGGAGCCTGTTTCAGATTCTGTGTCTCACTCTGTCTCTCTCTCTCTCTCTCTCTCTCTCAAAAATAAATAAATATTAAAAAAAATCATACTGTCACGGAAGTGTTCAAAACCATGACAATGAATGTTTCCAAATCCAAACAAACCTCAGAACTTAATTTGTGTTGTAACAGCATCACTGTGGCATGTTCCTTGACCCCTTCTACCTTTTGCTTTGATATTTATTTATTTATTTATTTATTTTGCAAAAAGGCTTTTCTTGAAGTTCAGTACCTATTTATAAGGATACTAATAAAAGCAATGAAGTTCAATACTCACTCATAACAACCATCACCAATATAACAAATTTCTCAGGGAATTAGGAATGAAGGGGAGCTTGCTCACTCTGGAAAGGCTGCTTACCCCAAACCCACAGCAGCATCCTGCTGAATGGAGAAATGTGACCTTCGTCGTTTCCCTTTTTTTTTTTTTTTAAAAAAAGTTGACATGTGCCCTCATGTCTGTTTGGCCCCAAATCTCATGCTGTTTACCATGGGTGCAGCAAACGCTAAGGCGTGGCCAGCTTTCAGGGATTTTTTTTTTTTTTTTTTTTTTTTGAGCAAGGCACTTTGGGTTGATTGTAACAGAAGATCACTTACCTCGGTTCTGTAAAAAGTGGGGACTTGGTCATAGCTATGCCTGACAGGGACCCAAGTGTTAAGTTACAAGTCTTCTTAGATGGTAATGTGCCTTGCCTGTGTCTTGCCCGCGAGCAGGTCCTACAGGCGACAGTCGCTCACTGTGCGTGGGACCATGGATGAGTCACTGTTTTGCACATGTGTGTTTGGCAGGGACGGGAGAGACAGCTGGTGGCTTTCACAAGAATGAGGGCATGATGTTTCACAAGATGTCTCCTGGAAGCATTGGTAGAGGGAGAAGGAGGGAGGGTGGAGAGATCTGAGCGGCAACCTTGAGGTCGGGGACTCAGAAGAGAAATCATTAAAAATGTTTTTAGCGATGTTGCTGGTACTGATAGGCACAGCCTCCTCGTCCCCCTAATCCTCAAGAATATTTCAGTCGGGAGCTATGGTTCACCTTTGGGCCTTTTGGTGTTTAGATATGTGAGTTTTGTCTTTTTCAGTGTGTCCTCATAATAAAACAGGAGCCAAAAAAGTCCAATTTTATTTGGGCTGTAAGAGGATGGACCTCATGGAACCCTGGCTCCTGGGATGGAGTTTGGGCTCCATGCCTGTCCCTCCCCCGCAGGGACTTCATGTCCTCTCATGGGAGAGCTCCCCTCACTCTCTGTCTCTCTCCACTCTCCTCTCTCTTGCTGTTGTTCTCTTCTCCCCTCAGTCCCCCCAGATCCATGAAGATTTGGGGGTTGTGAAGCAAAGATCCTGTGCAAAGTGTGTGGAAATTTTCTTTCCTTGTTTCAAGTGACCAACAAAGACTGACTTGTACCTGTTGGACCTAAGTTCAGATTCTTTTAAAAAAATTTTTAATGTTGCATTCATTCTTGAGAGAGAGAGAGAGAGAGAGAGCAAGACAGCGTGTGAGCAGGGAAAGGGTAGAGAGAGGGAGACACAGAATCCGAAGCAGGCTCCAGGCCCTGAGCTGTCAGCACACAGCCTGACACGGGGCTTGAACCTACGAACTGTGAGATCATGACCTGGGCAGAAGTTGAACGCTTAGCTGATGGAGCCACCCAGGCTCAACCCTAAGTTCAGACTCTTATGGGAGGTAGTGTAACTGCCTCCGCGGGGTCAGTGTCCCCCCTGCTCCAATCCGTGTGGCCACAGCAGGGCAGCGTGAAGGGGTGGAACAGGGTCACGGGCACATGCATGGATGGAGGCGTCCATCTCTGTGGATGGGAGGTTGGGTCTCAGAAAAGGGAGGTACAGGTCAGCTGGATGTCTTCTGATGTTTAGAAAACATGGTTTGATTTGTTAGGGAGCTAAGAAAGGCATGGGCATCAGGAAGGGACCGCGGAGCCTGCCTTGGGTGCTGTGTTTCTGGATGAAACACTGGCCTGGCCAGTCATTTTCCTGTCGTCCCCTCCACCCCTCTGTTTTCCAGCCTTTGCTGGATCCTTGTGCTTCTTGCCACCTCATCCGTCTTTCCCTGCCTTCCTCTCTCTTCCTCCCGCATTCCCCTCCTGTCCCCTGTCCTCTCCATTTTCCCACCCGTGTGGCCTTCACTACCTTTTTCCTCACCTCTATCCAGCATCTTCCCACTTTCCTTCACCCTTACCAATTTTGATCCTCATGGCTGACCTGTCCAAAGCTTCATTTTCTCAACAGAGGTCATTTCCAACCCATAACATAGTCCCTGTGAGAACGGGGATGGCCAGCACATGACAAACAGGCATCTTAATGAATGCTGAACCACAGCACATGTGAAATTGCTCTGCTCTGCAGGAGTTTAAACCGTAAATAAAACCTTAACGACAACCTTACGTCTTCTTCTGAGTCTATGTTTTTCCCTCTCCCTAAAGGGGGACAACCATAATGAATAATGCTCCTGCTCATACTCAACGTACACAAATTCCCCCCTCCTGGGCCCCGGGTCTAGGATAAAACAGACATAGTCTACAACCTTGCAGTTTCTAGTGCAGCTGCGGGGGTGGGGGGTGGGTGGACACCGGGCGGGTCTTTGGCACTTTGTGAGAAGCATGGTTTACTGAGGGAGAAAACCAAGGGGGCCCAGGAAGCAGAAAAATGTTACCTGGAGAACGTGAGATTTGAAGGGTTGGGGGTCCGGGGAGGACATTCTTCATAGGTTTCCCAGCAGTGAGGAAAGGTAGGGCAGGAGGGAAGGAGAAGGGGGAGAGTGTGGTGGCGGTGGGCGCTGAGGTGAAGTAAGAGAGGTTAGTGCGGAAGGGGCCGAAAGCTAGGCCGAAGTGTTTGGCCTCAGGTCCTAGGCTACAGAGAAATTTTAAGGATGTGAATCCTATCCTGAGGACTGCACTTGAGGGAAATTTCTCTGACTGCGAGGTGGAGAACAGATTGGAGGGGAATCAAAGGTCTGCAAGTAGACCGCTGGTGTGGGTTTAACTCAGTGATGCGTTCTCCGTCACCCCCGGTACCAGTCTCCGGGTGCACGGTATTCGAGGGCTGACTGTCACCCCTCGGGAAAACACGTCTACAGCCCAGGCCTCTTGATAACTCAGCTGGTAAAAACCAACACGCACGGTTTCAACCTTCTTTCTGTAGCCAGGACTGGCTTCGTGGGCATACAAGCTGTAGAGTTGCATAGAGCCCCTATCGAAAGGGTCCTTGTATTTGGCTCTATGTTCTGCTGTCACTATCTTGAAATCCTTTTTTTTTAAAGTTTATTTATTTATTTATTTTGGGGGGGGGAGGGGTACAAGCAGGGGAGGGTCAGAGAGAGACAGAGAGGGAGAGAGAGAATCCCAAGCAGCCTCTGCGCTGTCAGAGCCCGACATGGGCTCTCGAATCATGAACCATGAGATCACGACCTGAGCCAAAGTCAAGAGTCAGATACTTAACGAACTGAGCCACCCAGGTGCCCCACTGTCTCGAAACCCTTAATTTTTGGATAAATGGCCTCGTGGTTTCATTTTTGCATTGAGCCCCTCAAATTATTAGCAGAGGGTGTTCTGCTTCCAGCAGTCTGGGGATGGCAGCCTTCAGATAATTCTTTAAACCCTGAGGCAAAACGGCCTGGGACTTTGGGAGTTGTCCCATGATTAGACACAGAATGTCACCAGCATTTCCAAAGACAGAAAGGAGAGCGTCTTCCCCTACGCTGGCAAACAGACTCTTCCAGGCCTGCTCTGAACTGTCTTCCTTCAATGGCTCTGTAACACATCTGGACCGTGGCCAGAAAATGCTTCGGCTCAGTGGGAGAGGATGAGGGCATTCTTGACTTTTTCAGAGTTAAACACTTGGAGAACCTTCAGGAAGAAAGCACTTGGTAAAAGGTAAAGCTAGCTGGCCCCTCAGCTCCCTGCCTATTGCTCTGTTCATTCACACTTTTCTTGGGTCTTCGCATGTTTATTCTCCTCTTCCCAGTGGCCAAAGGACAAGTTTAAATTTCTTATTTCCTCTAGGGAGCCTGAAGAAAGGCAACAGGCACCAAATACAGGAAATCATGTGGAGAGGATCTCTTATTTATTATGGTTCCCATATTACTTCCCCTCCCCCAGCCTCCGCCCCCACCTCCAGCCATACTCAGTCTTCCAGCTTTTTCCTGCAGCAGGAGGACAGAAGGCAGTTCACCTCTGCTGCCTAAGGTCTGTGTGAGTCCCGAGGATCTGAAGTCTGGTCTTGTGAAACCCCACCCTCCTGTGGTTGTGTGAACTCACCCTTGAGTTACACCTCACTTAAGAGGTTCCCAGGAAGATCTCCAGTACAGGGTCAAATTTCAGGAGCCTGCAAGCCACAGAAGAGAAAGGTAGGTCCCTGAATTATTTTGCTCTGTCTTGACGTGAATCAAGGTGCTCTGAAGTAGATATGTATGTCCATATTGCTTCTCTAGCTGACTGTGTATTTTCAACATGTGGGTCTTGCTGAGACTGCCTGATGACTGGACCGTGAGAAAAAATTGTGAGTGGGGAGATGACATTTGGGTTTCTTGGTTTTTGGTTTTTGTTTTGAATGTGAACACATTTGGATAAAGAATGCCAACTAGCACGAGACAGAAAACATGAAGCTGATTCTTATTTTCTTTGGAGGGCACATCTCATTAGAAGTTGCATTGTTTGGCTTCCGCATAAAGGGGAAAAGCTTACCGCCTGCCTTTTCTTTTCAAATCATAGACCCCTACCATGTTTTGTTGTTGTTGTTGTTGTTGTTTTTACTTCTTTCTGAGTTTTGGGGGTTTTATTGGCGGGGGGGGGGGTGTGTTAAAAATGTACCAGAGTTTACAGAGGATTTTCTGACAGAAATAGAAATAGATGTTTCTAATTTAGGGTATCTGTAAGTCATAAGTAAATGAATAAGCATTTTGTTCAGATCTGGTGGACTTCCCTGTTATTTTCCAGATTTTGCTATGAAACAATTGCTTTCTCTGTGGTCTCCTGAAATTAGATGCAAGCAGTGACAATGTCTATCAAGTGATGGCTGACAGGCTGATTTTACTGACTCCGTTGTGATAATTGTCTGCAAGGATGGTGCTCACCCCTTAACTGGTTGCTTTTGCTGGTCACTACTGAGAATCAAGATGATGTGTGAACTGAGACTTGGAGAAGGGCCAAGTTTTATTTAAATAACACTACATATTTCTCTGGATTTTTTTTTTTTTTTTTTTTTTTGCTTTTTATGTTTTTAGTGTTTCATTTTTGTCATCACAACCAGCCCTTCCTCTGGGAGAAATAAATTATGGTGACTTCACAGAATATCAGCCAACGTTAACTGTTCTTCCCAAAGCTTCTTTAGTTCAGATGCTCGTAATTTCTTGCACTTAGGAATTCTACCTCAGCACAGTCTCTCTCCATTCCATCCTGCATATCCTGCCACAGAGGTCTTTGGGAAATGCAGTTCTGACAATGTCACTCTCCTCAGTGAAATGTTTCCTTTGCACCCCATTGCTTATCTCCTTGCTACCTAAGGGGTAGTCCATTCTGGGACCAGCTGCATCACACATCACTTGGGAGCTCGTTAGAGATGCAAATTCTCCATTCCTTCCCCAGACTTAGTGAATCTCTATTTTAACCAGGTCCCTGGGTGATGTGATAGGCACATTACAGTCTGAGAAGCCCCGACCTAAGGAAAGCAGAGAAGACCTTCAAAGTTTGTTGCTTTTCATCCCGTCCATTAGTCTTTCTGGTTGTACTGAACACCTTCTGTTTCCCCAATATGTGAGAGCTCTAAAGCCTACTTACATTTCTGTGTGCTGTGTGTCCAGGAGGCTGCCATTAATCCCCTCTACCCAGCTACCATTGCGGCCTAATTAGTTACCCCTTCCTACCCCTCATCCAGTCCGCCGCAGACCGAGTGTCTCTCAAGTCTATGCCTTTATGGCACTTGGTGAAATGCTTCCGTCATAGCCCTTAGCACACTAAATTATGGTTGCTGTGCTTATTTTCATCCATGAGGGGTTTTTGGTCTTTTATTTCTGAAGCTATAGCCCTTGAAACCATGCCAGGTGTATACCGTGTGTTCAATCAATATTTACTGAATTAGCGAACAAATGAATGAACAAATAAATGGATATATTGTTTGAAGAACCCAAATCAGTTACCAGACTGAGGTCTAAAGTGTGCGGTTTTCCAAGGAGATTGCCAAGCCCCACAACATTTTGCCCTGCTATCTTTTACGAGATTTTGCTGAATTCGTTTTTTCCACCAAAGATTTTGAGTACCTACTATGTGCCGTACCTTTCGGAATCTATTTCTTTACGTCTCTGTGGGCAGGCTCTCCCATTAGGTGTTTCTCTACCTGTGCGCCTCCTCCTCCACCACTCCAAGTCAGAGACTTACTCGGTTTTCAGCAACTATGTGCTGAGCACCTTCCACATATCAGGCACTGCGCTATGTGATAAGGATACGATGGCAAACGACACAGATGCGAATACTGCCACCATGAAGCTCCCCGTACAGAGGACACGTTCTTTATTATTCTCTATCCCGCTTCTTCCTGAAAGGGATTAAGAAAAACTGAAAGTCCAATCTGTAATAAATATTGGCATATGCAGGTAAAGGCATTGGGCACCAGAAGGCAGTGTGATTTAGCAGAAAGAAAGCTGGGCTGGCCTTTAGTTAGTCCTGATTTAGTCCTGCACCTGTAAACTCACTTACCATATGAACCTGGGTGGGGCCACATCCATTCCCTGAAACTTGATTTTCTCAAACGGTGAGCAGGGCACAGAGCTCTAAGGAGGAGAAGCTCTTGCTTTCCTGAGAGGCTCCAGGGAGCCTATGCACTCACCTTCTCTCATGCTGCATGGTTATTTGAAGGGCAACACTGACAGAGAAGAGATCTTAAGGGAGTCATTGCATTACTGTGCCATGTGTTCAGCCATCAGGCACAGTGTGGCAATAGTTCCTAGGGAGCAGTGCCCTGCAGCTTAAAGAAACCCATTTGGCATTGGTTGCTGGGTATAGAGCTGGTTGAAGTAGGACAGCTGAGGAAGGGGGCCATGTCATCCTCAGGCAATCTCTCTTTTTGGAAAGCAGCCAGAAGATGGGAAGACTGTAGTTCTATCAAGCAGTGAAGGAAAAATCTAAAAGCTTAAAGACAGCCCATCCCTGACCCCCACTGTGGCACAGCTACAAGGGTTCCCTTTTTCTTTTTCTCCACCCAAAGATGTATGTCTTAACCATATTTCACCTAGAATCAGATGTTGTGCAGGACATCGTAGCCTTTGTCCCCATAGTTTGCGCTTCCATGGGATGCGTGGACAGCTGGGAGGGAAGAAATACCTCCTCTTTGTGCCGCAGACACAACCACCGTCTGAAGCAAACCGCTTGGGTAATCTCGGGTAATGACTCTTTCCTTCTTCAAGCCTTCTTGTCTTGCTCCATCATCATCTGGAGCTTCCAAAGGAAAGGCCGCCCAGACTTTCTGAATTCCTTCTTGCTTCTTGTCACTCATGCACCTCTTTGCTTCCATACTCCCTGCACACACACACACACACACACACACACACACACACACGCACCTTGTCTGCAGTTGCCTTTCAGGAGTCAGAGTGTTTTCTGCTGGTCATTTCCTAACCTCTCCAGGGAACTTGACTCTCTAGTAGTAAACACAAGTTACTTACTTGCAACAAAACGGATATCAACCTACATACGAGATTCCTAATGACCTGTCAGCAGTCTTACAACGTACCTGAGATCAACCCTGGCCATACCTGGTCAACGTTTCTTGTTTAATCAGAGGCATGTGGTGGGCTACAAAGAGGCGGCCCTGGTTTTGGGTCCCCCCTCTGCCACTTTTTAAAATAAGTGGCTGTATCTTGTCAAGGCTTAGTTTTGTTTCTGAAAATGCAGATCATCTTTGGCACACAAGGTTGTAGAGATGCATCGGCTTCAGTATCGAATATGTTGCCTCGAGAAATACATCAGATCTTGAAAGAGGAGGCTGGCCAAGATGGTGAAAATGAGAAAATTGTCATTTGCAGATTGGTTGAAGGAACCAGGAGATATTCGAAGTACAAAGTTGCCCTTGCAGCATGTGAAGGTTGCCATCAAATCCTTAAATACCGCTCTATGTGCGAAAAGAAGTCAACGGAAGACTGATGAGTGGAAATTATAGGGCCACGAGTTTTAGTTCCACGTGTGGAAGGGCTTACCCACCATCAGGACTTTCTGAAACAGGGTGGGCTGGCTGTCTTGCGGTGGTGAACGCCCTGTCCCAGGCAGTGTGCCAGCACCCTGGAGGCCCACGGCCGGGGTGTTCCCAAAGGGATGCCCGCACTGGGTGGAGTCCGGGTGATGACCTCTCGGTCCTTCCTGCTCAAAGCCACCAGGAGTCTTGTGATGTCAGGGCCCCAGCCCAAACCACCAAAGGAGGGTTGCAAAAAAAAAAAAAAAAAAAAAAAATCATCAGGCTGGAGAGTGATCTTAGCTGCATTTTCATTAGTTAGCTCTACACATCTGCAGCGATCATTTCTAAATAGGGCCTTTGCCACAACAATAGAGCTACGGTGGACGTCCAGGAAAAAAACAAAAAAAGAAATGAGAACAATGAGGTGGGAAAAGTTCACCTCAAACCGCTCTTCTTGGGTTACTCGGTAACTAGATTGTGGGTTACTTCTTGGGCTGCAAACACATTCTTATTTGATGGAAAATTGCCACATTCTGGTACTTTTCCCGCCAAACTAGGGTCAGGCAAGTAACAGCAAGACTCAGGGCTTTGTCTCCGATCTCTGCTTTATCTATAAAATAGAAACACTACTCTATGAATATGTATTCTTAGCTATTCAGAAATCTAATTTTAAGTGCAAACTAAGTGCTTCTACTCTCCTCTAAATTGCGGGGACCACAAGCAGAATACTCTTAGGAAGAGAGGAGAACTGGCTGGGGCTGTCTGCCTGCTCTGAGTTGAGGTCTTTAGCCCATCTTTCCACCCATCTTTCCTTCGCTAAACGAGCCACAGCTGATAACAGCCTCTCTGCCAGTGAAGGACCCCGAGACTTAGGGCAGGGAGAATTTCGCTTAGGTGGGTCCTGTGTGTTTGCATCATCTATGGCTGGGTGGCCCTAGGCTTCTTTGCTAATACTTTACCCTTCCTGCACTCAGAACTGGCTGACATGTGGTTTTGAACCCTCACATCTTCTGCAGTCACTTATGCAGCAACTCAGTATGCTATGCTTCTTCCGTCTTGTCGTGGAGTCACAGAACAAAAGGACAGTGGTCCTTCCAACAGAAATGGGTGTCAGAAAATGCTAACGTTTTGTCAAATCAAGATGCAACCGTGATATATTTTATTCTCCAGGTTTACCTAAAGGTTTGCTTTCTTAAAAGCCAAGTGAAAAATAGAACTCTTTGAAATATAATCAACTGTGCATGGCAAAATCATAGAAACCCATGCAGACCAGTGTGTTTATTTTTAGATGCACATCAGCCTGGCCAGCATAGCAAAGCAACTGTCTAATGTCCAAGCTATGGCCCTGGGAATTTCCTCTAACAAGGCTGTGTTTCCGTGCATTGTTACAGTACAAAGGGCAGGAGGCCTGAGTGGAAGGCTCATGGTAACCCCGCCCTAAGAGAGATCTGGAACCTGTCATTCCCTTCGTCTACATGGTCCTGAATGCCGGGGTCAACATGGAGGTGGCCCGCCAGCTCTGGGCAGATGCAAATGAATAGACATGTATGATTATTTCATCTAAAAATACCCCAGAGATCAGTGATGGCATTTCAGAAATAAAGACTCAGCTTTCTATTGGCAGCTGAGGATCTAATCCTCACCCATGCCATGAAGTGGATTCTGGTCTAGCCCAGAAACAGGGATGTCATTCAAAGATCCTGCATTTGACTGCATTTAGTAAAGGGGTTGTCAAGCATATTATAGTAAAAAAAAGTTGGGGCACCTGGGTGGCTCAGCCGGTTAAGTGTCCGACTTCGGCTCAGGTCATGATCTCACACTTGGTGAGTTCAAGCCCCGCGTCAGGCTCTGTGCTGACAGCTCAGAGCCTGGAACCTGCTTTGGGTTCCGCATCTCCTTCTCTCTGCTCAGCTCCATCTCACACTCTGTCTCCGTCTCTCTCTCTCTCTCTCTCTCTCTCTCTCTAAAATAAATAAACATTAAAAAAATTTAAAAAAGAAGATATTTTGAAAAAAAGCATCCATGTACATACATACAGCTACATACACACACACACGTACAGAGAGCAGGTGATCAGAAATCTATCTGAATCACCGGGATCTTTGCTATTATTCTAGGGTCAGTTTCTGTTCCTTGATTTATTCATCTACAAAATGGATGCAACAAACCTCACATCCTATTAGTTTGGGGAGGAATAAGGTGCAATATCACGAATAAACTGACTCAAAGTAGACTCTGGCTCAAGGTTTTGCATTCGGGGCCTAATATGCTTTGAGCTCCTGTCAAGAAATGACTAAAACTATTGACCATCAAGTCTGGAGGGCTTTTCGTTGTTGCTGTTTTGGAGGCAGCTGTTTAGTTTTTGTTTGTTTTATTCTTTTATTATCTTTTTTGCCACCACAGAGAGAGAAGCCATTAGGTTTCTTACTTCATTGACACATTTTGCTAGTTGAGTTTTTATCTCTTGTCAGGCTGTCTCCACAGCTGGAGAAGGTCACTGCATTAGTACTCAAGGTTGCAACACTCAAAAGTCGTGTCTGGGGGTCACTAGGGAAGATGAAGGAGTAGGTCTCAGGTCTGTGCAGGGCGGTCCATGGCCACTCTGTGTGGGGTCTGTGACCCGCATGCTAGCAGCCCCGTGTGGGGACGAGGCCCCTGTACAATCAGGCCCGAGGGGCAAGGAGACCCGCACGTACGAATAGTAGTCCTGGGCAGGGATCCTTGGGCTCAGCCAGTAGGTGGATGTCCAGGCCCCCTCCAGGCCCGCAGAGGCAGGAAAAGGTGTTCTAACTCTTTGGTGAAAATGCAAGAATGTTGTCAAAAACGCCTTTATGGATTGTTTTGTTTGCGAGTGTTTATTATCAGACACCCCCTCAGGGGTTCACAGGGCAGGTTGCGAATGTCCGAAGTGGGGCCTGGGAATTTCCTTCTACAAAGGCTGTGCTTCCTCTCTTTGTTAATCCTCAGAGAACAAGTGGAAGCATTACTAGAGATCCTTACTTAACCCTTTCTCCTGCTCACCACTCCTGTGTCCCCGCATCACAGAAGAGTCACGTTTCCAGCCTTCGAAGAAGAAGAAAGATTTCATACTTGGGGGGGTGTGTGTGCACCTGCAGGTGTGTGTGTGTGTGTGTGTGTGTATGTGTGTGTGTGCGTCAGTGTGCATGTGTGGGGGTGGAGGAAATGGGTGATAAAGCACAAAACATCTTATCTGAAAAGCTTTCATTCAGTATCACAGCGTGCACGCAGTCGTATTTCAGACCCAGGGAAATGTCTGCTTTCTTTACCATATATGCCTTACAGAAAAATGCTGACCCGATTTCAGTTCCCTGCCCCCAGGGTAGGACCCGCCTAGCATGACAGCTGCTGTTCTTGTTTGGAGTCTGCTTACTGGCTCATGCAGGGCACCATGAGTTGAAATCGTCCAATCAACTAAGTTATTTATTGAGCATTTACTACATACTTAAACCCTACTAGGCACCCAGGGAAAGCAGAAGTTCTGCCGGCAAGAAACTTCAAGAATATATGACAGTTACACACACACACACACATGCACACACGCACACACACATACACGCACTCATATGTTATAAGTGAGGATGCAAAGAATCCAGGTAACTCTGTAGTCTAAGTCTAGGGCAATCAAAAGAGATACATGAACCCTCGCCCAGCTGGAGCCTCTAATTATCACTATTTTCACGGTGACTCCTCTGTCCACAAATCTCCAAGCCAAGTGCGTGAGTGCAGGTAGACACAAATGGGTGCCTACATACGCACACACATCACTCCCAGGGGACAGCTCTGCTTTCCCAAAGGAAATAACTCCCTTGCTTTCTCACCACTAATTCCATGAAAGGATCGTTTCCAACACTCAACTCTTCCTCCTCCTTTCCTGTCTCAAGAGAAGAGATGACCTTTCCCTGCGTCCAGAGGCCATCTCTCCTCTCCCTCCCAGGCACCTCCAGTGGCCTCGGTACTCTCCTCTGTGATTGGCTCTTTCCCATTATTATTGAGCTCTACTCAGGTCCTTCTTCTTTTTTTATTTATTTTTGAAGGAGAGAGAGACAGAGCACGAGTGGGGGAAGAGCAGGGAGAGAGAGGGAGACACAGAATCCGAAGTGGGCTTCGGGCTCTGAGCCGTCAGCACAGAGCCCGATGTGGGGCTCAAACTCATGAACTGAGCCACCGACCGAGCCACCCCAATGTCCCTACTCAGGTCCTTCTTAATTCAAAACTACAGGAACAGCAGATCTTCCCCACCCCACACTCCTCGTTCATCTTCCATTTCTCTCGCCAAATAAATTTTTGAAGAATTTTGGATGTGCCTGTCTTCAAGTCGTCACCAACCACGCACCTTGAAAACTGCTCTGTTCTGTCTTCCCATGTGCCCTCCCCCCGTGCACCTTGAGGAATGCTCTTGCCAGGATTCTCTCAGACCTCAGTGTCCCCGGACACATCTCACTTTGTTGCCCACGGCACTTGTTGACCACCACCTCCCTCAGTCTGGTCCCTGCCTGCTAGGACACTACAGTCTCACTCTTCCTTCCCTCGCTGGGCCTTCCCAGTCTTCTTTGTAGGTTCCTTTCGGTCTGCTCTCCCTACACCTTCCTGATGGCCATGATCTGGACCACCTTCTCCCCTCCATCTGTACCACCTCCCTGCTGCACTCCATTCCTCTGTCTAGAGTCCTCTTTTCTCCCTTCTCTGTCAAGTAAACTACTTGTCCTCCAGAACCCATTTTATTTATTTATTTATTTATTTATTTATTTATTATATTTGATTTGAAAGAGAGCACACATGCAAGCGGGGGAGAGGGGCAGAGGGAAAGAATCTTTATTTTTTTTAATGTTTTTATTTATTTTTTGAAACAGAGAGAGACAAAGCATGAGTGGGGGAGGGGCAGAGAGAGGGAGACACAGAATCTGAAACAGGCTCCAGGCTCTGAGCTGTCAGCACAGAGCCTGACGTGGGGGCTCGAACTCACGAACTGTGAGATCATGACCTGAGCCACAGTCGGACGCTCAGCCGACTGAGCCACCCAGGCCCCCAGAGGGAGAGAATCTTCAGCAGGCTCCACGCTCAGTGCAGAGCCTGATGGAGGGCTCAATCCCACGACCCCAGAATCATGATCCTGAGCTGAAATCAAGAGGTGGACACTTAACCGACTGAGCCACCCAGGCACCCCTCCAATCTATAGAGTTTTTCAAGGAGGCTTGGCAAATTGATTACCTTTTCTAAGCCTCCCTCTCTCAAATGGGAATCGCCAAGTAGTTCACGAATTGTGGTGACAATTAAGTGACATTGTGCAGGAACGATTTTTTGAAAGGCCCTCAGCACATACCCTGTGGTGGAGTTGCTTCTCTGCCAGAGCAGTGATTAATAACAACAACAAAATATCATCAATGCCAACCCCTGAGGAACAGGGAGATTAAACTTACATAGCTAGTCAATGGTAGAGCTGGGACTTGGGCCTAGGTACTCTGGTGCCAGAGCCCCTGCTCTTAACCTCTTATAAGCACCTCTAATCATGTGCCGCCTGGAGAATTCATTCGTAACAAACGCTGATTGAGCACCAGCCTACTCTATGTGCAACACTGTGCTGGGTCCCAGGCGCACAACAGGAGACAGACAAGGTCCGGCCTTGGGGGTGAGGGTCGGGGAAAGGGGGATCACAGGGCAGAGGAAGAACCCACAAATAGACCATTACAGTGCAGTTCAGGAAGTGCTTTGACAGAGTAGTGAGGGGCAGAGGTATACATGCAACCAGAGGGAGTCAGAGGCAGGTTCTTGGAGGGAATGACCTTGACTTGGGCCTTCAAGGACCACGTGGGAGCGTCAGGCAAGTGACACCTGTACCCCAATGTTTCTCTGAATGTTTTGATACAACAGGCCTAGGCCTGGGAAACAGGCAACAGTATTTTTCTCAAAGTGAGAACCACTATGATAAAAAGAGAGAGAGAGAGAGAGAGAGAGAGAGAGAGAGATCATGCTGTATCTCAGTGGTTATTAAACTTTTGTGTGCCTGAAAATCACGTCTGGGGAGCTTGTTTAAACACCAATCACTGGGCCTATCCCCCGAATTTTAGAATCTGAAGGTCTGAGTAGTCTCAAGAATTGGTATTTCTAACAAAGTCCCGGGTGGTGTTCGTGCTGCTACTGGGAAGAATCTCTGATCATATAGCCAAGAACTTACACAAAATTATTTGGGTCATTCTTAAGCTGCATTAAAATTTGAAAATTCCTGCCAGGATGCATGACTAAGTCTCTTACTTTCTTTGCTATAATGCTCCTTTAACTTCTAAATATTTCTGTAGTTGAAGAAAACTTAATCCAAATATTTCCCATATTCGGGCTCATTTTGCTCTGTAAGTGGTTCAAAATACGGTGACTTGTAGGTTTCTTTGGAATTTCAACAATCAACCCTTTGAAACTTCTGTTTGCAAAGCAGGAAGTCACTTGTTGCCCCAAGCAAACACTTAAGTCAAGGGTTTGTCCGTTTGGAGGGCTTTACAGCCTCAGCTTTTAAGCAAGTTTCTCTACCTTTGAAAACAGTTTGAATCTGAGTCTTTACGGAATGGCCTGTGAACAGTGGAAATAGGCGATTGGTGTCTTTGAGTATGGCCAGCTGGCTAAGGCCAACCTATGTCCCAAAGGTTGTTATTTCCTCCTCGAAAGATATGGCAGGAAGAGGCTGGGAAACCCAGAATCACCCCAAACAAAGGAGGGGTGAAAGGGTGGATGGAGAGGAAAGGATCCTGGAAGTTTAATGTTTCCTTTTACTTACAAAAAAAAAAAAAAGGTACATTTTTTACTGTCATGGTCACAAACTAAATTTTTACACCAAAGATCTAGAAGAAAAAGGTTGATGTGAACAATAGCCGGTGGCCAAATGAACAATCATTAACATAAATGAGTGATGAATCAAAGCGAGGCTCCCAAGAGCAGAAGTAAAGACAAATCACAGAAAACCAAGTTTCTGTGAGGGTTTTATTACCAGCCCAGTAGCTTAAATTAATCTATCTATAATATTAAAATGCAATTACCATTCTGAATATTTGGAAGCATCTGGACATCCTCATCCATCCAAAGTAGATTCAATTCCATTGACAATCTCGGTTGCAAGTGGAAGAAATGGGCTAAATACCCATTTTAAGATTTTTTTTTTATACTACCCCATTTTGCCCCTTCGTTTACCAGCAAAATTAGTTACCAGGGCTCTGCATTCTACATCCTCACAACAAAAGTCAGCATTCACTGAAAATCACTTTTGAGTTATAAACAATGAGCTCAAAGGGAAGTTACTAAAAATAATTGAAATTAACAGTAACTATATAAAAAGGAAATAAGCAGAAAATGGCTTTCATTGAGCCCAAGAAACGAGACGCTTGCACCAGCGTGCTCTATCCCCTCATTTATTTAATTTTCACATAAGGATTTTAGTCAAAGTCTCCCAAATATATCGATTTGGTTGTCTGCTTAGATAGCTGCCCTGAGCCTCCACAAACTCACGGGGCAGCCAGTGCTCTCCCATTGCTCGATGTCGTCACCACACCTTTGAGCTGCCTGAGTTCTAATCCCTGCCTGGACTCCATCCAGATACCTAGAGCTTGACCACTCAACTGCCCTGTTCAAGCAAGACTCCCACACCTACAGGCAGAGAAGATCCCCTAATTAAAGGAGGGAGCAATGAGTCCCTGAGACTTCTGCTTTGATGTGATCTGAAAAATGGAGAAAAATAAGGTGAACTTTGGGGAGAGGAGAGGGCTTACCGTGGAGCTCTTTGTGGTTGAACATAGCTGGTTGTCCCTAGAACAGAAGTGTTCAGAGTTGATCTTATACGAGAGCCACCTAGAGAGCTTGTTAATGATGAAGATTCTGGACTCTATCCTGAGACACTGGAGAAGGTCACATGCAGGGTCTGGAAGCCCTGGTCAGTAGACCCCCAAGAGCTTATCAAGCACTCTCCCCATGAGAATCACGAGGACCTAGTCTCAGGTGCTGGTTCACATCCACCAAGATGCTCCCTCTTATGGTGAGAAGAGCAGGTATGCTCCAAGGTTTCATCCATGGCTTGGGAATGTAGGGGAAAAAATGGGTCCCTGGCTGAGTGTGAAAATTGCACTGACAAAGACAACAGGATAAAGCATATACATTTATTTGACATAAGTTTTAGATGATATGGAAGCCTTTCTAAAGAAATGAGGGCCTGAAGAAACAGAACTGAGGGCCTTTGAGCCAGGTATGGTGGTGGATGGAGAGCCATGGAAAGATGTAGTAGGACAGAGTATGAACCAAGTATAGTTAAAGGCGGAGACTCAGCAGGGCCTTCTTGCTCAGTCTTCTCAGTGTCCTTCCATCTTGGGTATGGAGGGTAGGGTGTACCTCTTCCATGAGGGTCTTCTCATCTGCTCCAGGGGAGAAGGGCTGGGGAAAATCAAGGGGATCTTCCTGCTTCTGCCATTTTCTCACATTCCTTCAGCTTAAAATATTCAATATGCCAAGATGCCATATTTGGAGGGTACTGAGTCCTGAACTCCATCAAAGAACAACTCCCCTCCCGAGGCCTCATCTACTTTGGCAGCAACCCCACAAGTTGCTCACTATCATCAGCCTCCTAGATGTTTGAAAGAACAAAAACTTACAGAAATACACAAAAATTATTTGCCAGTCAACAGTATTCATCAAGGGCTCTCAGAATGTGGGAGGGAGGGAAGCCATCAGGCTCAGCTCTGATTTTCTGCTCATGAAATGGCATGTGGGGGGTGGGATGAGGCCACCAGAAAGGCAGGGAAAGAGAGCACGGTGCTTTAGAAGGCGCCCAGAGCATCATCATTCTTCCAGCAAGAACGTGCTGAGAGAACATCGGAACTTGTCCGGCAGGCTTTCCATGGTTAAAGAGCCTACATGCCTCCCAAACACACAAAACTAGAAATCATGTTAAATCATGTAAACTGTAAGTCATGTTTAGTCAGAAACTACATGTTCTAGAAAACATTTACGGTTGTCAATACCTCCTAACATCACTTTGGAAGTAGGATGGTAACCGATGGAGGGCACTTTGCTTGGGAAGACTGGGACACATGCTCGGAAGTAGAAGCTGTGATTGGTCTGAACTGCCCTGTTTAAGACACATAAGGAAAAAAGACACAGCAGGAAACCCAAAAGCAAGAGGTCTGAGTCTCTGAGGCTAGGTAAGGGTGGGATAAGGGTCCGAAAAGGGATTTTCAATAACATGGGAGAAAGAGGGGCGTGATGCCACCCCCACCAACACACAAGCTCGTGTGCACGTGCATACACGTGCGTGCACACACGCACATTTTTAAAAAACTTTTTTACTGCTTCTTATTTTTGAGAGAGAGAGAGAGGCTCAAGCAGGGAAGGGGCAGAGAGAGAGGGAGACACAGAATCGGAAACAGGCTCCAGGCTCTGAGCCATCAGCCCAGAGCCCGACGCGGGGCTCGAACTCACGGACCGTGAGATCATGACCTGAGCTGTAGTCGGCCGCCCAACCGACTGAGCCACCCAGGCGCCCCCTCCCCCGCCCCCCACCACACACACACTTTATTGCGCTGGGCTCTATGTTTCTACGTAGCGTTTTTGCTCCTCTGATATATAACTTATTTTTTTTTTTTTTTGGTCTATATTAAAAAGAAATGACATTGTCAAAGGCTACTTGAAAGAAGTAGAGGCAGTTAAGTCAACAGGGCACCAGCAGCATCAAGAAGACCTTGGTTGCCTCCCCTGGGGCACGAAGGGGCAAGAAGGTTGATGTTGGGGTGTCACAGGAGACTGGCAACATCTGTGGCCGGGGCGGAGGGAGCTCCCCAGAATTGGGCTGAGGGTGGAGGAACACAGCCTCCTGCCAAAACCGCAGCCCGGCAAGGAAAGGAGGCAGCAAGTAGCTGGCTCCCCTTTCTTTCCATCCTGCAGCCCTTCTGCTGGGATTTCCCACCCTCCCGGTCCTGCCATCCCCTTCTGAGATGACAAGCCACCACGAGGTGTGGGGTCGGCCTCCGGGGCACACAGCAGGGCAGCAAAGGGCAGAGGGGGACCTGGAGGCTTGTCAGCACTCTTCCCCAACTAGAATGCGAACTCAGGGACAGCTGTTTTAGTTATCTTGTCTACGCTTGACTCCAGGGTCTAGGTTAGTGTCTGGTTTTCATACATATTTGCTGAATGAATGAATGAATGAATGAACGACGCATGACTTAGAAGAAGAGACATACGAAAAGAGGGTTTCAGCCATGACGTAGAGTGCGTGATGCGAATCCACACAACGCCGCCATTACCATATTTAAATCCGTCCTTGCATGTAATGCTTCCGTGGGAAGGGCTATTCTGAGGGGCAGGTGCCACAGGCAGCAGACCCAGAAGAACAGAATGAGGATACCTGGCATCTGATCCCACACGTATCATAGTAGTAAGTTATCCCGAAGTTCACTTTATGCGTTTCTAAATCTTGCTCTACGGGCAGCTAGGTTTGACTAACAACAGATGGGCCCCAGCGCTGTCCATCCAGCAGCACAACCACGATGTTCTGAGGGTCCTGCTCCAGGCCCCGCAGATGCTAGAGTCCCGGGAGGGCTCAACCCCACCCGAGGCAGGACACGGGGCCTCGGCCATGAGGCCACTGTGCGTTCCATCCTCTCCAACTCAGCTCGGAGACTGAGTTTCTTGCCTCCAAAATAGGACAACAGTGGCTCCTCCCTTAGGCAGTTGTGAGGCTCCCTCGGGGCTCGACCCACTGCCTGACAGGGTGTAAACACTTAGTAGTAACCAGAAGGATCGATTCTTGTGCAAGACGTGGTCTCTAATCTTGAGAGAGGTGTGGAAAGTGCTGCAGACGCTCTGCTCTCTGTGCATGTTCTCGATTAGAGACAGAGGGTCAGGAGGTAATAGGACAGCCGGTCCCAGAGGACGGCTTCACCCCTGTCCTCAAGCAGGGCTTCCTGCTTCCTTCCTTTAAGTCAAGTGAAGCTGAAGCTGGTTTCCCTCTGACCCCTGATCAGAGCCACACACTACCTTTTTTTTTTTTTTTTTTTTTTTTTCAGGTGGCCTGGGGGCCTTAGAACTGTATTGAGAAAGAGGAGGGTGCAGCTCTTCCTTCCTCTGCTCAGGGAGAGGTTTCCAGATGGAGCTGAAGTGAGGAGCAGGTTGAGGCCTTGGGACAGGCATCCTGGGATTCACATGGCCTTCCCTCTCCAGCTCTCCTCCACTTCCGTTCGCTCGTGGCTTCCTCCACCCCCTGTGGGTCTGTATCCCCGACAGGGCTGCTTCAAGTTCAAACAGATGAGGCTAGTGAACGAAGAGAGAACGGGCGACCCTCTGATGCCGGGTCTCCCGGGGCTTGCGTGACGAACTTACAAGAAACCCTCTGGAATGGGTAGCCCCCGAGGGCGGGACGTGGTGACCGGCCCCCCTGGCTGTAGGCAGCAAGGTGGCACACTATCTGTAGAGAATTTAAAATCATTAACGAAACCAACGAAAAGCCTTTAAAAAAGCTATCAACACATACCAGCGATTTCAAACGATGTCAGTGATGAAATACTCTTCCTAAAAGGTCTTCTGTTGGTCTAAGTTCTGAACAATGGCCACCGTCCCTGGTGAATTTCAGCAATATAAGCTCCTAATTATATTTTTATTCCTTATTTTTCAATAAAGATTGTATTCTACATAGAACCTACTTTAGAAAACTCTGTAAGAGAGTGACTCCTGACACAAAGGGACTCAGCTACATGTGCTTCTTTCAAAATAACTTCCTTGTAACTGTCTGAGCTTGTTTGAAGTGTCTCTGGCCCCTGGACATGACATGTCCTTGTCTTTGAACAGAGATTAAAAGTGAACAAGGTTGGGGCGCCTGGGTGGCTCAGTTGGTTGAGCGTCCGACTTTGGCTCAGGTCACGATCTCACAGCTCTTGGGTTCGAGCCCCACGTCAGGCTTGTGCTGACAGCTCAGAGCCTGGATCCTGCTTCAGATTCTGCGTGTCCTTCTCTGCCCCTCCACTGCTTATCCTCTGTCTCTCTCTCTCTCTTTCAAAAATAAACCATGAACAAGGTTATGGGGTGCCTGGGTGGCTCAGTCGGTTGAGCTTCCAACTTGAGCTCAGCTCATGATTTCACGGTTCTTGAGTTCGAGCCCCACGTCGGGCTTTCTGCTGTCAGCACAGAGCCTGCTTTGGATCCTCTGTCCCCGTCTCTCTCTGCCTCCTCCCCTGCGTTCACTCTCTCTCTCAAAAATAAACAAACCTTAAAAAAATGAACAAGGTTAACGGGGTGGTTGTATAGACAAAGAAACTGAGTGGGAGTCGCTTCAATTCTGTTACTCTACGGGACCACACTGAGTTTTTATTCGTGTTTAAAACTTAAAACAGCGGAGCCGAGTGCAGACTTCAGATTGCACTCTTTTCATCTGGCAGATACAAATTTTAGTTCCCCTTGCAATGTTGTGTTGAATTTTAATATTTTCAAGTGAAACGTTTTCTTGGTTGCTTTAAATCTGAATAATTTAATCAAGAAAGTACGGATTATTACTGAAAATAACGTTCTCCTCTAAAAGAGGGAGGGGCCAGTGAAAGATCTGGTCCGGAGATCAAACATGCTGGATGTGCCCAGGGTCCAGAATGCCCTGAGCTGGCTGCTACCTCTTCTCTCTGGTTTCGCAATGCCGAGAAGGAGGAGTGTGGCATGAGTATACGTGTGTGTGCGTGTGTGTTTGTGTATTAGTGGGTTTAGGGAACCAATTCTCTCTTGGTCATTTCTTGGTTCCTGGAAAATTTTGCTTTAAACATAGAAATATACTCAAATATTATTCCCGGTAGTGCACACAAATAATCCCGGGACAGGCACCTGATGTATAAGGTGGCTCTGGCGCTTAAGAAGGGACAGTGCGGGAGCATTTCTAACTTACTGGTAAGTGATCCAAAGACCAGAGGTCATTCATAAGAGGGCCCATATTTGGTGAGAGCCCAGCAGGTTCAACTAGAGAGTCCCAGGCAGAAGTGCACCCTAACTGTGTATACACGCTGTCACGTAAAGCACAAAGCTCAGATCTCAATGGCCCTAAAAATGGAAAATTGAACATTAGAGGAATTCAGGAAAAGACTAAAAATAATATGTGGTTTTCCCTCTCTTAACGTTCCAAGTCAAATGAAGCAAATATAAGGGGTGAGGACCTGGAATAATCATTGTTGATATGTAGCTGTGTTTTGTGTGCTATGTATGAGGTCTAAAAATAGTTTATTTTTAATTTATTTTTAATTTATTCAACATTGTTGAATAAACATTGTTGATATGTAGCTGTGTTTTGTGTGCTATGTATGAGGTCTAAAAATAGTTTCGTGGTGCTTAGAGGCATATTCTGACTTACAGAAGTAAGGTATTTAGGAGATGTCTTGAACTTGGAAACCTAGACCCCGTGTTGTCCTGGGATGGACCATGGAGCTGTGGAGAGATGGGCAGCTTCCATGAATTAGGGTGACCATGTGCCCGATGGTAGGCCACTTCAAAGGGCAGTAGCAGCCTCCATGAGCACCTTTCCCCTAATGTCTTACCCATCTATTTCTGAAAAAACTCAAAAAGTGCAGGCTGGAACCCAGAGCAACTCAACTACTGGGCCAACTAGAAGGTCAGACAGACTCTCGGTTTGCCATAATGGTATGAAATGGGAACAGATCGGTGAGTAAACAGGGTGCCAAAGCGATGCCATATCCGTGGCTTAGATTCGGGGACATGGGGAATTTAATAAATCTACTTTTAAGCCACTCGAAGTGAACAACTGATGGTTTCCCCAACATTAACACAAACAAGTTGTTTTGAACAGGAGCCATTTGACTGAGTAGTAGGGGTGATATCTGGAAATTATGTGTTCTTACCATTTTCGTTAAAAGTAATTCACTACAAGTGACATAAAACGTGGTGTTCTTGGGGCACCTGGGTGGCACAGTCGGTTAAGCGTCCAACTTCAGCCGGGTCAGGATCTCGCGGTCCGTGAGTTCGAGCCCCGCGTCAGGCTCTGGGCTGATGGCTCGGAACCTGTTTCCGATTCTGTGTCTCCCTCTCTCTCTGCCCCTCCCCCGTTCATGCTCTGTCTCTCTCTGTCCCAAAAATAAATAAAAAACGTTGAAAAAAAATTAAAAAAGAAAACAAAACGTGGTGTTCTTGGTCTAACAAGATCTTGCTAACTATGGAATATTTGGGTTTCCTGAAGCTCATGAGCTCTGTCATTTTTCAGCGTTCTGCATCTCTGTGCTTTTAAAAGGCACATTCTTCCTTTCCCCAGGGAGTTTAACTTAAGAAGCTCTGATTAATTTTCATTTGTGATTCATTTTCCATTCTCAACACTGTTGCCCCCAATTTTATGCTTCTCCTCAACGGGGCTGAATTTCAGAGTCTTTGTTGTTCTTCACAGACACAGGCGTCAACCAGTCTCTTTCCGATTTCTTTCTCAAGCAAACATTGTCATTGTGCCTGACATATTATATATTCTTGAAAGGGCATTTAAAAAGGACGCGTTATTCTTTTGAAGAATTGAGAGAAGTGTTAGTTCAGAGCCATAACTGTTAGATGTGAAGCAGAAGCTGAGAGCAGTGACTCTGGAGGAGGTGAGATGTATACTTGGGGGGAGGGGTGGCAACTTTTGCCACAGAGTGGCCTTCTCTGGTTGACCAGAGCTGCTATTGGCCTATTAGTGTTACCTTCATATTGCGGGTCTTGGACATTTTATTGAGCATCTGTTATGTGCCAGGGATTTCTAGCCCTACCTCAGAAATTACTTCCACTGTTTGGCTAAGATGATGGAGTACCTTCCCTTTCGTGTAGATGGGCTCCTGTAACCCTATTAACAAGCAGGGAGTCATGCAGGGGGCATTAGTGTGCACAGTGTATTAACAAAACCATGCTGTGACCTTGCCTTTGGAAGTACTGAATCCCCTGATGGTGTGTATCTGGCCAGCTGAAAAAGACAGGATGATAAAACCAATCTCCTCTTGGTCGGTTTGTTCATTAAGCAAATATTAATTGAACACCTACCATGTTCCTTTTCACAGTTACCTAGTATTTTAGTTCATATTTTCTTTTATAATCCCATCTGTAAGTTAGTCATTTTTAACTAATAATTTTTAAAACTAATAGCTTAAAGATAGTTCTTAAACTTTCAGTTCTTGAGTGTTCAATTTCCCTCTTTCTTAAATACATCCTTAGCCTAGGTACATGGATGCCATTTGAGTAAAATTGAGGGAGTCTGTGAACTTGAATGAGAAAGTACCTTTATTTTCACTAACCCCTGATTGAAATCTAGGACTTCCTTTAATTAGAAACGTAGACAGCAAATCACTGTAGTATTTGCTGTACATACGACTTTGTCACCAATAAAAATTCCAGATAATTTTACATCACATCACTAGGTTGCAGATCCTTAAACTCCAGTTTATTTTCATTACTACTTAAAATTGTGTAGTTATTAAATTTGCACCATTAAATCTTTTAATCGACTATATTAACAAAGAAGTCAGTGTATTACTAAGTCACATTATGTTTTAATATCTTGATAAGTACATTGCAAGGCAATTATTTTCCTTTGTAACCCTATGTATTTTGTTTTATGCGTTTATTTTTTTATTTTTGTAGTTGTTGTTTTAACGCATTTAAAAACATAATCCCAAGAAGGATCAATAGTCCTGACCAGAAGCCCAAAGGAGTCCATGGCGCAAAAAATATTTTCACCCTATTTTTGTAGTATTTTCAACCAGAGTCAGTGAGATGCAAACTTTTTCAGTCTTTATATGTCTAAAAAGATCTTTATTTTGCTCTTGTGCATGAATGTTCTTCCCAGTATGGAGCCAGATGAGGTTGCCTGGAAGAAAGCACAGGTGAGAAGGGACAGTGGGACCCTGGACCAAATCTGGGGCACGCCAACTTTTAAACATCAGATAGAGGAAGAAAGGCCACGAAGGAGATTGAGAGGAGGAACCAATGAAGTAGGAGGAACGCCAGAAGGGTGGGTGTCACAGAAGCCAGAATACTGGGTTTCAAGGAGAGACTGGCCAGCTCTGTCAAATGGTGTTGCAGGTCAAGGAAGGTGAGACCGGCCAATGGACCATTGACTATGGTGACGTGGAAGCCATGGTGAACACCGTGAAAGCCACTTTGCGCAGTACAGTTGACCCTTGAACAACAGGGATTTGAACTGCACAAGTCCATTTATACATGGATTTTTTTTTTTTTGAGAAATACAGTACATCACTATAAGTATATTTTCTTCTCCACATGACTTTTTAAAGAACGTTTTCTTTTCTCTGGTTTACTTTATTGTAAGAACACAATAAATACTACATATAGCATACAGAATATGTGTTAACCAACTGTTTCTGTTACAGGAAGGCTTCCAGTCAAGAGTAGGCTATTAGTAGTCAAATTCTGGGGGAGTCAGAAGTTATTTGCAGATTTTCAGCTGAGCAGGGGGTCAGTGCCCCTAAACCTCTACATTGTAAAAGGTCAGCTGTGCCAGTGGAGGAAGATTGATTTGATTGAATTTGGGGCCAGAGAAGAAGAGTGAGAATGTGGAGACAAAATCTATGTACTCAGCTCTCTGCTCAAAATTTGCTATAATGGTGAGCAGGAAAACGCTGCAGTCAATGGCGACAGAGAGAGAGAGAGACATATGAAGAGAGATTCTGGAGCATGTTTGTGTGCTGTTGGGACTGATCCAGTGCTGAGGAAGAGGAAATGGGACCCAGAGCCAAGTGGAGGAAGAGGCAAGCCATCAGGAGGAGCAGGGACACATCCTCTCAACCCGGAGGGAGGGCCAGAGAGGGCAGTGCAGGTGCGAGAGGGTTGAAAGTTTGTGTGTGGGGGGATGAACATTCCCATTTGATTGATTCTGTTTTCTCAATGAAGTATGAGGCAAGGCTCCTGCAAAGAGTGAGGAGAGAAGAGAAGGAATGAAACGGCCATTTTGGGGAGTGATAAAAGTAACATAAATATCGGGATTGTCAGGCTATGTGACTGTAGCAATTCCACCAACAATTAGCAGAAGGTTGTCCTGATGTTATAGGTCTGCCCCCAGATGCAGATAAGAACCGCTGTCTGAAATACAACCTCTGTGTTCCCCGCTTCTCTCTAGCTTCATCCCCCTCTGGTATCTTGAGTGTCTCCCATATGAAAGTTTCCTCGATGACCTACACTAATTCAAGCTTCTATACAACTCACTGGAGATTTTTCTGTTGCTTCTCCAATCCTGCCACAGTCGTGACAGCCTATACTACTGATGTCACCTGGCCCCATGTATTCCAGACCACTACGGTGCCATTCACTACACTCTCAGTGCAGCTACATTCCAGTTTGTTAAAAAGAACATTTAACTTTCAACATTGAACTTTCTTCCATGAAAGAATATAGGCGCTGGAAAAATTGGGCTGATTTATTTCAGGCACCATGTCAGGCACTCATTATGACGTGAACCAAACTCCCTAAAGAAAAGTCTGCAAGTTTAACACAAGTTTAATATCGTCTCTCTCTCTACTCAGGAATCATTACTCCATCCTGTATCGTGCAATTGTCCCAATTTAGACGTAAGAGGAAAGATATCTGTACAGTATCTAGTTGGGGTCAGGGGAGGGGCAGGCACCAGGGCACAATGTTGAGAGTCCTGTATGGGGAGACAGAAGGCCTAAACTCCAGTTCCGGCTCTGACACTACTGGGTGTTATGACCTTGGTCGCCCCTCAATGTCCCTCTGACATCAGACAGCTGGAATAATGATCACTGGACCCCTTTTACTATGACATTCTTTGATTCTTACTTTTATCCTCACCTGGATAACTCTTCAACTCATATTTATCTAGTGGTTTTGGCATCATAGCTGTCTGCTAATCAACTTGATAAAATCTGAGGAAATTACCTCTGCAATCAGAGGCAAAAATGAGGGAAATTTTCTTTTGGGGTCAGGAGTGCTGAGACCCTGAAAACAGTAGAGAGCAATGGAATCTGGATAGGAGTTGCCCTTATGGGGACAAGATTTTGCAGGCCCAAACTCGGGCCTTCCACCTGTTTGCAGGTGGCCCTCTCTGTTACCTGAGGTCTACGCTGCCTGCTGATGCAGAGCAGAGCATGTGCTCCCCAGATACACAGTGAAGAAGCAGAGGTTAGAACAGGAGTGAGCGTGGACAGAACATGTGCACTTTCTAGTAAATGCAGCTGCTTTCTAAATAGATTCCTTCTAAGACCAATGGAAGAAAGAATCCCCGTGTCCTCAAATAACCTGTTCATTGCCGTGATGCTGACAGAAGCGTTGAGGGAAGGACTGAAGGGAGAGGAGTCAATGACAAATTTGGTCAATCAATAACTGATGTCATGTGTATCATGTGGGTGACATATGTCATGCTGTGGGCATCTGCAAGGACTTTCTGCTCTATGAATCACATGTCACTTATGGGAACTAAAGGTGGAATCTGAAGGCTGGGGATGGCTCATCCTCTCCATTGATGGTCAACCCTCTCCAAGCAATGGTCAATAAAGGTCAAAGGAGGGCTGTTGATGACATCTCTATGGAGCCATGTCCTAAATCTGCCTCCACGTCCCCCATATGCTACCCTTCCCTCTTCTGGGAAAATGTAGGGAAAGTAATGATGGGTGTGGAGTGCAAAACAGGGTTCCATCCGGAGTGTGCCTTCGTGCTTTGCATTTCTGACAGAAGCCAGAGCCATCACTGGAAGCATAAGAAGGTGGGTCCACTGGAGCTGTCAACCGTATCTAATTGGTTCAAAAGATGGAAGCTTTGGGATCTTCCATAGCAAACTAATCTAAGTATCTGAAAGACACGAACACAAAGAAGGTGTAATAACTCTATCGGTGGAATGGACCCAGTAACAGCACATGCAGATTAAACCTGAGAGTCCCCAGCTGACTGTAAATCTGACCAATTCCAATTAGCAGAGACTCTGCCAAGATACACACACAAAAGATAAGAATAAGACCATTTGTATACTATAAAACTGACCGATTATTTGTTGGTTCCTTCCTTGCATAAGGACAGGTCAGTGCCAGAGGGGAATTTTCCTGGCCTTGATATAGAAACACCAAAAGAGAGCTGACCCCGGGCCACACGGGGTCAAAAGGGTTACCAACATCTGGTTGTAGATTAAAAAACTAGGGCTTACCCTGCCAAGACATGAAGGTGGGAGTGTTTTGCAAGTTGAACCATTATGTACTTTTGGACGTACTTCTGCTGTGTATACAGTAATGCTGTGGCATTCATGACTTTGTGTGTGACCCTTTCAAGTACTCTTTTTTAATGAACAAAATAAGTGTCCCTGCCCTCAAGGAGCTTACATGCTAGAGAGGGGGATGGAAGATGGAAACAGACAATAAACACAACAAATAACTACGTTAGAATGCGCGAGAGGTGATATGTGATGCGGGAAAAAGTTGATTGGGGTGGGAGGATCAGAAAGGCTGAACTATGAACTATGACAATTGGCAGAGGCCCCACTACGAAAGCTCTGTTTGGACAAAGGTGGGAATGAGGTCGAGGAGGGAGATGTGAGGATATCTAGGCAAAGAGCATTCCAGGCAAAGAGTACAGCCAGTGCTGAGACTCTGAGACGGAATTGTGCCTGGCTCGCAAGGAGGCCAGCATGGCCGGAGCAATGTGACCAAGGGGAGAGAAGCAGGAGAGGGATTAAAGGAAGAAACAGTGGGAGGCCCACAGATGTGGGGGGTGTAGGCATTGCAGGCCACTGAAGGAACTTTCAGTTTGACCGTGAGAGATGGGAGCACAGGATTGCTGAGTGTCGCTGGGCATCATAGAACGTACTTTTTGTGAGGACCATTCTAACTGCATTCTTGCACAGACACCAATTAAAGGCAGTGATAATAATGCGGTCAAGAGACAATGATGGCTCGATGAGAATGATAGCAATGCAAAAGGTAAGAAGTGCCCAGTGATGTGGATATTTGGAAGGTAGAGATGATAGGATTTGATGACAAATTTATAGAGAGTGTACGAGGGGGAGCTTAAGGAAGACTCTTAGAGTTGTGGTCTGGACAACCTGGAAGGATGGCCATGTCCTTTACTAAGATGGGAGAGACTGTTGGAAATGCTAGTTTGGGAGGGCAGATCAGGACTTTAGTTTGGTCATGTTCAGTTTGAGATCCTACTGGATATCCAGATACAAAGTAGGCAGTTGGATATATGGGTCCGGAAATCAGGAGAGAAGTCCGTGATAGAGATATGCATTTGAAAGTCATCAGCACAAAGATTTAAACCATAAAACTGCTGGAGATCACGTGGGGAATAAGTGTCAACACAGAAGAGTTGCAAAGACAGGGTCATGGAACACGCCAGTGTTAACAGGGGCAACGAGCAATGGAAACCGAGGTGGGGAAGTTTCATTTTCCTTTTGCTTTTATTGATCATCTACTATATGCCAGCACTAGACTGGTTGCTAGGCATACAATAAATAATACTAGTCTCTGCCCTCAGGCTGCTTAAAGTCAATCCATCAAAATAATCATTTGGATGCAGTGAGGTAATTGCAAAAAGACATGTACCTGGTATTATGGGTCCAGGGAGAAGGAACATGTGTCCCAGGCTGGGAGGGCAAGGAGGGTCCTTGGAATAAATAACACCTATAACTTAAAAGGAGACTAAAAGTTACCCAGGTGAGCAAGAGGGAAGGGCAGAGCAGTGAAACAGCCTGGAGCCTGCTGGGAATGTGCATTAATTTGGGGCTGACATTTCTGCCTGAGAAAACAGCTCTGTACGGAATGAGGTTATACCCTCAAGTCCTAAGAGACATGTCATGCCAACAAACATATATAACATGACTGGTGAGTTAGTTACTCTGGCTGCACCACTGAAGGATGGTTGAAGAAGCTTGGGTTCATCTTTCCGCCAACTCCAACATCTTAGAATTCAGGAGAAGGGCTTCTGTCACAGCCACTTGAATCCTTAGCTGTGACAGGGCAAAGTCTCCCCGTCGGCAGCTGATTCTGGGTTGCAGCCGAGACCATATGGTGGTTCCATTTTTTATTTGTGTTTGTTTTCATTGTAAAGTGAGTGGGGACAAGCACAGAGTGTTCCTAGCAACAAACGGGACTGTGGGTGAGAGAGGAATTGCTCCTCAGGGAAGCAAAGGAACAGCCACCTTGACAATGCCCCGTTCCATGTCAGAGAGCCAACTGTGCCCACAGCCCGCTCCCAACCCACCCAAAGCAGGAAGTCTTGGAGCATTTTAAAAGAAGCATTTACTGGGAGCTCACTCTGACAGCGGGTGTTTTTTAAATTTGTGTGTTGTTTTTAGTTTATTTATTTTGAGAGAGAGAGAGAGAGTATACACAAGCAATCACAGAGGGGCAGGGAGGGAGAAAGAGTCCCAAGCAGGGTCCACACTGCCAGCCTGAAGCCGAATGCAGGGCTTGAACTCGTGAGCCATGAGGTCATGACCTGAGCTGAAGTCAAGAGTAGGATGTTTAACCGACTGAACCACCCAGGCGCCCCAACAGCAGGGTGTTTCTTAAGGTAAGATGGATGCAAGTCAAGCTCCCTGGTATCATTACTTGTTTTGTAAGTCTGAGGTCTGCAAACTTCCCTTTCACCTGGAGTGGGCTAACGGGCCACCCGACATTTACTTCTAGCCTGCAATCCTTTTCCAAAGCAGTCAGCCAGTAAAATTCTTTCAGCATCCTTTATAACTACCACATCCACGTCCAGTTTCCTCCTATTGTTTCTTCATTCTTCTCCAACACACCTACATTTATCCTAATCTACATTCAAGTCACCCCCAAAGGAACCAAATATCATGATGAAAACAAGATGTATACCAAAGTCCTCTTCAAAGTGCCAATCTCTGGGCGCCTTGGGTGGCTCAGTCAGTTGAGTCTCTGACTCTTGATTTCTGCTCAGGTCATGATCCCAGGGTTGTAAGATCGAACATCACGTCGGGCTCCGTGCTGAGTGTAGAGCTTACTTAAGATTCTTTCTCCCTCTCCTTCTGCCTCTCTCCCCTGCTTGTGCTCTAGAAAGAAAGGAAAGAAGAAAGAAAGAAAGAAAGAAAGAAAGAAAGAAAGAAAGAAAGAAAGAAAGGAAGGAAGAAAGAAATCAACGCTAGCAGAAAGCAAAGGAGAATACCAAATCCACATGCACAGCTATTATTACAACAAAAATTTCTTTTCAGTAGAGATAACAGTAGCCAACACTTATACCATCTCTCTATGCGCCAGGCACTCTTGCAAGCATTTTAATCTTCACGGCAACCCTTAGGTAGGTATTATTATTACTCCGATTCTATAAATGAGGAAACTGAGGTGCAGAAGGACTAATAACCTGTTGAGGTTGCCCAGAGCTATTAGCAGATCTGGGGTCGGCACTCTCACCGCCATCCTACTCTGGGCTCTCAAGACCTGGGCGCTTTTCCACTACGTACATTTAGTATTCTGGATTTTTAGTGTAATAAAGAATCTAGAGTATCTCTATCCATTCCTTACAGAAAAAGTCAATACTTCGTATATTTAGCATAAGAAATTAATTTGGAATATTTTAGGATATGATTTGAAGCCATTTGACTCCGTGTGTATGTGTTTTAATACTCTTCCTAATATTTTTTAGGCCAAGAGTAGTATTACAGATAGGCCCAAAAGATCTATTCTTCATCATGATTCACCAGGTTACGATTTTTAGCTTTTAGCTACAAATAACGGAAAACCCAACTGGAACCGGATTAAATAATAAGGGCTTTTATTGCCCCACTAAGGGTGAATCCAGAGGTAATGTGCGTCCTCACTTGGCTTCGTGTCCAAGCACACCCCAATGTCCGGCAAGGAGAATGAGATCCGCATGCTTTAGACCAATCACGATGCCCACCTGGCCCGAGACAGCCAGGTTGCCTTCCCTGAGTTCCCCAGCCAGCCTGGGCTGGCAGCAAGGAGGAAGTGGAGGGTTGACTGTGGCGGGCAAACTCCAAGTCCGCCCACGACGACGTGAAGCTAACTGGAGAATACAACTGAGAATCACTACCGAGAGGTAGAGTAATATTGTGACGGTTCATCTTTTGTTTTTGCAAGTGAGAGTCACAACTGTATTGGGATGTCCGGTATTTCCTTGTTTGTTTTTTTTTTTTAAGGTTTTATTGAAATTCCAGTTAGTTAATATACAGTGTGATATTAGTTTCAGGGGGCATGATTCAGTGATTCAGCACTTCCATACAAGCCCCAGTGCTCATCATAGCAAGTCTATCCTCTTTTTTGGTCAAAATTGTTCACTTTTGTCTCAGGGCTGATTACTACTGGTAGTTGTCAACATGCCTACGGGTGATAGCTTTTTCTAAGCGTATTTACTTACTTTTTGAGAGAGACAGAGAGAGCAAGCAGGGGAGGGGCAGAGAGAGAGAGAGGGAGAAAGAGAATCCCAAGCAGGCTCCACGCTGTCAGCACAGAGACTGATGCGGGGCTCAGACTCACACACCACGAAGTCGTGACCTCAGCCGAGACCAAGAGTCGGATGCCCGACAGACTGAGCCACGCAGGCGCCCCGGGGATAGCTTTGACCAGATGGGAAGGTGGGCGAGAAGGAGAGAGAGATGGTGTGGGATAGGAAAAGAGTGTCAGCTTGTAGGATCAGAGCCCGGGTCTCTAATTAGTAACAGTTCTCCTCCTCTATACCAGGCTCTCACGGGAGCCTGTACGTTCAGCGGTGGTGTTAGCCACTTTCACACACAGTAAAACCAAGTCTCAGCGACGTGCTGTCATGTGTAGGAGGCCACATAAATAGAAACCCACGGGAATACAGTCTGAATCCCTACAGTCTGACACTGGCTGAGCCCAGCCCAGGCCTCGTGCCTCAGCCTTTCCACTGGAAGGGGTCCAGAGGAGGGCTACCTGAACAACATTCCCCACACCAAAGCATGAGAACAAGAGTGATAATCTATCACATCTCATCTGTGTTCTGACCGCGGGCAAGTCGCTGTTTCTCCCCGGCTCACAGGTGCCTGACTTGTAAAATGAAGACGGGTAGGTCACTTCCAGCTCAAAACTCTGATTATAATTCGTCTTTAAACACAACAACCTGAATACAGCCTGCCAACCGGCCCTTTTCCATGTATCTCCTTATCTTTAAATATCAGTGCTGTTATCAAGATGATATTTGAAGCATCGCAGCATTGGATGCATAAGCATCCAGAGTGTTCCTGGAAATCCGAGAGAACTAGTTGTCCCCTTTTTTTAAATCTTTTTTAAAAATTAATGTATTTACTTTGAGAGAGAGGGAGAGCACAAGGAGGGGAGGGGAAGGGAGAAGGAGAGACAGAAACCCAAGCAGACTCGGGGCCATCAGCACGGGGCCTGATGATGTGGGACTTGAACTCAGGAACTGTGAGATCACGACCTGCGCCGAGATCAAGAGTCGGACGCTTAGCCGACTGAGCCAGCCAGGTGCCCACAGTTGTCCCCTTAATGTGGCAGATTTGAAGCGCAGCTCTCCCGGCGCTGGGGCTAAGAGTATCTTTAGGTCTTTTCATATTCTGGGGAGTTTTAAAAAAATTCTCTGACTTCTTGATGCTACCAGAAATAAGAACTCATCGATAATTCTACTCTCCTTCCACTCTGAAAACACAGTCTAATTTAGTGAACATCTTTCAAAGGTTGAAACAGTGCATCCTACACCATTCCTTAGCTCTAACCCCTTTGGAGTTTGCTTTGGTTTCATTTTTCTGACTTTTTTCCTTTGGTGAAAGAAAAGCAAGAACTAGGGGCATTGGCCAAACAAGTCTGGCCACTCAGTGGAGAGGTTTCTAGATAAGAAGGATCTGAAGGACTTCCCATGGGCGTAAGGGAAATTGAGCACGCCATCCGGGGAAGAGGACCAGGAAATCGCTTCTTGTTTTTCAAACAGAAGCGAGTCTCTCAACGGATGGCTCTGTGAGGCTTGGAGGATCACTGCAGGGGAGGCACGGGAGAGGGGTGAGGCAGAGCTCGGCACGGAGCCCTCACAATGAATCCTGCTTGGTTTTCCCTTCATCGGGTGTAGATTTCCTTGGAGAGCATGGGGCCAATGGCCTCATAGTGGAAACCTGGATGATTTTAGACATCTGATCAGAGCAGAAGCCAGCCTGGGGACTGCGGTGCTGAACAGGTAACAGGCATTCTACTGTGGTTCATCTCCCTTTGTAGCAAGACCCTGGGGGCGCCTCGGTCCAGTTATGATCCTCTTTGCCTGACTTCCTTTTGTATAGCTGTCACATGTATGTTGCCAGCATAAAGCATATCTGCTCAAGAGCATTGTTCAGGCTGTTGGCCAAGTTGACGAGGCTGTGCTTAGGAAGACTGAGTGTCGGCAATTAGATGGCATCTTTTAAGGGTTTCCTCTATAATGAAGAGAGTTTTCCTTTTTTTTTTTTCTTTTTTCTTCTTTCTTTTTAAAATCAATTTTCCCATCCCTGAGCCAGAAAATACCATAAAGACCAGAGCATGCATGAAGGCCGCCATGAACATTTCCATGGCCGGGCATCCATGTGCCGTTGTGCTGCCAAGAGGCTGTACTGTGTATAGGAGGGGGAGCACCAGCTAATCTCTCAGCTCCCAGGCAGTCCTTGGGGTAACGGGTGATCTCCAAAATGTTAAACTGTCACCTCCCGCCCATGATGGAGAGGAAAGCGTTTACAGTCAGCGCTGGGAAGGAAGTCAAGAAAAGTGCTGAGTTTAAGAGCTCGGCAGACTTGGCCTTGAACATTCTAGAAGGAGGAAAAGCTCTTTGATGTGTGGCTTGCTTAAACCATGTTTTCTTACGCTTTGCAGAGAGCCAGGCCCTGCCATTTCACCGCCACTCCGTTTTTCCTTCCATAAAGGGCTGATGTTTTTGGTCTTTCATTTCTGAATTATATAAGTAGCACATGAATATATTCCTCCTGTAATAGAATATTTCTAACACCCTCCAGTACCCACTATGTCTTTCTCCTCCCCCAAATTATCCCATCAATAATTTGCTGTGTATCTTGTCAGTTGTTTTCTGTCTTCTCTGCTCTCAGGACAAGCCAAGGCACAGAGCGCAATAAATCCTCATTGCCAGATTCATTTATCGATCTTTAACAAGACCTTTTCTCACTGAAAGATAAAATGATACCTGGAGGTGTCGACGGCTCTTTTGACTCTTAGAAAAGTCCAAAAGAGTGTTTTTCATTTTTGCCATTATTACTTTTGCGTTGATTTTGGCTTTGGCCATCACTATTAATAATGGCTTCCCATAGGCGGCTGGGTGGCTCAGTTGGTTAAGTGTCCAACCCTTGATTTCAGCTCAGATCTTGATTTCACGGTCGTGGGATTGACCCCCACACTGGGCTTCACACTGATTGTGGAGCCTGCTTGAGATTCTCTCTCCCTCTCTCTCTGCCCCTTTCCCCTGCTCATGTGTGCAATGCTCTCTCTCAAAATAAATAAATAAATAATTTTTTAAAAAGAAGAGCATCCCACAGATTAAACTCTGGATTTTCTGGAGGTTTGGCCTTCTTTCTTTGAAGGCCATCAAAGGCAGCCTTGTTTTAGAAATGAAAGGGGGAAGAAAAGGAAAGAAAAAAGAGGAAAGGAAAGGAAAGGAAAGGAAAGGAAAGGAAAGGAAAGGAAAGGAAAGGAAAGGAAAGGAAAGGAAAGGAAAGGAAAGGAAAGGAAAGGAAAATGAACTTGGATAGATAGATGAATGATTAGCTAGCCAGCTAACTAGCTAGAAGCTAGTTAGATTAAGTGGTTGGTTCAGGGAAGATAGGATGAGGGTAGGAGAGATTCCCTTTTTATTTAATGGATAATAGATTTAAAAAAAAACAGGTAAGTTCAGTTTCTACCTCTCTTGGCCCTCTGTGAAAAGGTAACCATCTATTTTCCCCCCCTGCACGATGTCATGAGACGAGTGAATAAGAAAAATTCCCTGTGAACCAGTCGATATGGGTCATGGAGAGACCGTTTGGAAAGAAGTTACCATGTCAAACCCGAGAATAATTACCAAATACTTTCAGTTGCTATTTGGTATTTTCTTGGCCTTTCCAAAGTTTCCCTATCCAAAACTAGAAGGCCATTTGGCCCTGCTGATTTTGGACATTCTGCCGTGCTCCTTCAGCCTGGATCCCTTCTCCTGGGCTAGTCAGAGCGATCACGTCACCATGTCCCCGTGCAGGGACTGCTGCTTCTTCCACCCCACCTCAGGGGAAACACATATCCTATTTCATTTTATGGGATACAAAAATGAAAGGTTCGGAGATTAAGCGGTTTGCCCAGCATCACACAATGGACCTTTTTGGGGCACCAAGATAAGAAAAAGACCGAGGTCTCCGGCTTCCCAGCCCCCTTGGGGTCAGTAAGGTGAGAAAAAAACTCATGCAGAGGAGAGAATTAACGTGTGTGGCTGGATTCTGTCAGCTTCCTAGCAACATGGGTTCCCAGTTTTGCTGGGAATCTACAGACAGATCAAGCTATTGCCTGGGCCAGATTTTAGCAGATTCCAACACTTGTGCATTAGCATCACCGTCGAAACTTAACAAAAAGAAAACAATGCCCAGGTACTTCCCTGGAACAGCTAGATCAGAATCTCTGGGAAAGAGATATGGGCAGGGCCTTTTTTTCTTTTCTTTCTTTCTTTCTTTCTTTCTTTCTTTCTTTCTTTCTTTCTTTCCTTCTTTTTTCTTTCTTTCTTTCTTTCTTTCTTTCTTTCTTTCTTTCTTTCCTTCTTTTTTCTTTCTTTCTTTCTTTCCTTCTTTCTTTCTTTCTTTCTTTCTTTCTTTCTCTTTCTTTACTTCTTCTTTCTTTCTTCTTTCTTTCTTTCTTTCTTTCTTTCTTTCTTTCTTTCTTTCTCTCCGAAACGATTCTTTTATATAGCTAGGGTTGGGAACCATGGAGTCCCAACTGTAAGAGAGAAAGTTGCCAGATGGAGAAGCAGAACCAACACGTGTTCATGTGGCCAAGCATTTGGGGCCGGAAGGGCCAGCAGCTGTGAGCACGTGAGCAATGTGCACTAGGATTCTGGCTGCTGCTGTCTGCCCGTGAGAGAAACGGACCCATCTCACACCCACGTGTGAGAATGCAGAGATTTCCAGTTCCCCCACCAAGGGCCCGGCCACACCCCTGACTTCACTGCAGATAGACTGGCTCCCTTGTTCCTTGCGAATTTTACGAACCCAGATTAAATGTTCGAGGTAAACAGGATGTGCTCTTCTGGTGCCAAATGATTATGGGGGTCATATATCTTATCCCACGGCACGTTGACGTGTGTGTCCCCATGTCCAGAAAAAAGGGAAGGAAGAAATACTACTTATCCTTTGAGTGATCTGCCGCTTTGTGGATTGAGCTAGGTATGGATAGACAATAAATCAGGGTTATTTTTTAATCATAAAATGTGCTCCTAGAACTATCCCCTCCAAGATCTCTCAATACAGTTCAAGCTAGAATCGCTCGTGGCTGTCATGTGTGTGTGTGAATGGAGAGCGTTAGGAGGGGCTCTGCCAGCTTTACGTCAGAGTCCAGGGTGCCCCTGGGTTTCAGCACATAGTAAGTACCACCGCGCGGCTTGTTGACTGAAATGTCTGCATTGGCTGTGGGTACACTATGAATTCACAAGTAATTTACCAACACAGCATTTCAGCCCACATGGTGTGATTCTAGTCATAAAGGTTCAATAACTGAAATCTTGCCTATTTCCTAAAAATAATCCCCAAAGTGAAACCTTTGAAGTCACAGTGTGGTGAAAGCGTCTGTGCTGCATAGACTTGCTAAGTGCTGTGGGGTTACCCAGGCAGAGAATCCTTTCCTTTAATTACCGTAGATTCTTAATAGAGGGCCAAACACAGGCATTGAGGGTTTTAATAGTACCTGACAATATTTACTGAGTGTTTATTATGTGCCACTCGGCTCAGGGTTTTCCAAAGATTGTTAGCTCGTGTAGTTATTCCAATAATCTTATATGTCTGGTGCTTTTATAGTAGCCGTTTTACTGATGAAGAAACACACAGTTTTAAGTAAGTTGCCCGAGACACACAAAGCCAGCAATGGATGAAGTCGGGACTCCAGCCCAGGCAGTCTGACTTATGAGTCATGCCTAATTACTATGCGATGCTGCAAACCTCACAGGGCACTGCAGAAAGGTCCACACGGCAGATACATGCAGTGTGTTCAGGAGAAAGATGCATCTCTGGAGGAGATAAGAAAAGACGCAGGATGCTGTAAAGATTAAGAGCTCCAGCCTTGGCAACAGACTCGACTACTTTACCGTGTGACCGGGGTGTGTTGTTTAATTTCCCCATGCCTCAGTTCCTTCGTCTATAAAATGGGGACGATGATAGTTCTACCAAGGTAGGACTTAATGATTAGATGAGCCTAGTTCATGCAGGGTGTTTAGTCTAATTCCTGGCATGTAGCCGAGTCTTGATAAATGATAGCAATTATTGCCATTACTAAGTGAATAGCGAGACCCCAAAAGACAGCTCAGGAAGGAGGAATGGGACATTTCAGCGGCCAGGAATGGTTTGAGAAGAAACTGAGAGGCAGCCATTCATTCAACCAAGACTTACTGTTAGTATTTATGACACATTTTGCCAAAGAAAGCACGGTGAAAACTTGTGAGTGGTCAGCCTATTTTGCAGGCAAGTTTTATGGAAGAAAACCATGGCAGAGCTGGGTTTATATTTAGGTTGTGTGTGCCAGGTGAAGTAGCCCAAATATTGCCTGGTCACTTGAGAACGTTTGAAGAATTTGAATGCGGTAGACAGCAAACTATGAGAAATCGCGTTCTAGGCAAATGAATCTGCCGATGGTGCGTTGGGTTATTGAGCAGGGCAGTGGGGGGTGGGGTGGGGAGGAAGCCCATCCAGGAGATTGCTGCAATCATCCAGGTGCGAGGTGATCGTGTCCAAACCAGGGTGGCAGCCGAGGGAAAGAAAACAGCAGCAGAGGCAGTGACAGGACTTGGTGGCTGGTCGCATTGTGGCTCCCTCTCCTGCCCTGGATTCTTGTGTGAGGAATACCCGTGCGGTGGTGAGCCTGGGGAACTGGACGATGAAGCCAGCTGTTGGGAAATCTTGAAAGGGACGGGTTATGAGGTAGCAGTGGGAGAGAAGAATGACGTTCAGTCTTTGGGGAGCTGACTTTTCCACCCAGAGGAAAGAGTGTGGTTGGGGAGATGCGCCTAATACGTAGCAGAGAGATCAGGGTGGAAATAAAGTTTTGGAATTCTCATGTAACTTGATAATGAAAACTATGGAAGTGGACAAGCTCTCTGAGAGAAAGGGTGTCGGGGGGATGAGCCAAGGACCCAGGTCCACAGTGGGGCAGTTGGGAGGAGGAGGGAAAGGAGCAAAAGCTGGAGTGATGGGAGAGGAAGGGGAGAGTGATGGAAGAGGAAAGGGGGCCCCGTGAATGAGGAGGCACCAAGGGCATCAGAAACCAAGAAACCAGGGAGGACGAGGACTAGTGAAGAATGGCACTGGCTAATATCAGACGCTCCAGATTAAAGAAATCTTGGAATATTCATGACTTCTCAGGGAACTGTATTTGGGGGGAAATAATACTTTTTTTTTTTTTTTTTTTCATTTTGAGTAGTACACACACCTTATTCTTAAAGTTTAACAAAATCCCTAGAAGGGAAAATGAAAATATCTGAGAAATGAAGTCATGGGCCAAGGACAGCCATGCCTGGTCTCAGGAGACAGAGACGACGAGGTCTCTGAAAGCGGGAGACACAGAGGGCTAAAGTGGTCCTGCCAATCATTAAAACGTTGGAATAATTTTTTAAATGTTTGTTTGTTTGTTTTGAGAAAGAGAGCATGGGAAGGGCAGAGAAAGAGAGGGAGAGAGAGAATCCCAAGCAGGCTCCACAGTGCGCCAATCCTGACACAGGGCTCCAACTGACGAACCATGAGATCATGACCTGAGCAAAAACTAAGAGCCGGCCGCTCAACCGACCGAGCCACCCAGGCACCCCTAAAATGTTGGAATATTTTAAACCATGTTGTAAATAACTGCTGCCCCTCAAGCCCCTGGAGTGTCCAAATGCCCTCCACCCACCTCTGCCTCAGCCACCCAGCCTTCGGACCCTGCCGCAGACCTCCGTACCATCCAGAATGAGGGCCCCCGGCCCCTGCTCCTGCATAGTGACCAGAGCCTGCTCCAAATGGTCCATTACTTTTATGATTAACACTCCAGTATTCTTTTGAATACCTGATGGAGGGTAGGACCACAGATCTGTAAGGCTTGGCCCCACACCCAAGCCCTCTGCTGCTCAGTGCATCCCTACAGCCAACCACAGGGCTACCCTCCATCATAGCTGGAGCACAGCCCCGGCATTGTTTTGCTGGGACTTAGGGAACCCCTTGCACACAGTAATTGAAAGTAGGAAGATCGATGAGATAAGAGCAGAGTGAGGAACTTAATGTTTTCATAAAGATGGCAATCTCTTGCTTAAAGGCTCAAATTCTCCAGGGATTTACAACAGGGAAAGAAGTGTAAAAGGTTATCAATGCTGCACACACGGGCAGTGTGTTTTGGAAAACTTGACCCCATTGTGTACAAACAAATGTTCTTCTGTAATCTGATGGTACCGAGCCGCCCTGACACAATGCTGTTGCGGGACCTTATTTCAAGGCAAGGGAAAATTAAATAGAAAAAAAAAATGTTCAAGGCAGTCCTTTAATTGGTATTGTGTTTCGTGTTTGTGTTAAATAAATATTTAGCTTATACTTCTGCATGTGTGAGGGATGAATCATCTAATTAAATAATGTCGGCAAAGATAAGTTTTGTCACCTCTGCCGTGGAAAATACAGATCTATGAAGGCAGGCTCTTAAGGTTATACGTGAAGATTTTTAATCCTCAAGTTCAGGAGGGAGGTTATGGCTGATACCCTGTGCCTCATGGAGATGAGTAATAATCACAGCAGAATTTGCAGTTGAAGCCCTCCTGGAATTTGGTGTTATAATTTAGCACCTGTCATCAAAAGCAATCTGCTCTGAATTATTCTCCAGGAGTAGAATGATGTATGTGCCGATCTATGTTCAGTCTCTCACCTACTATGTTGATCAGAAGTACGTGTTTAAAAAATAACTACCTGAACATCTAGGCTGTTCCCCAGAACGTGCAAAGCAGGACACGGGGAGATATGCATGTGGCCTCTCTCAAAGGGGACAGTAACTTGTCTAGTTGGCCAGCCACAGGCCAAGGTTGAGTAAGAGGCATGGCTTCCCTTGATACAGTCCTCACGTGCAATACATTGAGTTCTTTTCTTAAAAAGAAAGTCATATGGGGCTCCTGGGTGGCTCAGTTGGTTGGGTGTCCAACTTCAGCTCAGGTCATGATCTCACCATTCATGAGTTTGAGCCCCATGTGGGGCTCTGTGCTGGCAGCTCAGAGCCTGGAGCCTGCCTTGGGTTCTGTGTCTCCCTCTTTCTCTTCCTCTCCCCCACTGGCATTCTTTCTCTCTCTCTCTCAAAATTAAATAGACATTTAAAAAATTAATAAAAAAAAAAGAAAGTCACACATATAATATCACTACTCCATGCGACATGAGAGCCAAGCAGGTTACAAATGGGAGGCATCTCCACTCTCTCTTCCACCTTGCAAATCTCCTAAGTTGTATACACTCACTCATCTTGCACATAGTCTACAGCTACCCCCAATGTGATTTCCTCCCTACTCGCCCCAAGGAGAGCTGAGCACATATCACGAGTACATTGCCCTTGCTGAGAACATATCATGTCTCCAAATCCCATGGGCAAAATCAGCCCCCTCCGTGTGGGCCTTTCAGCACCACTGGACACAGTTGTGACAGTCTGCTTCTTGAAACCTGGCTTTCCCTGGTTCCAGACTCTCTTCTAACCTTGTTTCCTTCCTGCCTCTCTGGTCTCTCATTCGCAAACATCTTCGCTCCATCATCTTCCTTGACAGGACCTCTGGTTGCTGGAATTCTCTGGGCCTCAGTTCTTGGCTGTCATCTCTACTCTCTCTACTGTCTTCCTAATCAATCTTAACACTCCTGTGGTTGCAATTACCCTGCCTGTCCTGGCTCCTGCTCACCTCACAAGCCCTCCCGTATACATCCCCTGCTCCTTTTGGTGTTCCAGCCACTCTGGCCCATTTGCAGCTCCTTGAATGTACCGTGCATTTTTCTGCCTCAGGGCCTTTGCACATGATCTTTGTTCTACCTGGAACTCTCAACCTCCTCCCCCTCTGAGCTCCCTTTTGTTTTTAGCTAATTCCAACTCACACTTCAGATTTCAGCTCAACTAAATACTTCCTTCAGGATACCTTCCACAGATCCCCAGGACTAGGTCATGTCCCTCTGTTAATAGATTTTATTAGAAAATTCAGCACAGTGGTGAAAAATATGGGCTCTGGAATTAGGCTTTTTCGGTTCACATTCTGGCTCTGCCACTTACCGTCTTGTGTAATTTGGGGAAAATTATTTAACCATTCTGTGGCTCAGTTCATTTGATATCATACTGTTAAGTAGATATACTACTTAGTATAAGTATAAGTAGTCTACTGTTAAGTAGACTATACTAAAATCCCTATACTGGAATTGCAATGAGGATTAAAAGATTTAATACAGTCAATGCTCAGCTCTGCGCCTGGCACATAGTAAGTGCTCAACAACATATTAGTGTCATGATTATTTTCCTTGGTCACACTTTCATGGTCATGGTCAAACAGTGAATTCAGTGACTGATCCTTTAATGATGCTCATCTACTCCATTAGACTCTAAGCTCCATGGAGACAGGGATCATTTGCTTGTTTTCTGCTCCTTTCTCTGCACCTAGCAGAGCACCTGGTACTTAGCAGGACTTAATAAATGTTTTCCCAGTGAATGAATACATAAATGGATACATGAGTAAGGGAATAAATAGATTTGCTTCATGCTATGCTTACGACAACAAATATAATACAAGGAGGAAGGTTAAGGACCTAGATTAAGAGGAAGTAGAGACTATTTATAGCTAGGCAGATCAAGGAACCTCCAGCCAGGAGGCAGCCTTTTGCCTTGTCATTGAAGGATGGATTGAACTGGAGTATGCAGTGATTATCCCGAGGCCAAAGGGTGGGGAAAGATGGAGATTAACAAACCAAGTAAATGGTAGGATTCATCTGGTTTTACCAAACATTCAAAAATAGTTTGACAATAATAACTGCTCCTCTCCACCGCCAGGATTGATTCTCAAAGATTAGCTTTTGCATTTTTACTTTGGCGTGAACCCCAGAAAACCTCTCACTCTATTTTCAATTATGAAAAATCAGCCACCTTCAGTGGTGAAAATCTAATAGATGCTTATTACATATACTTGCTCTGGAATATACAATCTAGGTCATGGAAGGCCTTGAGTATCAATGAAAGCAACTGCCTTTACTCAAAAAGCAATGGGGAGCTGAACAGGGAATAACATGTGAGAAGGGCACTTCTGGAAGGTTAATCTTGCGTCCATGTAGACAATGGGGCGGAGAGGGAAAGAATACAAGCCATTGCAATGGTGCACGAGAGAGGCGGTGAAGGCCTGAACTGCCTAGTAAGTCAGAGGTGGGTTGGATACATACAAGAGGTCATCATGGTTAGGCTCAGAAGCCTACGTGAGGTTTACCTTGGATTTGAAATAAATGTGAGAAATTTTAGACTCTTTGAATAGTAATGGGACTTCAGAGGCAAACTTCAGTTAGCACCTAATAAATTACAGAGATCTATACTTCTCATCATCATCTTTGATGACAGTCACTATCCACAATTCTATCATAAATGGTTTGCCCGACTGTAGGACGATATTGTCATATAGAATGTAAGAATGCTTGGTGGGGTCTCCTGAGGCACATAGTCCTTTCTAGGCCTTAGTTTTCTCATCTGAAAAACTAAGGGGAGCCCACACTTCCATGGAGGCAGTGCTGGAACTAGAGATAAATTCTAATTTGTCTTCTAATTCAGATTGTGTGTGTTCTTATGCTCTGTTCAGACACACCGATAATCCATTTTTCAATGTTCATCAAAAACATACTCAAAATAAACACTCAGTAAATATTAAGCAACAGACCAGAGGGCCACACTTACCCTTTTTAAATAAAAAAAGAATGGTATCATTTTTACTGAATCTCTTTTCTCACAGCTCTGGAGCTTAGAATTGGAGATCAACATGTCAGCAGGGTTGATTTCTTCAAAGGCCTCTCTCCTGGGCTGGTAGATGGTCATCATCTTTCGGGGTCTTCACGTGGTGTTTCCTCTGTGTCTGTTTGTGTCCTAATCTCCTCTTCTCATAAAGCCACTGGCTGTACTGGATGAGGACCCACTCTAATGACCTCTTTTTAACTAAGTTACCTTTTTAAAGACCCTACCTTCAATTAAAGGTCACATTCCGAGGGACTGGGGGTTAGACTTCAACATATTAATTTTGGAGGGATACAACGCAGCCCAGAACAAGATGCAACGAAGACCAGGCTCTTTTGTGCTTTGTGGGCATGATCTCTAATCTCCACAGCGGTGCCGCAAGGCGAGCGCTGGGATCCTTGCCATTCATATCAGCAAACTGAGGCTCAGTGGGGGTGAGTGTCTCACCATGGTTACCGAGCGGTGGAGCTTGAGTCAGAATACAACCCTGTTTCGCTTCCAAACTGGTGCTCTTTCCACTGTAGGCTACTACAGGAAAAAGGGAATCGCCTGAACTGTAATGCCACCAAATTCTCCTTCCAAGTCAGAGCAAAAATAGATCTGCCTTCTTTGGTGCCAGTAATTGTTCAGGAGAACAAAGCCCTCCTAAGGAGGCTGAGCCTACTGCACAGCGGCTGGGCAAGCTGCTCAAGGGAACCTCCAGGAGGGGCTCAAGGGACTACTAAATCTCCCCCTTTGGGCTCTTGTTTCTCTGCATATGCTGTTCTCCTTCACCTGAGACTCTCTTCTTTCCTTGTTACACATGAAAGCATCACCCATCCTTCAAAGTCTGGCCACTGACCCTAATCACTCCCAAACTCGCCCAGCTTTCCCCCATCTTCAGTTCCAGGCATGCTTATCACTCGCACAGTGCAACTCACTTGGGAGATAGGCCCTCGTGGGGGTGGATCTGGCTCTGTTACTCAACTAGCTGGGTGGCCTGGGTGAATTCTGCAGCCTCTCTGGGCCTTCATTTTCTCATCTATGAATTAGGATAAAAGTACCTACCTCACAGGGTCATCGTGACAGGGAAACTAAATGAGCTAACCTATTTACTGCACTTAGCAGTGTGCCTGGAACGTAGTAGACCTTCAGTACATAGTGGTTTTTACGTTGATATTTTTTCAGTCTATGTTGTGTGCCTTCCCAATGAGACTGGGAACTTCCTGGAGGTAAGGACCATGGCTCACTTCAATTTATGCAGGCAGAGCACAATTTGGGGACTGCAGAAAACACTCTGTATTTGCCAGTGCACAAGTGTGCAACACATTTGATAACTGTATGAGACGTTGAACACAATCTCAATTAACGACCTTGGCTATTGGATTGTATCAAAAACTGGTGGGAAGATCACGTTGGAGCCCACACTTCCATTCATTCATTCATTCATTCATTCATAATTGACTGCTTCCTAAATGCATCCCCTCAAACTTCTGTTTCTGTGTAAGTTCTTTAGTAGAGAGCGCTATAGGCTGGTGATAGAAGGTACCAACGTGCAAGGAAATGTAGAAAGGACAATAGGTGGCCGAAAATATGGATCTGTAGACCTCAAACCTCCCTTGCATCAGAAACAGCTCTGGTAGGTGGAGAATTTCAGCTTCCACCCCTTAGACATTCCAACTCAAGTGGTCTAGGGTGATTTTAAAATAACAAACAAACAAATGGAAAAAGGAAAATAAGAAACTCCCCAGGTGATGCTTCTGATGCACAGCCAGGGCAAAGAACCACTGAAGCAGATGATGTACAAATACTCCAGGGAACTTTTTCCCCTAGGCAATGTTAAGGGAGGCAATGTGTGTGGGACTAGAGTGGGGAGCAGAGCCCTGGTCACAGAGGCTGAGCAAGTGTGGGCTCACATTGTCATCTTACCTTCCTCCTCTCCAGAAGGAACCAGGAGAGTATCTGGGCTAGGGTCCCCAGAGGACAGGGGTTGAGGATACCAGAGAGCCTGAAAAGGCAGAGCTGTGTAGGGCTTAGGAAATAAATCATTTCCAGAATGAATCTCACTCTTGCCCTACTTAGAGTGTGGAAACACAACGTGGTGACATTGGGGCATCAAGCCTCACAGATGTGGCCATTTCGTGAACATGCTTCTAACCTTGCAAAGGTATGCAAGGCCATTTACTTCTCCTCCCACTCCCCCGATAAAGTATGGGCCAGTCAGGGCTGATGAAGGGTTTCCAGGAAAGTGGGTGATTTTAAGATTTGGGAGAATAATTCCCTAATGTGTTTCAGGCCAGTCTCACAGTGGCAGTTCCTGATGCATAATCACTCTGCAAGAGAATGTCATTATAGACTGCTTCAAGGAAGCCAGACCCTCATCCTGCAAGTGCAGGGCTTCTGGGAATCCTGAGGACCTATTCCTGGCATATGATGTCAGGGTGCTTGATTTCCCTCTCCCTGTTCCTTAACTTCACAGACAGGAAAATAGGGCCAGAGAAGATCTGGAAGTTGCTCATCACCCCAGGGTTTGTACTGAGTATGAGATCATAGTTCCCAGTTGGTTCTGAGACACAGCCAGCTCATTCAGGTTGGTGAGTTTTAGTAGACAGTATCCCAGATTTATAATTTAAAAAGAGAATGAAATTGAGAACATCAGATAATTTTCTTTCTTCTCTACCTCCGTTTGTCTCTGTGTTTCTTGGCTGTTGTCCGCCATTTAATCCAGGAATATAGAATGCATAAGAACCTCTAGGGGATTTACAATTAAAGAGATTCTGGTGAAGATATATTGCCTTGAATCTGGGGTTCTACTTCATGCTTTTGATTGGGTGAATTTGGATTTTTCTGCCCATTAGCCGTGCTGAGTAGCCCCCACAGTCTCCACTGGCCTCCTCACAGATGAAAACCAGCTGTGAGCTGGAGAGTTACCGAAAAATCATTGATATAGGTAAAGGAAGTTTGTCTTCAGATATCTCCCAAAATGTAGGAACCCCAAAAGCTGAACTGATCTTCAGTTGGTATCACTGTTCCGATTGGCCAGGCCCATACACAACTGGTTGTCAAACACTTTTAACGTTACCTCTCCTTCAAAGTGGTGGCATTCTTCTCTCAAGTGGAGAACCCACCTCTCACCCTTACTGGGTAAGCAATGGCTATGTACCTATTCTCATGCCCCTGCATCCAGGGAACATTCGCTTCCCCACAGTGGGGTCCTTTCGACACCTCTATTGACTTGTGATTTTGTTGTCACCAAATAGGTCAATAGAGAGTGTTAATTTAATCAATACCTGTCTCTAGGGAGCTGGGAGAAGATGGGGACTATACAAAAGGACCACATATGACCACTTGGAGACATTATAATTCTTGCTAATTCTGACAGAAAAGCCACCTCTGGGGAATGGTAAAAAGGATATAGAGTCAGCTCCAGTCCCTCTAACACCTGGCTGTCATGAGTCAAGGGAGGCTCATTAACCGTTCAGTGACTAAATCTCATCCTTTTGATTAACTGTCTCAATCCAGAACCAGCTAGCATAGTGCACGAAGGTGGGGCACGAAAAGGTTACATCACCTCCTGAATACCCAATTCATCCCGGGAGCAGTTGGTATCACCCCGCTCAGTCTGCTCAATACCCACAAAAGCCTGTTCCCTTTGAACAAAGAATCAGTTGCTACAATTGCCCTACAGCAGATGCATCTGGTTTAGATATCTATTCTCGCAACCTAAATTGCAAAGCATTTTCCAAAAGCCATTGAGTTGCAGAATTTTAGAAATGTATTTGATTGCCAGATCTGCAAATTGGGTCACTTTTCCAGGGCCTTCTGCTTCCCCCTTTTCCACGGGGGAAAAGGAAAAGGAGGCAGTCAGCAGCTGGTGATTGAAACACAATTCTCCCTGGCACGTAGGTCTTGGCTACCATCTGTGTGTTATCCTGGCCACGATCCCCTGGCACTCCCTCGAATGCCTGGGCCAAGGCCTGCCCTTCCTGATGACTGCCCTCTGGATTCCACTAACAATCAGGGTGAAACCACGGCAGCCTGCACCCCTGCTGCTCTTCATGGCTTTTAACAGATTAACTTAAAAAAAAAAGTTTATTTATTTTTGAGAGACAGAAGAGACAGAGAAGCAGAGGGAAAGAGAAAATCCCAGACAGGTTCCGTGCTGTCAGCACAGAGCCCGACATGGGGCTCAACCATGAGACTGTGACCTGAGCCAAAGTCAGATGCTTAACTGACAGAGCCACCCAGGCGCCCCCAAACTTTTATTTAGCTTATTTATTTTTAGAGGGAGGGAGAATGGGAGAGGGGCGGAGAGAGGGAGGGAGAGAATCCCAACCAGGCTGGGCACTAACACCTAGCCTGGCTCGGGGCTCGCTCCTATGAACCGTGTGTTCATGACCTGAACTGAAACCAAGAATCAGACGCTTAACTGACTGAGCCACCGAGACCCCCCATGGCTTTTAATCATCTGAGCCTCAGGAAAGTCTGTGAGAAAATTAGAGGAGGTATAATTATCCCCATTTCATAGATGGGGAATATTGGGCTCAGTGAAAGTGAGTGACTTTACTCAAGGATACACAGTTTATGGTGATTCTGCATCTTAACCCATATCTTCTGTCTCTTGGTCTAGTGTTCTTTTCATGAAAATACATGGCTGTAAAAAAGTTGGTAAGGAAGGGAATCTGTACGAAGTGGTTTGTCTGGGTCCACTTCATTGGATTGGGATTATGCAATGTGATATTCTTCTTTAAAAAAATTTTTTTAGGGGCGCCTGGGTGGCTCAGTCGGTTAAGCGTCTGACTTCAGCTCAGGTCACGATCTCACAGTCTGTGAGTTCGAGCCCCGCGTCGGGCTCTGGGCTGACGGCTCAGAGCCTGGAGCCCGCTTCCGATTCTGTGTCTCCCTCTCTCTCTGCCCCTCCCCCGTTCATGCTCTGTCTCTCTCTGTCTCAAAAATAAATAAACGTTAAAAAAAAATTAAAAAAAAATTTTTTAATGTTTATTTATTTTTGAGAGACAGAGAGAGCACACAAGTGAGGGAGAGGCAGAGAGAGAGGGAGACACAGAATCGGAAGCGGGCTCCAGGCTCTGAGCTGTCGGCACAGAGCCCGACGCGGGGCTCGAACTCACAGACTGCGAGATCGTGACCCAAGCTGAAGTCAGACGCTTAACCGACTGAGCCACCCAGGTGCCCCTGTGTATTCTACCTTTTAAATGCATAGATGATTAATCTGGTCACCAAAAACTTCATCTTAATCACCAGTATTATAAAGAGGTTGATATCAAAAATCAATGCATAAGATGGGACATATTGTATTAATATTCTGTGTTATTTACTGTAATACCATAAAAGACTATAAATTACAGGTTATATTTTTATGGCTAAATCCAAGATTTTTCATACTAATGGGTCCCTCGCCCATTATTATGCGTCATGAAGTCAATTTAATGGGTTGCTACCAGAATTAAAAGGAAAAATAGGGTAAGATAGGATAGAATACAATTGGAAATATCACAGTGTGTTGTATGTAACAAAGGCAAGTAATGTTCTCTGAATCCTTTTGTTTGTATGTTAGGTATACTGGATCACGATGTTTAAAGTATTTCTTGCTGAGAAGAAGAAATTTTTTCTTTCCTTTTTTCTTGCTTTGTTCCCTCCCTCCCCCCTTTCTCCTTTCTCCTTTATTCTCTGTCTCCTTCTCTATGTATATAGGAAGGTACCCAAACTTCCGCTACCTGTCCTATGTACAGGTCCCTCCACAACGCGCCCCAACCCTCATCCATCCTGATATGATCATATCCTCATCCCTGGGTCTGAAGCAAGGACTGTCCTCTATAGTTGATATTTTCATGCTCCTTCTGTTCTCCTGTCTGTTTGCAAAGGTCCTTTGGTAGTGTGACGCTCGAAACAGGGTTTGCTAGTTCTTTCTATGTGTAATAAACAAATTCTCCCATCTCTAAACCATCATATTTACATTTCAGGCAAAGCACCTCAAACGTAAAGAAATGAAATCCCCAAGGAGAACCACGCTGTGCTGTATGATTATTGTGATTTATTTTTCCCAAGCTACACCGAACTTGAATTTAGAGTCTATTGTTCATCCCTTGGTGAGTACATCCATGTGTGCTATATTTTTCCCTGTCAAATTTTTCTGACTTCCTGGGACTGTTGCAGATGGAAATTGCTTTAAAAAATGTTTTTTGGGGCCTTTGAGAAAATGTTGCAAATGCGAGGAGGGGGTGGTAGACATACGTGGATGTTCGTTTGTCCACCTGGCTACAACTTACCATACTCCGCCATTAGTGGTGGTCAAGGGAACATCCCTCAGGCTTCCCTCCTTAAGTAAATGGCCACTTTGAGGCCTGAAACTCTACTCTGAAACTGACAACAATGACCAGAAGGCAGATTTTGAGGACTGGGGGCAGGACACGTTCTCAAAGCATTTATTTTAACGTGAGCATCAGACTAGAACACATTTCAAAATGTGTGTGTGTGTGTGTGTGTGTGTGTGTGTGTGAATCACAGATTGATATAGCTGAAGGGGCTGTCGACATCATTTAAACTCTTTGCTCACAAATTATCCAGGTGGTTTTGTCTTGTCTTTGGGAAGACAAGACAGAGGATAATAAATACTCCCTCCTTCCTTATGGAAATTATTAGTTATTCCTTCCTTAGGCCACTTCGTGCACCAGAGACAGGGCACGTTACTGGTTTTGAAACCTTGGGAAACCGATGTAATTCTCTCTGTGGTTCAATTTCTTCACCTGTCTCATAATGAGAATAGTACCAATTTCCTGCTTGCTACGAGAATTAGGTCAGTTAATATGTGCGAGATGCCTTAGAACAGTGCCTGGCACATAATAAAAGCTGTGGTGTTGTTTCTGCTGCTATTTCTCTACTGTAATGGCATTTTTTGCTACTGATTTTTTTAAAAGGTATTTTAGCACTGTTGTATTCAGTCTGTCACTACTGTTAGAGTTTCACTGGTACTTTGTGGCATTATAGACTGTCTCTTTCGGTCTTCTTAGTACTTAAAAAAAATTATGTATTTATTTTTGAGAGAGACAGAGACAGCATAACCAGGGAAGGGACAGAGAGAGAGGGAGAGAAAGAGTCCCAAGCAGGCTCCGTGCTGTCAGCACAAGCCTGACACGGGGCTTGACCCCACAAACCGTGAGATCATGACCTGAGCCGAGATTGAGAGTCAGGCACTCAACCAGTTGAGCCACCCAGGCGCCCCTCTGCTTGGTAGTTTTTAATTTTAATTCTTTGTCCCCTGTTTCCGTTATCAAATTTGTTTTTATATTCGTGTTTGCCCAATCTTTGTTCTTTGTTTTTTGTTTAGCCTTTAACAGACCACTTTGTGTTGGAAGTCCTGTTATAAACAACATGTGTTTGAAGTTTCGTCTTGTTTTTTCTTTTCAACAAAATCTGAGTAAATCTGACTTTGCTTGGGGGAGCATAGTTTATTCACATTTAATGTCATATAGAAGATGCTTGATCTTACTTTCAGGGTTGTGTTTTAGAACTTGATACACTTAATTCCTCTTTTCTGTTTTTGTGTCTTTCATTTGACCTAGGTTTGCTTTGTCTTTTTCATTATTTCTGTCATGACTTGGGAGGTGTGCATTATGTGTCTCTTCTCCCAAACTCCAGTGTGAGGTTCCCCTTGTGTGATCATAGGCAGCAGTTTGCCCAGGTAAATGGGAGAGAAACATTCACACCTCCTGTGACTTCACGGGGTCAGTGCAGAGCTCTAGTTACTCAGACGTGTGGGCAGAAAGCCCGAGGCTGAAGTGATCTCAGCAATACAGTCAGCTTGACCTTTATTCCAGAATTTCCTAGCACTCCTGGCCTCCTGGCTTCAGCTGTGCCCTCCCCCTAGACCAGGATGGCCTCCGTTGCTGTGGCCCCAACAATGCCCCTCCGTCCATCTGGGGGCATTGGCTGGTCGGAGGATAAGCCAGTGACTTCCCAAGGCTTCTGGTTGGGTTCAAGTTCCATCTGTCTAGAAACTCCCACCACTATCCCAGAGGTCTCCACTTTTCCTCTCTAGATCTGCCTTTGAGATATAATATCTTCACACAACCCAAAGGCCAAAGACCGTCTCATTGGAGAGATACACCTGAACCTGCCTCATCAGCCTGTACTGCCCTAAGATGCTCATCCGTTCCCAAGGCTGACCTTCTACCATTTCAAATGCAGCCCTGTGCTGATGAGCTTTAAAAAAATATTGTGGTAACATACATACCATTTACCATCTTAACCATTTAAAAAAATCTAATGTTTATTTTTTTTAATTTTTTTTAATGTTTATGTATTTTTGAGAGAGACAGAGACAGAGCTTGAGCAGGGGAGGGGCAGAGAGAGAGGGAGACACAGAATCCGAAGCAGGCTCCAGGCTCTGAGCTGTCAGCACAGAGCCCCACACGGGGCTCAAACCCACGGACCGTGAGATCATGACCTGAGCCGAAGTCGGACGCCCAACCAACTGAGCCACCCAGGCGCCCATGATGTTTATTTTTGAGAGAAAGACAGAGCACAAGAGGGGGAGGGGCAGAAAGAGAGGGAGACACAGAATCCCAAGCAGGCTCCAGGCCCTGAGCTCTCAGCACAGAGCCCGACGTGGGGCTCGAACTCACGAACTGCGAGATTATGACCCGGGGCCAAGTCAGACGCTCAACCGACTGAGCCACCCAGGCGCCCCACCTTAACCATTTTTAAGTTCAGTGGCGTTAAGTAGATCCACATTGCCATGCAACAAGTGTGCAGAACTTTTTCACCTTGCAAAACTGAAGACCTAACCCCGTTAAACAAGAACTTCCCATTCCCCCCTTTCGTCCAGCTCCTGGCAATCACTATTATTACTCTCTTTTTATGATTTCCACTACTTTAGGTACCTCACGTAAGTGGAGTCATCCAGTATTTGCCTTTTCGTGACTAACTTATTTCACTTAGCATAATGTCCTCAAAATTTACCTACGTTGTGACATGCGTCAGAATTTCCTTCCTTGCTTAAGTCTGAATAATGATCCGTTGGACGTATATCCCACATTTTGTTTATCCGTCTACCCATTCATGGACACTTGGGCTGCTTTTATGTCTAGGCTATTCTGAGTAATGCCACAGCGAGCCTGCGTGTGCAAAGTGGGGTGGTGGGCTTTCAAAGTGTGGCAACGGAGCTCCTCAAACTTCAACGTGCGTATGAACCCACCGGCGCACCTGATTAAAGTGCAGATCTCAACTCAGGAAGTCTGGGGTGGGGCCCGGATGTTGCATTTCTGACAAATTGACGTCGTGCCTGCTCCGGTGGCTGTGCTTTGAGCCGCAAGACTGTAGACACACAGCCCCCGCATCATCGCTGAGTGTGAAACCCAGCTCTGGTCAGCCTGGGAAATTTCGTCTTTTCTCCGTCTCCCTGAACCTGTTTCCTCTACATAGCATGAGAATAAATAGCATCTCCTCCATTGCTTTGTTGTGAGGGTCAGACGCTCTCATACCAGCACAGGGCCAACACTTAAGATTTGGTACAGAGTTATTTACTTCTACTTTGCTAGCACACGTAAACCCGTGCTAGGATGCCTTTGCGAGGTGATAATTATCTAACTGGAGGCAAAGATGTCAAGCTGGGGAGTCCAGCTCAAGAAAAAGAGGAGTGAGGGACAGGGCCTTGGCGAGGAGAAGAGAGATCTGACGACCCTGGAGCCTTTAGTCACCACCTTATTTATCATCCTGTTCCCTGGGATTTTTTTTTTTTTTTCCACATAAAATGCCACCTCTCATTCCCGACTGATCGCCCATGATCACTCCAGGCCACCCCTTCCCCCACCCAAACCCATACACAATTATTTTAAAGTCATCATGTCCAAGAGGTGGGGCATTTCCTGGATTTGGTGACCTTGTGTCTTCTGGCTGAGACTTGGCCATCAGGAAATCCCCTTTGGATGGGGATGGCCATTGTCCTCAGAGACTCATCTGGGTACCTCTACATGGACAAGCAGGAGGAAGTCCCCTGGAGGTTCTGTTTTCTTCTCCGAAGTAAAGACTCATCTGAGAAGATCTATGCTCCCCTAAGAGTTCTCCTCAGTACCCAATGTTTAAGAGAAAAGGCAAGTGCCGGAGTCACAGCGGTCCCTGAATGGGGGTGACACGAGGACTCAGGAGGGCAAGGATGGTCTCTGGTGAGTCCCAAGCCAGCCTGACACACAGACACATTCCACTGCCAGAAACCGTACGAGCAGCTGGTGTGCCTGAGAACATTGCTTTCCACGACGTGAGAAACTGAGCCTCAGAATGAGCGAGTGACTTTTCCAACCAGGAAGAGGGGGAGGTGGTGGGATTCGGTGCTTGGTGCGATTCTAACGTTTGCCTTGTTGAAATCCAGGCCCCCCTGACCTTGCAACCCATCTCTTGCAACCCTTTCCTGACCTTGCAACCCATCTCTTTGTACCTTCTCAAATCTGGGAGAGCCAAGGGTATTCACCACCACCCCCGCAGGGGACTCCTCAAAGACTTTATTGCTTTCAGTATTTTTGCCGCATTTGCCCCAACGATTGCGGGACTTAAAACAAAAAATGGGTTATTCTCACAAGAGGCTGTGCATCCTCGCTGGAAGGATGACAGAGGCAGTAGGTGACAGAGCTACAGAGGCGGTGCTTTGCAGAGATGTCCCCTGACAGTTCCCGATACTCACCATAAGAATGCAGGAAATAGTTCAAAAGTAGTGTTTCTCAAAAGATGGCCTCATGTCCAGAGATGTGCCCATTAAAAAGACAGTTTTTGGGGCGCCTGGGTGGCGCAGTCGGTTAAGCGTCCGACTTCAGCCAGGTCACGATCTCGCGCTCCGTGAGTTCGAGCCCCGCGTCGGGCTATGGGCTGATGGCTCAGAGCCTGGAGCCTGTTTCCAATTCTGTGTCTCCCTCTCTCTCTGCCCCTCCCCCGTTCATGCTCTGTCTCTCTCTGTCCCAAAAATAAATAAATGTTGAAAAAAAAAAATTAAAAAGACAGTTTTTGTCACCGCACCCCAGACCTGCTAACCTGGACTGGGGGGAGCCAAGGGAAGTGATCCTTACGGTCACAGATTGAAATGCTATCTACGAGGGAATTGACTGCACCTGAATTGTTTTAACCTCAAGCCTTTAGCCCCTCCAGAAAATGGAGCAAATGAAATCGAGACCTTGGAGAGCTTCCCGAAGGTGATTGCCAGGGATCACCTTCTCCTGGGCCGAGTCCCCCAACCACAGCCCATGAAGAGTGGATGGAGAAGCCTTCCTGGTGGCTCCCCACTCCCTACCCCTAGCCCCCCAGAGAGGATGCAGGCAGGAATACAGCAGAAGCCCCTTCCCTTCTGCCTGAGCACAGAGCCAAAGCAGTCTCCGGGAGAAGCTGGACAGGAACCAGCCCTATGCACTGACTTTGCTCCCTCTTGGTTGCTGCGCATTTAGGTACAGCTAAGATAAGTCCTCTGCAAACAAAAGAGCATTTGGGCTTCTGACATTCCAATCGTCATGCATCGTTCCTCTACTTGTTTCTTCAAGAACATTTATGAACTGTCAGGCACACCACTCCCGTACAGATCCTCATGGCTGTTAACACTGTCATCGAAAAGAAGGAGGGGATAGGAGGAAGTGACAGAGAAAGAAAGGGTGCTAGGTAAGAGAGCCGAGGTCACGGAGACAGACCCACAGTTTCCCGGGGTATCTCCTGATAAAATCATTCAATGCCCGTATGGACACGTGCAGACTCTGGAGCCAGGCTAGCCCGGTTGGAGTCCTGGTTCTGCCCTTTAAAGGCTGTGTGACCTTAGGCAAGTCATTTGACCTCTCTGCACCTGTGCTTTCTCATCAGGGAAATGTGAATAATCATAGTACCTATGCCTTAGATTGTCGTGGGGATTAAATACCTAAGCACGCATCAAGTACTCAACAGTGCCCGACACAGGAGTGTTGGATATATCTTAGGCATTCATATTTTTATAATTGTTATGACGGGAGATAACTAGAAAATAATGAGAGATACCACAGATGGTAGAATGAGCTTTGCCTGGGGTGGCGTTCATGGATGTGTTGAGCTCATGGGAAAGGACACACCACAGAGGGTAGGGGCTGTATGGCTCTCCTGTTGAGCCTTGAAGGGAGTCTGGATTGGGACGCACAGCCTAGCAGGGATGAACTAGGAAACCCAGGTCAGGTCAAGGTGTGGTTACCAGCCGCAGAATTGGCGGTGATCCCAACAAAGCCAATCAAAGTCAACTCTTAAAGAAAGCTGCATGATGACAGGAGAAGAGCTTTATAGAGACGAAGTGAGTGTCAATGTGTGGATGAAAGGGTCCATGGCAATGGTGCTTCTAGAAGAGCGTGACGCTTTGTCCCAGAATAGCTCTTACAACGTCACCAAACTATTCTCGGTGCCTTACGTTTGTTAATCATTTGATCCTTATGACAACCTCACGAGGCAGACTATTTTTATTCCTATATTATAGATGAGTACGGAGGCACAGAGAGGTTAAATAACTTGCCCAAGTTCACACAGCCACTTAACAGCAGAGCTAGGATTTGAACTCAATGTCCGTAGGGTCTTTGCTCTTAACTATTATAGTCTATGGTATAATTCAACTTTATTAAGGGCTTACTATGTGTCACATGCAGTTGATGTAATTCTTATAACAGTTCTATGAGGTCGGAAATATTATTATTCCATTTTACAGAAAAGAAGACTGAGGCTCAGAGAGGGTAAGTAAGTTCCCCCAGGTCACATAACTAGTAAGCAGCACAACCTTGTGCCCGGGCAGTCTGACTCCAGAGCTAGCTCTCACAGCCCCTGCCACAGAAAGCAACAATAGAGCCATCCAGAAGAAAAAGGAACAAAGGAGGAGAAGATGATTTCTAAGCATGCATAATGTAAACAGCCCTAACGCAGCAGAAAGATTGGGGTGGGGACAAGCTGAGTGCTGAGGAGAGGTCATGTCTCAGACTTGTCTAAGACTCGTCACCGGAATGACTCAGGGTTCAAGTCTTAGGCAGAAAGCACAAGTTAAAAAACACCATAATTTGTATTTCTTGACCCAACTCAAACTACAGGAACTCGGAGAAACTCAGATGTGGTGATTGGTTCCGCTCCTGGGCCTAGAGACTGGTCTATGAAAAGTGAACACCAGCTCACATTCATAGAGTTCCCACCATCCGCGGGGTACAATCCCCCGCAGCCCTACGCTCAGCTCCTACGTTTCAGAGCACATGAGCAGGAAGCCAAGGAGATAAGACATCTCTAACCCTCACTGACAGTCTCCTAAAATGTTCTTTCAGATTCTCCGTGAACATGAACTAGCGGGGAAGGAGCCACTAAGGCAAAAACGAGCAGGTACGTAAAGCCTTTGCTTGGCAGTCTCTTCTAGTAAGCCCAATCAAATGACATTTGCTGTAGCTTTTTAAACCCTGTGATCCCTATAACGCAGTCTCCGAGTGTATCAGGGTTCAATTTCTAGAAGCAATTACAAGGCAACTCCATTCCCTCCTCTACATAATGATATTAAATGGATTTTAGCAGCACGTTACAAGCCCCTCACCTCCCCCCTCTCTGCTCCCGAGATCGTGAAGAGTCTGTCCCCAGTGGCTCTCTCCTCAACTCCCACTTCCTTGCCTTTCAAAAACACCAAACTGATTCCCCATATAAAATCTTTCATGGGCTCCCAAATGCCTTGGATCTCTCCCAGGATTTTCTCAAATCCAATCACCTGCTGGATTCTTAGCAGACCCCATGTGATTTTCCCACTTATTCTCCTTCTGTTTCCTTTCACATGGTCGCTGCCCACCCACCACCCTCCTTTGTTTGTCGGAGAGACTCCATTCACATGGGCTCCTGCCACGTAAGGCTTTCCATTGATTCCCCAGACAGGGAGGGGCCGTTTTCCTGGGTTCCCACTGCTCTTGTCACATTCCCATAGCACAAGATGCGTCCCAATGCTTTGTAATAACTTTACTTCCCATTTGTCATCCCCAGTAGACATGAGTTCCCTTGAACCCTCCTCATCTCTGTAGCCTGGCACTGAGCCCAGTTTCTCAGTAAATGAGTGAACAAATAGAGAGCGTATGTCCCTGTCGCAGCTGCCCCTTTGTGAGTCGAGGGTGGGTTCCTACCGCCAAAGCTGCTGGCCCAGTGTCTGTACCAATTCTGGAGAAGGTAGAACTTCTTAACCTTCAGGATTATGACTGAATCACGCCCAGACATGCCGTGGTTTGGTCTGTTTAGTCTTGTCATCTGCAGGAGTCATAAAGCCGCCAAAGAGGGTGGGCTTTCGCGGGGGCCAGGATAAAGGTGTCTGTTGGAGCTTCTCAGAGCACCAACCAGATCGACCTCTGCCCAGTGCTTGAAATGACAATTCGATCATATTTTATTAAGGACTCAAAATGTTCGCTGGAAGGTCATACCTTCATTTTTTCTTCCTTTGCCTTTCTTTCCTTCCTTTTCTGTTTCGGCTTTGTTCTATATCCTTATACACCCTCACTCTCCCACTCCCCTCCTTCCCTGAAGCAGTCCGAAGCACACAAGTGGCACTTTCTGTGCGTTTAAACAAAGCATCAGTGCAGGCACTCCCATCCCCTGAGCCCCCTGGCACCCTGTGACAGGAGCGGAGCTGGAGATGTCCCCATTCGGTACTTTGAACGATTTTCTTTTTAAGAACCAAAGTACTTGCGGGTGAGTTCCAGCTCCAGGTTTCTCCCAGGCTCCTGTAAGGCCCAGGCTGCCAGCCTCCTCGGGGACAGTCGGTGACCATACAGCTGTAAAAGTAGCGTCTTCCTGCGCTTCCGGGCCTGGCTGTCTGTGACCCGTGGTGACATCGTGAGAGGTTAGCCTTTTGGAAGGAAGCCACGTCTGCGTCTAAGGATTTGACATTCCAAAATTTTCCAGATGTGCTTTCATTGAAAACAATCATGATGATAATAAATTACCATAAAAATATATTTTCCGTTTATTATACATGATCCTCTGTGCGCTTAGGCTTTTAGAGTCGTTTTGGAAGGTGATAAGGACTCAACCCATCATCTGCAGAAGACAGTTTGACCTTGGGGCTTCTACAAAATCGCCAAAGTAAGGAGTGGCTATGGAAAGACTCAGGGGCTAGACCTCAGAGAGCTGAAATATAAATTGCGATGGAGAGCACCATTCTCGAGGAAAACAATGAAAGAAACCAACAGGAGGCAAACAAAGTTTCCAAGAAAAGAGAATTGTCGACAGGCATTTCCTTTTGAGGCACTGGATCAAAGCTTTAGGGTTTGGGATAGATAGAATCATCTTTATTTATTTTTTTTTTTCAACGTTTATTTATTTTTGGGACAGAGAGAGACAGAGCATGAATGGGGGAGGGGCAGAGAGAGAGGGAGACACAGAATCGGAAACAGGCTCCAGGCTCCGAGCCATCAGCCCAGGGCCTGATGCGGGGCTCGAACTCACGGACCGCAAGATCGTGACCTGGCTGAAGTCGGACGCTTAACCGACTGCGCCACCCAGGCGCCCCTAGAAAGGTCTTTTCTAACCATTCTAGATGGTTAAAATGCCACTCTGCCCTCACTCTGCCTGCCACTCTGTTTTTTGACCCTGCTTTAGTATCTCCTTGCCCTCCAGAACTGCCTGACACTGAAGTTTCAGCCTACTTTTACCTCCCGCACGGGTGCAGGAGACCCATGGAAGTAGGTAGAGCTTTGCCTCTCTTATTTACGCCAGGTCCCCAGCACCTAGCGTTGTGCCTGGGAAGTAGGCACTCAGCCAACAGTAAAGTTACTTATGAATCGATAAGTCAAGAAACTAGGGCACAAATGAGTAAACCTAGCTAGACTTAAGATCAAAACCCATGAGTGTCAATGAGGGGTCACAGTGTGGTTTTCCTCAGTGTGGATTTCTAAGACATTTATGATGCTGAAACAAATAGAACAATGTTTTAGATAATTCTTCCATTTATTATTAATAATTTTGCTCTTGGATATGCTTTTATTTTGAAATTGACTTTGAGAATTGCACACTAGTTCTAAAGACACATTTCATAATAATGCCTTCTTTGTCTTTTAGAGTACATTAGGGTTTACAAAGTGGTCACTTTCATTATCTTCTTCCATTAGAGTTGTGACAAGGAGTGGTTAAAAGAAAATGGACTTGGGGTGCCTGGGTGGCTCAGTCAGTTAACTATCAGACTTCAGCTCGTGGTCCATGAGTTCAACCGTGCATCGGGCTCTGTGCTTACAGCTTGGAGACTGGAGCCTGCTGCAGATTCTGTGTCTCCCTCTGTCTCTGACCCTCCCCTCCTTGCACTCTGTCTCTCTCCCTCTCAAAAATAAATAAACATAAAAAAATTTTTTAAAAAGAAAAAATAGACTTTGGGGTGCCTGGATGACTCAGTGTGTTGAGCGTCTGACTTCAGCTCAGGTCATGATCTCACAGTTTGTGAGTTTCAGCCCCACAACAGGCTCTCTGCTGTCAGTGCTTAGCCTGCTTCAGATACTCTGTCTCTCTCTCTCCCTGCCCCTCCCCCACTCATGTTTTCTCTCTCTCTCTCTCTCTCTCTCTCTCTCTCTCAAAATTAAATAAAACATTTAAGGGAAAAAAAGTAAAATGAACTTTGGAGTTAAGAAAATATGGTTTCAAATCCCAGCTTTAACATTTGCTATTTATGTGGCTTTAACCCATCAAGCCTCAGTTTTATCATCTGCAAAATGGGTATATGCATACTCTCCTCATGACCTAGACCCTACTGGCCAATGAATAAATGGCAGCTGCTATTATTATTGTTACTTTTGTTATGATCACTTTTGATCCATCTGGTATGACTGAAGAAAGACGTGCACAAATGCACTTGGAGGCCACCTGACTGTCTCCATAGGACCAGAAGCAGGGGGTGTCTGAAAACAACAGCAACAACAAACAAAGCAAAAGCAAAAACAAAACAAAGACGAACAAACAACAAAACACACACACATGTAAAAAAAAACAAGTTTAGGCGCTAATATTGGCTCTCCAGGATTACTTTCTTGGTTTCCTCACTTGGATTAGAACATTAAATCCTAAACCTGCCTGATCCAGAATCACCAGTGGGAATTGAAACACACACACACACACACACACACACACACATTTCTGGACCTAATCCATGAAGATTTTACTTTGACTCACCTGGGTTGAGACTCCAAAGTATTCATGTGTGTTGAATTCCCTAGATGTACATAATCATCAGTCAAGTGTAGACCACTGGAATAGACGACTTCCAAGGGCAAGCCCCTAGCTTTTTGAGTTACTATTGGGTTGTTGAGCTTGTTTTAAAGAACTATTTCCATGCTGACGGCATTTCCTTCTCTAGTAGAGGTCCCCATCTTTATCAGCCTCTAGGGAGAAGTGGCACTCAGGAGTTCTGAAACTCCTTTAGAAGTTGTTGAAGAACATAAAAAGCAGATGAGCGGAGAGGAACTTAGAGGCTAGTGCTTTAATTACAGTTGCACGAATCCCATGGAAGAGAATTTGCTAAAACCATAGGAACTTTCCTCTTCATATTTTAAGCTTGTGGCTCAGTTCCCTGCAAGATCTCACTGGAAGGACCACCTTGGTTTCAGTGGGGAATGATGCCATTGATGAATCACCATGTGCTTTCCAGGCATTCGCTTGTTCTGCAACTGTGTCTGGAAAGGGCACAGAGAGGTGGGCTCAGGGGTGAGCGGGAGGAATGGTGAGCTGGCAGGCATTGAGGCTATGGTGGGGGTCAGACCCTGGGGTGCAACGACGCAGATGAGGAAGTGGGGGATGTGGGATTGTTATTGACTTCACTCTGCTAAAAAACCCTACCGTCTAGGATATCCTGTTTACATTCAAGGGAGGAGATAGACTGCTTACGGACAAAGAGAATCCTGGAGCTAGGAATGCGCTGGAGGGTATAAACATTGCATTACTTTTCAGGAAAAAGAATATGCTCCAAGGCAGACTTTATAAATATTATGCAGCCGCCCTCCTCTCAAATGTTCCCTGTGGGCAACCCACCATGTCTAGAGTTAGGCTCACACAGATTAAGGTTAGCAATTCTTCCGGGAAGCCTGTTTTCATCACAGAACCATCAGAGAATCAGAAAGAAAACAGGAAATTTTAGGCATCGCTGTGGTATCATGACAGCCTGTGACTCTGCGTCGGGTTTTAAAAGCCTTTTTGCTCTGCTTGTAAATACATTTTTTATAAGGAGGAAATATACCTTAAGATGCAGTCTTAATTTTGAGAGATACACAAAGACTTTTTTCACAGTTTGAGTTAATTACAGCAAGTTGCAGGACGGATGCCAAAATGAAATACTTCTCAACAAGGCTGTTGAGTAAAACCCAACTTCTTCTTATTTGTTTGATTGTTTGTTTGCCTATTTTCTTCCAAGATTTTGTGTAAATTCAAATTAGTTACATGTAGTGTAGCATTGGTTTTAGGAGTAGAATTTAGTGAGTGATTCTAAAATCAACCTTCCAAGGCATAGTTTATAACTATCAGTTTACAAATATTACAGCTTTCTGTAATAAAAACTTATTTACTGGAGTTTCCCACAATGAACTTAACTCATTTTTAGTCCTTCACATCAATATTCCTTGGAGAGTTTTAAACAAATCTGGCAATATTATGGGAAAAATTTTTGCCCTTTTAGAAAACATAGAATTGATTTTTTTGGCAAAATATACATCATGCAAAATATACATCAGATTTGACTTAAATTTTCAAGTAATACTTTTGCAAGTATTCTCTAACCTTTTCCTTCTTTGACTGACAAGATCAAATAAGCCACAATTTGTCTTCTCAACGCATCTGTGTAAAAATTTCTCCTAATCTTTGAAGGTTCATCATTAGCTATGAAACTCGCCCTTGGCTTCTGCTCCTCTTATGTATTTCAGCCAAGAATGAGCCAAAGATTCGGGCAGTGATGGGGAGGTGAATGTGTGGCTCTCTTAGAGGGTCACAATTTTAATAAGAGCTAATTGGGCACATGTTTATTATGGGGTGAGCTCCATGCCAGATGGAGTCAAGCCATGAGAAGTGAAAGAAATAGTTCCTGCCCTTGAGAAGCTTACAACTAGTGAACCAGACATGATGTAATACAGGAAATTATGAAAGGACATTCCAGTATATACATTGTCTGGCTTGCTGGTGGGTGGGTATGTGTTGGATCAAATGCATCTAGGATGCCAGACACAGAAACAGCCTGGAGGCCATTTGGAAGGGCGATGAAGAGCTGGAGATATCTCTGATTTTACGTTCTCCTGGGCAAATTTTACTTTTGTTGAGTACCCATCATGTTCAGGACACCAGAGGTACACAGTGAGAACTAAGAGCCCATGCTATGTGCGTAGGCTAAGGGCAAAGGGAATTAACAGGATGACTCTTCCTGGAGGCCTTCAAGCCATGCGTAGTTCAGATCTCAAAATATACACATGTCAGTTGAATGGTGTTGGAAACACCCTGACTCATTTCTCTGAGTCAGGACCGTGGCTTTATTGTCTGGATGTTGCCAAGGCCCCCTGCTAGATCTCCCTGCTTCTGTTCTAGACAAGTCCTGAGCTTAGCCTGTGAATCTCTCAAATGGCCAGAGGCCACTACACTTAGACCAGAAAGATCAGTTGCCTTCCTTCTTTAAATGGTAAAGTCATAGACAGGGAGCACCATGAAGGGGGCAAGGCTGATGTGCCAGCATCCACATAGTCCTGTAATTGCCTTTAAATGTGGAACTGTCCGCCATGCTCCCTCTCTGCCCGCCAACCCCCCCCCCTCCCCCCCGCCGTGGTGAATTCTCACAGGTTCCTATGCTTTCCTTTCAGTTGCCTCAAGCAGAGTTGTGGCTGAAGAGTACACTGTTGATGTTGAGATCAGTTTTGAAAACGCCTCCTTCCTGGAGCCTATCAAAACTTACTTGAACAGCCTCAGTTTCCCAATTCAAGGGAACAGCACTGACCAAGCCACCACCACCATTTTAAGCATTGAGGTGACCACAGGTGAGTCAAAGGCCCGTTGCTATAGAATGGAGGGTTGGGAATATCAGGAGAGAAGCTGTCCGAGCTCCTTACTGTCACAGCAAATTGCAATTCGTAGGCAAGTGACGTGACTCAAAAAGGCCTGATGTGTGATTTTATGACTTCACGGCCTTCCAGAATGCAGCCCCTCTTGGCAGACTCCATAGCCAGTTCCTTATCTCAAATGGGAGCCAAATGTTTGCTTGGTGGTTTGTGTATTGGTTGTCACAAAATGGTCCCAAGATACTTCCAGGTCCTTCACAACAGGCTACTTGGTCCCATCCGTCTGGGTAGTCAGTGGGTACGGCAAGGGCTGGTTCAGGTATTAATAAGGAGCAAGTTCCCTTCATTTTGGGAGCATAGGTCAGGAAATGGGAACCAGGTACACACCTGGATTTGGAAGCAAGACATAATACAGAAACTCTAGGGCCGTGCGACGGGATTTTCTGATCGCTGCCTTCCTTTTGAGGTTATGCGAGCTGTCCTATTTCTCAGGCACCATCACCTGGGAAGCTATGATATGGGAGTCCCCCTTGTCCCAAACAAAGGTATTGCCTTGCAAACACTAACAGATTTGGGGTTTCATGATTCTAAAATGGAGGCAAGAATAAAATTCTTGTCTTTCAAGAATTTTTTGAATTATAGTTCAAATAGTTCATCAGCATCAGTCTATGCATTCCAATGTTTATTCCTTTGATTTTGAGAGAGAGAGAGAGAGAGAGCATGTGAATGGGAGAGAGAGGCAGAGAGGGAGAGAGAGAGAGTCTTAAGCAGGCTCCACACTCGGTGGAGCCACCCAGGTCACCAACTGAGCCACCAAGCACCCCAATCCAATTTTTTATTCTTAATATATGCTAGCTGAACCCGAAATGGCTGCTTCCTAGCTCCCTCTGGATGCCCTTCCCACCTATGCTGTAGCAAAGGACTGCATCAGTGTCCACAGATTCACTAGAGCTTGGGTGCCTCTCCTATTTCAGGAGCAGTGATCTGATGACTTTCCTTTGGGTAGTCACTCTTAGAATAGACAGCTCCCCATGACATGACTTCAACCGAGTTTTAGAAATAAATTCAAAGCCCTCTGTTTTCAGAGCATTTTCCAATGTCCCCAGTGGGATTAGAAAGTATTTGGTTTGTTTACGTGTGACTAGAAATATAACAGGCACAATTTTATTTGTACTCTGTATTTGCTGTTTAACAAATTACCCCAAAACTTAGCATCCTAAAACAACAAACATTTATCGTACCATACAGCTTCTGAGGGCTAAGAATTCAGAAGGAGCTTAGCTGGGTGACCCTGGCTCAGGGTCTCTTATGAGGGCACAGTCAAGCTTCGGGCAGAGTAGCAGTTCTCCGAAGGCTCCACTGCAGCTAGAAAATCCTCTCTGAAGCCCACTCACATGGTTGTTGGCAGGACTCAGCTCCTCACTAGCTGTTGACTGGAGACTTGCTTCTCACCATGTTGGCCTCTCCATGACATGTCCTCATGCAATGGCAGCTGGCTTCCCCCCGGAGCTAGTGGTGAGGGACAGACATCACTGAAGGAAGCCACAGCGTCTTATATCCTAATCTCAGGAGTGATATATCATCACTTCTGCCATATTCTGTTGGTCACACAGACTAAGTCTAGGGCAACATGAGAGTGAGTGACAAAACGGTGTTAATAGTCAGAAACAGGGGTGGTCAGGGGCTGCCTTGGAAGCTGGCTACCATACACTTTGTGCCCAGAAATCTGTCTATCCCATTATTATTGTAGGCATCCGCTGTAACAGTCAGAGCAGTCATCCTTCAGACGGCCATACCTAATAGCGTGGTGATGTGTACGGGAATCACAGGAATCTCACGTAGTACTGTTGAACTTCCCAAAGGGCAATGTGGAGTCAAGTTAGAATTTTCTACAGAGTACAAATACTTACAGTCTATACATGTAAAGGTGGCGAGCACCTTCTCTCTCCTCACTGTTCTGGTTGTTGATAGTCTGCAGACCTACCGGAAATGAAATCTGGTGCTCGTGTGAGACAGGCTATAGGTGGCCTCAAGAAAGGTGTCTCCACAATCTCACTTGTCAAGAGCATGATGGCTTCCCTGCAGGGCATCGTTGCAGTTGCCTTAAAGGACTACCTCCCAAGGGACCTTTTTGCCAGCTCCAGGGAGGTAAGTAACTGTTGATTAAGTGTTTGTTTGTTTGTTTGTTTGTTGACTGACCGATATCAACTCAGGCAAATGTTTCTCGGTCCTGTGTGTATTCGAACGCTAACATGAGATTTTGAAATACTGCCCTGTGATTCTTTCAGCAGATGTTACCCTAAGAATGTCAGTCCGACTCAATGTGGGCTTTCAACAAGACCTCAAGAACTCTTCCTCTGCTCTCTATAGGTCCTACAAGACTGACTTGGAAACAGCGGTAGGTTTTGACCCCAAGAACATCTTAGCCAACAAGTTCTTTGGGCTGGTCTGAATCTGTTGCATTCACCAAGGATAAATTCTGTCAGAGTTTATGAATATGGGCATCAAAAATATTCCTAGATATCTGGGATGATGAATTACGGAGTGTTCAAATCCAACAGTGCGCAGGGGATGATTTTACGTCATCTCGACCTATAGGTGGAACTTCCTCCCAGGGTAGAATTGATTCAGAGAAGACTTGGTGTCATCAACCCACTGAATCCAATTCAGGTCTAGAAGCACCTGGTGGCGCATTTCTATTTGTCTTCCCACACTTCACGGATGAAGCCCTAACGTCTTTTGGGTAGATCAGCCCAAGGCTGGCACCGTGGTTTCAAATCATTCCACATTAAAGGTCATGAGGCATTCTCACTTAAGACAGATTTCGATTTACTCATATAAAAATAGAGAATATTCCCAGGGTATTAACTGAGTGCCAGACATTACTCTAAGTGATTTACACTGGATTAATTCATCTGAATCTAAAGGCTTTGCTTGAGTGAACTCATTTGCGATAGAGCGTCCCAGTTGGTGTGGTACAAATTATTACAGGGGGGCTGAGATAATGACTTCCCTTAACTCTCTGGGCAGCCAAGCCCCTGCCTCAGGCCAGGAGCAGCCTCAGCTTACCCTTGGAAACCACATGAATGAGGTTTCGTTTTCTGTGGGTGCCATGCTGAAGCGCCGAAGGGCTCTTGGACATCCGATGTGCATATCTGGCATGTGATAGCGCTACACAGCGTGAGAACCTTCCACACATGCTGCGCCCTCAATTATATGCTTTTGAGGGAAGAGAGAGTTGCATATTCATCTTTGGATCCTACCAACCCAGCTTCCTGGCACAGTGCTCTGCACCCACAGTGCTTTGCATGTTGCATCTACTCGTAAATGTGACTTGAATCAAAATGAATTCCCTGGGATGGGTGTTCAGAGAAACCTCCCCATTTTCTCTGCCAGGCATTTCCCTGAGCGAAATTTTTGGCACATTAAATCTGGTGTTTGTTTGCTTCTTGGAGAACCCAGGCTGACATAGGTCAAGAGGAATTACTTCTTCAAAGTTCTGTCAGCATTAGCCTTAACAAAATATACAGGAGAAAGTTTTACCTGGTGATAAGAAAAAAGATGTGCTTTTTACTCTGCTTTCAACCTTTTGACTTATCTCTCACTGGACCTTGATACATGACACTTGTCTTTCTTTGTTTTCCAGTTCTGGAAAGGTTACAGTATTTTACCAGGCTTCAAATTGGTGACTGTGACAGGTTTCAGGTAAGAAACTGTAATCGGGTCATTCCTGCCCAACGGCAGAGACCACTACATTAGTGAAGAAGAAACAACCCATTAGAGGGGCATCATCTAGAGCAGTTTGGTAGAGGTGGAGACAATGCTCGATTGGTAGGGCGCAAAGAGGGAGGCAATACTGAGAACGGAAACTCACTCCTCACAGATATACCTGCTTAAATGGAAAATGAGCCCAAGACTTGTGTTTATTCTGTGCCTGCAGGGGTTTTGCAAACAGATAAGGGATAAGTCCACAGACTAGGGAGTTCCAAAATATAAAAGTGAAAGAATGTCACGCATGATGCCTTTATTCAAGAAAAGTTGTCCAGCCAGCCACGGGCACAGAGTTGCACGCTGCTATGTAAATGGCTCCTCCTGGAGTTGGGCTCCACGGCAGCCCTAAGGAGGTATGCACAGTGTTTCAAAAAGTTAGATGCCAATTTTAACAATGAAGAATGTTCACAGAAACATTCGCGATTCTGCTTCAGTTGACATTCAGCATATCTGGTAACCTCGGGCCAGCATGGCTGTGTGACAACAGTCTCTGCACTGTGGCTGTGACCCTATGACCAACTTGTGTGATTCACTTCACTCATTCCCGTCCAGCCGTTTTGCTCACTTATGTTACCTGTCTGCAGACATTTGAGTGTGCAAGCCTTTGTCGCAGGCTTTCAGCTAGAGCCTGAAAACAGGTTGATTTGAGTGAACCTTTGAAGATAAAAAGTACCCAGGCTGTGCTTGCCATTTTGTTTTCCCATGTAAATAAACCATAAGGATGTAGACTCTTCCAGGTCAGTTACTGCCTTACTGAACTGACTGGTCTCCATCCAGGCCCGGAAGCGTGGTTGTGACATACGAGGTCAAGACTACAACACCATCACCTGAATTGATGCGTAAAGCAAATGATCAAGTAATGCGGAACCTTAATCAGACCTACAAAATGGACTACAATTCCTTTCAAGTAGTTACTAGCAGTAAGTAGGACATCTCCACGTTTTTCCTATACATGGATTCTATTTAGCTATAGCAATGGTATTTATCGTTATGCTTAAAACCAGGAAATTACATTACAGTGTCCTCCATGGGGACAGGCTGTCTGGTTCCTGGCACAGAGGCTTCCCGTCTGAGGCACCGTTACAGATCCTGCCAACCAGGCTAATGTCACTGCAGTTGGGAAAGGGGTTGCAGTGGGGAGAGATTTTGCAGGAGTGTCCCAGAGCCAACCGGGTCGATGGAGGGCTTTGTTTTGTTTCGTTTCGTTTTTAGTCAGAAGTCTGGGGGCGCCTGGGTGGCTCAGTCGGTTGGGCGTCCCACTTCAGCTCAGGTCATGATCTCACGGTCTGTGAGTTCGAGCCCCGCGTCGGGCTCTGTGCTGACAGCTCGGAGCCCAGAGCCTGCTTGAGATGCTGTCTCTCCCTCTCTCTCTCTGCCCCTCCCCTACTCATGCTCTGTCTCTCAAAAATAAATAAATGTTAAAAAAAATTAAAAATAAAAAAATAAACACATAATCGGAAGTCCCACATCATCTGGGCACCTGCGTGGCTCAGTCGGTTAAGCAGCCAACTCTTGATTTAGGCTCAGGTTATGATCTCGTGGTTCATGTGATCAGGACAGAGCCCTGAAAGCATGGAGCCTGCTTGGGATTCTCTCTCTCTCTCTCTCTCTCTCTCTCTCTCTCTCTCTTTCTCTCTCTCTGCTCCTCCCCCACTCTCTCTCTTGCTCTCAAAAAAAAAAAAAAAGTCCCAAAACATCCAAAAACAAACATTGGAGTGGGGTTGGGACATTCATGAAATGCACTGATATTAAACAATTGCTACTGTTATTTTAGAGAAGTAGTTCTTGAAGTATGCCCCCCCCCCAAACCAGCAGCGTCAGCATCCCCTGGAACTTGTTAGAAATACAAATTCCTAGGGCCACCGCAACCAATCAGGGCGATCTGTGTTTCCACAAGCCCTTCAAGTGATTCTAACGTGTGGGAAAGTTTGAGAACCTCTGCTTTGGATCCCATAGAGCAGTGGTGAAAATCCTGGGATTTTCAGATGCTTTCCCCCATTTTACAAATGGGTACAGAGTTGTGTTCTGGTGTGTTACCAGGTGGGTGGACCTATTGTCACTTGGGAAATAGAAAGGAGAGAGCCAGCTGGGCAGAGATTTGGCAGGCAAGAATTTGAGGCAGATGTTCTAGATAATTCTGGTACGTGGTTCCAGAATAAAGTCTATGCCTCTTCAGAACCACGCTGCGTCCATTCGGGGAGGACTCTGAAAGGTCAGCTGCAGGCGCCTCTGGGAGACAGGGCACAGGGGTTAGGCCGTCCCCACGACAGATTTACACGGCTCGCCTTTACATTCTCCGGTAGTTTTAGATGCCAGGTCATTTTCAAAAACAAAATGTTAAAAGAGATGTGCACAGTGGTAAGAAAGTGCTGCAACCTAAGCAAGGAGAAAAGAAAAATAACAATTGGAATAAATAAGGCAGCAACAACACAGGTGAAAACTGGAAAACTGAAGGAAGAGGAGTGAGTGGCCTAAAATTCAGACTCCCATGGAAGACAGCCAGCCATGCCACCCCTGCCTGACCCCCAACACCACCCCCCCAACCCACACAGGTTTTGCCTTGAACAAGTCCCTGTATTTATGGTTCTGAGGGCCGAGGACAATATCGGCCTCTCGCAGAGGTAAGCTTTGGTTATGATTACTCTCTCCTCCAAATTTCAGTTGTGTTGAGGTTAGTCAGCCACTTAAACGAGTTTTACTGGTTAGTGGCTGACTGCCGGTCCAGAAACATGGTGTTGACAATGCAGTTCACAAAGGCACTTTGGAGTTTGTGCCTTATTCTTCCAAAGAGCAATGAAGCCATTGTGAACGGCACTTGACCCTGCTTCTACAGAGGGTTTACATCCAGGATGATCCTGGGATGTGCACAGACTCAGACCAAGAAACACGAACTTATGTCATGTGCAATTCCACGGGAGAGCTCAGACATCATCCTGCTTTCCATAGTGTTGGTGGGATTTACCTAGAATATAAATATCCAGAAGGTCAAGTGACTGGGTGTTTGTTTTTAATTTCTAGTTATATTTGGAGGCAGAGGAGAGGAACAGAACCAGAAAGAAAAAGAGCCAAACGAATGAGTATCAGGAACTTATTTTAAACCTTTATGAACTACAAAGGGCACAGGGCAATGTTCAGAACATTTCCATTTATTTGGTGGTATATCAATCCTCAATATAATTAATGTTTGGTTAATTAGCAGGGTCACTTAACCAGAATGCTCCTTTAATCACTGCCGATAGATTTATGGTCAATTCCACATAACCACATTCTACTAGCAGTCTTACTAATCGTTATTATTGGCGACAATGATAATGAAGAGAGACATTGTTATTGTGTCTTTCCTGTGTTAAGCCCAGAGGGTTACACATATTTTGTCTTCATATATCCGGTGAGACAGGTACTATTATCTCCATTTTATAGGTGAGGAAATGGAAGCTGAGAAAGGGTAAAGAATGTGCTCAAGAACACAGAGTAAGTAACATAAGTTTGTATGACTTCAGAGTCTGTTCACTACATTCAATATTCACAGAAGGCCTGGCTTCTTAACAGTTCAATGTGATATTTTAAAATCTTATTTAATTCAGGAGCCTAAAAAAAGAGATAAGAAATATTTAGATACCTTGACATTTTGACTGGAACATCATAGCTCCCCAAATTAATTTTACGGCGTTTTGGTCCCATGTTTACAATATGGAAAGGGTCTGGCCTGAGCCTGACGCCCGTGTAAAAGAGGCCTCATACAGCTTCTTTATCCAGCCCCTCTGATTCCCTCAACACGTGGAATTCATGAAGGACATAGAATAAGAAACACGGCTTACAGGGCATAAACTGCATGTTGTGTGAGCAAAGGACAGCCATAAAACACACGCACAAAAATAGTAAATGTTGTGTTTTATTTCTACGCATAAAATGACTTCATGCCATCTTTCTCCAGAATTTTACTGTGAAAACAGTAGTAGGTACCATTCCCCCAGATCACCTCCCATGATAGCTTTTGCTGCTACTGTTTCCCAGACAAGGGAGCTGCGGCTCAGAGAGGCTTAGTAAATTCCCTAGGGCCACACAGCTATGTGTGGCACAGAACCAAAATTCAAATCTGGACCTGTATATCTAACAAGCTCTCTTTCTTACAGGCCTGTGGGTATTGAGTCTTTAAAAAAAAAAAAAAAACTTAACAGACTATTGCAAGAAATTATTTTTTCCCTGTTTATAATTCATCAAAGACATAGGACAGAGCATTCAGTGGTGTGGGGTATTTGTTATCAGCAGGAAGCTGTTGATATTATTGAGTCAGTAGCAAAGAAGCTTGATGTTTAAATTAGCTGGGGTGGCTTTTTTAGCAGCAAACGAGCAATTTTCCACCAGACTCTTTGAAATATTGGAAAGAGCTTTGAAATTCCCGTTACTACCATTGAGGGTTCTTACTACCATTTCCATTACTACCATTGTGCAAAGATTCCAAACTGGAAGCCATGTCCCTGGTATCTGGCAGCTGGTAAGTCTCTGGGCCTCAGACACCAGCTATCCGGGCATGGAATGAGGAGGATGTGTTGCCTCATTCCAGACAGCACCACGGACCCATGTGGCGGGGGCGTCCGGTGGGTAGCGTGAATTACATTCATTTGCCTTGGCATCTTACTACCTTTTCTTTGGGTTTCCAGATGAAACTAAGTTCACCATCGTGCCAGAAATCATTTTTGAAGGGGACACGGTAACTCTGATGTGTGAAACTGAAGTTTTGTCCTCTAACGTGTCCTGGCACCATGTCGAAAGGCACTCCGACATCCAGAACAACAGCAGATTCTCGGTTTACACCTTCGTGCTCAACAACATGACCTCGATATCGCGCCTCACTATTTACAACATCACTCAGGGGGACGCAGGTGGGATTTCATCCAATAACTGGTGCAGGGAAAGGAACAAAAAACTCATAAAGAAACAAGCCGTGGAATGTGTATATGGTGTTTTCCTCTCTGGAAAGAAGTCACCAGGCTCAACTTTTCAAAATTAAAAATGAATCCCATGGCATATGCGTAAGCGAATATAGATAGCGTTGGAGACAAAAACCGGTTTCCACATTTACCAAGGGCTTATGAGTTAGAAAGTGAGAGGAAAAGCTGACTTTTGTTTTTAATTTTCAAAAACTTTTAAAGAGCTTTGTTGAGACATACAATAAGCTGTACATACTCAAAACTTGTACAGTTTAACAGTTTAACAAGTTTTGACGTATGTATAGACCTGTGAAACTACCACCCTCGTCAGGACCATCGCCCTCCATCACCCCCTGCCCAGTTTTCTTGCATTCTGTTGTAATCTCTCCTTCCCCCAAAACAACAGAAGTAGAAGTCTGAAACCTGACATTCTAGAATTTAATAACCTCGTTGTAACCCAGATGTGAATGGGGCAGTGGGGGCGGGCACCTCTTTTTCGCTGACTGAGAAGTTGGGTTGCAGACCCACGGGTCCTGTTCATCTTTATTGATTCTGATTTTGCCGCAGAGTTAAATAGAACGCCCAAATCATCCACAGTCTTCTATCTCTCCTTGCTACCTCTTCTATCCCCACACATTTTTTTTCTTACCAGCAAAGACTGAGATTTCTGCTCCTTCCTTAGAACATCTCTCTACTCATTTAACTTGCGGCATCAGAAATGATCTGCACTGACTTTCTGCACTTCCTGAATGTGTCTTCAGGGTTGTTTAGAGCAAGCCTTGGATGCTTTTGCAAACGATGTTTGGCGAAATACTGTCATGACACACGAGACGAGGCTATCATTCTTCTAAGGAAATACATATACATGGCCATAAAAAAATGCATTTGTATATTCCATGCAGGTGAATATATTTGCAAGCTGACATTAGATATTTTTGAATATGAGTCCAGAAAAAAAATGGATGTTACACCCATCCGAATTTTGGCAACTGAAGAAATGAAGGTGACGTGTGATAACAATCCTGTATCTTTGAACTGCTGCAGCGAGATTAACGTTAATTGGAGCACGGTAGAATGGAAGCAGCAGGGGAAAATAAACATTCCAGGTAAGGATGTTAGATGCCCTTGTGCGTATACATTTTTGCCTCTTGGCCAAGTAAAAATGGGAGAGGCACTGGGTAGAAGAGGAAATGTCAGACGGCTGTTTTTTTTCCCAAACTTCACACTGTGAAAAAGTACTAGGCTTGATGCCAGCTCCAGCTTCGCTATTCTAGAACATTCCAAAAATATATGCATATAACCGTCATGCTTGGGTTGTAGACAAGATCCCGGCAGAGAAGACCTGATGACTTTGGACCATAGTATCTCCCACCTGTACAAAAGTTTGCCCCACCTTTTTCTCCTCTTCATCTTCAGCAAAGACCTTAGGATGAGGTCACTGGCTTTGCTTTGAAGCCTGACTTGGAATTTCTCTTTTCTGTGTCTCTTCTCCTGGTGTCTGTCCTTCTCATGCCTCCACCTCTGTATTCAGATCCTTCAGTATTACCTAATTCTCTCTCTCTCTCTCTCTCTCTCTCTTTTTAAAATCTCTCTGTGTAGACCTGTGTGTCTCTCAATTGTTCCACGTCAATTTCTGATCCCCTACACAGACCCTGTTTTGTATAACACTTTATGATTAACCAGTTTTGAAAATCTGTTATCACTTTTAACCGTATTTAACCTTGATCACACACTTGACGCTGGCTTTTTTTGCCTCCACTTTGCAAATAAGGAAATTGAGGTCTACAATGACTTATTCAAGTTTGTCACAATAGGAAAGAAAGAAAGAAAGAAAGAAAGAAAGAAAGAAAGAAAGAGAAAAGAAAGAAAGAAAGAAAGAAAGAAAGAAAGAAAGAAAGAAAGAAAAGAAAGAGAAAGAAAAGGAAGAAAGAAAGAAAGATAAAGGAAAGAAAGAAAGAAAAGAAAAAAGAAAGAAAGAAAGAAAGAAAGAAAAGGAAGAAAGAAAGAAAGAAAGAAAGAAAAGAAAGAGAAAGAAAAGGAAGAAAGAAAGAAAGAAAGAAAGAAAGAAAAGAACAAAAAGAAAGAAAGAAAGAAAGAAAGAAAGAAAGAAAAGAAAGAAAAGGAAGAAAGAAAGAAAGAAACAAGAGAAAGAGAAAGAAAAGGAAGAAAGAAAGAAAGAAAGAAAGAAAGAAAGAAAGAAAGAAAAAGGAAAGAAAGAAAGAAAGAAAAGAAAGAGAAAGAAAGAGAAAGAAAGAGAAAGAAAAGAAAGAAAGAGAAAGAAAAGGAAGAAAGAAAAAGGAAAGAAAGAAAGAAAAGAAAGAAAGAAAAAGAAAGAAAGAAAGAGAGAAAAAAAGAAAGAAAGAGAGAAAGAGAAAGAAAAGGAAGAAAGAAAAAGGAAAGAAAGAAAGAAAAGAAAGAAAGAAAAAGAAAGAAAGAAAGAAAGAAAGAAAGAAAGAAAAGAAAGAAGGAAAGAAAGAGAAAGAAAGAAAGAAAGAAAGAAAGAAAGAAAGAAAGAAAGAAAGAAAGAAAGAAAGAAAGAAAGAAGGAAAAGATTCACCTCAGGTCTGATTTCACAAGACCAGTGTTTACCTTGGCAAAACTATTTTTCCCATGCCTGATGAGCCAGTGCTGGAGTCGGCTGATCTGGCAGAGTTTGTTCTGAAGCAGAAGATTGCTTTTTGTCTAGAAACTTCATGTAACAAGATCCAGTCCTTCCCTTAAGAAATGACAGTTTTATGTGTTCCTTTTTAAACTAAAAAAAATCATTAAAGTAAAATGTGGTTTTACCCATCAGCGTGGCAAGGCTCTATTTTACAAAGCCTTTGCTACCAGACGATATTAAGTTATAAAAAAAAAAAGACAAAACGATGATGAATTTCCATGCACCTTTTCCTGAGCACATCTATTTGCAAAGCACATTTCACCTGTCCCATTTGTATTTCACTTTAAATACTCCCAAGAATGGGAAAGGCATCTGGTGACTGCTGAAAATGTTGACACATGATACGTTTAGTCACTTCCTTGATTTTTCAGGAAGAGGAGGTGTAGGCAGGCACCCTGGAGGAATTGCCAGATGGGAGAAAGACCTTGCAAAGTTCCCTTGGTGCTGACTTCATAAGCTTTCAACTCTGAGAGGTGAAAAACCTTGCCCTCTGGCAGAGGAACCAGGAAGCCTGTGGTACAGATGCACAGGGACCTCTCTGTGGCCGCCACTGCTTCAGACATTCCTGATACCCAGTGCCGGTCCGACTGCAGAACAATGGCTTTCCTGCCACGGGGCTGGCCACCTGGGGACCTGTACCGTCTGTTCTCTGATGAACTTAGCCTCTGCCCTCAGCACCTTGCCTCCCTCCCTGTGCCCCGCTCCTAAAGTTCTCCCCCTCTCTCTCTCTCTCTGTCTCCAAATTCCACGAGATCGTCAGCACCCATCTGTCAAGGTCAGTAGGAAACAGTCAAGCAAAATAATTCACTGGAACGCAGGTGGGACTGAAAGTACTGCCTCATGTCAGAAACAAGTGCATTTCATTTTCAAAACCCAAGGGATAAGACAGCAAGACAGTGATCAGCCTGGTAGAATTTCTAGCGTTAAGAAGGGGGTCTTCGTAGAATGCGGAGGGCTTTTTGGAGCTTTTCAACTCATCAGGCAGCAACTGATGATATAAATGGTAACGGTACAGAGGTAAGAGCATCAATACTGCTCCTGCCGCTGGTAATAGTAAAGGTACTCACAGTTATTGTTATTAGTGCAGCGTCTAGTCGGCCTGTATGGCCTGCATGGAAACGGATTGACAGGCTGGGGGAAGTGACGAGCAACAGACTTGGTAGCCTCACTGTGGCTCTTATGTGGTGTGATGATAAAAAAATAATGGAGCCATGGGGCACGTGGGTGGCTCAGTCGGTTGAGCGTCCAACCTCGGCTCATTCATGATCTCGCCGCTTGTGAGTTCGAGCCCCACGTCGGACTCTGTGCTGACAGCTCGGAGCCTGGAGCCCCCCTTCCGATTCTGTGTCTCCCTCTGTCTCTGCCCCTCCCCTGCTCGCACTCTGTCTCTCCGTCTCGCAAAAATAAATGAACATTAAAAAAAAAAAAGGGAGCCTTAATTCCCTCCTGGCTCACAAGTTACAGCCGTTCCCAAATGAGTTCATAAACTTCTTCGTGGCCTTGCCTACCACATCCAGTGGCCCATCACCATGCGGAGTATTCAGAAAAAAACTGAATCTTTATAAGAGCCAGCTCCCTCTTGGCTGACAGACATTGGATGACGTTAGAGCGAACAGCTTTAAACTCCACAGTCCCCTTTCTTGTGTCTTTTCTTCTGATTGCTCTGCTGAAATGTTTAAGCATGTATTATTCTGTGTGCTTGTGTGCTGCCCCAAATGGATTTTATTTGGGGTTGTGTGTTTTGTTTGTGTTGTTTTGTTTTCGCACCCAAACAGGGCATCAGTGAGAGAGAAAGAAGGGAGACTGGTTGTTTTTCTTTACTGAGTAGAAATCAGTCTTGTGGCTTTGGAGTCCCTTCATGACGTACCACTGGAGGTAGGCTGGCTTCAGGGTCTGAGGCAAGACCTATGTAGAGAAGCAGCTGGAAGTAGCAGATAGCATCATGGGTGGCTGTGTTCTCCGTTCCTCTGCACGTGGGGTCACCCCAGGTGTCTATGAAAAAGACCAGCTGTCAGGGCTCTACCCTAGAGCAATCGTGTCAGGATCTCTGGGTTTGGGATCCAGGCAGTGGCATATTTTCTTGAATTTTGCAGGAACTTTTGTTGGGCATAGGGGAGGGAGGACCGTGTCTTTAGCCTAGTTCCTCATTTTGCACATGAGAAACGGAGGCTTTCTGTGTGCTGCCCCGTGTCTCCCCAAGAGTAGCAAGGGATGCCCCATCTCAGCAACTACTCTTTCTCTTCCTCTGTGTTTCTCTCTGTGTTCCTACAGATGCCATGGACAAATCCGATTTTATTTTATTTTATTCTTATTTTTTTTCATGTTTTTAAAATTTATTTTTGAGACAGAGAGAGACAGAGCGTGAGCAGGAGAGGGGCAGAGAGAGAGAGAGGGAGACACGGAGTCCAAAGCAGGCTCCGGGCTCCGAGCTGTCAGCACAGAGCCCGACGTGGGGCTCAAAATCACAAACCGTGAGATCATGACCTGAGCCGAAGTCGGACGCTTAACCGACTGAGCCCCTCAAATCCGATTTTCAATAGTGATTCCTCTGCTTGTGGGAACGCCCACAGAATTGAGTACAAGAAACAGGGAGAACTTGAGCCAAGTGCCCTCACTTTTCCTCGGTGCGGTGGGATTCTTCGGTGGGAGGCCGCTAGCCTTGAGATGCTAACTTGTAATTGGACGCCATTGGTTCTCCAGAAAACCCAGCACCGACTTACTGGCCGCATTCAGGACCTTCCGAGCAGGACCCTGAGGGGCAGAGCTCGGGGTATTGGATGAAACACAGCATGAAGGCTGCTGGTCAGAGGTCCTGCTTGTGTTTTCTGGGTTTACCATCTCCTCGGAGCCTTGCCTCTGCTCTCTCTGTACCTACTTGTGTCAGCCTCACGAATGCTGTGTCTCTCCCTGCCCCTCCCCACCCCCTGAATAGCAAGCAGCTGCTTTTGGGCTTTTGGTTGACAGCAGTGGTTTTCTGAGTTAACTGTAGAATCTTTCTTCAAGGAAAATCTTGTGTGGTTGCGTGACGCAGGATTTCTCAACCTCGGCACTCGTGACATTCGAGGCCGGATAATTCTTTGCTGAGGGGAGCTGTTCTGTGCATTGTACTGTGTTTATCAGCATCCTTGGCCGCCACTCACTAGATACCAGTAGCGCCCCCAGTTGTAACAATCAAACCTGTCTCTGGGGGCGCCTGGGGGCTCAGTCGGTTAAGCGTCTGGCTTCGGCTCAGGTCATGATCTCGCGGTCCGTGAGTTCGAGCCGTGCATCGGGCTCTGTGGTGACAGCTCAGACCCTGGAGCCTGCTTCAGATTCTCGGTCTCCCTCTCTCTCTGCCCCTCCCCTACTTGTGGTCTGTCTGTCTCTCTCTCAAAAATAAATAAACATTAAAAAAATTAAAAAAAAAAAAGAAAAACAATTTTAAGGTAGTGTAGCCAATGGATTGAAGGGGCAAATAACTGAAAATGGAGATCCAGTTATAATCAGATGTCATTGGCAGATAACAGCAAATGGGGCCTGGGCAAGTGACCATGTTTGGAGTATGTAAGACAGTTCTGAGATGTTTCAGAGGAATAAGCCGGAAGATGTTTACAAGTGAGTGGGAGTGGAATGTGAGGAAATGCAAGTAATTAAAGATGGCTTTAAGACCTTTAATTCTGGGAGCTGCCAATGGCAAGAGAAGAAACAGAATATGTGCAGGTTTTGTCCAGGAGAAGAAAGGTCAGCTCTTAACTGAACATGTTGAGTTGGAGGTACCTAAGATGTGAAATCGATGCTTGGGAACCTGTTTCTAGAGTTTCCAACAAGAGCGTTTCTCTTACAGATAGAGTCGAGAGCCATCCACATATAGAATCTAAAATAGGAATCGTGGGCTTACATAGATCTGTTGGTTGATGTGAAAGAACAGGAGGGAAAATTCAAGTCACAAGGGAGGGGGAAAAAGATAAAGGATAGGATGAGGTCCTGGGAGAGTTGGGAGAAGTGGGTTTTCAAGGGCCAAGTGGAGAGGTGAGCCTTAGAGCTGACGCTTGTGCCTCTGAGCCTGGAGCTCATCCAATCAAGTGGGGGAAGATGGAGATCGATTTGGAGTTCGAAACATTTGGGGGACTGGGGATGAAGGCTGGTTATGTATTATTCAGAGCATTTCAAACATCAGTGGTCATCCAATCAAGGCTGGAAAAGATGCATTTATGCTGGAGCTTATCAGAAAGCTTATCGTTTTCCTTGGTTGTTGGAAGATTGGACAGTATTTGAAGAAGCCTGATGAGGATGTGGTGGCAGGCAGGGTTGGAGGAGAGGGATGGAAGGAGGGAGGGAGTTAGAGAGTCGTTAACAGGAAGTAAAGATGGCGGGGATGGCAACTTGGGAACGGAAAGGAAAATGTGAAAGAGGAGGTATTTTTTTTAAATGCTTATTTATATTTGAGAGAGAGAGAGTGCAAACCAGGGAGGGACAGAGAGAGGAGACACGGAGTCCAAAGCAGGTTCCGACCTGTCAGCTGGACACAGGGCTCGAACCCACAAACCATGAGATCGTGACCTGAGCTGAAGTCAGACGCTTAACCAACAGAGCCACCCAGGTGCCTCAGGCAGGGGAGGTATTTTGAAGGGGAAACAGCTGGTAACCTGAGAAAGCATGAAGTTGCAACTTCCACGGAAACATACAGACTCGTAAGAGGGTACACGTCACGATGAAACATTTCTCCAACGAGACAAATATCACAGGCTCCAGGCTTCTTTCTCCTTTCAATAATAATAGTCTAAATAATCTGACATCTTTTTTCCTTGCCGTTGAAATCATATCCAAACACCTTGCTTCTCTCTCTCTCTGCCCAGAGCAGTCTAGTGACTTTCTCAACACTACCCTGCTTGTAAGTGGTCACCATCGTAACAATCCTCCTTCTCCAAAAAGAAGAAAGCTGACTTAAATAATAACTCCTCGGCACTGATTTGGCCTCTTTGCTCCTAAATCAAATAGTCACCCAGCGATGATAGCAAAACAAACGAACAAACAAAATGCTTGTGTCGTTGCAGGAAACCCTGAAACAGACACAGATTCCGGCTGCAGCAGATACACCCTCAAGGCCGACGGGAGACAGTGTCCAAGCAGCCTGGGTGGCATGAGGGTCACCTATGTGTGTGAGTTCATCAGCGAGCACGGAGCCAGAGGCAGTAAGAGCATAGAAGTGACGTTCACCTCTGTGGGTAAGGACTCCTTCACTGGGATCTTTGGCTTTGCCCCTCAAGCCAAGGGCCATGAATCCCCTGGGAATATCGAGGAGCAATCAAGCAGGGCCTCTCCTGGTAGTGGGGGTGTGGTCGGGGTAAATCACTAACGGGAGACAGAAGAGGATTTCCCTGTGTACCATTTAAATGCAGATGAAGTCATGTTTCCACTCTTACGTGAAACTTGCGAAACTTAACAAAGACCGTGGGGGAAGGGAAGGGAAGGGGAAAAAACAGTTTCAAACAGAGAGGGAGGGAGGCAAACCATAAGAGATTCTTAAGTACAGAGAACAAACTGAGGGTTGATGGGGGGGCGGGTATGGGGAGAAGGGAAAATGGGTGATGGGCGTTGGGGAGGGCACCTTGTTGGGATGAGCACTGGGTGTCGTATGTAAGCGATGAGTCATGGGAATCTCCTCCCGAAACCAAGAGCACACTGTATACACCGTATGTTAGCTAACTTGACAATAAGTTATATTTAAAAAAAATAAAAACTAAATTCAGATGGAGTCTTTAAAAGAAAGGAGGATGGGGCTGTGAAGACATGGCTGCAGGGAAGGCCAAGGCCTGCATCGTGCTGATAAAGCAGAGTGTGAACTGGGAAATACAGTTTCAGGCGTGGATTAGTTCTGTTTAATCCCTGAATTTCTAATGAGGGTAGCGCCCCTAATTTTCCCCTTTCCCCCCATAATCCTATCCTCCCTCCCTTCCAGTAGCCTGGCTCACTGCCTACCACCCTTCGCCTGCTCTGGCATCCTTCTCTCCCACTCCACCTGTTCTAGAGAGGATGCTGCAGAAAGCTTTAAAAATCTGATACTTTGTGGTTATTTTACAGTCCTCATGAGTCGCCTTTTGACTGAGTTAGGCCTCTTAAAAGTGTCATTTCTTCTCCCCATACAATAAAACATGATAACTTCACCCCTATCTGCAAAAAAAGGGGCGGTCAAACTTGTTTTTCCACCCATCTCACAAAAAACAAAAAAAAAAACACACACACAAAAAAACCCCGAAAAACTACTTAGGTCAATCATCAGACCCCTTTGAACAATTTGGAGAAAGGTTCATATGAACAATACTTATTAGTCTCATTCACATTTTCTGCTCTTATGACTTAGCATTTTTACAAAGATCAAGACTATGTTTATCTGAAAACATTACTGCCATGGATGAGTTCGGGGGTCTTTTGAGCAATGATTTGCAATTGTCTATAGTGGGAGCAGTTATACACTTCCAGTTCTGACTCTGAGTTGTATTGATTATGTGCGGTTCAGGCTGTCTTAGAAACGTATTTAGACTTCACGGAAAACCACTGGTCCGGTAGTTTGGAGCTCACCTGAGAATCAAGAGGAACAGATTCATGGTTCCGTGGATCCATGGTTCCTACCTTTCCATTCTCAGAAACCGCCAAACTGTAGAAAGGCATCTCTACCCGAGATCCCTACAGCCAATCAGGGCAGGGGGAGGGACACAGCAATCCATGCTTATGGAACTGAGGGACTCTATCTGAACGTTGGGATCCCAGCTTCTAAAGGGCACAATGGGGAATCCTGGTTTCTTTTGATTTTGACCAAGAGTAAGATTTTACACTGATTGAAAAAGCAAGCTGGCATCAGTGGGCTCAAGGCATGAAACTGTTCGCTTATAGAAGATCAAAGTGAATGGCATTTTGAAATGTCAATGACACGCTCAAAGAGGAATGGAAAGAGAGAAGCAGGGGCAAACACAGTGGAATGTTCATGTAAGCTCTTACATTTGTTAAGGGTCCGGTTAACGTTTTTGTTGAAGAATTCCTCATGAACACATGGGTTAAGTCAACACCCCTAAGTTTGCAACCTTTTGCCCTGCTGATCATCAGGAAATAATTCCAGCCACAATGGGAAAGTGCACGAGCTCCTAAGGCATGTGATGGAAATGAGTACAGTTCAGAGCACCACCGGGAACAGCCTAGAAACCAGTAAAGCCCAGGAACGGCAAGGTACCAGTCCCGCATTGACACAAGTAGAGTGAGGACGGCCCACACTTTCTGTCTCTGTCTGAAATTTCACTCGCGTGTCAATGTCACCAGCAAGACTAAACATTGTGCCTGTTGTTGGTTTTTCTTTTGTCTGTTTTGTTTGCATTCTTTCAGCCAACCTAACAATAACCCGGGACCCAATTTCTGTTTCTGAGGGGCAAAACTTTTCCATAAAGTGCATCAGCGATGTGAGTAACTATGATGAGGTATACTGGAACACTTCTGCTGGAATTAAAATATACCCAAAGTTTTATACCACGAAGAGGTATGCTGATGGAGCAGAGTCAGTACTCACAGTGAACACCGTGACCCGGGAGTGGAATGGTGAGTGAAAGACCCCGGACCCCACTCTGCTGCCGGGACCCCCGGAAACACCCTATGAGAGGCCCCTGGAGGGCCTATGTCATCACATTTCATGCAAGAGCCCTTTAGGGGAAGATGTCACTATCTCCATTTTACAGATGTGGAAACTGAGGCTCAGAGAGATTAACAAATACACCTAGGCTTCTACATCTTAAGTTGCAGAGACAGGATTGGAACTCGTCTCCAATTCAAGAGCCTGTGCTCTTGCCATGAAGTTAAGAGGACTGCTTTTAAAAGTAGTTTCACCAGACTTTTAGAGTTTTTCACCCAATCGTGATGTAAAAAAAAAAAAAAAATCTAGGTAAAGGATTTATATGCCTGGTTCCAAAGAAGGGAGCGTTTTTATTTCCTATTTATCGCTACACATTATTCATGTTGGAAAGAAATGCAAATATTTGGAGGGGAAAAAAGAGAATTTGATAGAATGGTTGTAATAATAGCTGACATTTAATGAGTCCTTAGTATGTGATAGGCACAGTGCTAAGTATTTAAGTGGGTTAGTTCAATTAAAACAACAAACCTAGAGGATAGTGGTATTAGTGTCCCCACTTTAAAAATGAAGGAACTGAGGCCCAGTGAGTATAAGTAAAATACCCAAGGTTATACCTCTGATAAATGGCAGATCCAGGGTGAAACTGAGACTGACTGGCTCCAGTGGCCAACTCTTGATTGACCGCTCTACTCTGAAGCCTTTCCTTAACCATGAAGTTCATCAGTCCAGGTCCTCCAAGTCCCAGGTCATCTCTATTTGTCCATAGAAGGCCTGGGCAACATCGTAGAAAGAGCTAGTCATTGTTTGGCTGGCCTTGGTAGAATACAGTCAGGAAATGGGAGTATTTTTCTCTCACGCTGGACTTATATCTACTCTGTCCAACTGCTCATTCCTACTGAGAAGCTGTAACTGAGAAGAAGCTATAGCTTTTCCAGTCACCTAAACTATTTAGCAGTCCTATACTCAGGTACTAAAAAAAAAAAAAAAAAAATCTATTGTCGTCTGAACTGACTACACTTTTATTTTATGTTGACTTTAAGCTTCCCTTCCTCCCAACGGAAATTGAAAGGGCTTTGTTCTCGGTCTTTGCTCTAGCTGTTTTTCCTCTGGCTAGTTGCTGCTCTGGCCACCCCAGAGTCGGGGCAAAGAGAGGGAATGTAAAGAAAATCAAAGGGTCTCGCTGAGCTATAGGTACTGTTATAATCTTCCTGCACTGTCTTCATGGCACCTGTTCAGGTGGTGGTTCATCCTCTGATGGGCTCTGCCATGAAGTCCACTGGGAAAAGATCCTCTCCAGAAGCTCAACCCAAGTACTGTGCACGATCTATTCTGCCTCACCAAGCACAGGGTCACAGGCTACTCCCGCTGTAGCCTTCCTTCTGTACTCTGGCAAAGCCAGCCAGCCTCTCATCGTTAGACTTTTCTAGATAGGAGTCAGGCATCATACATCTAACTCCAGAGCCCACAGATGAAGCTCTCTCAAGAATTTTAGCCTACCCCTGCCCCTTCCACACTCTTTAGTGGCATCATGGTGCCCTGGAACCTGAGGAAACCACTCACTCAGAGATGGGGAGAGGAGACATCACAACACCTCAGTGCTCCATCTGGCTGACAACTCCCCTCAAAGAACACCCCATCTCAGCACACACCAAAACTCCCATCTTTCCCCCTGGGTTAATAAAAGAACTTTGGGAGTAGGTATTGGGAAAGAACCTGGCTTCAAATGCAATTCCACAGCCAACAGGCTGTATAACTTTGGATAAGCCACTTAATTTTATTTGGAGTTTTATGTAGGCTATTGGTTGGTCCTTCAAATACATAGAGAACCCAGGAGGAGAGGTGATCAAACATTCCCTTGTCCAATGTCCAGAGGAAGGTATGATGTGCCCTTGCCCGTGCTTGACAGGGAAATTTAATCCTCTTCTTAACCTTCCCAGCAAATGCTATTTTGGAGCAGTGACTACACTCCATCTCATTTTTGTTTCCTTCTACTCAGGAACCTATCATTGCATATTTAGATATAAGAATTCATACAGTGTCGCTACAAAAGATGTGACTGTTTACCCGCTGCCTCTGGAGCCAAACATCATGGTTGATCCCTTGGAAGCTACAATTCCGTGTAAAGGTTCCCATCACTTCAAGTGTTGCATTGAGGAGAATGAAGACTACAAAGTCACTTTCCAAATGGACTCCCTATCCTTTCTTGCAGGTAAGACAGTAATTGCTGCATTGTGAGGCACACCTCCTTCATGTGGAGTCTAAACATCTCATCTTAAAAGAGAGGTAAAGAGGGGCGCCTGGGTGGCGCAGTCGGTTAAGCGTCCGACTTCAGCCAGGTCACGATCTCGCGGTCCGTGAGTTCGAGCCCGGCGTCAGGCTCTGGGCTGATGGCTCGGAGCCTGGAGCCTGTTTCCGATTCTGTGTCTCCCTCTTTCTCTGCCCCTCCCCCGTTCATGCTCTGTCTCTCTCTGTCCCAAAAATAAATAAAAAACGTTGAAAAAAAAATTAAAAAAAAAAAAAAGAGAGGTAAAGAGATATGAAGACTGCATCAGAGACAGAACGTAACAGAGAGAACCCCACGAAACTTTAATACCTTCTGTTTTGCTGTGTGACCCAGGGCTTGTTGGTTTGTGGCAAAATCTTGAGGGTCTGTGAGGGTGAAGGAAGCCCATTGGTTTTACTGGGAGCTGTCGAGGACAGTGCTAGAATACTTTCACAGGCCTTCTACTTCCTCAGTACATCAGACTAGAAATTCTGGTAGTCCCTCCCTCCACGCTATGAATCAGCATGCTTCAAAAGTACCTCAAAAATCCTTTTAACTATGCACAGTTGAGCATTCAAGAAAGTAAGAGGCCAAGAGCATAAAGAAAAAAAAAAATAGAAATGTTTTAGTACTGCTGGGCCTTCTCTGAAGGCATCTGCCAGTGTCAGAAACACAGCACCTTGGGTTTTAAGGCTCTGAAGGACATTCCGGAAAAGGCCTTACTCTCTAGGCAGTAACTTAAGGCACCCTATATCACCAGCACAAAGTCAGAACCCTCAAAGGGTGAGATGCTCACTCAGTAAGAGGATAAGCAGAAAAACAAAATTTGTCTGCCAGAGTTAAGAGCTTAGCCTCATTTCTGGGTGGGCAAAAATTTCCCCTAAGAATTATAACTGTCTTGCCCCCACTCAGGTTTGGGGTTTGAATTTATACTACCTATGGGGTCCAGGAACTCCACACTGAAGAGTGACTAATCTAAAGTGGCCTACTGGTAGCACCCAATGGTACCTGCCAAAAAAATTCAAATCCTCTAAGGTAGGATGTACCCTCAATCCATGGACCTCAGGATTCCTACAGATTAAGGTCAACCAAATATGAGCTCACAACCCCAAATCTCAAAACACAGACACCTTCTTGAAGGATTTACAAGCTCATTCATTCATTCGTTAAACAACTATTCATAGAGACATGCCCAATGCAAAACACTATAGTAGTCAATTAAAAGAAGACAAAAGAAGGTGGGGCACATATATTAATATCTAGCTGAAAGTGTTCATGTCAAAAAAGACAATGGGTATAGCAATACATTTCTAAAATGAGCAACTCAGATCAAAAGAACACTGGAAGTTCAGAAAAGCAGAACCCAATTAAGATGAGAATTTAGAGAAGGTTGTATGGTAGGAGGGTCTAGAATCAATCTGGATACTGAAGTATTTAAACATTTCAACATTCTATGTTTAACGTGCGTGCATTCAAGGCTCTCTGTGTGCCAAATACTCAGCTAGGCATTGGGAGATGCAATGATAAATAAGACCAGATACCTTCTCTCCAAGACTTTATGGTCTAATGGAGGAGACAGGTCCATAACGAGGTGACTCTAAACCAATGTGGTGAAGGCAAGACAGAATAAATGCACAGGACATGCTGGGATTTGGACAGGCAGAAGGAGGAGAGAGAAGCTGAAAGGCATTCTGATTGTCCAAACTGTACGGGCACAGATTTGGAGTCATGAATGGTAGAGGTAAAGGTGAGGTGAGCACAGTGTAAATGTGGGCTGACTTACTTCTACGCTAGGGCCATTTTTAAACCCATATCAAAAAATGAATGTGGCACATTCCTTGGAAAATCTAGACACACATATCCATATTGGATTATCTGAAAAAAAAATGTGTGCTTTGGAGACTCATCTTGTGACTTAATTCTTTCTATAATTCTATCTCAGAAAAAGAAGTTAATGGAAAGCAAGTGTGCTACAAATATAATTTCATGGCAAGCTCAGTTTCCTGGTGTCCAAAAAAGCTCAACATATTTTGTCACTTTACCAATGCTGCTAATAATTCGGTCCAGAGCCCCTCTATGAAGCTTAACCTGGTTCCTGGTAAGAGCATTTTAAATTATTTTAAAATATTATAGTCATGAGCAAAGTATTCATTTAGTCATCCATTCCTTTGTTCATCCATTCAATAAATATGCATTAAGCACCTTCATAGGGCAGGCCTTGGGCTAAGGGTGGGGGATTTGAAAAGAACTAAGCCATGTTGACTGGCCTCAGGCATAGGGAAAAGATGGATGTGATAACAAATGTTATTACATCTAATGCAGTAAGGGCTGAACTCGAGATCCTGTGGGCAGCCCAAAGAGGCTTCCAGGTTTAACTCTCCTAGTGATGGTAGGGAGCAAACAATCAAGAAAACCTTGTGGACGAAGCCCTATTTCAGTGGAGTCTGGGAGGCTAAGCACTGTACTGGGAAGTGCACAGTATCTTTGAACTTTCAGCAAAGGAAAAGTGTCCCTACTAGACAGGGCTACATGAAAAGAATCAATCTAAAAAATAGGCAACTATCTTTGTCATCCTTTGTCATCACTGGGCCAATATCACCCCACATATTTTCAAGGTTGAAGGTCATGGTTTGTGGCCATTTCTGTAATGGCCCATGACCAAGAGCTCTCCTCAGGAGCAGCAGAGAGGCAAGTGAATAAAGGATGGTCCTGGGCTTCTGCAAGAAGCAATCCCCTCCCCCCGAACCCTTCTCTGTAATAGCACCTCTGATATCCAAGGGATTCATAGCCCTATCACGAATCATGTTTGGGTTTACTTAGTGATTTGTGGTCATTTTCACGTGTATTGGTGACTGAGCCCTGGACATCAAAGTAGGAATTTAGAATTCCCCATCTCTCTGTGTCACTGTCCCCTGACCCTACTAAGCACACCTCTTCTTGGGGGGGTAACCAAGGCCACTTCTTCACTGTCCCCCATGCCGCATCTTCACCCAGGCATTGACATGTTTTATTGACTTATCCTTGTTCTTCTCCTCTTTCCTCATCCCAGGTGTGATTCCACTTCCTTTTCCTAGTAGAAACTACTTAGTATTTCAAGACTTTATACAATGACTGAGAACTTAATGCTAAATTTGTAAGTTCGTGAGAAAGGGATCTGCTCATCAGAGAATCAAGGTCCCCTGGAGATTAGAGGTTCTTCAACAAATGTCATTTTCCCATGCAAGTCTGGTCTTGAGTAGACGTGAAATGGAGTCGCCACTAAGGGAAGCCAGAAGGAACAAATGTTTACAAATATTGCTTAGAATATTCAGGTCATGGGTGCCTGGAATTCTGACCATTAATTACATATTTGAATGAAGGCAGTGCCTCTCAACCTTGACTGCACACCGGAATCACTGGGGAAAGTTAAAAAACTGCCAATGTCTAAATCCCAGCCCAAGAGTTTCCTATATTTGAGCAGGAGTGAGACTGGACATTGGTATTTTCCAAGATCCCCAGGTGATTCTAATATGCCAAAGTTGAGAATCCCTTGGATTAGGCATTATGTTCCTGAAGATTCCTAGTAACCTGATTGTCTCTTATCTAGATGAGCACACATTAAGCTCTCATTTTTCCATGCTTTAGATTTTACAGGCAGCGGAGAGAAGATTCCTGCGGACTGGAGATGGTGATGAGGCATAGAGGAAATTAGTTCTGTTAGGAAAAGTAAGCGCAGATTAAAGTCGGATTTGTGTCGAAAGCCCAAAGAGGGGTTTTGAAAAGTCGGGTGCAAAATACAAAAAGTGGGTAACTCTGAAAAGGTCATTGAAAGCAAAGAGAAAAATGAATTCAAACATCAATATTCCACCCAGGCCTGACCCTATTTCGACCACCTTTTCTCCTCCTTTTCAAACAGTCCCTTTTATTTCCATGTTCCTAATGCAGGAGAGAACATCATGTGCCAAGATCCCATAATAGGTGTTGGGGAGCCTGGGAAAGTCATCCAGAAACTGTGCCAGTTCTCAAGTGTTCCCAGCAGCCCTGGAAGTCCCACTGGTGGGATCATAACGTACAAATGTGTAGGCTCCCAGTGGAAGGTGAAGAAGAATGACTGCATCTCTGCCCCAATAAATAGTCTTCTCCAGCTGGCCAAGGTGATCCTTAAATATTTGACTCCGAGCTCTTGTTGGGGAGATATTTCTAGCTTATCTCATTTCTCAGCAAATGGGCCTTGGGCTGGTTTGTGTTGCTCCCAAAGCGACTTTTACTTGTTTATTTCCAAAGAAGATGCAAACCTAGAAATGCTTTACATTTTTCTTACATACAAATATGGAGACAACAAAATATGCATCCTGCCCTAGGACCAGCTGTATACCTTTTTACCTTGACTTCTCAGTGCCTTGTTTCTATTACCTTGAAGGTGCAGGTAGAATTATCCTCTCTTATCGATCCCCTTTGAATAATCTTGATATCAAGCAAGTAGCTCTAATCTTTTCAGAAAAAGGAGAAACTTAAAAAATAAGGTTCATTGGTGCAAAAAATATATATACTTGGGCATTATGTTTTTACAGGTCTGAGATTTCCTCAATCTTAGAGGTAACCCTATAGTAATGGGAGACGTAACTAGCCTGCCTCTCTTAACTAGAAGAGAGGTTACTGCCATATGGTAGGGAAAAATTTCTTTTCATCAAAATAAATGTGACCTCATACTGAAGTTGCTTAGAGTAGAGACTCCTAAAATGCAAATCCTAATGAATTACAATAAGTCAACATTGATGAGGCAACTAGTAGAGTTATACTTAGTGGTTATAATTAATGATATCATTAACCAAGTGGTTCCAAATGCTCTCACCATTGGAAGACGAATTAAGGAAAAGGGGGAATATTGATTTGTGTCTCCTCTGATCATCTTCTGTCTCTTTTCTTGTCTGACACTAAATTCATTAAAATACCTACTAGGTGCAAAGCATTATTGTAGGTGCTATCAGGGTAAAGAGACCAAATCAGAACTTGGTCTCTGATTTTCTAGAGAACATAATCCAGTTGAGTAGTTATATGCACACTAATTTTGCTTAGGATAATCGGGAAAGGTCTGCTTGAAAAACTTGGCATCTGATTTGGGCCTTGATGAAGGATACATCAGTGATATAAATTTTCCTAATCAAGACAGATAGAAATATTATAACTTGAACTCCCTGTTGGGCCCTGGTCCCAATTCTAGATACCTAGATACATTTTCAGTGGAAAAGGGGCATGTTGGTCTATCATGCTTTATTTGATTTACCCATTCCATATATATTTATGGAATACCTACTATGCGCCAACCTATATGGCTTATGCTATGTGAGGCATTATAGGATATCAGAAGGAATATAACACATTTCATAATATTAAGGAGCTTATAATTTACTTGGAGAGATATTGAAATTAAAACACAAGATGACATTGTCACAAACAGAAATGTCACAAATGTGAAGTATGTAAAATAACAAACACTTATGCATTCAGAGGAAGAAACTCCCTTACGTTGGAATACTCATCAAAGTTCTTTATGGAGGAGGTAGAATTTGAAATCTTTAATTATAAGTAGTTTAGTTAATTGTGTCATTATAATATAGGTAGTTAGCTAATTAGAAAACAGAAGTGTGATCATTATAGATAGGGTGACCATATAATTTATCATCCAAACCAGGATGCATTTTGAAAACAAAAGAGGGCACTAGTAATCATTACACCGGGACAGCAGATATAAAACAGAACTGTCCCAGGAAAATTGGGATGGACAGTCACCCCTCCAATGGCCAGCAAGGTAAGCGATGAGAAAAAGCAGAGTGGCAACGTGGCTTCCATACAGACCACCAAGTGACGATTTACTCAATTTTAATCTAGTTGTCTAGCAATCACATCTACTCTCCTTTAAAAAAAACAAAAAAAACTAGTCATCAGGTTAACATGTGCTTTACTGTTCCCTTTCTATGTGTGAGGACTTTACGTAATATTCTAGTCTGAATGGCACACAGATTAAATTAAGAGATAAGTAAATTACCTTATAAGATGTACTTCTAGGAATGGAGAAAAGGAAACCACGGATGTAAGAGATTTTCATCATGGATGATAGATCAGCAGGATTTGATGACCAGACCAACCGGCAAGTTTTCCCTTTGTCTGTGTTGGCTTTTGTTTTACTAGGCTTTGATCAAGAGCCCCTATCAGGATGCGAAACTCCCGACGTACCTAAAGGATCTTTCTGTTAGCACAGGCAAGGTGAAACACGAAGTCAGCTCATTTCCTGGGAGCCTGGGAGCCATCATTAACATCCTTGATTTGCTCTCAACGGTTCCAACCCAAGTGAATTCAGAAATGATGACGGTGAGTTTGTTTGGGGCCTTACAGGAGCTTTGAGTCTCATCTTTTCACCCCCTGGGACGTGTAGTCAAGAAACATAACTACCCCTCCCCCACTGCAGCCCCTTCTTTGTCTTCTCCGGAGAAATACACTGGATATTAGGGTCAGGTAGCATGCTCTGCCAGCCGTGGCTGTTAGGGTCACAGGGAGTGTTTCTAGTATTCGTTTGGGGCACTTAGGAAGATTTCTTTAGTGAATCCCCATCTTAGTTTCTTCATGAAAATAGAATGAATCCGTATCTGCTTCCTAAGAAAACCAGTCATTAAAGGTTTTCAGACTATGTACAAAGTGGGCGTCTTAGCGGTCTAGCACTGAACATGAACTTTGAAGCAGTCAAGGTTCCGAGAGGAAAGAAAATTCACCCAGGATTCAAGTGAAGAGTTCAAATGAAGAGGCTTTAATGAAAAAAAAAAATACTTAAAGAGGTAAAACCGGGGATACAAAAAGAATGGAAGACAGTACTACCCTGAGGACTAAAGGGGAAAGGAGGGGAAAGAGAGTAGCTACAGCAGAGGGAAAACTAAGCCTTAGAGGAGGGATCACGAGCGGTAGCAACAGAACCAGCACCACAGATGCGTTGAGGACAGCATGTGTGTAGGGGCGAGGGCGTGGCTGCGGTGGGTAGTGGGAAAATATATTTCCACCTCTTTCTTCTCTCCCACCATCCCATCTCCTGCCAGCGCTCAGTGATGTGCAACCCAGCCAGAGGCATCTGGAAAGCAGCTTGGGTAAACAAGGGTCCAAGGAGGTTATGTGGACCTCCTGGGGCTACAAGGAGCCCCAGGAGTTGCCAAAAACTGGGTGGCTCACCATGAACAGGAACTTATTCTCTCACAGATCTCAAAGCTAGCAGTCCGAAATCAAGTTGTCTGCCAGACCACGTTCTTTCTGAAGTCTCCAGTGGGGAGTCTTTCCCTGCCTCCTCCAGCTCCGAGTAGTTCCAGCATTCTTTGGCTTGCAGCTGCCTCATTACACCCTCCGAGTTTGTCTTCACATGGCCTTCTCCTCTTCCCCATTTGTCTTCTCCTCTTCTGTCTCTCAAAAGGATACTTGACATTGGAGTTAGGGCCCACCTAGCTACTCTGGGATGATTTCCTCTCAAGATCCTTAATTGCATCTGCAAAGACCCTTCCCCCAAAGAAAGTCACATTCACAGGGTCTGGGTATTGGGACAGATTATTCGGGCGGCCACCATTCGACGAACTACAAGGCTCATAGTTTCAGATTGAACAGAACGAGGCAAAGAAGGGCAAAGAAATTATATTGAGAGAAAGCACAAATGGAAAATGACAAGCCCGAGTTCATAGGAGAGAAAATCAAAATGTTCAGGAAAAAAAAAAAAAAGAATGATTCCTTTGCCAATAATTTGGTGCTCAGCATTGGACAGGGTTTTTTGAAACTACTTTGCCCTTGCTGGTAAACTATCACCCTTTACAGGCTTGGGATTTAAAGGAAAATAAAACCACTAATAAATCTCTCCCAGCCTGCTAAATTGGTCTCAGTGGGTGTGTGTTGGGGCTGACTCTTGGTAAATATTGAACAAAGTCGCATAGCTTTGGGGACACATCCTTTGCTAACTCCCTGCCGTAAGAAGGTGGGACACAGGTCCCTACAGCCTGCGAGGCCTCATTTTTCTCTTCTCTTTTCCTCTTACCTGTACCCATGCAACCAGTTTCCAGGGAGATGTTCTTTTTTCTCCCTTTTATGATTGAAAGAATTTGATTGGTCTGACCCCATGCCATGTCAATTACAGCACGTTCTGTCTACGGTTAACACCATTCTCAGCAAGCCCGTCTTGAGTACATGGAAGGTGGTACAACAGCAACAGACCAACCAGAGCTCACAGCTACTGGATTCAGTGGAAAGATTTTCCCGAGCATTACGGCCAGAAGATAGCACTGTTTTGTCCATCAACCAAACTAATGTGCAGATGAGGAGCATGGTGATAAAACCTGGCCATCCAAAAGCCTACAAACAGAGCTTTGTTTTCTCAGACTCAGACCTGTGGGGTAATGTGGCCATTGAAAACTGCCAGCTGGGAAACCTGCAGCGAGATTCATCTATTGTCACTGTGGCTTTTCCAACTCTCAAAACCATCCTCGCCCAAGATGTTCCAGGAAAGAATTTTGCCAACAGCTTAGTGATGACAACCACCGTCAGCCACAATATAACCTTGCCATTCAGTATCTCAATGACTTTTAAGAACATCAACCCTTCAGGTGCGGTACCGCGATGTGTCTTCTGGAATTTCGACCTCGCCAACCACACAGGGGGGTGGGACAGCAGTGGGTGTTACTTGAACAAAGTCGATGAGGACAGCGTCTCCTGCGTCTGTGACCACCTAACGTCGTTCTCCATCCTCATGTCCCCTGACTCTCCGTACCCTGGTTCTCTCCTGGAAATACTACTGGACATCATTTCCTACATTGGGTTGTGCTTTTCCATCTTGAGCTTGGCAGCCTGTCTGGTCGTGGAAGCCGTGGTGTGGAAATCAGTGACCAAGAACCGGACTTCCTATATGCGCCACATCTGCATAGCGAACATCGCCGCCTCCCTTCTGGTGGCTGACAGCTGGTTCATTGTAGCCGCTGCCATTCATAACCATTATCACCCACTCAACAAGACAGCCTGTGTGGCCGCCACCTTCTTTATCCATTTCTTCTACCTCAGTGTCTTTTTCTGGATGCTGACTCTGGGCCTCATGCTCTTTTACCGCCTGGTTTTCATCCTGCATGACGCAAGCAAGTCCATTCAGAAGACTATTGCCTTTTCTCTTGGCTATGGCTGCCCTCTGGTCATCTCGGTCATCACAGTGGGGGCCACCCAGCCCCAAGAAGTCTACACGAGGAAGAATGCCTGCTGGCTCAACTGGGAGGATACCAAGGCCCTGCTGGCCTTCGTCATCCCAGCACTGATCATCGTGGTGGTGAACATGACCATCATGATTGTGGTCATCTCCAAGATCCTGAGACCTTCCATCGGGGACAAGCCAAGCAAGCAGGAGAAGAGTAGTCTGTTTCAGATCAGCAAGAGCATTGGGGTCCTCACGCCGCTCTTGGGGCTCACCTGGGGATTTGGTCTTGCCACTGTGTTCCAAGGAAGCAATGCTGTGTTCCATATCATATTCACTCTCCTCAATGCCTTTCAGGTAAGTTCCACTCTACAGGGCTCTCAGGAAGTATCTGTACTGGTGGGACAAATTAATGATAGCAACACAAACAAGGGTAGGAATGGGGAAGGATTTTAGTTCAGAGCCCTAAAGAGAAGTAATTACAAGCACTCGGTGATATAGAATGGACACATTCCTCAGCTCCCATGGAACCTCATACCTCTTATCACTGGTATTATAACTTAGCTGCATGCATGACTCTCTTTGAAAAGCCCTGATAATACACGTAAGAGGAAAGTCCCTTCCCTACACAGGATTTTGCTATTTATCCAACGTTATCAGGATGCCACCTATTATCTCCTGATTGAAAATACCACTTTAAAACCAAGTAATGTCTGCAGTTAAATTTCTACAAGCATTAAATGAACTCTATCTTTGTGGGGTCAGGGATAACATCTATCTCACTTATCGCTGTATCCCTAGTAGTACCTAAAAAAGAACTTGACCCCAGAGTAGGTGCTCGATAACCATCTGCTAAATGAGTACTATGTGCCACATAGTAAGTGCCCTAGAAACATTTGCTGAAGAAGGAAGAATGAATGTCCTATGTAAGGTGGACATTCTGCTGTATTATACTAAAATGAAAAAGACACACTCTTGGGGTGCCTGGGTGGCTCAGTCGGTTAGACGTCCGACTCTTGGTTTCAGCTCGGGTCACGATCTCACAGTTTCGTAAGTTTGAGCCCCACATTGAGAGCAGAGCCCGCTTGGGATTCTCTGTCTCCCTCTCTCTCTGCCCCTCCCCCCACTCGTGCTGTCTCTGTCTCTCCCAAAATAAATAAATAAACTTTAAAAAAAAAAAAAAAGACACACTCTTTGCTCTCCCGTAGCACATAGCACATAGCACATAAATAACTATAAAATAAGTCCAATTGTTAGAAGAACTTTAGCAGAGGTGCAGACAACAAGCGTTTGGAGCACAGGGAAGGGAATGCTTAATTCTGATTCAACCAGTAGGTGGGTGGTAAGCATAGGTCCTCACGAGCTGGTGAGGGGGCAGTGGGTCTGGAGGTGAAGTTGAGACATTGCCCCGATGCTCATGCCAGATCCTAACTTCTGCTAGGCCCGTGGCCTCAAACTATATGGCTCATATCTAATGAAGTTTATAGTATGGCTTGACTACAAGGGACTGGTAATGTCACCTCAGGCCCCAGGTCCTCATCACAATTATGTGAACCCTACGGAGACGTAAGAGATGTACTTAACAGCATAGCCAATAGGACCTCCAGTTCACAAAGGGGCGGGGATAAGGAAATAGAATGATATCCTTATAACATTGTAACATTTAAGGTCTCTTGGTGTGGACCTACTGAATCCCTTTGAACATTATTATCTACCAGACCCATTCCACAAACACAGAAGTGGGAAGACGTAGTACGAATTCATTGCCGGGGTAACAATACTTCCTATGTTGCCGGACAATAGAACATGATTAAAATCGTATTGAATTATAATCATAATTTTAAACCATAAAATCATAAGATTAAAATGTACTTCCTGCCAATTCTTTTTTCAGGGGCTATTCATTTTACTCTTTGGGTGCCTCTGGGATCAGAAGGTAAGAACAATCACAGTTTCGTGCTCCCAGAAAAGCCCAGTGTTCGTGGCATGTTGAACTTACGAAGGCTTCCTTTAAACAACTGCAGGTGCAGGAAGCCTTGCTGAAGAAGTTTTCACTGTCAAGATGGTCTTCACAGCACTCAAAGGCAAGTCCTTCCTTTGCAGGGACTTTGGCAAACCCTTCCCTCTCCCCAGCCTGATTCACCATAGATCATTCCACTGCTTGTGCGTCTCACCTGATTCTGCCTATTAAAGTCAGCCACGGAGCTTTCACTAAGATGCTGTCCCACATCTTTAAGTAGGGATCAGGTAGCACAGACAATACCAGCTGGAGGTCAAAAATCCAAGTTCAGTGAGAAACAAGAAGTTTTCTGGGGACATTGAAGACAACAGAGAACAGAATGTGAGGAATAATGCAGAGATTGTTGGTAGTTCTGTTTGGAAAAGAACGATTGCGCTCAAACAGCATTGACTGTTTTCACACATCAGAAAACACTAAACCCTATAGAACAGTAAAACACATATTTGAAAGTTATTTTCCTAATTCTGGTGAGAGTCCGATGTTTCAAGGTGGCCCTCCTACTTGATTTGTTTGAACTTGAAATTCATGCTCTTTCAGGCTCACTTTCAAGCGGAATGAGAGATGCAGGCAGTGACCACTAGAGGGCAGCAAACAAACCATCAGAGAGATCAAAAGAGGGCTTTGGTGGAGCACCTGGGTGGCCCAGTCAGTTGAGCGTCAGGCTTTGGCTCAAGTCATGGTCTCACAGTTTGTGAGTTCGAGCCCCGCGTCCGGCTCCGTGCTGACAGCGCGGAGCCTGGAGCCTGCTTCCGACTCTGTGCCTCCCTCACTCTCCCCAACTCATGTTCTGCCTCTTTCTCTCTCAGGAATAAATAAACGTTAAAAAAAAAAAAAATTAAAAAAAAGAGGAACCAAAACAGGGCTTTGGTTTAACATTTGCTTGCTAATTGTCTTTTTTTCTTTTTCAGTCAACATCCCTCGGTTCATCTACACCAGTATTTTCTATGAGTTCTCCGATATCAAGAAGATTTAACAATTTGTTTGGTAAAACAGGTATGTAGTGACCTCTAGCTCACTCCCTGGGGTACTTAGTTTGGGTTGACTTGAGCAAATTTGCCCTGATGCAGACTCTCACACCCCTACTTTCCCACTTCGTGGCGTTTACCATGAACAGCCTCATTTGGGCCAGAGGTTAAATACAGGAACTCGCTTCTATTTCCCAAACCGCCAGCAGGTTGTAGAGAGAGCAACTGCCTTCAGCGGGCAACTGATAATAACTTGAAAAGGATAAGATTTGGAGAATCTAGACAAGCCTGTGGAGAGCTGTCAAAACTGTATCCACCACAAAAGTGGGAATTGTAAATTGCAAGCCTTGTCAAATGCGGAGTTCATTGCTATTCGCGTTAAATAAGAATAGGCAGGTCATGTTTATGGGTTAAGGTACGGCAAAAAAATATATTTAGAAAACTGCTACAGGATCACATGCTGTGGATTTCTTTTCCCTTTTTTTTCTTTTTTTGGGGGGGTGGGGGAGTGTGTTTGTTTTACATATGGGCATGTATAAAACCGTGCATGCATAGAGGAGGAATCACCCAAGTTAGCTGTTCTGTTAGGAACATGCACAGTTAAATTGCTACCTTGGAGGTATACAATCAATAATGTGAACGACTTTAAGCAATGGGTCTCAGCTAGTCGGGCAAGTTGAAACCTCTGCCCGCTATGCCCCTACCCCCAGGAAAATAAGCACCAAAACTCCCTCCAGCTTCTTGAAACTGAACAGATCTCACAAATGCCGAATCTAGAAAAGCGTCATTATTCCAGACTAAGGCTCTTCCTATAAAATCAATTGAGAATGCCTACCATTTGTTAAAACTCCGGAGGACTTGGTGTTTTTTTGCTTCGACCTGATGCGTTACTCATGAAACCGGAGGACCTTCACTTGCGATTTGGCAAGTCACCGATGGCAGCTGGTGTGAAATTATCAAATCTTCAGGGTGTAGTACAACCACTGCACTTGGCCGGCACTGTCGCTGGAACGTGTTGACCATTCCCGCTCGGGTTAAAACTCTGCGAAATGATTCTACTGAATCAGAATGACACGATATGCAAGGCCGATAAAATGTGCTCTTTGATTTTGAACCAGTCCGCTCAAAGGTGGAGTTGGGGCTCTGTTCCTGAGGTCCCAGGGCCTGAGATTTCCAGTCACTGCCATTCAATGACCCCTCGAAGGTCATTAACGCAGCGCCCTACCGGCCTACCTGAGGGTCCCGTAATCACTGTAACTTTGGTTTATGTTGTCGGCAGCCCCGCAGGGCCCCCCAGGCAGTGATGGAAACCTTGTTAGCAGTGGCAGCTCACCAGTCTGATGGTAGGGTGGGCACTGTGTCCCCTCCTTGCCCAACACCACCCTCACTCGCCCTGTGCTCAGTCCCCGCCTCCCGCTGACACCAGCCCCCGTGGTTGCTCCGTGGCTGCCCCCTCAGCTGCACTTTCATTAGCATCCCCTGACTTCTGCTTCTTTCCCAGTCCTGTCTTTCCTTCCCTTGTAATTTTCTCCTTTCGTTTCTTGTTCCCCTTCCCCCCCCCCGCCAACCGCCGCCCTCACCTTTCAGCTCAGCCTCTGGCTCCCCCCACCAAGACCTTCCCACGTCACTCCAACCCCAGGGGGCCAGGGAGGTTCCCTCACACAGATGTCCCCAGGCCCGTGCATGTGGTGGCATGTGGAGGGCTGCCCAGAGTTCGTATCTCCCTGGCCTTTGTAGAAATCTGGCTGCTGGTTTGATGTGAAGCAGTTAGCGCTTGTCTCGTGGGCTGCCGCGCACGCTTGAGAACAACAGCTTTGTTCTCTGGCACTTCTGGGTCCTGGGAGGAGGGCAGGCATGGGTGTGTTTCCAGGCATGGCCGAGCTTCCCTGGCTCTCGGGCTAGAGCTCCCCCTGGGCCATTAGGAGAGGCTCACACCGCAGTGATCAGGAAGCCTTGTCCTTAAGGCCGAGCTGCTGCTCTGTTTTTCAGGCACGTACAATGTCTCCACCCCAGAAACAACCAGCTCATCCCTGGAAAATACATCCAGTGCTTACTCGTTGCTCAACTAACAACAGGAAAATCCACCCATACGACTTCTTAAAGGACAGTGGATGCGCTCTGAAAAAAGTCCTTCCAAAGCCACGGGTGAACTGTTTTCTCCACAGGCTTCCTGGAGCGGATGCTGAAGAGACTGTTTCATTAGGGGAAGAAGCTTTCTTTCATAAGGACGGACTCAAAGTCATTGTTAAGTTTATTTGCTGCCCCACCCCCACCTCTTGTGTGATACTAAATGTGTATAGTATTTAAGTGAAACTCAAGTCCCCCGAGGCCCAATTTCCCTGTCTGTATTGTAAAATAGAATTTCAAAGAGGCATTGTTCCTTTTCACACGTTGGTCACAAAAATAAGCTTTCCTAGGTACAAGGCTAATACCTAGGAACTACTTCAGTGAATTCTAAGAAGGGAAGGAAGGAAGGAAGGAAGGAAGGAAGGAAGGAAGGAAGGAAGGAAACAGGAAAAAAGAAAGAGAAAAACATTAAAAACTACATTACTTCCATGTTAATGTAATTATTCAGACACTGCCACATGGAGAATGCAAAAATGGCTCAAAACGGAAACTGAAATAAGCCAGGGGGAAAGTCTGGTATCTTCCTGGTATTTTCTTAGCTACGAGAGAGGGACAGAGAGAGAGAGAGAAAAAAAAAAAATGACAGTGGGAAAAGACAGGGAGGAAATTGTAACATGAAGATGCTTTCAAGTGGATAATAATATTTATAAGAAATGCATGGAAGGAGATATAATTCTCCTGATGCTAAACACACACACAGATGCTATTAGATTGTGCTAAGGTTTGAGCTCAGTGGACCGAGTAGGCAGAGAAAGCGTGATTGAGGCTCTTTATTAGATCCCAGCAGACCCAACGGCTAATTGCATCTTCTAAAGTTTATCGGGAAAAGCCTTACATGTTGGTTTATTCCACTTTTTTGAAGGCCAAAAATATATTTTTTTATATCCATCACTTGCCAAATGTGATATAATGTGATATAAGTGTGATATATTGCACTGAAAACAGATCCCACCTGTCATATACTGTATTTAACAGCTTTAACCAGGTACTTCTCTGGGCACAATAGAATAGATTTTAATAATCGTATGGCACGGTTTATTGTTCCTGTTGTTGCTACCGTGGATTTCGTGGCCCTTGGTGTGTTGTGTAGCTCCCTATGCATTAGCTCTTTAAGTGCTTGAGTTCCGAGACCAATATACGTTAAGAGTTTTGCATTGTCTAACTTGTGTTTATTCCGACCACTTGGCAATCTTCTGGAAAGAAATTTTACAGCTGGCTCAGTCTAAGCTCCTAATGACCCTTTACCTCAATGAGCAGATGGTGGAGCTTTTCCCAAGGAAGTGACTGTTTATGAATTAGGTGCAGGTGTGTGTGTTTCTCGTGCTGTGTGCATTTCATAAAAATACAACTATTATTAAAATCGCCTCCATATTAAAGTCGGCTGTAGCCACAGCAACCATACGTTCCAAAGTGAAGTCTGATCGCAGAGAGAGAGCAAAACACGATAGAAACGTGAGGCTCCTCGGGAAATGTGGGCTGCGTGGTCTTCGTAAGGGCTGAGAACCAAAACAGGCCTCACCATCAGGAAGGTAGGAACCAAGAGGCTGTGACACAGAAACCGTTTATTTATTGAGTTCCGAAAGGAACTCAAGGGTTGCCAGGGTTTCTTTTTAATATTTTAACTCTTTGACATCCCTTCTTTTTATTTGTAGTTTAAAACTCTTACTTCTGCCTCTCTGTTCTTCATGGGGAGAAGGAGGTGGGACAGATAGAAGTCCCAATCACGTTTCAAGTAAATGAGCTCTTCATTTCTACATGTTCCCAAATGGTGTAGACCTCTACTCGCATGCTTGCCTGGAAATGGTCACAAAGGAAATGATTCAGCTATACAATTCTCCAGGAATGGTCACCTTTGGGCAGAGCTCAGTCCTGAGGAGACAGAGCCGGAGGCTAGGCTCCAGGATGGATGGAAGGAGAATTAGAGATCGTAATGGCTTTGCCGGAGCTGGTTCCTGTAGTAATGGCAGGGATGATGGAGGCTTGGTTATATAGTACAACATGTGAGCATGGCCATCGTGACATGATCAGCCAAGGAAAGCGTAGCACTCAGGAGGCGTTCGAAAACACAACGGGACAAGAAACATAGAACTTCCCCCCACGTCAGCAGGGATAACCTTGGGAATCACTGTGTTCATGGGGGGGGATCCTCCATAATGGCAGGAACCTTTGCAGAGTTCCATAGGATGTGGCTTTGGCCCTTTGCCCACGTGCATTCACTGGAGCACGTTCCCTTACCCCCAACACACACACGTGTGTGTGCGTGCACTTTCCACCTTTCGAGCCATAGTACCAGATCCAAGTTCCAGAAGGCCTATGAAAAATAAAAAAAAAAAAAATTAGAGCGATACTTGCTGGTTTTCTGCCCAACTGCAAGATACATAGTTCAACCGCTGCGGTTTGCTAGGATTATCCTAAAATAAACAATAGAATTCAAAATTGTGAGAGAGAGCAGCCCATGAATCTGGAAGGCCTATGGAAGCGGGAGCCCCGCCAGGCCCTGCGTTCACTAGTTTTCAGTCAGCAAGGATTGCAAGGCTTTGGCAGCAGATTTCTGAGGACGAGGGAGAAGGAATGTTGGCTCTGATGGGGCAAAGTGGGATGTGTGGTCCACTCAGCTCCCATGGTGTCTAGTGTTTCCCATGTTCCTGACCTCCCTCAGTGGGTAAAGTTCCATGGGCCAGGACTTGCTTGCATTAAGGGCCTTCTGGTAAGTCAGTTTCTTGCAAAGGGATCTGTGCTAATACTTCAGGGGTCGTGAGGTCAGAGCAGTCACAAATAGCAATTATTCGTCAATAATTCGGGCACCTGGGTGGCTCAGTTGGTTAAGCGTCTAACGCAGGTCATGATCTCACCATGTGTGAGATCGAGCCCTGCTGACAGTGCAAAGCCTGCTGGGGATTCTCTCTCCCCTTCTCTCTTTGCCTCTCTCTCTCTTCCTCCCTCTCAAAATGAATAAATAAACTTAAAAAAAAAAGGCGAATGAGAAATTAAAATAAACTATGGAAATATTCTCTGGGAATATTGGTAACACATCATGCCTTGAATGACCCATGTGGCTACTCTCCTTCCCCCCTTCCCGCCCCGCCCATCTCTTATATATGGAGAAAGAGGTAAATAAACATCCATGGGGTTTTCAGGATAGAGGTTGCTAAGAAAGTGAGAAACGCTGCGAAGTGGGACACCTGGGTGGCCTGGTCGGTTAAGTGCCTGACTCTTGATTTTGAGCTCAGGTCGTGATCTCACAGTTTGTGAGATCGAGCCCCATGTCGGGCTCTGTGCTGACAGTGCGGAGTCTGCTTGGGATGCTCTCCCTCCCTCTCCCCTGTGCATGCCTGCTTTCCCTTTCTAAATAAATAATGAATGAATGAATGAATTTTAAAAAAAAGAAACACTGGCAAGTGATAGCGTTTTGTGGTTTGTGTAGAGAACGGCAGAGAGATCAGGGTTGGAAGGCTAAAAAAAAAAAAAAAAAAAAAGTGACGTGGAGAGGAGGAAGCCGACAGTGACCAGTAAACGCAGAAGTGGGGGAGGGAGTTATTCTGAGGTGAGAGGAAAGGAAAGTCACAACCGATTTTGAGGAGACAAAAAGGAAACAAGTCTAGTCACAGAAATCCCGTGTAGGTGAAATGCATTTTACCTGTGGCGTGGGAAGTTGATGTCAAAGGGCACTCTGCATCCCAAAGAGCATCGGTGACACAGGCCAGGGGAAGGCTGATTCCCTGAGTGTCCAAAATAAAGGAGGGGCTTACGGTGGAGATTTATCTTCCTTGTGTTATAGTTTAAAAGGCCATGGAAATCGTGTCTCATCATTTGAAAACCGTTAGCTCTGAAACGAGATGCTATAGGTTTCCAATATTATGACTGGGGATATTAAATCGGGTCACAGTAGTGTGTCGGCAAACTCTGTGTGGGCTTTCCATGCTTGTAACAGGAAAATACCCAGCGAGGTCTCCTGGAACTCTCTTTATACAGATTGTCTGCTCTTTTGCAGTAGGTCAGTGCTGCGGTCTCAGGCTCCCCCACCGGAAATCCAACCAGAATTTAACTCCATTCTCCAGGCGTGGGGTAGGGGGCTCCCAGAAGCTCACAGCAGAGCTCCATTGGCTGACAGCCCTGACGTCTCCCATCACACCAGCCATACCCCGATGCAGCATGTGAATCCTGGAGGCTTACAGAGGGCTTAAACACGGGACCTTGAAGTAAAAGCTCTCAGCACCCAACTAAACAAATACCTATTCTAACAGTTGTGTGTGGCTTGGTTGGAATTTTCACCGACAGCTGAAAACAGCGTCCCATGAGTTCTGTTAGCAACAGGTATTTCTGCAACATGGGTCCATATGCCCTGTATTAATATTCTATTGGGGTGTAACATGTTACCGTAAACTTAGAGGCTTAAAACAGCACTCGCCTTGTTATCGCATGGTTTCTGTGGGTCAGAAGTCTGGGCACGGCTTAACTAGGTCCTCTGTTCAGGGTCTTCCCAGGCTGACCTCAAGCTGTCAGCCGGGGCTGTGGATTCATCTGAACATTGGGCTTCTCCTCCAAGCTCATCAGTTGTTCTGTGGAATTCGTTCTTTACAGTTATAGGATTGAGGCCTTCGGCATCTAGAGGTGTCCTGCCATTCCCTGCTATATGGCCTTCTCCACAACATGGTCGTTTGCTTCTGTAAAGTCAGCAGGAGGACTTCTGTACTGCTTCGAATCTCCCTGCCTCCTTCAGTTTCTGATCCTAGACCCTCTTTTAAAGGACTCACCTGATTAGGTCAGGCCCACCCGCGATAATCACCCTCGTGATTAATTCAAAGTCAGGTGATTAGGGGCCTTGATTACCTCTGCAAAATCCCTTCACCTTTGCCACATAATGGAATCTACTCGTGGGAGTGATATCATATTTACAGGTCCTGCTCACAGTTAATGGGGGAGTATCACACGAGATATTTCATCAGATTGTTTAAACAAGCAAACAACATTAAGGACCCAACACCACTCTGTAGATTCTCTCTGAGGCATTAGCTGTGGATCCATGACCTGAAAATGTTTCTTTATCCATAACAGTAATCACACTTTAAAGGGTCTCTCAGGCAGTGTCAGTAATAAGGCTCTTGTGACTCAAGTATTTCAATGCCGGGGCACCTGGGTGGCTCAGTCAATTGAGCATCTGACTTCAGCTCAGGTCACGGTCTCACAGTTCGTGGGTTCGAGCCCCGCGTCGGACTCTGTGCTGCCAGCTCAGAGCCTGGATCCTGCTTCTGATTCTGTGTCTCCCTCTCTCTCTGCCCCTCCCCTACTCATTCTCTCTCTCTCTCTCTCAAAAATCAACATAAAAATTTTTTAAAAATTAAAATAAAGCCGAAGTGCTCCTCCTGTGCTGGGCACTTTCTCGTCCTTCAAGGCTCCCCGTGCAGTGATGACACTGGGAGCCTGTCGTTCACACCCAGGACTGGGAACATCTCATCCTCCATAAACCCACAGATTTCTCATATGCTCTTACGGGTCACAGCAACTTGTCTGGAGTTTCCTGCTCTTTTGCACCGAGTTTTTTCCTTTGTACGAAAACGTATACATCTTTCAGAAGGAAGATTGTTTATTTTTGTGTTTTGAAGATTTCCCCCCACCCCAGCTTTACGACGTTTATACTTTCTTCATATAAACAGGAAGAAAAGCAGGCTTCCTATGAACACTTTATGTGAACATGAACGCAGCTTCCTTTGAACTATTCGGCAACACCTTGTAAGCTGCGTTGTCTCGAGGAACTAGAACGTGAGAATTTTGAACTTTTAGCGGCCCAGTTACAAAAAGGGGAGTGGGTAAAATTAACTGCGATAATGCTTTTATGTTACTGAGTATACCCCAAACGCTGTTGTTTCCAGATGCCATTGATGTAAATGTGTTAATGAGACATTTTACATTCCTTTCTCTCTTTTTTTTGTACTAAGTGTTGAAATGCCAGTGTGCATCTCACACTAATCAAATGGCTCAGCCATATTTCAAGTGTTCAACAGCCACCCGTCTCTAGAGGCTACTGCATTGGACAACGCAGCTTTAGAGCATAAACCAGAGACAAAGGCTTTTTGCTATTCTGCCGTGTGTATGCCGACAGGAAGGCAGCAGAATGAATTTAAAGAAAACCTGTACCACACCACCCGTGCTGGTCTGTGCAGAGACCCTGCACACATTGGGGCAGCGGGGAGGGGGCAGAGCTCCATAAGGCCCCAAACACCTCTCTTCCCTATCACCCCTGCCCCTCCAAGTTGGGCTGAAAGCCACACCGTTCAAAACTCTCCTCCGAGACTTGTGACAAGCATGGGGCATTTGCCTCCGAAAATCACAGCTCTGGGGTGCCTGGGCGGCTCAGGCGGTTAAGTGCCCGACTCCTGATTTCCGCTCCAGTCATGATCTCAAGGTTCATGAGTTCAAGCCCTGGATCAGGCTCCACACTGACAGCTTGGAGGCTGCTTGGGATTCTCTCTCTCTCTCCCTCTCTCTCTCTGCCCTTCCCCACTCCCGTCTCTCCAAATAAATAAATAAATAAACTAAAAAAAAACAAAACAAATCACAGTTACACCTCTTCCTTAGGAAGGAGGAAGTGTCTGGAACCTCCATCAGCCTTCTTTCTTGGGGAAGGAGCTTGCCGTCTCATCAGTATGACGTAGCAGAAAGAACACGGCTCCTAGAACAGAAACACACGATTCCTCGCTCAGCCGAGCCTTCCCTAAACCTCTCTGGTCTTTGGTTCGCTCACCTAAAACCTGGAGATCATTCTAATTACCTCCCAAGGCTGTGGTCAGGCTTACAAAGCACCGTTTACATAAAAACAGATTTCGTAAGCCTGTCAAGCATTCAAACAAAAGATTACTCCCAATATCTCTTTGAAAGGCAGATAGAGGGGCGCCTGGGTGGCGCAGTCGGTTAAGCGTCCGACTTCAGCTCAGGTCACGATCTCGCGGCCCGTGGGTTCGAGCCCCGCGTCGGGCTCTGGGCTGGTGGCTCGGAGCCTGGAGCCTGTTTCCGATTCTGTGTCTCCCTCTCTCTCTGCTCCTCCCCCGTTCATGCTCTGTCTCTCTCTGTCCCAAAAATAAAATAAACGTTAAAAAAAAAAAAAAAAAAAAAGAAAGGCAGATAGAGGCTGCCCACAGACAGCTGTAAGGAGTGGCATTAAGTTCGTGATTCCAATGGGGTCCCAGGGGCATTCTAAGCCCTGGGCCTCTAGGGGGTTATCAGGAGGACCCTGGATCAGGAAGGTTAGGTCACAGTTCGTGAGGTACCTATGAGGAAATGAGTCCTGAACAACTTACTGGCTCCAAAGATCTCCTGCAAGCTAATCCTGTACGTAACAAGATGACTTTTCCTACGAGGCCCCAAAGCACATATGCGGACGTACCTCCACATAGACCGTCCACACTTCCCGGAAGAGTCCGGCCCTCTTCCTTGCCTCAGAATCTGGGTCACAGGTCAGGGCTCAGTCCCCAGCACACACAGCCCAGAAGGCGCCCACGGTACAGGGAAGATGGCCGGAGGCCCAGGCCTGTCCCACCACCCCAGGGGCCTTCAGAACTCTGAGGACCGGGCTCCCCTGCGGATCAACCTCCCCCTGCAACTCCTTCTGGGCCCTTGAGCCAGGGCCTGGAGACCGGATGGTCCAGGAGGATGAAAGTTTGGGGAAGCGGGAAAGCTTTTTAAGTGTGATTAGTGGGTTCCCAGGGAAGGCCTGCTTTGAGTAACGCTTTCCAGCATCAAATGGGTCCACGCGGCAGACCTCCAGGCGCCTCTTTCCTCCAGGCCAGCCAGCAGCAGCAGCAAAATCCAAATACAGCCTGACCCCCGGGGGGGAGGCTCCTATCAAATGACCCCTCGGGGCTCCAGATGCCCAGCAGTGTGGACTTTGAGAGAGTGGAACTGGCCCCCTGGGCCACGCCTGTGATGCATCGGCCCCTTCTCTCTGGTCCCCCTCAGCGATTCTGAAGGAGTGGGGCAGCGAGAAAGCACCTGATTGCTTCCCATTTACCAACCTCAAGGGTTAGGGTTCTATCCACTCACCCGCCGCCTCCCCCGCAGCCCCACCCCATCTCTCCTTATGTCCAGTACAGACAGATACCTAAGTTTATCTTCTAGCACCTTCTAGAGAGGAAACCATCTTCACAAGTTTTCTATGCTCAGTGACTGTGGAGCACACAGAACGAGAAGGCACAATCCCTGAAGCCTATCCCACAGCAGGCCCCTGTCATTTATCTCCAGACACCAATTTCACGTGGGGCGGGGGGGAGGGGGGGGACGTGGTCCCCCACAACGTAGCTATCATCATCTTTGCTGCTAAGTGATTTTCTAGCTACCCGTTCTTAACCTTTGACCTTTAAACTCTGGGATGAAGACTTGCAAGGGCGGGGCGCCTGGCTGCCTCAGTCAGTTGTGGGGGTTAAGCGTCCGACCGACCGTTGATTTCCGGTCAGGTCATGATGTCCGGGTTTGTGAATTCGAGCCCCGCACGTGGAGCGCTGCCAGTGTGGAACCTGCCTGGGGTTCTCTCTCTCTCTTTCTCCCTGCTCCTTCGCCGTTCGCTCTCTTTCTGTCTCTCAAAAATAAATAAATAAACTTTATGGGGCTCTGTGGCTCTTTATGAGCCACTGGGTGGCTCAGTGGGTTAAAGCATCCGACCCCAGCTCGGGTCACGATCTTACAGTTGGTGGGCTGGCGCCTGACTTCAAGCTCTGTGCTGAGCTCAGAGCCTGGAGCCTGCTTCGGATTCTGTGTCTCCCTCTCTCTCTGCCCCTCTTTCTCCCTCTCTCTCTCTCTCTCAAAATGAACAAACATTTAAAAAAATTAAAATAAGTAGATAAACTTTATATTAAAAAAGAGAGAGAGAGAGTTGCAAGGTCACCAGGGCCCCCTCTGCACAAATGGGCGGTGGGGTAGGGGAAAGGTGAGACGGATCATGCCCCAGGGTTTCATTCTTTAATGCAGAGCCAAGTCCCAGGGAGGCAGGCCGCCGACTGTTGAAAACCACACATAACACACCCAGGAGCCCAGGAAAAAAAAAAAAAAAAAAAAAGAGGCTTTTTCTCAGCACGAAAAGCAACAGGAACTGATGGGGCAAGTCACGGGAAGACGGTCCTCGCAGCTCACTTCCTCCGTTGAACAGCACCTCCAAGAGCGTCGCGGGCCCCGCCTTCTGGGAAGCAATTTCCATTTTGTGCCATCCCGTGTCCTCCTCCTCCATCCTGCCAACCAGCCTCCACACCCCCCGGTTGCGGCGGAAGGAGGTGTTCGATTTTGCTTTCCCGAGGAGGAATGTTTTTCTGGAACAGTGAGCGGTTCCCAGGCCCAGGCCCGGAGGCGCTCTCCCGCAGCTGTCTGTCCGAGTCAAAGCGGAACCGACAGGAATCTCCAGCTGGGCTCCGCAGTTGACAGACAGCTGGCCTCCTGCTCGGGGGGTTTCCTCGCGGGGCCCACAGGCTTCTGCTGAGGCTCGATCGCCACCTTGTGGTCCTCGGAGGGGGCGCCGCCTTACTGACCGAATCTTCTGCACCCAAGCAAAGGCAAAGCCAAAGCCAAAAGGCAAGCCCAGAAATCACCTGGTTTCCCCTTTCAGACAGCAGTCTGTCTGGAAGGTAGTTTGAGGAAGCCAGACGGATGCCTTCCGTTTTTTACAGGGCCTTCACGCTGTTCCCACAAATACACCTTCAAAAGGATGAACTAGGGTAGACCTGATTCCCTATTCTACTCCATCCATGGGAAATTACCGCCAAGCTGGGTTTTCATTTTCCACCCACGCTGGACCCACAGCTGTCCCAGGGCTTTCTGACACACAGCCCACTGCTGAGGCCAGCTGGTGAGTTTTGATCTAGTTTCTGGACACTCATTCAAGAGGAGGCTGCTGGCTTGGCCAACCAGAGTGTGATCCAAGAAAACCCAGAAGAAGTAAACAGTACCAATTGCTACGAAAGCTAATCCTTGGCACAAAGGAACATGCTGACCCGGCCTGTGTAAGGGAGCAGGCAACTTCTGAACATGGGACAATGTCATATGCTTTGGGATGTTGCTTACACAGCCCCCACCCCACCCCCCTTCCAGAATAACTCTGCCACCTTCTCCCTTATGGGACATCCTTCTAACCGAAAACCAAATCTCAAGGAGACATGAGGCTTACCGTGCAAAAACCTCTGGGAGAGAAGTACACAGCAAATGAAATAAAATTTACCCTCCAATGCAAATGGCTGATAAGTATCCATCTATGCCAATATTTATTGAGTTCTCAGCACATGTTTGGTGCCCGTCCTGAGCTTTTAATGCATATAATCTCATTTAAGCCTTACAGTAACCTTGGGTTGAGTAGACATTCTTTTTATTCTGCAGATGAATGAACTAAGTACAGGGAAGTTAATAACGCCCAAGGTCACACAGCTCAAGAATGGTGGAGCCAGGTACCGAATGCGGAGGGTCTGACCTGGAATATGTGCACTTGGCCACCTCTCTCTGTTGCTTCTTCATGCAACCCGATGCATGGACAGTCCAATAGCAGGGAGAGTTCCGAGTACACAAGATGGGAGAGAGAGAGAGAGCAGTAGTGATGGAAAGCTTGGAGAAGGGAAGGCGTCTCCAACCTTAATCTTGCCTTATGATTTCACACAGAGCCAGCCCAGGACACAATGACCAGTGTTCTGGAAAACTTGGGAGTTGGTCCACTTCCTTCTTTGGTCTCTGATGGAGCATAAAAGGATCCCCACCGTGTTGCTTTATTGAAAGCAGATCTCACATTAGCCACCTAGTTGACTTCCCAAATGGAGCAGCCATTTCAATCTTGGGCTTCATTCAGACGAACTTCCATGAGGTTCCTGTCACCAGCGATGCTGTTTTACTCTTGCCAGAGATCCATCGAGCATTTTTGGAGTGTTGGGTGCCATTTAAACACACAGAAGAAAAGGATTTCTCAGAAATGAAGTATGTTTCTAAGGTGGTGTTTAAATTTTTTTAATGTTTATTTATTTTTGAGAGGGGAGCACAGGGAGAGGGAGGCACAGAATCCGAAGCAGGCTCCAGGCCCTGAGCTGTCAGCACAGAGCCTGACGCGGGGCTTGAACTCACGAACCACGCGATCATGACCTGAGCTGAAGTCTGACGCCTAACCGACTGAGCCACCCAGGTACTTTAAGGTGGCGTTTAAACACAAGTGAAGAATTGAGACATTTGTCCGAATAAACTTGGCTACGTCGTGATTTCCCCTGTGATATGCAGACTGAAGCAGCTGCTGATTTGCTAAGTGAATTATTTGGATTCTCCGATTCATTTGTGAGAGCACTGGGCTGTCTTCAGCTCTGATTGACAGCCGGTTTAGGGACTAGAGGGTGGTGATCCCATGCTTCCACTCTCCGTTTACTCTCTTGACCGGACAGAAAGCTTTAAATGTTCCTGATGATTTCCACTGAGCTGTTGAGTCACACTTGGTTATAACTGTCCTAAATTTGTCTAGGCCCAGGGGAATCTGTGCCCAACACAAGGCCGTGTCTCAATCCATTCTGGGACTGCAGAACCAGCCCTTGGCCAAATTGTGAAAGGTGGAGAAAGACGGGTTTTGTCTTCACTGTCTTCTCCCATCTGACTTTTAGCTGTATCTCTTACAGACTCTAATACACATGTACACACACACACACACACACACACACACACACATCACCCCTCCCCAAACTACTGGTCTTATTAAGTTTCCCTGGTAGCCTAAAGGGGACAATAGCTTCTGCTATTAAAGGGATCTTTGACCCGACGAAAGCACTCATTCTCTCTAGAATTGGCCCACTTTACTCACATATCTGAATGGAACCTCAGGATCCCTAGGTTTCCCCCAAGCCGTAAAATGGATGACATAATTCATCTGAAAGGAGGACCTGGAGAACAGGTGTTAGATTGTAATTTGCCTGCATGCAGGGCTGCATCGATATCATATTACACAGGATACAGTATTCGGGTCACCTGTGATCCACAGCTGGAGGGGGTGAGACGCTTGTCAAAGTACTCTGCAACGTTACCATGGTAGTTAGCCTTGAAGGGCCCTAACCAAAAGACTGTACTGCAGAAATACATATGGTAAAACCTTTTCTCCTTTTAAATATTTGAATGTTTATTTATTTTTGAGAGAGAGAGAGAGAGCACGAGCAGGGGAGGGGCGCAGAGAGAGGGAGACAGAATCGGAAGCAGACTCCAGGCTCTGAGCCATCAGCACAGAGCCCGACGTGGAGCTCAAACACAAAAACTGCGAGATCATGACCTGAGCCAAAGTCAGATGCTCAACCGACTGAGCCACCCAGGCGCCCCTCTATGGCAAAAACTTTTGAATATTGCTATCTCAAACCACACCAGAAGGTTTTCCTTAGTATAAAGGATGAACTCGTCTTTGCATCAGTAAAATGGAATTATCAAACATTTATAGGTACAAAACTCTGGCAGGCCCAGTGAACTAAATGTGGAGTAGAATCTCGGATTACAACTATATTTGGTTCTGATTTTCCTCACTTGAGGGAATATTCCATTGGCTGATCCAGTTAGATCCGTGGTTCTCCACCAGGATGATTTTAGCCCCCATGGGACATTGGGCAACATCTAGACACATTTTCAGTCTTTGTAACCGGGAAGGTGGTGCATCGATGTCTAGTGAGCAGAGGCTAGGACACGGCTGACATCCTACAATGCACGGAACAGCCCCCAGCAAAGAATATCTAGCTTAAAATGTCAGTAGTGCCCAGGTGAGAGATCGTGAGCTGGACGATTCTGTTCCTGGCCTTCAAATTATTTGGTTGCACGTTCCTAGAATGAACCTTTAATCTAAGATGCTCGTTGGAGAGCAACTTCACAGAGCAGACACTTCACTACATTTACAAAACAAGTTAGATGACCTTTGTGGGGCTTGATGGATGACAAATATGTTAATGTGTGACAGAATTTAGAATCTTGTTTCATTGTAACATTTGAAGTAAAGGCATATAGGTCCCGAGCACTTCTCCCACCCACATGCTCCAGATATAACCGAAGAACTTGACATTGGTGGATGGCCAGATCGGCCCAGGCCACTTCACAGAAGGAAATGAGCCGGTTGGGGGAAGGGGAAAGGACCAGGGATGGGAGAAGCCGGGGGGAAGCACGAGACATTTTCAGATGTTCAAACTACTCTGCCTCCTTCCCACTAAGACCAAGGAACCAAGCACCCAGATACAGAGAATTTCCTGCCTTCTCACCTTGCCCGTCTAAATCCCATCCTGCCCAGAGGTGATGAAATGTGCATTTCTCTTGCCTGTCACGAATGCCTATTTTTTCCATCACCACCCCAACACCTCAGAAGAATAAGATATCTTCCAACCCTCCTGGAATAATTGAAAACTTCAGGCTCAAAGAAAAGCTAAATGCCGTGTCCAGTCAATGAGGTACTCAATTCTTAACTGATAGAAATGACCATCAATCATCAACGGAGATGCACCTATATAGTAGGTGTGCTACTGGATGTGAGAACCTACAGAGAAATATCAAAATATTTGACCCTCACTCTGGTACCTTCTTACCATCGTTTTGACGAGGTTATTTTTAAATGTTTATTTATTTATTTATTTTTGAGAGACAGCCATAGAGAGAGTGTGAGTGGGTAAGGGGAGAGAGAGAGGGAGGCAGGATCCCAAGCAGGCTCCCCTCTGTCAACACAGAGCCCAGTGTAGGGCTCAAACCCACCAAAGGTGAGATCGTGACCTGAGCCGAAATAAAGAGTAGGACGCTTAACCTCCTGCGCCACCCAGTGCCCCGCGGAGCTCCCTTCTGAGGTGAGACACTGGAAGGTTGTGGAGGGAACGACCTCCAGGCCTAGCTGGAAAGGTAGTGTGGGTTCGTAGGCTGCCAAGCCCATAGGGAAGCTGTTTATTTTCAATTTGGTTTTTGGAGATAGAAGTCTAGGCTGGTGGCTGGATAGGGTCTCATCTGGTCTGAAAACTAAAAGGTAACATCTGCACGCATTCAACTCTAAAATATGTTCTGACCCATGATCCCACTTTATTACTCTGCACCCCGGGATGTGTTAAAGTGGGGTGAGAGGAGGTGGTCCACTATTACTTCCGTTTGACAAATGAGGAAATTAAGACCCAGAGCTTACGTGACTTTACTAAAATTGCACGGCTGGTTAGATGTGTCTAAGGTATCTGACGTCCAGACCCGTTTTCCATCAGAGCCACGGTTCCGAGTGCCGTCCAGGGACCAGTAACAGTAATGTCACCTGGGAATGTGCTAGAAGTGCAGATTCTTAGACCCACCTTTGACTTACTGAGTCAGAAACTCGGGCAGTGGTGCCCTCAATCTGTGCTTTGACCAGGTCCCCAGGGACACCGACGCACTCAGACTAGAGAGTCATTCCCAAGAGGTGCTGTTTGCACCTGCCACGTACCCTCCCCACACCTTTCTATTCAAGGGATTCTTCTTAACCCATCATGTTTGTTTACAGAAAGGCCATAAAATGTGTACTTAGGAAGTTGGTACCCTAACTCCTGGACCACTCAGGCTCCCTGATGTATTTTCCTTTATTAAACATCCAGAGCCAGCCCTCTGTGGTGTCTGTGCCAACTGGGGATGGGAATCTCAGCTTTCCTTTGGCTTGACCTATCTTGGAACTTTCTTGCACCAGACAGTTTTATCTCCTTAGGAACTGCAGAAAGAAAGGGCGTCTAAAAATACTTCCTTAAAACTTTCTTGGGGTGCCTAGGTGGCCCACTCAGTTAAGCGTCCAAGATTGGCTCAAGTTATGATCTCGTGGTTTGTGAGTTCGAGCCCCACGTCAAGGGCTGTCTGTGCTGACAGCTTGGAGCCTGGAGCCTGCTTTGGATTCTGTGTCTCCCTCTCTCTCTGCCCCTCCCTGTTCACTCAGCCTGTCTCTCTCCCTCTCGGTGTCTAAAATAAATAAACATTAAAAAAATTTTAACTTTCTTCTACCAGATACTTTCTGTTTATTAATATAGTAATTTTATACATGAACAGTAGATGAAATATACTTTAAACTTAAACAGATCTGAGGGAGCTTTGGACAACCCTCCCTCTCCACACACACACACACACACACACACACACACACACACACACAAATTTACATGCAATGTTGGACACACAGAAGGTACCGACTCAATATTTATTGAATTTATTAAAGACCTATTTTTAGAATCAGAGGAGGAAGAAAGCAAATGCCATTAAGTCTGCTGCAAGGAGAAATGTTCCTCTCACCCACGACACTATTGTGTCTGATGTACTATTGTGTATTGAGTACTATGGTGTCTGATGAAAAATAAGTATTTGATTTTAATATAAATGACATACAAGTATCACTGTATCTATTTTATCTGCAGTAGGAGTGAGAGTTTCTATAACTTAGCTCTTCATTCATTAGTATTTATTAGTATTTATTGAGTCCTCATGATGTGCCAGCCAGGTGTGCCCCCAGGCATTGGAGCTAACATGATAAATGAGGGCCTGCCCACATGGAGCTTACAGTCTACGGGAAAGACAGCCAATTAAATAAGTGATTCGCACTGAAGTGTCGTGGATGCTGTCCCAGGACACGCTAGATCCCTTCGGAGCACACGGTAGGGTCACAGAACCATGTGGGAATCAGGGGCAGAAGAACCATTATGGCCACACCGGAGGCTGGAGGCCTATTCAAAGCAAGGCTGCTAAAAATTGCCCCAAACTGTGCTGAGGCCCAGAAAGGAAGGTCTGAAGTAGCAAAGGTACTTCTGTGATCTGGCTGCTGTCAGCAGGCGTGTCACTGCCTTGGCTTCTGAGACAGGATGTTGATGATGGTGAAGGTCAAGAAGAGCACGCCGGCTGTGCCTCCGATCATCAGGCCCAGGAGGCTGCCGTGCACCTGCATGGCCTGACAGCGGTCCCCCGTGTAGAAGAAGGCTTGGCTGGAGACGCACCTAGGGGAACAGGACACAGGAGGAGTGTGGGAGCCACCCGAGCCTCCGGCGGAGGGGCTCCGCGTGCCTGGCCCCGTTCCAGGCTTTGCATGAGTCGATACAACCTTGTAACAGCCCTAGGAGGTGGTAGTTATTCCCAGACCCTTCTTATTATCCTTATTATTATCCTTATTATCCTTATTCTTTTTTTTTTTTTTTAATTTTTTTTTTCAACGTTTATTTATTTTTGGGACAGAGAAAGACAGAGCATGAACGGGGGAGGGGCAGAGAGAGAGGGAGACACAGAATCAGAAACAGGCTCCAGGCTCTGAGCCATCAGCCCAGAGCCTGACGCGGGGCTCGAACTCACGGACCGCGAGATCGTGACCTGGCTGAAGTCGGACGCTTAACCGACTGCGCCACCCAGGCGCCCCTATCCTTATTCTTATTATCCTGTCCTTGCAGGAAAGGTTAAATCACTTGCTCAAGGTCACACGGTTAGTGTTTCACACTTAAAAGCCTAATTTCCGGAGGTCCGTCTCCAGACCGGGGACTCTTGGCCACCACGTGCAAGGCTTAGGAGGAAGGTTTGGGGTACTTGAAGAATACACTGTCCACACTGGCTCGGACTATAAGCTACAGGGGAAATTCTCCAGAAAGAGTCTGGCTCAGTGCATTGGTGGGAGCCCAAGATCTTCCAACAATATCAATTTGAATGTTGCTGAAACGTGAGCATCCTGTCACCTATATCCCAGGCTGCCCTGAAATATGCCAGATCGTGAGCACGCTGTGCTTATTGTCATGTTTGGTACGCAGTAGGCACACAATGGCCACCCCCTGGGTTTGCTGGTTTGTTTTTTAATGTCATTTGGTACAGAGATCAACTAACCTCAGAAACAGGGCATTGAGGGGGATGTTTCATCCTTTCCATGGCAGCCATTCTAGCCTTTGTTTCAAACAATCTCCTCACCACAAAGTCTAATCACAGAGTGGAATGTGACAATCAGAAGTCACAGACTGCTCTTACTAATGCCGGAACTATTTTATCTTCCTCCAAACTAGACGTTGGCTTCTTACAAATCAGTGCATAACAGCAAGTTCATGCAATCTTTTTTCTGGCCCAGTCCCCTCCAAATACAGTTTAATTAATTCCCTCGCATTACCTTAGAGGAGCTTATACCACAAGCTGTAGGTTTGTGGAAAAGGAATCATTGGGTTTAGCAGAGGGTGACACACAAGTGGAAACCACTGGCTTTCCTTACTCTGAGGAGGAAGCCAGTTGGGAAATATGGAAATCTGGCATCCAAGGACCTATCAGCTAAGCAATGCAGACCCATGGCTGTGGAGCCCTCTACAAGGAGGACATTCTCCAATAAAAGGAACCAGGGCTCTTTGGAAAAGCGGTTCGTTCCAGGGCTGGGACAGGGAGAGTAAAAGATAAGCCTGGAGTATCCTGTGGTGCCAGAAGGTAAAATTGTGCTCATGGAAAAATGAGTGTGTGCAAAAAGGACACAGGAGCCAGTCTGGAAGGACTCCCAAAGGCCAAGGCTGGGACAATATGAGCAATATAAGAAATACTGGCATTATGGAACTATAGCCCATAGAATAAAATCAACATTTGTGTGTCCCTAGCGATAGAAATAAGTAATTGCATGAATAAATGAATGGTGAGGAGTGGACAGTTATTCTTTACAGAAGAATGTCACTTAATGAATGCAGAGGGATTGGGGGGAATGGGAAATCACTGTTGGAATATTACAGAGGTATTGTTGCTGCAGGTTCACTGATGGGCACTGACATCAGCGGATGAGGAATTGAGGAAAAGCAGGATGCTGCATGATCTCTGAATGTCTCTCCCAAGACATATATTAGCAACAGAGTAAGGAACGGACACCCCTTGGCCATATAATCAAGGTTAGAAGCACCAGTCATAACGCCCACTGGCATCAGGTGTCCCGACTCTTGCCAAAAATGTACAACCTCAACCTATTCATGACAAAACATTAGATACCTGCAAATTGAGGAACAATTTACAAAATAGTTGACCAGTACTCTTCAAAGTTGTCAAAGTAGTGAAAGGGAAGGAAAGACCGGGGGATTGTCCTAGACTGAAGGAGGCTTAAGGACACGTGAAACTAAATATGTTGTGGGGCCCTATGCCGGATCCTGGAACAAAAAAGGACATTGGTGAAAAGACTGGGAGATCTGAATAAGGTCTGTAGTTTGGTGTAATGCTATTGTTAACACTATTTTGTTGCATTAATGTTCATTTCTTGGCTTTGTAGATTGTACTGTGGTTAGGTAAGATGTGAACATTAGGGAATGGGGAGCTCTGCAGTATTTTCACAATGTACCTGTAAATCTAAAATTATTTCAAACTAAGAGTTTACAGAAGAAGAAACAAAGTGGAGATTGAAAAGAACTCCGAAGAAACGTAGGTATTTTGAGCCGAGCAGACTGGTCGCTACCTCTGCTACTATCCCGCCAGATGAAATCGATGCTTCTGTCCTCACGTATATCCTCTCATGAAATATTTTATGCAAACAACAAACATTATAAAAAGGACAATTAAATACAGCGAACCGTGCTGACAGACAGACCTGGATGCAAGTCTCAGCTTCAGTATTTGATGTCTGGGTAATTTTAGACAAATTATTTAACCTCTCTAAACTTCAGCTCCCTTAAGCACCAAATGGGGATAAGGGGGGTCCTTATGTCACAGGGTGGATGTGACGAATAATTTAGAGTACGCATGTTTACTACTCAGGAGACCCCAAGACCCAGAGCAAGCAGTCAAAAAATATCAGATGTCCTTATTACTATTATTAAAAACATAGCTATAAAAATAGTACAACAGAACAGACAACAGAAATCATAATTAACAACATTGGCAGTCAGTAAACATAAGCTTGGCCCTAAGTCCCACTGAGGCAGGTCATGGAGTAGAAAGTCCCTGGAACTTTTGTGAGCGCTGCAGTGGAGTTCAAAATCACAACATTCAAGACCCTGTTGATCACATCCCAGAGCGGGGGAAGGGATAAACGTCAAGAGATAGGAGATGTGGGACCCCTTTGCCCTGGCAGGACCCCTTCTGTGCCCCGACAGCACAGGCCCACTGATTCAGAGCACAGCTTTGTGGAGTCAGGGACTGACACGTCCAGTTGACCATCTGATGTAGTCATTGTCCTAACCTTTTACCAGGGGGAAACAAATGTTGGGCTCACCTCTGCTGACCCACCGCCTGCCCGCCCCCCCCCCCCCCAACATGGCCAGGGAGCCTACCTGCAGCTCGCCATCCCCTTCACGTTCACACAGATGCCTTCATTTTGGCAAGGGTTTGGGTCACATGGGTCTCTGAAGTACTGGGGCCAATTGTGGTCTTCCAAGGGGCCTGTGTTCTCCACTGACCGCTTCGGTCGCCTGGGCTGCCCCTGGTCCAGGTTGCTGGGTAGGGCTTTCTCTAACAAGCCCTTTCCTGTGCCTTCTTCTGAGGTCTGCTGCTCCCGGCCCTGGAGAACGAGGCCTTGGGGAATCAGCCTTGTGTCTTCAATTTGAACTTCAGTCTGGAGAAGGTGGGTTATATCTTGAGGAATTAGACAAAGGGCGGTGAGGAACATCTATACTTAATATCTGACTACAATTAACTTCCACTTCTGGAGAAAGTTCCCTGGGCCACCCCTATCCCTCGTGGACATCACCTTCAGTGCCATGGAAAGGTGGCTTTGAATCCGGCTGATTCGCATGCTAGCTGTTTTTCTTTTCAAACTAATGCAATCACATTTTTATTTATCCAGCTTGAAAAAGAAGCACCAAGCTAGCATAGATACACTGACCCAAACTAAACTGAAGTCAACAAACAGTCATATTTGATAAATTATCAAAAAAAGATGACACTGAAGTTTTAGTTTCTCCCAAGGACTGTTAAAATAAACATGAGAGTCCTTGAGCAATAGCTCTCCCAGAGCACATCTTTTTTTTTTTTTTTTAACCTGGTCCTCAAAACAATCCCTATCCCGCATGAGATGCTTAAAAATCGGTGTAAAGTCAGTAGAAGCCCCAGAACATAGGTTTAGTTATTCAGGAAAATCAGGAAAAGTACCTTCAAAGTCCACAAAAAGTATAAGGTCGTCATTTTTAAGGAAACTCTTCCTTTTTAGCATTTCGTGGGAGAGAAAATTACTCCAGCCCCAGTCGATGCTTCTAAAACAATCACAGTCCTTATGATAGGATCCCACAATCGACGGCCTGTCCCAGATGACGGAGTCATTTATGGCTGCAAAGTTATAGGTAACATAACATCACATTACCTCTTTATACTTCACTCTCCAACTTGTCTTTAATGAGTATATAGGCTTTCTTAGAAAAAAAAAAAAGTTGGAAAAAATCAGATTATTTATGCTTTCCAGGAGAATCAAAACTCAGAATTGGGAAGGGGGAGGGGCAGAGAACCAGAGCTCTGAATGGTCATTTGTCCATTACTAGGTCACTTCCTCAGTGAAGAGGGAAAGACAGGATGGCGATAGCCTCTTCCTTTTAAGGCTTAAGGTTCTTCATTTGAAAATTAAAAAGTCTGTGCATTTCTTTATTGATACAAGCTTGTTTCATTGACATGCTGACGATCACTAATATTTTAGGAGTCAGTGCATTAGTTCAGCACAGAGACTAGGAAATTCTGAGTATTTGATAAATGATTAGCAGTTTCTGTCCTCTCATTTAGACTGAGTTAGACGAAGCAGGAACTGCCTGATTTGCTTCTATGCTGGGTACAGGGCACTGAGTTTGGCCCAGTGCAAGTCCTTAGTAAATGCTTGAAGAGTAAATTCTGAAAAGAGAAGGGAGATGCAATGACATTGAAAATTTTCAGCTGACTATTCCCACATGACTATGCTGTTGAAATGTGAGAGGAGGTGTTAACCTCTTGTACACAGATGGGAACCACATCTGTTGGCCCTTTTGGGTCTAGTGGCAGATCTTAGAGCACCTACCTGAAGATGTCTGGGACTTAGAGGTAGTGAACACCATGCTTGAGGACATTCTATTCCTGGCATCGGGTTCCTGGTCGAGTATTGTCATTATCACCTGTCTGTTTTCCACTGGCCACTCCAGGATAGCATCATTCTCCCCACTGCACAGGTGAAACGCAACTCCTAAGTAGCCAGATGGACTGTAGCTTGCTCTGCCATGAGGGTACAAAGTCAACCCAAAACCATATCCCTCTGAATTGTAGAATCGAGGACTCAGGAGCTTGTCTCCTTTAGCTGTGCTCTGAAGGACCTGCGAGAAATTCCGTACTGTCCAAACGCCTGTGGGGCATGGGGTTTCCGTCAGGGTGATATCATCTAGGTAAATTCCCCCATTTGAGTTCTGGGGGTCACCTTTGGAGCCCTGGAAAAGGTAGCGAAACTTCGTTTCTTCTCTAAGTGTCACATGGGCAATTTTCCAATTTTGGTCCAAATCTCCTAAGGACAGAGAATAAGGTTGGTGACAACTGTGGCCAACATTTATTGAGCACGGACTATGAATCTGGTACCAGGCCAAGAGATTTATATGAATTATCTAATGTAATCCTCATAGCATCCCTATAAGGTAGATACTGTTATAAACTGGTTAAGGAACTTCTCCAAAGTCACATACCTACTGAAGGAAAATAACTATAAAAAGATACACTATAATTTATTTTCACATGCATATTCAAATCTTTTTTTAAGTTTATTTATTTTTGAGAGAAAGAGAGAGAGAGTGTGCAGAGGCAGAGAGAGAGGGAGAGAGACAGAATTCCAGGCAGGCTCCAAACTGTCAGCACAGAGCCCGACACAGGGCTTGAACCCACAAACAGTGAGATCATGACCTGAGCCAAAGTCAGATGCTTAAGCAGCTGAGCCACCCAGACACCCCTCATATTCAAATCTTAACCAGAATTTGTTTTCCATTATTATTAAATTCCATAGGTTCTGTGTTTCCCCATGGGTTTCATGGTATAAATGCACCCCAACCCCTAATGTTTGCACTGAATACCTAAATATTAGTCCGAACCATATAAAACAATCATTTTGTAAACTCAAAGTCAAATAATGGCAACTTCATATGGTCCAACCTAAGACTTGATGCTAGAGAGATATATGACAGACTCTACATTAAATGTTCATATACAGGACAAGCTGGATCTCCCCTATGCAGAACCGACTCACCCACTAACACCTAATTTTTTCTGTTTTCCATATTATCTGAAATTCCACCAAGTAGGGGATCCATCCTCTTTCAGGAAGCAAATAATACAATCAGGGTTGCTACTATCCAGATATTCACATTCTAGTGAAAACTAGGTCTATTTGCTTTTTTCCTGAGACTGAATGGGAAGTAATAATTCTGAATAAAGAACTGAGTAAGAAGTGAGGTCATTCTAGAACATGGGGTCCTGGGCTGGACAGCGTAAGAAACCAGAAAGGATCTTGAGGGTCTAGGACCTCTTGCAAAAGTGTATTTCAGCCTCACTTAAATTTTTGATGCTATTTCTGACTTCTGAGTGGTTAAAATATTCACTGAGGGGTTAAAACATACCAGACATTATGCTGGGCTCTTAGAAGAGCAGGAGTGGGGGCGGGGGGGGGGGATGCAGGAAAAGGGAGGAAGAAGAAGGAGAGGAGAAAGAAGAGGAGAAGGAACAAAGCGGGGGTGGGGGGAAGGGAGCAACAGAAGGGAAAGGGAAAGGGGAAGAAGGAACAGGATCCCAGATTTAAGCCAAATCAGCCCCTGCATGAATGTCTCTAGGTACCTTGGAAGGTCTGCACCTTGACCAGCTTGCGAACGTCGCCCGTGCTGTCATCCCTCTTGACCCAGATGACGAGTCGATCTGAAGGGCTTCCTGTCATTTTATAGAAAAATTGCAGGCACTGCTGCTTCCTCTTTGGGTAAAGAATCCGTGACTCCAGCAGGGCTGCCTCTTCCGCCACCCCCAATCTGGTGCTGAAGTGCATGAAGTAGCCGGCACCTGTGGCGAGAGCACCCCAGTGACCCATCTCCAGCTGCCCACACCCCAGGGGGCCCTGGATGCCAGCCAAGTGAAATAGTGAACAACGGCCATTATCCAGGCAACACAAGCTAGAACTCTACTGGGGAAAATGAACAAAGATGGCTTGTCAGTAAGTCTCCTTTGTGTCTCCATGAACTGACTCCCCAGCTAAAACCCCAGCGCCCCAGTGCCTCTTCTGATGCCTTTGTCCCCAAGCTTGTGAAATGTATACTTCTGACTTAAGGAGACATTGGCTTCAAGCAAATTCATCTCTGAGATGAATTCTATCTTCCTCATTGGCTTTCTTGTTTGAATTAGAGATTCATTCCAAGGAAAAGAGCTGACTTCCTGGTTGTATAACAAACTGTGCGCTCCCCATATTTGGAAACTGGAATTTAAATATTTATGATAATAAAGATTCAGTCTCACCTGTTTCTAGCCTGCAATTGGATGTGTCATTGATGGTAAAGAATCACACTTACTGTGCCTTAAGAAGGGGCATTCGAGGCATATTAAGGGGACTAGTTGAAGATTTCTCCTGCCTGTAAGGAAAGCTTCGAAAGAACACTGAAAAGGAGGGTGCAAAATGTCTGTATTTGTAACCAGGCTGGGGTTTGTCCAGCTCCTAAACCTCAGAACTCTCTCCCCCAAAAGAAGCAGGCAGCTCAAGGAATATGTCATATGGAAAATCAGCACATCAAAGTCAACCACAAAGAACAATTCTTGCATAAAAAGAAGTCCTTCAAGCTGTACCACAGCGTTCAACTTCTTACCAAACATCCCACTCAAAATATCTCACAAAGTACAAACGAAGTGAGCTTCTAGTACAGTTCTAGGTACTTTGGCAATACGACTCTCCGCTTCATCCAGCGTCATACATGGGGCACTGTACCTTCCCCAATGGCTGCAAGCATCAGTGGTTAAATAAGCTTTCTACAAAGCTTAACAATATCATAATGGCTTTAATGTTATATCGGGAAACATGATATTTTCTTGCATGTTCTTCTGAGTACTTGAACTTACTAGCCTGAATTGTCTGCATTGTGAATTACTGAGTGCTTGGGTCAAATACAAGAGGTCACATGGCTAAGAGGGTCTCCAGTTGGTCCTTGCTGAGGAATTTCACCCAGGTGCACTGAGGGGTAGGAAATGAAAGTCCAATAACTCAGACTTGGGAATCGGGGCACCTGAATTCTTGCCCATGCTCTGCCACTAACTAGAAGGTGCCCATTCATCTCTCCTGGTTTCAGATGGGAGGTGGCTTCTATCCCAAGGGATCCTTTGTGCTCTTTAAGTCTATACATCTACCTTACCACCACCGGTGCCCTCTAGCAGAGGGAATACACTCCCATTAAATGTCCCCCGTGGAAGATGCATAATGGCTTGTCAAGCTAACCTGATAAAACTTTTTAGATATTTCTTCTTTCCTTTCCTATTAAGGTGCTGGGACATTGTTCCTGTTAGGGTACTGGGACCTCTCACATGAAGGTCACCCTTCTGTTTAGCCTGAAACTGTACATTGGCCTGTCAGCCAGCCCACGGGAGAGAGTGGGTGGGAAGCTCTGATGGGAATTTAGAGGGAACTTCAGACTTAGATGACCCTTTGGACACTTGAGATTATGTGTTTAGTAATATGATGTGTGACAGAGACTTTCACCCTTTGCTGAGGCTGGAGGGAGAGTGGCAATTGTTTACAACCTCTGAGCCCAGTGGCCTGGCAACTGGGTGACAAGTCGGGTCCCTTCTGTGAAGGAAATATAACCAACTCCCACAGGCAGTAACAGTCTAGTCTTTAGAAACTGACTATAATCTATAGGGTTGAGATTTTTTTCTAAGACAGGCACTAAATAAAAGGCTGCTAAAGTAGAAATAAAAAAATGAATGGAACCTCTGGACAGAAAGGGAAGATAGAAAAAAAGTAGAGAGGGCAGCTGCTGGTCTGCAGCCAGAGGATTTGTATGCATTATTTCCTTCCATCTTCATGTTTAAGTGTCAAAATCCTGGAATGCTCAGAGAGTCTGACAAAAGCGAAGACTTAAAAAAAAAAAAAGGCACCAACAAAAACAACTTTCTGTGGTTACAATTAGCAAGTGGTGGGGCCAGATTTCCTGTCCAGGTCCATCTGCCTTTATGAATTTTTCACTGTACAAAACACACCTAGGAACGATCTGAAGCTGTGCCATCCAATATGGCGGCTACCAAACGTGGTAATTGAGCACTTGAATTGTGACCAATCCGGACTGAGATGTGCTACAAGGGTAAAATACACACCAGATTTCAAATACCTAGTACAAAAGTGTGGAGTAGCTTATTAATAACTTTAATATTGATAGTATGTCAAAATGCCAATATTTTGAATATATTGGGTTCAATAAAATGTGTAGCTAGAGACAATTTCTCTTGTTTCTTTTTTATGTAGCTACTAGAAAATTTCACATTATGTATGTGACTTGTATTATACTTCAATTGGAGGGCACTGTTCTAGAGACATGACCTTTATTTACAAAATCATGTATTAGCAACCACATGTCTGTATTAGTTTTGTCATGACCTAAGTGCATCTTTCTGTTGCACGCCCAGAACCTGCATGCTTTTTGTTGAGCTAATAATTAAGATACGAGAAATGTTCTTTGTGCTTGTTCAGATTTCCATGTTGGATAGCTAACATTGCAATTGAGACAAAACATGTAAGCTGCCATTCCCTGACTGAACCTGGTGAACCACTGCAGAGTTCCTACTTTCTGCCTTCACTCACCGGTGCATTGTCCCACCAAGGTGTGGTCCACTTGTCCAGGCTGCGAACTGTCCTCATGGACCCAGTCAGCATCATCTCTGGTCCCCTGAATCATCCCACAGATGTTTGCCTTCTCAAAAGCACAGTGGTCCAAAAGGGTGTGAGTTGTGGCTGCAAATGATATTTTTGTCACCTGGTTTAAAGTTTAAGTCCTCTTATTTCAAATACCTGATGTCTTGTGCTAAAAAGACCTCATTGTTCAGATACAGCACACTTTCTTGACTTTTCTCAAATGCAAATTCTGCTGTCCTCTATTACATCTTAGGACATCCAACATAGATGCAGCCCTACCCACCTCACAGAGTCAAATGATAAAAAGACCTGTCATCATGCTTTGCTATAAATGCCAACCAAGAACTCCTTTAGATCAAGAAGGAGGTACCTCGTAGATCTTTGTATGTAGTAAGTCTTCTGTACATACATATTGGACAGAATTAAAGAATATGTCTCTCAAGACTAGTAGAGTCATTTTAGAAAACATCCCATCTCTGAGCAGTAGATTGCTCTAGAACAACTACTCTGGGTAAAGAATTTTGCAGGATAAAAAATACTTCCAAGCTTGTCCCCTATCTTGAGATTTACAGAATGATGCACCATTCAAAAGGATGCTAAAGAAGCTGGACAATTACAGCTTCTTACATCATTGGTCCAATACTTTTACTTTGCAAAACACAACCACGTAATTGATTTTCATAACCATCCTGTGAGGCAGGTGTTACCATTTTTTCTAATCTATCGATAAGTTAAGGTTATGTGGCTTGTCCACTGTCCTTCACTAGAACAGGAAAGAATAGTGAAGGGAAATATAGGGGAAACTGGGGGAGCAGAGGAAGCTCTGTTGAGGTTCAATTACCTACTTCTCAGACCCAGCAGTACTCACTGCAATTATACATTCGGTTCAGCCTCTCCAAATCAGTGGCACTGAAGTCCAGGCGCTGCCCAATGATGGTGTTAAACTCAGGGATCTTGGCCGTGATGGTAGGAGCGCTTTCATTCTTGTTAAATGAGAAAGGCTCGTAGTGCATCAAAGACTCGTAGTCATAGGGCGTGTTGAGGTCTGTGATGAAGCTGTCATCATAGGTGTTAAAGTTGTGCTCAAAACCTATCAGAGAGAGCATCGACGGGTCCTTTTTAGTTATATCGTTTCCCCTGTCGTGCCCCCTTTGACTAGATACTTAAGCAGAGACCACAAAGAAAAAAATGAACATTTGATTTAAATATACAAATATATATATACTTAACATATTTTATACTAGAATAATGTACATAATATCAATACATATTATTAATTAATAGCAACAAATAATTTTTTTAAGTAGGCTTCATGCCCAGAGTGGAGCCCAACACAGGCCTGAATATCACGACCCTAAGATCAAGACCTGAGTTGAGATCTTGCTTAGGATTCTCTCTTCTTCTTTCTCTGCCCCCGCCCCCCCCCTCGTGCTCTGTCTCACTCTGTCTCTCAAAAATAAATAAATGTTAAAAAAAAAAAAAAGTCAGACACTTAACTGACTGAGCCACCCAGGTGCCCCTAACAAATTATATTTTAATTACATTAATTTATTATATAATAGTATGTCCACTTATAAAAATTAAAAGTATATTTAAAAATAAATATAAAAACACATGTTATAATTAATTTATAAATTTGCATACAATTTATTAAATATTTGTATACATTTACATCAAAGATTCATTTCACAAATAAATGAATAAATAAATGTGTGTGTGTGTGTATACATATAAGCTTTTAAGAAAGAGAAGATAAAACATTAAAGTAGAGGCAGGTGTTCCAAAAGGCAGGAAAAGGAAATTTGTGAATTCAGAAAAATATTCAGGATTGATACATCTTGCTAATAAGCAAGTACCTCATCCACCAAAAGCTGTACCAATTCCGTAGGTTAGAAAGTCAATTCAAGGGGCAGAAGGAAAGGTCAGTACTGCCAAGGAAGGGGCATCCTGTCAATCAAGGCTCACATCCTTTTCCAGAAATGGCCTCATGGACAGAAAAATAAAATAGGAAGCGCAAAATTGACTTTCCATCCAAAATAGAAAAGGAAAATATTTTTATGAGATTAACACAAGTAAGATAATATATATTGCAGAGTGAAATGCTGGAATCAGAAAACGAATCAGATGTTCCTTTAATCCACTAGCCATCAGGAATTTACTGTTTCAGCAGCAATCATGAGAAGTTCACAGATTTTTAATTTCCTTCTTAGGGAGTGGCAGGAAAACTGTATGAGAAGGCTCATAACTCCCCCAGTCGTGACTTCCCGTCTTCATGTATTTCTCCTTTTCTAGTTTCCCATCCAGTTGTTTTTAACTACCTTACGAAGACATCAACGTGGGTGCATTTAGGATTGAAGAAGAGTGCCACAACGTGAAGTGGTCTAGCGAGTGCTGGAGGGAGTCTCTAAATGCTTTTGGAAAAGCCATGAACCCTGCTGATCAAAACTTGATTTTAACTGTAAATGAGAATACCAACGCTTCATCCTCCCAATTCATGGGATTTCATGGAGACTTAACCTGAAAGGGATCAAAGCATTTTCGAAGGTGGCACAGGACTGTAAGAAACAAATGAGCCAATCGGGGCGCCTGGGTGGCGCAGTCGGTTAAGCGCCCGACTTCAGCCAGGTCACGATCTTGCGGTCCGTGAGTTCGAGCCCCGCGTCGGGCTCTGGGCTGATGGCTCAGAGCCTGGAGCCTGTTTCTGATTCTGTGTCTCCCTCTCTCTCTGCCCCTCCCCCGTTCATGCTCTGTCTCTCTCTGTCCCAAAAATAAAAAATTAAAAATAAAAAAAAAAAAGAAACAAATGAGCCAAACAGAAGGGGAAAGTAACTCCTTCCAGAGCACTTGGCCCTAGGTTGTCCTACCCTAAGGGATAGAACTAGAAAGAACATCCAGCCAGGGTGAGGACTGAGGCTTGGTCTGGGATCTCCTGGTGACTTGTGATGAAACCTTAAGAAAAGCACTCTCAAATTCACCGGATAGGTTTTCCTTAACTTTAACTAAAATCACCGGGTTAGAATAGATCATTTCATTCTTTACTACTCAAGGATTCTTTTCACAATGCTTCACGACATAAATGTTTTGAGTAATTTTTTAAATTTTATTCAACACATTTTTGCTGTGCCTACTATCTATATCTGAGGAGCTATGCTAAGTGGTGGTGGCCCCTGGCAGTGAGTAGGATGGGCCAGGTCCTGCCTTCAGGGAACTCGCAGCTGAGAGCCTCAAAGAGGGAGCCATCTTGTACCCCAGAGAGGCCAGTCAGCAAATCTCTTGTGTAAAGGGTCGGGCGGAAAATATTTTTGACTTTGGGAGCCATATGGTCTCTGTCACAGCTATTCAACTCTGTCATTGTAGCACAAAAGCAGCCATAGGAAATAGGTGAATAAACGGACATGGCTGTGTTGCCATAAAACTTTATTTACAAGAGCAAGTGGATATGACCCACAAGCTGTGGTTTGTGGAATCCTGCTTGACCTCAGAAATTGAGGTCTTTCCTTGGTGGGAGAGAAATGATCCAGAAAACACACTGCTGGCTTAAGAGACGGAGACAGAGACAGAGACGGATTTGGGGAGAGAACTACGTTGCCAGTATACTATCTTCTTAGGTTGAACAATTAGATCGTCATCTACGAAAGATGAGACGCAATGAAAGTTATAAATTACCCTGAGCAGTAATAGTGCCCTCCCTTACTGTCTTATTAATTCGAAGTCTCATTTGAGAACAGTTCTCCAGAGACAGTGAGCCATTTAGATATATGGAATATGAAAATATAGGGAGGAGATAAACAACATGTGTTGAGTAATTCATGTTCAGCCAAGAGCCGAGCCAGTCTGAAAATTACCCTGTCAAATGCGTTGGCTCCCTCTGAGAAAGAGAAATCATTTGGCCTAAAATGGTATTAAAACACTAACCGTTGTGTTCTCCAAGACTGGAAAATGTGAACGTTCTCTGCATCCTTAATGAATGTTCAGCAGAACCAAGTATATGTACAGGGAGGTAAGAAAGTCAAGCCTAGAGGCAAATACAGGCAGTCTACCAGTGCCCTGGACCAATGACCCCCACTCACCTTTCCCTCCTACACAGACCCAGTTCTAACACACATCTAGGAGACAAATGCATTAAATTTGGTCTGTTATTTCATGTCCGGGTGAATACTTGCTAATATATCTCCAGATTGGACTGAAGGGCGAAGAAAAATATTACTTTAGCTTAGTGGTTGGGTGGTAGGATTGGTGGAAGTGTGTGTGGGGGGTTAATCGTGGTTCTGACAAGTCCCTCAAAGTCGAATCATTATAGACGCACTGCCGTATATGAACCCATACGTGAAACTGGTATCTAAATAAAACAGATAATTATAAGACAATTACTTGCTTTGTGAAAACCACGATTGGTAATGGTAAAGGCATTTCAATACGTGAGAGTTTTATTAATCTATTGCTGCCAAAAAAAGATGTTTTCCCACTTCCTGAACTAAGTCCTAATTAAAAACTAGATGTTTTCAGAAACACAGTATTGGCTTTCTTCCCAGCACGTTGGGAAGCTGTTCGATAAAAGAGTGTTTTTCATATACCTAAGAGCACCATTTAGTTGTCTCAAACAACTAGGGAAGGTAATGCCAAGGAAGTCTAAAGAAACTACAGAACAGAACAGAAATTGTTAGAATAACATACCTGCATAACAATAAGTGAAATAAGACTGTATTATCCCTTGCACAATGTGGCTGGGGGGCAGGAGGAGAGAGGTATTTAGGAAGAAAGAAGGAGGAGAAGGAAGGGGAGGAGGGGTACAGGAGGAAGAAAGGCCAGTAAATTTTGACGAACTAGAACTCAGATCATCAGCCAGAGTTAACACAATTGGGGAGACAATTTCAGATGAAAGAATTCATTTTTGTTGTTGTTTTGGTTTGTTTTTTTTTTTAATTTTTTTTAATGTTTTACTTATTTTTGAGACAGGGAGAGACAGAGCATGAACAGGGGAGGGTCAGAGAGAGGGAGACACAGAATCTGAAACAGGCTCTAGACTCCGAGCTGTCAGCACAGAGCCCGACGCGGGGCTCGAACCCACGGACTGCGAGATCATGACCTGAGCCAAAGTCAGCTGCTTAACCGACTGAGCCACCCAGGCGCCCCTGTTTTGGTCTGTTTTTAAACACCTATCATTGATTTGGTAAAGCACCAGCAAAGTTCTTGAGTATATATTAGAGTCGTCTTTTGTTCAGCTAAACTTCATGCAGACTCCTAGACCTACATGAGATTTCACACCCAGAAAAATGGCCATGACATCCTCGGAAGCCTAATTCAATTTACAATGACAGGACGATAGCATTCTAGATGGATTTTCAACAAAAACACCAAAACAAAGCAAAAGCTTCCGATGAACTTTCAGTTGGCATTGAGTTAGCCAACACATCACTCCCTAAGGCCCTTCTCTGGGGTCAGTTAGGATCAGATGAGCAACACCCACAGAATAGGCCAACAAATAATACACTTTTCCTCCGCTGTGCTCTAGCTGAAGCTTCTGTCTGCACACCAGTGTGGCTTAGACATCCCAGGGTTGGTCCCAACAAGCGATAAAGGTAAATCCCACCCAACTCCCTTGGGTCTGTACACACCTGGAAGAATTTCATCCCACCAGATGTTCACATAGTCATCCCGGTCAGTTCTTGACTGCTCATGGTAAAATCCCAAAGCGTGGAGAATCTCATGTTCAATGATGGCCTTATAGTCACACCCCTGGCCAATGGAAAGGTTCTGTCCCACGTGTTGATCGCCAACCTCAGACCAGCACCTTTAAAGAAGAGGAGAGGGAGATTTTCTCCTAAAGAACTCTCAAGTGGCTGTAATTCATGGGGTTCCAGAACACAAATTTGAAGGAAGTTAGGTTTGATTTTAAAAAAGGAACTGTCACCAGCATTCTCATAAGCTAATAGTTCAAAATAGGGGACTAGTTAACTGAGCAACATTCCCTGCAGGGAATAACATACAGTCTTTGAAAGTGGTGGTCCAGTGGCCCCTGGGTGGCTCAGTCAGTTAAGCTTCCAACTCCTGATTTCAGCTCAGGTCATGATCTCATGGTTTCTGAGTTTGAGCCCTGCATTGGGCTCCATGTTGACAATGCAGAGCCCGCTTGAGGTTCTCTCTCTGCTTCCCCCCCAACCGTCCCCCAATGGTCCATGCTTGTTCTCTCTCTCTCTCTCTCTCTCACATTAAATAAATAAAATAAAATAAAAAATAAAAGTGATGGTCGATGATCAGTGTGATACCTACTCAGAGGCAAATCAATCCTAATAATGCACCAGGTAGAAAAAAGTAAAAGTTGGCATTCTTTCTCACCTCCACAAACTCAGAGGACATTCCACAGTATAACACTATTGCCTTTGTACCACAGTATTAAGTTGTCTCTGGGTAGTGGCTGTGGTTGATTTAAATTTTTCTCCTTTGTACTTTAATGAATTTCCAAATTTCCTATAATGAGCAGGTATCAATTTTACAATCGTGAAAAATAACCTCATTAAAGAGACGAGTCTACTTCTTTGGCTGTCGGCCAACCTGCAGCACTACGAAAGCGCAGGGCTGGCTGCCTTCCAGTTCTACAGACTCGGGGCAAGAAGGACCCATAACTTCTCACAGAAAGCGATAGACTCAGCAACTGCTGGCCGATTCTCTAAATTCATCACGGTGCAGTCTCTTGCCCCTTTTTTTCCCAATTATTTTTTGTCTTTTCTCATAAATCCAACTTTCCGCCTCTAGTAGCAAATCTGAACCTTTCCACGAATTGTCTCCTCTGCTTTAAGTTGTGGAACAGGATCTATACTCTAACCAGTGCTCAACAGAGTAAGAGATCTGCTCATACTTTAAATTTTTTCTTAATGTTCATCCATTTCTGAGAGAGAGAGACAGAGTGTGAGCAGGGGAGGGGCAGAGAGAGGAAAACACAGAATCTGAAGCAGGCTCCAGGCTCTGAGCCGTCAGCGCAGAGCCCTACATGGGGGCTTGAACTCAGGAACCTGTGAGATCAAGAGCTGAGGTGAAGTCTGAAGTCCAACCAACTGAGCCACCCAGGTGCCCCGCCCAACTTTTAAGTGTGACCAATGGATTACAAGTTCTTTGATGACAATCACATTGTCTTACCCACCATTGTTGTCACCAAGATTGCTAACATCATATACCTTCAAATGCTAATGACTTTGGTTTCTACTCAAAGATAGATCTTAATTATCTTCCAACAACTTTTTAAGGTATAATTTACATACCATGAAATCCACCAATTTTAGGAATACAATCAATGCTCTTTTGTAAATGTATTGAGTTATGCAAGCATCACCACGATCATTTTGCATCTCTGACGGTGGCATTTTATTCCAAACTAGAGTTGACTCTGCAAAATACCCACAATCTACAGGAAGTACTTATTTATCTTGTTTTTAAACATCCCTCTCCCAACAGAAATGTGTTAGTTGCAAGAATGCCACAACTCTGCCTGTCTGACTCTTTTACCTTGTCTTTCTAGAAAGAGCCCAGTTAACTCCCCCACCCCCTTCAGGGGACCAGGGCCTTGAAGGTTTTTGGGCCCTTTGGTCCAGTTTTTTCACCATTCTTCCTCCTTTTTCCGTTCCCCTAACTTAAGCCACAGGCAGTAAGAATCTCCCAGACTCAGATTCCACAAGAAAGAACATCCCTTAAAACTGACCTTCCCCTTCATCAAGTACTTGGGGATTGAGTTACAAACTGAGAAGTCCAGAGAATTTTACTAGGGGAAAGAGAACTTTTGGAAAGTGATTGTATAAGCTTCATTTTATTTTTAAGAGAAAAAAAAAGAGAAACCGTGGTAGCTACAAATGGAAATAAAAGTGTTAAGAAAATGAACTTTTTTCCCTGAAACCTTCAATAAATAATTAAAGGTTTTGGTACTTAAAAAAAAAAATTTTTTTTTTAATGTTTATTTATTTTTGAGAGAAAGAAAGAGACAGAGTGTGAGTGGGGGAGGGACAGAGAGAGAGGGAGACACAGAATCTGAAGCAGGCTCCAGGCTCTGAGCTGTCAGCACAAGAGCCCAACCTCACGAACCCATGAGATCATGACCTGAGCCGAAGTCAGATACTTAACCAACTGAGCCACCCAGCACCCCGGCTTCCGTACTTTCTTGAAGTGCAAAGGTCGCCAAGGGACAAAACGAACATGTCAAAAGCAGAGAAACTCTAAAATCCGTGTTCTTGGCGAGGTCCGAGGTGTACTTTACATGTTTTTCCTTCACAAAAAGAGGAACTGTGGGAACACTGTTGGTTATCTCCACTTACATGACCCACAAGAACCTCAGAGCTTGTCCAGGAACACACTCAGTCTCTTACCCTGAGAGCGGTTCTTCTGGCAATATTCCCAAGCTCAGTGAATGAAGTAACCACCCGGCAGTCACTGAATCAAAAATCTTAGATTCCTCGTTCTTCTTAACCCTTCCCATCAACTAGCCACCAGCTTTCGAGAAGTCCCCCTATTTTCAGTGTTTTGAAATGCATTCCCTTTCTTCTATTCCAACTGTCTCTTCTTTAGTGTGCGTCCATTTCATTTCTGTCCTGGACGACTGGCACATTCTTTCATTGGTCTCCCGCCACCAGTCTTGCCCCTACTTCGATTCTTTATCCACGGTCGCTAGAGTAATCTTTCCAAAATGGAAAACTGAACATATAATGAATCACGCACAGAAGAGGGCACTCCTGCACGCGTGGTTTGTCTATTACCAGGCTTCCGTTTTATCGCCTGGCTCCACGGCTCATCTCACTGCCCCTTACATGCCCCTTACATGAGTTCTCCGAGTAAGACACATTCGTGTTTATGTTTGCTTTTTTCTTGTCTCTCTTCTCTTCCTCTTCCTCTTCTTTCTTCCCCCCCCACTTCTCTCCCGCTCTTCCCATCCCCCATTTTGTACCTCCCTCTCTTCTGCCTCTATGTCCTTCTCCCGTCTTCATTTAACAAGCAGTGTGGCTTTCCCTGATGCTTCACTACATGCTAAGTGAGAGTTCCTGCTTCTTCCCTCTTATGGCCCACGGCACTCCCCTTAGCATATATAATTTTCTCCACCACCCCCAGCTGCCAGCTGTAAACCTTGTGGGATCTAAGACCCTGCAGCATGCTTCTTTGTGTCTAGAGACTAACACACTTCCTGGCACAGAGTAGGTGTGCATAAATTGCAGTTTTAATAAAAGTCCGAGCTAAGGAAAAACCATTCAGGTAAGTAAGGAACTTGTGTCTAAGTGGTTGCCACAACTTTTACTTTTTTCACTGCTATTTTTTTTGCATATTTTTTTTTCTTGAGAGGCTAAATCATATGCTAACTTTCTTCCCCATCTCCTATCCATCCATGATTAACAAAACCACCATCAGAATGAGACAACCAAATCCAGGCAACACCTAGAGACAGTTTGGGGAACTGCAGCATGAGGAAATGTGTGCTGAAAGGCACAGAGGGGCCGTCACAGCAGATGACAGCTTGGCTTCCCCACTGCATCTAGCCCAGGTTGGTTGACATAAATACCACTGGGAAAGAAGAGCTTGTTTCTTGATATATCATTTATTTCCTAGGAGAAATACAAAGTAAAAACTGTACATAGAACTTTTCTATGTATAGGTCCACCCAGTAGAGTACTATAATTTAAAACAGTACCATAAAAAGAGTATAATTTATACTTTAATACACCTGACCTAAAAAAAAAAAAAAAAAAAAAACTCCGCAAGTTAAAACATGACCTAAACCCAGGAAAAGAATTGAGATAAATCTCCCTGTTGCCCAGACATAGCCAAACGACTCATTCTTCATCTAGAACATTAAAAATACGATAGTTTCAAAATTCACAGAGCAAGACTTGATTCCGCTTTCCGTTTCTTTCCGGTTTCTTCTTTTGAAAGACATGTGTCGCTTCACACTTTGTAAAATTTCATACTTACCCAGAAAACTTCTGAAATATGATGTATGAGCTCTCTCCTTCATAGGGCTTGAAATCCACACAGGACCTGAGGCGGAACATTTCAAAGGCGTAAAGAATGGCTCCTTTGGCGTTCAGCCCTGCAGAAATCAGTAAAAGTATCAATGAGTGTTACTTAAACCTTAGATAATATATATAACATGGTTCAGAGACAATCTTGCCACCACATGAAATCCACAGAGGTTTATGGGTATATTTTTCAGTAGTTAGTAGATTCTTTGGAAACTACAAGTATAAAACTAGTCCTGTATATAAACATTAAGTGTTGGGGCGCATGGGTGGCCCAGTCAGTTAAGCGTCCAACTTCAGCTCAGGTCATGGTTTCGCGGTTTGTGGGTTCGAGCCCCGCATCCAGCTCTGTGCTGATAGCTCAGAGCCTCGAGCCTGCTAAGGATTCTATGTCTCCCTCTCTGACCCTCCCCCACTTGCGCTCTGTCTCTCTGTCTCAAAAATAAATAAACATTAAAAAAATTGTTTTAAAAACATTAAGTGCAAACTTTAAATATATAATGTAAATATAACTACAAAATAAGAATACACTCCTATGTGTAGCTGAACAAAATTATAAACTGACTTCCTTATTTCCTCCCTTCCCGTTTCCCCATTCAAGCAGAGATCCTGAGTACAATTGCCTCAGGAAAGTCCCGCTGCAGAGCAGAAGACTGCAAGCCATTTGTCTTCTGTGTGAATAAAGTACCTTGTAGAGAAGCAGTGAGAATGGTGCTCACTGCAGTCTAAAAAGATAACCTTCTTGCTGGAGGAAGACAACAGAGTTTTGAGAAGTTTATGGGCTCCAAGAGCATGAGAAGCGCATCTGGTATTTTACCTTGCTTCCCGGCAAGGCTTCTGGAGAGATGACAAGACTAAACAGCGCTGGAAACAGCCTTGGGAAAGATTTCCTTTTTTCTTTTTTTTAAGAAAAAAATTTTTAATATTTATTTTTGGGAGAGAGAGAGAGAGAGAGAGAGAGAGAAAGACAGAGTGCAAGTGGGGGAGGAGAAGAGAGAGAGGGAGACACAGAATCCGAAGCAGGTTCCAGGCTCCAAGCTGTCAGCACAGAGCCTGATGCCGGACTCGAACCGCGGGATCATGACCTGAGCCGAAGTCGGACGTTTAACCAACTGAGCCACGCAGGTGCCCCTGGAAAAGATTTCTATGACCCAAAGTTGGAACCAAAGCAGCAGAAGCCTAATGGACCTGAAAAGGCCAGCACAATAGATGCTTACTGGTAAACTGTAGGTTAGGACCAATGACCAAAGATCAAATGTCTTTCCTGTCCCCTAACAAGCACACATGCTGACATTGCAAAAGATAACCATGGGGTGGGGAGGAAAGATACTCTGGAGCAACAGAGATTATGTTTTACTTAGTGTGTGTCCTTTTTTCTCCCATCAACTCATTGAAGGTAGGGCTCTAAGTTAAAAATTAAGCTATGTTATATCAAGTTACATTATATTTATTGTACATTTGCTTTTGTGCATTCTCTCAAAGAGTTTATAGTTCTTGGCAGTTTACTCTGTACTTACTTTATGGTTTCCTGACCCTATGTCATTTAATAAACTACCAAATTAGAGATTCACAGTTCAGATGTTGTAAGATTAGATCAAGGTCATTAAATAAATAATCAATGGAATAATCAGTAAATTACTTGTGGAAGCAACACAGGTAACAACGACAACATGACAGATTTTCATGAAGTTTTACCTATCCTCTGTGACATCTGTAATATGAATATTTGTACTCAAGACAGCTTAGTTGCCACGAAAGTTGTCACAAACTGGGACAAAATGTTTGCAAAATACATATCTGACAAAAGACTTGCATCCAGAATATGTAAAACACTCCTACAACTCAAAGAAGAAAGACAAATAACTAATCTTTTAAATGGGAAACTACTTAAACAGGTATTTTACAAAGGAAGACATACAAATGAACAATCAGTAAATAAAAAAGAACGTAAAATGACAATAAGTAAACTAAAACCACAATTACATACCACTACATGTCCACCAGTATGGCTAAAATTTAAAAAAATAACAGCAACGAATGTTGGAAAGTGGTGTAAATGAACTTTCATTCCTCATTTGTAGAAGTTTGTAAAAAGGTACGAGCACTTTGAAAGAGATCCAACACTAAACCTATGTCTGTGTTATAACCCAACAATTTCACTTAAAAAAATTTTTTTTTAAGGTTTATTTAGTTTTGAGAGAGAGACAGAGTGCGAGCAGGGAGGGACAGAGAAAGAGGGGGACACAGAATCCAAAGCAGGCTCCAGGCTCCGAGGTCTCAGCACAGAGCGCATCGCAGGGCTCGAACCCCCAAACCATGAGATCGTGACCTGGGCCAAGTCGGATGCTTAACCGACTGAGTCACCCAGGCATCCCTCACTTTTGATACTTACACCAGAGACATGAATATGAACGCATATATTCCAAACAGGCATGTACAAGAATGTTCAGAGTAGCTTTAGTCATCATAGCTCAAACATAGAATCAATGCCCGTTGTCTATAAACAAGAGATTGGTTAAATAAGCTGTGATATACTGTATTCACGCAATGGAATGCCACTCAGTAATAAAAAGGAACAAACTATTGATAAACACAACAACATTGGTGAATCTCAAAGACATTTTACTCGGTAATCAAAAAAAAAAAACCCCATAAAATATGATTCCATTCCTATGAAATTCTAGAACAGACAAAAACAACAACAACAAAAAAGGAGTTGTTTCTGGAAGGGTGAGAAGGACTATAAATAGCATGAGAGAACCTTCTGGGATAATAAAAATGCTCTTTTTTTTTTTAAGTTTATTTATTTGTTTTGAGAGAGAGAAAGAGAAAGAGAGGGAGGGAGGAGCAGAGAGAGAGGGACAGAGAGAATCCCAAGTAGACTTCATGCTGCCAGTGCAGAGCCTGACACAGGGTTCAATCCTATGAACCAGGAGGTCATGACCTGAGCCAAAGCCAACAGTCGGAGGCTTAACCCACTGAGCCACCTAGGCACCCGATAAAAGTGCTCTTAATAGGAGTTGTATGAATATGTTTACATTGTAGAAGTGTAATATATAAAACCCACTGAACTGTTCAGTTAAGACTCATGCATTTTACTCTCTGTACATCTTACATTAAAAAGAACTATAAATAGGGGCGCCTGGGTGGCGCAGTCGGTTAAGCACCCGACTTCAGCCAGGTCACGATCTCGCGGTCCGTGAGTTCCAGCCCCGCGTCAGGCTCTGGGCTGATGGCTCAGAGCCTGGAGCCTGCTTCCGATTCTGTGTCTCCCTCTCTCTCTGCCCCTCCCCCGTTCATGCTCTGTCTCTCTCTGTCCCAAAAATAAATAAATGTTGAAAAAAAAAATTAAAAAAAAAAAGAACTATAAATAAATATTAAATTTCAGTTAAAGGTATGCATGCTCAGGTGTTTGGGGTAAAGCATACTGGTCCCTGCAAATTACTCTGAAATGTATCAAAAATAGAATGTATTGACAGAAGTTTAGAAAGATGGACAGGATGGATAGATGAGATAAATCAAATATAGCAGAATGTTGTTTGTATAATGTAGGTGATAAGTATATGAGTGTTCACTGTACAATGGTTTTAGTTTTTTGTATATTTAAGTTTTTTCATAATAAAATGTGGAAAAGGACAATAATTACAACTTTAAAGAAAGAAGGAAAAAACCTATCAGCTTACATTCTATTTCCAGTAAAAAAAAAAAAGTCCTTCAAAATGAAGGCAAAAAAGAGGTGATTTTGAAGAAAGAAGAGAATTTGCTCTACAAGAAATGCTAAAGAAAGTTCACTAGGCTAAAGAGAGATGACACCAGCTAAGAGCCCAGATCTCCAGGAGGAATGAACAGAACCAGAAATAACAAGTATAAAAGTAAATATAGAGAAATTTTTTCATTCATTACTTTAAAAGACAACAATTAAAGCAAAAATGATAACACTGTATTATGAGGTTTATAAAGTATCCAGTTGAAAAGTATAAGCCAACAATAGCACAAAAAAAAGGGTTATAAATGAAATTATACTGTTCTAAAATGCTTACATTTTATGCAAAACAGCACAATATTAAGTCTAAGGATACTGTCACATATTAGGTCTACAAATTGTAATCTCTACTGCAAAGTCTCACAAAACAATACAAAGGGATTGAGCTGAAAAGCCACTACAGGCCCCAAGTGAAATTTTAAATTCTTGGATTTAACCAAAAGAAGGCAAGAAGAAATAAAAGCAAAAATAAAAGACAAATAATAACTGTTCTAAATCAAACTATATCAATAATTACATTAAATATAAATACACCAAATACTGTAGTTAAAATTCAGAGATTGATAGACTGTATAAAAAAGGAAGACCCAAATATATACTGTCTGAAAAAGAGACACTTTAAATATAAAAAAATTGATAGGTTGGAAGTAAAAAGTTGCACAAGATGCACAGTGCAAACAGTAAGTTTTATAAAGTTGGTGTAGCTAGATTTACATTAGACAAAGTAGACTTCAAAACAGAGAAGATTGCCAGACATAAAGAGATACTTCTCTAAATGAGAAGAGTCAATTTAGCAAGATGATATGACAATGTGCTTGCACAGAAGAGCAGTTTCAAGCAAGTGCAAAAAGAAGAAATAAACGCACAATTATAGTCAAAGAGTTTAACACCTCTCTCTCAGTAACAGATAAAACAATAAGTCCAAAACTCTATGCAGATATAAGTATTTGAACAACACAGTCACCTTGACCTATTTGACGTTGATAAAATAACATGCCCCAAACCAGCCAAATACAAGTTCTTTTCCAGTGCACATGGAATAGTTACAAAGGTAGACCACGAAACATGTCTCAGTAAATTTCAAAAGATTGAAATCTTATACAATATGTTCTCTGACCTCAACAAAATTAAACTAGAAATTAATAATAGAATATCTAGAAGAGCTACAGACATTTGTAAATTGAAAAGCACACTTCTAATTGACCCATTGATTAAAAAAAATTGCAAAGGAAATTAGAGCATATCTAAACTAAATTTTAATAAAGACACAACCATAGCAAAATTTGTGAAAAACAGTAAAAGCATAGTTTCAAATAAAATGTACAGATTTAGATATTATATTCTAAAAATGAAGTTTTAAAATCAATGATATAAATTTCCACCTTCATTTTAAAAAAAAAGAAGAGCAGGGGCGCCTGGGTGGCTCAGTCGGTGAAGCGGCCGACTTGGGCTCAGGTCATGATCTCGCCGTCCGTGAGTTCGAGCCCCGCGTCGGGCTCTGTGCTGACAGCTCAGAGCCTGGAGCCTGTTTCAGATTCTGTGTCTCCCTCTCTCTGACCCTCCCCTGTTCACGCTCTGTCTCTCCTTGTCTCAAAAATAAATAAAATGTTAAAAAAATATGGGGCGCCTGGGTGGCGCAGTCGGTTAAGCGTCCGACTTCAGCCAGGTCACGATCTCGCGGTCCGGGAGTTCGAGCCCCGCTTCAGGCTCTGGGCTGATGGCTCGGAGCCTGGAGCCTGTTTCCGATTCTGTGTCTCCCTCTCTCTCTGCCCCTCCCCCGTTCATGCTCTGTCTCTCTCTGTCCCAAAAATAAATAAACGTTGAAAAAAAAAAAAAAAAAGAATTTAAAAAAAAAAAAAAAAAAAAAAAATAAATAAAAAATAAAAATAAAAAAAGAAGAGCAAATTAAACTGGAAGGAAGTAGAAGAAAGGAAATAATAAAGACAAGCAAAAAGCAACAAAATAGAAAGCAGACAAACAAGAGAAAATTAACAAGTCAAAAGTTGTTTCTTTGAAAAGATTAATGAATCAATACACTGCTTAAAAAACAAACAAAAAAGGCAAGTCATAGACTGGGAGAAAATATTCACTATAATAAAACTTTTTAAAAAATCATGGTAAGAGTTTAATAGACATTTCATAAAAAAAGATACACAAATGGTCAATAGCACATGACAATGTGGGAAATATCATTGGTCATTAGGAAAATGCAAATTAAAATCACAATGAGAGTTCATTTTACAACCACCAGAATGGCTACAATTAAAAAGGTAAACATTGCCAATGTTACTGAAAATGTGGAACAAATGGAACACTGCTACATTGTTAGTGAGAATGAAAAATGGTACAGCCACTTTGGAAACCTGCTTGGCATTTTTATTGAAGTTAAACATATATTTGCCATATGATCAAGCAATTCTGTTTCTAGACATTGGCCCAAGATAAATTAAAAAATACATATCCACAAAGACTTGTACACAATGATCAGAGTCTTGTACACAAGACTTTCACAAATGTGAAACAACCCGATGTCCATCAACTGATAAAGGGATAAACAGCTGCCATAATACTGAGGAATATTTCTGAGTAGTAAAACAAGAATTAAGTACTGGTCCACAACAATATGGAAAATCTTCAAAAACATGTTGAGCAAAAGAAGCTGGATACAAAACAGTACATACTGTGTGATTCCATTTATCGGTAAACCAGTATACATTAGTAAATTGGTAAATCGGTATACATTAGTAAAACTAATGTATAAGATAAAAGAATGGTCGTGTCTTTTGGAGCGTGGGGTAGAGATTGGCTGGAAATGCACACAGGAAATTTCTGGAGTGATGGGAGCATGGGTTACATAAGTTTACATGTTTATCAAAAGCCACTGACTTTTACGCTGATTTGTGAATTTCAATCCATGTAAATTTAACTTTGATAAAAGAATTATAAACGAAAATGAAACTAGTAAGTTGGCTCTTTCCAATGGTTTGGGCCCAGAATCACCTAAAGGTGATTCTCCTGTGATACTACTTAAGAACCACTGTTGTATCTTTACTGCTGCTACCTTATTTCAGGCCATCTGTCTTCCAGCTTGCTCTTTTAATCTGTTACCTACATTACTGCTAAAGAGACCTTGCTACTCAAGCTGTGGCCGGCAGACCAAAAACATTAGCATCGGCTGTGCAGCATCTCAGACCTCACCCCTGACCCACTCTGCAATTTCACAAGATCCTCAGGGGGGCCTTACGCACATTAAAGTCTGTGAGGCACTGACTTTTGCCTCACCAAGGCATGGCGAAGCTTAAATACAATATTAGGTGAAGGCACAGTGGCCAGCACATAATAGTGATTCAAAAATCATGTCCATGTCTTGATGGAAGGGGGACAGAGCAGGTGCGACAGACATGAAGAAAAAGTGTAATGGGGCAAATACCCCTCTCAAAAGTTGATGTTTCTTCAATCACATATCAATAAATATGGGTGCTCCAAAAATTTGCAAATGTGCTGGCAAACACTGGGGAAAAAGAACTCAAATTTCCATAAATAAATAAATAAATAAATAAATAAATAAATAAAAACTGAGGACAACAGCATTTGTTTATATCTAACTCTTCTCCAGAAAAGGGATCAGCACTAATAACAGCGGTGGAAAATATTGAAACATAAGCTATGTCTCCTGAGAGTGGGAGTAGCCTGGCAGCCCATTAAGATAGAGCAAGCCCAGGGGCGCCTGGGTGGCGCAGTCGGTTAAGCGTCCGACTTCAGCCAGGTCACGATCTCGCGGTCTGTGAGTTCGAGCCCCGCATCAGGCTCTGGGCTGATGGCTCAGAGCCTGGAGCCTGTTTCCGATTCTGTGTCTCCCTCTCTCTTTGCTTCTCGCCTGTTCATGCTCTGTCTCTCTCTGTCCCAAAAATAAATAAAACGTTGGAAAAAAAAAAAAAAAGATAGAGCAAGCCTGTCCCAGCCTCCCCTCTGCTGTGACCTTCCCCCATCCATGAGATGGGCCGCACAGGCATTGCATCATCATGGCTTTTCAGCTGTCAGTTACCTGCTTGAGGTCAGGCAGTGTCCACACGTGGCTTCAAATATTTATTTATTTCCCCCAAGTGTTATTTCTAACAATGAGTGAACTATAACTTATCCAGTCCTTTATCTTAAGAGAGAAAAGAATTGAAATTATTACTTCTGAGGAGGAAGGGCTCTGAGAATGTGAAATATAGACTTTTCTATTTCTCAAAAGGATGGAGGGTTTGTTTTGCAACAACAGGGGAAGACATCAGTATGCTGACAATATATTTAGATTCACCTCTATTATTATTTAAAGTGTAAATTTTTCACTGTGGTGAAGCCAAATTATATTTTATTGTATTTTTGTTCTTTATGGTGCTCTTGGTTTTATTAACATGATAATGTGTTGTGCATTTTTAAAATTGTTATTTGATATTCTGTAATTTTTTAAATTACCTCTTGTATCAAAAAAAAGAGAACTACAAGCCAATATCCCTGGTGAATACGGATGCAAAAATTCTCAATAAGATACTAGCAAATCGAATTCAACAGCATATAAAAAGAATTATTCACCATGACCAAGTGGGATTCATTCCTGGGATTCAGGGCTGGTTCAACATTCGCAAATCAATCAATGTGATACATCACATTAATAAAAGAAAAGATAAGAACCATATGATCCTGTCAATAGATGCAGAAAAAGCGTTTGACAAAATTCAGCATTCTTTCTTAATAAAAACCCTTGAGAAAGTCGGGATAGAAGGAACATACTTAAATATCATAAAAGCCATTTATGAAAAGCCCACAGCTGATATCATCCTCAATGGGGAAAAACTGAGAGCTTTCCCCCTGAGATCAGGAACACGACAGGGATGTCCACTCTCACCGCTGTTGTTTAACATAGTGTTGGAAGTTCTAGCATCAGCAATCAGAAAACAAAATGAAATCAAAGGCATCGAAATTGGCAAAGATGAAGTCAAGCTTTCTCTTTTTGCAAATGACATGATACTATACATGGAAAACCCAACAGACTCCACCAAAAGTCTGCTAGAACTGATACATGAATTCAGCAAAGTCGCAGGATACAAAATTAATGTACAGAAATCAGTTGCATTCTTATACACTAATAATGAAGCAACAGAAAGACAAATAAAAAAACTGATCCCATTCACAATTGTACCAAGAAGCATAAAATACCTAGGAATAAACCTAACCAAAGATGTAAAAGATCTGTATGCTGAAAACTATAGAAACCTTATGAAGGAAATTGAAGAAGATACAAAGAAATGGAAAAACATTCCATGCTCATGGATTGCAAGAATAAATATTGTTAAAATGTCAATACTACCCAAGGCAATCTATACATTCAATGCAATCCCAATCAAAATTGCACCAGCATTCTTCTCAAGCTAGAACAAGCAATCTTAAAATTTGTATGGAACCACAAAAGACCATGAATAGCCAAAGTAATATTGAAGAAGAAGACCAAAGCGGGAGGCATCACAATCCCAGACTTTAGCCTCTACTACAAAGCTGTAATCATCAAGACAGCATGGTATTGGCACAAACAGACACTTAGAACAATGGAATAGAATAGAGACTCCAGAATTGGACCCACAAATGTATGGCCAACTAATCTTTGACAAAGCAGGAAAGAATATCCAATGGAAAAAAGACAGTCTCTTTGACAAATGGTGCTGGGAGAACTGGACAGCAACATGCAGAAAAATGAAATTAGACCATTTTCTTACACTGTTCACAAAAATAAACTCAAAATGGATGAAGGACCTGAATGTGACACAGGGAACCATCAAAACCCTGGAGGAGAAAGCAGGAAAAAAACCTCTCTGACCTCAGCTGAAGCAATTTCTTACTTGACACATCCCCAAAGGCAAACCTCATGAAGATAAAAAGCTTCTGCAAAGGAAACAATCAATAAAATTAAAAGGCAACCGACAGAATGGGAAAAGATATTTGCAAATGACATATCAGACAAAGGGCTAGTATCCAAAATCTATAAAGAGCTCATCAAACTCCACACCAGAAAAACAAATAATCCAGTGAAGAAATGGGCAGAAAACATGAATAGACACTTCTCTAAAGAAGACATCCGGATGGCCAACAGGCACACGAAAAGATGCTCAACGTTGCTCCTCATCAGGGAAATACAAATCAAAACCACACTCAGATACCACCTCACGCCAGTCAGAGTGGCTAAAATGAACAAGTCAGGAGACGATAGACGCTGGCGAGGATGTGGAGAAACGGGAACCCTCTTGCACTGTTGGTGGGAATGCAAACTGGTGCAGCCACTCTGGAAAACAGTGTGCAGGTTCCTCAAAAAATTAAAAATAGACCTACCCTATGACCCAGCAGTAGCACTGCTAGGAATTTATCCAAGGGATACAGGAGTACTGATGCATAGGGACGCTTGTACCCCAATGTTTATAGCAGCACTTTCAACAATAGCCAAATTATGGGAAGAGCCTAAATGTCCATCAACTGATGAATGGATAAAGAAGTTGTGGTTTATATACACAATGGAGTACTACTTGACAATGAGAAAGAATGAAATCTGGCTTTTTGTAGCAATGTGGATGGAACTAGAGAGTGTTATGCTAAGTGAAATAAGTCATACAGAGAAAGACACCATATGTTTTCACTCTTATGTGGATCCTGAGAAACTTAACAGAAGACCATGGGGGAGGGGAAGGAGAAAAAAAAAAGAGGTTAGAGAGAGAGGGAGGCAAACCATAAGAGACTCTTAAAAACTGAGAACAAACTGAGGGTTGATGGGAGGTGGGAGGGAGGGGAGGGTGGGTGATGGCTATTGAGGAGGGCACCTGTTGGGATGAGCACTGGGTGTTGTATGGAAACCAATTGGACAATAAATTTCATATTTAAACAAAAAAAAGAAAGAAAAAGAAAATACTGACACGAACATAAAAAAAGTAAATTAATTAAAAAAAAAATAAAGTGTAAGTTTTTCACCGTGGTGAAGCCAAATTATATTTCATTGTATTTTTGTTCTTTATGGTGCCCTTGGTTTTATTAACATGTAATGTGTTATGCATTTTTAAATTGTTATTTGATATTCTGTAATTTTTAAAATTACCTCTTGTATCTCCAACCAGTTAAGCTGCCCTGGTGTCAGTGTAATGTCATACATTCCATTCCAAGGGATAAAGTACCATCAGGACGTGGAACCCCTCATATGCAATGGTGTTACTCCCAATCTGAAGCTGATGAACAGGAGGAGTGGGGAGGGAGAAGAGTAAAACCCAAAGTGTCCAATTAAAACAATTAATATTACCCAAATTGTCAGCCAGAATGTAAGGGATGGGGAACTTCCATCTGGTGTTAGGGTCTCTCAGGCCATTTCTGGAGTTCTGTGGAAACAAGGCAAAGATGGAAAAAGGAAAATTTTCACACCACAAACAACCTGTCATACAATTTCAAACAACTTAATCACATTTGTCTTCTGATGACCAAAGTGATTGAAGTTCATTATAGACAATTTGGAAACTTCAGAGAAATTATTAAGGACAAAATTTAAAAGACCTACAATTTCTAAAAGTTGAGATAGTCACTTTAAGCATATTGGTGAATTGGGGCAACTGGGTGGCTCAGTCGGTTAAGCATACAACTTTGGCTCAGGTCATGATCTCACGGCTTGTGAGTTCAAGCCCCGTGTTGGGCTCTGTGCTGACAGCTCAGAGCCTGAGCCTGCTTCGGATTCTGTGTCTCTTTCTCTCTCTCTGCCCCTCCCCTGCTTGTGTTCTGTCTCTGTCTCTCAAAAATAGGTACATATATTGGTGCATTTCCTTCTCTCATTCACTTACTGGGAAAAATAAGTGAACATGTAATATGGTAATTATAGACTCTTTGTACTGTTTACTTATTTTTCATCTGTTTTTGTCATCATCGACCACAGTTGAAGCCCCTGTGGGTACAGGTGATAGATTAGATTCTTTCATGTCCTCCACAGTGCCCATGCCAGGGCTGGACACAGCAGAGGCTCCCAGTCATAAAAAACAGCCAGTACTGAGGATCGTCATTATGTCCTTAACAGGTACTCACCCTTAGGAGGATGTCCCCTTGAAAGAGATCCAAGCCTTCAGCTAGATGCAGATTTAAAAAATATATATATTTGAGTGAGCATTACTAAAAGGCATTTCTCATAATAAAATTAATCTTTTCCATTGTAAATCTTTCAGTGTTCACCTTCATGTGATAAAAGTCACTTTGAAATAGGCAAAACTTCCTCTAATTGAGTAAATGTAAACAACCCATAAATATTATGTCTTATCACATCCTTGGTCTCATTTTGCAACAAGAAACCTGGTCCAAGAATCTTAAAAGTAAGCAATGAATTAGAAGGCATCTTTTTAATCATTGACTCCAAATCTCTCATATTTGAGGAGGGCACAAGGGAATCTTGAGACAGGAAGTAAGGCACTAGGTGGTCAACAGTTGAGGGAGCTTGAGAACTCCTGACTTGCTTTTCAGGGCACTCTCTGCTATTGTTCCATCCTTCTTCATGACTGTAGGTAAATGGGTTGATTTTTCTCTGTCCCATGAATAAACAATGGTACTCTCAAGATAATGCCCTTCCAATAAAGACCAGGCAAATATGGATAAATCCACTCAAACTGTATCTCCAAATATCTATCAGGAGCTTAGCACGATAAAATTTCTCCCTGATGGTATCCTTTGAGTCTGGCCTCATTGTGTTTCTGAAAATAGGATTCTTAAAAGGGAAGACCCTTGTGGGGAAAATTATGAGCACGTAAAAGAATGTCTCTTCTTATCATAACCCTTATATTTGATAAGCAGCCTCCCCTGTAAAACACAAAGGACTTCAAACAGGGTCGGTAGATTATTTCATTGTGAGAACAGTTCCTGATTTACAGCTGGGAAACCAAGCTAGAGAATTATCACCACAGCCTCACATGGTAACAGAGGTCCCATTTGACAAAGCTGATGGCTCGTTCATGATCAAGGACACCCCTGGGGTTGTAGGTATTAGGAGAAGCTGTGGTTTCACTTCCTAATGACTTAAGGCTACCCTTGTATCAACCCTTTCCCCATGCACACATCTCTCTCTTTTTTTTTTTTTTTTTTTTTTAGTTTATTTATTTATCTTGAGAGAGAGTGTGTGTGTGAGGGACAGAAAGAAAGGGAGAGAGAGACAATTCCAAGCAGGACCACACCATCAGCACAGAGACCAGTGCAGGGCTTGAACCCATGACCTGCAAGATCGCGACCTGAGGTGAAGTCAAGATCAGACACTCAACCAACTGAGCTACCCAGGTGCCCCTCCATGCACACATTTCCTAACCTCCATAAGCCTAACCTATGTATACAATCACAGTACAATTAAACAAAAACAAATAGCAATGACACGACTGCGTCATCGGTGTAGAATTGCCTTTTTTTTTTTTTTTTATAAAATTTTTTTTTTCAACGTTTTATTTATTTTTGGGACAGAGAGAGACAGAGCATGAACAGGCGAGAAGCAAAGAGAGAGGGAGACACAGAATCGGAAACAGGCTCCAGGCTCTGAGCCATCAGCCCAGAGCCTGATGCGGGGCTCGAATTCACGGACCGCGAGATCGTGACCTGGCTGAAGTCGGACGCTTAACTGACTGCGCCACCCAGGCGCCCCTAGAATTGCCTTTTTGATAGGGGTAGTATGTGCTGGTCTATCCCCTCTCTGCCTTAGGCATGTCATGACCAAAGCATACATTTCCTGACACCTGGTTTGGATTAGGGATGCAGGTGAGAGCTGGACTTTTCCAGAGTGATATGAACAAGCCCATTCAGACCTTGGCGCCCAGGCTGGTCAGCATAGATGAGGTCATGGAGGTATGAGAGAGTAGAGCAGCTGGGGGGAGGAATTCTCAAAGAAGCACATATCCCTTAAAAAGAAGCCTCAGGAGATTCACTACCCAAGTTGCTCGTGCAGCATATATATTTATTAAGTGCCTAATGTGTCCCAGAATTTGTTCTACCTGCTGGGGATGTAACGGAATAAAACAAAGCCCTCAAGGAGGTGATATTCTTGACTGGGGAGGGAGGAGAGACACACAGATAAATGAACTTGAGTAGCAGATGGAGAAAAGAGCAATAAAAGAAAAAAAGAACAACAGGGGGAAAGTGTTGAGGCAGGGGAGGGTTGACATTTTATAAAGGGTGGTCAGGGGAGGCTTCCCTGAGAAGGTGGCATTTAAGCAGAAATCTGATGGAATGGGGAATAAAGGAAGAGTATTGAGGGCAAAGGCAACAGCAAATAGAAATGAGGAAAGCCTTGATGTCTCAGAGCAGCTTTCCAAACTTTAGCCTGAGAATCCCCTGAGGGCTTCTTAAACACAGATGGCGGAGCCTACCCTCAGGGCTTCTCAGTCAGCAAGTCTGGGGCAGGGCCGGAGAATTTTCGTTTCTAATAAGTTCTCTGGCGATGCTAATGCTTCTGGCTGGGGGACCACACACTGAGGACCACCTTTGTAGAGGAATAGCTATGAGGTCAGGGTGGCTGGAAAATCCAAGTAATTAAGGGAGAAAGTAGAAAAAAAAAAAAAAAAGGAGAGATCAGACGGCTGGCTAAGTTCAGCTCTTCTCAAACTTTAATGTGCAGGGAATCAGCTGGGGTCTGTAAAAAGGGAGGTGGGGGTGAGACCCAAGATGCCGCATTTCTAGGAAAGCTCTTAGGTGGTTCAAGTGATACTGACCTGCAGAACACATTTGGGGAATCAAGGTTCCAGGGGCTTTATTCTGTGTTGGACAAGATGTCAACCAGCACTGGTCAGTGTTGGGAGATTGGAAGATTGGATAAGAGAAGTGACGTGGCCCGAATCATATCAGAAGGAGAGCTCTGTCTACTTTGGGAGGAAGAGCCTTGTGCAGGGTGAGGGCAGGAAGGCAAGAACAGTTATGAGGCCACCGCAAGAACCTGGCCAGACCCAGATGCCTTAGAGCAACACAGGTAAAGGGAAAGTGCTCAAAAGTCACAACTCGTGATATAATTTGATGGCAGATCTAATAGCATTTGCTGATAGATGGTGTGCATGTTGGGAGACAGATAAGAGTTGGGGCAGCTCTGAGGATCTGAGCCTACTGATCCAGACGGGGGGAATTTCTTTAAGTGAAATGAAAAGTCTGAAAAAAAGCAAATCTTGGGATAGAAAGGTTAAATTGTGAGGCATGGAGACAAGATAGGTAAAAAGGTAACAATTTCCGGTGTGTGGTTTCTCCCGAACAGTTTTTGTGATGTAGGATCCGGCTATGTAGCTAACCCTAACAATCCTAGCAGCTTGGTTGGAATGACCTAAAGAGAGGAAAAAACCCACATGGTAAAATTTCTTCATTGGAGTCACACAGCTCAGAGCGGGTGGTGGAGATGAAAACAATGGCTCTAAGATAGAAGAATGATCTTGTCTAGAAAAATAAGGATGTGATAAGGAAAAAACTCTAACTCTAGTGCCAGCCCTGTTTTAAAATACAGCCGATCCTCTCAGGTACATACACCTCGATCGCCTGACCAAAGAGAGATGATTTCATGCCTGGCTCTGAAGTCTTGGGACCCGTTCACCCATTTACCTTACCGAACTATTTCTTTAAAACTATTTCAAGCTCTTCCAATTATATGTCAACTAGCCTCCCTTTCCTGTAAATGGGACAAAGCCACAGAAATTTGACTTTTAGCTGTGGGTTTTTCCAGTTTTGTAGTCTGCAAATAGCACTGGGTTGAGTTAGAAGAACTGGAGGTGAGCCCCATCATTGCCATCTGTGATCTGGGCAGATCACCTCCACCACAAGGAGCTTCCTGTCCCCTCTTGCAAAATGAAAATTAGTGCTTACTCTATTACAGGATTTGGCAATTGGATACGAAATCTCTTGATAAGGTATTTAGGATCGTGAATATCTGTTTCCCACCGATCCTAACCAAACATACCCAGAATGTAAAGGCTTCTCCTTCATTTTAGAAACAGAACAAGAGAGAGAAAAGCTTCTCTCTCCTCTTGGTAATGGACCAGATTGCTGGAGTTCTTCAATAAAAACGTTTGCAGCCAAGATGTTGAAATGGAATACCTTTACACTCTCTAAATCCTAAGCAAACAGGTGTTAATGAATATGACACACCAGTAGAGGGGCTGGGTTCCCCCCTCCCCCACTAAATATAGCCCTAGGCATATATTACATGTACATACAAAAAAAAATATATATATATATACATATATATATGTATATATATATAGCAAGAAGAATAATCATCTACTTTTCTTTCCTTTTTTCAAAATAAAGACAGGAACACTGAAATTTTTGTAAACAAAAATCATGTTATATGTTTCTAAATCCATGGAGCACTCACTAGTTTCTCTAGAAAATGTGGTCTATCATTTCCATTTTTCAGAAACTTAGCAAATTCCAAAGAAACACCAATAGATATTTCTCCCCTAAAGTTACCCAGTACTCTATCATGGAGATAAGAGCTGTTCAGCAATTGTATCATAAGATTTAAAATTATTTCAAGGCATTAATAATGCAGAAATTATACCCACCAAAATTGATTTCTGAAATATCCCTCTGTTCATCAAAATCTTCATCATGCACTGTTAAAAGTAGGGAAAAATTCTTATTAATCTTGCTGAACAAAAGAAAGTTCAGAAACACTCTCTATGCATTTCAATGGATTCTTACCATTTCCTTTAGAGAGATGTTTAATCTGAAAGAAATAAATATACAGAATATGGGTAACATATACCAGAATTAATATTTCTGAACACTCATAACAGAAGAACTCTACTTACAGATACAGCTGCTATGTGGGCACAAAACAAGATGAAAGACAGAACACAAGTGGATCTAATCCAAATCATTGTTGCAAGTGAACACATTTAGCAAATACACCTTGTGATAAATACTTTTCGGACCTTGCCCTGGCCGTCATTTTAGAAACTTTGACCCTCACATATGTACTGTGGCATTAAAAAAAATAGCCAAAGGAAATGTCATTGATCCTTTTAAGAACAGATACCAAGTTTAACATAAAATCTCCAGCTCCCCAGACCAGGGAAAGGTTTGAAAAGGATAATATTGAGATGAATATATAAAAACCTGTAACATTTCCATACACCAGCAATAACATTCCTATATAGCAGCAAAAACTGTTCATGTAATATAACAGATAAAAAAAACCCATTCCACAGTATAAATCAAAACAATCTATAAAATATCTATAAAGTACTTAAATCCAATAAAAATAATTAAAATTTTATGGAAATGTTTTGAGCAATTATCAGAGGACATAGATCTATTCACACACACACACACACACACACACACACATATTTATATCTATAAAATATTCATGAATGGGAAGACTTCATGTAATAAAGATGGTCATTATTTTGATATTTGTCTATAAATTAAGTGATTTTCCAATAAAAATCTTGCCAAGTTTCTTGTGAAACTTGATGAACTGACAAACCCTTTCTGAAATTTACATGAAAAAGTAAACTTCCAACAGTAGATCAGAAAACTGAAAAGAAAGAACAAGGAGAAAGAACTGCCCTAATGGAATATCAAGAATTTTTTGAAGTTATAGTAGAGAGTGTGTTATTGCCAAAAAAGACAGAAAAATTAGTCTACAGAATGGAATAGACTATCAAAACAGATGCAAGACTATATGGGAATTTCACATGACAGGAGCCAAAAAGTCCATAGGGAAACTTTAGTCTTTCAACAGTAATGTGGGGACAACAGCATTTCCATATGAGGAAAAAATTAAATTCATACACCATTCATACACACACACACACACACACACACACACACAAACTGAATAGATTAAAGATGTATATACAAAAATCTAAACTTTGAAAAAAATATAGGAAAAAATGCTTTTAACCTTGAGGTCAGAAAATATTGCTTAAACAATAAAAAAAAAAACCATATAAAGCATAGTAAGTTTGACTATATCAGGATTTAAAATTTTTGTGACAAAAGACACAACAGTATAGTTAAAAGATCGGCCACAGATGGAAGAAGACTTTGATACTGCATATAATTGAGTGAGAGTAAGTTATCCAGGGTATATAAAGGAATACCTACAAATAAATATGAAATAGAGAGAGAGATGATCCGAGAGAAAAACGGGCAAAGTGTGAACACAAAATTCACCACAAACCTCCCAAATGTCCAATAAACATGTAAAAAGATTTTCAACCTCACAAGTAATCAGAAAAATATCAGTTTTTTTTAATGTTTATTTATTTTTGAGACAGAGAGAGACAGAGCATGAACGGGGGAGGGGCAGAGAGAGAGGGAGACACAGAATCGGAAGCAGGCTCCAGGCTCTGAGCCATCAGCACAGAGCCCGACGCAGGACTCGAACTCACAGACCGCGAGATCGTGACCTGAGCTGAAGTCGGACGCTTGACCGACTGAGCCACCCAGGCGCCCCAAAAAATAGTTTAAATAACAATGAATGCTACCTCAAGCTCAGATTGGCGTAAATGAAGAAGGCTGGCCATACCAAATGTCAACAAGAAAGTGAGGAAATAGGAAATCTTACACACTGCTGGCAGACCAGCAATCGATGCTATCTAGTAAGTTGAAATGTGCATAGTTTACAAGCTAAAAACTCCACTTCCAGTTATATACTCTAAATAGAGATTCACAGACGTGTATACAAAGTACCATATAACGAAGTACCATATCATTGTGGGTTGTTTTTTTTTTGTAATAGTAAAGAACTGGAAAAATGTATTTATACTGGGAGAAAGAAAGTACCAGTCATGCACGGATAAATGTTCAACAACCAGATCTCAGAGGGAACAAGCTTTTAGGTGTAGCGTTTGTTGATTTCCTGGCTGTAAATATCCCTACCAGGGTTAATTTCAAGCTACCAACACTATGCCACCGAATGCAGTGTGGGGAAGAGGTGTTCAGTATGGGCTGTACCTGCCCCAGCACAGGACTGCGTATATTTACATGCCCTCCGACTCTTGCATGCAGGACGTATGACAGTCTCTGATATCAGCAATCTTCAAGGTCCAGGGCCTGCCTGTCTCCATCTCAGACCTACTTTGTGGGCAGGTGGGCCAGTCCTGTGGTCAGAAGAGCACTTCCTGTCAGAAAAGCATTTCCTCAGGCAGAGAGTGGGCTTCCGGAGCAATAAAACAGGAGGCATGACAGCCCGGAGTCAGCCTTGGATGGGCAGAGATCTGCGACGGACTTCCTTGTCACTGCAGCCATCGAGTGTGAGGTCATAAGGGCGGGTAGAGAGCCATTGCCCACACTCTCGAACCACGGGAAGCCACCAGTGTTCTCAAAAAGAACCCAAACTTGCCCAATGGCTAAAGATGGCTTAGGTCAGCAAATACAATCTTGATGATTAAAAAAGGGGGGTGGGGAGGGACTAGATAAACAGGAGACTTCATGAGAAACATAAACTTTGTGAGAATAATTGGCTCTGAGTATAAGAGAGGAAAACACAGGAGGCTTTAATTTCTTAAATGTATGGTTTAATTTTTCTCAAATTTTGAAGCAATTAAAAGAATGAGTATTTGTTCATTCCGAAGCCAGGAAGCAGGGGTTTAGGACTTTGCTATTTGTTTTCTAAAGAAAAGGGCAACACTCTTGCCTTGGTCCCCCTCCTGCTAAAATCTCTCCTGTTAGCTTTTCAAACAGGCACTTGCGGGGCTGTTGAATTCTCCCCACCTTTCCCTGCCTCCCGATGTGCATTTATCGTTCCCTTCCTTCTTATCCTTATCTAAACGATATACTCTAACAACGGCTCTGGGAATCGGATGGACAGGAACTCAAATCCCACTTCTGCCGTTGGCTAGCTGTGCCATTATGAGCACCTGCTTTCCGTGTGTGAAATGGACAGCAGTGCCTAGTTAAGCTGCTGTAAGGATTGAAAGATAACCTACGGAAACCACAGGCACCAGAAACCTAGGAAGCGCTCAGTAAGCTATAGCTCTTTCCCACCGTACACACTGCCTTCTGGCAAAAGACGGGCCATAAGAACACGAAAGCCCAGCACACTCCTTGCTCAGCCGAACATCCACTGATGGGATCATAGGTCTTCGGCAGACACAACCTGTCTCTAACGACTTTCTTTTCATGATCTTGACTGCGGACGTTAATCAGTTACCAGCTGTTTGCAGTCCTAGGCACTTCATGTCCCGGAGTGTCAAGTGAGCAAGGCTGGAGTCTTAAGTCCCAGGTTTAAAGAGTTTATGGCTTTGCAGTTCAAAGCTAGATCAGGCGCTCCACGGGGCAAGGGTCACATTTTACTTTCCGTACCTGCTCCGGTGTCTAGCGCACAGTAGGCACTTTGTAATCATGTGGGATGAAATACAGTAAGATGGGATTTTCTCTGAAGCTATTGGATGCAGCGGTTTGCTTTGATCTCAGGGAGGACGTTTCATAAACTGACCGATTGAGAAAGTGCTGTGACGATTGGAAGAGAAAAGACAGTGGCAGGTGGGGCCAGGGAAGCCGTCCCCTGTTTGTCACACACCCTCTCGCCTCATCCAAGCGGAGGCCAGGACCCCCCTCCAGACCGGCAAAGTCCTATCCCCCCAGGCCCTTCTCAGGGATGCTCCCTGCCCTCTGCCTCCTCCACGTGCCCCTTTCTGCTTCACTCACTGAGCTTGCCCTCAACAGACTATCAGTCCATCGGTTAACCTCTGACACAACTGCCTTTGCTGTTGCTCCAGGCGATCGACGTGTAACCAGGGCTCAAAGGTGCTCAGAGCAAGAACTGGCAAACTGTCGAAGTGAGCGGCAGCAGCAACTGTCGTGTCCACAGCTTTTACTGTGGGCCAGACGCTGTTCCGCGGATCTAAAGTATAGCTATTCCTTGAATCCCCACAACAATTCCGTGAAGCAGGCACTCCTCTCATGCCCATGGTAAAGACTAAAACACTGACACAGAAAGATGAAGAGACCTGACCAAACCCACAGGGCTCCTGGCAATGTTCCTAAAATACCACCTGTGAGTCAGCTGTTTCTACCTACAGCTACAGCCCAGGCGAGAGGCTCGGCCATCAGGCCGCAGCATGCAGGGCCCCCATTCCAATAGCGTCCGTCTCCAACCTTTTACTAAGAAGACTTAGCCGCTAGGAAAACAGCTATAGTATCTTTCAAAAGCACCCTGGAAAGTCTTTTAAAGTACAGATTCCTGGGGCACCTGGATGGCTCAGGCAGGCAAGCCTCCAGCTCTTGGTTTTCGGCTCAGGTCGTGATCTCGAGGTTCGTGAGTTCAAGCCCTGCATCGGGCTCTGTGCTGACAGGTGTGGAGCCTGCTTGGGATTCTCTCTCTCTCCCCTCTCTCTCTCTCCCTCTGCCCCTCCCCCACTTGCACTGTCTCTCTCAAAATAAATAAATAAACATGGCTGGGCCTGGGACTTGGAAATTCTAATTCAGGTCAGGGGTGAGAGCCAGGAATCTACCTGAGGGTGACAGCCAGGTAGTCTATGGAAGACACTTTGATAAACAGGACCCTGGGGAATTGACAATAACCAGATGCTTCCATTCTGACTGTGGTTAGTAGTTACCTTACACCCGACTCCTTTTTAATAAAAAAAAAAAAAAAAAAAAAAAATCAAAAGATCATAGCAGCCTCCAGTTTTTCCTAGCAGGGACATATACAATATTAAGAATTAGAAAGATCTTTGGTGCAGAAATCCACTTCAGAACACGTCCAGGAACAGCCTCTCTGGGGTGCAGCTTGAAATTTTGCATTTTTAACAAGCATGACGGTGAACCCTATATGGGAAATATGAGACCCACTGATCTGTGCAGGCAACTCCACGTTGCCCTGTACCAACACCAATCCCAGTGGCCTCCACTGGAGAGCCAAGTAGAGACATCCTACTATCCTGGGCACTGAGACCCCTGATAAGCTACTCTCCGTATCCAGGTCGGCATTCAGTGGGTTTGGTTTCAGCTTTTCCTCCTTTGTAGGATCGAAAGAGCATACAGTCACCCATCTTTCATGCTGTGGGGAAGAATCAGATAAGAGACTTACTTTTCTGTTTGCCGATTCCCTTCCTACGTATTGAAGTTGAAACAGACTCAGCGGAAAGATACAGGATTGCCCCTGGTTTTAGGAAAAATCTATAACCTCTGCTAATTACAAAGATCATTACTGCCCAAGAGGCCAGGTTAGACCATGGCATCTAGGAGGAAGACCAAACACATGGGAATTCCTGAGTAAAGGGAACACCATTGGGATGGGCTTTCCTTTAAAAGGAAACGTGGTTCTAAAGAGGAAGAGTTCGGGTTTCTAGTGTCAAATGACAAACGTAAAACAACTGAGCAATAAGTTTGATGTCCCTTATCCAAGGGAAATAATCCACAGATGGGGGTGGGGGCACTGTGGCTCACGAACAGTGGCGTGCTCCTCCTGAGGGATTTTGGGCAAGAGCATGTTCCACAAAGCATTGGAAGTGGCAACACAGAAACAGGGCATGATCGACTGGGGTCGCATATCTGACCTTATTTAGATCGAGGAACAAGAAATAAGCATAAAGCCTGAGGTCGGCTTGTTGGCTGGAGACTGGTTGACTGGATACATTGCATTTCTGGTCACGTGGAGCATTTACAGGATCACAGAAGTTCTGTTTACTGGGCAAGAGTGGCTCCATCTGGGCTTGGAAATTTATTTCGACACTACTGTCCTTGAAGTTAGGGTACAGAGAAACAAGCTTAAATTGCAAAAGGGATGCTTAATTATTAGATACAAAGACCTTCCTGGCCATCTGAGGATTTTGGGGCTCTAAAGTGTTTTAAGGAGGGAGACAGTGTTAGTCATTGAGAATAACACCAAAGCTACAGGGTAGGGTGAGTCACGTGTGGACAGATGAAATTCTTCAGAAAGAGATGCTGTCGGAGAAAGAATGGGTGAGGCTTGGCTTGAGGATTTTTCTTTGTCCTGGGAGAGGTCATTCAGTTTCAGAGGTCATTTAATGGAAGCAAGATGATGGTAAGTCACACACGTAACTCAATCCAGAGAACAAGGTCAATCGTTTTAGAAGACAAATGGGAATTATAATCCCATTTCCCCTTGAAAACCACAAAATTGTTTTGGGGACAGCAGATTCTCTTATGCAAGTGGCCATCTCCTATTTTCAGGGCCAGTCGCAATATCTGACACCTTAATAGGAATCTGAGTTAGCACAGGGGAGGGTATCAGGAGGACCTATGTGGGGGCATTACTGGAAATTCTGAGAGTAATTAGTCACAGTAAATAGATGAGCTAAGAGGTCTTCCTGACATTCATCTGTCAGGTCTGCTCACATTCATATGCTGAATCAAATTTTTAAACATAAATTCATCTTCTAATTACCAATGGCGAGAGCAGGAAGACTACGGTGGCAGCCACTTTGCAAAACACGCATGAAGACAGCTCTGCACAAACATGCAAGCAAGGATGCCAGTCAATGACGTCCTGTGAATGGATGGGCTAAGTGACGCTACATAACAGGAAAGGAAGAAAACTAGCCGTCCCTTAGGTTTTTTAATAGAATTTCTGGGAAGAGCACTTTGCTAACTGCCTACAAAGTTTCCTACCTTGAGCGCCATTTCTTCTTATCCAAATAAGAGCGATTATGATGATACTAACCAGATGACTTATTAGGCACTTATGACCTGGCACTGTGTAAGATGCTTTACATAAGCCAATTCATTCAATTCTCATAGCAATCCCATAAGGTAAAAACTATTGTCCTCATTTTATAAGCCTGAGCTCAGAGAGGTTGTATATAGTACCCAGAACCTGAAAAATATCAAAACAGAGAAATGAGCTTAGTAATGTGGTTCTCTTTCCAGGGCAGTTTCCTTCTTACCTGATTAGCTAGACCACCATATCGGGTTCATTCATTCCTTTGTTCATCCATGCATTTGTCCACAATTCCTTTATTGAGCACGTCCTCTGTGCCAGGCATTGTCTTAGGCATTAGGAAAACACCCGTGAACCAGACAGACACTGTCCTTGCCCTCATGGAGCTTAGATAGAGGAGAACATCATGGGGAGGTAAGCATCTCTCAGCGTTACTAGTAGATCCCAAGGTAAAGATGGGCCAAAGGGAAATAGATGAACAAATCATGATGTATTTACTGATCACATAGATCACAGCAGACTTCTACTAAAATAAAATAGAATGCACAATAAAACACTGTCACCATTGAGTACTCCTAAACAATGAAAAAACAATTGGACTATTGGCACACACAAGAACATGGATAAACCTCAAAAGCGTGATGCTGAGCTCTCAAAGTCAGATACAAGACCATATGTTGTATGACTCCACTTATATAAAACACCAGAAGAAGCAAAACTATAGTAGTAGAATCCAAATCAGCAGTTGCCAGGGACCAAAGGATGGCGGTAGAAGGAAACGGACTACCAAGGACAGAAAGAAACTTGTGGGAGTAATGAAAATATTCTATATCCTGACTGCGTTGGTGGTTGTGTAACCGTATAAGTTTGTCAAAAATCAAGGCGTTATACACTTAAAACTGGCAGATTTTGTTGTATGTAAATTATATGTCAATAAGACTGACTTTTAAAAAAAAAAATCAGGGGGGGCGCCTTGGTGGCGCAGTCGGTTAAGCGTCCGACTTCAGCCAGGTCACGATCTCGCGGTCCGTGAGTTCGAGCCCCGCGCCAGGCTCTGGGCTGATGGCTCAGGGCCTGGAGCCTGTTTCCGATTCTGTGTCTCCCTCTCTCTCTGCCCCTCCCCCGTTCATGCTCTGTCTCTCTCTGTCCCAAAAATATATAAACGTTGAAAAAAAAAAATTTTAAATAAAAAAAAAAAAAAATCAGGAACCCTGGTGTTCACATCCTATCTCTTCCACTAACGCACCAGATGACATTGGGCAGAATAGTCTATGTTTGGATTTATTCTTCAAAAATATGGGGCTAATGAGACGTGTTCTCCCTCTTTTACTACTAGGTCAAGGGAATTTTAAATGTGGAGAAATGTTTTACCATGTATCAAATGCTTTATCAATACGTAATTTAACTGCTATTGTTTCCGCACTGAGGACTATCTCCATGGAGGAATGCCATCTCCATTCCCAGAGGCCTAGCATGAATTTAATTTGATAGGTTTCTTAACAGCCTCTGAGCCTCAGGCAGGATTTCATAGTCCTGAGTCCACATGTTTTAGAGAAGACTCAACCATCTGCTTTGGATTTGGACCATCAAGTTACTGAGCAAATGGAAACAACGTTGTTCCGATGCTTTTTCCCAATCACCACGCATCCCTACGTAGTTAACAAGTCCGTATCCAGACAAGTCTGTCTGGATAAGAGACAAATGCTGAGGGTGGATCCCCAGATTCTGGCCACAAAACCAAAAGAGCAATTGATGGTTGGCTGTATGTTTAGAAAAGCTCTTTATTCTCATCCCGGGATCTATCGCTTTACCGCCAACTATTTTCCCGAAGAAACAGAACTGCTCTATTCTCAATTCTGAAAACAATTCTTATGCTATTCATCTTTATTTATTTAATGTATTTATTTAGTTTAACATGTCACTGAGTTTGCAGTTACTCACATAGAAGGAACATGAATCCACCTTGACACAGTAACCATCCAGCTGGTATTTGATCCAGTTACCAAAATGCACTTGGGTCCATGGTGGATGCTAAGGAGAAAACCAAGAAGAACCTTGCACATTTTTGTCCTCAAGGCCCTTAAACTTAGCTTTTCCTGAGAGTTCAGCCTTTTCATTTACTGGATCAGGAAAAAAATATATATTTATAGCGTGGTAACGCGTACATTATGAAGTATATAATATTTAAAGTTTAAAAATATATTAAAAAGAAGAGAAAAGTCACCATAAGTCTCACTTTTGACACAGTCAGTTATCTTTCATTTAAAAAAATTTTGTATAGGGGCGCCTGGATGGCTCAGTCGGTTAAGCGGCCGACTTTGGCTCAGGTCATGATCTCGTGGTCCGTGAGTTCGAGCCCCGCATCTGGCTCTGTGCTGACAGCTCAGAGCCTAGAGCCTGTTTCAGATTCTGTGTCCCCCTCTCTCTGACCCTCCCCCGTTCATGCTCTGTCTCTCTCTGTCTCAAAAAAATAAATAAATGTCAAAAAAAAATTTTTTTTTAAATAAAATAAAAAATTTTGTATATATATATTATATATGTATATATAGTGTATACATATATTATATATGTATATATGGTATATATGTATATAAATATATATATAATAGTGATATAAATTTTTATTCACTTAGTTTTTGGTCATCAAAATTTTCTTTAAAGGAAATATTGAGTTAGAATTTCATCTATTTTTGCTAAATTATCCTTCTTGAGAGCATATATCAGTGCTCAGTTTTCCCTCAACTGGCTCTCACCAATGAACAGCCCCACCCAAAACAACAACAACAATAACAACAACAAAAAACTGTGGCATCTTCAGATACCTCAGCTTTTGAAAAATAATATTTATTCAGTTTTGTTATAAAATTAATTTATAGTTACAAACTTACTAGTTTCTTTTATAAACTTAATTAGTAGTTATTCAGTATGAAAGACTGGAAAACACTGTAGGAAAATGCTAACTTTAATCCCACTACCCAAAATAATCAGTTAGCATCTTAGTATATGTCCTAGAATTTTCTCCATGCTTTCTTTTTTTTTTTTTTTTTGTGCAAATGTTAGTTATATTACATTCATAGCCTGGCTTATAAATGTTTCCCCATGTCGATAGATATTCTTTAACAAAATGCCTTTCCGGGGCTACATATAGTTCCATTGAATGGATATACTGGCTTTAACTAATGAAGTTTGTGTTGTGGATAGAGTGGTTATTTTCAGTTGATTTTGCTTATCATGGTCAATACTACAGTAAATATCTGCGTTTGCAATTGTATGTACTTCGTGTTATTGCCTTAGAACAAATTCCAATAAGTGGAATTGCTGAGTTGATGTGTTGAGTTGTTTTATTTATTTATTTATTTATTTTTGAGGAAGGTAATTTTAAGAGAATCTCTAATTTCCTCACCCTCTGAAACCACGTCACAGAAAGGTGAAGGTGATTCAAAGTCCGTTAGCCAAAGACCCAAAGAATGCAGAATTAACCCTTTAGGAGGGAAACAGGACAGGACTTTTCAAGGCATCATAGAAAGATTCTGAACTCACCTTCTCCCACAGACACACTGAATCTACAACTACATATGGATCAATTCCCTCTGGAAAAGACGTAAAAACTAGCTGAACAACTCTTTCACAACAAAGAGTAAGAAGTCTACATCCAGATGCATAGGAGTGACAGAGACATAGTCTCGCCCCACACGCCACCCACGGTGTGGCAATGCACAATCAGGAAGTGTCTCATGAATCCGGAACTTCTCCCTGAGATCTGAGGGGTTTGTGCCCCACATCAGGCACTCCAGCCCTTGGAACCTGCAGTGAAAGGAGGAATCCCCAAAATGTCTGGCTTTGAAAACCAATGGGGCTCCTGTCCAGGAGATACATTTCTTAAAGCGCTTGTGCACAGACTCACTCACCCCAGAGACCAGTGCAAAAGCAGCACTTTAAAAAGTACCCAGATTATACATGAAGGAGATTCATTTGTTGATCTTAAAGCATCTGCCAGAGGAGCAGAGGCCTGTTGAGGCTCTCTCCAGGGATGGAGGCAATGGCAGGAATAATTTTTGTGCTCTCTCTCTATCTTGATAGTGTCAGTGGGCGTGCCCCAGCCCTGTGCTCTCCCACAACCCTGCCCTGCTAAAGGTGGTGGGCATGTGCAGCCCACACAGGGGATGCTCCTTGATTGCCTGGCTCTGGATCAAGGGGCTTGTATTCCTGGGCCCCAGAAGACTGTAACTATAAATGGAGAGATAGTTTTTGTCAGGCTAACATCCCCACGATGCTACATAAGCAGCAGACAAAAACTATGCCCCCTTTTCTACGAAAAAGACCTACTTTCTTGTCTTGGAGCTTCAGTCTGAAAGGCAGAATTCAGGTTTTCCAAGTATCTATTGGCTATGGAGGAGATCTCGGGGAATATAGACTGGGAAGTGCCAGGTTTGTGATCTCTCTTGGCCGTGCTACATCTCCTGCTATCTTCCAGAAAGGAGCTTTTTACCCAAGGAACATCTCCAGCTCTCCTGATCTGGAGGCCACCAGGGGTGACTGTGGGACTTATCATGGTCAATCCTACAGTAAATATCTGCATTTGCAATTGTATGTACTGTATATATTTGCAGAATTGTCTATATTTGCATACTTTAAAAGCTTCTGCTAAGGTCTGGCTTCCAATCAACCTGAAACGAGGTGCTGACTGAGATATATCTTGCCCGTCCCTTTCAAAACTTGATAGGTCTTGGCACACCCTCAACAACTGGGACCTATTAAGTATAAATCAACCTGCATAGGCAATCACAAAGCCTTAAGAGACAACCAAGAGCTAGGGCAAAGTTGAAAGATAAGGCTCATCTCCTATACAAGGCCGTTCCTTGAAGACTGAAAGAGGTAGCTGTTTCGCCTAATACACAGAAATAAACACGGAGAGAAAAGCAAAATGAGGAAACAGAGGGATATGTTCCAAATGAAAGAATAAGATGAAACCTCAGGAAAAAATAATAATAATGAAGCAGAGAGAAGTAATTTACCTGATAAAGAGTTTAAAGTAGGGCGCCTGGGTGGCTCAGTCAGTTAAGCGTCCGACTTCAGCTCAGGTCATGATCTCACAGTCCGTGGGTTCGAGCCCCGTGTCGGGCTCTGTGCTGACAGCTCAGAGCCTGGAGCCTGTTTCAGACTCTGTGTCTCCCTTTTTCTCTGACCCTCCCCTGTTCATGCTCTCTCTCTCTCTGTCTCAAAAATAAATAAAATGTTAAAAAAAAAAAAAAAGAGTTAAAGTAATGGTCATAAAAATGTTTACCGAACTTGACAGAATGGATGAACACAGTGAGAACTTCAACAGAGACAGAAAACGTAAGAAAATACCGAACAAGTCACAAAGCTGAAGAAGACAATAACTAAACCAAAAAATACACTAGAAATATTCAATAGCAGACTGATGAAGCAGAAGAAAGGATCAGTTACCTAGAATACAAGGCAGTGGAACTCACCCAAACAGAGCCCCAGAAAGAAACAAAGAATTTAAAACAGTGAAGATAGCTTGAGACTGATAGGAAAACATCAAGCAGAATAACATTTGCATTATAGGGTTTGAAGAAGAAGGAGGAGGAGGAGGAGGAGGAGGAGGAAGAGAAGGAGAAGGAGAAGGAGGAGGAGGAGGAGGAGAAGGAGAAGGAAAAGAGAAAGAAAGGGATAGAAAGCTTATTTGAAGAAATAATGTCTGAAAACGTCCCTCACCCAGGTGGGGAAGGAAACAGACATCAGATGCAAGAATGTCAGAAAGTTCCAAAGAAGATGAACCCCAAATAATTCACACCAGAACACATTAAAAGTAAACTTAAAAGTTAAAGAGAAAATCATAAAAGCAGCAAGGGAAAAAAGCTTGCTACGTACAAAGCAGCCCGTGGGACTATCAGTAGTGTGTTTTAGCAGAAACTTTGCAAGCCAGAGAGTGGCACGGTGTCCTCAAAGTGCTGGAAGGGAAAAACTTCCAGCTGAGAATACTCTACCCGGCAAGGTTATCATTCAGAATTGAAGGAGAGATAGAGCTTTCCAGGTTTAAAAAAAAAAAAAAAAAAAAAAGCTAACAGAGTTTATTACCGTTAAACTAGCCTTACAAGAAATGTTAAAGGGACTTCTTTAAGCTGAAAACAAAGGGCATTAATTAATAAGACAAAAACATGTGAAAGTATAAATCTCACCAGCAAAAGTAAATATACAGTAAAGGTAGTGAATTAATCACTTATAAAGCTAGAATGAAGGTTAAAAGACAAAAGTAGTAAAAATAACTATAACCACAATAAACAGCTAAGGGATACAAAAAAATATAAAGATGTAAAATGTGACTTCAGAAACATAAAATGGGGGAGGGGGGTAAACATGAAGAGTTTTAGAATGCATTTAAACTTATATCATTATCAACTTAGAATAGACTGCATATATTATAGGGGGTGAGCCTCATGGTAACCAGAAAACAAAAACCTATAGGAGATACACAAAAGTTGAGAAAGGGATCTAAGCCTAACACTAAAGAAATCATCAAATCACAAGGGAAAAGAACAAGAGAAAAAGAACAGCCAAAAAACAATTAACAAAATAGCAGTAAGTACATACCTATCAATAATTACTTTAAATTTTGAAAAAACATTTATTTATTTTTGAGAGAGAGAGAGAGAGAGAGAGAGAGAGACAAAGCGGAGCAGGGGAGGAACAGAGAGAGAGGGAGACACAGAATGTGAAGCAGGCTCCAGGCTCCGAGCTGCCAGCACAGAGCCCGATGCGGGGCTCGAACCCATGAACCATGAGATCATGACCTGAGCCAAAGTCGGGTGCTCAACTGACTGAGCCACCCAGGTACCCCAATCCAGCTTTTAAATTCACCTGTGTCTGATGCCACAGTCCATGTTCTATCTGCTTTATCCCCTTCACTCTAGGAGGGGGAAATGGGGACTAGTTCAAGTGTGATTTGAGACACTATATTCAGCCCTTCTGGGCCCCAAGACATGTTCTTTATCAGATGTCTCAGTTCCTGAAAATCCACTATTAAACAATCTTGGTCCAATGTTCCAAAGTCTTCTCCTTTGGTCTTGATCTTCTATTCCCCGTCTGTTACCATCCACCCAATGGCCCCAAACAAGAACGTTAGGAACAATCCTTGCCTTTTCCTTCTCCCAGAAATTAATGGCAGTAGGGGTGTGGATTCGCCTTCATAACCAACTCTCAAAACCATCTGCTTGCCACCCTTCCGGAGAGCCTCCACCCCGTCTCAGATGAGTATAACCACTCCCTTGCATGACCGCATCAGCCTCCTAACCTGCCTCTCCACCAATTCACTCTATGTGGGGTGGGAAACATCAAGAATGTTTAAGGAATGCAGAACAGTAGGGTATTAATACACATTTTCACATTTGCCATACCTTCTATAGGTATTTCTCTTGATATGTATGCCTGTGTGGTTACTGAGCATGTTAACTCTGTTTTCATGAAAGGTCTTCATGTCTTGTCAGGACATTACGGTTTGATGCTTTATGGTTTGACTTCTTTGAGCTTTGGTTTCCTTATCTGTAAAATGATGTTATACCTTGATGATATAGCACCTCAAATTCGAAGGTTCTATGATGTCCTGAATAAACTTAACCGCCCGCTTTCAAAATTTTATTTACTTTTATAATCCAATGCTAGGGATTCAGTGTGTACTTTGGTGAAGGCTATCTGTCCTGTTTAGACTGGAACTTCGTGACAGAAATCCCTTTGTTGTTCTACAGTCCACCAGGGCGGCGCCGACTTTCTAGGAAATTGGACATCAGCGCCTTGGCTTCACAGAAATCATCTCCTACATTTCAGGAACATTTCAGCGAGCACAGCATTATAAACAACTTAAGATAATTGTTAGTACAAATTGATTTCAATGTTTTAAAAAGAGCATCTCCACAACGGGTTGAATTTGTTATTTTCCCCATGATACTGGAGTTATGAAATATATGAAATTTGTATGAAGTTGAACTGGAGGTTCTATTCCAAACTCAAGACAATCTCCATTCCTTAGCCATGTTCCTACTTAATGTCTGTATTTCCCACTTACTTCTGCTGGATCTACCTTGGAGGGTTTCATGGAGATTAATTTAAAGGATATGAAAATGGCTACTCAAGTATGTTGTTATTAGGCAGGAGTTTATTGCTGAAAAACCAAGACTCGGGATGTGTGTTAATTGTTTAAACTATAATTAGACATATCTAGAAGAAAAAAGTAAAGCGAAATCATAACAAATCCAGTGGGTTTTTTTTTTCCTTGAAATCCATTCATTTGAAATCCCCATCGGATAGAAGAAAGGTACCCACATAAACAGCATGTCTGTGTTCAGCAGCATCACAGTTTTGATGCTACAAGGTGGTTTAACCAAAATAAGGACATTGAGTCAAATACTTTCGTTATAAAAACGATTCTGGACACAATTCTTCACAAAAACAACAAAATACTTTGGAGAGCAAATAAGCCATTTTGAGGGAAGATTCTTCTAACCATTGAGAGAAGGTGATTCAAGGATACATGTTTATGGGCTTTAGGTAAATTATAATGGGGTCTGGCGGTGGGGGTGCAGTAATGATGGAGGATTGGGCGAAGCGGGTAGGGATAAGGAAGGGGAAGAGAGAGGGGTGTGGAGAGCAACGGGAGGGGGTCGGAGGAAGGCAAACAAACTGGTCAAAGGGACCCTCTAGGCAGGCAAACGTTGTTAGCACTTCGGACACGAGAGAGCAGCCACCCAGCAAACTGGACACAACAGGGTTCCAAAAGGTCCACCAAAAAGCAAAGCAGCCACCCAGAAGGATGGTCAGGGCATTGGGAGAAGACGTGAGAGATGATGGCCATAGGACTTGTTATATGACGTGGTACAATTAGTTGAAAAATATGGGCTTTTTCAATATGGGTTTGAATGACCTTGAGAACATTGGTTCACATCTCCAAGCCTCAGTTTCTTCAACTGTAAAATGAGGAGAGTTAATACCTACCTCTCAGTGTTGTTGTAAGGATTTAATAAATTAACAAATATGAAGCTATACATGGTAAGTACTACAAAAACATCACCATTATCATGATCCTCTCTTTCTCTTTATCATCATTTTTATCTTTTTAAAAGAAATTTTTTTTAGTGTTTATTTATTTTTGAGAGAGACAGAGTGTAAGTGTGGGAGGGGCAGAGAGAGAGGGAGACACAGAATCCGAAGCAGGCTCCAGGCTCCAAGCTGTCAGCACAGAGCCCGACGTGGGGCTTGAACTCACAAACTGTGAGATCATGACCTGAGTCAAAGTCGGACGCCCAACCAACTGAGCCACCCAGGAGCCCCATTATCGTGTTCTTTTTTTTTTTTTAATAAGAGAGAGACACAGAGACAGAGAGAGAGGGAGTGGGGGAGGGACAGAGGGGGAGAGAGAGAGAGAATCTCAAGCAGGCTCCATGCTGAGCTCCATCCCATGACCATGGGATGATTACCTGAGCTCAAATCAAGAGTTGGGCACTCAACTCACTGAGCCACCCAGGCACCCTATAATTTTTATGTTTATCATTATCCCCACGTATTGTTTTCCTTCTAAGGCCTATTGATGAAAGCCTTTAAGTGGGTGTCCTATGTGCCTTCCCACGCGTGAAAACTAAATTGAAAACAAAACTCTGTTAAAACTTAGCATACACCTTCCCTGTGACCAAGCGATTCCCCTCCCAGGTATTTACCAAAGAGAAATGAAAATATGTGGAAATAAAAAGTCATGCACCCACTGTTCATTGCAATTTTTTATTGTAGTAAAAGCATTCAACATTAGATCTATGCATTTAGCAAAATTTTAAGTGTAAAATATTGTTAACGTAGGCACCATGTGGTAGAGCAGATATCTAGAACTTATTCATCCTACATAACTGAAACTTTTTCCCCGTTGAATAGCAACTCCTAATTTCTCCCTCTCCCCAGCCCCTGGCAGTCACCATTCTACTCTCTGCTTCTATGACTCTGGCCAGTTTAGAGACCTCGTAGAAGTGGAATCATACAGTATTTGTCCTTTCGTGATGGCTTATTGCATTTATCATAGTGTCCACGAGGTTCACCCATGCTGTCACATATTGCAGGATTTCCTTCCTTTTTAAGGCTTAATAATATTCCATTATGTGTATACCCCACATCTTTTTTATCCATACGTCTATCAGTGGACATCCAGGTTATGTCCACCTCTTGGCTGTTGTGAACAATGCTTCACTGAAGTTTAAGCATAATGACCTCAAACTGTAAACGGCTCATATGTCCGCCAAGTAGTAAATTAATAAGTAAATTATGCTCTCTTCATCTAGGGAATGAACCACTGACACAATCGATACCATAGATGAATGGTCCAAATACATCATGTTGAATGCAAAAAGCCAGACGCAGATAAGGCATACTAATGAGTTCCTTATATCACGTTGAATATGCCAAACTAATTTATGGTGACAGGTATCAGAACAGAGGTTTGGGGAACAGGGACAAGGGTGGTGCGGTTGGACTGGAAGAGTGCCTGCGGAAACGTTCTTGGGCAATGAGAATGTTCTAATCCTGTTTAGAGTGTAGATTTCACAAATATACACATTAAACAGTTCACGTAAGCTTTGTGCCTTTGACAAATGTATATTAGACCTCAATAACATTGTAGTTCTTCAGAAAAATAAGACAAAAGCAAACAAACAAGTCCATGATATTTAGCCAAGAAGCTCTCACAAAGCAAAGCTGAGCTACCAAGATCTAGTGAAGGCAGCACGTGCACAGATAGCTTTCCTGGCAAACAGACAGAAGCATATAGTGATGAATAAAGCAAGAGCAACTTTCCAGAAGAGTGAGCACATCCACAGCCATTCAGAAAAAGCATCAGCCGACAGAGGCCACCCCAGCAAAGGGTTTCCCTGTGTGAAAGCTGAATTGTCATTGAGCATAATTGAGGTCTGTGAAAAGGGTTGATGGGGCACATCCTGAGGATTTGTCTCTTGTCTATTAATGTGTCTATTTACCCTACCATCAGGTCCTCTGCTCTCCCTCCAAAGTATGCCTGTAATCCGGCTGCTTCTTACAGCCTTCACTACAGCCCAAGCCACCATCATCTCTAGCCTGATCACAATAAATTCCATTACTGGTGTCCCTGCTCCCTCTCTTGCCCCTCTGCAACCTAGTCTCAGCACAGGAGTCAGAAATGTGGTTAAAATCCTGCAGTAGTTTTCCACGGTCCTTAAAACGAGATGCCCGATTTTTGCCGTGGCTCACAAGGTTGACATGAACCTGCTGCTGACCGCCTCTTCAACCTCAGCTCCTTCCCTGAGGCGTCCCCCACCAGCTTCCTGCTCCAGCCATGGTGGCTTCTTACTGTAGCTCAGATGTTCTGGATTTGCCCTAGGTACTTATTGTTCCCTCCACCCAGAATGACCCTCCTCCATAGCATCTTGCTTCTCCTTGGAGATACCTTCCCTGACTCCTCTTTATAAAACGGTACCCCTAGCTACTACCTTTACTCTTAACCTAGATGATAGTTAATTTTGACTGGGCCATGGGGTGCCCAGGTATTTGGTTCAACATTATTCTGGGTCTTTCTGTGAGGGTCTTCTTGAATGGAATTAACATTTAAATTGATAGATTAAGTAATTGATAGATTGCCTTCTTTAATGTGGGTGGGCCTCCTCCAATCAGTTGAAGGCCTGAATAGAAGAAGTGGCTGACACTCCCCCAACTAAGAGAGAATTCTCCTACCTGAGCCACCTTTTAACTGAGATATCCTTTTAACTGAGCCTTTTAACTGAGATATCCTTTTAACTGAGCTATCCACTCTTTTTAACTGACAGCCTTTTAACTGAGATACCCACTCTTCCTGGTACTACGACAACTGCCAACTACTGAACTTGAATTTAAACATCAGCTCTGCAGGTTTTGGATTTGCCAGCCTCTGTCATTGTGTAAGCCAGCTCCTTATTCCTTTTTTCTCCACACCCCCATCTGTATGTCTTCTCTGGAAAAGTCCAAAGCTTTTAACCACATGGCTATGCTGCCTCCCAGTGGCATCTCTCGCCTAGATTATTCCAGCACTTTCCTAGCTGGTCTTCCTGTCTGCATTCTTGCCCTGCTCCAGTCTGTTTGTGATGTCACATGCAACCTTGCCTGAACCTCCTCAGAGGCTTCTTCTTGCCTTCAGGACACCATCCGAGCATCACACCATGGCCGACTGTGACCTGGCTTTATGTACCCTCCAAGGCCAACCGCCGTGGTCACCATGTCCCCTGGCCTTCCCTGCTCCTTCACACACATTATATTTTCAGCCTTGCCAAACCTGCTTGGGTCCCTCAGATTCAACACACATCCTCTACGTCTGGGCTGCAGAGTTCTCTCCCAATTCTCCTGCTTACCTCCAGCCTACTCTTGAGTCTTTCACTTATATGTCACTTCCTCCAAGACGACTCCTCTGACTTTTCCAGGCTACTTTATGAACTCCAGATAAGCATTCCCAGAGAGCCCTGGACCTCCCCTTTCATAGACCATCAGCTTTTCTTGGTTTTAGTTGTTTTAACTTCTTGCCTTCTTAGCTGGACAGGAACTAGTCTGTTTCACTCGCAAGCAACTGGTATGCATAATACACATTGGTAAGTGGTTGATTGAATCTGTGAGTAATATATTTATGATTCTCAGCTCTTAAGAAGTCATCTACCCATTTGTATGATTTCTAGAAAAGGTAAATCTATAGAGAAAGAAAGTAGATTGGCAGTTGCCAAGGGCTGGGAGTGGAAATGGAGAGTGCCTGCCTAACTAGCAGGAGGAATCTCCTTGGTGTGATGGAAATGTTCTCAAACTGGACTGGGGTGATAGTTGTGCAACTCTTTCGGTTAACTAAAAATCATTGAACAGTAGGTACACTTAAAATGAGAGCCATGACAATGGCATGTAAGTTACACAGCAATAAAAAACAAATTTAAAGAATGCATCTAGGGGCACTTGGGTGGCTCAGTCGGTTAAGCATCAGGCTCTTGGTTTCGACTCAGGTCATGATCCTACAGTTCTGGAGTTTGAGCCCCATGTAGGGCTCTGTGCTGACAGTGCAGAGTATGATTAGGATGCTCTCTTTTCCTATCTCCGCCCCTACCCCCCTCAAAATAAATAAACGTAAAAAAAAAAAAAAAAAAAAGAACGCATCCAGTGTCTGCTCGCTCGTTGCCAGCCAGTTCCAGAGATGTTTTTTCTGACGGCAGGAAAGCGATCCGAAAATCCGACGTAGCTTAACATTTTTATAAAAACAATGATATCCAGACCTCGCATTTCATTGTTTCATACACAACTTGAACTTCTCTGTGGAAAGTATTTTGCTACTTTAGATTCTTCAGGGTCTGCAATCATCAAGTTTCATGGCAACTGATAAGGAAGCCCAGGATCATATTGTCATGAGAATTCCTGAACCGAACATTAAAGAAGAAATGTTTGTAGATCAATTTTCTCTAAGACTAGCACGGCGTGTGTCCCGGTGAGATAAGGCTGGAGAAATGTCCCCGTGTGAGCCGGCCAGAGATTGGAGAATGACTCAGACAGTGGAAGCGGTTTTCTCCAATTGCTGAATTCTCGGTGGAATGTTGCTAAATAGTCATGTGGTTCCCAAGGGGTGGAAGTTCTCTGATTTCCCTTCTGCAAGTTCAGCAAGAATTTGGAGCTGTCTGGCCCAACGTGGGGAGCATATGTGGGAACAGGCAGGCCTTGGGACCCCAGTCATATTCCAGTAGGACTGCTTCTTTGCCCTGATCTTGTCAAATGAGACCGGACAAGGAATGTTTTGGTAAGGGGCTGCAGCTACACCTGTGAAGTTACCACATGCCCTGTGCCCCAGTGGGAGAACCACGGTGCTTCTCAGGCCCAAGATCCCTAGAGGGCTCAAAGCGGGCAGCTCCAAAATCTCTTGATGCCTTGGAATCTGGGACTGCCTGAGGGTAGATCAGCAAAACCACCAGGGGCGAGAACTCCACCATTCCAGCCTTGGTCTGTCTCTTACTAGGCATTTGCTCTTTTGCATTGGGATTGATTGACGATACTTGATTGCCATGGAGTTGGATCATGTAATTCTATAAGATTTAAGAAACCAGTCTTGGGAGAAAGAGCGATTCAAGAGACAGATTACAGGACTGGAACACAGAAGATGTGAATTCAAATTCTGGTTCTACAACTAATCAGCTGTGTGACTTAGGAGAAATCACTTTTCCCCTCTGAGCATCTGCTTGTCCATCTGTAAAATGAGGGTTTGGAATTAGATGAATTTTAAGGTGTTCTTGACTCTGATAAAAATGATAATAATAATTTTCATTCCCTAACCATTTTCCTAATCATAGGTGCCGGGTACATTTGCATTTCATCCTAAGAGGCAGGCATGGTTCTCATTGTTTGTCATGGATGAAAATGAGGACAAGTCAGGCTAAAAAAATTGCTCAAGTTCAAAGTGCTTGGAAACAAAATTACTTGGACCTGCCCAAATCTGTCTACTCTACACTGGGCACTAAACCCAACTACACAGTGGAACGTGAGGGAGTCGTTCCTCATTTCCTGGCACCATCGACGTTTCCAAAGGCCACTCACTGCTACAGAAAAGCCTCTTGATTATTTTCCCCAACATTGTATTTAGAGAACTTTTAAGCCTACAGAACCATTGAAAGAATTTTACAGTAAACACCCTTACACTGATTTTCTACTAGTTCTCACTGCTTACTTTACCACACATCAAGCCAACTACCTATCCATCCCTCTCTTCCTCCATCCATCTTATTTTTTACGGAATCCCTTGATTTTGATCTTTGGAGAAAGGCTTCTCCCATCACATTTTCTCAATCTTTTCTCCCTGTCCACATACCATTCAATCATCACAAGAGCCAATGTAGCAGGTACAATCCCGCCTTATGGATAAAGGATGAGGTCATGAAGGTAAGCAGCTCGCTCAGTATCGCTTAGCTAGGAAGCAATAGAGTCTATATGTCTCTTGGGCTAAAGGCTAGACTCTTACCCTCATGTTCTTATGCCCTCTGACACAGTACTTTTCCAAAAGTAGTCATTATGCCTTCACTTTGATAATCTTTGCTCATTTCCACTAGGGATTTTTTTTCCATAGGCAATTAATATCTTTTACAGCCAAGTGAAACAATAGCAACGACAAAAACACCTCATGGTTTATTCACTGTGCTCTGATCAGTGCTTTAAATATAGTACCTTAGGGGCACGTGGGTGGCTCAGTCAGTTAAGCTACCGACTTCAGCCCAGGTCATGATCTCGTGGCTCATGGGTTCGAGCACTGCGTCAGACTCTACGCTGATAGCTCAGAGCCTGAAGCCTGCTTCAGATTCTGTCTCCCTCTCTCTCTCTCTGGCACCCCCGCCCCCCACGCCCACTCATGCTCCCCCTCCTCTCAAAAACGAACACTAAAATAATAAAAATAAATAATTAAGTATAGCATCTTAAAAGAGGATATATAAATTATGTGGCCCTTCTTCAATAGAGCTTAACATTTACTGTTTGATTCTACGCATGCGTTTGTGTGTGTTTGTGTACTTGTGTGTATTCCATGATATCTGTTGCTTTTACAAATCTACGCCTTTGCGCCCAGTTCAGAACCTTGGCTGGGCTTGATTTCTTTGCTTTGTTTTGTCATGCTCTTGAAAGCGTAGGTGAAGAAGAGGTCTCATCAGGTGCATATGTGGAAGTATGGGCGTGTGTGATAGGGGATTGCTCAGATTTAGCTCAGCGTGGCTCTCAAGCCCCAGGCTTGTTACCCTCAACCTGTCAACTTGGGTCAACAAGTAAACAAATTCCCTTCCCAACCTGATTGAGCAGAAGGGCGTTGTTCACCAGAAATACTTTAGGTGACCCAAAACCCAGTGGCTATTTGTATTTTAGACCAGTCTTCCCCTCTGCTTTTATTTAAATATGGGTGTGTCTCATTTATGGAAGTTATCACACTTCAAATCCAGAAGACTTACCATGAAAGTGCTTAAGTCTGTTGTGCTGTGAGCCTCTTTGGTCATCTGGGAAAGCACTGGACCTCTTCTAGAGAAAGTGTTTTTAAATTGTTTTTTTATGTTTTTTAATTTCTTTGTAACAGAGAGAGAGCACTAGTGGGGCAGGGGCAAAGAGAGGGGGACGGAAGGTCCAAAGTGGGCTCTGTGCTGAAAGCCTCGAGCCCGAAGAAGGGTTGGAACTCACTAACTGTGAGATCATGACCTGAGCTGAAGTCAGAAGTTCAACCAACTGAGCCAACCCTAGAATAAGTGTTTATAAATGAATAAAATAAAATGTAGGGGCACCTGGGTGGCTCAGTCGGTTGAGCGTCTGACTTCGGCTCAGGTCGTGATCTCACGGTCCGTGAGTTTGAGCCCCGCATCGGGCTCTGGGCTGACAGCTCGGAGCCTGGAGCCTGCTTCCGATTCTGTGTCTCCCTCTCTCTCTGCCCCTCCCCTGCTCATGCTCTGTTGCTCTGTGTCTCAAAAATAAATAAAAACATTTAAAAAAAATTTTTTTTTTATAGTATTTTTTTTTATTTTTTTTTCAACGTTTATTTATTTTTGGGACAGAGAGAGACAGAGCATGAACGGGGGAGGGGCAGAGAGAGAGGGAGACACAGAATCGGAAACAGGCTCCAGGCTCTGAGCCATCAGCCCAGAGCCTGATGCGGGGCTCGAACTCACGGATCGCGAGATCGTGACCTGGCTGAAGTCGGCGGCTTAACCGACTGCGCCACCCAGGCGCCCCAAAAAAATTTTTTTTTAATAAAATAAAATGTAAGAGTATAAAGGAAACTAATTTTATTAAAATGCAATTATCAAAATGTTGAAATAATAGCTTGTGATATAATATGTATGTTTATTAATGTATTGTATAACTAGACACAAAGATAATTCTAATAGTTATCATAATTTCCAACTAATGATTAGTGTTAATGTTATTTCAAGAGATCTAACATATCTAGATATTTAATAATCTGAAATACCATGATTTATATTATGTCAATATGTAATGAAAATACATGAGGTGTCTGTGTGCAGCAAAGTCATAGAAACTGCTAATATTTGAGTTTTGTTTTGTTTTTAATTTTTTTTTTAACATTTATTTATTTTTGAGACAGAGAGAGACAGAGCATGAGCAGGGGAGGAGCAGAGAGAGAGGGAGACACAGAATCTGAAGCAGGCTCCAGGCTCTGAGCTGTCAGCCCAGAGCCCGATGCAGGGCTCAAACTCACGGACCGCGAGATCATGACCTGAGCCGAAGTCAGACGCCCAACCGACTGAGCCACCCAAGCACCCCTAATATTTGAGTTTTATTACCCAACTCATAATTGAAAGAAATGCTAAATATCAGTATTAGTAAAAGTAAAGATTGTTTTGTTTTGTTTTTTCCACCAGAGAAGTTGACATAAATTCTAATTTCTATGCAGTCATGGGAATGCTTAGTTTGGAAAGGACGTTAGCAATTATGTCTCAGGGGTTCTAAACCAAGATGGGTTTCACAACAATTTAGTGAATATTGAAGAAATAGAAATTCCTGGGACCTAGCCGTGACTTGTTGAATTAGAATCTCTGAAGCCAAAGCCACGTACATTTCCTATAAATCCCAAAGGTGATTCTGTTGCACAGGCAATCAAGGAATTCATTGAACTCTTAGTATTTCCAAGGAATTTCTCCAAGAATTTCTGATATATATTCCCTTTTCCACTCTCAACTTTCGTGGACCCGGTAGTTTGAAAGATTTATCTCAGTGTATGAGTTAAGTAGTCATTAATTCCTTCCTCCTATAAAAAAAGTATTTAAGATATAATTTGCATACAGTAACATTCATACTTTTTCGTGTATCGGATAATCATACATCCACAACAACTATCAAGATATGGAACAGTTATATCACCCTAAAATTTTATACAGGTAAAATTCGTAGATAGTCCTTCCCTCTCTCTTGCCTGTGGTAGACAGTCCCTGCCAACAACTGATGTGCTTTCTGTCCTAGTTGTGTCCTTTCCAGATTGTCCTACAAATGATTCATACAGGCTTTGATCTGCCCTTCTTATATTTATCATAATGGACTTGGGGTTCATGCATGGTGTTTGTGCAAAAGTAGTTCATTCCCTTCTATTTCTAAGCAATACTTATTTCATGATATTGATGCACCAAGTTTGTTTATCCATTCACCAGTTAAGGACGTTTGGATAGTCCCCATAATTTCTGGCAATTATGAATAAAGCTGCTATAAATACTTACAGATTGTATATGAATGTAAGTTTTGTTTCACTTGAGTGAAATCCAGGATTGGGGTTGCTGGGTCATATGGTAAGTGTATATTTAACCACATAAGAAACTGCCAAATTGCTTTCCAAAGTGGCTGTACCATTTTGCATTCACACACACGCGCGCGCACACACACACACACACACACACATGCACACACACACCAAACATGTTCATAACAAAATGAGGAGGGATACTTATGAGAATCACAGTCCTTATCTCTGAAATTGATCACATGGTCATAGCTGGTGTTTATTACTAACCACTTGCATTCTCCACTGTGTATTTCCTCAGCTGGTCACGATTCTTGGAATACAGTGGAGAAATGAGGGTAAACATCGCTGAGAGCATTGCTGAGAGCATTATTTAAAATGGAGGGGGTTGAGGAAGTGCGTGTCTTCTGTCTCAAATTCTCAGAATTGTTGCGAACTCAGCTAAAATTCAGTTAACAGGTGAGGACTCTAGAGAAGTTAAGCAATCTGACTGAGATCCCAGAGCTTGAAGGGTTAGAACGCCTTCCAATGTGGGCAGAATTTCAAGGCTATGGGAGCGTTAGCCAGGGGCTTAGGGCAAGTCACACAACCTCTCAGAATTTCAGTTTGTGGTGTCACAGGGGGACAGTAAGACCTACTCTGCAGGTGGGTCATGGAGATTAGATATAATACATGCTTAGTACAGAATCCACATTCCAACAGAGCCCTCAGTGTCTTCTTCCTATTGCTTTCATTTACTATACACAATCTCTCCTTTCTAGTGTCTCAGTGAGACTAACCATGAACAAAGGACTCTGCAAGGACACTGGGAGGCCGTAGCTGCAGTAAAGGACCCTGAGAACACTTATCAGTTTGGTCCGGGTCTGTGAAGCTGATGGAAGACGGAAACTAGACCGGGCGTGTTTATGGACTGAACAATGGGAGACCCTCAATTGACCCCTACAGAGCATTGTTCCTGGACCCCTTTGGGATTCTCAGGAGAAAACTGAGCTCACTCCTATAGAAACATAATAGCCATCACACCGACCTGTTAGAGTGCCAATGCCAGCATTAGGCTGCACATCTCATCTCATCCTCACTGCACAACCCCAAGAAGTAAGGATTATTTTGCTTATTTCATAGAGGAGGACATAAACCTAAATCTACTTGACTCCTAAGCCTATGATCTTAAAATACTGTCCTTTTTAGAAAAGATTTTTTAGAAAAAAAAAAAAAAAAAAGAGGGGGAGGGATCAATTCAATACGCTGTAGGCAAAAGAGGAAATATTATTATGTAAGTAGTTTTTCACACATTTCCTGAGTAAGGAACCAGAACTGGAAACTAGAAAGCTGTGCATGTGCGTGCGTGTTCTCACTGAACCCCGTCCCCACCCTCATCCCCCCACACCCGCCATCTTTTCCCTCAGTCTTTTCTTTCTCTCTGTGGAGCACCTCCCAACACTTCCTCAGCCCTGTGTAGAATTAGCCACTCCACAGTTCTGAGGTTATAGGCTACTGGCCCATCCTCTCATGAAGATTTCTTTTCCAGTTAGCAGGAGAAGAATCTTTTATTTATTTACATATTTATGTATGTATTTATTTATGACCCAGGTGTGAAATCTGAGGGGTGTGAAATCTGAGCTGGGCCACAGAAATTCTTGAGAGTCCAGCCCACTCGTATATGGGAGTCTTGTATACCCCCACAGTGTGCTCACCTGTCTCAGTGTGGACACCTCCAGGACAGCCAGTTTAATTGTGGGCATCCTGGCTGTTAAAATATCCTCCTTTACACTGTTCTTACCTCTATTAAGTCTCCTTCACGGGGCCTACCAAGGCTGAGGGCAGGCCTGGGAGGTGGCCTCAGCCCCATGGTTCGTCCCACCCCAGCCCCTGGGCCACAAGCTCCCGTCATCAGTGTTCCTCTGAAACAGGCGAGACTACCACCCTCCAGCTCCAACCTCTGGGCAAGATTTCCCTACTGGTTTTCAGCCCAGCACACGGTGGCTGGTGCTGAGGGGGACATATTGCTCCAGAGGAAGACCCATTGTGGGTTGCTCAGGGGCAGAGGCAATGTTGAGGCAGGGGGTGGTAATGGGGACTCCTCTGCTCCTGAGGATTCACAGGGAGGCAGGGACCCCAGAAAGGCCCAGTCAAGAGGGGAGGCACAGAGCCCAACCCTGACCATGGCCCAGCTCAGTCACAGGCTCTGATGGCGGTCTTTCTGAGGGCCTAGCCAGTGTTGTGGGTGGAAGGGAAATTGTGGATAGGGCGTTCTTTGAGAGGGGTGAGGGCTTTGAGATGGAGGGGGTTTAGTGAGAGGAATGAGGGTTCAATGAGAGAGGGGGTTCATTCGTGAAGGGTCCATCAGTGGTGGGATGGGGGTGACTGGTGAGAAGACTGGGTCTCGGGATGAGTGATGACAGAAAACTACAGGCATTTTTTCCCTCAACTTGGGGGAGTGGGGGTGGGGGAGGGGGCTCTGTGTTGCAGCCTGGGCCTTTTTCCATCCTACCCCCACGACCTCCACCTACAATCCTCTGTGCGTGTTGTGTCTTGAAGTGGAGGGAAGTGTGAATGAGAGAGAGAGAGAGAGAGAGAAGATGGGCTCTGTGCAGACATCAAGGGCAGTGGGGCGGGGGGGGGGGGGGGTGCAGGTGGGGTGGTGTCAGGACAGAGTCAGAGACACTGCTCCACCCAGAGCTTAGTCTCATACCCCAGAACCAGCTGGCCCAGAGCCTCCATTTTGACCCTCCCGGGAGAAGAATCCTATTGGACCAGCTTGAGTCAGGTGCCTTCCGAAGTTCATACTGGTTGAGGACCAACAGGATCAAGGGGAGCAGGAGCCACCTTGGTGCATTGCTGAGCAAGGAGAAAGGGGACTGATGCTCAGGACGGATATAGACACTGGAAAGCGTACCCTCCACAGCTATGCTACTTTCCTATAAGACGTTCAAGCATTTGTGGGGCGCCTGGGTGGCGCAGTCGGTTGGGCTTCCGACTTCAGCCAGGTCACGATCTCGCGGTCCCTGAGTTCGAGCCCCGCGTCAGGCTCTGGGCTGATGGCTCAGAGCCTGGAGCCTGTTTCCGATTCTGTGTCTCCCTCTCTCTCTGCCCCTCCCCCGTTCATGCTCTGTCTCTCTCTGTCCCAAAAATAAATAAACGTTGAAAAAAAAAAATTTAAAAAAAAAAGACGTTCAAGCATTTGTTCATTTCAGGTAATTCAAACCGAGCGCGGCCTGTATTAACACAAACATGGATTGAGGAAGGCGTAATGAAGACGTTAGATGCTTAAAGACACTGAGTTAGGTAGAGAAACTAGTAAATCTAGAAAATCTCGAAACTAGCAAATCTCTGCAGTGCTGTCAGGAGGAAAAAAAAAGGGCAAGCCACCTACGGAATTTTAATTTTTTTTCTTTTTTTTTCAACGTTTTTTAATTTATTTTTGGGACAGAGAGAGACAGAGCATGAACGGGGAGGGGCAGAGAGAGAGGGAGACACAGAATCGGAAACAGGCTCCAGGCTCCGAGCCATCAGCCCAGAGCCCGACGCGGGGCTCGAACTCACGGACCGCGAGATCGTGACCTGGCCGAAGACCGCGAGATCGTGACCTGGCTGAAGTCGGACGCTTAACCGACTGTACCACCCAGGCGCCCCTGGAATTTTAAACATTCTAGCAGTCACATATTTTCTTTTTTTCTTTTCAGCTTTTATTTATTTTTGAGAGAGAAAGAGAACACGCACGGGGTGGGGAGACAAGGAAGGGGGGTGGGAGAGGATCCCAAGCAGGCTGTGTGCTGTCAGCACGGAGCCGGATGCAGGGCTCCAACTGAACTCACGTGCCATGAGATCGTGACCTGAGGCCAGAGACAAAATCAAGAGTCAGACGCTGAACGGACTGAGTCACCCAGGCACCCCACTGGCAGCCACGTGTTTCAAAAAGTGGATGGAAAAAGATAAAATTCATGTTAGTAATACGTTTTATTTAACTCAACATCCAACATATTATCATTTCACCATGTAATCAATAACATTAATGAGCTGTTTTACATTTTTTCTAAGTATTCAAATACTGATATATATTTTACAGTTAGAGCAGATCTCAATTTGGATGCAATGTTTTCATTGGAAATACCTGATCTGTGTTCAGATTCCCTAAAATACACATTGCACAAATACAGCTGTATTCACATGATCAGCTATCCTTGCTACCTCTCATTTCTTATGTGGGATGAAATGAATTCTTGTCGGGGTTTCCGGTTATCGCTCACTGAGTTGGTCCATCACCCACACCGTTTTTCTTATGTGAAAGTGATCATGGATCAAAATGACCATGCTGAGATTGTGAGCCCCTACTCTGCAAAGAAAAAAAAAAAAAAAAGCTGGAAACTGGGAGCTACATTTGTTCACCTCCTTGCTTGCTTTACGTGATAACAAATACCTTTTTTTTTTTTCTTCAGAGATTAACTGAACTGAGTAGGTTGGAAATTACTGGGATTGTATTGTTACTTTCTTTTTCATTGAAACAATCCAGTTTCCTTAGGGAGAGCTTTTTCTTTGCCCCCTGTAACTCAATAATTGCATATAGTGGGTCACGGGGTGCTGACAGTGCAAAGGACTCGTGGCCAAACACAAGCAGCTAACACTTGTCCCTTCCTGGCAATACTTGTGGACAGCTTGGATCAGCAAGGAGGCAGCAGCTCCTGTAGGGAACACCCAGCAAGGCTTTGGGTTGAATGACAGGTCATGAGCTGCCGGTAGAAGGCGGGTCTACAGAATGTTCTCTAGAATCATGTAAAGACAGCACAGATCTAACCACTCCTAGTCTGGTGCCAGGGAAAGCTATTTCCGCCGAAAACATGGGTGCCAGAGCCACCAACGCTGTCCTCACATTCTCCTCTCCTTGGGATGGCTCAGCCTGGTGGGGCCTCGGATTTTTTTAATCTTTTTCTGATTAGTTTTTTGATTCGAGGAGGGAAGAGACAGCTCCAGCTCCCTTTTCTTGGCATCCCAGTCTTCGTCCCTCTGGTCCAGAGGCAGCCCCTTCTGCCTGGCAGTGCGGCGATGGTCCTGGCACTCGGGCTCGGCCCTGGAGAGGGGCAAGATGGCAGCTCTCAGTACCCAGATGGGAGAGCCTGTGTGGGCAAGATGGCGGCTCTCAGTACCCGGCTGGGACAGCCTGTGTGGGCAAGATGGCGGCTCTCAGTACCCGGATGGGAGACCCTGGGCTGACATCGACGTGGGTGTCTCTTCCAGCCCTCTGCACACAGCCTGGCCACCTCAGGAGTGCCGGAGAGAAAGAAGGGGGCCGAGCTCCAGCATCTCCAAGTGTACGCTTCGGGACCTCGGACACTAAAGAAGCTACTGAGGTGGAGAAAAATGGCATACCCAGAGTGGGAAGTTCATAGAAGGATGGGCGCTTAGCGTGAAGACGACACTGCTAATGCTGAAGGACTCACATTCACAGAGCCACCAGCATATTACTAGGATGCTGTTTTCCTTCGTTTCTTTTTCCCTTGTATTTTTTCCTTAATTATAAAACCATGTACATTTGTTGCATAAGATTTTATTTTTTTATTAAAAAAAATTTTAAATGTTTACTTATTTTTGAAAGAGTGAGAGTGCAAGTGTGAGAGGGACAGATGGAGAGGGAAACGCAGAATCCGAAGCAGGCTCCGGGCTCAGCTGTCAGCACAGAGCCCCACGCAGGGCTTGAACCCACGAACTGAGAGATCATGACCTGAGCCAAAGTTGGTGCTTAACCGTCTGAGCCGCTCAGGCACCCTTGTTGTATAAGAATTTAAAATATGGAAACATTTAAAAAAGAAAGGAAAGTACTCATAATCACATATGATTATTTGTATATAGAAGGATTTGTGAAAAGAATACTTACACGATATATAGATAGGTGATAGATACGGAACAATAGAAGAGGTAAGAGAGGAATGGGTAAATAGATCATCATACACACATGGACAAAGGAAAGCAGACAACAGGATCATTTGAAGTAGTTCAGGTACAAAGTTTTATAAACAGCACAGTTCGATAAGGAGATAGCAAACCTGCTTGTCCCCTTAACAACAAGAAGTGACCGCTCTGTATTTAGACCACATAACATCCTTCCTCTGCCCTGCTCTTTTTGGGCTTTGCCACCTTCTATCCCATAGTAGCACTATTTATGTAAACAAGTATCTCTCCTCTCACACAGGGAACTTGACATCCAACACTGTATCTGATTTATCTTTAAATCCTTTGTGGTATCGAGTTCAAAGCAATGGGCATGGTAGGTAGGGCTCCAAAATATTTGTTGAATGCACGGCTTAGAGGACGCCGAATCAAAAGCTGAATTATTTCACTAGGACCCCTAGGATATTCAGCAAGTTGTCAAATACTGCCTAGGCTTTTTCTGAAATTCTCTTATATCCTTTCTTTTCGTCATCCTAGCCCAGGAGATCACCTACTTGCAACATGAGGCATTAAGAAATTCCTCAGTGACCTCCCTACTTATGGTCTGAGTGCCTCCAATCCTAGCTGCATACCACCCCGGCTGTCTCTTCCCCTACAGAAGGGACTTTGCTAGAGCATCTGTTACCTCTCCTCAATGCCTGGATGAGTTCACACTCATCTGCTCGCCCATCCCATAATGGTCACCCACGCACCCAACCTTATTCTCCACTTCTTTCTAGCATGAGTGGTGTACTTAGCCAGGCCGCTCATCTTTTCACTCCCCCTCCACTCCCTCACACGTATGCACAACCTCTGCGTACTTCCGACCTGGTGCCCTTCTCTCCAAATCAAGAATCTTTCTCCCTTCTGCATTAGTCAGGCCTTAGCTATCTTTCAAGGTCCAGATTAATTTCCTCTTAACCAGGATTCCTTCTCTCTAACCCCTTTCAACTGTCAAAGGGGAAGTTCCACATGGAAGATGATGATACCTAAACATGACTTACACGTGATGTGGCTGATCGTTGTTGTTTTTGTCGGCTCAGCCCTGCGGGCCCACTTTTCCTGGTAATAGCACCCCACCCCCGCCCCCGCTCTTCGGAGGAACCACCCATCCTCCACTTCAGTTATGCTGGGCTCATGTATCATGCTTATCCACCCACGGGTCACTAGGAAGGGGATGAGATTATGCAGAGAGGTTCAGCAGAGGACAGCCAAGGATAAGATGCTGAGGAATTTCAGCATCTAAAAGGCCAGCGAGAATCAGAGCCCAAGAGAGTCATGAGAAGAAATGATCAGATAGGTACAAGGAGAAATAGAAGGCAGTAGCATCAGAGAGGATAAAAAGTTATCCAAGGAGACATGCCAAAAGAGAAGGGCAGTCAAATACCAAATTAAGGGAGATGAGAACTGATAAGAGGTCACTCATTTAGCAACAAGGACCTCCCCGGATGAGCATTGATTCATACAACAGTGGGGCAGAAGCGCAAAGGTGGGTGAGGAAGGAGAGACGATTACACAGATTAACATTCAAGTAGCACAGAAATGCAGGAAGAGAAAAGAAACAGCAGACAGCAGAAGGACCTCTAATCGTTTGTGTGTTTGTTCCGGAAGATCTATTTGAACAGGTTCAAAGGCCAATGAGGACTGAAGGGAAGGAGTAGAAAAAAAGCCAAAAAGACAGAAGAGAGGATAAAAGATGCAACAGAGAGTATGGGAACGATGGCCTTGTAGGAGGTACAAAGATTTGGGTCAGGGCCTATATGGAGAGATAACACTTCTCCCAGAAGGACAGACAGGAAGGTAAGAAGGAACAGATGTGGTGTATATACCACATGTAGCTGTAGGAGGTTGAAATACATATGCTCTTGGCTTCAATCTTCTCTATGAAGGGGAAAGCCTACTGCCTGAGGAACAGGTGGATGTACGATGGGGACGTGAGTCATCAATGAAGGAGCAGGACAAGAAGGGATAGTCCAACTGTTCTGAGGGCTCAGAATCCCAGAATTTCTGACGGTGCCTGTGTACGTCGTTGTGGGCTTTTCTCGACCAGAACAGGCACAGGAGTGGAGAAGACAGACACTGACTCAAGGGTGGGAATGCTGGGTCATATGGTACAGAAGGACAAACGGTTGGAAACTTAAGAATCATGGGAACAGAATGGAAGAAGCAGTGAATCATGGCGTCCAGATGGCAGATAGACGGAAGATCGTGGAACCTTCAGGCAGACGACGGATCGGGAGGGAAAGAAGAAGCTGAATGAGGAGAGGTCTTGATGCATTCAAATCCCCGCGTGGTGATCCAGGAACTGGCAAAACGAAGAGAGGGCACCACGCTCACATAGTGATATGTTAAGAGTTTTTAAAAGTTCAGAGAACAATGCTGCAGATGCTGAGGTCCACAATGGATGACGCTCACTGAATGTAGGGGATGATGCAGGATTGGGGAGAAGAGCCTTCGAGTCAGGACTCAAGGTTCTGTCTCTTTAACCTCCAAATCACCTCAATCATGATATTTATTTATTTATTTTGGAGATACAGAAAGAGAGACCGAGCACGTGCATGTGTACATGTGGCAGAGGGCAGAGAGAAAAGGAGAGAGAGCATCCCAAGCAGGCTCTGTGCTCAGCACGGAGCCCAACACGGGGCTTGACCCCACAACCCTGGGATCATGACCTGAGCCAAAATCAAGAGCCAGGGGTTTCACAGACTGAACCACCCAGGCACTGCTTGAGTCTTTTTTACTGTGGAACACCTTCTTAAGAGAAGGTCTCTTTGGTTACTTCTACAGATATCTAACCTCATTGTAAGCTACTATTTTACTTTACAGAAGATAACTTTATCTTCAAGTTCTTAGAAGGTGATTTCACGGTCATCCCCCCTCCCCACCATGAACTGCCCTGCCCTGGAGTCAGATTTGCTACGCATCTCATTTTGGTTTTCAGGCAACGCCACCCTCATTCTGTTACTTTACTGCCTCGTGTACGAACTACTGATTAACCCAACCGGATCATAAATTCCTAAACGTTATTTCCATGCCTCCCGAAGCTGTAACTGTCACGTGCGTAACTGACACTTAATTCCATTTGAATGTGTGGGTGAGAGAAAAGATTAACAAGTGCTAGAAGAGTCCTTATGTTTGGTGAGTGTGAGAATAGAAGATTCATAGGCGAACAGCAATTTTAAAAGGTAGAAGGGACCTTACAGCTGATAGCCTAATTCACCAGGTTCATTTTTAATACGAAAACTGAGCCAGCAAGGTGGCTTAACTTGCCCAAGGTCACAGAGCTAGTATGAATACCTTTCAGGAATCTGCAGGGGCTGCATGAATCTTGTCCCACGTCCCATTGGCAAACTTGGTGTCTCACCTCTCTTATCTGAGATAATTTTTGTACAATCTAAAATAGTAATTATAACAATGAGATGTTGTTAACATTATTATAAATATGTATCATTAAAATAACTATAATTTTGGTATAATACAAAAGCAATAGATTTCACATAATCTGCAGCAATGTCGCTTCCACCCAAACTAGTCATTTCTGTGAAAAGTTCATAAAACCAACTCAGACGACTGTTAGCTGAATTTGCTCATTCCCTTGGACGGAGCCGAGACCACTGAGTTGGCAGATATCTTGATCACAGGCTCCTGTTTCTCTGCCACTTCTCTAGCCGGAAATAGAGGAAACTTACTTCTCCAGAAACGCCACACAGGCGGTCTGCCCATAGATCTGTGCGATCCTCTTCGGCGTGTCTCCAAAGAAGTCGGGGGCGTCGATGGCCGCATGCAATGCATGGAGAATTTTGAGCACACTCACGTGGCCTGACTCAGCTGCAAAATGAGCCGGGGTCCAGCCCACATCAGTCACCAGGCAGGGCCTGGCTCCGTATTCTATAAGGAGCTGCATCACCTCCACATGCCCTTAGATGTAACGGGAAGAAACGGGAGGAGGTTAAGATTAAAATGTCTCTGCCCCCGCGGAGGCCAGAACTAGCCTAGGTTGTCCAAAAGAAGGGAAGACATTTGCTGGGAAGCCCCTCCTCACCCTCCCTCTCCTTCCGCCCGCCCCTTCTTACCAGGGACTCAGTGCCCCACTTTCACCCCATGAACCTTGCTCCTACCAGAGGCCTGGGCCCTCCAACTATTCCCTCTACTCCCTCCCTCCAGGGCATTCCCTTCCCCCCAATCCCTTCCTAGGAATCTTGCTTTCCCTCCTAAGGCGCTGTATTCATGGCTGTAGGGCACTGGTCAGGCTCACTCAGCTTCTGGCAGTGTCAATGGTGATTGAAAAACAAACATTTTGCAACAACAGGGATGGGCCTTGAGGGCATTACGCTGAGTGGAAATAAGCCAGAGAAAAAGAAATACCTTAGGATCTCACTTGGACGCGGAATCTACAACAACAACAGCAACAACAGAAACCTCACACACACACACAAACACGCCAATATCACTGGTTCAGTGAACAAACTGGTGGGTGCCAGAGGTGGGGGGTGAGGGGCCGGAGAAACGAGTAAAGCCCGGCAAAAGGCACAAACGTCATTATAAAATAAGTAAGTCCCGAGGATGCAACGTACCACAGGGTGACTATAGCTAACGAGACTGTGTTGCGGATTGGAAAGCTGCCAAGAGAGCAGATCCTAAAACTTACCAGAAGAAAGCTTTTTGGTAACTACAAATGGTGACAGATTTTAACTTCAGTTACTGTGGTGCTCATTTCGCAACGCATAAAAAAGTTTAGTCACTGTGTTGTTGTGCATCTGAAACTGATATAGTGCTGTATATTAACTACACCTCAATAAAAAATATTTTAAGTCCCACCGACTTTATAGTTAGCACCAGTTAAGAGCCCAGGCTTTTGGGGACGACGGATGTGGGCTCATACCTGCCAGTAAATAACAGCTGCTAACTACGGCATCCCAGACGAGAAACGAAGGTGTGAGGCTCAGTTTCCTATTATATATTATATATTATATATTATATATTATATATTATATATTATATATTATATATTATATATTATATATAATATATAATATATTATATATTATATATTATATATTATATATAATATATAATATATTATATATAATATATTATATATAATATATATTATATATTATCACCTCCCTCAGTGAGTTCTTGTGAAGTACGAATGAAATCACAGACATAATGTATACAGCACAGTGCCCAGCATAAAGCCAATGTTCACTAAAAGGTGCTTCATTATAGCTACCATCACCTTGTACTTGAGTTTCTGCAAAATTCTACCAACTGATTTCTCTGCATCCAGTCTTGCTTCCTGCCAATCCATTCTCCACATAGAAGTCAAAACAAAATTTTAAAAAGCAAACGGAACACTCTCTTACTTGACATCCTTCCATGGTGTTCCACTGCTGAAGGCCTTGATAGGCCCATTGGCTGCTTTTGCTACTATCCTCCTTGAATTCTGTAACCGAGCCATGTGAGGCTTGGGGGTTATAGCGATGAACAAGGCAGAGTCCCCGTCCGACCTCGGCAATGATGTTCCCTTTCTTGTTGGAGGTCAAGAGGGCAGAAGACTAATATCAATTGAGAGCAAGTTATGGGCTGGGCACTGTACATCCATTATCTTAGTGAACCCTCACCACAAGATTCCAAGGTAGCATCAGTTTCCATTATGTAGATAACTCACTTAAGGCCCAGAGACATTAAATAATTTGCTGAAGGTGCTACAACCAGTAAGTGGCGGTGCCAGGGTTGACATGTTCCATTTGGCTCTCAAGAAATGTTCTTCCTACTACCCCACACAGACTGGTCACTTCACAAAAAGATGGATTCTACCCAGGCACTGCCCACTCACCTTTGATTGCAGCCCAGTGAAGTGGAGTTCGGTCATTCCAGTCCACATCCTTGTAGTTTGGGTCACAGAGACCTTTCTTCAACATCTTTTTCACGAAACTGTAATCCCCAACAGCCACAGCTTGGTGGAGCTTTGTCATGTCTGACATTTTGGTCGATTCCATGACTGAAATAATGGGGGGGGGGGGGGTGGGGGGAACATGCCCTTTAGGAAGTTCTCTACAGCTCTTTCTTCTCAGTAAGTGATTCCACGGGATTCTTTACCATTTACTTTCTTTCTCAGCTCACAAATTTGCATGTGTGTGCGTTGCTGAGGGTGTATTTGGATCTCAGCCACCATGGTTAGTACATGCCAGTCCCTTACCTAAAATCTATCGACGCTCCCCTCTGCCTCCAGGCATACAGGCTGAATTCATGGGCTGGCATTTTCTATTTGGCCTCAAACCACTTTCCAGTGCTATCTCCAGTTCCCGTTCCAAAGGGCTGGTAGTGCGATTCTGAATTAGTTGTGTGATTCTGCGCCTTGGCTTTCTCATCTATAACCTGGAGACAACTTGCCGGAGTTGTTGTGAGGGTACAATAACAATCTACGTGAAAAGTCTACTGACTGAATGCAGAGAAGGGACTCCAGAGAAAGTTAATACTATTGGCACACCAATTCAGATGGAGTAGATGTAAACATGCAAACAACACAGCTACAAGTTATCTACAACATCAATGCAGAAACCGACAGTTCTCAAACTATAGTCTACAGATGCTTAGGAATCTCTAGGACTCTTTCAGGGGATGCATGAAGTCAAAACTATTTTCATTCTAATGTGAAAATGCCATTGGCCTTGTTCACTGTGCCGACATTTGCCCTGAGGGTTGAAAAGCAATGAGGTACAAAGCTGCTGTTGCCTCAGCATGAAGCCAGGCAGTGGCATCACACACGTAGAGTCAAAAACAAACGAAAAGGGGGGGCACCTGGGTGGCTCAGACGGTTAAGCGTCCGACTTCAGCTCAGGTCATGATCTCACAGTTCGTGAGTTCGAGCCCCGCGTCGGCTCTGTGCTGACAGCTCGGAGCCTGGAGCTGCTTCAGATTCTGTGTCTCCCTCTTTCTCTGCCCTTCCCCTGTTCATGCTCTGTCTCTGTCTCAAAAATAAATAAATATTAAAAAAAAAAAAAACCAAAAAAACGAAAAGGTAGTTTCAACCAAGAAACTAAAGTAGTAAGAACTATGCATGTTGACCCTTAATTGCATGACTTCACAAAAGTTATTTTAAAAGATTCTGTAACAAAATGTGTCAACATTTGGGAAGTCTGCATAACTCCCTGAACTGATGTCTTCCAAATGACAAGTGGATGATGTTACAAAATCATGCATGGGTAAAGAGACCCATTCAAGATAGACCTGTGGATTTTAGTGAGACAGAGGACAAAAAATACACTGAGGTTGTTTCAGATTCCAAGTCACTAAAAAGCACAGCCATGTGTCAGTTTGGGCATAGTATCAGAGAATATCCGCAGTTATCTGAAAAGGCCACAAAATACTCTTCCCTTTTCCAATATATGTAGAACCAGATTTTCTTTCAATATTTCAGCCAAAACAACAAACTGAATACAGAAGATCTAAGAACCCACCTATCTTCTATTAAGCCACATATTATAGGGATTCAACTACATAAACACATACATACATACATACATACATACATACATACATAAACAATGTTACTCTTCCCATTTCTTTTGCTTTAGAAAATGTAATTATTTTTCATAAAAATATTTTTGTTATTGTATATTAGGCTTATTATGATTTTTGTAAGTGACTTAATAAACATTTAAATTTTTTCTCAGTTTTAATTTCTAATAAGGTAAATAATAAGGTAACGGAGTCCTGAGACCAACAAGTTTGGGAATTACAGATATAAACAAAATAAGGATTGGGATAGACATTTTTTAAATGTTTACTTATTTTTGAGAGAGAGAGAGAGAGAGAGAGGCAGACTACAAGTGGGGAAGGGGCAGAGAGAGAGGGAGACACAGAATCCGAAGCAGGCTCCAGGCTCTGAGCCGTCAGCACAGAGCCTGACACGGGGCTCAAACCCACAAACTGTGAGATCATGACTTGAGCCGAAGTCGGACGCTTAGCCATCTGGGCCACCCAGGCGCCCCAGGGGTTGGGATGGAATTAAAGAATGAGGAGAGAGCCACTTGCGGTGGGGCCAGCGAGAATGTCTCTTTGATCCCAACATTTCAGTTGAGATCTCAAGAAGAATTTGGAGTCAGCCAGACACACTGTGGCCCAGCAGCAGCAGCACCTAGGAATTTATTAGAACGGTGAATTATTGAGCCTCATATCAGACCTCCTGATGTAGACGGAAATATGAGGACAGCCCTAGAGGGGGAGAGAAGTGCGTAACATAATTAACATGCAATGTCCTAAATGTTATAATGGCAGTGATTTTTCTGGGGACAGAAGGAAAGGACATTTCCCCAGGACTAGGAAGTGAAAGGGACTTTTTTCCAAAAGTGACCTAAGCCGAGTCCCAAAAGGATGAGTAAGAGTCTTCTCGGGCATGGCCGTAGTGGAAGATCCAGCCCAGGCAACAGCGCATCTGGAGTGGGGAGGGAGGCACATTCTGCAAAGAGCAAGTGGCTCTAACTTTGACGTACAGACCAAGGATCCACAAATGTTTCCAATAAAGGGCTGGATAGGAAACTTCTTAGCCTTTATAGGCCAAGAGGCAAAACTCAAGGCTATTATTTAACGTTACCTAACTATTATGCAACAAGAGAAAACCTCTTGCCAGAGGCGGGCCATCCTGGGAGGGGAAGGATCTGTGGTGGTGGGTGAGCGTCCTTTGTGCCCAGTCACGCTCAGCTGGAGACATTCTCAGGGCCAAGAGCAACCAGCCCGGGGAGGAGGGGTCTGGCTGAAAGGATGGTCACTTGCCCTTTACTCCAGTGATGCCCAGATCCCAGCATGCCCTCTCTCCTCTCCAACAGCCCAATCAGTTCAAGTTGACAGCTGGTGGGAGGCAAGGTAACTTGGCTGGACCATTCCTATTGCTCACTGCCGACAGCAGAGTCCCCAAAGTGTAGGCGCTGACCAGCAGGGTCCTGGGCAGGGACTAGGCACAGCCGTGAGCTCAGCGGACAAGTGCTAAGAGCAGACTAGGGAGCAGTTAGCTCTCCAAAGCTCACCGTGCTTGACCCCCGAGAGCCACCATCATAAGTGGTGACCGCATGCCTGAAAACATGGAGCGAGCCACACTTGGCCCGTAGACCGTAGTTTACCAACCTCTGGTCCATATAAAGCATCTGGGATCTTGTTAAAATGCAGATTCTGATTCAGTAGGTCTAGGAGGAGACCTGAGAGCCTGCATTTGTAGCAAGTCAACACGACAACTACCAGTTCATAGACCGCACTGAGTAGCAATGTCTCTGGCTACATGGCAGGGGAGAGACTTGAAGTAAGGGAGAAGCAGTAAGGATGCAGCTGTTTTTCCTCACTGAAGGACTACGTGAAAATTACTGGTGAGTTTTAAAAAATAGATGCCCAGGCCTCGGCCTGAAGTGCTTCAGAGTCATTAGATGTGTCGGACAAGGACGTGCCTTTTTGCATGAAGTGAGCGCTCAGTATATGTTAGGTAAGAGAAGATGGCATGGGATGTGTTTCCTCTTTTTGGCTTGTTTTAGTAAGAAAACCCTTACACCAGAGGATTTGATCGATGATAAATCAAATAGTGAACAAGTGCTGGAGGCTTTCCGACCTGCAGGTGTCACAAAAACCAAACCATTTTTAGAATCAGTTGTCTGGAAGCCTCTGCTTACATTTCACGCCAACCTTTAACCAGGTTTGGGCTTAAATCAACTCCATCGGGGTCGCGTTTGTGTTCATACCAAGGAAATTCCACAACTTCCCACAGAGAAGCTGCAATTCAAGTAGAAGTTTCCAATGAGTAGCTACATTTATTTGCAGAGAAATTGATGAAGTGATCCTAAAACTTCATATGGAAATACAAAGGGCTCAGAATAGGCCAAACCATCTTGCAAAAGACCACAGTAGGAGGACTCAAACTTCCCGATTTCTAAACTTACTATAAAGATACAGTAACCAAAAAAGTGTGATACAAAGTACACTGTGTGGCATAGAAATAGATACAGAGAGAGAAAAGGGACAGAATTGGGAGTCCAGAAATAAACGCTTACATTATGGTCATTTGGTTTTCAGCAAAGGTGCCAGGAAAATCATAGTCTTTCCAAATGGTGCTGACACAGTTGGGTCACAGTGACACAGAGACACTGACACAGTGAATGCTTGAGTATTCACATACTCAAGAATTCAGTTAATCCTTTCCCTCATGCCACACACGAAACTTAACTTAAAATGAATTGCAGACCTATAGAAGACCTAAAACTAAAACATTTAGAAGAAAACATGGGAGCAAATCTTCATTACTTTGGGTCAGACAATGAAACGGTTCACAGACAGGACGGCAAAAGCACAAGAAACAAAAGAGAACAAACAGATAAATTGAATTTTACCAAAATTAGAAACTTTTTTTCTACAAACAATACCTTAGGAAAAGTATAAAAGCACATATGGAATGGGAGAAAATATTTGAAAATTATATATCTGATAAGAGATTTGTATCCAGAATACAGAACTCTTACAATTCAACAACAACAAAAAAGCTCCATTAACAATCGTCAAGGAATATAAACAGAAGTTTCTCCAGAAGAATAGGCACATGAAGATACGCACAAAATAATAAGCACCTGAAAAAAATGCTCAACATCATTAGTCACGAAGGAAATGCAAATGAAAACCATACTGAAGCACCACTCACCCCCTCTAGAATAACTGTAATCAAAAGACAGACAATGTCAAGTGTCACTGAGGCTGTGGGGAAATTGAACCCCTCACAGATGTGGTAGGGATATAAAACGGGGCAGCTGCTTTGGAAGACAGTTTGGCAGTGCTTCAAAAAGTTAAACATAGACTTATCATATGACCTGTAACTCCACACTTAGCTATGTACCTACAGAAATGAAAATATATATCCACCCAAAAACTTGTTACACGAACGTTTCCAGCAGCATTATTCATAATAGCCAAGAGTGGAAACAACGCAAATGTCCCTTAGTAGGTGAATGCATGAATAAAATGTGGGAGTTCATACGATGTAACATTATTTGACAAAGGAAAGGAATAAAGTACTGACACCTGATACGACACGAACGGACCTTGAAAACACGCTAAATGAAAGAAGCCAGGCGCAAGAGACCACACATTGTAAGATTCCAATTATGTGAAGTGTCCAGGATAGGCAAATCCACAGAGATAGAGAGTAGATTATTGATTGCCTGAACTGGGAGGAGGCGGGGGTAGGAAGTGACTACTAATGGGGATAGGATTTCTTTGGGGGGGGTGATGAAACATTCTAAAATTAGGCAGGGGCAAGTGATGCTTTCATAACTTTGAATATATTAAAAACCACTGAATTATGTACTATAAATAAATGAATTTTATGGTATGTGAATTACAGCTCAATAAAGCTGTTTAAAAACAATAAATGAGAGGGCGCCTGGGTGGCTCAGTCAGTTAAGCCTCCGACTTCAGTTCAGGTCATGATCTCATGGTTCGTGGGTTTGAGCCCTGCCTGGCTCTGTGTTGACAACTCAGAGCCTGGAGTCTGCTTCCGATTCTGTGTCGCCCTCTCTCTGCCCCTCCCCCCCCCCCCAAAATAAATAAGCATTAAAATTTTTAAAAAATAAATTAAAAAATAAATGATACTGCTAGAGGCTTTCTTTAAAAAAACAAACAAAAAACTGTAGAAAACGTCCAATTCACTAGCCTGCAACTGACAACTGAAATTTAGCAAACTTTCCTTCACATGAATCTTCATAAATTTCATGAAGTGCACCTGAATTTCTGTCTTTCTGGTACAGGCGCCCAAATGTAAAGAAGTAGCCAGTAAATATAAGTTCTAATAATATGAATGATCCATAATAGGTGTAAAAAGCTGAAGGCAGGAGTAATATAAAAATACTTACTCTCTTGCTTGAGATCTGAGGCACCCAGCATGGGCAGGCGTCTTAGGGGCCAGAGGTTTGTTTTGTTCACACCATGGAAACTGGCCCCTCCTTCCTCAGTAAAGCCTGTCAATCAAGGTAGGCCTCCGGGAGGGGGTGCTTGCTGGAGGAAAGGGGACTGCCCCTTTGCTTCCACTGAAGCTGGTCAGCGGTCCTGGCCTGCTTCTGTAGTCTGAGTGTGGTCCTTGACAGCTTCTCTTCAAGTGGCATTTCATCCAAATGCATGAAAATGGAAAAACAGATTGCCAGTCCACAGGGCACTGTGAAGGAAACACACTGCCCGGTGACCACCGCGGGGTGGCGTAGATGACGTGCACCCCGCACTCTCAGAACCAGCTTGAGATCTTGCGCAAGACCCTTAAATTTGCTGAAACTCAATTCTCACCAATAAAAGGAAGTTTTAACACTTTTCTCATATGGCAACAAAAGATGCGTAGCTGAAATAATTGATAAAGCACCTGCTAACAGGGTGGAGGAAGGAGAAAGCCTTCAGTCAATTTCTCATGGCCCCCTCGTTTTTGATCCCTTACTCTAGCATCTCCTATCTTTATGGTGATGCTGGTCTTCCTGTCTCCCTTTTCGCTCTCTCCCTCCCTCCTTTCCTTCCTTCCTTCCTGTCTTCTTCCTCTCCCTCTTTATCTCTCTCCCCCTCCCTCTCTTTCTCTTCCCCCCTCTTTCATTCTTTTTTTTTTTCTTTCTCCTATCATTTCTCTGCTACCTTTCTCCCCACATGTGTTTACTGAATGCCTTATATCCTGTACTAGGCTCTGTGGAGAACAAGACTCATGTTCCTTTCTTCTTCGAGCTGAGAGTCCAAAGTAAAAGACAGACCATGTTGAAAGCATTTACTACACACATTCAGTATTCCATTAGCAGAGTCTACTTCTTGCAGTGTACAAAGAATTGATATTGTTGCAAGATCAGAATTTATCTTCATCTTATGTTTATAAAGCTTTGTGTGCTATTTCTGTCAAAATTTTAATTTTTTTTTTTAATTATGACTGAATGAATGCCTTCATCTGGGGTGAATGTCAATAATCTATCCTCAAGGGTCACTTGCTTATATTGTGATAGGACACAGAGGCCACCCGGCAACATCTATGGGCCAGACATTGACCTTTGGTCACACTGGCTCAAGCACTGGGACGAGCATTTCTGGCTGAAGTGACTGCCGTTGAGTATCTTCTCCATAGAAGCCATTTTTAGATCAGGAAGGGACTTTAGAAATCGTGATTCAAAAATTCATCTAGAGATGAGAATGTTGCGATCTGTTGACATTATGTGATTTGATTAATTCACACAGCCACTGTGTTTTAATGCATCTCTTACCATCTCCCCCTGTCACAGACTTTGAGCCTGAAGTTCTCTCTTGTCCAGCAAGAGAGCGGACACAGAATTAAAATGTGAGAGAGGATGTAATGTCTGGGAGAAGACAAGAGCCCCAAGTAAGGGTCCTTGCTCTATTTTTATTAGGATCAGAAGGCCTACAAACATGACGGACGTGCAGAAAGAGACCATGAAACCACGAGCATTAACTCATGTGTGCGAGAGAAAGGCGGTTTTGAAGATATCCTGTGATAGGGGTTTGGGTCAATACAAAACAAAATCCTGGCACTGGGCCGATGCTTGTTTACCACAGGCACAAGGAGAGCCTTCTGTTTACCTTAGCTTGCCTAGGGGTAAGACAGAGCATGGGTCCACAAGGCACCTTACTTTTGCTAATTAGCCCTACTCCAGTCAGTTTCACCCTACTGAGGTCTATGGCCCTGTCTACCTGTTTACCTATTCTGGACCTTCCTTCCTGTGAAAGCAGCTTTCTGGTTTTGTACTATGTTGGGGGCACTTCTGCTCTGTTTACCTAATCTCAGATGCTTTCAGCCTAAACCTTCTTAACCCATTGGTGCAAGTTCAGGGAATTCCTAAACTTATTCCCCACAATCCCCACCCTAACTAAACTCAGGATATATAAGAGATGCTCAGTGACCACAAGTTCAAGGGTTGGCTGGGCCGCTTTGTCACTCCATTGTATATTTACTGCTTACTGTTGACCTCTGCTCAGAACACCATGATTTGATTTTCTTCTGCCTCCCTCCAATTCTAAAGAAGTTGATAACAACAAACCTATATAGACTTTGTTCTCAAAGCAATACTTGTGAGGAGGCAATACAGTGGGGAGGACAGAATGGTGATCTGGCATCTGGGAGTGATGGGAAAAAATGAGATATTTGTTGAATGCCTTTGTGCATCAGGCATTATTCTAGGTGTTTGGGATATTACTCATCAATCTTTTTTAAAAATGTATTTATTTATTTTGAGAGAAAAAGAGACAGACAGAGAAAAAGAGCACATGAGCAAGCAGGAGAGGGACAGAGAAAGAGGGAGAGAGAGAATTCCAAGCAGGCTCTGCACCCACAGCATGGAGCCCAATGCCGGGCTTGAACTCATGGACCATGAGATCATGAACTGAGCCAAAACCAAGAGTCAAAGGCTTGCAATAATAACCCTCCTCTCTCTTGTCTTTCAAACCACCCACGTCACCAATATTTCTCAGTTCTTCTTGGTTATTCATGTTATGTATGTATGTGTGCATTTATATATATTAATTCTCTTTCCCGCATACAGTAAAACCTTGGATTGTGAGTAACTTGTTCTGCGAGTGTTCCGCAAGATGAGCAAACATTTCTAATAAATTTTAACTTGATAAAGGAGCGATGTCTTACAATCCGAGTGGTAGTATGGGATGCCGAATGTCACAAGATCACAACTGAGCCAATGGTTCTTTTCTCTCTCGCTGTGAGATTGTGGGATGCCCAGATGCTTGGTCTCAGGCTGCGGTGTTTGGCAGAAACCAGTGATTTTTCGGAACGTTGGAAGGCGCCCACACCTGGCACTAATGTATTTTTTGTCACTTCAAAACACCTATGGACAGTCCTTTGCTTTTCCATTCAAGAGGAAGCTGACGAATGCTTTGCTTCATTCTAGGTCAGGCTGCCTGCAGATATAGACCCTTTCCTCTTACTGCCAGTTACATTAAATACGGTATATGACAAGAGTTTATTAACACTGTACCACAGTCAACATCCGTGTGAGTGTATACGATGGCCCCCATGCAGAAAAAGGTTGAAAAGAAAGGCGGTAAGAAGGAGATGATTGCTGTGGAAGTTAAGAAGGAAATCATCAAGAAGTATGTACAAGGTATGCGAGTGGCCAAAATTGCAAGATTTTATAAGAAGTCTATATCTCCGCCTCGTCTGCAGGGGAATTGAATCCCTCACTTCAAATGAGATTAGGGAGATGTGTAAAATGTGAGAAACAGTGCAAAATTCTGTAGGAAAGCACCACCCGAATAAGGCTGTAGCAGTGAGAGCAGTGAATCTGTTTAAGGACAAGGCAATGTCACATTTCTGCGAAAGCCTCAAAGGGAGGCAAAACCAACGTCATTAGATAGGTTCCTTGCTAAAGTTGCACAAAATGGGAAAGATTCCACTGAGCCAATAGACAGCAGTGATTCCATTAGTGATAGTGAAAGATCTCCTACACAGTAACCCTCCTCTCTCTTATCTCCCTCACACCCTCCAGGAAGGTTTTCAAAGGTAAGTGCTGTTTATTTCTCTTTCTATTATGTATCTTCTTTATTATTTTGTATTATATTACAGTATTGTAATCATTTTTGTGTGAGTATTTTTAGGTTGTGGAAGGAATTGTCTGCGTTCCATTATTGCTTATGGGGAAATTTGCTTTGATATACAAGTGCTTTGGATTACAAGCATGTTTCTGGAATGAATTATGCTTCCAAACCAAGGTCTTACTGTACATATATACGTATAATGTGTATGTTCACACACATACACATGCATATGTATTTCAAATGCTCACTCTGCTTGCCTAGTATTGTCCTAAGCAATTTACATGCATTATCCCTTTCAGTTCTTACTGCAACCTTGTGATACAAATACTATTCTTATTTCTGCTTCACAGATTAGGAAACTGAAGGGTTACAAGGGTACGGAAGTTGCCAAAGGCCTTGAGAGCTAGTAAAGGTAGAACTGGATTCAAGCCCAGCTCAGTCTGACTCAGCCTTCTTAATTACCACACTATGTCTGGAAAAAATGTCAGGAAGATATGCACCAAATGTTAAATAACTACTTCATGAAGTTGGGGTTGCGTGACCCACCCGCTTCCTATGTTTGCTGTTTGGTTTAGATTTCTAACAACAGGAATGTATTATTTCATCTTAACTAGAAAAAAAAATCTCTTTTCAAATTACCATCAATTCCCTCATTTTCTCTGCCTTTGGTCAATCTGCTGTCTAATTTTGCAAGACCAGATAAGCCGCCACTCTGGCCTTGTTCCTGGAAGAGCAAACATCATCCGGGAATGCACATCACCAGACAGACTGACTCCATGACTAAGGAGTGAATTCCAGCCACCATGGGGCTCAGAAAGCTTCAAACAGCCTCAGACAGAGCCCAGGACCATCTCCCACATTATCACTCTCTTCATGCTTTACTGTTACCCAAGTCACAGCCGTATCTCCTTCCTTTTCTTCCCCATCAACTATCTTAAAAGTAGTCTACACTCATTGTCTTTGCATCTGCATTTCTACTCCTTACAGACTCTGACTTCACCCCTCAGTCATGATACTGTTAGTTTTAGGGGTCACCACGTCTTTCTAATTGCTAAGCCTCATGACCCTTTCCTCAGCCTTCATTCCTTCTATCTCATCAACAGTGTTGGTCATACTTACCTTTTAAAACCTCTTTTCTCTCTTGATTCCACAGAGCTTCTCTTTCCCATTTTCTATCCTCACTGTGACTAGCCTGTCTCAATTTCATTCACCAGCTTCTCCTCCCCCTACCGTCCATGACTGTGATGTTCTTTAGAATTCTTCCACCTCTGCTCTCTCTGCAAACCCTTGATGGCCAATCCCCCGAGTTCTCAGCATTTTCACTTCCAAATAAATGACTTCTGCACAGGTTTGAGACTGAGTTTCGGACCTGCACAACTAACGGCCCAGGAGATGGTTCCACCCAGATGTGCTAGCTCACTGGAAGACAGGATCATTTTGTAGTGTTTGCTGATTTCTGTGACATGAAGCCCTCCCTATGGCTGATCTCAAGCTATCAGAGCGAAGTCACTGACTACAGAGCTGGAAAGAGATGTGCACAGGCAGGGGTTGAAGAGGAATAAGTCAACTCCACGCCCCCACTCGTTCTGCCTGGTATCCAAGGCCAAAGGCTCTCAAACATTATTTTTTAACATATGGTAGAAAACACATTCTATGTCAGTTACCTGAATATGTATACGACTGGAACAAAGTTGTCCTGTGAAACAACATAACCTTATCACATGTGATATACTTTGAAGTCTGTCACGTTTCATTTCGTTAAAAAATGTGTCTCAACTCACCAAGTACATTTAATAAGCCATTAAAGGTTCAAGACTCACAATTTAAAAACATCATCCTCGAGTCTTTCAAACTCGATGTGTACAGAACTGCATTTATTATCTCACTTTCAACAACCTGCTCCTCTTCCTGCTTTTCCTTTCTCAATTAATGGCTCCATCATCTACCTGGTTTCCCCACTAGAGGTCTCGGGGCCATTTTGGACTCATCCCTCTGCTTTATCCTTTATACCTTGCTGATATCCCTTAAGTAGATCTTCCTACCTCAGTTCCCACTGTCACTATCCCAGTTTATATCACCACCTTTCACCCCATAGTCTCCCAATTCATCCCCTGTTTTCAATTTCTCCAATCTCATTTTTTTTTTTAGTACAGTATTGTTTTCCAAAAATCAGTAATGCTACTGCTCTGCTTACAAATGTTGATGGTTTCCCATTGCCCCACGATGTTTTGCATTCATTTAAATATTCCAGAGGGCAACTAATGTGTGCTAGGCTTCGTACTGGATGCAGGGGAATAAAAATGACAGAGTTCTTGTCCTTAAGGAGCTCACACTCTACACCCCATTGCATCACTCGGAAGACTCTTATAGTAATCCCAGCTTATCTTGTCATCCTTAACTTCTGGCCCACCCCATCTGTACAGCTGATGCTTGCCAGTGGGGAACTTGACATTCCCAAGGAACGTCATTCACCTTTAGGTCCCTGTGCCTTTGCTCATACAGTTCTACATTCTGTTCCAGCATTCTACGTGCTCTTGCTTTCTTTCTTCCAGATGACCTCCCACTCATTCACAAAAGCCACTCTCTGTGAAGCCTTCCTTTGGGCAAATTCCTACTTTAAAAAGTTTTAAATATTTATTCAACGTAATCATGCACATACTTCAAATTGTTAAGGTGTTCTAGAACAGAAAAGAAGTACTAGAACAGAAAAGTCAGACTCTTCCATCCCTACCTCAGTCTAATTCCCCAAAGATAATCAATCTTAACAGTGTTTCTTGTTGGATTTTTGGTGATCTCCCTGTGTTTCCAAAATAATACCTGGTACTATTATTTCTTAGTGGGTCATCTTAGGCACTATCTGTCTAATTTCTACTAAGAGAGTGAGCATTTGGCTCACAAACACACCGGCCCTATCTTTTCTCTTCCCTGAGCCTCCTGATAGGATTACTTCTGTATATTCATGCTGTCTACTTGTTTTCTCCTCTGCAGAATTGCTATACATCCAGAACTTTATTTCTGTCCTACCAACTGTAGACAGAATCTCTCGATTTTCTAAAATGAGACCCTTAGTAACCCAACCTTCTCTCCACCCTCCTCCCCAGTTCTATTTCCTTCTACCTACCTACCTACCTTTATTTTTACATTTAAAAATTAATCTATTTACGTTTTCTTGTACAATCATAGTTTATTCTACTTTGGCTTGTTTATAAGGTGATTCTAAAAGTTGAAAACCAATAAGCAATGTTCCCATTATTAGACTATCTGAATATTGTCTCCAATAGTCTAATAGAGCACACTGCTCATATTTTTTTCTTTGGGCCATTCAGAGAGGTATATTCTTGGATTTCTGGTTTAAATGTAGTTTCTATATTTAGATACCACTCAGTAGTTCAAAATCAATCTATTGTAAGCTGTGTCACACTAGCGTTAGGCCTTTCCTGGACATTTCCTCCCTTGGAGCTCCTACTTTTATTTTATTTTATTTTTTAAATTTTATTTAAATCCAAGTTAGTTAACATACAGTTTAATAAAGATTTCAGGAATAGAATGTAGTGATTCATCACTTACCTATAACACCCAGTGCTCATCCCAACAAGTGCCCTCCTTAATGCCCATCACCCATTTAGCTCAGCCCCACCCCACCCCACACCCCTCCAATAACCCCCAGTTTGTTCTCTGTATTTAAGAGTCTATTATGGTTTGCCTCCTTCTTTGTTCTTATCTTATTTTTCCTTCCCTTCCCCTATGTTCATCTGCTTTGTTTTCATTTCACATGTGGGTGAAATCATATGATATTTATCTTTCTCTGATTGACTTATTTCCCTTAGCATAATATATTCTAGTTACATCCACATTGTGGCAAATGACAAGATTTCATTCTTGTTTATCACTGAGTAATATTCCATCTTACTGATTCATCTTCTTTATCCATTCATCAGTTGATGGACATTTGAGTTCCTTCCATAATTTGGCTATTGTTGATAGTGCTACTATAAACATTGGGGTGCATGTGCCTCTTTGAATCAACATTTTTGCACTACTAGGTATTTATCCAAAGGATAATTTTTAAATTTTTAAATTTAATTAATTTTCTTTTTTGTCGTAGACTCTAAATCTGAAGTTCTCTTTTGGCCAGCAGAAGAGCAGGATGCAGGATGAAAAGCAAGAGATGGCTAACGTCCAGGAAAAGACAAGAGCCTCAAATAAGGGTACTTGCCCCATTTTTATTAGGATCAGAAGGCTTACAAACATGGTGATGGGTGTGCACAAAGAGACAATGAATCTGTGAACATTAACTTGTGGATGTGAGGGACGAGGTCTTGAAGATATTCGGGGTTAGGGGTTTGGGTTAATACAAAACAAAATCCTGACACTGGGCAGTCGGGTAGAAGGTTGTTTACAGAAGACATGAGGCACCCCCCTTGTTTATCTTAGCTAGCCTAGGGGATGGGACAGGTAGGACACTTGACCTCAGAATTAACAAGGCACCTTTTCTTTTGTTAATCATCTTTGCTCTGGGCTGCTTTACCTGCAGCATAGTGGTCTATAGCCCAATTTACCTGTTTACCTAACTTGATCCTTTCTTCCTGTGAAGATAGTACTAATATCTAAGTACTAAGATAGCATCTTCCTGATGCTATAGTACTAAATTGGGGGGGGGGGGGCTTCCACCCTGAACACCTAATCTTGTTTATTTCACCTTTGTGCCCTTATTTTGGGGCCTTTGCCCCTCCCTCTCCATCCTGGGGGCTCTGCACCGCCCCCCCCCCCATTCTGGAGGCCTAAGCCCCCTTTCTCTATCCTTATTCGCCTAATCTTGTGAGCTCAGTGTGTGGGCATCCTATGGCTTTGTATTTATTTATGCCTTGGTAACCCATTGGTGTAAGCCAGGGAATTTCTAAGCTTATTCCCCCCACAATCTTTTAATTTTTTTTTTTTTTTTTTTTTTTGCATTCTGTCACCAGCTAAGAGCTTCAGGGGTTTCCAAGTTCCCAATCATATCTTCAGTTTTATTGAATCCCATTTTCTCCTCTAGCTTATTATTTTCATCAGGATGGGTTGGCTTCCAGGCTAGGCCTAGCTGTCGTCTTGGGATTCCCTTTCTCTGCTCATTTGTTTCCAAGTCCCATGGAACGTACTTATACATATATATAAAGCTTTTTAGCTTTTGTTGTTTATCTGAAATTCCATTTAACTGGGTATCCTGTTTTTATTTTTTTGCTAAATCTGGCAACCCTACACTGGGTATTTTCTCAGGGCACTAACCTATAAAATGCCAACCACTGTCATCCCATCAGAGAATCTGATCTTATTATGATGGGAAAAGCATAGAGCTGGCTGGCACTGAAAGAAACAAATACAATATTGCATACTCGCCTTCCATACCCGCTTTCAAAGCCCACCACATTTTTAGGTGTGATGCTGAATTTCCAGCTTCTTCATCAGGTCTTGAGGTCCTTAGAGATCTCTTACGTAGGGCACATGTACCCTTTTCCATGAATATTCTGGGACAGTTTGCTTCACAGGAGGTCAGCCCAGGAAGTACAGGAAAATGTCGTTAAGCTGATCAAGTTTTATTTAAATTTTCATCTACTGCTAGGTTTAAATAAGTGCCTGCTTCTTTAAAGATACTGATATGAGATAACAGTGTGACTGTTTCCCAGGTGACTGCTCTGTCCTTGCATTTCACATGCACAGGCATTTCATTCTTCCAAGAGGCCGTCGACTGATGTGTTTTGATTATCTCCATTTTACTGGTGAGGAAACTGAGAAGCAGAAGGGATTTAAGTGAAAAAACAAAACAAAACAAAACAAAACAAAACAAAACCGTGCCCAGAGTCGTTCCGTCACCTCACCCCAAACCAAAAATCACTATTTTAAACGTACAGAACTTTAATAACGCCACGCAGGAATTTCAAACTATTTTCCCCGAGTCTCTACATGAAGTTTTAAATGAGTATGTTTTCATTAGAAAGCAGATTGAGGAGAAGGCATTGGGAAACGGAGGAAATGTCAGCTAAACCCCAAATAATTGCGTTAAATTGAGCTACGAGATTGGCCCTTCTTACGTTTCCCGTCATAAATGCTCTTCTGATGGCCCTCCCCCGCATCTCCACGCAGAAATGAAACCGACACAGTGGCAGGCTTTCCAAACCTGAGCGCACCCCACGTGTGCTTGAGTCGGAGTCGAACGCACAAGGGTCGGGAAATGAGGAAGGCGCAGGCTATTTGGGATTACAGATGGAAGCAGAGTGCCTGGAAAGTGAGCAGGACAGACAAGGTTGGCTGGATGCGGAGTGCAGCAGGGAGCGGATCTGATCAGGCCGGAGTCTGGGAACAGAAATTGGGCGGCACAGCACCCACCCGAGGCATGTTAGGGTCCGTCCCCGGGGCGTGTTGCGTTATCCAGCGGGTGCGGGGTGCGGGACCCCGGGGCCGCGGGGAGGGTGCTGGGTGCGCCCGAGCGCGCTGGCTTCCCACGCGCGTCTGCCTATGGGAGGCCGGCGGCCACACGCTCCGCCCCGTCCCTCCCCACCCCCCACCGGGGCGGACCGAGGGCAAAACCGGCGCGCAGCCCACCCGCCCGCCGCGCGCCCCGGGGGAACTGCAGCGCTGGCGGCGAGGAGCGGTCCAGGGCTCCTGGTTCAGACGAGCAGCTCACCGCAGCGCCCGGGTGAGGAGCGAACGCGGGGCGCGCCGGGCTCGTGCCGGACTCTCGCGGCCCCGGCGCGGGAGGCCGGCGATCCCGGAGCGGCCACGGCCACTGGCGTCTGGAGGGTGGGGGGGAGGGGGGGAGCCGCGCCGCGTCCTGCCCGGGGTGGGCTCGCCGTCCCTGCCGCCTGGCGACAGCGCGCTGGGATCTTTGCGGGGAGGGTCACGGAATTGGAGCCCAGTTCTCCCACGCCTGTTCCCCCCCCCCACCGAGGAGGCAACCCTCCTAACCTAAGAATTCGGTGCCCAGAGGGAATCAGGGGACACGGGGAGGTTTCTCATCTCTAGGTCTCCTGTGCTGGGACAAAACGGACACTTCTCTTTGGGGCGTGTGGCGTTTTCCAGACCAGTTCCGAGTAGCTGCGGTACCACTAGGGTAATAAAAAGCACTACCTCTGCTTTGCTCACAGGCTCCGCGGGTCCCACGCCTCCCCCCGCCGCCCCCCCCCCCCCCTTCAGACACCATCACCCCGGCTCTACCCAGAGTAAAGGGGAAGCTTGCTTGTAAAAAGTCACACGAAACCAGACAGCAGAGAGCATTCTCCTCCCATCATACTCTGGAGCTTCTGGTAGAAGTTTCTAGCCCCAGAGAACGAAAAGGTCAGGCTTTCATTCAGGTCTTTGGTTCTTGCGGTCGCTGCAGAGGTGATGAGGCAGGAGGAGGGAGAGGTGTGTAGGGTTCATAAAGGGGAGCTCACCATTCTTGAAGGACACGTGAGCTCAGGTTTGGGAGAGATTTGTGTGAACAAATCAGACTTGTGCAAATTACCTTTGACCTAGGCGAGAATCCTGAGCTGGGAGACTGGTATGGGAGTAGGAGCTGGAAAGTGTATCCCTTAAAGTGTTGACAATCCCAAAAGGCTCAGGACCAAATCTTGGGCTCCCCTTGAACTCAAGAGACCAGGGCATTAAGTATTGGCCACGACAAGGGACTGGTGAGCTGCTAGCACCCCACAGATCTCCTCAGGGAGGGAATTCTGGTGGTCCCCTAGAAGCTGGTGAGAACCTACCTCCTTGGATTTCCCAGCGTCCACTCATTGCGTGTGGGCACTGTAGGTTCTCTCCCTTCCCCAGACATTCGGGCAGGGGTTGCCGCCGTGGATGGCATGGTGATGCTCTTCATTGAACGGGACCCTTTGTACTCAAGGCGGACACTATGAATTGTGGGGGATATTAATCTGGTTCAGCCACTCATTTTACAGTAGAGAAATCCTTTCCGAGGTGTCGAAGGGGTTTGCCCAGCACCCCAAGGCTTTCCTGTAAAGAGAGCCCTGGACAGCTGGTTCCCCATTTCCTGTCCATTGTATGTCTGTGCCCTTTGAACTTCAGTAGTGAGGAGTACGCCTTCCCTACCCAGTTAGGTTTTACCATACTGTTTGAGAGTCTCATCGTAGAGCATTGAGACAAGTGCCGACTAGGTACCTGAGCAACACGAGTGGAACCCTTGGGAATGTCACCGGAGCTTAGGAATCTGTATTCCTTTCAGTGACACCCCAGAAAACGGATTATTTCCTGGAAAGGAAGGTGATCATCAGGTTATTTGTACTTTGATTCATCTGAAGGTTGATGAACCTTTTTTTTTCCCCCAAGATCCATGGTTATTGTCTAGACTGACCTCTGGAGGTATTGAGAAATTTACATTGAAGTGAAGCATTGAAGAGAAAGTATTGAGTGAAGGGCAATTGAAGGGGAATGTCTGGTTCTAAAAGTGCATTGTACCAGAATTCTGAGGAACCTTTGTGTTTTGAAGGGACGGGCAGCAGATTCTTACCGCCTCTCTCTATGAAGCCAGGCACTTATTATGTACCTTCACTGTCACTTTGCTCCATTTTACAGGTATGACTCACAGCACACTAATCGAAACAGTCTAATATATATGGGCTTGTCATTTTTTTTAAAAAAAGAAACTTAGTTGAGAAAGAAAAAAATCAGCTGTAAGAATCAATAGTGATTGGATTCAATGGGCTAGTTGATTCCTCATACAAGTTTGTGCATTCCTTCATTGATGTCAAGAAATATTTATTGAGCACCTACTGTGTGCCTGGCACTGAGTATAGAGCAGTGAATAAGACAGATGTGGTCTCTGTTCTTAGGGAGTTCACCTTCTAGAATCGAGGGATGAGCAAGGTAAATTCAGATACCGCTAGGTGTTTTAAAGCAAAGGCAACAGAGTGCTGTGGTAGAGTACTGTGATGAGTGTGTGTGTGAGAGAAAGAGAGAAAGAAGGAGGGAGGAAGACAGAGAGAGAGAGACAGAGACAGAGATGGTGGGAGAGGCCCAGCTTCTTAGATTGGGTTTTAAGGAGAGATTTTTCTGAGAGATGGCCTTGAGATGAGCTCCCAGAACATTGACAGATTGTTCTGGTGAAGGAACCGCAATCACACAGCTCCGACCACGAGCTCAGTGTGTTCCAGACATAGTCGGAGGGCAGCGTGGCTGGAACAGGGTGAGGGAAGAGAGTCAGGTTGAGGGCCAGGGGCCAGGTCATGCAGAGCCTCTTGGGCTCGGGCACACTGTCTGGACTTCAAGGGCAGTGGTAAACCGAAAGCAGGGGCGTGCCATAATAGACTTAACGTTTCCTCAGAAGTTACTCTCGGTGCCTTGTGAAGAATGGATTGCAGGGAATGAAGGGCAAGAAGGAGACTAGCCCCAGGCTTTTTATGGTGACCTAGAAGATGATGGTAGCCGTAGGTGGGCAGAAGCTGTTTGGGGAAGCAGAGTAGGAAGTTCCTTAATGTTTTTCTCTCAAACTTCCCTTCTACTTGGTGGGGATGCCATTGCTACGCCTGGTCCACTTAGCTTGTAAAAATCAATAAGCTAGCGATTGATTATGCTCTTAAGGGTGAGGTAAGACTTCATTACTGGCATTATTTGCTAATGCCGCGTTACTTGGAATTTTCTGTGCTTCGTTTTCAAAAAGTTTACCATAGATTTCATTCTTTTCACTTACTTTACTCGTTACAATAAATTATGTGTATTGCACATAAAAAATACTTTGATCTGCTCAGAAGATTGGAATATCTCAACTAAGAGTTACCAATTAAACGCGCCATCTCAGGGGCGCCTGGGTGGCGCAGTCGGTTAAGCGTCCGACTTCAGCCAGGTCACGATCTCGCGGTCCGTGAGTTCGAGCCCCGCGTCAGGCTCTGGGCTGATGGCTCAGAGCCTGGAGCCTGTTTCCGATTCTGTGTCTCCCTCTCTCTCTGCCCCTCCCCCGTTCATGCTCTGTCTCTCTCTGTCCCCCCCCCCAAAAAAAAAAAAAATAAAAATAAACGCGCCATCTCAGAGTGGAGTAAAAGGATGCTAGTGTAATAACTGACTTACTGTGAGGAGTCGAATGTGATCGGGTAAAGTTCAAAACAGAGTATTTGAATCTGAAAACAGTTCACAAGGAAGTTAGCAGATTTCCTTTTGTCCTGGATAGGGCTGTATGCAGAGATCTGAGTGCAAAGGTCTGTTGATAATTGAAAGTCTATACGTGGCAGCAGAATTTCTGGAGAGGGCTGTGACCCAGAGTTGAATAGGAATTGCTTCCCTTAGTGAAGCATTCTCTCTCAGAGGGGACTCTTGAACTTTCCCTGATTGATCACTGACTAAATATTAGAGGGCCAGGGAGGAGTTTCAAAGTTGTTTACCAACTGGGGTAGGGATGACCGTCTCAGGGACGGGACAACTAACTGCCACAATGAGGCAACGCTATTTCTCTTTCCTGCCTCATTTTGACATGCAACATACTAAGAGGAGATGTATCTGTTTACAAGGAAATAGAAGTCCTTCCTCATTTACACTGTGTGCAGTGGAGGATTCTGCTCTGGGAATGGGCTGTCATTTATCTTCATTTGCCAGACCCCATTAATTATTTTTTTAATGTCTATTTATTTTTGAGAGAGAGAGACAGAGCACGAGCAGGAGAGGGGCAGAGAGAGAGGGAGACACAGAATCGGAAGCAGGCTCCAGGCTCCGAGCTGTCAGCACAGAGCCGGACGTGGGGCTTGAACTCACAAACCGGGAGATCATGACCTGAGCCGAAGTCGGACACTCAACCGACTGAGCCACCCAGGCGCCCCAGACCCCATGAATTATTTATTGGCTGGGGCATCTGATTTTAGCTTGAAGTGGCCAGTCTGGTGATTCAAACTGCAGGCAAAATATGACAATAATTGTGGGATCTGTATCTTCCCTTGGGGTTGGGAGTAATGGGGGCATCTTTTTTTTTTTTAAATCATTCTTTTTTATTTATTTATTTATTTTTAATTTTTTTTAATGTTTATTTATTTTTGAGACAGAGAGAGACAGAGCATGAACGGGGGCAGGGCAGAGAGAGAGGGAGACACAGAATCGGAAGCAGGCTCCAGGCTCTGAGCTGCCAGCACAGAGCCTGACGCGGGGCTCGAACTCACGGACCATGAGATCATGACCTGAGCTGAAGTCGGACGCTTAACCGACTGAGCCACCCAGGCGCCCCAATGGGGGCATCTTTGAGGGAGAGATTATAGTTTCTCCTAGAGACGACTAATTATTCTCTTTGACTTCCGTAATGTTTTGAAATGTTGAATTAGCCACTATCCTTTAAAAATCAATAGAGTCAGTAGATTGTACATACAAATACGGTTTCCCGGCTTTTCTTGGAAAGAAGAAAATCTAGTACCATGGAGCTATCAACCTTACATGACAGCAATCAACTGGAACAGGGTGGTGCTGTTCCTTTTCAGCTGGTCTTGTTTGCCCCTGTCCCCACCACTGTTTTTTCCTTTCTCGCACGTCCTGTTTAGCTCATCTGAGTTACCTGGCTGGCCCTTGCAGACTTCTGATCTTAAACCTCAGGTTTAGGGTTACCTAGCCCAGCCTGTGCATCCCATTTCTACCTCTAGCCAACGCAACAGTCCCCTTTTCAGTGTCTTTGCTAGGAGTCCCCAGACCTGCATTTACATTGCTCCTCTGATTGAACATGGTAACTGTTGAAAGGCTGCTGATACAGAGTTCTCCAGTCTGGGTGTATACACAACATGTCCTCTTTCCATGGAACTATGGCGGCCATGTGCCATCCGTGTCTCCCCCAGAGTAAGCATCCCTGGTGCCTTGAACAGCTCTTCTTTTGATTTGTTGCCTTGTTCCCTTATCAGTCTGGTTATTGTTCAGCGATCGTCCTTCTGCATACACTGTCATTTGTTGAAGTCCTCAAAACCTGACCAGTTCAGTGAGGTGGGGTATAACCGGGGTGGAATATACCGATATGCTTCCAGCGCGGCCGCAAACTGTCCAGCGATCTTAGGTAACTGTTAACATTTGTGGCCTGGAAGCCATGTAGGGCACCAAACGTTTGGAAACCAGATGCAGGTGAGTGCACATTTTCAACGTGTGAGTAGAATCAGTTCATCGTGTTTTGTTTGCAGCTGTTCAGTGCTTACGCTTATGAGCGTATGTTTTATTAAATTACTCGCACAACAGGGAACTGCTCCTTATCTTGCTTTTTGGAATCTATTGTTTTTCTTGGGTTGTGAAATGATTACCCAAGAGTTGTGTCTGCTGTGCCCAAGATAAGAGGCTTTAGAGACTTTGCAGAAGTCCCTTGAGAGTCTTGCATTCATTTGAGACAATGTCCAGATGAAGTGTTGATTCCCTTAGCTAAAACGGCAGAGCAAAAATGATATTAATAGATTAGGTACTATCTTTTTTCTTTTTGAGTTTCAGTACTAGCGAGTCTGAGGCAAGAACTTTTTACTGACGCTTTTATTTTTATTTTTATTATTTTTAAGTTTTTTAAACATTTTTCTAATGTTTATTTATTTTTGAGAGAGAGATAGAGTGTGAGCAGGGGAGGGCCACAGAGAGAGGGGACACAGGATCTGAAGCAGGCGCCAGGCTCTGAGCTGTCAACACAGAGCCCGATGCAAGGCTCGAGCTGACAAACCCCAAGATCATGACCTGAGCTGACGTCAGATGCTTAACCGACTGAGCCACCCAGATGCCCCTTTGCTGATGCTTTTAAAAGGAGTCCTATATCTTAGAAGAAGATGGAACCTCGGAGTCCAGCCAGAACAATGCATCGATCCCTTTTCCAGTGTCCCTGGCAGAGGGCCAGTTAGCAATGCTTGAACCCTTCTCATGACAGAGGACTCTCTCCACACTGTAAGGTATACGTCACAAACAGCCTGATCATTAAAAAGTTCTTCCTTGTGTTGATGACGCATCCACCTTCCTCTAGCCGGTTTCAGAATGAAAGAAGTATCTTCCTTATTAAACAAGGATATAGTTTCTCCAGTCTGCCTTTAGACCAGGGTTCTCAACCACAGCATTACTGACCTTTTGGACCATATATATATGGTTCAACCCCGACACGGGCTCCAACCCATGAACCATGAGATCATGACCTGAGCTGAAGTCAGATGCTTAACTGACTACGCCATTCAGGCACCCCTTATATGTTTAAAAAAAAATTTTTTTAATGCTTATTCATTTTTAAGAGATGGGGAGAGACAGAGCATGAGTGGGGGAGAGGCAGAGAGAGAGAGAGAGAGAGAGAGAGAATCTGAAGCAGGCTCCAGGCTCAGAGCTGTCAGCACAATGCCCAAAGTGGGGCTTGAACCCATGGACCTTGAGATCATGACCTGGGCCAAAGTTGGACGCTTCACCGACTGAGCCACCCAGGTGCCCCTCCCCCTATATTTTTCAAAAGTTTATTATTTATTTGGAGAAAGTGAGTGGGGGAGGGGCAGAGAGAGAGAGGGAGGGAGAGAATTCCTAGCAGGCTTCATGCTGTGAGTGAGGAGCATCTCACTCCGGCTCAGGTCATGATCTTGCAGTCCTTAAGTTTGAGCCCTGCATCAGGCTCTGTGCTGATAGCTCAGAGCCTGGAGTCTAGTACAGATTCTGTGTCTCCCTCTCTCTCTCTCTCTCTCTCTGCCCCTCCCCCACTGGTGCTGTGTCTCTCTCCCTCTCTCTCTCAAAAATAAATAAACATATGGGGCGCCTGGGTGGCGCAGTCGGTTAACCGTCCGACTTCAGCCAGGTCACGATCTCGCAGTCCGTGAGTTTGAGCCCCGCGTCAGGCTCTGGGCTGATGGCTCGGAGCCTGGAGCCTGTTTCCGATTCTGTGTCTCCCTCTCTCTCTGCCCCTCCCCCGTTCATGCTCTGTCTCTCTCTGTCCCCAAAAAAAAACAAAAAACAAAAACGTTGAACAAAAGAAAAAAAAAATAAACATAAAAAAAAAAGTACTAGATTGCTTAGAAATCAGGGCTAGAAAATTGACAGTCTCCTGCCTTCATCCTATTGTAAAAGATCCAAAACAGAAGATTTTATCTTCTTCAATCATTCAGTTTGATATTGGGTCAATTTTGAGATATTTAAAGCACTTTTTATTTTTTAACTTTAGTTGAAAGTGAATCAGCCTATATTTGTTCTCTGCTTTCATTCTGTAGCTTTATGTGCTCTGTGAGTTTTCTATTGCTGCTGTAATGATTTATCACCAATTTATTGGTTTAAAGCAACCCAACTTTATTACCCTAATGTTCCATCGGTCGGAAGTCTAACACGACTTCCCTGGGCTAACCTCAAGGTGTCTTTAGGGTTTCATTCCTTTCTGGAGGCTCTAGGGGAGAATTCGTCTCCTTGCCTTTTCCAGACTCTAGACGCTGCCCGTATTCCTTGTCTCATGACTCCCTTCCTCCATCTTCAAAGCCACCAATTGTGGGTTAAGTTTTTCTCACATCTCATCACTCTGACTTCCTCTTCTTCCAGCCTATTCCACTTTTATTTATTTATTTTTTCAGATCCCAAACGCCGTCTTATTCTCTTAAAGATAAACTGGGAAGTCAAAGAGATGAAGTATTTCGAGATTAACTATTCCCAGCTGATTAAATATGTCTAGCAAAGCCATACCACCTGTACTGGAAACGCCCCACAGGCCAGATGGTTAATTTGTACTTGTCTAACATCTAGTCTTTCAAAGGAGATAATGCCGAAATTCCCATTACAGCATATTTGCTTTCCCACTGAAGAATCACAAGAGTTCTTAGAGGCACATGCTACCCATTCATCTGGCTATGTAGGTAGATGCTTCCTGGGAATACCAGAAAGAATGCCCTGAGATGCAGTTTCTAGAAAGTGCTCAGCATCTTTCTTTTTTTATTTTATTTTATTTTATTTTATTTTATTTTATTTTATTTACTTACTTATTTATTAGTAATCTACACCCGGTGTGGGGCTCAAACTCACAATCCCGAGATCAAGCTCTACTGATCGAGCCAGCCAGGCGCCCCATAAAGTGCCCAAGGTCTTTTTGGCATTCATGGGCAACGGGAGATGGCAGTGGGTGGTGGACACTGAGAAGTGTTCAACTATGGCCGGGGGTATGACTTGTACACATGTCACGGGGCTACGGGGCATCAGCTCTTCAAATATGATGGAGGAAACGCACGGCCCCAGTTATGCCGTGAGTTCATAAACTGAGCAGTGTCAATAATGGCAATGATGACAACCGTCAGCAAAGCCCAAGGAGGCCCAGTCCTACTGGTTCTTCCGTTGGACCTGGCCCCCCCACAACTGACCTGCTCATTTGGCATCGGCAGTCTCTGGCCACCTCAGACAGACGCCGCTGCTCGTTGGGGATGGGACTGAGGGAGCCACAAACCAGGAGCACCACTAGGATTTGGCTCATCATCTTGTCGGATGCATCCACACCCACTGCGGTGGTCACCTTGCGTGTGTGTCTCAGGCATCCACAGAGGCACTCGGAGAGCCTCGAGGGACTGCCAGGGACTGGGGACTTCGCTGTGTTGAACCCAGGGTTCTTGGCTTGCACCCAAGGACCGCACAGCACGGTGTCTGGTCTCGAGACACAAAGCCCTCTTTGGCCACCCTCCCTCTTCACTTTTAAAGACACATGATTACATTGGGCCCACCTGGATAATCCAGAATAATCTATTTTTTTTTTATTTTTTTTCTTAACATTTATTTATTATTGAGAGACAGAGAGAGACAGAGCATGAGCACGGGAGGGGCAGAGAGAGGAGGAGACACAGAATCTGAAGCAGGCTCCAGGCTCTGAGCTGTCAGCACAGAGCCAGACGCGGGGCTCGAACTCACAAACCGCAAGATCATGACCTGAGCCGAAGTGGGACGCTCAACCGACTGAGCCACCCAGGCGTCCCCAGAATAATCTGTTTTTCTCATGTTTATTTTTGTGAGAGAGACAGAATGTGAGCAGGGGAGGGGCAGAGAGAGAGGGAGACACAAACCTGAAGTAGGCTCCAGGCTCCGAGCTGTCAACACAGAGCCCGATGCGGGGCTCAAACCCGTGAACAATAAGATCATGACCTGAGCCGAAGTCGGACGCTTAGCCGACTGAGCCACTCAGGCACCCCCAGGATAATCTATTTTAAAGTCAACGGATTAGCCACCTTAATTCCATCTGTAACCGTGATTCCCTTTCGCCACGTGAAAACATATTTACGTGTTCTGGGGATTAAGATGTGGAATTTGGGGAGTGTCGCTATTCTGCCTGCCTTATACCCCCCATTCCAGAAGTTCATCAGAAAGAATCTGAGAAACAGAGTACTGGCACTTGTGAAAGAACCATTTCTTTTCTCTTTACCAAGAACAGTAGAGTTAAGGCCCATGCCCTAATCTCTCACCAGGATTGGGATTTACACAGGTTTACCTTTCAGCTCTTGACATAAATCCTGGACTCAAGAGTGGGCATCTTGCTTACTATTTTGGTTTGTCTTTTGTTTCAGAAACGGAAATGATGCCTGATAAGAGTTTACTAGTGACGGATAGGGGAACAGAGGGTTAGCAGAGGTCACGGCGTTAATAATATAGAGATCTCAGCTGAGATTAGAAGGGCAAGTAGGGGACTGTGGCTTGAGGGACAGACGGAAGTACAGGAGAAAAGACAGTATCAACTTTTTTTTTTTTTTTTTAAGTAATCTCCGTATCTACCGTGGGGCTTGGAGTCATGACCCTGAGATCAAGAGGCATGCTCAACCAACTGAGCCAGCCAGGCACCCCAAGAAGGTGGATGGATTTAGATGGATTTAGAAAGAAGATGGATTTAGAAAGAAGATGTTCTTTGAGCTCTCTCTAAAGGGTCTTCTTGATCTATCAGCATGGCATTTTATGTCACGGTCAGGGCGTCAAAATTGAAGAAAATGCTTCTCAGGTTTTATTATTTTAAAAAGTAGTGATTTTTTTTTTAAAGTAAATGTTCTCATTGATTTAAGATCTGGGCCAAGGGAAAAGTAGAAAGGATAGAAAATTACCTTCAGTTTTTACCTATACAAAACTCTTCCAAGAAGGTAAACTTTGTAAATGTTTGTTATTTCTTTTATTGATTTTGGGGGCGCCTGGGTGGCGCAGTCGGTTAAGCGTCCGACTTCAGCCAGGTCACGATCTCGCGGTCCGTGAGTTCGAGCCCCGCGTCGGGCTCTGGGCTGATGGCTCAGAGCCTGGAGCCTGTTTCCGATTCTGTGTCTCCCTCTCTCTCTGCCCCTCCCCCGTTCATGCTCTGTCTCTCTCTGTCCCAAAAATAAATAAACGTTGAAAAAAAAAAATTATGAAAAAAAAAAATTATAAAAAAAAAAAAAATATATTGATTTTGGGTCTTCTTCTTGTCCCGCCGTCTTCCCCACCCCCCCCCACTCCCCCGCACTCCTTCTTCCTCTTTTATGTATCTGAGATTGTGGGTAATCCTTTTTATTCTCCACATAACAGTTTACTTAATATTAAACGTAAACACTTTCCATGGTCATACCAACTCTACTAAATATTCTTTTAAAATTATTTGTTAGGGGGCACCCGGATGGCTCAGTTGGTTAAGCGTCTGACCTTTGATTTCAGCTCAGGTCATGACCACACCGTTCGTGAGTTCAAGCCCCCGTTGGGCTCTGGGCTGGCATCTCGGAGCCTGCCTGGGATTCTCTCTCTCTTCCTCTCTCTCTGCCCCTCTTTCACTTGCTCTCTCTCTCTCTCTCTCTCCAAAATAAACAAATCAACTTTAGAAAAAAATTAAATTGTTAACAATAAAGCATTATGTTTTATTGTAAAAGAAAATATGAAACTTCATGGGAAAATCACATAATTCTCTCACCCTTATTATATCAATAGTCTTTTTAGTGTGAATTTTTACACAGCATCATTTTATTTTTTTTTCAATCAAAATTGCATTGTAAAGAGTTTCCTAAGTCATAATGAATTGTTTTGTAAATATGTTGTTAGTAACTGAATAAAATCCCATTGACGATATTCTCATATTGCTTGAAATCTGTAGGGTTTCCATGTGTGTATGTGTGGGTTGGCTCTCATAAATGGAACTGGAATGAACACCACAGTGCATTATATTTTTAGGCTTTTCTTTCCCTGTGAATAAGATTTTTTCGTGTGTGCTGATCTCAGGAATGAAGTGAAAAGGTCCAAGGATACAGACAACTTAAAGCTTGCCAAATTGCCTCCCAAAAGTCAGAGTACCTATTTATACTCCCGCTAGAACTGCTGACTTTGCTTTGGTAAATTTCACAGTGTTAAAGAAAAAGGTAAATCCTGTGTTCTCCAGCCTTTGGCTTACCAGTTACTGCTCTGCCTGGCCAGGTACCTCTTTCTCAATGAAGATTTTGTATTGGCTGGCGCCGTTAGTAACGAATCCTCAAACATTATGATTAGTAAGGTTGCAGGATCAAACGTTTTAGCACTGTCGCCTTGGATTCTCCAGTTGTAAATGTCCAAAGTCAATATTAGACTGTTCAGGGCCCTCGTTTCCAGAGGTAAATACATTTCTAGCTAACTCAAAGCCCGTGGTTGGGAAAAAGGTATTTTTCTGTGGAATGGGAACCATGACAGCTAACAGACTTCTTATGAATTATCCCTCTGTTTGGATTCAGAGGCCTCCCTAGTCCTCTTCTCAGACATCTCAATGGCCATCAGAAGATAAAAGAAGCCAGTGTTTGAGAAAGCCAGGGACTTGTAGCCGGTGATAGTAGCCCTTTGTTCAGAAAAGCAAGAAGCACTTTTCTTTTCTTTCTTTCTTTCTTTCTTTCTTTCTTTCTTTCTTTTTGGCGCTTTCATTTTAATAATATGGGAACTGTTTGGTCATATTGATCTAAAATGGGTAATACCTCCAGAGAGGATTGTTAGTTGCTTATAATAAAATCACGTGAAGCAACAAAACAGCTCATGTAAGAAATAAAGCTAGAGAAATGGATTAGAAACCAAAAGAATGTATTGTGAAGGTCCATAAAAAGGCAAAATTTGAAAAGGTGAAGGATACTGGACCTTTTTCAGGAGCAGCTTCAGTCTATTTGGGGTAAGAAAATGGACACGATTTTTAAATGTGACAAAGCGACACACGAATTAACCGCAACGTAATGGGATAGAGTGAGCATGGTTTTGGGGTGCTGAGGAGGCACTGGGGGAACGGATGTTACCGTTAAGGAGCTCAGATCCCCTTGATGAGGAGGTGTGGGGCCACAGCCTGGGACTGCGGGGGGCTGGGGGGCGGTGAGCCGTGGTCTGGAATTGAATCAAAGGCGGAGAGAAAGGCTCCGGAGGGAGTGTCCTCCTGGGGTTTCCGTTTTCCTTGGGGAAGCTTTCACATCTTCAGTTGTAGGGAACAGGAGGGCAGGGAGAAGGAGAGTGCATCATTTAAGGAGCCACAATTTTCACCTAGCAGGAAGAAATGAGCTTAAGGGTCAAGGGGCTGCTGTGACATCATGGGGACACGAGTCGTAGACTGAACTGTGGCCTGGGGACACAACTGTGCTCGGTGGCTGTGCTGAGGCCCCAGAGCCCTGCACTTTACATCCCCTGTAAACCCCAAACACACACACGTGCACATGCATACACACGTCACTGGGCTAAGGACACCCACAGACAGCATTGTGCACTGCCCAAGTCATTCCTGTGTTAATTCAGCACATCTTCATTGGTCACCTGCTGGTTGAAAGGCCCTCACTGCTGGGCGCAGCGGGACGTATCACTACGTGTAGGACAAAAGTCCCCCCTGAGATGCACTGTTGTAAGGGTCTCTGTGCTCTGGCCCCTGCGCTTGCCTCCAGTCTCCTACCACCCCTACGCCTCACCGATTCCCAGGCTGCATCCCCACAGTGCCTTCACTTACAGCCTCCTCTGGGGCATGCCTTCCGTCTCCTCATCAACCCCGGCCAGTCCGCTAAGGCGTCCTCCTCTTGGGAGCCTCAGCTCCAGCGTGCCCTCCTCTTCTAGGGCTTTCCACACCTCCCTGCATGCCCACCCCCTGAAACTGACCATCCTCCTTGGTGTCCGCACCGAACCCACTTTTATCAAAACATCTCATACTCCAAATTGCATTTTAAGAAATCCTTGACTCTCTCTGTGCCTCCTCTGCATTTAGCCAAAGGAGGGTTAAGACCTTTAGAAGCTACAAGTGTTGCAAATACACTACAGCGTCCCCATCCTCTACCTGTAATGCAAGATGAAGACTATCCTAAGCCAAAAATCACACGTAAAACCTGTGCATATATTAATTTAGAATAATTCGTTTATCGACTTTTTGATTGAAATATTATAAATAAATTTATCAAAACTGAAATTTTCTCCTAGCTTTGGAGCCCTTGCCACACGATTTCCCTTCATAGGGTTTGGCATGCTTATATATATAGATAGATATAGATATAGATATATCTATAGATCTATATAGATCTATATAGATATAGATCTATAGATCTATCTATAGATATCTATAGATATAGATAGATCTATAGATCTATAGATCTATCTATAGATATCTATAGATATAGATAGATCTATAGATCTATCTATATCTATAGATATCTATATCTAGATCTATAGATCTATCTATATCTATAGATATCTATATCTAGATCTATAGATCTATAGATCTATCTATATCTATAGATATCTATATCTAGATCTATAGATCTAGATCTAGATATATATATATCTATATATATCTATCTATATATATATATAGATATATATATATATATATATATATCTCATAGGGTTTGGCGTATAGGTGCCAGCCATCCATTTAGCTCTCAAGACCGGGCACAGTGATGGTGCTTAGGAAATGCTTGAGTGGAGGGATGGGCCAACGGATGGCCTGGCATAGAGGCTGTTGTGGCACAGTGCATTGTGGGGGAGAGTACACACCATTTGGGAGGAACAAATATGTGGGCACTGTGGGGAGGGGCAGGTGCCTCCGCTCGGGGAAACCATCATGGGCATCTCGGCAAAACATCCCCAACTAGACTACAGGGAGAGTAAGATGAAAGGCAAGTGTGAGGGCGCATGCATATCACAAGTTGAATACATTACTGAAGAATTCACATCTCTTAGTAAACCTAAACCAACCACCCAACCCTATGTTTACTGTTAGATCAACCTACCTGCTTAGCAAGAGGGCTCATACTTAAAGTTCTTTCTCTTAAAATCGATGGTTTTCAACTCTGGTCTTTATTGACTATGTGGTTTTGCCCCATCTCCTCGATAAGATAGGCCTGTCTTTTCCTTCGCCCACTTTTTTTTTTTTTTTTTTGAGAGAGAGAGAAGGCTCAAGTGAGCGAGGGACAGAGAGAGAATCTCAGGAGAGGCAGAGAGAGAGAGAGAGAGAGAGAGAGAGAGTAGCGGGGCTCACCTGAAGCAAGACTCCTGTTTTATGCAGAGTGGGGCTCATGTTCACCTAAGTAGGTAAGATAGTCATTTACACCTCGTATCCTTTTTAAAATTTCTTAACCAGTAATCAGGTTTTAGATTCAGGAGAACTGAGTTGCAGTGAACATACTTCTTTGTTTATCTTTAGAGTTTCTGCGAAAAGTCACGTAAACCAAAACCAAAGGCAACAAGTTGAGACACTGGAAAACTAATCTCCAAGTCTTTTCTCAGATGCCTACGATATGTTAATCAGGAGCATTCCTGGAGACTTCCAGAAGCATGCTTCAGCAAGTCCTTCTCCTGGGCCAGGGAGTGCTCATTCAGGTTTTAAGCAAATGTAAAACTGGGCACCTGGCTGGCTCAGTCTGTAGAGCATGTGGCTCTTGATCTCAGGGTTGTGAGTTTGAGCCCCACACTGGGTGTAGAGATTACCTAAAAATAAAATCTTAAAAAAAAAAAGAAAAGAAAATGTAAAACTGATTAAAATGCATTTAAGAATGTGTATCAAAATCCTCTTTCTTATTATCTTATTACTTCTTTAGCTTTTTTCATAACATCACGAGTTTGTTTGGTTTGTTCTTTTATTTGAGAGAATGAGAGAGTGTGCTCGCGAGCTGGGGGAGAGGGTCAGAGGAAGACAGAGAATTTTAAGTGGGCTTCATGCTAAGCACAGAGTCCAAGGTGGGGCTCCAGTCCACGACCCCGGGATCATGACCTGAGCTGAAATCAAGAGTCGGCCACTCAACGGACCGAGCCGCCCAGGCACCCCTCCCTAGTTTAGTTTTAAAAGGACTTATTGCCCAGGATTGCCTGTTTCACTACTAAACCTCCTGAGAGAGTACTCGCTGATACCGTCCCAAATACAGAGAGAAAAAAATGGTTTCAAAAAAACCAATTTTCCTATTTTTTTTTAAAATTATGAGAAGTTGCATCCCAAGAACAGAGCTGTTTGTACCCCTTAAGTACTGTCTGTTACCTATCTCCTTCAAACACAAAAGTTACATCACAAACTATACTCGGGACAATTTAGTCCCCTAGTTTATAGAGTGTCTCTTCAGTGCCGTACCGAATGGTAGAGCACAGCTCGCTCACTCTTGCCTGAAGCTTGGAGGCCAGAGGGTGCTGGGGTAGCCAGAGTGGATTACTGACCACAGGATCTGACTTGCAGGACTTTGAAAAGCCTTTTTTCCCCAAAGCGTTTCTTCCCAATAGCTTATGATTCTTTCCTTGGGAGTAAATCTTCAGGGGCTTTGATAGATTGCCTCCGGGAGAGCTTGGCTAAAGGAAGGGGCTGTTATTTTGGAAGTTGATGAGGAAAGCCCCCATGAACACACCAGTACCTTTTAGCAGCTTGCGAGACTGGGGAGCTGTCACTCCGAGAAGCCACGTGAGGAGCTGAAAGGTGGAACATTTGAGAAGTCTTAAGAGGCAGGTTGTAGATGATAAGAGGTGCGCAGGCATTATGGGGGCACCAGCAGCCTGCAGAGGGGGAGAAGGCCAGTGAATACAAAGTTCCCCCAGAATTATAGGGGAGATGCTAATTACAGTGTTTGGGAGATATTGGAGCCCTTAATGAAACCTAGAAGATCTATTCAGCAGAACCACCTATGGACAAAGGGGATGATGACCAAGCATGACTTCCTGTTTCTATCTCAAGGTCTCGATTGGCACACTAGCTTTTATTTGGATGACACTTATTGAGCAACTCCCTACCTGGGAGTGACCCACGGTGCTAGGAATGCGAAACGAGTATGCTAATGTTTGCATCTAGCTCCATGCAAAAACACTGTGTTACGCATGTCAATCACTTAACCCTGGGTAATATTATTATCATCCTCAGCCCCATTTTATGGATGAGGGAATAAGGCAGAGAGGGATTCCATAGTTTGCCGAGGGTCACGCTACCAGCGTCCAGGCTGGCATTCAGACCCAGGCAGTTGGGCTCTAGGCACTAAAGCCCAAGTAATTGACCCCTACCCACTTTGGTGTATTGAGAAGTCATCCCTGGTGTGAAATCATCTGGGAATGTGTTTCTGGGCTGCTTGGTAGCCCGTACCAAAATGAAAACAGGATTCTTCATCCTCATTAAGGAAGTATTTACTCATGCTTGCTATATACTGGCCACTTTGTAAGTAGTGAAGAGGTAAATGAGACCAATCCCTGCCCTGGAGGAGCTCACAGGCTAAGGGTGAAACAATTCTGTAAACAGAGCATTGTATTGGAGGCTGCAAAGTATCCAAAGGAGGACGTGTATAGAATGCTGCCAGAGGGGCGCCTGGGTGGCTCAGTCGGTTGAGCATCTGACTTCGGCTCAAGTCAGGATCTCGCAGTTCGTGAGTTCGAGCCCCGCGTCGGGCTCTGTGCTGACAGCTCGGAGCCTGGAGCCTGGTGCGGGTTCTGTGCCTCCCCCCAACTCTGCCCCCCACCCCATGCTCATGCTCTGTCTTTCTCTGTCTCTCAATAATAAATAAACGTTAAAAAAAATAAATTAAAAAGTTAAAAAAAAATAGCAAGAATGCTACCAGAGGGGGGGCAGACTTCTGTGTTGCTAGTGGCTCCAGGGCACAGGAGCCCCTGTTCTCTGGGGTGGGAAATGCCTTCTTCCCTGGTGTCCTTGAGGAGCCAGGCCCAGAGAAGGCCTCCTTTCCCAACTGCAGGGAAACCTTGGTGACGATTGTCCACTGCTTTGGACCCAGCTGTCGTGCCATCAGCTGGGGACAGTGTTGGCATATCGTTTCATCCCACAAAGCACACCAGCAGGAGGCAGCAGGGGAAGGCAGTTCATTCTGTGGCATGGGGTGGGGGGGGGGGGTGGAAAGCAGGCAGGATCCCATCTGGATCCTTCTATCACTCGGTACACGGGGGCCAAAGGAAGAAGACCCACCGTCCATTCCTGGCCGCAAACAGTGACTAGGTGACCTCAGGCCGGAGCCAGAGCCTTTCTGTGTTTCCTTGACCTTCTTCCCCCAAAAGGAAAAATGCAGGTGCTAAAGTTTGCTTCTCCTTTATGTCCACTAAACCTTTATTCCCCCTACATTTTGTAAATAATCTGTTACGGCATTTACCACAATTGTTTGAAAGTCTCTCTGCCCACCGGAATTTTTAGGATAAAAAAATCACGTCTATTAAAAAAAAAAGCTTGATTTAAAAAGTATTTTTATCCCAAACATGGGCTGACACATTGGTGCTCTTTTTTTTTTTTTTCAATATATGAAATTTATTGTCAAATTGGTTTCCATACAACACCCAGTGCTCATCCCAAAATGTGACATTGGCGCTCTTAAAATTGAGTGCATGAGTACGTGAACAAATGAACGAATGAATGAGTCAGCCAATCATTAAATTATTTAGAGGCTTACTCTCTTGAGCATGAGATCAGATAGCACATTATAAGAGGGTGGTGAAAACCTCTAAACAGGTAGTACTCTCTGGGCACCTGGCTGGCTCAGTTCGCAGAGCACGTGTCTCTTGACCTTGGGGTCATGAGTTCGAGCCCCACGGGGGGAGTGGAGATGACTTAAATAAAAAAATAGTGAGTTAATTAATAATGCTAACTGAATAGTACTCTTTTTGTCCCACTGCAGCAGTTTCCAAATGCTACATTCTGGGAGTGGCTGTGTCGGGATCCCTCAAGAGCTAAAGTGCAGATGCCCCAACGTGCCTTCTAAAAATTCTGAGTCAGTAGGTCTGGGTGGGACTCAGGAAGCAGTCTGTTCTGAGGTTCCCCAAGAGCCGTTGTAGCTAGCATGAGGTCAGGGTGGGAACTCTAACGTGCCATTTCACCTGGCCTTCAGTCTGTCCTGCTTCACTCTGAGGACCGACGGTGATGGCGTTGGCACAGGTCTGGTAGAAACACGGGGGGGGGGGGGGCAAAGCACCCCAGTCCTGCGTGGAGGACCTGGCGAAGCCCTTCCAGCAACTGGCCGTCTCTAGCTCTTCCTGAGGTTGTTAACAGGGAAGCTGTCATGAGTACCACAGAGCTGTGGGCAAAAGCTAACTTTCTTTGGGTTAGTGCAGTGTTCCTAAAACTCTCTGTTGATCTCCTTGTGTGTTTCACGTGGCCTTCCTTCTTCCTCATCTTCATCCCCAGTGATTTTCCAGATGGCCAAATGAAGCTCCTCTAACTCAGCCTTGGGCTGGAGCACCAGGGGTAGAATTTTCTAAAGCCCTCTGTTCATGCCCCTGTAAATACTTTCTGCAGATGGTGTCATTTGGTGAAAACCCCAGTTGTGACGGTATAACAGGAGGGTGGTTGGTGGAGGCTGGGGAGCAGATCACCTGACTTCTGTTCAACTTCGTCTGCTGCTTATTTGGGAAACTCAGTAGCTGTTTCTCTGGATGCATACACAGCACTCTGCCGTCTCCAAGGGTTCTAGCATGTTGCTCCAAATATGAATTAGGGCAAGAATGATGAGACAGAGTCTCCTCTCTTTAGAGAACATCTTTTAAAAGTCATCTTTTATTAAGTCATCTTTTAAAAAAAAAATGTTTAGGGGCGCCTGGGTGGCTCAGTCAGTTAAGTGGCCGACTTCAGCTCAGGTCATGATCTCACGGTCCGTGAGTTCGAGCCCCGCGTCGGGCTCTGTGCTGACAGCTCAGAGCCTGGAGCCTGTTTTGGGTTCTGTGTCTCCCTCTCTCTGACCCTCCCCCGTTCATGCTCTGTCTCTCTCTGTCTGAAAAAAAATAAAATAAAAACGTTAAAAAAAATTTTTTTTTAAATGTTTATTCCTGTTTGTGGGGGGGAGGGACAGAGAGAGGGGGAGAAAGGATTCGAAGCAAGCGACAACAGAGAGCCTGGTGTGGGGCTTGAATCCATGAACCACGAGACCATGACTTGCGCCAGAGTTGGACCCTTAACCGACTGAGTCACCCAGGCGCCCCTATTAAGCCCTCTTTTCAATCCAGGAAGTTCCTAAACACATTAGCGTCATTAAAATAGGTGTTGTGTTCATTAACTTTAGAAGATTATCATTTTAAGGTGAAGAGAAATTGGTGCCGCCCAAAGTTGTGGTTAAAAGCAGGGCCTCAGATAGTCTGGGTTCAAGCCCCGCCTCCAGCCCTTGCTAGCTGTTTGATTAGGACAAGTCGGTTAAATTATCCTTGCCTCTGAAGAAGAATGAAATCATGCCATTTGCAACAACGTGGATGGGACTAGAGGGTCTTACGCTAAATGAAATAAATGAGTCAGAGAAAGATAGGGATCATATGTTTTCACTCATATGTGGAAATTGAGAAGCTTAACAGAAGACCATGAGGGAAGAGAAAGAAAAAAAATTATAATCAGAGAGGGAGGCAAACCATAAGAGACCCTCTTTTTTTAAAAAAAATTTTTTAATGTTTACTTGTGAGAGAGAGACAGAGCATGAGCAGGGGAGGGGCAGAGAGAGAGGGAGACACAGAATCCAAAGCAGGCTCCAGGCTCCGAGCTGTCAGCACAGAGCCCGACGCAGGGCTCGATCTCACGAACTGTGAGATCATGATCTGAGCTGAAGTTGGACACTTAACCGATTGAGCCACCCAGGCACCCCATAAGAGACTCTTAAATACAGAGAACACACTGAGGGTGGATGGAGGGGTAGGGGAGAGGAGAAAATGGGTGATGGGCATTGAGGAGGGGACTTGTTGGGATGAGCACTGGGTGTTGTATGTAAGTGTTGAATCACAAGAATCTACTCCCGAAACCCAAGAGCACACTGGATACGATGTATATTAGCCAACCTGATAAATCATATAAAAATTGTTTTTTCCTTGCCTCAATTTCCTCATCAATACAATGGGGATGATTAAATCTCCCTCACAGATTGTTTTAGGGCCAACTGAATAAGAAAACACATGCCAGAAACTATGAAAAATGCTGGGTGCATAATAAGCCTTCAAATGTTGGCAATATTGTCATTTGTTTAGTGAACAAGCTTTTATGAGGAACTCCTAAGTGCCATTTTACATAAAAAGACAAACTATAGTGCCGTATACTCATATGAAAAGACTCTAACCATATTATCAAATTAAAAGTGTAACTTGAGGGTCACCTGAGTGGCCCAGTCTGTTAAGCGTCTGGCTTCGGTTCAAGTCATAATTTCACAGCTTGTGAGTTCGAGCCCCGCATCGGGCTCTGTACTGACACCTCAGAGCCTGGAGCCTGCTTTGGATTCTGGGTCTCCCTCTCTCTCTGCCCCTCCCCTGCTCATGCTCTGTCTCTCTCTCTCTCTCAAAACTAAATAAACGTTAAAATAAATAAATAAAAGGGTAACTTGAAATGAAGTTCTGCAAATAAATTTTAAGAGTATAGTTTTACATATTGATATTTATATGTATGTGTGTATTTATAGCTATGTATGTATTCTATGCATGTATTCAAGCATAGAAATACATCTGAAAACAAAAGTCTGTTAGCAAGTTATTACCAGTGAAGAAACAATTCAGTTTTATGAAGGGAGAAGTTCTAGAAGGTAAAGATGATGCACAACTACAAGATAGGCTTTTGCTAATAAGATGTTAGCATAGCGCCCAGTTGTAATATCATTTGTTATTATCATGAGTCTAATATACCACATGTTGGACTACAATCATTCCTTCACAAATTCTGTAAACATTTATGCAACACCCACGGCATGCCAGGCCCCTGGTAGGCAGTGGGAAGAATACATAAGGCCTGACCTCGCTGCCTCCGGGAAGGTTTCAGTGTAGAAGAGGCATAGAGATCACCAAAAATGAAACATCATTTCTGCAGCAATATGATTTTATAATTGTGACGGAAACATTAGCCAGAACTCCCGGAGCGTTTACGAATGTGCTAGACATGTGTGTGGACATTATTGACTGCCATCTGTGATTGCTACAATTATTCTATTTTGATGCTATTCTTTATAACCAAACTAGACTGCTACAGAGTTAGAGAATTAGTGACCAGAAACCTAATATGACTGCCTCAACGTGTTATTTCTACGCGCTATGATATGATCCGGCATTCCCAAGGATTTGGCCACCTTGATGCCATTCAAAAACCCGGCCCAGAAAATGCATATTCCGTTTTTTTCCAGGTGGTTTCTTCCCATAATTGTATGTAAAATCATGTTGCTAGTGCCTTAATCTCCCTGATTTGTCAGCCTATTTAAGTCCTCTTGATTGCATGTGTTTTTTTTTTTTCTTTTAATAACCTGCCTTGAAGAAGGTTAAGCTGAAACCACTCCTCAGCTACCAAGATGTTGCCATCCAAATTGCATGCGCTTTTCTGCCTCTGCAGCAGCCTCGCACTGGTTCATCCTTTTGACTGGCAAGACCTAAATCCTGTTGCCCATATTAGATCATCAGGTAAGAGGCATCTTTGTTCCAGGGCTTGAGCAACTGATCTGTGGCCAGATTCCACGTGGCCCCGGAGAAGTTGCATGTGTGGACTTCTAACCAAGTTCTATTACAAAAAGGCTCATGGAGACCTGTTCTCCTGGGGTTGGGGAGAGAGCCTCGCTTTCTCCTCATTGCAACTGAAACTGAAGAAGCGCCTGTCTTCTTCAATATCATGACTGCAGGACAGAACCAAGATGAGGCATTTTCAGACAGACTGGAAGCTCAGCTGGCAACCACTGTGGAGAACTTCCTCAACGTGGCCCCTTCTGTCCCTCACTGCCCTAGCCCGCTCTCACTCAGGCGCAGTGACACAAAGCCCCTGGAGTTCTCTCAGAGGCAACCTCAAAACCTGCTCCCATGAAGGTCAAGGAGAGGCAGGTGTCTTGATCAACAGGTGTAGTCCTGGTTAGTACTGGGGGGGGGGGTGGTGATGTGAGAAGACAACCATTTAGGCTCTTGGGGTCCAGAGGGAAACCATGTTTTCTATGTTATCACAAGGGGAAGCAGGGACCAGCTGAAGAGCTCCAGGGGAGAATGGATGCACATCTCTTGCTCTCTCTTACCTTGTGGTGGGAGGGAAGGGGAGGAGGGGAAGGTTTAGTCAGGCCCAGAAGAGGTGGCCAGAGTTGGACAGCCACCTCTAGAAAGGTACATCTGCCATCACCAAGAAGGACCTGTATTGCAAAGAGATTGCTTCCGGAGTTTTGTGGGTTCCTGCGAATCCCAGAGCATGGTGATGCACGGTCTTCTCTGTCCAGCTTCTCCTCAGGTGAGCAGTGTAGGTGGCTTCTGAAGCCACAGACCTGGTGACTCTGGATCTAGCTGTTCAGGTTTGATGGGTGACTCCTTACTGTAACATTTACAAAAGGGCTTTCATAACCCTGCACCTGATAAATACTGCCTTGCTTTGTAGTTGGCAAAGCAAATGCATCGGTCGGACAGACTATATGTTGTATCTGTATTTACACAGGAAATGGCATAATATCTCACAGGTGCATTCATTCAACAACACTTATCAGGAAGTTGAGTCATCGCTGATACACCGGTGACTAAGACAGTGAGCTTGTGGTCAAGCTCAAGGACCTTCCAGCCTAGTGAAGTTAATTTTCCCATTACCTTTTCCAAGGATTGGAAACGAGTAACATCTTACCCGACGGACAGATTATCAGCTAGGAGACGTTTACATCATGCACTTTTTATTGGCTCAGGGTGGGAATTTCAAAACATGTTTTATATCCCATGTTTGAAAGTCATGGGAAGGCTGTCATTGGACTGGCAGAAACTTAAGAACAGGGACACTACATTTTTCATCTTTTGTAGTCCCACAGTCAAGGCCAGTGTCCCATTCGGTCTTGAGCAACCGAATGCATACATATTTTGTAAATTGTTAGAAATCCTTGGTTAAATAAAGGATTAGGATAATAGATGGTTGTTCATATCCTAACTAAGTGAGTATGTAGAAAACATGGTTATGCAGGTAAAGTATGGGCTAGAAATATCCTTTTTGTTAATGGAGGACATAAAGCTGTGTAAGAAAATGTTATGTTCCTAGCGTGTATACAATCCATCTCGAAACCCAGGAGTGAGTATCAGGAATATTTGACAAATGAACACCCCAAAAAATGTAAGATTAATAGCCTATAAATAGTCCAGAGGTTCCAACGCTCCTATTAAAATAAAGTTGAAGAAAAACAAGGAGTGACATGTATGAGTTCTGAACCACAAACTGTATCATCTAGAGGATGGACGCTCAACCTGATAAGACTCCTCGTTTCTCCCTTCATGATGAGTCCTGATAGATGATTGGAGAACAGGAAACCGGGGACAGTGACTGGATTACCTGCAGGCTGATGAAACTTTTCTGTACCCCCCTGGCACTGAACAGCCACAGGGCTCTGTAGACCTACACCCACACCTGGGTTAGCTCCAAGATTCCTGAGGGGCCATCTTCAAATGGGCAGAACTGTAGACTCACCTTGACCTGCGGCTCCTGAATGCTGGGCAAGGGGGCTTTTTGGTAGAGCAGGATTTGGAGAACCAGGGCACTCCTAGGTAATTGGAGAAGGTTCCCAGAGCCGAGGTGGAATTGAGATCTCACAAGAGAAACCTTGTGGGCCTTGGAACCCTCCCATTACTCTAGAACTGAACTCCTAATTTCCAGAGGTAGAGTACTTCCAAGGGGGCTGTGCGTTCTCTGCGCTCCTCACCAAACTCCATGAGCTGTAGCCCTCCCCTTCGATGCCCTTACCATCACATCATGGCTGATGTGGGTGGGGGCACAGCCGGACACAGCCTGCCCCTCACAGAGGGAAAGGCAGGGCTTAACATGTCCCTGTTACACCACGAAGCCTGACTTGGTAGACAATCTTAAATGGGAAAGAAAGAGCCTTTTGTGATTCTAAATACCACTGAAACCGTTAGCCTTTACAGGTAAAGTGGGTTGTTGTTGTTGTTGTTGTTGTTTAAACGTCTGAGGAAATACTTTGGATTTTGAATCTGCCCAAAGGGAAAATAGTATGGTCTAGTTTCCATCTGCTCAAACTCTTCTGAGGGCTTGAATTTGGGTAGCCAGAGTTAACTCCCTCTAGGTAAGGGACACACAGTGTCAGTTGTCTGCTGCTGATGTGTTCTGTGCTAGGCCCTTGACTTCTACCATCACTTCATTCTCACAGCTGTCCTGCAGGTTGTCAAGTGCCTTTTTCCGCCATTTGACAAATGAGAATAAGAGAGGGGAGCAACTTGCCTAGGCCAGAGCGCCATAGCTTCTCAGGGGTACAGCTGGAATCCAAAATAGGACTACCTGGCTCTAATACCCCGGGCCATTCATCTCACTCCCACCTTCCTTGGAACTAGCTCCTACTATTGGACTATGAATGGCAGATCAGGTGGTCTGGTACCTTCGCCTAGTCGTTTTGTAAACTTGAATAGGCACAGCCTTTCTGATTTAGTAGAATTGGGGTACGGCTGAAGATCCTGATTTCCAAGCTCCCAGTGATGCTGATTCAGGGACCAACTTTGACTAGCAAGCCTCATGTATTGAAGGGCCCATCACTGGCAAGTGCTTCACACATTAGTCACTGACATGAAAGACAGGCTTCTTCTCAGTCCTCAGAACATTTCTGGGTGATGCCCCATGATATCGACATAAGTTCCATACCTAAAACGGCTCCCTGTGTCTTAGTGGCAGAGGCAGAATGCGATGGAAAGCTTGAAGGAGTCTGTCGAGCAGTGAAATCGACTCGCACGGTATCAAGTAGGCAAGCTCGGAAAGACAAATAGAAACGTGAAAGTCTGGCTATAATGATAGTTGGACTCACCATCTTACCAAGTAAATACGGATTCAACTGGGATTCAGAAAGGAGGGTAACAGGCAAAACTGCAGGTGTGTTGAAGAGTTTAGGCACCAAAGAAGGAGAAACAGTTTCAAGAGTGGGTGGGTAAAAGAATATATACCATAAAGGGGTTGATGCAGATGAGAGCCTGGTGAGCCGTGGAAAAGCTCAGCTCAGCTTACTTCCACAAAGATTTATGGAGCACCAGCTGTGTGCCAACATTAAGATCTGAAGATACAAAAGTACACAGCTCTTAAGAAATAGCCTAGTGTGGGAAGCAGAGTGTACAAACACATAATTTTAATACGATAGGAAAAAAAGAATGATAGAAACACATAGAGGGAACTGATTTAATAATGAGAATGAAACAAGTCTGGGGAATGAGGGAAGGCTTCGGAGAAGACCTGACATCTGATCAAGATGTTAAAGGGTGAACAGGAGTTTGCCCCTGGGATTTCAAACACAAGGAATAGAATTTATAAAGGTGCCGAGGCGTCGAACACCTCCGTGTATCGCTCAGGAGTGCTGGAGCCCACGGAAGGCAGGTAAAGAAAAAGCAGAAGAGTACAAGGCAGTAGACCTTCAGATCACTGAGGGTCTTTCTTACAGTGCCCAAGAACTTGGGATGTAACTTATGCCCCTATGAAATCTACACATTTCAACTCCAGAACATTGGAAGGATAGGCCACATTTGTGCCTCAAGTAGCAACGGAAGTAGCTTAGGAAGACGTGTAGATTTAAATACCGTCTACAGACTGCCTTCCAAAAAGATTCCAATATATTCCTCATTCAGAAATAGCCACTTAGTGATCGGAAGCCATTGATAAATTCTAAGAAGAGTAGCCTGGTAAAATGTGAAGGATGCATTTGAAGGTTAAGATCCAAGATGAATAGGACAGTTAGGAGAGATGACAACTGTCTGAGACCTTGAAAGTGTAAATAGACAATTAGGGGATCAGGGCTATACTGGAGAGAGAATTTTAGGCTAAAAACAAAATGTTAAAATTGAGACTCGTTGGATGGAGGGGTTTGATGAGAAGGACATAGGAGGAGGATTCCCAGGTTTCTGACTCGGGATACACGAGCTAGGAAATGCTGGAGCTGCAGGCTGTGTGGTTGGGGGATGAGGAAGGAGAGTTGCGAGATGGCCATGCGATCTTATTTTGGACCATTGGCCTTGATGTTCCAAAGGGAAGGATAGCAGGTAGAAGCACCCAACGGGAAGTTGTCAGCCCAAATCTGAAGTGTGAGATAAGGTTCCTGTTTGGGAAAAACAGTCGGGGGAAGGAGTTTTTAACATGATCTGGATCAGAGCAGAGGCTAAGGGCAAGGCTGTAAGTGTTAGGAGGTGATGGTCTTAAGCATCTTAAGAAATGTCTACCTCTATCTTTATTCCCCCACAATACTTTGCTTATATCAGGCCTTTAATAATTATTTGTATATTTTACTAGTTAGGTAAAGAAATGAAGGAGGCCAAAAACGAAGGGGTGTAACTTAATTCCCTTGGAATTTCCTTTTGCATGATAAAGTCTGGGTGTAATGGATGACAGTGAGATAATATTCACTTTTTCTTTTGTTTCAGCATGGGTCAATAAAATACAAGCTCTGATGGCTGCTGCAAGCTTAGGCCAAACTAAAATTCCCAAAGGAAATGGCTCTTATTCTGTCGGTTGTACAGACTTGATGTTTGATTACAGTAATAAGGTAATGCTTTGATTAATAGCACTAATCTTTATGTTCTGACACTGACTGTTCCTGTGGTCCCCTAGAAGGTTTTGAAACTTGCTCTTGCCCTCACCTGAGAATGACTCATGTTGTTATTTATGTTGTTGCCTGAGAAGCCTTTTGCTACGTAAGTCTTTCCCAGATTTGTTGCTATCATCTGATTTATTTATCTATAAGCTCTATTTTCCCCTTCCTTAATGGTTGAAACCAGCCTGCTTATGCTTTCTTTTCACTCAGAAAACATGTTTCTCCTTCTCTTTCTACTGTATTCAGGCACCACAGCAGCTTAAAAAGTTCTCTCTGGACCTCCTTGTGAACAACCGAGGTTTCCCCTCTAATTAAATATGCCAAATAGCTGTTGGGACATAATGGAGAAGCAACTTCACTAAAAGTACATTGATTTCTTTTCCTCTCCAGGGCACCTTCTTGCGTTTGTATTATCCATCCCAAGAGGATGACCACTCTGACACCCTTTGGATCCCAAACAAAGAATATTTTTTTGGTCTTAGTAAATTTCTTGGAACACACTGGCTTATGGGCAAAATACTGAGCTTCTTTTTTGGTAAGATTTCTGTTGATCCTGCTTTGGTAGGCTCTAGAATATAAGAAAACCTTGAAAACAGCAGGAGTTTCTGGCAAAGATCAAAGTAGATTTTCTCCAGTCTAAACTTCTAAGATGACAAATTGCTTCTTTTTTTTAAATTTTTTTTCAACGTTTTTTATTTATTTTTGGGACAGAGAGAGACAGAGCATGAACGGGGGAGGGGCAGAGAGAGAGGGAGACACAGAATCGGAAACAGGCTCCAGGCTCCGAGCCATCACCCAGAGCCTGATGCGGGGCTCGAACTCACGGACCGCGAGATCGTGACCTGGCTGAAGTCAGACGCTTAACCGACTGCGCCACCCAGGCACCCCGATGACAAATTGCTTCTTAAAAGCCCAGGCAACTGTCAGAGAAGCAGGGGTTCTCGTTTTGTTCGTTTTGCATATATCGGGGTATATGGAGGTAGGGAAAGTGCCAGACTTAAAGACGGCTGTAATATCTGCCTGTGGCAGATATTCTTTGATATTCCTGCTCATATACTGCAGGGAAGCAATCATCTGGTAAGTGCCCACTTCCCTTTTGTATGCTTTGTGCGAAAGTGAAAACTAATTTCTCACCCGTCATAAATGATGAGACTCCGCTGTCATTCCCATCTCCTACCTGCCAAGGGACCAGCCTCCCTCACCAAGACAACCTGATGTGCATTCCCCACTTCATTTGTCTACTTATAACTAATATAGACGTTTCCTTCCTTATCTGTTTGACCAGACACTACTGTTGGGCCGGTGTCGACTACATCTTCAAATTTCCCTCTCAAAACTACCTGCCACTTTTGGCATTCTTTGAAACATCTCCTTGGAGTTTTCCTAAAAACCACCTAATAACAGAAATGATGGAACCGTAACTAACACCTCTTTATGTTGCCGAATAAGTTAACAGATCACTTCCACGGCAATCATCACGTTCAAGCTTTATGACTGCCTCTCCATTTTATAAATGAGAAAATGAAACACAAATAACTCATGGTGATAATGACAATAGCAATGGAGAAGTGAAACGAGGGAAGACAATGCCTTCCACGTTGTGAGCCCCTTCTTACGGCACGAGATAGGCGCTTTACATATGTTGCCTACTTAGATAACATTCTCACAAAAGCCCTATCAGGTATCATTTCCTCCATTGTGCAAAAGAGGAATCGGAGACTCGGAGAATTCTCCTTACTTGCTCAAGATCAATAGTAAGTGGTAGAGCTGCATCCAAAGGCACATCCGAGTATGAAGTCAGCGGTCTGTCTTGATCGTTACCAAATTAGCATGGAATGAAAGGAGATTTGAAGATTCTGGTTCTCAGGGTAACACTCCTGAGGTTTATTCGGTAGTTTGGTTTCAGAATATTCCCTTTGAAGTTTCACCAAGACCCGGGGTTGGTGCTCAGGAACAGCCTTCTGAATACACCTGTAAGGGGTAAAGTGTCTCACCCTCAGTTCAGAGCTGGCAGTGAAAACTGATAATTCATGATTTTACGGTCTTAGGAAAAACCACATGCTTCAGGTCTTTGGGTGTTAAGTATCTAGCAGCAGACTTTTTAATGAATTTACTATTAGTACATAAAAACATAAGTATAAATTCCATGAGTTAGGATTTCTACTAAGAAGATGTAAATTAAATTAGGTGGCAACATTCAAGTCGGAGCAAACACTAATTATAATCTCTCATTGTTGTCTAGGTTCAATGACAACTCCTGCAAACTGGAATTCTCCTCTGAGGACTGGTGAAAAATACCCACTAATAGTTTTTTCTCATGGTCTTGGAGCATTCCGGTAACGTGTGAGAGGAAAACTTTTAACCCCTAAGGTCCAATGGCAATGCATTCCCTGCCCTCCCCTCGCAAAAAGAAGAGCAGAGTTTGGAGTATCATGGTCACCCCCGTCTTGGAGGAATTGGGGTTCCTCAAATGTTGACCATGGTCTGTTGATCAGTCCAGCCCTATCTGGTCAAGTAGTTTGTTCTCTCCTTCCAGCTCATGGGGACTAGCCTCATGATGAGGACAGAAGAGGTGGCATTTGGGGCTGTCACCCTTCTATAGTACAATACACTCTCACAACCATCCCCTGGATTAGCTCAGGTCTTCTGAGAAGCGTGCACCAAGATTGGATTGGCTATAAGACATTTATGGAGAGAAATGCCCATGAAGGATAGAGGGAACAGAGAGGAAAAGACAGAATCTTCAGATCATGATGCAGGTTGGACACTTGGGAAGGAGATGGGGAATGGAGAGATTGGGTATGGAGAATCCCAGATTACAGCACAGTTCTAGCAGAGACTGGACCAGGCCAAATGAGAGAGTGCTTAACTCGAAGTTGCTCATCAAAGGAGCCTCGCATCTCACAGGAATGGGTCTCCATTGCTACCCGTGCCATGCCCAGTCACTGGGCACAGCCCACAGGAAGCTTAGCTGGTGGTGGTGGATCCAAAGGGGAAGGGGCTCAGTGGGGTCTTTAGTCAACTATGCTCTCTGTGGCATGATCTCAGAGTGGCACGTTTTCATGACCGCCACACCCACGCCTCCTCTGTTTTCTCAACTGCCTACCTTTCTTTCTACCTCAGAGGATTATAAGACTTTCAGAAAATTAAAGGTGACTTTTAGTTGGCCAGAAGTTGGGTAGCTTCTGCAATAAGAAATTATCTTCGGTACTTCAATTGGAGCCATTTCTTTGATTTCTACCAGACCAGTGGTTGGCACGTTAGAATCTGAGGACCAACTCTAGCCTGCTGCTCAGTTCTATAAATAAAGCTTTACTGAAACACATCCACACTCATTCGTCTTTCGCATTGTCTGTGGCGACTTTTGTGCTACGACAGCAGAGTTGAGCAGCTGTGACAGATATCGTATTGCCCACTAAGCTGGGAATATTTACACTCTGGCCTTTTCCAGAAGACGTTTGCTGATCCCTGTACTAGACCCATTTCCCCTTCCTGGGTCGATTGCGTATCTTCAACAATAGAGGATATCGTTCCCACTACCTCTCTTTGGTTCTCTATTGCCATTTCCTATTGAATGCATGACACGAGAAGATCGTCCAGAATGAGGAACTGGAAGGGGTCAATGCAGCTTACTTAGCACATGATTGTTTCCAGTCGTTTAAATAAATAACAGTTGACACGTGTTCAGCCTTTCCCCTGTTTTAGATGTGGTTATAAGCACTGAAAACATATTAATGTACTTAATCCTTGCAAGAATCCCACCAGTTATCATAGTGTTGCAGAGGACAGATAAGTGACTTATCCAAAGCAGTGGTAGATTCAAATGTAGTGGTCAGACAGCAGGTCGTGTTCTCTTCAGCACCACACTGCACTGCCTTCCTACATACGCTGTCTTAGCAAAACCTTCTAACTGTTCTAAAGCAAAGGCTTTATAAAGTCCCATTTTACAGGTGCAGACAAAGATCTGGTCATGCAATTGCCTAAAGTTATATACTTGGTCAGTGGTAGGACCAAGATTAAAATCCAGCGCTCTCAAAGGCAATATTTAGAATCACTGCATCACGGTTTCTCAACCTCAGGACTACTGACATTTCTCAGAATTTCTTATCGTGGAGGGTAGCCCTGTGCACTGTAGGATTTTTAACAGCATCCCTCTACCCACTGGATGCCAACAGCACCCTCTGCCCGGTCATGATAATGAAGTTACCTCCAGACATTGTCAGGTATCCCCCGAGAGGCAGAAGTGTGCCCCCTTTGAGAACCACAGCTCTCTGGTGTACCCCTGGGCACTACCACAGGGGTGTGATGGCTTCCACATTCCGAGGCTCGTTAGTGGACCCCGCCTTTGCATGACAGCTATTTCAGTGCTTCCTGTTTGTTTGTTTGTTTGTTTTGTTTTGAAGGACAATTTATTCTGCTGTTGGCATTGATCTTGCATCTCATGGGTTCATAGTTGCTGCTGTAGAACACAGGTATGTCACCTGGGCTCTAACTTCTAAGAAGATTTATAAAAAGAAATCAATGAAATTGTCGACTATGGTTACTAGATGAGGGGGGAAAAAGGGGACTGAGTTAAATTGTCAGGAGTTGAAAACCAGCTAGCATTTCTAGAGTTGTCATTGTGTGCCATGTTCATATATCATTTAATCTTTGGAACAACCCTCTGAAATGGTTACTGTGGTCACTCTTTTAAGGAGGAGGAAAAATGAAGCTGGGAAAGGTTGAGTAACTTGCCGTAAATCACACAGTGAAAAAATGGCAGCACTGGGATTGGATTCGACGCATGAGTTTGCGAGGGGGCCTCCTAGAACAATGACGATGGGACGGGTTGACTTGACCTGCAGCGATGGCTCTTTCTGAGGACTCCCCTGGGGGCCTCTTTGGTTTTATTTTTGTTTTCATTTATTTATTTTTAAAATACAATTTATTGTCAAGTTAGCCATCACACAGTGTGCTCTTGGCTTCGGGAGTAGATTCCCGCGATTCATCCCTTACTTACAACACCCAGTGCTCATCCCAGCGAGTGCCCTCATCAATGCCCATCACCCATTTTGCCCCTCTGCTCCGCCCCTCCCCCTGCAACCCTCAGTTTGTTCTCTGTATTTCAGAGTCTCTTCTGGTTTGCCTCCCTCTCTGTTTGTGACTATTTTTTTTCCCCTTCCCTTCCCCCACCGTCTTCTGTTAAGTTCCTCACAGTCCACAGGCGAGTGAGAACGGTTTTAAAACAAAGGAAAGGGAAGAAAGGGAAGTCGGAAAGATCAGAGTGAAGTGCGGGATGGGGATGAGGAAGAGCGAATGTAAGTAATTGATTTGTTTGTGTTGTAGAGACGGATCTGCGTCTGCGACTTACTATTTCAGGGACCAGTCTGCTGTAGAAATAGGGAACAAGTCTTGGCTCTATCTTAAAACCCTAAAACCAGGGGACCAGGAGGTGCCTCTACGAAATGAGCAGGTACGTTGCAGCAGCAAGAGGAGGCGTGGTGACTAAAAATCGTATGCACGATGATGATGCTTGCTGATTTAATTTGCACATGGTAAAGTCTGCTCCGAGCTCTCCCATTTCCCATTCCCAAAAGGCCTGTCGGAAGATCTTCAGAGTGATACAGCTCCCTTGATGAAAAGTCTGGATCATGGTAAAAACAAAAGACCAGCATAAACATCTTGAGAGATGACAGTAGATATTCAGAAATCATTGGCATCAGAACTTCTAATTTTAGGGGCGCCTGGCTGGCTCAGTCGGTTGAGCGTCCGACTTCGGCTCAGGTCATGATCTCACAGTCCGTGAGTTCGAGCCCCGCGTCAGGCTCTGTGCTGACAGCTCTTGCTTCGGATTCTGTGCCTCCCTCTCTCTCTGACCCTCCCCCGTTCATGCTTTGTCTCTCTCTGTCTCAAAAATAAATAAACGTTAAAATTTAAAAAAAAAAAAAAAAAAGAACTTCTAATTTTAGAATCTCAGAGGTGCTAGAAAAGGAATCCATAAATACCCTCGCTGCCAAGGCAATATTAAAAGCACTACTTTTTGGAGAAGCAGTATAGGACAGTATTAAGAGTCCAGGCCTTAGAATCCAAATTTCTATGTTTGAATCCTGATGCCCTCGCTTCCTAGTGGGATGATCTCGATCAAGCGACTTACTCTATTTTGCTTCTATGTTTTACCTGTTGCAAAGTAGTGAATAATAACCGTATTTGGCTCACGGGGGAGTCTGGAAGATAAGTGATAGAGGGCACATTGGCTTCCACCTTTGTGCCAAGCTTTACTACAATGGGCGTTTTCCATATGTCATTGCATCTAACCCCACCCACACTTCACTGAGGTAGGCATTATTACACAACAAATGGGAGCTGCGGAAGTTAAGGAAACCGTCTGAAGTCACACCGTGGGGAAGCAGCAGAGACAGGATCTGGACTCAGCTGTAACTACCTGCAGGGCTAAAGCCTGTGTCCTTACACTAGGTTGTGTTCCAGTCACTAATCACTGAGACATTTGTAGTTTATAAGCAATCAATCGTCTTTCCCACACGCAACTCGTACACACACTTTAAAATAAGTATCGCAGCTTCTTTACTGGTCATTTCCTTGTTCTAATAATCACACTAGGTGCGCCAAAGGGCAAAGGAGTGTTCCCAGGCTCTCGATTTGATTCTGGACATTGATCGTGGAAGGCCAGTGAAGAATGCATTAGATGTAGAGTTTGATGTGGAACAACTGAAGGTGAGCTTGAAAAAAGTCATTTCCGTTGTCCTGTAGTTCTTTATTATTCCTTATCATCTGCTTTTCTGCTGTAATGCCTGGAACCGTGTGACAAAAGGCTGCAAATTAAAAAAAAAAAAAAAGTGTATGTGAAGTATTATAGTGATGAGGAATGAACTAGGCTGAACTGTAGATGAGATTGCCCACAGTCACCTTTGAGCTACAGAAGCAGCCGTTTCTGTGGTTCAACTCAAGAGCTCCAGCAGAAGTGTCGTCATTTCTCGGATGGCTCCTGCATATTGTTGAGCGTGATCCTGAAATGGTGGCCAAAAGTTTTCAGCAGAATATGGACAGGAGGTGGAAGAGTATCAAAGTGGAGGGCATGCACAAAGACCCAAGAGTGTGTATGGAGGACGGAGGGCAGGGAGTAGAGGGGACTAGGTAGAAGGGCTTCAGTCTGGGTAGAAGATGATCGTCTGTTCTCCTGACACAGTGAAGAGTTTCTTGTCCCTCGACCGTCTACTCCCTCTCCTGTCTCGCCCTTGGCCTGACACATTCTTCTCCCTGAGTCCTGCTTAATCTTCATCTCAAGTCAGGCATCACCTCCTCCGAGAAGCTTTCTTGGACCCCATTGTCACCCCCGCCCTGGACTGGCGAACTATCTATCACCCTCCTAGCTCCTGGGCACCACCCTGTTGTATTTGCATCACGTGTCCATGTCTCTTTCTTCACTGATAGACTGGGAGCTCATTGAAAATGAACTACGGTGCCTGGCACAGAGCAGGTGTTCAATAGATACTCATGAAATGAACAAACTAATTAAATGTGGACGGAGGGAGAGGCAGAAGTCAGCAATGATGCTGGTGTTGCAAGTGTGGGTGCCTAGGAAGATCATTAAGTTCACTTCTGAACTTCTATGAATGCTCAATGTGTGTGCATGTGTGTGTGTGTTATTTGTGTATATGTATATACATATATGTGTACATACACGTGTATGTATATGTGTGTATTTGTGTGTATGTATGTATGTATTTCTTTTATAAGAAATCAAGGTACTTAACCATGCCCATGAAATTATTAATAATTTTATAATTTAAAAACTAATTTAGTCTATTCTAACAACCTGTGAGATAGTTATGAATATATATCATGCTTTTTCATATAGGACTCTATTGACAGGAATAAATTAGCAGTAATTGGACATTCTTTTGGTGGAGCCACAGTTATTCAGACTCTTAGTGAAGACCAGAGATTCAGGTAAGAGGAGGCAAAGAGAGAAAATAGTAAGCTATTGGAAGAGAGGAAGTGATAACCTATGTGAGATAGAGTATTTTTCAAATTCTTAATGAGGAAGGAACCCTTCAGGGCTTATAAGTCTGTTCTTTTGCCTCCATAAGTACTCTATATGAATTTTCCTAGACAGAAATAATCTACTTCTCTTGCTATCATAAGATCTCCCCATTCCTATATATTTTTCTTCATCATTCTTATTTATCTGCTTAAGGACTTAACATTTTCACTTGGAAATTTATCTTTATACATCATTTTATTTTATTATTATTTTTTAGTGTTTATTTTGGGGAGAGAGAGACAGAGCGTGAGTGGGGGAGGGGCAGAGAGAGAGGGAGACACAGAATCTGAAGCAGGTTCCAGCTCTGAGCTGTCAGCACAGAGCCTGACGTGGGGATCGCACCCACAGACCGCGAGATCATGACCTGAGTCGAAGTCGGATGCCCAACCGACTGAGCACCCAGGCGCCCCCGTATACATTTCATATATGACATATGATTGTGATGCCAGTAATGCGTCTTGTAGTATTTCTAGACTTCCTCAATATGCAGGGCATTTTTAATTTTTTTTTCCCATCCTTAAGATGGACAGAGGTCTTAAATTACACTTAACTTGGGTGACAGTCAGGACCAGACCCCAGAAAAAAATACTTTCTTTCTTGAACTATGTCATCACAGACTGATGAGATCATGTAGAGCCAACCAGTTAGAAAGTGGGTAGGCTCGGGGCTCCTGGGTGGCGCAGTCGGTTAAGCGTCCGACTTCAGCCAGGTCAGGATCTCGTGGTCCGTGAGTTCGAGCCCCGCGTCGGGCTCTGGGCTGATGGCTCAGAGCCTGGAGCCTGTTTCCGATTCTGTGTCTCCCTCTCTCTCTGCCCCTCCCCCGTTCATGCTCTGTCTCTCTCTGTCCCAAAAATAAATAAACGTTGGAAAAAAAAAATTTTAAAAAGAAAGTGGGTAGGATCATCTCTGAAACTTCATCTCACATTTCTTCCTTAAAATCGGTTTCCATTTAAGGGAATTATCTTAGTTTGCCCATTTAGCACATAAAACAGAGTGTCCAAAAGGTCCAGAAACAGGATAAACATACTTTTAAAAAGAAAGTTACATTTTCAAATGATACGCCCCCTATGTTTTTCTTCAAGCCCCACTTTTTCAGGTGTAGTACCTCAAAGCAAGTGGTCCAACGGTTGCTCTGAAAAAGGCATAATAAATCAACTACAGACTGGCCGTACGTGCTGGAAACAGGGGCAATAGTGCATGTATTGTATTTCTTCAGACACCCTACAGTTCTGAAGAAATCGTTGCTTGTTCGAGAATGTATTTTGAAGACCGTAACAAAAATGAAAACATTTTAAGCATATTATATCGTTCTAAAGGTCACGATTCCTAACTGTCTCTTAAAGAAAATGATTATGTAATGCCAAGTCGACCGCCTTATGAAGCTAATCATATTCCCTTCCCACACTGAAGTATAGTACCAGTGAGATTAACCTGTAATGAACCAGTGTGGTGCATGTCCATTAATCCTGGCATCATCAGGAACGCTGTATTTCGGCCAGCGTGTAACCAGCTTTTTATCATTGTCTACAAACACCTGCAGGTGTGGTATTGCCCTGGATGCATGGATGCTTCCATTGGGTGATGAAGTATATTCCAGAATTCCTCAGCCCCTCTTTTTTATCAACTCGGAACGGTTCCAATATCCTGCTAATATCATAAAAATGAAAAAATGCTACTCACCTGACAAAGAAAGAAAAATGATTACAATCAGGTAAGTATTAGTGATTTATTTCATCTTCTGAAAAGAAACTTGAAACTTGGATAAGCATCCCAAGGTACCATTGGTAGCCGTCCCAGAGTTGTTAAATTCACTGTTTAGACTTTCAATAAGGGAGAATATTAGATACTTTCAGGGTCTAAGAGCCTTTGTGTTTACTCTTTAAAATGCAAATGTTTTGAGTAGTGTTAACGTATGTCATTCATATATTGATCATTAAAATTTGCATTAGGATACATGCTATTTTTTTTTTAATTTTTTTTTTTTTTCAACGTTTATTTATTTTTGGGACAGAGAGAGACAGAGCATGAACGGGGGAGGGGCAGAGAGAGAGGGAGACACAGAATCGGAAACAGGCTCCAGGCTCCGAGCCATCACCCAGAGCCTGATGCGGGGCTCGAACTCACGGACCGCGAGATCGTGACCTGGCTGAAGTCGGCCGCTTAACCGACTGCGCCACCCAGGCGCCCCGAGGAGTCTTTTTTATCTGATGTGGTCAGAAGACACCTTGGAAGACACGGGAATAGAATTGGCCTTGAAGGATCAAGAGACATTAAACAGATAGTGAGGAGGGTCTAAGGTGGTTTAGTTAAGGACCTCAATTTAGCTTCAAGTTAGTTAAGGACTTCAATATTTGTATGTATAAGTCTAATTCTAAAACAGAGGTAATGCAGAACGCCTAGCCTCCCTCAACCCCACTTCCTTACTAGGCTCTTTACCTTTTTCATCCTTTCTCTGTGAGGAGCCTGGAAAGAATAGCTCATACTTAAGAGCTCATCCTGACTTCCATTTCCACTTTGACTCCTGTGGACCAGCTTCCTGAACGCCACCAATGTACCGAAATGCGTCCTGTGGAGGACATAAAAGGCCCAGCAGCCTGTTCGCGGCCTCAGGCTTGCTCTCTGCATCCGTTAGACACTGTGGACTCCCCCTGTTTCTCCTCCCCTGGTTACCACACCCCCACTCTTTCCTGCTCCTCCCTCCATCTAGACTGCACCCTCCCTTTCTCCCCGACCCTCTCCTTCTCCTGAGGCCATTCCTCCACTGTTGGTAGCATCCAGCCCTCTCATGACCCGGTTCTACCTTCTGACACTCACGTTATGTTTGGAAGCAGGGAAGAAGGAGCAGGAGGCAGGTGGCTCTGGTTTGAGTACAGATAAACTGAAAGGGTGGTGTTTGCTTAGAAGCAGCAGCAAAGTGAAGAGGAAGAGTTGCACCATTCGGGGCTGGAGACATATGTTTTCATCTCGGAATTTCTTAGGTTGGGACGGGGAAACCAGGGTAGAGATGTCTGGCCACAAACCTGGCAGGACAGAATTTGTGTCTTACACCCGAAACCTTGGGAGTAGATAAGACCACCAAGTATGGGGCTCCTGGGTGGCGCAGTCGGTTAAGCGTCCGACTTCAGCCAGGTCACGATCTCGCGGTCCGGGAGTTCGAGCCCCGCGTCGGGCTCTGGGCTGATGGCTCAGAGCCTGGAGCCTGTTTCTGATTCTGTGTCTCCCTCTCTCTCTGCCCCTCCCCCGTTCATGCTCTGTCTCTCTCTGTCCCAAAAATAAAAATAAACGTTGAAAAAAAAATTAAAAAAAAAAAAAAAAAAAAGACCACCAAGTAGATAAGAGCCACCAAGTAGGGGAAGAAGTGGTCTGAGAGCAGAATATTGAGGAATGTCCATATGTATGTGAAGAGAACAGAGTTGTTAGGGGAAGAAGGGAAGGTACAAACAAGGGAAAGGAGATCAAAGAAACAAAAGGAAAAAAAAAACCGGCAAGAAAGTGTCAAATGTCTTACAGGCAGTGGAAAGTGATCACCAAAAAAGGCCATTTTCTTGATGTTAGGTAGATTTATTTATTTATTTTTATTTTATTTTTTTAATTTTTTTTGATGTTTATTTATTTTTGAGACAGAGAGAGAGCATGAACGGGGGAGGGGCAGAGAGAGAGGGAGACACAGAATTGGAAACAGGCTCCAGGCTCTGAGCCATCAGCCCAGAGCCTGACGCGGGGCTCGAACTCACAGACTGCGAGATCGTGACCTGAGCTGAAGTCGGACGCTCAACCGACTGAGCCACCCAGGCGCCCCATGTTAGGTAGATTTAAAGAGCAGTGTAAATGATATCTGTAAGGTGTTTACAGCTTAAATAATACAAGGAAAAGAGGTTCCCCCCCCCCCCACCACCAAATATTTAATCCAAGGTTTAGGTGCAGTGTGTTTTGAATAGCATCACATAGATACGAAGTTAAACAGTGTTGGTAAAGGCTTCTGGCTCTGAGTATACAGTCCCTGCAACACGTAACACATTTTGTCAGCTCAAATTGGGACTATTCTAGCCCACCGAAAAGCTGGAATCATTTCTTCTAAAACCAAGATGCCAAGGAACTCAGGAATCTTTGTTTATCTAGAGGGGAGGATGTATAGATACTAAGATGCACAGCCTGTGACCCACAAACACATCTACAGAGATCAAATCTACAAGTTTATTTCCTCAGTTTTCACTCAATAGGCTACCTAGACCACTATCCTTCCTGCACCCTAAGTACCAAAATAATTTTGTCAAACAATGTGATTTATAAACCTCTCATTTCTCTTTCAGGGGTTCAGTGCATCAGAATTTTGTGGATTTCACCTTTGCAACTGGCAAAATAATTGGATACATGTTCACTTTAAAAGGAGATATCGATTCAAATGTAGCAATTGATCTTAGCAACAAAGCTTCATTAGCATTCTTACAAAAGCATTTAGGTAAGAAACTAAGAGTGTTTCATGACACAAACCAGGTGCTTCTTAAGACAAAACTGTTTTATTGCAGTGTGAGTCCCATTTTAACTGTCTCCAGTTGGTTTACAATGTCCCAGAACAGTAAATCAGTTTGAAGAAAGAAACTTGAGAGATTGAGTTTTGCTGCTTCTCATGCTACATATCACAGATAGGAAGTCTACCTGTTAATTTATCTTTGAGGCAGAGCATGAGCAGGGGACAGGCAGAGAGAGAGAAAGAGAATCTGAAGCAGGCTCCAGGCTCTGAGCTGTCAGCACAGAGCTCAACGTGGGGCTCAAACCCACAAACCGTGGGACCGTGACCTGAGCTGAAGCCAGACACTTAAGGGACTGAGCCACCCAGGCGCCCTGGAAGTCTGGCTTGTTAAAGGGAATCATGTCATCTTTCTGTGCAGACTGGTGGCCGTTTGTGGTGTAATTTGTGAGGCTGTCCTGCCACCTAGAGGCACTGAGCTGTCTCGTACTCTCCAAAGCTTCATATTCTTGTTAACATTTTTCTCTTCCAGGACTGCAGAAAGATTTCGATCAGTGGGATTCTTTAATTGAAGGAGAAGATGATAATCTTATTCCAGGGACCAACATTGACACAACCAACCAGCATGTCACTCTACAGAACTCTGCAGGAAGAGAGAAATAGAATTTAGATCAAGAGCACTTTTTAAAAAGCTGTCTAAAAGTGTGTGTATGTGTGTGATTTTAATGTTTTTTTTTCTCAAATAACTCTATTGTAAAATGTAGACTATATCATAACAGTGATTGAAGCTTGTACTGGAATTTCTTTCTTTAAATGTAAAGAACGACTGCTATGTATAACAATCATACCAGCCTAAATTTTTATTTTACTAAGATGATACTTTTTCAGTGCCAAAATTAATAACTATTTTTACATTCCTTTAGTGGACAAGTATATCAAAACAGGCACAATGCTAATGAAAACATGTTGCAATGACATAACTAACTCCCCCCAAATACAATAAATACAGATTTTTTTTTTTTTTTTGCCTCTCTTTTCTATTATGAGTACAATTGAGTTTTGGCAATATGGTATTCTAGGTAGGCTTTGGAAGCACTCCCCTTTGACTTTTGGTCATGGTGAGAAAAATCAGATCACACAGATGATAAAAGCACTGATTTACCACAGGATTAGGGATACTGTACAATTTCAGTATGAAAACTAAATTAGGGGAGTGGCCAAGGATAAGAATATTGGAGACAAGGCAAAGGCAGCAGATTAAAATGGATTAAAGAGAGTTTATAATTTGTTTGCATTTACTTAATGCTTTATCTCTGATGGATTCCACCTACTCAAGAAAGGTGCACGAGACCCGGGCCAGGGATTCCAGTTATAACATATTAGTTATGCAGCCGAAGCCTGTGAAGGATAACAAAGGAAACAGAATTGCTTTTAACTGGTTTGTTTTTCCAATTGGTTTTATTTATGTTTTACATTGTGTATGCAGTGGTAGAAGTGGAATAGCACAACACAGGCATACCTTGCTTTATTGCACAGGGCAGATACTGAATTTTTTACACGTTGAAGGTTCAGGACTTCCGTGGAGGAAGTAAGTGCGTGCAGCTGTGGTGGAAATAGCAAAAGAGCTAGAATCAGACGTGGAGCCTGAAGATGTGCCCGAATTGCTGCAAGCTCATGATCAAATTTGAACGGATGAGGGGTTGCCTCTTACGGATGAGCACAGAAAGTGGTTTCTTGAGATGGAATCCACTCCTGGTGAAGATGCCGGGAAGACTGTTGAAATGACAACATAGGATTTAGAACGCGAGGTACACTTAGTTGACAGAGCAGCCGCAGGGTGTGAAGGGATGAACTCCGATCTTGAAAGAAGTTCTACTGGGGGTAAAAGGCTACCGCACGGCATCACGTGCTACGGAGAAATTGTTCATGGAAGGGAGTCAATGCGGCAAACTTCATTGTCTTTTTAAAAGACGCTTTAAATGTTTATTTTTGAGAGAGGCAGAGAGAGGGGGGGACAGAAGATCTGAAGTGGGCTCTGTGCTGTCTGTGCAGAGCCTGATGCGGGGCTTGAATTCACGAACCGTGAGATCATGACCTGAGCTGAAGTCAGGTGCTCAACTGACTGAGTCACCCAGGCGCCCCCATTTTGGGTGCCAGAGCCACCCGAGCCATCAGCAGCCTCCTGATCAGTCAGCAGCCATCAGCATGGAGTCAGGATTGTCCAACAGCAAAAAGATTATGACTCACTGAAAGCTCAGATGATGGTTAGCATTTTTATAGCAATCAAGTATTTTTAAATTAAGGTATGTACGTTGCTTTGTTTAGAGATGCTATTGCACATTTAATAGACTACACTCTAGTGTAAACATAACTTGTATACACACTGGGAAACCAAAAAAGTTATTTGACTTGCTTCATTGTGGTGTTTGTGGCAATCTGGAGCTGAACCCACATCTCTCTCAGGTATAGCTGTAAATGGAGGTAAAAAGCTGGCTTAAAACTTCACGCGCCTGGGGCGCCTGGGTGGCGCAGTCGGTTAAGCGTCCGACTTCAGCCAGGTCACGATCTCGCGGTCTGTGAGTTCGAGCCCCGCATCAGGCTCTGGGCTGATGGCTCAGAGCCTGGAGCCTGTTTCCGATTCTGTGTCTCCCTCTCTCTCTGCCCCTCCCCCGTTCATGCTCTGTCTCTCTCTGTCCCCAAAATAAATAAATGTTGAAAAAAAAAAAAAAAAAAAAAAAAAAAAAAAAAAAAACTTCACGCGCTTATACGTCGGGCGTCATGGGAAATCGTTTGTTTCCCGATGAATGTAAAAACTTATGCCACTCATAGTTAAGTATATTTTGGCTTAATTATGGCTTAATTAATTATGGCTCCTATGAATTCTTCATAATTAAGCTTGTTTAAGCCTGTGTGAACAGGATAACCAGGACTTCATAAGCAAACCAGGTTAACTGTAACTATTCCATCACCTACTTATTGTGCTCAGTTAATAAGCAACGGTGTATTTTGATTTGGCACTTCGGGCTATCCTAATGTGGTAGGGTGCAAAATCGCTCTTTTTGAGAAATTTAATTTCTCAATCCTATAGCCAATTCCGATTTTTAAAATTTTTAAGAGTCAAACTCTTTAGCAGGACACTGAAGCCTCTCTATCATCTGGCCCTAATGCATCTTCTCTGACCTTTTCTGCCAGTACCCCACAACTGTATCTCCTACAGGAGTGAACCAAACTTGTCTATTCTCATCCCAGGAACAGGTAACACGCTTTCTCCCTCAGCTCTGTTCAATGCAAAACCCTCTCCTTTCTACTTATTGAAATTACACCCAGCTTTTAACGTCCTTAGTTCTCACCATTACCCCATCAGGCTTCAGGGTCTGGTAATGTCTCGGAGGCAGGGATCTTTTCCCCGCTCACGGAGCAAACCTCCCTACTCATTTTAGAAATGGATGGTCCTTCCAATTGTGGTGATGGCCCATTCGGTAGCATCTTTGGGGGTGGTACATGCAGGTGCTGACAGGAGAAAGACCCAACGAGTTAAAGGTTACAAATACAATAATGATCTAGTGCGCGCACTGAGTATCTTTCAGGGAAAAGAATACTATTTCTAATCTTAAAAACACTTCGAGAAAGGTTTCATTAACCCCATCTGACAGATGAGGAAGATGAAGCCTCAGAGAGATTGTATAACCTGCCCAGGTCATATATCTAATCAGCAGCATATAGCTGAGGTCCTAAAGCTGGGACCTGTCTCACCACCTACACAAAACCATGTTTTCAAAGCATGGGCTTTGAAGTTAGATCGGTCTGGGTTTGATCAGGTTTCTGAGACTCTCCAGCTCTTTGACCTAGAGAAGTTATTTAACTTCTCCAAAAACCTGCAATTTCCTGTGGCGCCTGGGTGGCTCAGTCCCTTAAGTGTCTGACTTCAGCTCAGGCCGTGATCTCGTGGTTTGTGAGTCTGAGCCCCGTGTGGAGCTCTGTGCGGACAGTTCGGAGCCTGGAGCTGCTTCGGATTCTGTGTCCCCCTCTCGGTGCCCCTCCCCCGCTTGCATTCTGCCTCTCTCTCAAAAATAAATACTCAATTTTCTCACCGATAAAACATGGATAATATTAATACGCCCTTCGGAGTTCAGAATTGAAGGAGAAAATGCATTTAAAGTACCAGCGGAGTGACTGACACGTAAGAGCTAATACTGACTTTACTATTTCCCCCATTTTTAGAACTGTGATTCCATTGCTACAGATAATCCAGAACCAAAGATATTCCACAATCGTATTTCCTGTTTGTTTTAGGCTCTCATCACCATTTATTTCCGATTTTTTAATTTTTTTGAAGTTTATTTATTTTGAGAGAGAGAATGAGTAGGGGAGGGGCAGAGAGAGGGCCTGACACGGGGCTCAAACTCACAAACCATGAAATCATGACCTGAGCAGAAAACAAGAGTTGGACACTTAACCAACCGAGCCACCCAGGGGCCCCATTTCAGGTTTTTTACATGAACGATGCTAATGTGAGTTTACAGGGAATTTTTCTTTTCTTCTCTCTTTTTAATTTGAATTCAAGTTAGTTAGCATATAGTGTAGTATTAGTTTCGGGAGTAGAATTTAGTGATTCATCACTTATGTATAATACCTATTGCCAGTCCCAACAAGTGCACTCCTTAATGCCTATCATCCATAAACCCCCCACCCACCCTTCCCGCAACCCCAGTTTGTTCTCAGTATTTAAGAGCCTCTTGGGGCACCTGGGTGGCTTGGTCAGTTAAGCATCCAACTCTTGATTTTGACTCAGGTCATGATCTCACGGTTCGTGAGTTCGAACGTGCCTCAGGCTCTGTGCTGACAGCTTGGAGCCTGTTTGGGATTCTCTCTCTCTCCCTCTCTCTCCGCCCCTCCCCTGCTCTTTCTCTGTCTCTCTCCCTTCCTCCCTCCCTCCCTTTCAAAAAATAAATACGCTTTTAAAAAAAGAGTCTCTTATTGTTGCCTCCCTCTCTGTTTTTATCTTATTATTTTTTTCCTCCCATATGTTCATGTTCATCTGTTTTGTTTCTTAAATTCCACATATGAGTGAAATATATTTATCTGTCTCTGACTTACTTCACTTAGCACTAGACACTCTAGTTCCATCCACGTTGTTGCAAATGGCAAGATTTCATTCTTTTTGAGTGCCGCGTAATATTCCATTGTATATACACATCTTCTTTATCCATTTATCAGTCAATGGACATTTGGGCTCTTTCCATAATTTGGCTATCGTTGATAGCACTGCTATAAACATTGGGGTACATGTGCCCCTTTGAATCAGCATTTTTGTGTCCTTTAGATAAAATCCTTATAGCGCAACTGCTAGGTCATAGAGTAGTTATATTTTAAATTTTTGTGAGGAACCTCCATACTGTTTTCCAGAATGGATGCACCAGTGTTCATTCTCAGTACAAAAGGGCTCCCCTTTCTCTGCATCCCTCCCAACATCTATTGTTTCCTGAGTTGTTAATTTTTGCCATTCTGACAAGTGTCCTCACACCTGTATCTCATTGTGGTTTTGGTCTCTGTTTCCCTGATGATGAGTGACGTTGAGCATCTTTTCATGTGTCTGTTATCCATCCGGATGTCTTCATTGGAAAAGTGCCTGTTCATGTCTTCTGCCCATTTATTCACTGGATTATTTGGGTTTTGACTGTTGAGTTTAAGTTCTTTACAGATTTTGGATACTAACCCTTTATCTGATGTCATTTGCAAATATCTTCTCCCATTCCATCGGTTGCTTTTAGTTTTGCTGATTGTTTCCTTCACTGTGTAGAAGCTTTTTTTCTTGATAAGGTCCCAAAAATTCCCCTTGCCTCTGGAGACATACCTAGTAAGAAGTTGCTGTGGCCAAGGTCAAAGAGGTTGCGTGTTTTCTCCTGTAGGATTTTGATGGTTTCTTGTCTTACATTTAGGTCTTTCATCCATTTTGAGTTTATTTGTGTATAGTGTAAGCAACTGGTCCACGTTCATTCTTCTGCATGTTGCTGTCCAGTTTTCCCAACACCATTTGCTGAAGAGACTGTCTTTTTTCCATGGGATACTCTTTCATTGCCAAAGATTAGTTGGCCATATATTTGTGGGTCCGTTTCTGGGTTTTGTGTTCTGTTCCAACGATCTCTATGTCTGATTTTGTGCCAGTACCATACTGTCTTGATGATTATAGCTTTGTAATACAGCTTTAAGTCTGGGACTATGATGCCTCCAGCTCTGGTTTTCATTTTCAACGTTACTTTGGCTATTTGGGGTCTTTTCTGGTACCATACAAATTTTAGAATTGTTTGTACTAGTTCTGTGAAGAATGGTAGTATTGTTGGGATAAGGATTGCACTGCATGTGTGGATTGCTTTGGTTAGCATTGCTATTTTAACAATATTTGGTCTTCCTATCCATGAGTATGGAATGTTTTTCCATTTCTTTGTGTCTTCTTCAGCTTCTTGCATAAGCATTCTATAGTTTCAGCGTACAGATCTTTTACTTCTTTGGTTAGATTTATTCCTAGGTATCTTATGGGCTTTGGTGTAATCATAAACGGGATAGATTCCTTGATTTCTCTTTCTGCTGCCTCATTATTGGTGTATATAAATGCAACATTTCTGTATGTTGATTTTATATCCTGAAACTTTGCTGAATTCATGGGCCAGTTCCAGCAGTTTTTTGGTGGATTCTTTCAGGTTTTCCACAGAGTATCATGTTGTCTGTGAAGAGTGAAAGTTTGGCTTTTTCCTTGTCAATTTGGATGCCTTTTATTTCATTTTGTTGTCTGATTGCTGAGGCTAGGACCTCCAGTACTATGTTGAACAACAGTGGTGAGAGTGGACATCCCTGTCATGTTCCTGACCTTAGGGGGAAAGCTCTCAGTTTTTCCCATCGAGGATGATAGATATTAGCTGTGGGTCTTTCGTATATGGTCTTTACGATGTTGAGGTATGTTCCTTGTATCCCTACTTTCTTGAGGGTTTTTATAAAGAAAGGATGTTGTGTTTTGTCAAATGCTTTTTCAGCATCTATTGAGAGGATCATATGGTTCTTATCTTTTCTTTTATTAATGTGATGTATCACATTGATTGTTTTGTGGATATTGAACCACCCCTGCAGCCCGGGAATAAATCCCAGTTGATTGTGGTGAATAATTCTTTTAATGTATTATGGGATTCATTTTCCTAGTACCTTGTTGAGAATTTTTGAATCCATGTTCATCAAGGAAATTGGTCTGTAATTCTTTTTTTAGTGGGGTCTCTGGTCTGTAATTCTTTTTTAGTGGGGTCTCTGTCTGGTTTTGGAATCAAGGTAATACTGGGATAATAGAATGAGTTTGGAAGTTTTCCTTCCATTTCTATTTTTTGGAACAGTTTCAAAAGAATAGGTATTAACTCTTCCTTAAATGTTTGGTAGAATTCCCCTGGGAAGTCATCCAGCCCTGGACTCTTTGTTTGTTGGGAGATTTTTGATTACGGACTCAACATATTTTTATTGATTGTGGGTTTATTCAAATCTTCTGTTTTTTCCTGTTTCAGTTTTGGTAGTTTGTATGTTTCTAGGAATTTATCCTTTTCTTCCGGGTTGCCCAATTTGTTGGCATATAATTGCTCATAATATTCTCTTATTATTGTTTGTATTTCTGCAGTGTTGGTTGTGATCTGTCCTCTTTCATTCATGGTTTTATTTATTTAGGTCCTTTTTCTTTTTGATAAGTCTGGCTAGGGGCTTGTCAATTTTGTTAATTCTTTCAAAGAAACAGCCCCTAGTTTCGTTGATCTGTTCTACTGTTTTTTTGATTTTTCTATCATTGATTTCTGCTCTAATCTTTATTATTTCCCGTCTTCTGCTGGTTTTGGATTTTATTTGCAGTTCTTTTTCCAGCTCCTTTAGGTGTAAGGTTAGATTATATGTTTGAGACATTTCTTCCTTCTTTAGGAAGGCCTGGATTGCTATATACTTCCCTCTTATGACTGCCTTTGCTGTGCCCCATATTTCCTTTTTAACTTAAAAAAATTTTTTTAACATTTATTTATTTTTTGAGAGACAGAGCATGAGCAGGGGAGGGGCAGAGACAGAGAGGGAGTCACAGAATCCAGAGCAGGCTCCAGGCTCTGATCTGTCAGCACAGAGCCTGATGCGGGGCTTGAACTCATGAGCCGTGAGATTATGACCTGAGCTGGAGTCAGATGCTTAACCGACTGAGCTGCCCAGGCACCCCTCCTTTTTATTTTTTTTAAGTCTATTTATTTATTTATTTATTTTGAGAGGGAGGGAGGGAGGGAGGGAAAGAGAACAAGTCGGAGAGGGACAGAGAGAGGGAAAGAGAGAATCCCAAGCAGGCTCTGCACAATCAGCATAAAGCCCAATGTGGGGCTTGATCTCAGGAACTGTGAGATCATGACCTGAGCCAAGACTAAGAATCGGCATCGTAACTGACTGAGCCACCCCAGCGCCCCTCCTTTTTTTTTTTTTTAAATTTTTTTTTTCAACGTGTTTTATTTATTTTTGGGACAGAGAGAGACAGAGCATGAACGGGGGAGGGGCAGAGAGAGAGGGAGACACAGAATCGGAAACAGGCTCCAGGCTCCGAGCCATCAGCCCAGAGCCTGACGCGGGGCTCGAACTCACGGTCCGCGAGATCGTGACCTGGCTGAAGCCGGACGCTTAACCGACTGCGCCACCCAGGAGCCCCACCTCCTTTTTAATAAAATGAGACTACCACACCTTTAAGGAGAAACTTTATTCAAATATTGTGTCATATTAGAATACTTCCAAAATCAAACAGAATATTGATCAAATGTTAACTAGACCAACAAGACAAAGCTCAGAAACAAAACAAAAATCTGAATGAGTTATTGCTAACAAAGCCATCCCTATAAGTAGTATCATAGAATATACTTGCCATAAACCTAGCATTTTCTATTTTAATTTAAACACTATATTCAAAAGAAACAGAAATAGGGGTGGGTTGTTTTTTTTTTTTGTTTTTTTTTTTAAATTTGAGTAATGTGTTAGCATATTGTTTAGCAAAATAAATCCACTTAACTGATTAGAAACATAACATATTTAAAGGGAGAAGAAAGATCCCAGATCCATATGTACGGCAAAACCACTATAAATACATTTCGTAGTGGCCCTGAGATCTATTTTGTTTTCAGTGCATATCAGAGTTTTCAAAAATGACAACTTCTTGTGATCATATGCTCTCAACTTGCTCAAATACTCTGTCGGTCTGGGCAAGATGCCACATGTTTAAGAGCAGTTTCGGACAGATTGGCCACGTCTATGGATCCACAGTTAAATCTATATCACCTCCAGACCCCTTTTCTGGAAAAAAAGAGAGAGAGAGGAGACAGAAACCTCAAGTTGAGAAAGAAAAACAAGAAAATTATCTACACGAGTGCTACCACAACAAATTTAATGTCCTTTCAAAACGGTGAGAATTATTCTATGGCGAATTATTCCTACAGAAATGTTTTTTGTCTTTTAGCATTTTGGTTCTCACACTCTACCTATTATCAAAGTTTCTCTAAAATATATAACTGGCATATTTTATATTTTTCTAGAATGATGTTAGTAAAGCTGATAACTGAACAGTCCTTTATTCTCTTTCACTAGTATGTATTTTTCAAATAATGGGAAAGCCACCAAGAGCGGATTTCACTCTCAATGCACCTCACTTCTAAGGACCACGTGCTACTTATGAACAAGATCATGCGATAACCAGTAACTTCCAACAAATTGAATCTTATCACGAGATAAACTAAAAACCCAGAAAGAAATTCTGAGAGATCATTTAATATATGAAGGTCACTTGAATGTATGAGCTAGTCAACGCTGAGAAAATTCTTTAAAATCCTTTAAAATATAAATTTATCATATTCACAACTTAACTTTCAAGATTAATTCAACCCACAAACAAATTTTCTATGATATTTCAAGAAATCCTCTTCTTTGTTCTTTATTCCCAGATGCACATTTAACATTTTTAGCTAAAAATTTTCTACTACTAACATCCAAGGAAATTGATAAACCATTTTTGTTTGAGGATTCAGAATAATGGTACCTTTAAGGCTTGGCAATCTGTTGATAAAAGCTATTTTCTTTTAAAGACACAAATCACCTTCAATTGTAGTCTAATCCAATGACATGAAGTAGAGATCTTTCCCCACTGTTTGGAATACAGCCTAACAAAAGGAACCTTTGGATTACCACCAATTCTTTGTTACAGACACAAAATGATTAAAATCAGAAAGGGACCGTAGATAAACCAGAAAAAAATGGTAAACAGTGAAAAACTAAGCCTCTTGAAAGTGTGGCAATCTGATTTTGTAGTGAAGAATCACCCAAGAACATTTTCTATCCTTCCAATACTCATTTCTCTGGAACATCTCTACTGGAGCGTCCCATACTGGGAGTAAAGTAGCCTTTTCCAATTTTCAGCTCCCAGTCTCCCACAACTTTGGTGTCTGATGCCTTTCTCAAAGGGCTCCTATGCAAACACATTATCCACGGTGAGCCACAGATCCTTTACTAAAGACTTACTGAAGAGGGATATTTCTCCTATATTCCTTTCAACAAATAACAGCATTGTGTGTATGTATGAAGTCTATACAGAAATTGATTCATGATGAAAGGGCGGGCCTACGCCAGCCGACTCCATCTTGTTCTGTGTCCTTCACCTTGACCACACCTCCTCCCCTTGAGTAACCCCCCCTCACCTGCCTAACAGGACTCGGACCCTTCCCCAGGACCCTTCCCCAGCCAATCGGCTGAGGCCATAGCCATTACCTCACCAACTGCCCCCAGGCCCCAATAAAACCTTTGTCCTTTTGAAACTCGCTCTTTCCCTGGTATCTCACCGCTGCGTCGGTGCAGGTAGGGGATTGAGCTCGAGCTAGCTCGAATAAAGGCTCTTTGCTTTTGCATCGGACTCGGCTCCCTAGTGGTCTTTGGGGATCACGAATTCTGGGCATAACAATGAGACATATTCTTACAATAAAATGAAATCTCTCAGATACAAAAAAAAAAAAAAAAAATCCTTAAAAAAATGCAATCAGATCACAGTGACTTGACCAAAAAAGTCATGCGTAATTTAATACCTCACAATATCCACTTGTAAAGGAAAACCAGCTTATTTGTAGACACATATCTAAGAGTTCTTTCAAATTTGAGGAAAGGATCACTTAATAAATAAAATTAAGAAACAAATTTTAAAAAGTAAAGCCTTATCCATAAGTAGCTTCTATATTTGCTAACTGATGTAAAAGCCAGTTGTGTCTATACTATTTTATGAACACTCTGAGTTGCCTTACATAGTTCGCTATTTGGCAGGCATAGGGTAGTTTATCCAAATAGAATCCCATATGTGTACATCTATGCATTTGGCTGTGGATTCTTGAAAAGTAATGAATGGAAAAGATCAGAATGTAAAAGAAAAACTTCAGTAAATACTTATGCAACCTAAGTGAAGCAAGCTGTTATTTTTGACAAGTAAACAAAAACACGAAATTAATATAAGAAGGTGAAGAAAGATGTTCAGTGGTTTTTCACAGTGGAAAAATTTCAAATGACCTAAATGTGCACCGCTACAAGAAATGGTTTACCAAATGACTGACCATTTGTGTCATGTAAGATTATGCAACTATGGCCTTCTGGCTGTGGCCAAGATGGAGTGAGTTGACTATAGCCTGCCTCTCTTCTACTTGCTACAACTAAAAATTCTGGAAAGTATACAAAAAGTAACCGTGGGCTCTGAAAAGTAAATGGGAACAGGCAGATTGAGGACTGAAGTAAAAACCTGAATAATGACTCATAACAGGGGTGGATTCACAGATGTTTCTTTCCTTCCCTCCTTCCTTCCTTCCTTCCTTCCTTCCTTCCTTCCTTCCTTCCTTCCTTCCTTCCTTCCTTCCTTCTTCTCTCCTCTCCTCTTCATTCCTCTCCTCTCCTCTCCTTTCCTTTCCTTATTTTTTTCCTTCTTTGTCTCTTAGTTTTGACTTGAGCCTGGACCAAATCAGAGCTGCCCAGCCTGTGTGGATGGCAAAACTCTGAGGGAGACCCCTATTTCTAGCCAGCAGATTGGGAAAAGAGGCCCCCTGAATGCTAGAAAGTGACGAATGAATGGGAAATCTCGTCACTATTTTTCTTTTTTACCTTCTGACCCTGTCATGAGAGCAGCCCCAACTGAAAGTCTGAGAGAAGACTCTGACCAGTGGAACGGGAAAAGGGCTGTTTGTTACCTGGAAATGGGGGGGTGGGGATTGAGTTTTCTTGTTTCTCTCTCTGCTTCACTCCAAAGGCAGGCTCAGTCAAACAGAACTGCATGACAGCAAAGAAGGAAACCTTGAGAGAAACATGCTCTCTGTCTAGAGGAGCAAGAAAAAGAGCCCCTAGGAGCTGGATTAAAGAAGATCCTTGAGGGACACCTGGGTGGCTCAGTCAGTTAAGCGCTCAACTTCGGCTCAGGTCATGATCTCACAGTTCTTGAGTTCGAGCCCTGCGTCGGGCTCTGTGTTGACAGCTCAGAGCCTGGAGCCTGCTTCAGATTCTGTGTCTCCCTCTCTCTCTGCCCCTCTCCCACTCACACTCTGTGTCTCTCAAAAATGAATAAACATTAAAAAAATAATAATAATAATAATAAAGAAGATCCTTGAGGCCAGCAAGTGTGGAGGAAATCTCAGAGAGAAAAGGAATTGAAAAATATGAATCCCTAATAGTATAAATGAACTGATATAAATCCCAAGGTCAACCCTCAACTATGCATATGCAGAAGAGAACCAACTAAGCATAGCAATCTTTAACACCCGATCTACTATATAAACTGCTACCTAAGTCCCTGGGAGGCTTATGCTCTGGGTGGATGCAAACACCAAAGCAAAGTCTCTGAAAACTAAACTGACATTGGAACCCACAAGCAAAGAAGGAGAGACAGAACTTGTGCTATGAACCCAACTGGGTTGACCACCTGCTAAAATAAAGACTTCAATATTTTCTAGAAGATTTTAATAGGATCCAAAGTCTTGCAACATAACGTTCAAAACATTTGGGACATAATCCAAAATTACTCAACATACAAAGAACTAGGAAAAGCTAATCATCTTTCAAGATGATCAGTAGATGGCAAGCCCTGAGGTGACCAGATATTGGAACTATCAGATACATATTTTAAAGTAAAAACGTCAACAAATGTCAAACAGAATAAACTCAAATGCCCAGATATTATAATGGCATGGGAAATTGAACACAAAATATAAAATATAGAACACAGAACACAAAATATAAAACTGTATGCAGAATGAAATCAATTATGCACAAAATATGTCGATGACATACGTACATTCCATATAAACAGAAAAATTATGAAATAAAATGAAACCGATCAAGCTCTTTGTCTTAGATAGATGTATTATAGGTGATAGATACTTTGTTTCAAATTTGCCATTTTTCAGATTTTCTACATCAGGTGTATTTTATAAAGATCTCAGACACCAAACAATTTTCATTTTTAAAATCCCCCTCTCCCCCGAATCAAGGTATAAAACATTAATAACCCGTTTGCCCAAAGGGATACTTGGCATAAAGTCCAGAATCACTGATTTTGTTATTTCTGCTTTTCATTGTCATTAATTCCAGTATTAGTATTCTTTTTTCTTGATTATTCCCAAACACAAGGGCTTTGGAAATAGTTTAAATTACCTTTCAAAATGAGACACAATGCTCTCATTAATTAGTATTTATATCCATACCTCAGATGGACTCTTATCTAATTTGGGTATGCCATTCCAGACATTCTCAGGGTTCACTATCTCCTCCATACCATTTGAAAGGTTCAAAACCTACAAGAGAAAAAAGGTATTTAATAAAACTTGGTAGTTTCCAAAAACTGTAACTGATTTATGGACCCTAGCAATCCTTCTTCAACCGAAATACCTCAAAAGGCAATGAAAATAATTTTATTAAACTTCAACTTTACGCTTCTAACTCTATGGAACTTCTGTTCAAAAAACATATTGAGTATGCCTAGATATCAAAGGTAGCTAAAAATGAGATCTTAAGAAGCTCAACATTTTGTGGAGGAACAGATCTCTAAGCAGATCATTACATCGTAGTAAGTACAGACCTCTGTAGCAGGAGAAATGGGAATATAATATAAAGTTTTTGGTGTGTGGGGAGGGTGAAGAGATGGAGAGATTTAGAAATAATGCTAGTGAATGCTCCCTGGAAGAGGCAATGCAAAACGAAAATGAAGACGCAATGAAAATCTTCCAAAAATAAGTGAAAATCGGGGCACTCAGGTGGATCAGTTGGCGAGAGTCTGGTTCTTGATTTCAGTTCAGGCCATGATTCCAGGGTCATGGGATTAAGCCCTGCATTGCGCTCCTCGCTGAGCACAGAGCCTGTTTAAGATTCATTCCCTCTCTCCCTCTGTCCCTCTCTCCTGCTCACACTCTCTCCTCTCTCAAAAAAAATAAAAATATTGCAACTACGTGGATGGAACTGGAGGGTATGATGCTAAGTGAAATTAGTCAGTCAGAGAAAGACAAAAATCATATGACTTCACTCATATGAGGACTTTAAGAGACAAAACAGATGAACATAAGGGAAGGGAAACAAAAATAATGTAAAAACAGGGAGGGGGACAAAACAGAAGAGACTCATAAATACGGAGAACCAGCTGAGGGTTACGGGAGGGGTGTGGGAGGGGGGATGGGCTAAATGGCTAAGGGGCACTAAGGAATCTACTCCTGAAATCATTGTTGCACTAGATGCTAACTAATTTGGATGTAAAATTAAAAAAAAAAAAAAAAACAAAACAATAGTGGAAATTAGGTGTCTTTGTACTATCTTCATGATTTTTCTGTAATCTAAAACTCTTCCAAAAATAAGGCCTATCTAAAAATAAAATAATAACAAAATAAAAATAAAAGTGAAAATGAGCCAGTATGGGAGGGGGATAGAATACAAGTGACTGGATCTGCATTATTAAATATATTGAAGAAGCCCTGTGGAACGATATATATAAGAGAGAGCGAGCAATTTGGTGCCCATCCAATATAAGTTACAAAACATAAAGGAGTAAACCTAAGACTGGAGAAGAATACGGACACTCGGCCCTAGAAGACCTCAGGTCCCCTAGAGGACCATGCCATGTTAGTGAGCATGGCTTGGCTTTTCTATCCTAGACCAGTGGCTCTCAAATTTTAATGGTAAGAGAATGCTCATTCCTGGTCCTACCCCCAGAAATTCTGTAGTAGCCAGCCAGGGCAAGGTGCAGGAATCGACTGCTTAAGAAACCCACCAGGTGATTCTGACACAGGTGGTTTTTTGGGACCACAGGAGAAACACAATCAACTGGACGTCCCCAAGGAGTTTTACACACAGGAATTCTGTCGTCAGATTTGCACCTGACAAGTGTCACACTGGTAGTGTAGAGAGTCAGCTGAAGGAACACTAGAAGAACTAAACCAAAATAGGTTAATAGAGTAATCCACTTGTAAAATAAGGGACTTCACACCAAGGCAGTGACAGTAGGTGTAAAAAGTTTTAACTAAGTGATAAGAAGTGGAAAGTGTGACTGATAGGATTTGGTGACTGATAGGATTTCAGAGGCAAGGGAGATACAAGAGTCGGGGATGATTTCTTGCCAGGATGCTTACATCTGATCTTCGAGATGAGTTCTGCACTCGCACCAAATTTTAAGGGGAATGATCAGGTAAACGTCTGTTCAAGTGCATTTTCTAGTCTGGTAAAGTTGGCTAAAATTTCTTCAACAGTCTCCAAAGTATCTTTTGAGATAAAGTGCTTCCATTTCACTTACCTTTGTGCCTTCTTCACCTATTTCCAGAATCTCACATTTAGACCATGTGTTTCTTAGACTTGACCACACAACACACTTGGATCCAACGGCAAATCCTTCCAGAGTGTAGGTCTTCTCTGCTTGAGCTGCCAAAGTGAATAAAGACTCAGCGTGTACCTCTTAATCCCTTGATGTTAAATACACAAGCAAAGCATTTTCTTATCTGCGTTGACTATTCCTATATAATCAATGTCATGGATGGTCTCAGTCTGTATCTTTTCCTGGATTTGATTTTAAATTCTTCCAGGGCCCTTTCCCAATAAAATTCCTTATCGCTTTCTTCAAAAAATACCAGCATGATGTGATGCGTCTTTTAAGAATATGAATCTGGGGGCGCCTGGGTGGCTCAGTTGGTTGGGCGTCCAACTTCGGCTCAGGTCATGATCTCAGCGCTTGTGAGTTCGAGCCCCGTGTCGGGCTCTGTGCCGACAGCTCAGAGCCTGGAGCCTGCTCTGGATTCTGTGTCCCTCTCTCTCTCTGCCCCTCCCTCACTTATGCTCTGTCTCTCTCTCTTTCTCAAAAATAAGTAAAACATTAAAAAAAAAAAAAAAAAAAGAATGTGAATCTGATTCCTGACTTCGAAACTTACTGTTGGAAGCTGGTTATTGTTGCCACATGCGATGTGGTCTATGGTTACAACAGCTGTTTCTGAAGCAGCATATTACAAATTGGTAGACATTCTTATCACAGAGCTATTACTTATTATTAATAAAATGTGGCAAGGGGGACTAAAAACCTAGGGTAATATTTAAATGAATTGTAGTACAGCCACCGAATGGAATCCTAGAGAGTTAAAATATTTTGAAAGCATATTTAAGGGATTAAAATGCAGGATTTGACACTATGATAATATGATTTCTTTTTTTTCTTTTTTTTTTAACGTTTATTTATTTTTGAGACAGAGAGAGACAGAGCATGAACAGAGGAGGGGCAGAGAGAGAGGGAGACACAGAATCCGAAACAGGCTCCAGGCTCTGAGCTGTCAGCACAGAGCCCGACGCGGGGCTCGAACTCACGGACTGTGAGATCATGACCTGAGCCGAAGTCGGATGCTTAACCGACCAAGCCACCCAGGCGCCCCGATGATATGATTTCTATTTAGTTCTTTAAACTGTATGTAAATAGACACAGGGTGAAAGACAACAGGAAAGAAGTGCACTGCAGCTTTAATAGTGGCAGGCTTATGGTGATATGGGAGATTTTCATTCTCCCTAGACTACTGTTTTCTCTATTTTGTACGATGGCTCAAATTTAATAATCTAAAAATTGACATATGGGGCACCTGGCTCGGTCGGTTCAGCGTCCAACCCTTGATTTCGGCTCAGCTCATGATCCCAGGGTCTTGGGATCGAGCTCTGTGCTGAGCATGGAGACCATCTAAGGTTCTCTCTCTCTCCCCCACTCTGCCCACCCTCCCCCCACCCCCCGGGACACATTCTCTCTCTCAGATAAAAAAAAAATAATAATAATAATGATAATAAGTAAAAATTGACATATAAGAAGTCTAACATTGATTATTTCCCAAACCCTAAAAGTTAGGCATTTCGTGTAACTTTGTTTTGTTTGTTTGTTTGCTTGTTTAATTTAGAGTGTGAGAATCTTTTATTTTTTTATTTTTTTATAAATTTTTTTTTTTCAACATTTTTTATTTTTATTTTTGGGACAGAGAGAGACAGAGCATGAATGGGGGAGGGGCAGAGAGAGAGGGAGACACAGAATCGGAAACAGGCTCCAGGCTCTGAGCCATCAGCCCAGAGCCCGACGCGGGGCTCGAACTCACGGACCGCGAGATCGTGACCTGGCTGAAGCCGGACGCTTAACCGACTGCGCCACCCAGGCGCCCCTAGAGTGTGAGAATCTTAAACACACTCCATGCTCAGCGTGGAGCCAGACGTGGGGCTCAGTGCCACGACTCCGGGATCACGACCTGAGCCCAAATCAAGAGTTGGATGCTCAGCCAACTGAGCCACCCAGGGGCCCCCATTTCATGTAACTTTTAAATCTTATTAAGTAGAAAGAAAACAGCCATACATGTAGTTTACTTAGAAAGTTCATAATAAATTTTCTCCAATATTTACTCATGGCTGGTCTCTTGCTTGGTTACTATAAGCTCCCCAAATCTAGTGTTTGTTTAGGGGTTTCTAAATAAATGACAAGGTGTATGCATGAACAAAATGGTTAAATTTGAAAACTCTGCAAAAATGATCCCTATCGTCAATTCACGCCTACAGTAGTGCTTAGCAAAGGAACATGTTTTTTTTAAGACTTAACAAAAAACAGAACTTTTGATTTTAAAGATTATTTGCTTACATTTGAAACATAATTACTTTTTGGAAACACAGATTCTAAGCATTTTTATTCTTAAACACAAAATTAATAATTTAGCAGCATTTCATCCAGCCTACAAGGTATGGTTCTACATTGATTTCGCAACTTCATCTCCCCACACTTAAAATGCTCATCATGGGGGCGCCTGGGTGGCGCAGTCGGTTAAGCGTCCGACTTCAGCCAGGTCACGATCTCACGGTCCGTGAGTTCGAGCCCCGCGTCAGGCTCTGGGCTGATGGTTCGGAGCCTGGAGCCTGTTTCCAATTCTGTGTCTCCCTCTCTCTCTGCCCCTCCCCCGCTCATGCTCTGTCTCTGTCTGTCCCATAAATAAATAAAAACGTTGAAAAAAAATTTAAAAAAAAAAATAAAATGCTCGTCATGAAATCCGAATCTGATTCTCTTTTCAGGTTTTAATCTTTTCCCCCAAAAATGAATTAAGAAAAAAACAAGGCAAAAAGTAAATAAGAATTATTGTCTTTAAGACAAGTAGGTATTTTTTGAAAAACACTAAGTTAAGTAAAAGAATAAGAAATTACATACCTGAGACAGGATCTTGTAAAGCATTATTGCGCTTCCTTCCGTCTCTGGATTCTTCTTCGGAGAACAAAGTCAGTGGTGAAATGGCATCTCTGCTTTTGTACTCTGTAAATTCTTCTTTATATATGTTCATTTCAACTTGCCTGTTGGGATCGCAATTCATTCCGTGTAGGTGCAAGGGTAACCTAGGCTGGTCGTCAAAACATTCCATACAACTTGACTTCCTTACGTCCTCAGCGCACGTGGGGTCTTGGGCTCTCTGACCGACTCGTAGAGACAAAGGGTTTATTTTGTCGTCTAAACACAGCTGGGCTGTGGGTAATTCTAGTTCCGGCTGTTTCTCAGATTCACAGTTGAGGGGAAGCTGCGCTGTACATGGATGCAGGGTGGCTTCTGTGTCACAGCCCTGGGGGAGGGGCACAAGTGGAGGCACCCGGCCTGGCTCTTTTTCTTCATCCCCGACTAGAGAATGCTGTAACTCAATGGACTCCAGCTCCAGGAACTCTTTTGATTCATCATCAGGAGAAAGTGGCACCTCAAGTGAGTTCAGTTCTAATATCTCCTTTGTTTCACTAGCCTGCAGTGGAAGTAACGTGTTAAATCCCGTCATGAGGTATTTATCATCAAACTTTGCTTCGTCAACCAGATGGCACTCTCTTTTACCTTCCAGTACCTCGATGCCTATTTTATCTTTGCGTGGGTTTTCGAAAGCTTCAAAAATGTTGTCAGTGTCAGGGTCATAGAACTTAGTTGGTTTGGCTTCAGTGATGTTTAAATCTTTTTCAATTCTTTCAGAGAGCTCATCTGTCTGGGACTCGACATATAGGGCTTTCTCTTGTCCAGCTTTACTACTTGGTTTCTTAAATCCAACCTCAGGACCGAGGGACCCAAGAGCTCCCTTTATCTCCGGGTCATGTTTTTCATAGGGCAGATCACTGTTACTAACGCCAATCTTAGAATATTTCTTCATCTTCTGATTAATACTTTCGCCTTTGCTTTTCAAGTCAACGATTGCTAAAGGGATATTACAAACATCCCTTTTGATTTCTAATATTGTTATCTCCAACACATCTTCTGTTACTATTTCATAAAAATAGTCATTTCCCTCTTGACGGCACGCACCTTCTGAAATATTAAATCCTGAGAGGCAACATGGAAAGGCTTGCATGGGAACCACCAAGAGTTCAGAAGGAATATTCCAGAGTGCTTTGGGGTCCACGCAGTCTTCGATGTTTCCAAAGTCCACAAGCCTGACAGATACCAGATAATCATCACAAATATTGGTGATAAGTGCCCTGTAATAATGCCCATCTTCTCTATATCTCACTATGCAAGGATCTCCAACATGAGGGCATGGGACACAACTTCTCCAAGCCGTTACTTGTTCTCCAGCGGTTTGTACTTCTACTTCTAAAAACTGAAGTTTCTCGGTATCAGCAAACTGACACCAAAAATATTCAGGTCCATCTATCACAGTGGCATATGCTCTTATCGTCTTCATCTTTGGGTTGTACCAGTTAAGAAACAGTGAAGTGCCAATGTCTGTTTTGTGGACAGACTTTGAACAGGCACCTTTAATGATTTGGTCAGAAAGTCCTACTTGAGATTTGTCACTGAAAGCATATCTGCTAATCATGTCTTCTGCTATGATCCCATGTTCATCAGCAAGAATAACTTCCCATCTGTCTTGGAGTTGAACAAATTCACATCTTATTTGAACCTCATCTGTCCTTCGGGAAAAGTAACGCGTCACTGCCTTACAGTTTAAAATCTCGGGAACCCAAAGTCCTCTCAAGGAGCAGTGAATGCACAGGGCTGGTACCAGTGCGTATGGAAGGTCCAGCTTACCTATCTTGTTAGTATGGACCACAGAAACATTGCCATAATCTATAAACTGTACACACAGAAGGTCATTGGGTTGTTGTTCCCTGACCACAGCCCGATACCACAAACTGTCTTCCGGAAAAATGGCGCATGTTACATCTCCTCTCTGCAAAGGTGGACCTGAATAAAATTCTGGCCTGGTCCTAACATCATTTAATCTCTCTGAAAGACTAGTGATTTCAGCTTCATCTTCTGTTAGTTGAACATAAAAGTCTGAAAGGTCATTTATGTGGGAAACATACACCACTGTTTTAAAGCCAGGCATTATAATCTTCTGAGGGAGCTCAGAAAATTTTAGAGGCAAATCTTTGTTACACGAATCTCCTATGTTTCTCTCTGAAAGGGTAGCTTCTAGTCTTGTGGCTTTCAAAGGCGACTCAGCAGAACTTTCTTCTTTCTTCTCGGCTGTGAAGGGACACATTTGATTATCTTTATTTCCCACGGAGTCCTGATACTGAGTGACTAAGTTTGTCTTTGTCAAACTTCGTAAAAGCTTGGTTTCCCTACATGCTGGGCTGGTCTTAGATTTGTGTGGTTCTCCCAAGATCTCCATGCTACATAACGCAGAGTTCTCTACTGATTTACTTGAATACTCCGTAGGTGACAACTTGAGATTTTCCTTCTTTACTTCAAGAGTTTCTGTCGTGGTGGTGAGATCTTTGCTTTCTTCTTTTTTTCTTGTCCCACCCTTGTAGCCAAGTAACCCTAACTTCTCATTGATATGAGCGTTGATTTGGATACTGTCCTCATAGAGTTCTATAATCAGTCTCCCATCTGGATCTTTTGCCACCACCAAAGCCTTCAATGACTTATCTAAAACAGTCTCCTGGAACCATGTTGTAATTTCGTCTGGTATGTGATCGGGTATGTCAGACAATGAACACTTAACAGCTTGCATGGGCAGAAGTAAGACATCATACGCATCCCTAGGTAGCGGAAGCAGATCATCGCTGGTTACCACATAAATGTTTCCAAAATCAACAAAAAAGACTTTCTTTGGTTCTTTTCCTATTGTCATCCCCCTATACCAGTTTCCATCAGTGTACTTGGCAAGGCACAAGGTTCCAGGGGCCAAGGGGGATGTTTTTAAATTCGGCAAAACTTTACTCAATTGTGTAATATTACAGGACAACTGTTCTAAAATATTTGCGTTTCTTCCCAGTTGGCAATAAAATGTCCAAGGGTCATCGACATGCGTTATATACACCAATTCTTCACTTCCGATTTTCATCTCGTGTGTCGAATAGTAGTAAGAATGTAGCTGAACGGAGGACTCCAGGGGCTTCTGAAGTTTCATTGGCCTTGCGAGTCTCTTTTCTACCAAAAAGTGGCAGGCACTCTGAAACGGTGTTAGCAAATCCACTATGTTAAACAGCTCTTCGTCATGCGCTGAAGCCAAAGCAAATACTGTGCATTTCAATTCGAGATTGTCTTCCCATGCATTGTCTACAAATTCCCTAAAAGCTCGGATTGCCTTTTCATTCCAAGCAAAAGGATTTTGACCCGTTGGTTGAATTAAATTATAAAGACTGCACCGAAAAGCCTGAGCCTTAACCTTGAGAAACTCTTCACTAATTGAGCAAATATTCTTCACAGCTACCATACCTTCGTCTCCATAATCTACAAACATTACTCTGACGTGCTGTGAAGATTGTGCCCCGCGGATCACAGCTCTGGACCATTTTCCATTTACCGTGCGTTTTGCCAGACAAGCGGGGGCGGTCCCCTGGTAAGGAGCAGCTGTGTTCTCGCAGTAGTCCTGGATATCACACATCAAAGTTTTAAAGTCTTGAATGTTCCTGGTCAGCTGGCACCAGAAGTAGCCGGGGTTTTCAACAGAAGACACTTTGACTCCTACTGTACTTCCGACTCTCACCTCTCCTTTACAAGAAGAGTCTGGCGTAATTTCCAGGAAGTTCTGCACTAGAGGAGAATAAACAGATACTCTTTTTTCTTTCTCTTGCACCACTAGTCCAGCCGGGGTCTCTGCAGCGACTGGCGGATCAGTCAAAATTTCTGCAACAGAGCTAGTTGTGTTGTCTCTCTGGGCCTTCTGTTCTACGTCTCCCCTCTTGGCGGGAGAGATTTTGTTATTCTCCGCAGGAAAATGGTTTGAAACATGCCCTGGAGAATGGGCACTTACGGGAATGTTCTCCTGTGTTTCAAAGTCCTGATACTTTGCATATCCGGCTTGAGCCATTACCTTACTAATGTTTTCTTCCCCTGTTCTTGATTCATCGAGAATCTCAATAACATATTGCTTATCCTGCTTATCAAGGACATGGATAACCAATTCTTTGTGGAGCACAGTCTTTTTGAAAAAGGAAACTGCCTCCTGGCTCCAGCTTTCTCCCAAAGGCCAAATATCGGCCAGCGTGCACCTCAGAGCCAACACCGGCAGTCTTCTAAACTGAGGAAGCAGCATCCTCACGTCGTACCAATCCACATTTTCCAAACTGCCCCGGTCAACTAGGAATACGGCCACACTCTTGTCATCTAATCTGGTGACCATGGCCCGATAATAGCCGTTCTCTTTCCATTTGACACAGCAAAGGTCATTGGGTTTGGGTTTCAGCACCACCCCCTCCAGCTTACTGGCTGAGGAATAGAAACTGCACATCCTCCTCATCAGCTTGCTGAAGGTGCCGTTGTGCTTCCTCAACCTAATCCAAAACTCGGACGGATTTTTAACAAACTCCACCTGGGCATCATAGAAGGCGTTTATCTTCAACCTGGTAGATCTTAAGGCCGGCAGTGGAATCTCTTCATCCGCTTCTTCAGCAGGAGACTGAGACTGAAAAGCTGTGGCTTGTCCCTTCTCCTCTTCCTCCTCTTCTTCCCCTTCCTCCTCCTCCTCCTCCTCCCTTCCCTGGCTCTGCAGGAATTGGTCGGCCAGGCAACAGGACTGTAGCCCGAATACACAGTTCATGTTGGTCCCATCTTCTCCATACAGAGTGACGTAATACACGTGCTCAAAGGAACAGTAAAATTCAATCTTTGCATTCACCGCCTGGCCCAGTATCAGTGTCTTCAGGTCACCCACCTGTGACCGAGACCAGCCTCTCCCACCGTCCCAGAGCCCATACAACGCACAGGGGTAGGTCACCACGGGCATTCGAAAATACTCGGGCAGCAAGTAGCGGAGACTGCTGCAGCTCACTAACTCCTTCCTTCCATAGTCTACGTGGAGCACCTGGGCACAGCGCTGGGGCCGAAACGTCTCCAACAAGAGCGCTCTGTACCAATGTCCGTCCAACCCACAGGAGGCACACGGAGAGCCAGGCTTGTCTGGGCTCTCCTCCCTCTCCTCCCGGGTGGCACTGGTAGAGTTCTCATCCCCCGTTCCCGTGGAACCCCAGTATATCTGGGCCATGCTCTCGGACAGGCGGTGGATCTCCTGCGAGAGGCTCCGGAGCTGGCAGTGAATGCGGTGGGGGTGGCACACCTGGGTCACCACCACCGGCTCCGTCACGCCCAGCTGCAGCTGCGGGTAGAAATAGTCCAGGCCGGGGTGCTCCTGCTTCGGAGGGACTCGCGGGAGGACCCGGGCCCCGGAGCCTAGGCCGGCAGCGGCCGCCGTCAGGTAGCGCTTGAGCAGCGAGCGGAAGAGGCTGTCGGGCACCTGCCGCGCCAGGCTGAGCTCCTGCATCTGCTGCGACAGCCCGGGCGCCTCCAGAAGGACCAGGCGATGGAGCAGCAGCACGTCCAGCACGCGCCCGTGCACCTGCCCTCCCTGCAGGCTGCTGAGGAAGTCCACGGCGCCGGCAGGCCAGGGTTGGGGCTCGCCCCCGCCCGCGCCGCCGCCGCCCGCCGGCACCAGGCCGGCCAGCACGCAGCCCAGCACCTCGGAAGGCAGGTGGAAGAACTCGCTGCGCCCCGGCGCCAGGGAGCCCGCGTCCGCCGTGACGGTGCGGCCCTCGTCGAGCAGGAAGACGCGGCTCTCCTGCGCCTGCTGGCTGACCACGCGGCAGCGGTGCCATACGAGCCCCACCTGCACCAGGCACAGCTCGCCCGGAGAGGCCGTGGCGCTGCCCGGCGCCCACGGGAGGCGCGTGGCCGCCGCTTCCTGAATCTCCCGGTTCAGGCGCAAGTACTCCTCCCGCCGCTCGCCCACCAGCCCCCAGAGCTGCACGGGGATCACCTCAGGGCGCACGTCCACGAACGACACCCGCAGGACCAGCGAGGTCCCCGGGGTGGGCAGACCGGGCGTCGAGGACATCTCCGCGGCGCGGTTCCGCGCTGGCGCACCCAGCCGCCAGCGCCGCCGCGCCCGTGCCGCGGGAGGGACGGCCCCACGGCCCCAGGCTCCGGGCACAGAGGGACCGGGAAGGACGCCCGGCGAGGCGCCCCGAAGGCAAGGTCTCCGACGCCGGGTCTCCGGCACTCGCGCCGACTGGTAAGACCGGCGGCGGGACCAACCGCCGCGTTCGCGCCGCGCATGCATTTGCAGCGCGCGGCGCCCCGCTTCTGGGCGCGGGAGGCCGGCCGGGCCCGCGGGCTCGGCGCGGCGCGGCGCGGGGGAGCTGGGCCCCGGCGCGGCGTGGCGCGGCGCGGGGCGAGGCCTGCGGCTTGGCCTAAGGGGCTGGGAGGGCTGTTCCCGGGGCCACGGGGTGTCGGGGTCGCGATCCATCCTACTTCTCGAAAGAGCGCCTTCCGCCGCGGAGGGCGCAGTGGGCGGGCCTGGCGGAGGGCGGAGTGGGGGTGGGGAGCGACACCGAAGGGGGGAGGCTCTTGGCCGTCCACCTAGTGCTGCTGGAGCCCCGTGTGCCCGTGCTAGGCTCCGGAGGAACGGGAGGAGACCTGGGGGCGCCGAGACCTGGGGGCGCCGAGGCCCGGGCGCTAGGGCCGAACCGAACGCTCAGAGGGCCCGGGGCTCCAGGGCGGAGGCCGAGGGGTGCTTGCTTGCGGCCCATTCCCCATTCGGTGTTGTGACCTTGAGCAAGTTGCTTACCCTCTTCTTGAACCTGTTTAGTCGCTTGAATTGATGAAGTTGTTAAGAGGGTTACAATAAAGTATGAATGTATTTGGAGACTGTTACATCTTCCCCACAGCTACTGGGCTTGACTTGCTCTGCTTTTTTGGCCTAATTCCGGCTTCTCGGTTTTGCAGGCATTTATTCTTGGAGGAACGGAAGAAACACGCCTTGGTATCTTGCTGTATCTACTACGGCAGGGGACCTCTTGGCTGTCCTCTTGTTCTGTTCCCTCATTGAAATCTTAGCAAGATAAAGCCTTAGAAGACTGCAGGGGGAGGGAGTGGAAGGGGAAAGTGCAGGCTGGTGGTGGGGGGGGGGGGACTGTGTGTAGCTCCCAGACATATGCCTAGAATAGATTTTTGTTCATTCGCAAAGCCAGTCACGTTCGTGGGAGTTTCTGTGTCACTCCTTCACATTTTGAAATATCATCAAGGGGCGCCTGGGTGGCTCAGTCGGTTAAGGGTGGGTCTTCACCCAGGTCATGATCTCACGGTTTGTGGGTCCTACCGTCCCTCCCAGCTGTGTGCTGACAGCTCAGAGCCTGCACCTGCTTCAGACTCTGTGCTTCTCTCTCTCTCTCTCTCTCTCTGCCCCTCCCCTGCTCTCTCTCTCTATTTCAAAAAATAAACATAAAAAAAATTAAAACAAGAAAAAAGAAAAAGAAATACCATCAAATACAATGTAAATAAAATCAAGACAGTTCTTAATACAATCCTGGGCTATTAAATCTCAGCGTTTTCAATCTATCCAGGTTAGAAGTAACCTCCTTCTGCCGAAACCTCCCATGCTTACTTCTTTCAAGTTTTTTTTTTTTTAATATTTATTTTTTTAAAGTAAGCTCTAGGTGGGGCTTCAACTCATAACCCTGGGATCAAGAGGCACATGCTCTAGGGACTGAGGGGACCTCCAGTCTGAGGGGACTAGGGACTGAGTATCCCCCCAGCCTTCTCCCCCCATACGTTTTTTTTTTTAATTTTTTTTTTAATGTCTATTTTTATTTTTGAGAGAGAGAGAGAGATTCAGAGAAAGAAGGAGATACAGAATCTGAAGCAGGCTCCAGTCTCTGAGCTGTCAGCACAGAGTCCGACATGGGGCTTGAACCCAGGAACCATGAGATCATGACCTGAGCTGAAGTCGGACACTTAACCGACTGAGCCACCAAGGTGCCCCTCCCCCCATACGTTTTAATGGCACTTCCACATTGTGTTGCGGTTGGCTTTGAGCACTTTGGCATCCCACCAACTTAAACACTCCTTGTGGCAATAACTGTTGGTTGCGTTCCTGGGACCTAACATGGGGCTGACACAGTAAGTACTTGCTGGATGAATAAATACAAGAATCATTTGGTTTCCTTAAGAAGTTAGATTTTTATCTGATAAACTCATCCTTGACAATTCAGTTTCAGTTTCCAATTTTTCTGTAATGTTTTATATTCATGATGGAAGAAAAACATTTGATTTAAAAACATCTAGCAAGATCTAGGGGTACCTGGGTGGTTCAGTCGGTTAAGCTTCCGACTTCGGCTCAGGTCATGATCTCCCGGTTTGTGGTTCCAGCCCCACGTCAGGCTCTGTGCTGACAGCTCAGAGCCTGGAGCCTGCTTCAGATTCTGTGTCTCTGTCTCCCTGCCCCTGCCCCTGCATGTGCTCTGTCTCTCTCTCCTTCTCAAAAATAAACGTTAAAAAAATATAGCAAGATGTAGCTCAAATGTCTCTTCTTCATGACTCTACTATTCACCCAGGCAGAACTGGCTAGCCCCCCGCCCCCTCTGTTACATTTAGTTTTTGTGACATATGATGTCACACCATGCAATTGTTTACTATTTCTCCTTTTTACCCAAGTATGAACTTCTTAAAGGCAAGAACTCCTCTCATTTTTAATATTCTCAGTGCCTAGCACAGTACTGGACTTTCAGTCAGCACGCAATAAATGTTGAACAAGAGAATAAGCAGATTATCTGGCACTGTGTCCTTTATGGTGGAAGGAAGGAGTTCATTATAAAATGGTCTTATTATCATCTGGAATTGTTTGATCATCCCACGGAATAATGGAGGTTTCAATTCTCTGTTGCAGCTCAAGCAGTATAACCAAACTCTTACAGAGACCACAGGGCTGTAGATAGAGGAAATGACTTCTGTCTTCTGTTGAACTTGTCTCCTAACCTCCTTCCATGGCTCAGTGCCTTGACTCCTGAATGTCAGGGCATATCATGTGGCTATAATGGGCTGAGAACCTGTTCCTCCCATCCTCCCAGATGTTCCCAATGTCCCCCCTCTTCTGTGTCTGGGGGAGGTAGCTTTATTTGCCCTGCATTGCTCTGCTGCTGGACAGGGAGCTTAAAAAATCAGACCACTGTGCCGTGAGGATTAAGCTCCTGTTACCACCATCCATCTCCAGAACGTTTTCCTCATCCCAAACTCTGTAGCCATTAAACACAGACTTCTCATTCTCTCCCATTCCAGCCCATTAGTAACCACGATTCTCCTTTCTATGAATTTGGTTACCCCGGGTTATCTCACATAAGTAGGATCATACGGCCTGTGTCCGTTTCTGCCTGGCTTACTTCACTCGGCACCATGTTTTCAAGATTCGTCCGTGTTGCAGCATGTCTCAGAATTCCCCTGCTTTTTTTTTTTTTTTTTTTTTTTTTAAATTTTTTTTTTCAACGTTTTTATTTATTTTTGGGACAGAGAGAGACAGAGCATGAACAGGGGAGGGGCAGAGAGGGAGGGAGACACAGAATCGGAAACAGGCTCCAGGCTCCGAGCCATCAGCCCAGAGCCCGACGCGGGGCTCGAACTCACGGACCGCGAGATCGTGACCTGGCTGAAGTCGGACGCTTAACCGACTGCGCCACCCAGGCGCCCCTTCCCCTGCTTTTTAAGGTGGAGTAATATTACATTGTGTGTGCGCGCGCGCACACACACACACACACACACACACACACACACACCATTTTGTTTATCCCTTCATACATCGTCTGTCAGCAGACACTTGGGTTTCCACCTTTTGGCTTTGTGAAAAATGCTGCTATGGACATTGGTGTGCAAGTAGCTGTTCAAGTCCCTGATTTCAATTCTTTGGGGTAGGGACCTAGACCCGGATTGCTGGGTCATACAATAATGCTATGTTCAGTTTTTTTTTTGAGGAACCTCTACACTGTTTTGCATAGTTTTACATTCTCATCAGCCACGTTTCCCCACGTTTTCACCAGCACTTGTTATTTTCTGTTGTTGTTTTTAACAGCCATCCTCATGGGTATGAAGTGGTACTCATGAATTTTGCACCTAAGTTCATAAAAGACGTTGGTCTGTAGTGGTCTTTTTTTATAAATAGATTTAAGCATTTGGGACAATAATAATAATAATTAAAAAAAAAAAAAGTCAGGGCTGTCCTGAGGTTTCTTGGTTGTGTTGGTGAGCTTGTAGTGCCACAGAGAATCCTGGAGCAGGACCAGATTTTAAAGGACAGGGAGGAAGGATGTGTACAAAAAGTACTGTTGTAATATTGGGAAAGTTCAGCTCACAAGGACTGTGGCCCTCCTGGAGGAGGTATATAGTTGGCAACTGAGGGAACATGATCAAAACTTGAGAACGAGTAAGAACCAGGAAGACAGATGATGGGAGCATCTGCCATTTCTTGAGTAATGGTAAACGTTCACGAATTCCCAGCCTAAGTGTAGTAGCTGGAGTCACAGAACTGCAGGACTCTCCCGAGAGACAGAGAGAGTGACAATTGGCAAGAGGGCCAACAACAGAACCCCGAAGAACCAAAATTTAAGTACTGTGCAGCAAAGAAATAGCCAATAGAGACTGCAAAAAAGGAAGCAGCAGGAGGGAATAGTATTTTGAAATCAAAGTAAAATACGGTATTTAAAAAGGAGAGCTGATTCTCCAATGTTTCAAGGAATTCCAGTGTTATTTTCCTCTTCGGTCCTCAGCCAGTGATCATGTCCATCACTGTAATTTATTAGATATCCTTTCTAGTCCCAGCAGAACCGAATTAATAGGAAAACTGGGTCAATGGCAGAGCGGGATTTATTATAAATTAACAAGCTTGTAGTGACAAGGTATGAGCATCCTTTTTGCTAATATTTCAAAGCTGACATCTAAATTAAGCCTGTTTTGGGGCGCCTGGGTGGCGCAGTCGGTTAAGCGTCCGACTTCAGCCAGGTCACGATCTCGCGGTCCGTGAGTTCGAGCCCCGCGTCAGGCTCTGGGCTGATGGCTCAGAGCCTGGAGCCTGTTTCCGATTCTGTGTCTCCCTCTCTCTCTGCCCCTCCCCCGTTCATGCTCTGTCTCTCTCTGTCCCAAAAATAAAATAAACGTTAAAAAAAAAAAATTAAAAAAAAAATAAATAAATTAAGCCTGTTTTTATTTCAGTTGTGAAAAGTACAGATTAAGACTTAAAAATCATCTCTAAATTTATTATCATCATTTAAAAATAACACCAGGGCAAAGCCGCACCAGGACACAGCAAAACCTTTTACAACCCATCAGGCGTTTTTAAAACATTTATTTTAAAAATCAGAATAATGCGCTATATTTACTCACATATATTCCTGTTTGTTACCAGATATTTTCAGCAAACAGACATCTTTAAGCCTCTTCATCTGCTTTTATCAAACCTTCAAAGTGGCTCCTGCTGCTGTTGACAATCACAGCAGCCTGTTGGGGGTAAAGTATGGGGAGAGAAAAATAATCACGTATTCCTCAAAATTCAGAAATAATAAAGCACTTGAGCGGGTAAATGTGCATTTGTATGGCACCAACCAAGGCCAAAATAGTGATGTAATTTCCATACACACTCTAAAATGAATAATATAAACTTGTCCCATTATTAACTATGAACTCACCAAATACTTTGTGTTAAACCCTAGAGTTTTGTGGAATAGCTATTAAACTGATGACTACTTCGTAAACGTTGTAATAATTACGTATGTTCAAAAACACACGATCTTTTGAAAGTGCAGCTAAACAGTTTGGTGAAGAATCTCATGAAATCAAGTGTTACTGACCCAACACAATTATTCTGAAGGTAGGAGGAAAACAACACATGAGTTTTTATCGATGTAAGGTCTTTAGAATTCATGCTCAACCATTCCTCCACATGACCTGGCATTTAGTAATCATATATATTTTGGGGGGAATCGTTTTTAAAGACTCCTGTGTGTGCATAAATGTTTTTCTCTCTCCACCCCCCAAAAATTCTCTGAATGCAACAAATACCTTCTGAGTGGCTTCTATTTGGAGTTTTAAGAGAAACAGAGATGTATTACATGGTCCTTGCTTGCAGGTAGTTCATTCTGTACGGGGGAAGGAGGCATAAATCCATATACACAGTCGTGTGTTCTTAGGAGGGGAGGCAATGGGAGCACAGAGGTGTTGCAGATGTGGAAGTGGCCGGAGGTCATTCTAGATATTAAAGTAGGCTTTAACCCCAACATGAGGATGAATGGGCAGTGGTGACGGGAGCACACGGTGGGAACATGGCATGAGAAGCGGCCAAGTGAAGAACAGCTCCAGAGAAAGACGCGGAGGAATGCCTTTGCAAGAAGGTGGAGTGCAGGTACGCGGTGAAATGCAAAGGTTAGGAAAATGGCTTGGAGTCAGATTGAGAGGGGCTCGGATGTGGTATTAAAGATTTGTGCCTTGGGGCGCCTGGGTGGCGCAGTCGGTTAAGCGTCGGACTTCAGCCAGGTCACGATCTCGCGGTCCGTGAGTTCGAGCCCCGCGTCAGGCTCTGGGCTGATGGCTCGGAGCCTGGAGCCTGTTTCCGATTCTGTGTCTCCCTCTCTCTCTGCCCCTCCCCCGTTCATGCTCTGTCTCTCTCTGTCCCAAAAATAAATAAACGTTGAAAAAAAAAAATTAAAAAAAAAAAAAAAAGATTTGTGCCTTTATTATGTGTGTATGAGGAGCAGCTGAAGGTAAGAACGTAGAGTGACGTGTCCAGAATTGCTTAAAGGAAGAAGAGTCTGCCACTCTGTGAGGGAGGATTTTCCCGTGACGCAGGCCATCTATATAAAAATTTGTATTGTACTTTAAGGTCTGAGTAAACCTTAACCAAGCTTGAAATATGAGAAGTTAATCAAACCCAGGAAAAAGCAAGTCCCAACAAATTTTTAATCTCGTTTTTTTTTCCACATGACATCAATATAATGGCCCCCTTCAAGTATGTGCAAGTTAAGATTCTAGAAGATTCTAGAGTTCCAGCACTTCATCTTATAAAGGAATGGAAATCAAGAGAAGTGAAAGGACTTAATCTAGTTATACTACTTTGTCATAAGTAGAACCTGAGTTGGATAAAGGTCTTTAGAATTCAAGCTCAATCATTCCTCCACATTACCTGGCATTTAATAATAACATATATTTGTTTGGTAATCAGTTTTAAAGAATCCTAGTTTAACTGAGGAGAAGAGAATTGAATACTTCCCTCCTCCCACCCAATTTTTAACCCTCATGTATTAAAATACACATTTTTTTTTCCAGTGGAGGTAATCTGTTTTCACAAACAGAAAAGAACATGTATAACTATTTTGACTGTAAATAAATGTTGTGGTTAAAAAATTGAAGATGATGGCAGAATAGCATTTTTTTACATTTAAAATCTCCCTGAATTTTCCTTTTTTTCTTAGCGAAGTGAAAGAAATTTCAGACTAGTCTTATGATAGACATTCTTAAAATAAGGAAGACAAAACTAGTTGATTTATGTTATCTGTAGCTGTAAAAAAAAAAAAAAATTGTTGAGTACCTCACAGCAAAGAAATGCTGCCAATGAGCATAAAGATGTATATAAAAATAAGACATGGTCCCACCACTAGTGGCTTATAATCAAATAGGATTTGGAGCACTTGATAGATACTTTATTCCTTACTGAAAGCAAATTTCAGTAATGTTATCTCTATTTAGATATATATGCTAATTCACTTATATGTATAAAGAACAAAGAATTGTATGTAACTAACAATCGCTATATATTTTTCAATGAGAGAAAATCATTTGGGAAGAGAAAAATGCGGAAGCTAGAAGCAAAACAAACTTAAATGTTAGTTATTATCAATACTGAAGATAAATACTACATACAGTAGTAGTAGAAGAAAGTGAGATTGAAATGGTTACGTCTTTACTGAAATTTTAATTCCTTTTTATTTACTGTGGATTATTTTGAAGCAGATCAAGATGATTTCAAGTTGGTAAAAATAAAGTGAAATTCCAAGATACATTAATGAAAATGACTTCACTGGAAAAGTATGAAATGGGAAGAGACATATGTGTTGGATATAAAGGATTTGGTCATATTATGGAGGGTCTTAATGCTTGAGATAAGGCATGGTGACTCCATTCTAAAATTTGGATTAAAGACCATTCAAATTTATTTAAAATGTACGAGACAAAAAAAAAAAAATGCCATAAAGAAAAATCTACTTTTAGAAGATTCAAGAGCACTGGACTGGGTTGTTGTGAAGATAACATAAGGCATTTGTTGTATACCTAATTAGAATATAATAACTGCCAATTATAATAATAATTAGGAGATCTGTATTTTTATCCAGGCTCTGCCATCAAGTGACCCATGAGCATGAACATCTCTACTTCTCTGGCCCTCTGTTTCACAACATGTAAAATGAGAAGGTTAAACCAGATGATCCCAACGAGTCACTTCAGGTTTAAAAATTCCAATTATTCATGTTGAATCCAGAGATCAAGGAATAGTACTCAGTACTTAAGCAGTGTTTTTACCCCCAAACCCCTCAAAGAATAAAGCTAAACAAACTTTTCATGGTCCAGTTTGCATATTTTGATCCAGTCTTTACTTAATTTTAAAAGTTATAAAACATGAAAACCCAAGAGTCCCCCAAAGTGGTCCCAATGCAGAACACTTGGGAATTTAAGAACACAATATTATTTTAAATATATTTAACAACTCAATTCACACATATTGACAGATGCAATGGAAAAGTAGACCACCAACAGATTCTGATTAAACTCCACAATCTGAAAATTTCATAGAAAAACAATAAGCCACTGCATATTCATACATCACATTAAAATATATATTTAAAGTATACATCCTCTTTTAAATGGCAGTGATTATACATTAGTGCAACCACAGAGCACTTGTAAACTTTTTTTTTTTTTTGTGGTTCAACATCACCCATGGACAACAAATTCTGTTTGGTCAACTCCACTGTCTTTCTTGGGTCTAAGCGTTTTGAGTTTTCCTATGTTGACAGTTATAGCCTCTACCTACAACTGTATCCATCTATCCAGAAATGCCCACTGTCTGTGGGTGTGGGAGCAGGTGGTATACAGGTCAATCTGAAGAAATCTCTCACCTTTCTAAAGTAAGAAAAAGGGTTTGATCTGATGATTAGAGACATGACCATATATCACAGGCAATTTATACTTCTCACTAGGCAGGAAGCTTTGTCAAAATGGAGTAAGGTTCAGGCCAGAGACGGCTTCAGTATGATTCCTTAGTTATCTCTCCTTCGGGCCCTTAGTGTTAAGGAAGGGAAGATAAGAAAGGATGCTTGTCAAAAGTGGCTGACATCATCTCAGCCTTGCTTTTAAAATGCCACAGTTTAAAATTCAAAGGCTGATAATGATAATAACAAGTTGCTTTATGAAAAGCAACCTAAGCTTAAGCAACTCAAGCAACTTAAGCTGTCCGCTTAAGCGTTAATCAAACAAGTTGCATGTTCTTATATATCGAGATTCTCAGGAGCAAGCAGCAAACTCTGGTCGCAATGGCATATGTAATGAAGCAAACACTCTTCTCTGCTTTCATCAAGACTCGGTCTGTGGCTGGCAGGAAGTCCTAAGCGTGTGCAGTGGAGTGCTGACCAGAAACACAGATCTAACTAAAGATGGGACACAGACAGAATGGAGCTTCTTTCCTTGAAATCCAAACATCATGTCAAATTGACGTTTTTTGGTCCTCTTGGCAAGAAAAGGTACATCAACTTCCGTCACCACTAGGGAGACTCAAAATGTTTATTCATGAATTTTCAGTCACCTCCCTTTAATTTACAGTATGTGCATGTTAACAACAACAATGAATCCCCGAGTTTCAGCTGAAAATACAACAGTTTCAATGTATTTCTTAATCACTAAGTATGTATGTATTCTTCCACATTCCTATTATCTACTTCAGGTCTGAGATGCCCCCTTGTGGCACTTTTCTAAGTAGGCTCCTCAGCACAGAATAGCATCTCAAAGGTCAAATCTTCTGGCCCAAGGGAAGTGCTCAGGATTCAATCTTCTTGAAAATTCTGTGCTGGGTCTCACTGGGTGGCCTTGTGTAATCCAACCAGATTGCTTTTGAACAAAAAGAGGAGTCAAAGAGAACTTGGGTTTCCAGAGAAAAATAAAGTGCTGCCCCCTATAAATCACAGTCTCTGTGGAGTACAGTGTCTTCCTAAAGAGGTAGAAATAATAGGGGTGTGTGTTGTAGGTGCCCATATTTCAATGATACTGAACACTGTATCTTTAAGGGCTGCATCTTTAAGGGCTTAAAATGGACTGACTCCACTCATCCCTCTGATTTTTTCATAAGTAAGCCAGAACACCAGTGACCAAGGGGTCTGAAAGATTAACCAAAGAAGTTAGTGCATATTTCAAAGCGATTATGAATATTCTACATAGACGCATATACATCTTGGAATGACGAAGTCATTTTGAATCCACTTAGGCTGCAAACAAATATTTTGGTATTTCACCTTTAAAGAGCACTTTATAACTGACAAAACATTTTCATACCTTATTTTTCATAGATTTCTCTGAACAATTTACAATAGAAAGGAAAGGTACTGACACCCCTATTTTACACATGAGGGCACTGAGGCTTGGCAATCGAATACCTATTAACATATGATAGAGCTAGACTACAGGCTTCTGGCTTCCATTCTAGGGTTCTTTTCACTGAACCATTACTAGCTAAAAGGCTAGGACTCGCCATGCCTGAATTCTAGGCTGGGCTCTTCTGTGTGTACTTTCTGTGTGGAGATGGACAAGGAGACATTTAAGAACTTGAAACTGAAGACAGAAGATTAGCCCCTGAGATGTAAACCATAAACTCAACACCTGATCTCTCACAAAGTGGATAGAAAAATTCCCATTAAAGAGAGAAAAGAGCTTCCAGCTCAGGGAGACATGCCTATCTTGATATAACTGTGTCAAAAGGAATTAAAGGGAAGGGGGTTATTCAACAATAGAAGATATAAACGTGGAAGGAAATCACAGAGGAAACACTGGAAGGAATCGTCAGGGAAAGAGTATCTTGGATCCAGTTCCTGTATGGTTTAGTTCATAGGTTATAGGTAATATAGATCAGAGAAAAACTATCACACTAGAATCAAAATAGAAGCCTGAGCAATTAGACTATAAAATGCATTTGGTTAGACACTCTGTGAAGCAATATTTAGGTCACGTGTTTAGAAATACGGAGTATGTTATATGGGAGACGGAGACTTTACCGGTGGGCTTAGGAGAACACATCTTGATTAGTTAAATGTGTGAAGACGGACACCAAATAAAGAAGGTGAAGCCATGACGATATCATATTCTTGTGACAACAAAAATCAAGTGAGCCACGGATATAATTGCAATCAGATCAAGGAATTAGAGGTCTTGGTTAAGACTGGACATATTATATAATCATTCCTAACTGTTCTGGTAATCAGACTTCTGTATGCGAATGAAAGAAATATTAATTAGGGATTGAGCAAAGCAAGGCCATACTACTTTCACGTAGTGGAAGGGCCTGGGCTGAAGTTTAGCTGGGCTATGAATGGGAGTTGGACAGGGAGAGCATACAGCCACTAACAGGGGTACTACATAGATGGGATCCTTGGAGCGTCTGCGCAGGATCACATGCAGGTGGTGCATGTGCACTTGGTTTTTCTTCACCAGTATAGTTATACTGCCGTAAAGAATCCAAGTGAATATGAACCCATGTGGTCTGCTCTGGTCTGGCTATTGCTGTGACTGCTCAAAAGAGTCCTTCTCCATGCCTTTCACTGTGGGGCTGAACACATAAGGGCTCTTGGGTTGATATTCTTAAATACTAAGATTACAAATAAGCTCTTCCTGTTATCTTTCTGTGTGCAGCAAGCAGCCTCCTGATTGTGACCTGCCTTCACGTACAGCTTGAATTTAGGAAGCACACTGTCCAAAGGACTTCAGCGTCTGGATCACTTGCCAAGTGTGTTTCTCCGTGTGAAGGGGCCAGTGCCGTGGTCTGATCGTCAGTTTCAATGAATATGGTTGAAGTGAATCTGTATTTGCAAGGCCAATTTACTTGCAGGTTTCATGAGTCAGGTTTCTAAGCTCAGGGTCATGCACTGTGGCAGACCAACAAGGCAGTGCCACCCTGGAGATCTCTGCTGGTTAGCCAGCTGTTTGGGGAACATCTCTCTATCAGCACGCACTGTCTCTTTTCCCTGACGACTTCCATAGCTACCTGCAGGATCTTGAGAGATTCACTACACTGTATTAGCCAGGAGCATGGCTTCAGAGCTGAACAGACCCACAGCTAATTCCCAGCTCTGCCACATACCAGCTAAATGAACTTGAGCAAGCGTCTCATCCTTTGAGCCATGTTTTTCTCATCTGAAAAATGAGGATAACACCACCTGTTTTACTAGGTTCTCAAAGACTTCGCACAGTGCCTGTCCTATGTGAAGTACTCTTTTTTTCTCATTTATATTCCCTGAGTCTCACGCATAAAGAGAATGGGTCAGATTCAGTGGTCTCGGTATTCCTTTGGACTTGGATATTCTCCCTGCCCTCACGCCTCCTGCCCGATTTTTTCACCAATGGCCTCACCATCCTCACAGTCTCCCACACTAGACATCCAAAAGTCCCATTTCCTTTGTTCCCTCCCCACCTTTTACACAGAGTCAGTTAAGTCCTGTGGAGTTAACCATATATGTCTCTAGAATGTATCTTTGCTCCATTTTTTACAATCATCTCCAGGATAGAGCGCGGATAAAACTTCCTTTCTTGGGTCCTGGCTTTAAATGTATCTTCTATATTGCTGCCAAAGTAGTCCTGTCCCCAAACAAACCTGAGTACTTTTCTCCCATGATTGAACAGCTGCTTGCTTGCTCCGGGGTTTTCCCTAAACCAGCAAACTGACCCCAGTAAGGTCCTTTTATAACCCAGTCCATAGGTACTTCTCTAGAATTCTGTCCCACCACGTCTCCCCTGAGGACCTATTCTCCAGCTACACCGAGTTTTCTGCAGTTGCCCCAACCTACTGGGTCCACGCATGAGTTGATCCCTAGGCTCATACTGCTTTTCTTGATAAATGCCTACTGATCTTTCAAAGCTCGGATCAAACGTGCCTCTGCAGAAGACTTTTGTGCCTTCCCAAACAGTCAGAGCCATGTTTACTTCACTACCCGTGTTCCCAACACATTTTGTTTATACCACTAGTAGAGCAGTAATACAAACTGCTTAGTAAGACCATGTCCTCTGGAGTCAGACTTGCTGGGTTTGCCTCCCTGATGCCACTAATTGATAACTACCTAGCCTGGCTGAGTTCTTTATACTCTAAGCTTTTGTTATTCCTCTCTAAGAGAGAAATCACAATAACCTACTGAAGAGATTGTTGGGAGAGTTCAGTGAGTTAATCCGTGAAAATGATGAGCACGGTGTTGGTGCTCTTACCAACTGATATTTAATAATGTTAACTTTATTATTTCTGTAATTTTCACTATTTACATGTGTACATTTTCCATCACATTATAAGCTCCTCTCAGGCAAAAAACTTATTCCCTAGGGCTACCAGCACTTACGATAGTGCCTGGTTCATGGCAGGCCAAATCAAAATCCTCCTTTCCATTAAGAAACATCCATAGATTTGAGATAATTTCAAGATAGAATCTAGACAGTCAAAATAAGGTTTTACACTTGGGTACACTTTTGGACCAGCTATTGCCCAGGGCTTTGGCTATTAAATCTATGTTAACAGATACCTACTATTGCTTGGTGATGTCACTTATTCTCAGAGCTTCAATTCCCATCTATATGTAGACAGTGCTCCCCTCTAAATCTCCATCCCCATATTTTCTGTAAGATCCAGATCAATATACGAAGCTAGTTATCTAGACCTCTGTTCTTAGATGTCCTAGGAGTATTCAAAGCTTAACAAATCTAGAGCTAAACTTGTTATTCTACCATGAAATCATCCCTACAAATGATCTCCGTGTTAGGATATTACATCATCCGTTGCTCAGGCTGGGAATCTGGGAATGAAACCCAGCATTTCTTGCCTTCTTTGACCATTTCCCCCCCCCCCCCCCATCCAGTCATGCTTGTCATGCTTCCAGCTCCTTGCTTTCTCCTAAATTATTTTGTACATCTATCTTTTTCTTTCCCCATTGTGGTACTCTAGTCCGCACTATCATTATGTCTCATCTACTACTGTTCCTGGCCTTTCTCTAATCCACATGGCAGCTGGAATGATCTTTTTAAAAATACACGTATCATCAAGCCGGTGCCCCTCACTCTTATGGGTCCTATGACCCTTCCCACACTGATCTCTGCCTCTCTCTGGCCTCACCTTGTACCTCTCTCCTCCATGTCTTCATGCCTCGGCCGGCTGGGTTTCCTTCAGTTCCTCGAACTCCTCATGTTCTGGGTCCATGCCAATGATTCCCTCTACCTAGAATGTTTTTTCTGCTCTTTTTTACCTGGCTAAGTCCTACCCATTCTTCAAAACTCAATTCTAAAGTCCATTGTCCATGGAGGTATTCTCCATCTCCAGGCCTAGGCTGTATGCCCTTGCTATATATTGCCATAGCACCTTGCACTTTTCCTCTACCACTCATCACTTCCAGTTTTTTATTCAGTGTTTGGCCTTATCAAACCAGCAGCTCTGGCACTAGAGCAGGGGGGTGAGACTCTTCTGTTCATCCCCCCAAACCAGGCATTGAGTACAGGGCTTCGCATGGAGTAGGTGCTCAATAAATATTATCATATTGTGTAAAGTGTTGATTGTTTGAATTTCTAAATGCACGACTCAGTCTTTCAAATATGTTCCAACTTACAAAGTCCTTGAGTACCCTGTGTTTATTATATATGTTGTTACTTGAATAAGTCTCACACTACATCTTTGTTCACCTCCATAAAAAATAACATCCAGACCTAATAAAAATGACATAAGGCTTTCTTACTAAGCAGAGCTTTGTGGTGATAAGTATTAATGGATAATGCAACATTTGCCACCAAAGTAACAAAAATTTGTTTGAAACAGTAACATTTCCATAGGAATGGTCTCTAGCATAAAATCTTTATATCTGTCCCAAACTACAGTACTTTGACTAAATAGACCACTAAAGGTTTTTAAATTGCAGAAAAACCCTCTCCTCTGGCTTTATAACAACAGAATATGAACTTATTTATTTCTGGATGTAACTGAATTATTTTACTTTATTCTACCAAGAAAGGTAACAGGACTCTGAGGAGAGGTAAAAAGAAAACAAAAAAAAAGATATAAAAAAGAGAAAGAATTGTGGTTTGGGGGCAGAGCCATGCTAAAAACCAAAAGAGAAAGGGGAAGATATTTACAGATTAAAAGCAATTTAAGTACAAAGAAAACAAAAACAAAGGAAAAACCTGACGTTACCATTCTCAGCCAAGATGGTAAAAAGCCTTTATATAGACTCATGAATCCTTCTCCTTGAACAGCCTGAATCAAGCAGTCAGTTGATGATTTATACAAAAGTCCCCTAAAAAGGAAAGAAGACAGTTCTACTAAATTTCTTGTGTGTAAATGGATGTGTAAATAAAACATAAATAAAAAATAGTCTAAGCAAACTTACTCTAATGAAACTTAAATATTTTCTGCTAGCTTAGAACAAATAATATTTGTAGTTCAGTATATATAAATCACCTCTTTTGAGTTTAAAGGTATTTTCTTTAGATGTCTAAGGCTGACTCTTCTGATTCATCCCACCCTTAGTCTTATACTTAGAATTCGCTCTACCTGATCTCTTCCAGAGAGAATATAGTGTTTTATATCAAATCAAATTCTCCGTGTTACCTGTAAGTCATAAGCTTCTGAAGAAAGTGCTCTGTAAATTCTCAGCAGAGTATATTTTCATAAACTCTTTGAAAACAATAAAATCACAATAAATACCTTGTGTCTAAATAATATGATCATTAAATTAGTTTATATCCTCAAATGCACAGTACTTTTCCATCAGACAAAGAGCAAGTAATTACATACAAACAGTTTGCTCGTTGAACACACGAACACACGTATTCATTTCTAACAAGAATAAATGCAGGGAAACATCTTAAAGAAACATTATTATTACAGACATTCGAACACATGAATAGTGAAGACTTTCTATCTACCTTCCTTGTTTATCTCGTGGTTGATTCATTATTCGGCTTTTGATGACATCAGCAGGTGTTCCCAGAATCGAAGCTACCAGGCCAGAACATAAACTGTAAATACAAAGAAATGAATTTGAAAGATAATAAACATAGGGGTTTCTAAATTTTGAGAAAGGGAAATTTGATATGTAGACAGAAAGAATGTATGTATCATTGTATTATTCTTCATAACGATCTTAGTTTACCTTAAAGTCAATGCTTAATGAATTCACTAAAGAGGTAGAAAAAAGAAAAACTAAAAATAATGTCCAGTCAACAAGTATACACGGAACACCTGCTGGTGGCAGGCCCTCTTCTAGGCAGTGGGGAAGACACACCCGGTCCTGTCCCTGAGGCACTTAGTTGGGAAGAGGCAGAGAGGAAATGAATAATTTCAGATGCAGGTAAGTGCAATAAAAAAAAAAAAACCAAAATGGGACAGTGTGCTAGGGAGTAACTGGGTGACAGGCAGCCGGGGAGAGGCTCTGGGGCAGCAGCAGAACCGAGACCTGAATGGTGAGAAGCATCCGTGTGAAGACACGGAGGAAGAATGTTGTGGGCAAGAGGAACAGCCCAGGAGAAGCCGTGGGTCAGAAAGTGCCCTTGGTGTGCTTAACGGCCAGAAGGCGGCCAGCATGGCTATGGCGTCCTGAAGGAGGGAGGCCAGCCATGTGGAAGACTAAAGAAGCAGGCAGAGATCAGCCCATGAAGGTTATTTAAGGAGTCTGATTTTATCCTAGATATGAAAGGAAGTCATCGAGAGGATCGGAAGCAAGGGAATCACCTACTTTGGTTAATAGTTAACAAATAAGAAAAAGTTCACTCTGACCGCTGTTTAAGCCTCACTTCACTAAGCTGTTTGATTTGAATACAATAACCTTACCTTTTCCCGCCAGCCTAAAGGATCTTTCTAAAATACAAGTCTAACTATGTCATTTTTCCCTACTTAGAGGCATCTAAGACTCGTTCCCTATTACCTGATTTAGCTTCTACACTGGCTGCCGCACATATTACTCCAAAATCACATCCCTCTTTGCCCATTATGCTCTAACAACATAACTAAGTGTAGTTCTCTCTACTCCCCATACTATGTAACACCTCCGTGTCTTCAGTTCTTCCATTTGGAATGTCCTGCACCCCCATCTAGTAGGAAAATTCCTGTTTTTCCTTGAATCTATGTTCAGGCATAAGGGCTAGGAAGTTTAGGCTTATCCCTTCTTCCTTTATCCACCAAGGCTAATCACTCCTTCTTGAAAATGGCATGTCAGTTACTCAGAAAAGACAAAATGGATGTGGTCAGCCTACTGCAGAGTAAATCAAGATTCTGAGAAGATACTGAGAAGTTAATCAAGAGACTGAGAAGTGAAGAAACCACTAACAGTTCATTATATATGTGGGCATGAGAGGCAATTACAGAGCATGAGCATCCACACACTGAAAACCCACGAACTTCTTGAAACTTTTCCATGAGAAAGACCTATGATGAGTAAAAGGGTGGTTGACCTGAGTCATAGAGAATGGAAGTCCCATGTCCCAGAAGCCGAATCCGCAGACTGGGATCCTGGTAGTAAGCATAACGGCTTATAAACATAAACAGCCAATGGAAAGCTGTTAGGAAACCGTGGAAAGGAAAGGAAACCGTGGAAAACTTTTAGGTCCTTCCAGGACATCAAATACCTCACAAAGACAGGGACCACTGGCTTCTGTGCCAAGGCTTTTGAAATCTCTGAAAGCTCTATGGCAGGAAGTTGAAGCTACCTTAGGAATTTTCATACTCTCTCTCACTCTAGGAAGTACCCAGACTCTGTCTCCCTCTTTCCAGCCAGGATTTATAATTCAAAGGAGAAAACTACTTTAGAAATACTTGAATTCGAGAGAAGGAAATCATAGAACCTATCTCATATTACAGCAAATGACCCAACTGTATGTCATGTACATACAGCCTATTTCATATGCTACAGCAAATGACCTAATAACTCTCTTGTGTCTCTGTCCACATAACAGCCGCTGTCTATGTGGGAAGAGCTCTTGTTTCACCATATACTTTCCAGTAGGTGCACACAACTGCTCTTTTCATATTCTTTCCTATTAGTTCAGATTCTCTGAAAGCTTAATACCATCAATTTTAATACACCTTCATATTTTCACACAGAAAATCTTAACTAACACCTAAGGATATAGTGTGCTTTGGCTAGACTTCTTTAAAAAAATAAACATTGAAAGAGCAAATAATGTGTTAAAGAGGCCTCAAATAAGATGGTATCTAGGGTCAAAATGAAAAGATAGGGCAATAAAAGGAACATGGATTTTGCTCAAGCTACTTGCACTGAAATGGACGTTGCTGCTTTTTGCTATTGGCCTTTATCGCTCCTTGCTAGTAATACCCCCAAATGAAGCCCAGGCCACAGCTGAAGTGATAATGGACAGAAAGTGACCAGGTGAGTCTTCTGATCTCTCCAGAAGGCCCAATGGCTACCTGCAAGACCAGTGTCAGATATTCCATCAGCACTGTTTCAGAGAAAGTGATCCTCTCAAGGATGAACTAAATAATCATGCTCATGTATCACCTTCACAGAGAGTAAACTAGCCAGTTTTACCTCTCAATAGCCTCATGATTTGAAAAGAAGAAAAAAGGCGTGCCTGGGTGGTTCAGTCAGGTAAGAGTCCAGCTCTTGGTTTCGGCTCAGGTCGTGATCTCATGGTTCTTGAGACTGAGCCCCACTTTGGTCAGAAAGCAGAGCCTGATCAGAGCCTGCTTGGGATTCCCTCTCCTTCTTCTCCTTCTCCTTCTCCTCCTCTTCCTCCTCCTCCCCCCCCTCCTCCTCCTCCTCCTCCTCCTCCTTCTTCTTCTTCTTCTTCTTCTTCTTCTTCTTCTTCTCTCTCTCTCTCTCTCTCTCTCCCCCTCCCTCCCTCCCTCCCACTCCATCCTCTCAAAATAAAAAAACATTTAAAAAAATAAGAAAAAAAAAAGATTATTCTGGCCTTTCTGTTCTTTATCATCACCTGACCATTAATTCAACTCTCCACTGTTCCTCTGCTTTCTTTAGTAAACGTAACTTGTCACCTGCTTTCTCACCTCACTAAAATCCTGACTTGTCTTTTACTGTTCCTGCTCTACCCTGGGAGAGGTACTTTTACTTACACCATTTTTAAGGGGCGCCTGGGTGGCGCAGTCGGTTAAGCGTCCGACTTCAACCAGGTCACGATCTCACGGTCCGTGAGTTCGAGCCCCGCGTCAGGCTCTGGGCTGATGGCTGGGAGCCTGGAGCCTGTTTCCGATTCTGTGTCTCCCTCTCTCTCTGCCCCTCCCCCGTTCATGCTCTGTCTCTCTCTGGCCCAAAAATAAATAAAAAACGTTGAAAAAAAAAAAAATTTTAAAAAATTGTGGTTAAATACACACAGCACAAAATTTACCATTTTGACCATTTTTAAGTACGCAGTTCAGTGTTTATACCATTTTTATTTATATCAAACTCATTTTTCCCTTAGTGTTGATGGCTCATATAAAGCTCTCTGATTGTACAGCTGCAATCCCCTTCAAGCCTCCATGAGCATTCGTTTTATTCTATGACACAGTATCCAGAACTTCCAGATCACACAGCACTGTTTACTTACTTAGAGTTCATGGTTAGCAAATTTTGAGCTGCCTCGTATACCACACATATTCATATCAACCCATTAAAAAACCTGATCCGGTGGGTCGAGCTCAAAAATGAACCAAATGCCCTAAAAACTGAATGAGAGAATTCATTTTCCTAAAACCTGAATTAGAGAATAATCAGACCATGTTATTTCAGATTAGGGCTGGAATATATATAGCTGAAAATCTTATGTCTTTCCAAAATGACAGACCTGTTTGGTGGAGTAGTATACGGTAGGAAGATTTACACTCGCTGGGAAATCCATGGTTCTTTGGTTAGAAGTGTGGTACTTCAGAAACCATTTGGACAGAAAGACAATGAAAAGGAAAGAGTGGCAATATCAGTGTGGGACCCCAGGACAGATCTGAATATCCTGCTCCTAGAGTAGATCATAACACTGGAACACACAGTGTCTTGAAAGATGAGAGAGTCTCACAAGATGACCTGACTAGGTCGAAATGGGAGACGAACGACTCCTGGGCAGAGTGAACAGCATGAACAAAGACAGTGCAGGAAAGATGGTAAGGGTGGGTACACATGTAACACATATGTACAAGGATGGAAGTAAGAAGCAGAAGGAAGCAGAAATCCTCAGTTTCCTCTGAAAGAGGAGGCCAGACTATTGGCTACAGAAAGTATGGTGTAGCTTGGGAACACACGTGGGTGAGAATTTGGAATGGAAAGGATGGTAAGCAAAGACATATACAGAGGTTGCCCTAGTAGCACTAAGGATAACACTTATATTTAAAGTGGAGGAATAAAGAAAAGCTACTCAAGGAATATTAAGGTGAATCTGAAATGAGGAATGACTTCTGTCTCTGTATCTCCAAATGTCATTGGTTGGACACTATTAATATACTTTTGGGGTTCTTTAAATGGCATAAAGGGTCCTGGAATTTGGACACATGATCGGAAGCTAAATAAAATCATTATAATGTTCAGGATACTAGATATTTATAAAGTAACCACTCCAATGGATAATTTGAAATTGTGTTGCAAAGAGATGAAGGTACTGCTCCTTCCTGGAGTGTTCTACTTCCTGTCTCTGTCAAGACTCCAGCCCTTCAAAACACTCAGCTAATCCTGTCTTCTTTATAGGCCCCTCCAGATGGTTACTTTTTTCTTCCTCTTCGAATGCTACAGTAAGTAGTCACTTTCTTTCAGCATTTACCTTATGTTGTTTTTATACTTGTCTTGCTTTCCCCTTGGTCAACTCCTTGCAAAGGAGCCTGGGTTACCTTCTGTCCCCACTGCAGAGCCCTGCAGGTGCCTTTATCAAAAAGATGCTCAAACATATCTGTGGGACTGAATTTGAGAACTGAATCACCAGAATCTGACCCCAGGAGGGTCCCATCAGGGTGCAAATACTTGGGAAGGTTTAATATGAAACATTCTGCACCTCCGTCTCTCCCCCGTTTTAACTGCAACTATTTTTTTTTTAATTTTAATAATCTATTTTTTAATGTATTTTTTTTACATTTATTTATTTTTGATAGAGAGAGACAGAGAACAGTGGGGGAGGGGCAGAGAGAGAGGGAGACACAGAATCCAAAGCAGGCTCCAGGCTCTGAGCTGTCAGCACAGAGCCTGACGCGGGGCTCAAACTCACAAACTGCGAGATGATGAACTGAGCTAAAGTCGGACACTCAACCGACTGAGCCACCCAGGCGCCCCAATAATCTATTTATTTTTAAATTTACATCCAAGTTAGTTAGCATATAGTGCAACAATGATTTCAGGAGTAGATTCCTTAATGCCCCTTACCCATTTAGCCCATGCTCCCTCCCACAACCCCTCCAGCAACCCTGTTTGTGCTCTGTATTTAAGAGTCTCTTATATTTTGTCCCTCTCCCTGTTTTTATATTATTTTCGCTTCCCTTCCCATATGTTCACCTGTTTTGTATCTTAAAGTCATCATATGAGTGAAGTCATGAGATATATGTCTTTTCTCTGACTAATTTCACTTAGCATAATCACTGCAACTATCTTTAAGAAAATTGTCCTTGGGGCGCCTGGGTGGCGCAGTCGGTTAAGCGTCCGACTTCAGCCAGGTCACGATCTCGCGGTCCGTGAGTTCGAGCCCCGCGTCGGGCTCTGGGCTGATGGCTCGGAGCCTGGAGCCTGTTTCCGATTCTGTGTCTCCCTCTCTCTGCCCCTCCCCCATTCATGCTCTGTCTCTCTCTGTCCCAAAAATAAATAAACGTTGAAAAAAAAATTTTTTAAAAAAGAAAATTGTCCTTTGTAAAGAAAATCTGTCCGTTGTACTATCACCTTACTCTAAGGGTAATATCACTAGATTCTCAATCAAAAGAGACAGAAGGTTAGAATTGATGCCAAATATGCAAGGAAAGTGACACACAAAAAAATCAATCAAACTAAAATAATCACTTACCTTGATAAACCATGAGTCGTGATATTGTCCTCAAGTGGTGTATTCAGTACCAAATAGTGTTTCACTGTATCATAAGTGGTTAAATCTGGCAATTAAAAAGAAAAAGAAGGCTGGGATATTCATTCATTGGACAACAAATGTCTTTCATGTTGTGAATATGTTAGGCTGGGGGCGGGAATGAAAGACACCATTATTGTTCTCAAGCAGAGGAAAGCAAGCCACAGATGGAGGGGGAGGAGAAAGGAAGAGAGACAGACACTCAATTATATCGTTTGAACATCTGAATCCAGCTAGGCATAAAGTGAGCTCAACTGGTGGCCTTTCTCAGTATTTGAGCTGATAAATTCCTTTTTTTAATCCTAATTTAAGTTGAGTTGCAATTCTGTCACTTATAATAAAAGGTCCTGACTATTACTCTCTGTTAAGCTTTTTATGTTTTTTTTTTTTTCTTTCCTAATGACAATGCAGAGCTGTTAAGGAGCTTTAAACAGGGCAGTGGTATCTCATAACACTGGAGTCTTATAAAGATTACCTACAGTGAAGCACAGGGAAGTGAACTGTAAAGAGGCAAGAATGGATAGATGCATTTGATCATTCACTAGATGTGTGAGCATCTACCATGCGGTAGGCATTATTCTAGACGCTGGGGAAAAGAGCCGTGGACAAACCGAACAAAATTCTCATTCTTTGTTGAGGGATGAACAATGAACAAAGAAGTAAACCATATGGCATTTCAGATACAAATAACCAATAAGGCAAAGCAAGGGGGATAAGACGACCAGAGGGTGGAGAAGAAGAATGTATATCAATTTTAAAGATGGTGATCAGAGAAGGCTTCTTAATAACATCTGAGCAGCAGCCTAAAGAAAACATGAGAAAACAGACCTTGGAGATAATCTAAGAGAAAGTGTTCCAGGAAAAACAACAGTATGCATTATATCCCCGAGGTGACAGTCAGCTTCGTGTGTTAGAGGAACAGCAAGAATACTGGTCTAACAGGAGCAAGTGTCAGAGAAGTACGAGTCCAGAGATGGAGAGCAACAGAAGCCAAGGGAGGGTTTTGAGCAGAGCAGTGAACTGATCTAAGCTATTCTTTACAAGGAGTACTCTGCTTATTTGGCTGTGAGGAGACTATAGGGAGACAAGGCAGATGAGACATGAGACGATTGCATTTATTCTGGGAAGAGATGATGATGGTTTGGACAAGGGAGTTGTGGAGTGCTGGTCAGATTCAGGACAAGTTTTAAAGGCAGAATCAACAGGATTAGCCAGCAGACTGTATAGAGAGCGAAAGAAAGGGATCAAAGAGGACTATAACATTTTGGGCTTAAACACTCTGTCTGTCAGCAGTGCTGACATTTTTGGAGATGGTGAAAATGAGAACTGGCCAATTTAAAATGTTTTAAGTAAGATGATGGATTGGTGACCTTGATGGGAGCACTTTCAGATGCAAGGTGGCACACAATGGCTGTAGGGTGGGTATGGGGAGACCAGTTTGGAGGCTTTTGTAGTGATCCAGTAAGGGAAGATAAATTATACTTGGACAAAGGAGTGGCTCCTTGGACAAGAAGAAGTAGGTGGATGTGAGATTTAGCTAGGAGACAGAAGTGGCTGGACTTGAAGTGAAAGGAAAGAAACAAAAATCATGCTTAGGTTTCTGCGTTGGTCAGATGAGAAGATGATTTTATCATATTCTGAGATTGGGAAGAATGGAGAAGGAAGTGGTTTGATAATGAGTGTGGTTTGGACACAAAGCAATGTATTTGAGAAAACCTAAGCGAACATTCTGAGTAAATAACTGGGAACCTAGGAGAGGAATCTGAGCTACACGAGATTTTGAAGCATCGAATTGAGAAACTACAATCAGACAAGATTCCTGATAACCAAAATATCCACAAGTATGATACAGTAGACATGGATGGACTGAAATGGCAAAATAATAATAATAAAAAAACAGATTTGCTTTCTTTGAGGTTTATGTGATATGTTCCTACACCCCTCAAAAAGGCTATCTGTTAATTTCCTAGAATCATATAATTTTGGTCTTAGAAATGGTTCTTTCATTCATTAATTCATTCATCAAGTGGTTAGTGACTACATGTAAGGGACTAGGAAAATAATGATAAATAAAACATGGTCCTTGCCTTCAGAGAACTCATAATCTAGTGGAGATGAACATATACTAGAAAGCAATGGAATGAGGTACAAGCAATAACAGATAAGCACCGGGAACTTCAGAAACACATGAAAGGACATCTAACACAACATGGCTAGGGCAGGGTGGTTGTGGGGTTCAGGAAAATTACATGGTGGAGAGACACTTCAGCTGGTGCTAAGTGATCTGCAGGAGGAAACTAGATAGAAGAAGAGAGGGAAGAACAAAGTAGGAGGTGAAGAACAGTGTGATACGTGTAGGCAGTGGAACCTTCTAGTTTGTGACTCTCTACTTCATTCTTTACCCCTCCATCAATGAATTGCTCAATTCCCCGAAGCACCAGTTGGATTGTGCAGACTTTCTGTGTTATGTGATGAAATTTCCACTTTGTTCTGTGAGGGATGAGAAGCCAGTGAAGGGTTTTAAGGGTCCCAGTACCATGTTCAGATGTGTATTTTAGATAAATCCCTCTGGGTATTGGGTACAAATAATGAGGACAAAGAATGACATCTGCTGGATGGCTGTGTCAGTGCTCTAGCTATGTGGCTTTGATGGTGAGTATTGTAAAAATGGTGGTTTTAAGGACACTATGATGTTATGTATTGGGGGGGGACACTTTTAAGAAATATTTAGAAGACAGAAGCAATTAGTGACTGAATATCAAAGGGGAGGGACAGGATGAGTTAAGGAAATGTTCAGGCTTCCAGCCTGGGGTGCCTGGCTGCACAAGCTGGGTTATACAGCAGTAGGAGCAGGGTTACTGAGGGAACGATTATTTAGTCTTAATATCCTTATTGTCACAATTTGCTTGTTTTAGGAAATCCTTTTCATAGATCACCATGGAGAAAAGTAAAAATGCTCTAGGGAAAATATTCAGTTAAAATATTAACAACATAAAATAAGACTGTTGCCAATATACATTACTAAAACTAATAAAAAAAATTTCATTTTCCCCAATGTAAGTGCTTAACCTTACGGTGATCAAGGCAGTATGACTTCTCAGAATTCAATAAAGTTTCCATTACCTCCCATATTCACCAGTGCTGCTCTTTGTATATTGGGTACCCAGCCTGCCCAAAGCCCACGTATTCCTCCTTCAGATAAGATTTTTGCAAATGCATGATGCACACCACGAAATCTAAAGGAAAAATAATAATTAAATATGAAAATTCTATGCATTTCTGTGCATGGAATGCAGCTGGATAAGCTTTGCCTATAGCTGTTATGATTTGGAGTAAAATAACATCTTAATTATCCAGAATTGTTAGAAATTAAAGCAATCCATATAAGTCAATTTCCAAAAAAAACTTTTTTTTTAGGGAAAAAAAGCTGACATTTGACTTAAACATTTTTTTACTCAAGTCTTTATCAACTCTCATCCTCTTCTCAGATTATTAAGCAGGTTAAAATTCCTTTCTTGATATTTAGCCATCAATGCACATATTAAATCCAGGAGGGAAGCTATCAAATGTCTGGGTTCATTTTACTAGTACTACGTGAGACCTGCAAATTTTGTAATTTCACCAAATAATGTTACAAAATCAATCCCCAAATATTCTCAGAAAGGAAATGACATTTTTAGCCCAAAGAGTAGGGAGGGTAATGTCATAATAAGAGTTCTTAAAATTGAGTACTTATGGCTTTATAAAAATTTACTATCCTATCCTGATTTTGCTCTTGTTTATGGTACACAAGTAAAAAATGAGGCTGAACCATGAATCAAATCTGGAAACCTCTGTTATAAAATAAAAGTCTGGGTTTTATATAGTCAGAAATACCTGGAGTTCCATGCCTCCTTTACCATTACTAGCTGAGTGGCTTTTCTTAGGCATTACATTCCCTAAGTCTCAGCAAAAAGATAGTATGACATATTTACTGGGCATGCATAATGGCTCTTATGCTACATGGGAAGTGATACTCACAAATGATGGCCCTTGTAGCTAAAATCTGTTGTGCACTTACTAAGCACAAGACTTTTTATATACATAAGATAAATTTTATTCCTGAAAACTCGATGAAATATGTATTAATATTTCAATTTCCATCTGAGGAAACTGAGGCTCAGAGAGGTTAAGGAACTTGACTAGGGTTGGAGCTAAAAGGTGGCAAAGGCTGGATATGAATCCCAGGATGTGTGACCCCAAGGTTGATGTTCTGTACATGAAATGTTTTACTACTACATCAAACCAAAAATTTCTAACAGTGGAGACAAGGGGGAAACATTGAGGAGATTAGTTAAAAAGTCAGATTTTTCTGGATCCCAATAATTCTCTCCATATATCCAACCATGGCAACATAGCTGTGCCCTGCTACTTAGTAATTAACTCAAAGTGGTTACAAGACAATCAAATGGGCCCTGGGATTCTGTAAACTGCTCGGTTAAGTCAGAGTGGTACCCTTTTGTCCTCTGTGGTGGGTGTCCTCTCTCTGTTTGCAGAGCTCAAGGGGGATGTGGACTGCCAAGCCCAACCTCATTTTTCACGGAGCCAGCTGGAGGAGGGGCTGAATGGAGAGCAGTGGTCAGTGGTGGGCTCTCGAAGGGGCCGCCAAAGCCTCCTTCCCCTCTGGCCCAGTCACAGACCTGCAGTGTTCAGAGGAGCAGACCTCTTTGTACTCAGTCCAAGGCATCCTGCACTTTTCCTCTTTTCTGAGAGAGGTCTATCAATCTCTAAGGTTTTGCCCTTTTTCCAGGGAAACAGTCCAAGTGGTGTTTTCATCAATTATTTAACATAAAACCTTTGAAGAAAGGCAGACTTCAATAATGTAGAGTAATGCCATAGGAGAATTTTATATCACAAAATCAAAATGAAAACCTTCCTTCAACTTGGGGAAAAGAGACGGAACAGAATTAGGGAAGTGGAAAGAACTTGCAAGGTCACTCTTGCTATTTCCCTTCTTTCAGGGAGAAAGGGAATGACACCTAGCTTTTAGACATGGCTGAGCCAGGCAATCTGTCATGCAAACCTTCTGAGATTAACCTTTTCAAAGATGAGAAAACAGAGACGAGGAGTGCTAAGTGACCTCCACAGCACTAACCCATAATGGCAAAACTGGGATTCACACTAGGGCAAATTTTAGTGATCAGACGCTATATCAAAAGCTGTAGCAGGAGACAAGTCTAGCTGACTTGGCTGGGAAAAGCAGCTAAGAGCTACGCACGCATAGAATTTGTCTGGTACAGAACACGTGCACCTTAACATGCAAAGCAATGATCCATGTTAGCTCTCCTCTTAATGAAGGTATCTTCCAAGCTGAAAAAGTCAGAATTAATGTCTCTACTGCACAGTGGATTGCAAAAATGCATAAATCATTAGGTAAGTGTTCAAAGTATGATGGGGGAAAGGAAAGGTATCAGTTAACTGGAGAACTTACCGCAAAGGCTTCCCTTCAAGTTTCCTTTTTCCTTCCATTTGCATCTGAACCTTCACTAGATCAGTTGGGTTGGCTAAAAATTGGCCAACAACACCAGCCATCATACCTCCAATCACTGACTTCCTAATTATGAAAGGAGATACATTTTCAATAGTTTCTATGAATTTCACAAATTTTGTAGTGAACAGCACCACGCTGGTACAGCCCCCGCATAGGGGACTTCAGACAAAGTGCAGAAAAGGATAGACCCAAACAAATCACAGGGGAAGGCAGATGGTTTGTCTGTTTACTGAAGGGAGGGTTAAAGGACTAGAAGGAGTTGAAATTCAAATCTGGTTTCAGGGGCCTTCCATAGCCTGAAATTCAAAGGAAGGGCAGTTGCTTCAAAGACATAAATACGTGAACTGACCATTTAATTGTTGCTTAATTCTGACCACAGGGAAATAAAAAGAGCGCAGATGTAATCAGTCTAACAGACAGAAGCTGGTCAAATTTTGTAAACTACTATTTTAGTAGTTGCAAAGTAAAAGGGGTTTGAAAACTTTCCTCTCTTTGAAGAAGCTCTCTCTGTCCCTAGACTTTCTTCTCCTCACCTCCCAAAGCCAACAGCGATCATGTCTAGACTACTGCACTTAAACATGCTTTACCTTTTCTTAGGAGACAGGGGGTATTTTCTTTCCTTTTACTCTAAAACAATATTAGAAGAGGTACAAATGGGTATAGAGTAAAAAGGGTCCCTATCACCAGTTCCCCTCCTCTGAAATAATCACAATTGCTAGTTTCTTAGGGTGTCCTGGACATAACAGTAATGCATTCACTGAATGCTTATTATGTCAGGCACTGTTCTAAGTATTTTTAAAAACATCATTTCATTCTTATGTCAAACCTATGATATTAGTACAGCTGTTACGTTCTCTTCACAGATAAGGAAACTTGAGACATAAAAGCAGTTAAATGATAACTCAAATCACACAACTAGTAATCAAAGAAATTAATTAAAATTATCTTTTAGCCATTACATTAAGCTATTAATGGGAATATAAGTTATTATATTATATATTATATATAAGTGAGTGGAACAGCCAAGATATAATGCCAGGAAGTCTGAGTGCAGACCACCCAGTCTTTTTTTTTTTTTTTATGTTTATTTATTTTTGAGAGAGAGAGAGAGACAGACAGACAGACACAGAGTGCAAGCAGGGAAGGGACAAGAGGGGGGCGGGGGACACAGAATCCAAAGCGGCTCCAGGCTCTGAGCTGTCAGCACAGAGCCTGATGTGGGGCTTGAATCCATGAACTGTGAGATCATGACCTGAGCTGAAGTAGGACACTTAACCGACTGAGCCACCCAGGAGCCCCTGGACCACAGTCTTAAGCACTAAGTTACAACTGACAGTGCACACACAAACATGTATGTATAAATACTCCTATTTAAAGGCATAAATGTAGAATGTCAGGCTGTATGCTGTTTCACACTTTGATTTTTCCCTAATAATATCTTTTAAGATATATTTTTCCTAATACTGTATCTCAAATGTTATCAATTCATACAGAGCTGCCTCGTTTAAAAAGATTGTTTCATAGCATCCCACTTTATGGACATACCACAATTTACTTAAACGGTGTAATGTTTAAAAAAATTGAAGATTTACAGGACGTTTGATAGGCCCTGCCGAATTATCTTCCATAGACTTTATATCAATCTCCAGTGCCACCAGTGGCCTACCAGAGCGCCTGGTTCTCACGATCATGAACATGGTACACCATAATTGTCTTTCTCTGTGAGAATCTCATAACCATGGCCTCCTTGGTAATTGTGACATAATTATAATTCTTTAGGCATCTGTCTCTATTACTGTGTGCTCAGTGATGGCAGGGACTGTATCTTTTTCATTACGATAGCCTCAGTATTAAATACAGAACTGGCATGCCATGATCATTCAATAAATACTTACTGACTGAATTAATTGTTCGGACTGGGTCAAAGGACATCAAACCCATCCACCCTGAGAGGTGACTTCATGGTGAAATATTTCCTTTGAACCCCTTATCTACATCTTTCTCTGCTGGGGGTTGGATTACAAAATGCAAGGACTATTAATCTATTCTATCACTAGTTCTGGGAAAGCAATTAGTGTAACTTAGTACATTACACTTTTTAAAAAACAGAGCCAACAGATTTCATCTGGAAGGTGAAATTCTGCTTATTGCCCTTTCCTTACAGTTGTGACTTCGACTTTTTTTTTAGGCCAGGAAAGATATTATTACAGACATCATTATTGGTTAGTCATATAAAACCTACCTCAGTCTTTCAAAGCTCTGCATTATGCTTTTCTGAATAAATATATCAAAATTTACCCACTTCCCAATTGATATTTACTTTTTTTATTATTTTATTTTTTTTAGATTTTTTTTAACGTTTATTTATTATTACTGAGAGACAGAGAGACACAGAGCGTAGCAGGGGAGGGGTAGAGAGAGGGGAAGAACAGAATCTGAAGTAGGCTCCAGATTCTGAGCTGTCAGCACAGAGCCTAACACGGGGCTTGAACTCAGAAACTGCGAGATCAAGACCTGAGCCGAAGTTGGTCGTCTAACCAACTGAGCCACCTGGGTGCCCCGATATTTACTTTTTTAAAAAAATTACTAAATGGGTGATGGGCATTAAGGAGGGCACTTCTTGGAATGAGCACTGGGTGCTATATGTAAACGATGAGTCACTAAATTCTACTCCTGCAATCAACGCTACACTATATGTTAACTAACTTGAATTTAAAATTTAAAAATATATCTAATTAAAAAAAGAAAAAAATACTATTATCAACACTGCTACAGTCGATATCTTTGTGTGTGTGTGTGTTTATGCATTGGTACAAGTATTTCTGAATGTGATTATATCATAAAGGAAGAGTTGCTGGGTCAAAGGATTACACATTTAAACATTTTAACAGAAATTTTATTCTCAAAAAAAAAAGCTCTCTAATAACTTATATTCCCATTAATAGCTTAATGTAATGGCTAAAAGATAATTTTGATTAATTGCTTTGATTACTGGTGAGGTTGAACACTTTACATGTTTAACAAACACATAGTTTTCCCTTTGTGAATTTTGCCTGTTGATATCCTTTCCCTATTTTTCTTTGTGTTTTTATGTTTTTAATTTATTTACATTTAATTTATTTATAATAACCTATTTTTCTGTTTCTGTTATAAACACTCTAAGTGATATGCACTTACATACATTATCTCATCTAATCGTACAAACACAAAAGCCTGATGGTAGGTATTAGTTCTACAGCTAAGAAAACTGAAGATAAAAACGATCAAGTAATTTAATCAGCTTATATATATACTAGTAGAGCAGGAATTTTTGAGCCTCTCTCTGTCTGACTCGAAAGCTCTTTTCTCAGTAGAAAGAGGCATAAAGGAGGTGCTCTGTAAGAGTTCTTTTAACATTAAAATATTATATAATATATATAAAACCTTAATATACATATGTACATGTTTGTTTTATGCTGTATGCAGTAAACGCTCAATTACTTGAATTTACATTGTAATTATTCTTTATTTTAAGCCTATGACAAGGCAGTTGTGGCATAAATGTACAATTTTATATGTATCTGATGGGTAAACATGAAAGCCTCGGGGGCAAGAGCACATACTATTTTCAAAACAAAACTTACCAAAGAGGATAATGCTTATCTTCACTTTTGCCAAACACAACTTCACGGAGATGTTCATAAGTGACCATGCGCCCTCCAGAGTACACTGTATAAAACAGATCATTTAAAACGTGAATTCGGCTACATGTTTAATAAGACAAGAGGACATTTTGACCTGAGCTAGTGGATCTCTTTAGCTGTGTCTTTCCCTCATGCGCCCTATGCTTCAAACACGTGGGTTTTTCTTGATGTTGCTCTAAATGTGGCATGCATCAAGCCTCAGGCCTTCTCACAGGCTGGCTGATCTTTCTTGAATGGATTCTCCCTTCTCTGCTTTGCTAACTCCTCCTAGTCCTCCAAGATTCAATTCAAAGAACATGTTGTCTAAAAAGTGCTCTGTTCTAGACTGCCGTTGCATCTGCCATGCTTCTCCTCTGTTCTCCCAGAACTACCCAGGCATACATCTAATAGGACTTTTATCACATTAATTGGAGATTAACTTGGCTTTGTTGCTTATCTTTCCATCAGACCGTGAGCTTTTCAGGGCAGGCTTTGTGTGTTTTCATTATTCTGTGTGCCCTCTCAAGGACAGAGCTTGGTATACAGCAGGGATTTTCCTTGAACAAACATGCATAACTTCATCAGATGACTTATTATATTAAGGTAATTTTTCAGTCAAGTATCAAACATATGACATGAACCTTAACTGGAAAGCCATATATGATGATCCACAAAATACAAATGAAAAGAAATCAGAACAATCATGGGAAGCAAAGGAGAAAATTAAAAAAAAAAAAGAATGGAAAATAAAAATCATTAAAATCAGTACATGGTATTCACAGAGAGCACTTTTCGTGATATTTCAGGAAGTCTGATCAAGGGTTTTAATGTATGCAAAAATATACGAAGCTCCAAAACACCAACAGTCTCTGTACATACTTCTGGATAGCTCTTGAAGAATACACTCTTAACTTACTCATCTGAAGAACTGAAACTTTAAAAATAATAAGCTGGTGAATATTAAGTCTGGACACTTTTCTGGTCAAAGGTCCCTACATATTTGAGGAAATATGAATGTAGAGGAGTAAAATGCCATGTCTGTCCTACCTCCTTTGAAACCATGTTTTACGTTCTCCCATCCACAAGCTGAAAACCCAACAACTATTATGTTTGTGAGTGCCACTTTAGAAGCAGGGCAGAAAAGCATCTTCACTGGCTATGACATAGTTACAACTATTTTCCTTGAAGAATGACTGAAGGCCCACACAGGTAGTTAGGTAGCCTTGGAAACTGAGGCAAAAATCAGCTGCACTGCAATTACTCCATTGCCAGAATAGGATTAGTCATCCTTGTTTTCTTTCAGAGTTACCTAGTCTGTAACATATGCGACAGAGACTAGCAAGATTTGGCATTTAAGTCAAATAAGTTTTAATTTGCAAAGAACACGAAAAATTTAAATTTTGTGTTTTAAAGTTTCCAAAGTAGAGAAATGTATCGATTATTCATTTCTTTTCTTAAAAATCTTCAAATGTGGGGTGCCTGGGTAGCTCGGTCAGTTAAGTGTCTGACTTCGGCTCAGGTCATGATCTCGCGGTTCGAGCCCTACCATGGGCTCTGTGCTGACAACTCAGAGCCTGAAGCCTGTTTCAGATTCTGTGTCTCCCTCTCTCTGCCCCTCTCCTCTTCATGCTCTCTCTCTCTCAAAAATAAATAAACATTAAAAACATCTCAAACATGTAGAAGAAGTAGAGAAAATAACTCCCTCTATATCCTTGAGATTGATCAATTGCTAACATTTTTGCCATATTTGACTCATTTTTTTCTTTCTTTTTTTAAATTTTATTTTTTATTTTTTAAAATTTATATCCAAATTCGTTAGCATCTAGTGCAACAATGATTTCAGGAGTAGATTCCTTAGTGCCCCTTACCCATTTAGCCCATCCCCCCTCCCACAACCCCTCCCGTAACCCTCAGTTTGTTCTCCATATTTATGACTCAGTTTTTTCTTAAAGTCCATTACAGACATCATGACAGTTCATCCCTAAATACTTGTATGTGCATTTCTAAAAATTTAAGGTGATTGTTCCTTAATTGCCTTAAATTGGTAGTCAATTTTCTTCTTAAGAGAATATGTATTCATTTATCACATTGATAGGAAAAAAGCTACTGGTTTTTGGACACGGCTAAACACAAAAGCAGAGGACACAAACACAGCACTCATAACAAACTTACCAGATGGAATCAAGATAAATACCTACGTGTCTGTAAATGGCAGGTGTCACTCCTTGCCAAAGCTTTAGGAAGCCTTCTTCTTGAACAATCCCTAGGGCTGTGCGCACCATGCCCCTATAGGGAGCCGACTCTCTTGCACTGTCTCCCAACCGAGCAAGAGCCGCTTCTCCTTGCATTTGGAGTCGAGTTTTTGTGAGATCGAGGGGAAAGGTTGCTAACAAAGAAAAACAAAATGAGGGGGAAACCCGCAACATTCAGAGAAACCAACAAAAATTCTAAAATTCTAAAGTCATAGGTCTAATATTTTAGTCACTACAAGATGGGCGGTTCTCAAATTTTGGAGTACATCAGAATCAGCTGGGGAAATTGTGAAAAAGTATTTATTTCCCAGCCCCATGTTTATGGATTCTCAGTAGGTTGATGGGGGTTTAGAAATCAGCTGATTCTTATGCACTCCCAAATTTAAGAATCATTGTCCCAGATTACCCCCCAGATCACCGGGGGTGGGGGGTAAGTGACAGGATTTGGGCTTTTTTTACTCAGAAATTTCAGCCTAAAATATACTTCAGTCCTTAATTTTTGCTTTCCCATAGGAATAACTTCAAATATTCATAGTCTGTGATGTCCCCTTGACTGCAACCATGATTAGGACACAATGTGACTTTTAGAATACTATACTACTTATGACAGGTTCCTAATAAATGCGGGTGAGCTGAATTCTATAATTTCATGGGTGATGCTCACTGACCCCAAGTTTGAGATATGGAAGATGTAATACAGAGTTTATAATGTTGTCTTTTTATACAAGGGCAGCATGCTCAATATACTTTCGATTAAGGCACATACTGAATTGTTTTTCCAGCACTAAGTTTTATGTATGGCCTCCTCACAAGTACCCACTGTAATTGAAAACAATTTTTCTAATAATTATATTTTGAATTCAAGCTAGACATTTTACCTTGAAACGATGAAGCTAACTGGCCCACATTAGGAAGATCAAGCTCATAACTTTATAGGTATAATGTCTTGAATAACTTAACCAGATTCAGAGAAGCTCATGCACATTATTGACATTACATGAGTCTTTTCAATGACCACCGCCTGACACAAAACCATAGTTACGCTTTTTCTAAGAGAAGACAGTAGGGGGGAAGGGAATATTAAATCTTACCACTGGTCTTTGGAAAAAATATCTTGCTGATAGCTCCCCTAAAACAGAAGTCGTTTGCATGAAGAGAATTTAAGCCATGCTTTCTTAACATATGAGCCCCGAAAAGTCTTATGATATAGGCACGTCTATACCATGTGCCTCTCAAAATAATTTTCGTTTACTTGCTGGTTACTTAAATAACGCTTCAGGTTCCGATCCTAAATTGTTTTGTACTCAAACCATCTCATACTCTGATTTCCCCACCTCTCATGCCCAGCCCCCACACCATTCTCCACAAATTTTTAAGAAAAGGGTTCTGTGCCAAAGCCATTGGTCACAGGGGGAAACTATCAAGTTAAAAAACAAACCAGCAAACAAACGAAGTGCCAATACCTAATTCAGCAATCTGATTTTGCATGTTTTAAAAAGCCGATGAAGTGTGTCTCAGTAAAAGCAATGAATAACAAAAATTTCCCATCAGCTTTAGAAAAGAATGAAGAAAACATAGAGGGTCCAAAGGGCAAGAGTGGAGGAGCATAAAGGGCAAAACAACAGACGGTGCTGGCTCTGCAGGAAATACAAAATAATACAAACAGTCATTTCACAAGAGGACAAACTACCATTGCTTAATGGTAACACATCAAAGCTGTTGTTCCCCCCTCCCCCCGCAACAGGCAAGAAGATGAAAGGGTATTCTTAAAATGCACAGAGAAGGCTTCAGAGGGAACACATGGGCACTCCGCTTACAAAATCCTTGGAAAGAACGCCACCTGCTCATGCAAGGGCATCCGAATTCTCTCCAGGTGGTCTGGAGTTTTCTCTGACTTGCTTATGCATATGTAACTGTCCATCTTCTACGCTCTTATGGTACTTGATATCTTCATTATTAATAATTAGCACAATGGAACTGTCTGTCTCTGCATGTGTCCCCACCCGCCTGTAAGGTCAGGGTTGAGTCTTTTAAGCTCTATTACCACAGTCCAGTATTGTAGCTATTATGATAATGTTGCAATTAATAAGTGCCCCGCTTTGGACTTAGCATTTGACTTCTCAGAATCCTGCAAGGTAAACACAGTATAGATGAGCTAAGCTCAAGGAGGACAACTGACGGATGTTGAGTAGACGATCCGTAAGTGACAGGTTAATAACGTAAGTCCCACAAGTTGGTTCCACAACTTGGACCCAAAAGACAATGATCTAGTGAAGCTATGTAAGAATATGAATCAGATGATCTCAGTAAGGATGAAAAGTGGATTGTGTTTTTATTAGAAGGTCATCCTCGCGGAAGGGAAAAGGATTCCTACAGAGGAATGACCGCTCATGAAGCTTCCAAGAGTAGACACTCAGGCACAATGGCACACCTCTGAGGGAGACGAAATTGTTAGGAAAAGACCTTGGTGACCTCTAGTCCTCCTCGCAAGGCCGGCCTTGCCCCCGCCCTGCCACATCTGCCAGGCAGGTGTGCAAGAAGAGGGCGCAACCCAGCCGGCCGAACACCCCCGTGCCCCTCACCCCCACCCCCAGCGCGGCACCTCGACGACTCGCGGGGGAGGCCCAGGCGGGGGCGGCCGGGTACCTAGCTCGGCCACGGTAGCCGCGCAGCCCGACAGAAGGAACTTGCTCGCCCGGGGCCATCTCTGGGCGAGCGGCAAAAGCCTCTCCTCATCCTCTGGAACCGACATTCAGCAGCAAGACAGGACGACAATGCACCCCTTCTGGCCGGCGCCCCGCGCCGCGGCTGGCCTGCCCCTCTGCCAGGGCGGCCCGTCCTCAAGCGGCGAGCGGAGGGCCGGGGACCATTTCCCTCGCTCGGCTCAGTCAGGCGGCCCCGCGAACCTGCAGCCTTCCTAGCAGCCCCGGCTGCAGCGGTCCACGGGACTGAGAGCAGAACAACAACGCGAAGCGCACGAGGCTTCTGGGAAATGTAGTCCGCCGGGCTGCGCGCCTCTTGGGCGCCATTCTCCAATTGGCCGGGAGCGAAGCTCCCTCCGCGCCGCCGGCCCCGGTCTCCATGGCAACGGCGCAAGTTCGCCCCGCCCGCCACCCCGCCTCACCCGCGCCCGTTCGGTCCAGCCCCAGCGTTTGGTCCGGAGTGGCCAGGGCAGGAAAGACAAGTGGAGGTGGGAGGAGGGAGCGATGCTGCAAAAGTCATCTAAAAATTGGGGCGGGGAAAAGAGGCTACAGTTTAGAAGGCAGACAAACTGCGGAAGTTGTAGCAGACAAGTTGGCAGGTCCAGTAGGTGCACCCTTCCAAGAGGGAATGAGCAAGTGCCACGGCGGCAGGATTTTTACCTTCTCTGATTGTGGAAGGCGCTAGACAAAAACATGGAACTAATTTCCCCAACAGTGATTATAATCCTGGGTTTCCTTGCTCTTTTATTATTCTTTCAGCGGAAGAATTTGCGTGGACCCCCGTGCATAAGGGGCTGGATTCCTTGGATTGGAGCTGGATTTGAGTTTGGGAAAGCCCCTCTAGAATTTATAGAGAAAGCAAGAATCAAGGTATGTGGCCTTAGCAGGTGGGGTTTGCGGAGGAGGTAATGTTTTCTTTTTTATTTTCTTTCCCGGGTTCTCAAATGCAATACTAGAATACGGAGAACATACCTAGATCCACAGATAAAGACGATCATTACTCAACTATTGACAGCTATTCCTTATGCAAGATTTTTCGAAATAGATTTTTATCGATTATGAACAGATTTTTATCAGCTCGTAGCTGCCCTTTTGGAAGTAGATACATAATTTATAAATGCTAGTTACTTCGCCGTAGTTTAAAAGTTCTAAGTGTATACACATTAGCTAACAACTTGGAATAATTCAGAAACACAGAAGTGAAATACAGTTAAATTAAATTTATGAAAACGTGTAGTAAATGCGTGTCCGAACTGAGATTAACACCAGGCCGCTGTAAAAATTGCTTACAAACGGTCTTTTCAAATTTAGCCTGCGCTGTATTTTCAGCTGGTGTTCTTATTTGATGATGATGAGATCCATTTTCACTGCATACTAAGATTAGTAATGTTGTTGTACGAGACGTTTTTGTCCTTAAAATAGCTTTTAAATACAGTGTATCTTTCAAAAACAGGATATAAATTACTGCCAACTTTTCCCCTTTATTGCTACCAGTGCTTCAGGGTGCATTGCTGTATGTGTGTCGTGTGGTTGTGCTGTTGGCACTTATCCAGTTGTTTCCTCAGAATAAATTCCTAAAAGTGGAAGTGCCTAGTCCAGTGACATAAATATTTAAATTGTTTATATTATTGTGTTACCCTTGCAAAAAAAAATGTAACAATATACACCTTTTCCTTTGACTGTTCGGGATTGCCTACCTCCTCATATTCTAGTCCACTCTAGATACCATAATTATTGAGAGCCAGATATAGGAAAAATGATATCTTAAAAGAATGTTTCTTTGTCTCTGGTAGCCTTTCTTAGGCATATGATTTTAATAAATTTTAAGGAACGTTTCACTGGCTTGTCTCAGAAGGTCAAGCAAGGTCAAAAAGATTATTGTTTTCTTCTAAAAGGTGTGTGATTTTGTATTTTACATTTAGGTCTATGATCCATTTTGAGTTATTACTTTTGTGTGTGGGGGGGGTGGTAAGAGTCAGGGGTGAAGTTAATTTTTTTCCCCAATCTGGATGGTCTCGTTGTTCTAATTGTTCCACTCTCCTTTCCTCACTGGTTGCCTTTGCAGCTTCTCAAAAATTAGTTGACCATATACATGTAGATCTATTTCTAACCTTTATATCCTAGTCCATTGATTTATATGCCCACTCCTTTGTTACTAGTACACTGTCTTAAATACTATAGTTTTATAGTAAGTGTTTAAACCAGGCAGTGATAGCCCTCCATATTTCTCTGTAATTGACTTGGCATTCAAGATTCTTTGCATGTTATTATAAGTTTTAGAATTGGCTTGTCAATATGTATCATAAAGACTGCTGGAATTATGATTGGAAGTTTGTTAAATCTATTAGGAAATTAGGGAGAATTGACTTCATAATAATATTAAGTCTTCAAAGCTATGAATACTGTCTATCTCTCCATTTTTTAGCTATATAATTTCTTTCAGAAATATTCTGTAGTTTTTTGTGATGCGATTGTTAGTTATTTTAAGTATTTTATATTTGGAGGCACTCGTGGATAAAATTGCTTTAATTTTTGTTTTCCAGTTGTATCCCGTTGAAACATAAAAAATACAATCTGTTCTCTTTATGTTAACTTTATTCCCTGTGACTCTGCTAAATTCACCCTATTAGTTCTACTAGCTAATTTGGAGATTCCCTAGGATTTTTATACATAAACGATATGTCTTATAAAAAGATAAATGTACTTGCTTTTTTTCTGATCTTTATGCTTTTTGTTTCTTTCTCCTATATTATTACCATCAGTAGGACTTATAACACATTGTTGACTAGAAGTGGTGAGACTAGACAAGCTTGTGTTTTTCCTAATGTTAGCGAAAACACGTTCAGTATCTCACATTTGAGTGTGACGTTAGCAGTAGATTTTTCAAAGGTGCCTATTTCAGTCCTGACCTTCAATCCATACCAAGAATTCACAGATGCCACCAGGGAATTAAATAGTGATTTATTACCTGTTCATCTTTTCCTAACTGCCAGTGAAATCCTTATCTCACCTGGTTCTACCTCATCCTACACCAAAACAGAAGCCTTTGCATTTGTTTTAAAAGCTGCAAAGTATTCCCTAAATTATAGTTTCCTTCAACAGTGACTTAATAATTGACATACAGTAGTTTGTTTCCCATTTGTATGTGTGAAAATGTATCCATAGAATGAATGATCAGATTCAAAGTATAAAAGCATTTATAATTTAGAGTGAAGTAGGAAATCTTTTGAGAGTGTTTTGAGCAGAGGAATGATGGGATTTGATTTAAATCTTAAAGGCTCACTTTGGCTGCTCTGTTAAAAACAGGACTGTAAGAATAAAAGAAGGATAATTTGAAGGTTCTTTGCAGTAATTCAAACTTGAGGTCAAGTGGTTTGGAGATAGCAGTGGAAACTTGAGAAGCGTCTGGGTATATGTTGAGGGTGGAAGCAGCAGGATTTCCTGGTTAATTGCACGTGGTGTGTAGAAGAATGCGAAGGGTCCAAGATGGCTCCAAGAAGTTTGGTTTGAGTAGCTAGGGAATGGGAGTCCAGTGAGATCGCCATGATTGTAAGAACTTACTGAAAGGGAAGATGTTATCAGAAGTGCAGCTTTAGATACATAGGAGTTTGGAATGTTGACATCCAAGTGGAAATGCTGAGTTAAGTAGTTGGATAAATGAATTTGGAGTTGCAAAAGACGTCCCGTGATGCACAGGTTCAACCTCTTTTGCCTGTCTTCTATAGCTATCATTTCCCCTAAAATTCTTTTCACATAATTCTATTTAATATTTTTTGCATTCCTATATTGTATTGTCTTTAGACTATTTCCTATAGTCTCCTTTGTGCTTCTTGTAATTATTATCTTTTATTTAGAAATGTCTTTATTGTTTCTTTCTTTCCTCAGTTCCTTTATCTCCTAATTTTCCTCTATCGTCTGGCTGTTTCTTCCATGGCTTCTTATGTTTCTTCTTTGCTTATTTCTTTCGCAGTTGGCAAAATTATTAGATTAATTTTTTTTTGATTCCAAAAATAATTTTGCATTACAGGTTTTAGGTGCCCTATGGCAGAATGTTTTTGGTGAGTTACTTCATCTGTAAGGAAGTTCTGATGTCCTTTTTTGCCCTTTTTTAAAGAATTTTTCTTACAGTGGTGACGTTTTCCTTTTTTGTTTAACCATATTTTTATTTTTTTTTTTTTACCATTCATTTATTTCTGAGAGACAGAGAGAGACAGAACATGAGCAGGGGAGGGGCAGAGAGAGAGAGAGAGGGAGACAGAATCCGAAGCAGGCTCCAGGCTCCGAGCTATCAGCACAGAGCCCGACGTGGGGCTCGAACCCAAGAACTGTGAGATCATGACCTGAGCCAAAGTCGGATGCCTAAGTTCCTCCATTTAACTGCATTTTAAGGTGTTAAGTTGTCTTGGACCAGCTGTCAGCAGGAGGTTTTGGCTGGGGGCAGTTGCTTTCCAGGTTTCTTGACAGAGCTCTTTTATCCTATCCTCCCTTGCTACAGTGAAAATCTAGTGCCTCTGTGCACCCATGGCTCCTCTGCTTTTTAGGATACAATCTTTCACGCTTGAGCTCTCACTGCCTTTCTTCAATAATGGCTGCTAGGAAAAGAGGTGACCCTTGTCTTCTCAGGTGTACTCTTCGCTTTTACAAGAAAGTGCTTTTGGGAGCCCACTCTCTGTGTTATCTTTTGCTACCTCCCTCAGTATCCGTGGGCTGTTTATCCTAGCCCATCTCATAGTGGTTCCAACTCTGTAGACTTCCTTCTCCTATCTCAGAGTGGGTGTTTCTGGGCTTTTCCATTGTCGAACCCCTTGCACATGCTCCTTGTCTTTCTCATGGTGCTGTGATAGCTTCTAAGAGCAGAGCGAAGAGTTCTACTGGTTTCAAGTGCCGTGGGTCATGCTTCTTGTAGTTAGTAAATTTTCTTCTTGTTGTCTAGCTCAATAATGTTGCACATATGTTTTTCTCCTTGTGGCTCTGTGTGGTTTCCAAGAAAGAGGTAGAACAATTCAGAAACACGTCGCTGTGACATCACCACCAGAATTGAAAGGCTGTGTGCTTCTTTAAAGAAATGTGTGTGTTTTTTTCAAATAGGTCCATACTCTAAAGGCATGAACATATATACAATGAAAGGTCTTCGTCGCATCTCTGTCCTCTAACTGCTTACTTTCTCTTCCAACAAGAATGTTTCCATTCTCTTGTATCACTTTCAGAGATATTCTGTGAGTGAAAAAATAAAACGAAACGAATTAGGGATGTTTGCTTCTGAAAAGATGGGGTAGTTGTACTTTCCCCTATTCCTCCCACTAAGTACAGCTAAATATGAATTAAACATTATATGTAAAACAAACGTGAGATGATTTTGCAAGGTGGAGAGAGGAGGGCTGATAGGCTAGCGACCTATGAACAGGATCTGATGAACAATATGGTAGTGAATTTCCTTGATTTTTTTTTTCTGCTTCATATATCTGGATTGGGCTCTAGAAACGCCAGCAACCTAGAGATGCCAGTGGGCACAGGCAAAAAAGTAAGCCCCAAGAAAAGACGACTCTCTCTAGGTAAAGGTCCAAAAAAGGAGCAGCCTAGCAAGACAGAAAAATTTTAGGCTGTAACTGCTCCAGGCAAACACCACAGGGAAAAAAAAAAAACATGGTGTCACCACAGTCAGCAAGTGCCAAGTGGAAAGGCTACCCCTGACTCCTAGCCAGGGTGAAATGAAGTAAAACTCGTCCCCTCCTAGCAATGGTAGTGGCAAAAGAGACCTAGAGGAGGATCTTGACTTTCCATACTGCTCAGCAATAATGAGGCCATCCCCACAACAGTGTTAATGGAGACCACACCTAGAGCATGGACTGTACCACCACTGAGGAATAACAAGCAGTCCCTCTCCTACTCACTGAGGTGGTGACCCATGAACCTTAGAGGGTGAGCCAGGATTTTCACCACCATTCAGCAATAAAGAGGCTGCTCTTCAAACACCTCCAGGCCAGTGGTGTCATGTGAGAGCAGTAATGAAAAACCCCTTCTTCTCCCAGCCAGAGTGATACAAGAAGAACCTAGAAGGGAGACTTAACTTTCACCCCCACTCAGCAGTAATAAGGAGTTCTTCTCTCCCCATGCTGAGTGATGAACCTAAATTTCCATCCCCCTACCTGGCAACAATGAGGTAGCATCCCCTTTCCCATATCAGAATAATGCCAAAGGAAGCCTGGAAAAATGTAACAGTTAAATAAAATGCCGTGTCATAACATTATATCCAAAATGTTCAGATTTTAGTAGAAAATCACTCCTCATACCAAGAACCAGGAGGATTTCAAGTTGAATAAGAAGAGACAATCAACCGATGACACAGATATTAGAATGATCTGACAAGGATTTTAAGACAGCTATAATAAAAATGCTTCAACAAGCAATTATAAGCATGCTGGAAACAAATGAAAAAAAAAAAAACAAAGTCTTAGGAAAAAACAGAGAGTCTCTGCGAAGAAATAGTACATATCAAGAGGAAACATGGAAATTTTAGAACTGAAAAATACAATAACTGAAAAAGAAAAAAATAACTTAGTGGATGAGTGCAATGGCACAATGGAGAAGAGTGAAAAGAATCAGTGAACTTCAACATAGGTCAATAAAAGTTACCCAATATGAAAAACAAAGAGAAGAAAGATTGAAAGCAAATGAGCAGAACTTCAGGGACTGTAAAAGACCTAATATTTATGTCATCAGAGTCCTAGAAAGGAGAAAGAGGGTGGAGCTGAAAAAAGTATTTGTAGAAAGTAGAACTGAAAACTTCCCAAGTGTGGTAACAGACATAAACCTACAGATTTGAAAACCCAAGCTAATCCCAAACAGGATAAACCCAAGGAAATCCATAGCAAAGCAAATGAAAGTCAAACTTCTGAAAACTAAAGACAGAGATAATTTTTAAAAGCAGCAAAAGACAAATGGAACCTTATTATGGTAGGAAAAGAAACTGGAATGATAGATTCTTCATCAGAGACCATGTAGGCCAGGAGGAATAGCATACCATTTTTCAAGGGCTCAAAGAAAAGAACTGTCTGCCTAGAGTCCTATCTCCAGGACAAATATTCTTTAGGAATTAAGGAGGAATCAAGGCATCCTCAGTTAAAGGAAAATTAAGAGAATCTGCTGCTAGAAGACTAGCCTAAACAAATGAGTAGAAGTAGTTCTTTAAACAGAAAAGGACCAATGAAAGAAGGAATCTTGGACATCAAGAAGGAAGAAAGGACACAGTAAACAAAAGATGTGTACGTGCAACAGACTTCTCTTCTTGAGATTTCTAAATCATTATTGGTGCCTGAAGCAACAATTATAACACTATTTGATATTGTCCTAGTTGTATGTAAGGGAACTACCTAAGAAAATTACATTACAAATGGGAGAGGGTAAAGGGACATAAAGAGAGATTTGCTTGAGTTCATAAAATGGCTACACTCTGCAGCCACTGTGGAAGACAGTATGAAGTTTCCTCAAAAAGTTAAAAATAGAGCTACCCTATAATCCAGTAATTGCACTACTGGGTATTTACCCTCCACATACAAAAACACTAATTCAAACGGATACATGCACCCCAGTATTTATTGCGGTATTTATGTACAATAGCCAAGATATGGGAGCCCAAGTGTCCATTAACAGATGAATGGATAAAGATGATATGATACACACACGCACACACACATATACACACAGTGGAATATTATTCAGCCATAAAAAAGAATGAAGTCTTGTCATTTGCAACAACATGGATGGAACTAAACAGTAAAATGCTAAGCAAAATAAGTCAGGCAGACAAAGACAAATACCATGTGATTTCACTTAAATGTGGAATTTAAGGAACAATCAAACAAAAGAAAAAGAGCGACAAACCAAGAAATAGACTCTTAACTAGAGAGAACAAACTGATGGTTACCAGAGGGGAGGCGGTGGAGGGATGGGTGAGCTTGGCGATGGGGATTAAGAGTACAGTTATCATGATGAGCATTGGGTAATGTATAGAATTGTTGAATCACTATATTGCACACCTGAAACTAATATAACACTGTATGTTAGCTATACTGAAATTAAAATAAAAAACTTTAAAAAGTGGCTATACTAACTGACTATAAGTTATACATATCTAATGTAATACCTAGAGTAATCACTAAAAAACTCTACACAAAAGGTCCACTTAAAAATAGTATAAATAAGTTAAAATGGAATTCTAAACAATGTTAAAATAACACACAGGAAAGGAGATAAAACAGAAAAGCAAAACCCAGGGAGAATAAACAGAAAAATAAAAATAAAATAGCAGAGACTTAAACCGTAATATATCAATAATTTAAGTTATAAATGGTACAAATACAATTATTGAAAGATAGACATTTGCAAAATGGATTTAAAAGTGATCCACCTCGGGGCGCCTAGGTGGCGCAGTCGGTTAAGCGTCCGACTTCAGCCAGGTCACGATCTCGTGGTCCGTGAGTTCGAGCCCCGCGTCGGGCTCTGGGCTGATGGCTCAGAGCCTGGAGTCTGTTTCCGATTCTGTGTCTCCCTCTCTCTCTGCCCCTCCCCCGTTCATGCTCTGTCTCTCTCTGTCCCAAAAATAAATAAACGTTGAAAAAAAATAAAAAAAATTAAAAGTGATCCACCTCTATGATATATACTAGAAACTCACTTTAAGTATAATGAAATAGGCAGGTGAAAAACAAAAAACTATGGAAAAAGATATATTATGTAAGCATCAGTCAAAAGAAAGTAGGAGTGGCTATATTAATAGCAGAAAAAGTACCTTCAGAGCAAGTAAAATTACCAGAGACAGAGGGAGACATTATGAGATAATTTATGACCATTATAAAATGGTCAGAAGGAATTAGCAATTCTAAATTTGTACACACCAAACAACAGAGCTGTAAATTATGTGAACCAAAAACCAGACCTGAAAGAAGAAACAGACAAATCCAGTTATAATTAGACACTTCGACAATGCTCTCTTAACAATGGGTAGAACAGCTAGGCAGAAAATCAGCTAGACTATAAAGACCACCAACCCAACAGATCTAATGAATATGTGTAGAGCATTCTACCTAACAAAGCAGGTTATGTATTCTTTTCAAGTGCCCATGAGACATAGGACAAGATAGACTATATTCGGGTCCATAAAACCCCACAAAATTTAAAATGATTCAAATTGTACAATGTATTCTCTGACTACAGTGGAATGAAACTAGAAATCAGTAACAGAAAGATGACAGGAAACTCTGAACACTTGGAAACAAACAGCATATTTGTAAATAACCTATGAGTTGAAGGGAAATTCTTGAGCGAAATAAAAAATCATGCTGAATCGAAAGAAAATAAAAATGCAACCTATCAGAAGTTGGGGGCACAGCTAAAGAAGTGCTGAGAGGGAAATTATTATCACTAAATATTTTCATTATAGAAGCACTTAAGTGTGAAATGAATAAAGCTTGTCTTTCAACCCCTTCCCCATGAAAGAGCAAAATAAACCCCAAGCAAGCAAAAGGAAGGAAATATTAAAGAACAGAAATCAATGAAATTGAAATCAGGAAAAAAAGAGAGAAAATCAGTGAAAGAAAGAGCCAATCCCTGACAAGATCAATTACTTTGAAAGACCTTATGCAAGAAAAAGAAGACACAAATTATTAATGTCAGGAATAGAATGGGGCATATCACTGCAGACATCAAATGGATGATAAGGGAACACCATAAGCAACCCTACACATAGAAATTTTGGCAACTTAGATGAAATGAACCAAGTTCCCCCCCAAAATGCAAACTACCACAACTATTCAGTATAAATTAGATAATTTAAATAGCCCTATATTACTTAGGAAATTGAGTTCATAATTTCAAAACTCCCCAAAAAAGAAATCTTAAGACCCAGATTGTTCTACTGGAAATTATGCCAAATGTTTAAGGAAGAGTTGACATCAATTTTATACAATCTCCTCCAAAAAGTAGAAAAGAAGGGATCGTGTTCCAGTGTATTTTATGAAGCTAGGATTACCCTGATACCAAACCAGATAAAGACAGCACAAAAGAAGAAAGCTACAGATCAGTATTCCTTATGAATAAAGATGCAAAATCCTTAAAATACCAGCAAATAAAATCCAGCAATGTATAAGTGAATTATATGACCTATGACCAAGTGAGGTCTATTCCAGGGGTTTAAGACGGGTACAATATTTGAAAATCAGTTAGTCCAAGCTCCCATACTAATAGGTAAGAGGAGGAAAAAAACCACATTAACATTAATTTGTACAGAAAAAGCATTTGACAAAATCCCACACCCATTAATGATTTTTAAAAACTCTCAGAAAGGTAGTAATAGGAGGAGCCTTCTTCAACTCGATAAAGAATATCTACAAAAAATTTACAGCTAATAGCAATCTTAATGGTGAAAGAATTTCCATCTCTGATTGGAAAAAAAGCAAGGATGTCTACTGCCACCACTATTATTCCACATGGTACTGGAAGTTCCATGAGTGCAATAAAGCAAGAAAAATAAGTAAGAGTCAGAGGGAAAGGAACAAATAAAACTGTCTCTGTTTGCACATGCTGTGGCTGTTTACTTAAAAAATCTGGAATTAACCTGCAAATCCAGCAAGGTCACAGGATACAAAGTCAACACACAAAAATTAGTTGTATCGCTACATAGTAACAATGAACATGTACACATGGTAGTTAAAAATTCAGTGCAGTTGCTCAAAAAGAGAAATAGGTGTAAAAATTATGAAATGTGTATAGGACTTTATTCTGGAGACTACAAAACATTGATGAGAGAAATCAAAGACGTTAATGAAGAGACATACTGTGTTCACGTATTGCAGAAGTCGACATAGTAAAGATGCCAATTCTTCCTAGATTGATATACAGGTTTAATGCAGATCCTACTAAATTTCCTGTAAGGTGTGGATATAGACAAGATCATTTCAGAATTTATATGGAAAAACAAAAGAACTAGAATAGCTAAAATAATCTTAAAAAGAAGAATAGAATGGGAAGAGTCATTCTTCTCGATTTCAAGACTCATTACATAGCTACATTAATCAAGATTATGTGGGTGCAATGATAGATACAGAGATTGATGAAACAAAATAGAGAACTCAGATGCGCTAAATGTTCAATTTACTTGCAAATGCAATTTAATGAAATAAAGATAGCCTTTTCAGCAAATAGCAGTGAAGCAATTAGACACCATTAAGCCAAAAACAAAAACAAAACAAAATGAACCTTGACCTAAGTCTTCCATCTATATAAAAATTAACTCAAACTAGATCGTAGACTTCTATGTGAAACATAACACTATATGACTTTTAGAAAAGAATGAGAATGTCTGGGGCCAAAAAACTAGTTCTTAGACCTGACACCGAGAGCACAATGTATAAAAACAAAAACTGATAAATTGGACCTCATCCAAATTAAAAGCTTTTGTTTGTGAAAGACCCTGTTAGGAGACTGAAAAGACAGGCTGTAGACTGAGAGAAAATATTTGTAAGCCACATATCCAACAAGGGACTGCTATCTAGAATATATAAAGAACTCTCGACACTGAGCATTGAAAAAACCCCAACAAGTCAACTAAAGAAATGGCAAATGACATAGGAACAGGTTATTGAAGGGGATATGAAGATGGTAAATAAACACATGAAAAAACGTTCAACATCATTAGACAATAAGGATATGCAAATTAAAACCACAATGAGGACCGCCTGGGTGGCTCAGTTGGTTGAGTGTCTGACTTGGGCTCGGGTCATAATCCCATGGTTCGGGAGTTTGAGCCCCACATCAGGCTCTACGCTGATAGCTCAGATCCTGGGGCCTGCTTTAGATTTGTCTTCCTCTCTCTCTCTGCCCCTCCCCCGTTCATGTGTGCAGTATCTCTCTCTCTCAAAAATAAATAAATAAACAAATAAACATTAAAGCCACAATGAGCTATCACTACACACCTATAAGAATGGCTAAATAAAAAATAGTGACCACCTCAGATCCTAGTGAAACTCATACAGAGAAACTCATACAGATCCTCATACAGGATCCAGAGAAACTCATATATTGAAACTCATACAGATCACTCATATCTTGCTGGTGGAAATGTCAAATGATGCAACTACTCTGGAAAGCACTCTGGCAGTTCTTTCAACAATGAAGCATGCAGCTGCCATATGACCCAGCCATTTCACTTCCGGGCCCTTATCCTAGAGAAATGAAAACTTAACCTTCGCACAAAAATCTGTGCATTAATGTTTATGGCAACTGTAATTGTAATAGTCCCAAACTGAAAAGAACACAAATGCCCTTCAACATGTTTAAAAAACACTGTAGTACATCCATACCGTGGAGTACTACTCAGAAATGTAAAGGAATGAATTATTTTATTTAAATATTTATGTTTATTTTTGAGAGAGAGAGAGTGAGGGAGGGGCGGAGAAAGTGGAGGACAGAGGTTCCAAAGTGGGCTCTGTGCTGACAGCAGAGAGCCTGATGCAGAGCTCAAACTCATGAACCGTGAGATCATGACCTGAGTGGAAGTTGGACACTTAACTAACTGAGCCACCCAGGTGCCCCAAGGAAGGAAAGAATTATTGGTACCTACTGCAACCTGGGTGGATCTCAAATGAATTCTGCCAAGAAAAAAAAAAAAAGCCAATCTGAGAAATTTCTATACTATGTGATTCTCTTTTGTATAACATTCTGGAAATTCAGTATTATAGAAATGAAGACCAGGTTAGCAATTGCCAAGGGTTAAGGAAGAGGTGGGGGTGAGAGGGAAATGGAAACGACTATAAAAGGGCAGCATGAGGCATCTTTGTGATGATGGAAACGCTCTGTACCTTGACTTCATCAATACGAGCGGCCACAATACCAATGTGATACCATACTGTAGTTTTGCAAGATGTTAACACTAGGCAAAACAGAGTAATGGCTACGTGGGGTTGCTCTGTATTATTTCTTACAACTGTGCACTAGTCTGTAATTATCTCAAAATAAAAATTTTAATGACACATCACACAAGGGCCATGTCTATGACATACTGTATGTGCTTGCCTTTGCTTCATAACACTCAGACGTCATGCACAGAAGAACAAAAGCAAATCAAATAAGACCCAAAAAACCCCGTTAGCGAATTTATAACATCGCACATGATCATTTGCATGACACAGTTTTGCGATAAGTTACCTTAAATACCATGCATCAGCAGTTACCTCAGTTATTTAATGTGTTTGAACTCATCTGCTCTGCACTGTGGCCTGGGTACCTATTATGTGTTACAGAGGCCACTTTCCTAATTGGAATTCTCATTTGAACAAAACTTTAACCAACAATGGAAATCCTTCATCTGCTTCTAAATATTGACTAACAAATAACTATAGATAAGGAATACTGGAAAGTAATGCAGATGTCCAGATCACCAGTGTAAGAAAATGAGACTTCACTGTTAGGCAGCTTAACGGTTACAAGCCCACAGTTGCCTGATCGGGCCCAACAGTGTGTCAGAGGAATGATCTCGTGCCATTTCAGGGTGGTCCTAGAAATGGTTGTAATATCGAAGTAGTGACAAGCATAATATTTCGAAATACTTACAGTAACAATGATGGGATATGAAAGTATGGGTAATTGTTCTAAGAATGTATATGTTGCATGTGGTATTGTAAAGTCAGAGCCGCCATAGGAGGAAATGAGAAGGAGGGATTGGAAGGAAGAAGTGTATTATGCTCACAGGTCTGAGAGTGTGGCCACTGGGTACCATGCAGGGCCACAGGGAAGAAAGAGTCAGGAGGCAGACATTAACAGCAAGAGAAAAGTCTGTGCCTGAGCCTTTGTTGGGGCTTCCTCAAGAAAGGCAAGCAGGGCAGGGAAAACAATTGAGGACTGGCTAGTTTGAATAATTCTTGTGGGCGTTGGGCCATACTGGTGGGGTCTACTTGCCTGGTACCTGGCCTTTGGATGATTTCGGGCAGGGGAAATACTGACTTGGTGTGTGAGGGTTAGATAAGGAAGTAGATGGTGATATAAGCTCAAGGTTGGTTATTTTGCATGTGAAAGGTATGCTCCCAGATGGCTGAGCCCTTTGCTCCCTGGAAGAATTGGCTAGCCCCAGGAGGACAATCTCTACCCAGTAGTGAAACTCCAATGCCAGAGCATTAAGAATAAGAAATATAGTTAATATAATTGGCCCTGTGATGAATGGATGCCAAAGAGACACAGAGTATAAGAGAATATAGTTGGAACAACGGTTTCTTTCGATGATAGAGTCACAGATAAGATTGGGGTTTTTTTGCCTGCATTCATCATCGAAAAAAATACTAAATTACAATTTGAAGTCAATGAAAATAATGATATATTTTTCTCCCAATAAAGTCACGGACTTCCTGAAATCAAACTCTGGGCTAGTGTTTGTAGGCTGCTGGTGATCTGATGGAGGGCAGGAGTGATGATGTGGGATGACAGGGTGCATAAACATGGAGTTAAGAGAAGGTAAGAGTGTGGAATCCATGATGCAAGTGAGCAAGTGCAGACATTCCACAGGAGCAGGACGTCCCCTCTGTCCTAACCCAAAGGGAAGCATGGAGAATGGATACAAACGTGTATCTTTGCAAGATCTGGTGGTGACAATTTGAGAGTGCCCTTACTTGATTGCCCCCGTTTTCCTCGTGAGCTACGAAGCCAGAACTATCTCTGTGTGGCATGGGTAGGGCAGGTATCCAAGGGAAATAGTAATTTTGGAAAGTGAGACAGTGAACACATTAGAGGACTTTTCAGGATCGCAGGACATTGTTGCATGACCACAGATTTAAGGTAAAATCAGTCAGCTGTTTTGTATGTTTTTCTTGAACAAAATTGAGCAGTAGATTGCTCGTGAGCCTACTGCTATCTGGAAAACAAGGTTCAAACATCACTGTTGACATAATTTCTAATAATTATTTCTAGTTATTATTTCTTACTACAAGAAAGGAAGCTTCAAACAAATAACATGATCAAAAGGAAGGTTAAGTATCAGGACAGAATAAATCATGATTTATATAATTTATATTTGGCTGAATCTGCCAAAATGTATAATGTTACTATATATAAGCATAATAATTTGTGTCTTGTCTATAACTTCAGCACTGGGGTTCTTGTGTAACCCATGGCCCATAACTTATTTATTAGAAATGCTTCCTAATATCTGTATTTATGTGTTTTCTTCCAGTATGGACCAGTATTTACAGTCTTTGTTATGGGCACCCGAATGACCTTTGTTACTGAAGAAGAGGGAATTAATGTGTTTCTAAAATCCAAAGAAATAAATTTTGAACTAGCAGTGCAAAAGCCCGTCTATCGTACAGGTAAAGAATATTTTCAGATAGTTTGTTTGAATACAGCATTGGTCCAAGAGCAGCTTTGGGTAACAACCCCTCACTCCTCTACCGAGAATGATGACAACCCTTATTTTATGCTCTAAAGTGGGAACATAAGATAGAAAGAACATCTGATGATTTTGGTAGTTGACAAACGAATTCTTGGCAGCCTCATTTCAGTCTTAACTAGACGTGTGTAAGAGACGAGGTTACCTCGCTGCTGTTTATTTGGAAAATATTCGGAATCTGTATCCTGTTACAGCTCCCACGATGTTCACTGGGACATGAACATCTGCTGCCGTGTATACAGTGTTCTTCAGGCTATAGCTCTTGGCTTGATCACATGTTGCTACTCTGCTCACTGAAAGTAGAATTCCACTGCTTAGTAAGCCCTTTACTATGGCATTTCCTGACACATTCCATAGGGCTATTAAGGTAAGTGGGGCTTGGCGTCATGTAATCGGCGGCCTTTTGTTCTCCATCCTCAGAGACTGCTGGATTGTACTTGTCAGCATGCTTCTGGTGTGACCGTCCACTTTATTTCTTCCCAGGCTGCAAACGTGTGGTGCTGAAGCCATTTGTCCTCCCAAGAATGCAGAGCGATTGCATTTTTGTGCCTGATTCTTCTTTTCCTTGGTTTCTTTTTCTTTTCTTTTCTGGTTTTTTTTTTTTTTTTTTTTTGCTTCTTTCTTAGTTTTTCTCTTCATGTAGCCTCTCATGCATTTCTTACCATTAAAACAGAACGGTTTTAAAAGCTGTGAGTGACCGATAGCATGATGATCATTTATTTTTGCTTGCATGAAAATCACAACATGTTGGCCAAATTCTTTGACGATTTAGTGCTTCTTAATATTTAAACTGTGGAAGTCCAGAGGCACCTGGGTGGCTCATTTGGTTAAGCGTCCGACTTCGGCTCAGGTCATGATCTTACGGTTCACGGTTCAGGCCCCACGTAGAGCTCCACACGGTACAGATCCTGCTTGGGATTCTCTCTCTCTCCCTCTCCCTCCGAGCCCCTCCCCCACTCATGCTGTCTCATCTCTCTCTCTCTCTCTCTCTCTCTCTCTCTCTCAGAATAAACAAACTTAAAAAAGTTAAATAAATAAACTATGGAATTCCAGATCAAAGAATAGAAATATTCTGAAGGCTCTTGATCTGTATCTTCATATATCCCTCCAGAAAAATATGCCAACCTCTCATGTGATAGGGCTGCATAGAAGTGGCCAAGTTTTTTCACCTCTGCCTCTACTGGGGACTTTCATGTTTAAATATTTCTATTTAATAGACAAAATATGTTAATATAAGTACTCTTGAGCCAGCTTCCTTTGCCTCTCGTACATTCCCCTGCTACAGAGATGTATACTCAGGAGATCTAAACATTATTTTTAATGAACTTGTATAAAATGTAACCTACCCATAATAGGCTGATGAAATATAAAACCAAACATTATTTTTTTGCAAAAGTTACTTTGCCGACAATAAAAGAGGATTAAAGAAAAATATGTAAGACTAGTGAGTTTAAAAATTCATACTCTTACTGGCCAAACTCAAGCAGGAGTGTGTGTGTATCATGGAAGGATCATGAACAAACACTAATGCAAAGGAACAAGAGCTACTCATGGGATTAGGAAAGGCCTCCTGGCGGAAGTGATATTCAGTAAAACACTTGAAGGAGAAAAAGAAGTTGGCAGGATAAATGTGTGGCTTATAGTTGTGGGTGTGTGGGAATGGGGTAAGGCTGGTCAAGTAAAGAGTTTTGAGCAGATAGTACATCTCATAAAAATGATGGGAAATATAAATATTAGAATACACTGTACCTGGAATACAAATCTCAGGAGGGGGGGCAGGAAGGGGCTGGAAATGTCACGGGAAAACTAGAAAGGTAGTAGAATGCCTTGTAAACTTTGTTAAGGATAGGAAGCCAACGAAAGCCTAACATGGAAATAAGTGGTGTCTGGGTGGCTCAGTCGGTTAAGGGTCCGACTTCGGCTCAGGTCGTGATCTCACCTCAGTTTCTGAGTTGGAGCCCTGCGTTGGGCTCTGTGCTGACAGCTTGGAGCCTAGAGCCTCCTTCAGATTCTGTGTCTCCCTCTCTCTCTGCCCCTCCCCCACTCATGCTCTGTCTTTCTCTCTCTCTCAAAAATAAACATCAAAACTTTTTTTTTAAATAAATAAAGATAAAAATAAAACCACTACATTTATGTTTCCCAGAGGTCCTCCGAATCACCCACTTGTAGATCACCCCTTAGAGTGAATCTCCCTACAGACTTTTACTGACTCACAGGATAGGTCGAATCTTCACCTGCTCTTATTTGTGGGAGGCGATTTTATGTAAGGGGAGGACTTTGGATCTAGTCCCTCCTGACCAAGTAATAGTAGATGTAGGTTGACTATTTGCTTCAAGGAGTCATTGCTTCTTTTGAAAATAGTTTTCTCTGTTTATAGCATCAATTCCAAAAAATACTTTTTTAACACTGCATGAAAAACTTTATGTCACGATCAAAGGGAAAATAGGGACTGTGAACCTATATCAATTCACTGGACAACTGACTGAGGAACTACATGAGCAACTGGAGAAATTAGGCACTCATGGGACAATGGAGCTGAGCAACTTCGTAAGGTAAATAGTTGCATTAGTAGGGGTTAATCTTGTAGGGTTTTTGCATGTGGGTCTTTTTTTGGGGGGGGGAGGATAAAAAAATCTGCAGCCAGTGCATTGAACGTAAAAAATTATCTGGTGGATTAATGAAGTCTAAGTAGGTAATTATGAGATTATATTAATCTTTTCAATTCTAATTAACAGGTAGTTTTTAGTTAGCACACCAATTTTAAGGTGAGCAAATAAGCCCATACAATCATTTAAAAACATTTATAGTAATTTCTCTTTAGTGATGCCATGCCACATAGAACATATCTACCTACAGGGGATGCTGATAGGTGAGACAGGGTAGGGCAGTGGAGGAAGCCAAATGGCCTCAGCTGTGTTCTGAAGCTTTCTGGCAAAGGTCAGGGCTGGTCAGAGGGAGCCATGAGAAAAATTCCCAGCATGCATAAGGAGATTTGGTAAATTGAAGTTACTGCGTCGGCCATTTTTCCATCTCATTAGGATGCCGAGGGCAGGATTCAATAGTTCAGATTCATGATAAAAGAGCAGCGTTTACTATTTTGTTAGAGGTCCAACAAGAGAGAGAGAGGAAAACAAACCAAAAAACAAAATAAGCAGCCATCCAAACTTGTAGCATGTCCAGTACCTACAACAAAACAAAGCAAATTCTTGGATGTCTTTGAAACTTTGGGGGAAGCAGATCCTGAAAAACTGGTGAAGAAGGGATGGTAAATAAAAATGAAACAGTACTTGGTGTCACTAGTCTAAGTCGTATTAATAATCTTTGATTTTTTTTCACTTAAGTATGCCACAGTAATCATTTTATTTACTTATGGCAAAACTTAATGACGATAGGTACTATATTTCAGTACGCAGTGGTTCAGATCTGTGGGATCCTGTGAGAGCTTAGGAAATTTGGTAACTAGTGTTGCCCTGAGGCTTTGGTTATTTTTTGCTGCTCTCTAAAATCATGGGCTGTATCTTAGTTAGTGGTATTACTTGCTAAGTAAGCGCTTGTTGAAATTACATTGAGTCAATTTCTTTCTGGCGTATCATCTCACATTTGTCAAGATCTAACAATGCTTGCTTAGAAAGCATTTTAAAATCTTCAGAGAAATAAACCAAAATTTCAGTTACCCCTAAGTTATCTTGACCACAGTGAGCAAATATTAAAACCTTCTAAGAGTAACACTTTCCCAAAAGAATCTGTGGCACATTATTATCTACCCCTAATATATATCTATTGAAGTAACGCCCTTTTTTTTTGTATCCTGTACCTTTCTTCTTTGGTCATTGGGTCTGACTTTTTATGTGTTTTTATCTTTGTAGGCATCTGCTTTATCCGGTTTCAGTGAATATACTCTTCCAAAAAGGCTTGTTCCCCACAAATGAGAGAAAAATCAGGGAGTTCCATCAGCATTTTCAAGCTTACGACGAAGGTTTCGAGTACGGGTCCCAGATGCCAGAGTGTCTCCTAAGGTAGAGAGATTTTCCCTATAATTAATTAACCAACCAAGCTCCTCCCAGAAATACATACGTGTCTCATTTTCCTCTTCTGAGTAGGGAGAGCAGCATCCAAGTGGAAGACACAAAAGCTACTTCTCATGATCAGATTTTATTTGTGGTTTGTGTTTAAATTATTGGAGGAACTGAAGAAGAGAGAGATGCATTCTTTCCTTTTTTTTTTTTTAATTTTGAGAAGCAAAAATGAGATGGGAGAGAGGGAAAGCGAGAGAGAGAGTGTCAACATGAAACGAAGAATTTCTCTCATTTACTGCTTATTATTATCACAGTCGTGGCTGTAGTTTGGAACCATGCTAAATCACCAAGTATCATCGATCATAGATGTTGTTGTTTTTAGTCTCTCTGAGGCAAAAGGAGACATGGTCAAATGTATTTCTCACGGTTGGCTCTCATGGTTTGAATGCAAAATAACACATGAATTCTTAAATGCCTTAGCAGCTGGTCTGCAGTAGTGGTTGGTCAGATAATATTAAAAAGATCTCGGGGCGCCTGGGTGGCGCAGTCGGTTAAGCGTCCGACTTCAGCCAGGTCACGATCTCGCGGTCCGTGGGTTCGAGCCCCGCGTCGGGCTCTGGGCTGATGGCTCAGAGCCTGGAGCCTGTTTCCGATTCTGTGTCTCCCTCTCTCTCTGCCCCTCCCCCGTTCATGCTCTGTCTCTCTCTGTCCCAAAAATAAATAAACGTTGAAAAAAAAAAATTAAAAAAAAAAAAAAAAAAAAAAAAAAAAGATCATAGCCGGTTTGTTTCACCCGGCTTAAGCCAGTCCTCGGTCCCTGTGCAAGTTTTTCATCCTTCAGCAACTGACAACAGCCCAAGTAAAAGTAGGGCAAGCAGGTCATTCTCTTTTTTTTTGTATTCGATGCCAATCCTGTAAGAATGCAAACATTTATTCGCAAAAAAAAATCACTAAAAATGTGGCTGCCTTGCCTCCTCGATTTTTCTTGTGGACTAGTAAGTCTGAAGGAAGACCTCGCATGAAATTCTGGCAAAACTGAAGACGAAGCTTGGAGAAATAATTCCATAGTTATTCCCCCTTTCGCGCCGTGACCGGTTATTCCTGAAGTGCTTTCCCGTTAACTTATGCACCTACTTTTTCCTCACCCAGTCACTGGTCGAAATCCAAAAAGTGGCTTTTAGCACTCTTTGAGAAAAACATTCCCGATATAAAAACATACAGATCTGCGAAAGATAATTCCGTGGTAAGTATCCCTTAGTTGTTTTTTTTTCTAAAATATGTGGGATGAAAGCAGTCATAAGCTATGGTTTTTAAAAGATGTTTTGCTAAAAACTCATAAGATTGTTCAGGTGACATGTTTGTGTCAAGTACCGTGTTGGATGTTTACGTACATTAATCTGTGGCTACATCCTCACAACAATGAGGTAGGTATTATTGGTCTTCTACATAAAGAAAAAAACTGAGGGTACGGCAACAACATATAACAAGATGCTCAAGGTTTTACTGATTTATGTATCCTGCAGTTGTGTCAGCAATGGTAGGTAGGAATTATGGTGCGTCAGGCAAGGAGAACAAAGCTCCATAGGCTTTGTTCTTCATGTCACTACCACTGATTGTTTCTCTCTTCAAACGCAAGGATGTGGTAAGATATAATTTGAAAAGCAATGCCCTGGGAGCCACTGTCCTAAGGGTCCTAGATCTGTGGTTCTTCAGGTGTGGTCCCTAGACCAATGGTACCAACATCGCCTTGGGACCACTCAATCGGAAACTCTGGGATGGAGCCCACCAGTCTGTGCTTTGATGGGCCTTCCAGGTGGTTCTTACACTTGCGTAATGAAAGGAAGAAAGGTTCTCAGCCCTGTCTGCTCATCAGAATCTCTGGGAAGCTTTGAAAACTATCTGATTCTCCAGACTTCCCCTACCCTCCACTGATCAGAGACTGGGATTCACTGAGTCTGAGCGCGGGCTCAACTTCGGTCTCCAGTCACATGACCTTGGGCGTGGCACCTCGCCTCTTGGCCTCAGTTTCTTCACCTGCCTCATAGAATGTGGGGCTTAAATGAGTTAATATTTGTGAAGCAATTAGAGAGTAGTGAGGACCACATCAGAGCTTACACCATGTGATTATCATTAAAAATCAGATCTTTTTTTTTAAATATGAAATTTATTGTCAAATTGGTTTCCATACAACACCCAGTGGTCATCCCAAAATGTGCCCTCCTCAATACCTATCACCCACCCACCCCTCCCTCCCACCCCCCATCAACCCTCAGTTTGTTCTCAGTTTTTATGATTCTCTTATGCTTTGGCTCTCTCCCTCTCTAACCTCTTAAAAATCAGATCTTTTAGTATTTACAGATGATACCAAACATCTCTGTTTGCTTGCTTTTATGTTATGATAGCAAGTGTTATCACAAGCAACTCTGCTTAACACTGGAGAGGAAGGTCGCGTTAGAAAAATAGGGATGTGTAAATGCTTAGGTATCTCCCTCCTAAATAAAGAGAACAGAAAACTACTCTGGAATGCCCTTTATTGATAAATGATGTTGCAGCTAAGGATTCTATTTTATAAACAGACCCAGACAAATACATTTTTGTTTGCATAATTTTCCAGGATTGAGGGGAAAAGCCCCATGTGTGTAAAAGATTCATCCATATAGATCTGCAATTTGTGGGTCTGGAAACAGGGTTTTTAATGCCACAGCTAAACTCTCCACTGACAATACTTCTAGAGTAACATTTCTCATTCCTATTCTGAAGAAAGGAGGCATTTTTTTTTTTTTTTAACGTTTATTCATTTTTGGGACAGAGAGAGACAGAGCATGAATGGGGGAAGGTCAGAGAGAGAGGGAGACACAGAATCGGAAGCAGGCTCCAGGCTCTGAGCCATCAGCCCAGAGCCCGACGCGGGGCTTGAACTCACGGACCGCGAGATCATGACCTGAGCTGAAGTCGGACGCCCAATGGACTGAGCCACCCAGGCGCCCCGAAAGGAGGCATTTTTAATCATAGGTACTCCAACTTGCTATTTGAATAGAGACACATTTTGAACTTTGCTGAAGATAGTCCAACATTTAAGACTTTAGGACAGAAGCACCTGGGTGGCACAGTCGGTTAAGTGTCTGACTTCGGCTCAGGTCATGATCCCATGGTTCTGGGGTTCAAGCCCCACATCAGTCTCTGTGCTGACAGATCAGAGCCTGGAGCCTGCTTCGGATTCTGTGTCTCCCTCTCTCTCTGCCCCTTCCCTGCTCGCGCTTTCTCTCTTTCTCTAAAAAAAATTAATAAACACTTAAAAAGTTTTTTTAAAAGACTGGGAGAGAACTCAGTTTGAACATTCATGAGAAGTTTTCATTTTTTTGTGTATCATTTCTGTTTCTTCCAACAGTGTTCACACTGAGCTTGTGTTTTGTACCCAGTTTTTTTTTAATGTGGGCTAAGAAGAAAATAAAAGATTCTGTTGTCTTCTACTGTATAAGTAGATTTCAATGGCCTAGTTAAGCAGAAGACTGGAAGAGGTTTTTGTTTTTTTAAAATATTACACACACATTTCATCACATTATAAACATCAAACGTGGTGATTTCTCTCTTGTTATTCTAGATGTATATTAAACTAGTATTTTCATTTAAAATTAAGACTGCACCTACAGAATAGCATATCCAGAGAATGAAATCCATCTATAGGATTTTTCATGAGGTACAAACTTTGTGTTGCAACAATTTACGTTGTATGATAAAACCTAGGATTTTCAATTTTGCTAATCCATTGTCACAAAAACAGTAACAATGAGACATCGGTAGCATTTCTGTGGTGCTTACTCAGTGCTAGGTGTAGTGTTACACATTCCACAAGTTCATGACTCATTTTTCACAACCACTATAATACCTGGAAAACTGGGGATTATTAAAACCAGGAAGCTGAGGATTAGGGTGGTTAATCACTTTTGAAACATTACATGCCTTTGTAAGTAACAGCAATAGTCTCCCATCATGTATTTTCTTTGATAGTGATTTAACAGTTATTTCTCATATCATAAGACCCGAAGCAAAACTACTAACGGTAAAATGCAGTTCTCTTAATCCCTAATCCATGAGAGATGTGGGTTGTATCTCTCATGGGGCAGTATAGCGTAGTAGCTAAGAGTGTGGGCTCCAGAGCCAGGACCTGGCTCAAAGGGTATGAATCCCAGCTCAATCATCGACACGCTGCCTGTCCCTGGCAAAGTTCCTAACTTAATTGTGCTTCAGTTTCCTCAAATGTAAAACGGTGAAGATAATGGTATCTACTTCTTGGAATCGTGGTGGGGATTGGATGGTTAAATACTTGTAAAGCCCATAAAACAGAACTCGCCTTAGCAGGCAATGACTAGGCATTAGCTACCATCATTTCTGTAACCTAAACCTGAGTTATTGAAGGCTCCAAGTGCATGAGCAGCTCAATGAAAATGGTACAGTGTCTGAATTTCTTCCCCCTGATGGGAAATGGCCACTGATAAAGGGGTGTTCAGGAAACCTCCCAGTGAAGAAAACATGCTCAGGGAATTTAATTTGTGTGGTGACCCGAGAGCAATTGTAGGTGGTCTTGGATGGGGCTCTGAGCTTAGTTGGCACCATTCCAGTCAAATATCAGTTCTCTTCATGTTGCGGTATTTATAATATATACTGGCTTGACGATACTTTCTTCATGGTGTATAGGCTGAGAATCTTCGTGGAAAATGGGGAAAGGATTTTTTCTTGAATTCTTCAGAGATCTGTGTTTCTGTGTTGCTGGCATTTCCCTAAAAGCAGAGGTTTATTATTTTTTTATTTTATTTTTTATTTTTTAAAATTTATATCCAAATTAGTTAGCATCTAGTGCAACAGTGATTTCAGGAGTAGATTCCTTAGTGCCCCTGACCCGTTTAGCCCATCCCCCCTCCCACAGCCCCTCCCGTAACCCTCCGTTTGTTCTCCATATTTATGAGTCTCTTCTGTTTTGTCCCCCTCCCTGTTTTTACATTATTTTTGTCTCCCTTCCCTTATGTTCCTCTGTTTTGTCTCTTAAAGTCCTCATATGAGTGAAGTCATATGATTTTTGTCTTTCTCTGACTGACTAATTTCATTTAGCATCATACCCTCCAATTCCACCCATGTAGTTGCAAATGGCAAGATTTCATTCTTTTTGATTGCCGAGTAATACTCCATTGTATATATATACCATATCTTTATCCATTCATCCACCGATGGACATTTGGGCTTTTGCCATTCTTTGGCTATTGTTCATAGTGCTGCTATAAACATGGGGGTGCATGTGTCCCTTCAAAACAGCACACCTGTATCCCATGGTTAACTGCCTAGTAGTGTGATTGCTGGGTCATAGGGTAGTTCTATTTTTAGTTTTTTAAGGAACCTCTGTACTGTTTTCCAGAGTGGCTGCACCAGCTTGCATTCCCACCAACAAAAAGCAGAGGTTTATTTTTTAAAAATTGTCAAAATGCTATTATGTACTAAGTTTTGTTTTAGGCACTTTATAGGTAGTAACTGATTTAATTCTCACAACAATCCTATGAGGTAGATACCGTGTTATGGCCATTTTATTGATGAGCTTAAAGCAACTTGTCCAAGGTTACCTAGGTCTTGAGTAACTAAACCAGGTTCTGGTTACACATAAGGATCTTGGAAGTTGCAACTCCATCCTAACAACAAGTAGCAGGTGGAATGGACCAATGTTGGAATTATCAGATTGAGACTTTGAAACAACTGGGGTCCATGCAGAAAATAGACTGAATGCTAGAACAGATGGACAATGTAGGCAGAGAGATGGCAATCCTTAGAATGAACCAAAATTAAATGCTAGGTATAATAAACACTATAGCAGAAATGAAGAATGCCTTTGATGGACTTATTTGTAGGCTGGCGGAGCTGAGAAAAGAATCTCTGAGCTAGAGGATGTATCAGTTGAATCCCCAAAAACTGAAAATCAAAGGGAACAAACACTGAAAAAAAAAATACAGCAGAACATCCAAAGACTGTGGAAATGTGGGACAACTACAAAAGACATAGTATACATATAATGGGAATACCAAAAGGAGGAAAAAAAAGGGAGAAAGGAACAGAAGACATATTTGACAATGATAATGACAGAATTTCCCCCCATTTAATGTCAGACACCAAATCATAGATCCAGGAAGCTCAGAGAACATCAATCATGTAAACACCAAAAACTACACCTCAGCATATTACTTTTAAATTACAGAAAACCAAAGATAAAAAATCCCAAAAGAAGCCAGAAGGAAAAAATCCATATCTCCAGGGGAACAAAGATGAGAATTACATCTGACCTCTCCTTAGAAACCATGCAAGCAAAAAAAGAGTAGAGTGGAGTATTAAAAGAGTCGAGTGAGAAAAAAAGCACCCCCAGTCTGGAATTCTATACCCTGTGAAATTATCCTTTAAAAGTGAAGGAGAAATAAAGACCTTCTCAGACAAACAGAAGTTGAGGGAATTTGTTGCCAATACACCTTCTTTATAAGAAATATTAATAAAGCAGTTCTTTACAGAGAAGAAAAATAATATAGGTCAGAAATTCAGATCTATATAAAGAAGGGAAGAGCATCAAAGAAATAAACAAAGTTGAAATAAAAATGTGTTTTCCTTAATCTTAACTGATCTAACAGATATAATTTGCTCAAATTATAATAGCAACAATGTATTTGATTATATATATATATATATATATGCACACTTATGTGTGCTTGTATATAAATGAAATTATATATGGTTATTTGGTTGTCTCTCTATATTCTTTATCATATCTTTCTGTAATAAACTGGTTATCCACTAAATAAAATGTTTCTCTGAGTTCTGTGAGCCCCTTTAGCAAATTAATTGAACCTCAGGAAGGCGTTGTGGGAACCTCTGATTTTTATAAGTACAGATAACAACCTGGAGTTGCAGCTGGCATCTGAAGCCCAAGGAGGAGGTTTTTGGAACCTCTGGTCTGTAGCCTGTTGGTCCAAAGTCCAGGTAATAACCTGGGCTGTGACTGGCATCTGAAGGGCAGGTGCAAGGGTGGAGAAAGGGTATAATCTTGTAGGACTAACAAGTCCAGGACTAACAAGTCCTGACAGACTAACACTTAACCTGTATAATCTCATGCTATTTCTGGGTAGATAGTGTCAGAATTGAATTGAATTATAGGGCACCCAGATACTGTCCTGAATATCATTTATCATTGCTTGAAACTTCCCTCCCCCACTCCCCATACACATACATATTAGACATTGGTACCAGAACCCCATAGCAAAGATGTCCTCTTTACCACCATGTTCAACATGATGCTGAAAGTGCTTGCTAATACAATAAGTCAAGAAAAGGAAATTAAAGTTACATTTATCAGGACAGAAGACATAAAACTATCTTTTTTCTTAGATGCCATGATCATATGTATTGAAAATCCAAAAGAATCAACAAACTATTAGAACTAATAAGCAATTATAGCAAAGTTGCAGGAGACAAGTTAATATACAAAAGTTAATTGCTTTCCCATATACCAACAGTGAATGAGTGGAGTATAAGATTAGAAACACAATACCATTTACATTAGTATCCCCCCCAAATGAAATATTTAGGTATAAACTTAACAAATGATGTATAAGATCTGCATGAGGAAAGCTACAAAACTCTGATGAACAAAACCAAAGAACCAAGTAAATAGAGATTTTATGTTCATGGATAGGAAGATTCGATATTGTCAAGATGTCAGTTCTTCCCAACTGAACCTATACGTTCAATGTAGTCTCAGTAAAAATTCCAGCAAGTTATTTTATGGATATCAGTAAACTGATTCCAAAGTTTATGTGGAGAGTCAAAAGACCCAGAATCACCAGCACAATATTCAAGGAGAATAACAAAATTCTTCAAAAGAGCAATGCTCCCCAACTGCAAGATTTATTGTAATGCTATAGTCGTCAGGGCAGTGTGGTATGGGCGAAAGAATAGACAAATAGATTGATGGAACAGAATAGAGAACCCAGAAATAGACCCTTTTAAATATAATCAACTGACCTTTGACAAAGAAGCAAAGGCAATATAAAGAAACAAAGATAGACTCTTCAACAGATGGTGCTAAAACAGTTGGGACACCCACATGCAAAAAAAAAAAAAAAAAACATCTAGACACAGATCTTATACAGTTCACAAAAATTTACTCAAATGAGTCACGGACCTAAGTGTAAAATGCAAGAGTATAAAACTACTGGAAGATAACATGGGAGGAAACCTGCTTGACCTTGGGATATGGTGATGCCTATTTAAGTATCACACCAAAAAATACAACCCATGAGAGAAGATGAAAGCGTATGAAAAGATGGTCCACATCATATGTCATCAGTGAAATGTAAACGAAAACAACACTGAACTACCACGACACTCATTCTGTCCAGAATCTGGAACACTGACACCACCACCGGTGTTGCTGGTGAGGATGCGAAGCAACAAGAACTCTCATTCGTTGTTGAGGGGGCAAAATGGTACAGACACTTGGGAAAACACTTTGGTGGTTTCTTATAGAAAACAGCAACAACAACAACATACTCTTACCATAAAATGTAGCAATTACGCTGCTTGATATTTGCCCAAATGATTTAAAAACTTATGTTCACACAAAAAACCTGCACAGGGATGTTTACAATAGCTTTATTCATAACTTATAAAACTTGAAGGCACCAAGATGCCCTTTAGTAGGTAAATGGATACACTGTGGTACATCTAGGGACTGGAATATTATTCAGCACTCAAAAGGAATGAACTATGCAGCCATGAAAAGACATGGACAAACCATAAATTCATAGCACTAAGTGAACGAAGCCCATCTAAGAAGGCTACATAATGTATAGTTTCAACCGTGTGACACTCTGGAAAAGGCAAGATGTGGAGAAAGGAAAAAGACCAGTGGTTGTTGGAGAGGAAGGAGAGGTAAATTGGCAGAACACAGAGGATTTTTAGGGTAGTGAAAATAATTTGTGTGACATTGTAATGATGTCTGCGTATCATCATGCATTTGTTCAAACCAATAGAGTTTATAATGCCAAAAGTGAACCCTAAGGTAAACTATGGACTTTAGGTGATTATGATGTGTCCGTGTCCTTGATCCATGGTAAAAAAAAAAAAAATACCATTTTGGTGAATGATATTAATAGTAGGGAAGGCTGTACATGAGTGGGAGTGAGGGTCATATGGGAAGTCTTTGTACCTTCCTCTCAATCTTATTGTAAACCTAAAACTGCTCTAAAAAAACTAAAGTCTTTACAAAAAAAACAAAAACCTAAGCCAGAATTTGAACCAGTGCATAAAGCAGCAGAGCCCCTACTCCTAATTACTATCCTGCTGGTAAGAATATATATCCCTTAGCATGCCTCAAGCTGCAAGGCTAGGAATGGCAGAAATAGCTTATTTGAAAAATATGCATGCTCTTTGTTTATTAACAGCACTCTTTGTCACGTAGCTGTGGTTTGACAGTATGTATTTCTTTTAAACAGACATTAATGCAGACTTTGCTGGATATCATAGAGATGGAAAGAAATGAAGAAAAGAGCCCCAACTATGGGCTTTTAATACTTTGGGCTTCTCTGTCCAATGCTGTCCCTGTAAGTATATTAGTAAAGTAAGGGTTACAGTTCTGTCTACTGCAATTTCAAGTTTTTTCCTTCGTTTTTCTTTCTGTTCTTTCTATTATGGGAAAGAAAAAAGACAGCAGTGGATCTGGTTGTGAGCTAGGAAAACAAAACTCACATGGCTAGTAAAATCTGATAAAGCCACAGAGGAGGCAAAGCAGAGATCTCAAGTGAATTCTGCCCTCTGCAAGGCAGCTCGTCCCAGGCTAAGGGAAAAACTTGCACTTTGGGGTCAATTGTGACAACACTGCTTATGGAGCACTTTCTTTGTCAGGCAACATGCTTAGTATTAGCGCTTGAAATGAGTAGGTCTTGACTCTAACATTTTACTGGGGAGAGAGTAGGCAAATGGATAATTTGAGACAGAATTGGGCTGGAATCAAGATATCCCCCTCCAGAGCTGTGGAATCTCAAAGAGGTAACTTCAACCCTCAGCCTCCATTTCCTTTTGGGTAATGAAGGGATAATACAGCTCCTGGTATGGTCCTAGGACTTGGGTACTTAATGAGTGGTGACTCTCATTTCTCTACAAGGTTGTTGCAAGGATTCAGTGAGATAAACCCCGCTGGTACCCGGTGAATATCAGTTTGTGTTAGGTGGCATCTATGTCCTGTAAGCTTCCCCATGAATGGAACTGGTGACCTTGGAACTCACAATACTTCTGAAGAGAGCAGAGAATTTTTTTATGTTTACTTACTCTGAGAGAGAGAGAGAGAGAGAAAGAGAAAACAAGCACAGAAGCCAGGGAGGGGCAGAGAGAGAGAGAGAGAGAGAGAGAGAGAGAGAGAGAGAATCCCAAGCAGGCTCCACACTGTCAGCACAGAACCCAAAGCAGGACTCGAACCCTGAGGTCATGACCTGAGCCAAATCCAAGAGTTGGACACTTAACCAACTGAGCCAGCCAGGTGCGCCGAGAACAGAGACTTTTTAACTGTTTCTTTTTTATTTATTTTTTTAGTATTTATTTATTTTTGAGCGAAAGAGGGACAGAACGCAAACAGGGGAGGGGCAGAGAGCAAGGAAGACGGAGATTCTAAAACAGGCTCCGGGCTCTGAGCTGTCAGCACAGAGCCCAACGTGGGGCTCGAACTCATGAACTGTGAGATCGTGACCTGAGCCGAATCAGATAGTTAACCTACTGAGCCACCCAGGAGCCACTTTAACTGTTTCTTTTAAAGTTGTTATAAACTAGGGGCGCCTGGGTGGCGCAGTCGGTTAAGCGTCCGACTTCAGCCAGGTCACGATCTCGCGGTCCGTGAGTTCGAGCCCTGCGTCAGGCTCTGGGCTGATGGCTCGGAGCCTGGAGCCTGTTTCCGATTCTGTGTCTCCCTCTCTCTCTGCCCCTCCCCCGTTCATGCTCTGTCTCTCTGTCCCAAAAATAAATAAACGTTGAAAGAAAAAAAAATAAAAAAAAAAATAAAAAAATAAAGTTGTTATAAACTAGATCAAAGCCATGTGCTGTGTGCCACTTCATGTTTGACCCGCACCAGCTACCTGTGTCAGAAGATTCCACATTAGCTTAAGCTGCGTTTACATTATTTGAGAAATTAAAGAGTAACCTTTTTTATGCATCTGTCTTCTACTAAATGGGACTATTCAGCCCATCTCTAATGATACATGTAGCCATTTTTCTTTTTTTCTTCTAGCAAATAGAAATAAGATATTTTAAGTATTATTTATTTCTCCCTCCTCTTAATGAAGGCTTTCTAAGTACTGATAGTCTAGTTTCCTTTAACCTGTTGGAACACAGACTGGGTAAGAAGCGGAAATAGAAACACTGGCCTCTCTGCTCACATGTGTGTCAGTCTTACGTATTTCATCTGGAATGGGCAAATAAGAATCGTCTAATCCTTTCCTCTTCTTTATGTACCTCTGACATTATTCCCTGATTTCTCCTTAGACAGCGTTCTTGGATACCGAGTAAGCTACAGCAAAATTAAAAGGCAGACGTCAGAACAGCTCCCAAAGCAGCAACAAAACAGCCACTCCTGTCACAGGATTAATTTTCAAGATCTCATTAGAGAGGTCCCCCAGAAAAAAGGGACACAAAGCTCCAATTGATCTGACTCAGGGGAAGTCAGTTCTTTGGAACGTGTCCCTGGCATTCATCTGAAAGGACTTAAATCATTAATTTCAGAAAGAAAGTGTCTGATGATTAGTGAAAGATCCATCTTGCTGGCGCTTGTTGGCATCTCCAAGAGGCAGCTGGTGTGTGGACAGACACCCTAGAAAGGCTTCAGAGAGTGAGGCCCACTGCCAAATCCCCGTTCTGGGTGACAGTGAACCGATTGTTTAACCTCTCTGATCCTCAGTATTCTCATCTATAGGATAGGATGAATGTGATCTACCTCATACGATAGTCGTGACGGTTGTATTTTTAAGACATGGCAAGTGGCTAACAGTCCCTGGCACAAAGAAGGTGCTCAATGAGTGTTAGCTTTCTTCTTTTATAAAAAGTAAGGCCATCCTTCCTGTCAATCATTACTTTCAATGGCCCATTAATTATAAGCTGGCTTGGTTCTCAAACCTGGACCAAATGCCCCAGAGTGGGAGTGGCCATGTTGCCTGGCTTCTGTGATGTCCCATAAGTGCCTAGACAACCACTGCAGGCCCTGCTGGAGGGACAGGAGGTGGGGCCTGTCATTTCTTCTCTTCTCTCCCACTCTGTGCTCTGCCTCCAGGCCCATGGAACTCAGACCTATCTGAAGGATAGTCTTGGGACAGGTCACTAGAAGGCTCCATTATGGCCAAGGTGACCTTTGGTGGGCCGGCCCAAAATATTAACCATAATTTGTGAAATTATTCCTGTGGGGAAACCACTTCCCAATTCCAAGAAATTCCTTTCAAATGAACTTTTTAAGAACATTTTTCCAAAACTAATCTCACAGCTGACATTTTGTCTTTGATATCGACCGCTATTTGAAGCTCTTTCTAAATCCTTTTGGTAGTGACCACTACCCCCCACCCCACCCCATCTCACTTTCAACTCGCACAGCATGGGTTGTTGGCACCACACCTGGCTCCTTTTTCACCTGATTGTATTTCATATCCCCAGCTAGATGTGTAAAGTTCTTTGGGCAGGAATGATGTCTTGTACATATTTGTGTTTACCATGATTGTAGAAGACTGACATGTTATGGAGACTCCCTCAATATTTATTAATCTTTTTTTGAATGGGGGAATAAAATTTTTTTTTTTAACGTTTTATTTATTTTTGAGACAGAGAGAGACAGAGCATGAACGGGGGAGGGGCAGAGAGAGAGGGAGACACAGAATCGGAAACAGGCTCCAGGCTCTGAGCCATCAGCCCAGAGCCCGACGCGGGGCTCGAACTCACGGACCGTGAGATCATGACCTGAGGAAGTCGGACGCTTAACCGACTGAGCCACCCAGGCGCCCCTGAATGGGGGAATAAATGCTGCTGAAGAACATACCCAATTCATCTTCTCTCTAACAGAGCTGGGCAGGGCTTTCCTCTTTGTCCATTGTTACCTTTGTTCTTACCTCTCCAGAAGCATTATAGTGGCTGCTTGTGAAGTCCAGTGAGCCAGGGCACCCTTTTTCTTTTTGCCCAGCCCTCACCATGGACTTGACCCCTTTGACAGAACTCTAATTGTCATTTTTGGGAGCAATGTTTAACTGAGAGTGCCAAGGTCTTGTGGTCACTTAGTCTTGTTTGTTGATTCAGTAATATATGTAAATTTCTTAGTTTCTTATTACTGTCCTTTTTTTTTTTTTTTTTTTTTTTTTTTTTTGAGAAAGAGAGAGAGGGGAAGGGTCAGAGAGAGAATCTTAAGTAGGCTTCATCCCATGACCATGAGATCATGACCTGAGCTGAATCAAGAATTGGATGCTCAACTGACTGAGCCACCCAGGCGCCCCTACTCTTTGCTGTCTTTTATGTGTCTTTTTCTTTTCTTTTTGAAAAAGTAATTGAGCTTTTTTTTTTTTTTTACCAAATTTAAGTGATAAATAACATCGTTGTACAGCCATTTATAACTTAGCTGATTTTCTTGTGTTTGTTATAAAAATAAATATTACCCAATTTTTGTGAATGTCTAAAACTCTAGGTACTAGTTAGTGTAACTCTGAACCCCTCTTTTGTATAACTGAAAGTCTATGTGCTATCACTAAGCTGTTTTTTCCCCTAATATTAACTCTGACCTTTTATTCATTTATTGAATATTTATTTTTGAGAGAGAGAGAGAGAGAGCGCGCGAGTGTGTGCGCACAAGCAGGGGAGGGGCAGAGGCGGGGGGGGGGGGACAGAGGATCCAAAGTGGGTTCCATGCTGACAGCAGAGCGCCCAATGCGGGGCTTGAACTCATGAACCATGAGATCACGACCTGGGCCAAAGTCAGATGCTTAACTGACTTATCCGCCACCCAGGCGCCCCGTGAACTCTGACCCTTTAATAAATAAGATGAACTGAGGGTGGAGTGGTTATTAATTAAATCCAATAATTTGGCCTTTCCATCCATAGATAATAATAGAAGGGGCCCGAATGGGGAGACAGGAGAAGAGAGCTTTCTGGTCATGTTTCTTCTAGTGTAAATCGGCCTGGATGATCTCTAGGATAAGTCTTTTGTAATGTGGATAATGCCACGGAAAGAGGCTCTCCAGATGGTGGCGGTCTTTGTTCTCCCATTCACTTTGTTTATGTACACAGTACCATATTTACCCTCCCACAGACAGAGTTCCTGCCCCAGAGGGGAACACCATTGAGCAGTATCGAATTTGGCTTATTTGAGAGCTTCCTTCCGATAATTGCTCTTCCTTCTTTGACCACAGAGGGGAGTATTGGGATTATTTAAAGGTACTTACAGTTACCTCACAAAAAAGACAAAAAAACTTAAGTGTTTTAAATATTAAGTATTTTCTGAGTCTTTCAGGACTGATTTGCCTAGATGAAAGTTCTGTCACAATACATATTTACAGAAAGGATGAAAGGGAAACCCAAGCTTCTTTTAACGATTTTATGCAAGGTGACTGTGTAACCTAAAAATAGAAGCAAAAACATCTACCCAAGTTAGTGGAAAGTTAATTTTTGAAATGTATGGCAGTATAACTTTACCTTGTAATACCACAGTGAGGAAAGACATGAAAGGATTTTCTTTGGTCTAGAGAGAGAATTTGCAAGCATGCTGTTTGGTAACCTTCAGGTGTGAAAGAACCGTAGTTTTGATACTGAGTAACTCTCATCCTTTAGTTTATTGTATTTTAGGTATACTTTCCTAGGCTTATTGAAAATTACCATGTTTTATTTGCAGAATATATGATGTGCTCATTCATTTCTATTTCAAGGAAATTAAATTTTAGAAAATGTTTTTGTCTGGATTAACATTCTTAAGTGTCATAATTCGTTGCTTCTGGATATTTACTGTATGCCTCTGTAATATCTTCTAATGTGAATTACTAAAAAAAAAAAAAAAATCCTGCCTCATGTTTTAGTAGAGATAGTTTAATCTGTATAAACAATATAGTTAAACTACCGTGACAGAATGAAATTATAGATTTGGCTCTCAGAGACGGGTAACATCTCTGTTGTTCATAAAGTCTGTTTTCAAAAATGCTCTTCAGTGTGCTTTTAAGTTTAATTTAAACATTTTCCTGGCTTCTTTTCATGTTTACAGCTAATATTAAGTATGCTTTCACTCACTTTCAAAGAAGCTTGTATTGTTTGATACATGGATTTGTTGTTGTTGTTTTTATTTTTAAGGTTGCATTTTGGACACTTGGATTTGTCCTCTCTCATCCCAGTGTCCACAAGACCATTGTGGAAGGCATATCTTCTGTGTTTGGCACAGCAGGTACTAAACCTGGATTGAATTACACAGTTGAAGAGATATCTAATAAATATGCGCTTGTCACATGTCATGGGCAAACCTAAGTGCCCAGAATTTTATAGAAGTTGAACATAATCCAGAATTGAACACAGGATATAAACTGATCAGGTAGATTCCTAGAATTTAATTACTGTCCAGGATTTTGGAGGTCATCTAGTGCAACCCCCTTACTTTCCAAATCATGAAATAAGTGCTAGAAAGATTGTGATTTGCTTAATTTTCCTACTTAAATGCAAGTATATATATACTTGCGCATATATATATATGTGTGTGTGTGTGTATGTATGTATATTTATACTATGCATATATATACATTTATACTATACATATGTATACTTGGATGCAAACATATATAGGCTTTTTCTTCAAATATGTGTATATCTTTATATTGTTTTCAAATATGCTACTCACTAACATGCCTTTAAGTTTAACTTAAACATTTTCCTAGTTTCTTTTTTTATTTTTTTTATGAATATAATTTATTGTCAAATTGGCTTACATACAACACCCAGGGCTCATCCCAACAAGTGCCCTCCTCAATGCCCATCACCCATTTGCTTAGTTTCTTTTAATGTTAAGGGCTAATACTAAGTCCACTTTCATTCACTTTCAAAGAAGGTTGTATTGTCTGATACATGGGTTTTTTGTTTGTTTGTTTTTTAAGGTTGCATTTTGGACACTTGGATTTGTCCTTTCTCATCCCAGTGTGTATGTGTATGTGTACACACACATACACACACACACACACACTATATGTATATGTATGGACACATATATATGTATATACACACATACGTGCAGGCTTTTTCTTCAAGTCTCTTGGACCTTCAAACCTCTTGGCCCTTCAGTTGGTTTTGGAATTCAGGATTTTCCAGATTTTTGTAAAAAGTAATATGGTGCATATATTACATAACATAGATGTCAGGTAATGTTTTGTCACTAAAGGAGTTGTTTTAAAAGTTAGAGTTAGAGATTTGGGAGGGTTCGGACTGGAGATGGGGATTGCCACCTTGCACTTTTTAGTTCAGTTTGGGATGCTTGTCATCTGTTTTAAAAAGCAGAAATAAGCTTGAATGAAGACAGCGCTCAACCCCTTGTTTATGTAGCATAATTTGACCCGTTTGGAAGTAGCATCTTTTAAAAAACCTCAATGTGTCAAATTATGTATTCTGATATAAAAAGAATAATAAATGACTTGGAAGAAAACAATGTAATAATAGGACGAAAGTCTGATGCCAATAGATAGTCCCGCCCCCCACCCCCACCATTTCATGATTGCTGAAAATATTTTCTTTGAAATGTTTTCTTTATTTTCTACTGCTTCTTGTTGAATTAAACCAAAAATCAAATTGGCTTGATCAACATGACTGTCTAGGCAATACTGTCTTTGAGCCTTGAGTATGAATAGCAGGTATTGGGGTTGGGTCTTACAGATATGGTGAGGGTTAGAATCACTGAGCACCAACAATGCTAACAAGTTAGATTTTGGAGATACGTTAGTGAATACAAGACTACTTGCCTTTATGGGGCTTAGAGCTACAAAGTTAATGGAAATGTGCATGCCAGCACATCTACAAAGGATAAAAGGGAATGTGTCTTTGATTGTCTCATATTCACCTTTACTGTTTCCTCACTGGAGTCTTCTCCTGACTTAAGGTTCTCCAAAGTCATAATCTTCAGGATTTCTCCTCTGGCAGAAAAATGTTCCTTCAAACAGCAGTACCAGTGTAATAGTTACATCTATCAATGTCTTCAGTTTATAAGACTCTTGCAGAATTGAAACAGTTTACCTAAAATATCAAATGTTCTTTGCTGTGTGTATATGGAACGATTCAGAATCCGTTTACGCATAAGATGTAGTAGCAGCTCAGGAATTTAGAGGTGAGAGACCACTCACTCTTTGAAGGTTGATATCAAGGAGGATATCTATGTGTGACAACGAATTCTGTCAAAGAAAGCACATTAGAGTGCATGGAACAAGAATCTGACTTGTACGGCAGTTCTCACATTCTTAATGCTCTTCTCTGTTACAAGATCACCACTTCTTTCTTGGAGATGTCCTTAGTGACTTGGATGCCTCTCCACATCTCTGTGGCCTCAACACTCACCACTAGAGCCCATCCCAGGCATGATGGTCAACTTTCTTATAAAATAAGTCTCAGGGTAAAAGTCACTGTTGAATAATTGGTCCTTTGTATCTGGCTTCTTTCACTTGGCACAGTATTTTATTTCATATCATGTTATTTTACATTAATTGATTTTCAGATGTTAAACCACCCTTGCATTCCTGGGATAAAGCCTACTTAGGCATGTGTGTAATACATATAACTTTTATGGATATAAAATATCCATAGTGTACATATACATATATTTATATCCATATGACCTTTGTAATTTTTATGTTGCTGGATTCAGTTTGCTAGTATTTTATTAAGGTATTTTATATCTATATCAAAAAGGGATATTAATCTGTTTTTTTCTTTCCTTGTGATTTGTCTGGGTTTGATATCAGGACACTTTTGGCTTTATAGAATGACTGAAGAAGTATCCACTCCTCTTATGATTTTTCAAAGTGTTTGTGAAGGAGTGATGTTAATTCTTCTTTAACCATACGATAGATTTATCAGCAAGGTGATCTGGTGCGGAGATTTTCTTTGTGAGAAGTTTTTAATTAATTCAACCCCTCTACTTGTTATAGGTTTATTCAGATTATATATTTCTTATTGTCTTTAATTGAAATAAAGCTGACGCATAACATTATATTAGTTTTAGGTGCACAATATAATGATTTGATATATGCATATATTATGAAACGATCACCACAATAAATTTAGTTAACACCCATTATCACACAGTTCATTTTTTTTCTTGTGATGCAGACTTTTAAGACCTGCTCTCTTATCGACTTTCAAATACATAATACACTGTCACGTATTTATTATACCATTGCTGTACATTCCATCCCCAGAAAAACGTGGGACACTTCACAAATGCGTGTTATCCTTGTTCCGGGGCCATGCTAATCTTCTCTGTATTGTTCCAGATTTAGTATATGTGCTGCCAGAGTGAGCACTGTCTCTTTTTTCTTGAGTCAGTTTTGTGGTTTGTGTCTTTTCAAGGAATTTGTCCATTTCATCTAGGCTGTGTGACTCGTTACATTCATATTATTGCCTGTAATCTTTTTTATGTTTGTAAAACCACTCGGAAAGCATCTCCCTCTTTTGTCATTTTAGTGATTGTGTCCTCTTTCTTCTTTTCTTGGTCAGTGCAGCTAAAGGATTCTCAGTTTTGTTTTCAAAGAACTAACTTCTGGTTTTGTTGCTTTTATTTTCTCGTATTGCTTTTCTATTCACTACTTCTTTTATTTCTGTCCTGATCTTTACTATTTATAATTTATATCCCTTTATGTTGATAAAGGGATATTCTTTATTTTGTTCTTTAAACATAATTTTTCTTACAGTCTTTGAACACGTTTTAAAATATCTGATTTAAACTCTTTTTTTTTTTTCTTTTTCTTTTTACTAAGTCCAACATCTGGTTTTCTTCAGGGATGGTTCCTACTGATTGCTTTTCCCCTTGTGTATGGCCTGTATTTTCTTGTTCCACGTACTTTTGCGTATTTCCCATTAAATGTCTTGTAATTTTGTGTTGATAATGGGACATTTTAAATAATACAATGTAGCAGCTCTGGAAATCAGATTCTCCTATCTCCTCAAGGTTTATTGCCACTGCTCCTTGTCACAGCTCTTGTTTGGGTGTTTCTTTATTGACTTTGGTTAACTAATTCTGTAAATTTTGCATTATCATGTGTGGCCACCTGTGTTTCTGCTTGGTTAGTTTAGTATTCAACTAATAGCTGGATGAAGACTTCCTTACACTAAGAACCAATAAGACTCCTCGGTTTGCATGTTTTGGATTTCGTTTGCATGTCGGAGCATGCCTTCAACACTCCGCTAGGCAGTAGGCAGCTCTGCCTTCATGGTCACTTCCACTGACACAGTGCCCCAAGGTCAGCCATGAGTCAGACCTTAGAGCCTTCTCAGGGCTTTCTGGAGCCTGAATAAAGCCCCAGGCATTTGTACTGTCCTTTATAAGCACACATTTCTATAGTCCCAGGAATACACTGGACCTCTTCAAAGCCCTAGGACATGTCATTCCCTAGCTCTTCATTTTACTCTTTTTGATTTGCCTGTTGTGTGTCCCAACTGTTGTCTATTGCCTCGGGGAGCTGCAAAGTCCATTATCTTTAAAGGTTTCCAACCAACACCCGAGGGGAAAAGACTTACTCCACTGAGTAAGTTCCAAGTCCAGTCAGATAAAGATAGTCTTGTAAGTGGGACCTTTGTAGGGAACCCTCAGACAGGCCAAATAATGAGAATTCTCTAGGAATGAGGTTTTGAAGGAGTTCCAATATCATTCTGTCCCCTCTGATGGCTGTTGAGCTGCTGGTCTGCACTGTGATTGTAGGTGATTGGTTTTTAAGGCTACCATGGATCTATGGCGAGAGGGATGGGAATAGGGCACATTAAAATGTCATTAAGCTTGCTCTTCTTACCAAGATTTAGCCATTTTTCTTGGATAAAAACCCCCTGGGTTGCTGTAAGCTTTGGTTAATTTCCAAAGGTCTGAAAAAGTTGATTCTGGCGATTTTTATCAGATTTTTCATTGATTTTAAAGAGGAAGTTTTGGGAGTCCTTTACTCTGCCGCTTTTGCTGACATTACCCTGCACCATAAGTTTTAAAATTTCTTTTTTTTTTTTTTAATTTTTTTTTTCAACGTTTATTTATCTTTGCGACAGAGAGAGACAGAGCATGAACGGGGGAGGGGCAGAGAGAGAGGGAGACACAGAATCGGAAACAGGCTCCAGGCTCTGAGCCATCAGCCCAGAGCCTGACGCGGGGCTCGAACTCCCGGACCGCGAGATCGTGACCTGGCTGAAGTCGGATGCCTAACTGACTGCGCCACCCAGGCACCCCTTAAAATTTCTTTTAAGAAACCTTTCAAATTCATTGTTAACCCGTCATTCATCTATTTATTTAGCTGCTCTTCAACTCTGTTTTGAGGGTGATAAGGCATTGTGTGAAAATATCAGGGCTATGAAGATGAGTAAACTGTGGTACTGGCTCTCAAGGAAGTTCGTGAATGAAGTGTACTTTATTAAAATGAAAACAGATTTGGAAGTATTCAGAAGATGTTAGGAAAGAACAAGGAATGTTTACATTGTTTCTTCGGAGGTGTGTACCTGTTGATGGCTTCTGTAGGTTTTCTATGCTCAGAACTCTTTTCCTTGTTCTCATTCATGTTTTAGTAAGCTTGAATGTCATTTCCTCAGGTCTTTTCGGCTTGCCCTTTCTGAAGTCACTTTCTCTAACTCACTCTTAGTGATTTTGTGACTCACCTCACTATTTCCTTAATAAGAATGATTATTTTGTTTATTAGTCTGTCTATCTATCTATCTATCTATCTATCTATCTATCTATCTATCATCTTCTGCCTTTTTCATCAGAACATAGCCCCTCTAACAACAGGAACGATGTCTATCTTGGTCTCTATGGTAGGTATCCCCAGCTGCCTAGAGCCAAAATTACTCAACAAATATTTTCTGAGTAAATTTAATGAACAAGTATAAGAATATAATTTTTAATTTATTTTGATTTTTTAAAAATGTTTATTTATTTTTGAGAGAGAAAGAAACAGAGAGACAGAACGTGAGTGTGGGAGGGGCAGAGAGAGTGGGAGACAAAGAATCCGAAGCAGGCTCCGGGCTCTGAGCTGTCAGCACAGAGCCCGATGCGGGGCTCGAACCCACATACCGCGAGATCATGACCTCAGCCCAAGTCAGACGCTTAACCTACTGAGCCACCAGGCGCCCCTGTATAAGAATGTATTTTAAGAGATGAATGTCTTAGTTTAACTTTCATTGGCAGCTCTATCACCCATCCCAGTAGACAGTTTATATGAAATGAATATTTTATGTAAAGAAGCTTTTGATGAGTTTCTGCACTTGATTTTTGAGTTAGAAGAATGCTAGTGTCAGCTAATATCTGATCAGTACTTTGAGACACTGAGTAGTCTCAGGTCCAACTAACATTTCTCTAGGGTTTTGAACTCTGTGCAGAATCTTCTTACCTACAATTTTATTGTATCCATTGATCATGGGTGAAATATGCATTATCAAATTATTAAGAATCTGACAAAGAATGTTTTGCTTTGTTACAGAGTTTTTGGGCATTCCTGGAAATTAGTCGTTTTGTTTTAAATTTTAATTGTTAGATCACCAGACATTATGTCAGTTGCCTGTCATAACCTCAAAAACTTAGTCCAAATGCAGGGGTCAGAATGCCTGGGTTCAAATCCAATCTGAGATACAAACTACTGGTTAATTCCTTACTCAGGTTACCAAATTCTTCTTCTTCTTCTTCTTCTTCTTCTTCTTCTTCTTCTTCTTCTTCTTCTTCTTCCTCTTCTTTTTTAATGTCTATTTACTTTTGAGAGAGAGAGAGAGAGAGAGAATGAGCAGGGGAGGGGCAGAGAGACAGGGAGACACAGAATCTGAAGCAGGCTCCAGGCTCTGAGCTGTCAGCACAGAGCACGATGTGGGGCTTGAACTGTCGAACTGTGAGATCATGACCTGAGCCAAAGTCGGATGCTCAACCGACTGAGCCACCCAGGCGCCCCACGTTACCAAATTCTTTAAGCCTGTTTCTTCTTTAGACAAATGGCAAAATAAGAGTGCCCACCTAATGGAGTTGTTAGGAGAATATGGCAAATATAAAGCAGACAGCACAATATTTGTCAAACTATAGTCGTTTTATGAATCTTAGCCATGACCAAAACTGATATAACCTGTATCAGTTGTATAAAATTTTACAGTCTTGTCACATCATGATATTAGTGACTGTTATGACTCTGAGTTTTTCTACATTTAAGTATTAGCATTTCCTTTTAAAATGCCATAGTTTTCTTGAATGTTTACAGCAATAATTGAATTATTTTGTATCAGTTGGCCATCCCTTTAAAGGGACTGAATGCAGCAGAAATATATCATGAAGACATTTCTAATATTATCCTAGAGGGTAGAAACAATAGTAACAATAATGGCTAACAGACCCAATTCCAATTGCTTTTTTTTTAATTTAAAAAGTTTCTTTAATGTTTTTTATTGTTTTTTTGTGACAGAGAGAGAGAAAGAGGGAGAGAGAATAAGAGCAGGGGACGGGCAGAGGGAGGAGGGGAACAGAAGATCTGAAGCGGGCTCTGTGCTGACAGCAGCAGGCCCAATGTGGGGCTCGAACTCACAAACCGTGAGATCATGACCTGAGCTCAAGTCAGATGCTTAACCAGCTAAGCCACCCAGGTGCCCCTCAGTGTCCACTTTTTTATATCACTAACTCCTAATGCAAAGTCTGGGTTGGTAGATCTGATTGGCAAAGTCTTATTTTCACATCCTAGCTTCCAGGGAGGCAAGGGGAGCAAGAGTCTGGCATTTTTCAGCTCTGTGATGGTAGGCAAGCTTCTGCTGAAGCATGGGGTGCAGATATTGCACAGTCAAAACTAACACATATCGATATGTGTATGTAAGTAATGGAATATGTATCTTTATATATATATGTGAGTATAGAAAATAAGCATATTTATTATATTACCATATAAATATATTTTTATAAATGCAAACACATTTCATAAATATAATATGTACCTTTATGTCTAAATATTTGTGTACATACACACATAACATCCCTTGACTATTCCCAGGTGAGGTGACCCCTTGCTAACAAAGTCCATGAAAGCAGACAAAGAACAGTTAAATCTTCTCACCTTTCTCGTGTCGCTTTGTACTTGTATAAACTATGAATTTTCAAAAACAGCGCAATAATTGACTGACACACCTTTGTGCTGCCCAAAGTCAAATGCTCATTTTTTTTTTTATTAAAAGTTTTTTTTTAGCTTATTTCAAGAGAGAGAGGGAGAAAGAGAGTGGGCAGGGTAAGGGCAGAGAGAGAAGGGGGAGAGAATCCCAAGCAGGCTCCACACTCTCAGTACAGATCCTGATGCGGGGCTCAAACTCATGAACCGTGAGATCATGACATGGGCCGAGATGAAGAGTCAGACACTTAACTGACTGAGCCACCCAGGCACCCCTAATCTTCTTTATCCTGTGTATCTAAAAATTCACACACTTGTAGTTCAACCAAACTTTGTGTGTTTTGATAAAGAAAGAGGAGCTTTTGTCTTTGTTTTTTTCTGAATCTCTTCCTCTTCCTAAAGGGTTTTATCTATTCTCAATATAATGAACATTGCTCTTTGTACCCATAGAACTGTTCTAAGAAGAAAATAAAGCTATTCATGTTTTTACTTTAACATTAAACTACATATTATGCCATATTTGATTGTATTAAAGTATTTACATTTTAATTTGTATAATGTCATTCCATTAACCCACCATTTTGGTTTACTTTTCTTTTTTATTTTAGTTAAAATGTAGGACTACAGGTTTGTTTAGGTGCTTCTTGCATTTTTAGCTTCATTGTGCTTTGTATTCTCTAGATAACTACTAAAGGACTATAGGATCACAGAAGATTCACCAACACAGCATAAATACATTTATGAGCAACTGACCAAAAGCAAGTTCAGGCACTCACATTTGGGACCTGCTTAGGCTATTAAAAAGCAATTTTCTTTTCCAATTTTGGACTCCCACGGTGAGGGTCTGCCCACCAGGAGAGGGTCATTCTATCTTAAAAACAAAACCCATAAAAATGCAGTTGAAATCTTTAGCTGGTTATATTGGCCCTTTCTACCCTTCTTTTTTTTTTTTTTTAATTTTTTTAAAACTTTTATTCATTTTTGAGAGAGAGAGCACAAGTGGAGGAGGGGCAGGGAAAGAGGGAGACACAGAATCTGAAGCAGGCTCCAGGCTCTAAGCTGTCAGCACAGACCCCAATGCAGGGCTCAAACCCATGAACTGTGAGATCATGACCTGAGCCAAGTCGGTTGCTTAACCGACTGAGCCACCCAAGCACCCCATCTACCTATTCTTTTTAATGTAAGGGAGCATTAACACTTTTTTTTTTTTTTGCATTCAGTTTTACTGTGCATTTATTTAAAGGAAAAATTAATAAAACTTAAAAAAAATTTTTTAATGTTTATTTATTTTTGAGAGAGAGAGAGAGAGAGAGAGAGGGAGAGTGAGTGCCAGTGGGTGAGGGACAGAGAAAGAGAGGGAAACACAGAATCTGAAGCAGGCTCCAGGCTCTGAGCTGTCAGCACAGAGCCTGACGTGGGGCTCGAACCCACAAGCTGTGAGATCATGACCTGAGTCAAAGTCAGACGCTCAACTGACTGAGCCACCCAGGCGCCCCAATAAAATTTTTATGTTAATATACAAGGAACCAGATTAGTAATAGAAATGCACCTACATAGAAATGATCCCTGTCTTACATGAAGTTGTTGTTTGTGTATTGTGAAAGATACATTACCAGATTTTCATGGGATTAGAGTCACGAACTTGACTTACGAGTTTCAATCTGGTCGCTCACTAGTTGTGTGACTTAGGATATAAGAGAAAATTTACTCAGAAACAACCAATAATGTTTTTTTATTCCCTTGTGTTCTGATTTAGCAGCAATCCTGACTGGGGATGCATGGTCACTGACATTGTCCAAGTGGCCAGATGCTATATTACATGGTGACATTGACTCATGTGGCTACACTCACCATACATTGGTCAGACTCATGTGGCTACACTCACCATACATTGGTCAGAAAAGGTTCTGTCTCTGCCCCTAATTATAAACAAGTATAAAAATTAGCAGTGTGATAAATGAAGTTCAGAACCTGTGGTGATGTTCTAGGCAAAATCCATATTGTTTGTATTATTACAAATAGTTCGTTGGTTTTACTTCATTGCATTTAAACATTTTTATTTATTCTTGAAACCCCATCTGTACACTTCTTAGCTATATTATAATATGTGTACAATTTCCCTCCACTTGAGTATGTCTCCATCCTATCTTGCCAACCAATAACAACATTCTTGGAGGACTCCATCATGACATGTTAAAGACCCAAGTCCCTCCAGCTAACTGAAGAAGCTCACTCTCATTACCCTTCTGCAACCTGCCAGGGCTCAATGGCTGATAGCCAAAGTTGTGTCTGTGATAGATTCTTGGCCCTTTGTTGCCCAAAATATTGAGAAAAAAAGGTCAAGTAGCAGAACCAAGGTCACTTCAGTGGAGTCATGAGCAGAGGTAAGTTATTTAATTAAAAAAATTTTTTTCTCCACTTCCACTCGTTGCTTGAGAATATGTACTTAATATAGAGGTTTTGGAGGCTGTAACTTATCATACAGAAAATTTCTTGCATAGCCTTGTTTTCCTTTGCTAGTCCAACTTTTTAAATACTAGAATGGCAGGCTCCGTGCTCAGTATGAAGCCTGCTTAAGATTCTCTCTCTCTCTCTCTCTCTCTCTCTCTCTCTCTCTCTCTCTCTCTCCGTCTGCCCCTCTCAAAAATAAAAATAAATTTTAAAAAACAGTGGGGCACATGTCTTGATTTTGGGTTGGCTCAGGTCATGATCCCAGGGTGGAGGGATTGAGCCCCACATTGAGCTCTGTGCTGAGTGTGGAGCCTGCTTAAGATTCTCTCTCTCTCTCTCTCTCTCTCTCTCTCCCCCTTTCCCCTGATCACATTCTCTCTCTAAAAGTTCTTTAAAAAAATTAAATAAATAAATACTGGAATGGACCCAGCAAACATTCAGTTATGCTGGAATTTCTCACAAACTACTTGTCATTCATCAACCTTGAAGAACATACATAGATTACCTAAGAAAGTGTTTATTAATGCAGGATATTCCATCTAGAACTGTTCTAGTCTGCTCTGAATATATAATTTTGTTATCCTCTTTTTCCCTTGACCTTAAAGACCAAGATGGTGTCACTTTAGAACTCAAAACTTGTTACTTCCCAATCCACTAACTTAGCTGTAAAGAACAGGGTGAAACTTGAACATAAGATTTTTGGCCCATGATAGATTTCCCGGGTGGATACATTTCCTCCTACATTTTCTGCCTCTAATACCTGATTGCATATCTTCTGGTGCTCTAAATCAGGAGATTTTGTGTGAAATCACTCTCTCTTTTATTGCCTAGCTTCAACAGGCTGAAAGAGATAGCTATAGATCATTTGATATCCTGTTCAAATTTACAAGCTTGGAGATAGGTCCCACTCAGGCGCTTCTCATTTTATTAAGTGTTTCATGTCTCACTTGGTGGGCACTGTTCATCCGCTTTACTTATCCTCTACATTTTTCATTCTGACAAAGTTCTTTTTTCCATGTGTTCCATTAGAGAATTATTCAGGCATTTGGATGATCTTCCTTTCCCTTTAGCAAACACTGAGGTAAAGGCCTTAAGATTGGGTTGACATCTCTCCAGAGAACACCATCTAAAAATTCATAGTCATTATGTAGAGTTTTTAAATAAAGGGCATTTCTAGGTCAAAATATATTTAACATTTTATAATCTACCTACTGTTGTCTTGTGTACTTAATCTCTCTCTCTTTTATTTATTATCCATTGGACTATGTCCTTTATTCCTTGAAAAAGATACTGTAATTATAAAGCAGGCTTCATTTTATATTCCAGTAAGTAGGGAAACTGATAACTTCTTTGCAATATATGAAAGAAATATTTCTGAAAATAACACAAAATACTGGTTTTTTTCAGAGGAGAATCTTATATAGTTGACTTGGTATAGTGACCTTAAGCTTTTCTCAAAATGATAGAATGGGATTTGGGATATTTTTATATGTGCATGTAATGGAAGAAAGGGTGGGGAGCATCAGTCCCTTAGTTATCAACTCCTGATCTTACATTCGCTAATAATAACCTGTTCTAAGCAACATTGCATTCATTCGTTGGTATCTTTCTCAATCCATTGTCATCACTGCCTCTTTTTAACATACCCAGTCTATGGTTATGAATGTTGAACTGAAGCCACTGAGCAGAGGCTACTTCCAAAAGATTATTGCTTATAATATTTCAATAGATGTCAAGCAGAGTACCGTGCACCGGTCATTGATCCCAGAGGAGGACTCTAAATGCTTCTGCAGCTTGGTATCAGAGTCTTTAGGAAAAACACAAAGCAGTAAAGCACTGGATGGAACACACTCCGCTTACATACAGAAGAGACCGAGCAGTGGGTCTCTCCCTAGCTTACCCCTCTTGTGCCTCAGTGGAAGGAACCGGGGCCCTCTCCCCTTGGAAGACAGATAAAACAGTGGGGCGGCCAGATGTCAGATGGTGCACATGCTTTAAGCAGAGACAAAGGAACTTTCACTGTGCCTGCCGCAAGGAAGGATACTCCCACCCGAGGTGATAAGACCAGCACAGGCGGTATGGGCTCTTTATTCTTGGTAAGGAGTAATCCAAGCCCAAGGCCCATTCTTACACAGCTGAGTTGGAGTCCAAGGACTGGGCGCATGAGACCGACTTTCCCAATGATAGGAACGTGCCTCTTTGATAATAAGATTTTATCCTAGATCCTTCAGATGCCAAAAAGTCATGTCTACCGCTAGAAAAGTCACAAGAACCAGACGTGGAAGGTCTGAAATGACTGAGGGGTTTGGAAAAAGCTGGTGGCTAGAAGGGGTGAGTGAAGCCATGGTTTGCCAGCCTCCAGCGACAACCCCTGAAGCCCCTAGTGCCCATATTCACAGAATCTGTGGACAATCTCTCAGCTTCGTCTTTGCTTTCCCATCTGTATCCACTTTTCTCATCTGTATTCACTGCCAGTGCCTTAAACTGCTTTTTTTTTAAGCCTTCCTATTCATTTTATATCTGTCCTTCCTGTTCATTTAACTGGCATTTGTCTTGCATAAAGAAATTGGGTTAGGACATGACCTATATAGAGGAATTAATAACATTTTATAAAAATATACTTTAAACAAAACAACCTAAATAAAGAAAAAAAAGCACACATATTCCTGGACAGAAGGGTTTAATATCATGAAAATGCCAACCCTTTTCAAGTTAATATATATTTAATCAATTTTAATGAGAATTCCAATGGATTTGGAGCGGGGTAACTAAATGACTTAAATATGTTTTGAAGAACAAGTGTAAATAAAAATAACAAATACTGGAAATATAAATTAGTAAGGCCAGTTTTGTCCTACCTCATTTTAAAACTTATTTATAAAGCCGCCATAACAAAAGAGGACACAGTTGGGATACAATTGATTGGCATAACCCTTATTTGTTTACCTTTTGCCTACAAAAAAGCAAATTCACAGCCTTTTCTTTCAAGACTAAAAAAAATATAGGAAAAGGATCATTTTAAAAATTCTCTTTCACATTCTTGAAGCAAAAGTTTTTAAACCATCAACGTTTGCAATGAATTAATATTCTAGAAACCCGCAGTCCTTGGAGACACTATACCTATAAAGAATTTATAGAAAACAGCAGTGAACGAAAAGCCCTTAACTTTGTAGGCTACTATGTACTTCATAGTCTTTCATCTACCATCACCTCACTCTTGAATTTTCTGCCAATTTACAATCTTTTCTCACAAAGTTTTGTCTCACAGAACATGTATAATAAGGCACGTGTAATGTACATGGACAGTCATGAAGTTAATATTTTGTAAGGAAAAAAGACCCAAAGACTATATATTTTTTTCTTTATTAAAGAAATATTGGAGAGAGAACACAGAATACCTACTTTTTAAATCATGTTTTTGAAGGATTTCAACACAATAAGCTTATAGTTTGCTTGATATGTTATAGTTGCTTGTTATGTTTGAAATACAAGCTTTGTATTTTCAAAAAGGGTCCAGATATCTTATCTTTTGCATATATTTTCTCACCTCAGGAGCTTCCCTGAGTGGACCTCCTTATCTCAGCCTGTTCCTCATATTCCAGGGGCTTCTGTGAGATACCTGAATGAGGCAACAGGATATAACTCAGTTCCAGGGATCTCTTCTACTCTTTCTTTAATTAACTCATTATCTTTTTCTGATCTTTTTGCTTCGTGTGCGTGCGTGCGTGTGTGTGTGTGTGTGGAAAATCATATTTACTTCCTAATTATTTTAGGTGCCCAATAAGCTCCCATTCTATATCTTCAGACGCCATAAATCCAGAGTCACCCCCTACTACATGGATAAGGATCTGATCCTTCTCCAAGAGGGAGGAGAAAGAGACAAGAAGATAGGAAAGGAAAGGGGGAGGGGGAAGGACTAGAGACCAGAAGAGTGTCATCCATGGTGAGATGGATTCTGAAACAGCTCAGCTCTCTGACACAGGGGAACCCCTGATTTATCCCCCAGGTCCCCCTGCCTAGTGACCTCTCTCCATCACCCTCTCCCTTCTGAAAAGTAAAACAGCCTTGCCCTTTCTCAACATACTCTTTTGAATCTCCTTTATTCCTTTCACATCTGCTCTAGAAATTCATTTAGACTTGATTTTTTTCCTGTATAAAGACATTTGGCTGTGGTGTGCTCTGTGCCCACTGATACCAGTGGCGCCCAGTCTTGTGGCTTATACTACCTGAGAAGGTCCAGCCCCAAACATAATCCACCACATTCGGGAAAAGCTGGGTCTTACTGTGCAGAATAATGAAGTACCTCATAATTTGCAGCTTGCTTAAACAACTTTACTCTGCAACCTCCTTTACTCATTAATTCTTTCATTTCTTCTTTCTGTCCTTGATACTCTTTGTTTCTCAGTTCTGGTCTACTCCTGTTCTAGGCCTTTCTCTCTCTCACTGTCTCTCAGTCCTCAGGAATAGAGGAAGGTACATATTTGGAGAAGGGAAAAGTCATTGGAATCTTTATCCAAAGCTGAAAATTAATTTTCCCTTCCAATAATGAAAGCTCAGTTCCACATACTTCCTTTTAAGTTTAAAAGGATAAGTGTAGAAAGGGATTGCTTTCCCCATTGGGAGACAGGCCAACAAAGAAATCTTCATCTCACTAAAAATTTCCAGAAATCTGTACTAGCACATTCTTACCACTGATAATTGTTATACGGTCATCTGACATATAAAACCTGTTATGCATAATAGTAACTATTTCAGGACATTTTATCCACTCTTACTCTCTCTATTTGAGATGTACAAACTTTCCCCAGTGAATATAAGTTTCTCTTGGGAAGAAAACAGCAATTTTGTAAATATTAGAAAATATTTCTGGAATAAATTAGAGGTATAATTTTTAAAAATTGAGTTTTTGAACACTGTTTATCCTATTGACGTTTTTAAAATTCCTGAAGTGAAGGCATGGATGTAAGATAGTTTTTCTCCACTTTGGAATATTGTAAATTATTGATTAGTTCTCTTTAGCTTTGTCTCTGTTCTCTAAAAACTGATTTTTTTTTTCAGGAGCTTATCTAGAAGTCCCTGGTTGAGAAAACTCATTTCCTACCCTTATTTTTTTTTTATCAGTAATTGATGTCATTGCTTTATTATTTTTGAGTAGAAGTTTTAGAAATGCTGTATTTTTTTCAAAGCTGTTGTATAATTTCCCTAAATAAGTCTAAAGTAAACGCTAGCTTTTATTACTTAATTTTTTGTTTTTAAGCAAATTATGATGAAGTTTGGGAAGCAAATTTCTTGATCAAATTTTGGTGGGAATCATTGCTCAAGGTTATGAGATCAGTTTCTTTATTTTGCAGCCTAGACCTCATGTATTTTTATCCCAGCCCCACCCTCCTTCATGTGTACTGTGACCTTTTGCACACACCTTAGCTCCAAATATTTTAAACAAGCTGCTCTATGAATATGAAAAGGCAACATTTGTAAAGGATCTCCCAGCATAGAAAAGCAAACAGAACTAAGAATCCATGCTTTCAAAAGTATGGAAAGAAGTGGTGGGATGCACTCTTTAAATTGCTGTGGAAGTTTATGTTTGCTCTTCGTCATCTTTCCATATGTCCCTGGGCAGTAGATGCACCTGCTTTTCATTGTGGAGAAGCATGGAACCCCCTCAGTCTTCAACCCCGTTTTGCAGTCCCACTGTCTGAATCAGACTCCTCAGAATTATGGCTCAGAAGGTCTGAAGGACTTAGCACATGCCTACTCTTCCCCTCCTTTTCTGGATTATTTCCTCCAAGTTGTTAGTTAAATCTTTACGTAGTATTATTCCCGAGCTATAGAAGCAGGGTGTTTATATTTTCTGTACTTATTTACTTCCTGTTTGGGGGGTGTGTGTGCACGTGCGCACGTGCGTGGATGCTTGCGTGTGTGTCTAAGTAAGGAGAAGGGGCTTGAAATATTAAGGAACAGAGGAGCCACATCTCAAAGAACAACTTACTTTCGTGATTCTATTTGAGTCATGTTCCTTTTTATAAGCCCAAGAAATCATGGTTTTATGATTAATTTTGGAATTTAAGTTGCTTTTCTTTCTGCCTGGGTGAGTCCGACTCATCCCTCCAGGCTTAGCTGAAACTCCAGCCATAGGAAAGAGGGGACGAACACCCTTGCCACCTAAGTCCTCTCTTGGGAAGCTAATATCATAGTCATTTATATACAGATATTACTTTGCGTCCTTGTGTCCAAAATCCTTTAGGGAGACTAGTGACTGTGTCTTTCTCATTCCTTCCTTCTCTTTCTCCTCTAGGGGAAGCGGTGGGTCAAGGTAAGCCAGGGCAAGGGCTTTCTGGGTGGGTATCGGTTTGAAGACAGCTCTGACACGTCCAAGGTTGTCTCCGGGGACACATTATCTCTGAGGCTTGCTAGCTGGCAGGTAGTTATGAGGGATAAATGAAGTGGTCCAAAGTATTTGTGACATTAGATGATCAGTAATTAGTATTATTCTCTTCCTATCTCTTTAACAGCCTCTAGGCTTGGCCTGGCGTAGAACAAATATGAAGCAAATTTATCTTGAGTGAATTAATGGCTAAAGTAATGGAATTCTAATCTATGACGCATACTTAAACAGATATGATTCACTGTGCAATAACATGCTTGCCATTGTGCCTATGGAATCCCCAAACCATATATATTTTAGAAATGGTTTCCCGTTTCTGAATGCAAAATCATCCTTTCTGTTATTTGGTTTCAAATGGCCTAAGATGTGGTTTGACCTTTATTGCATGTATGCCAAGAACTTAAACAGATGGTTTCTGAATTTTACCCCAAATCGCCCATAACTTCCCTGGTTGTCTTCTGTACTGGTCCCAGTCCCCATTAGGCTCTAGCTCTTTTGATAATTACCTTGGCATTCTTCCAGTGGAGTCTTCTATTTTTAGAGTCAAAATGCTGGAAGAACAAACCACAGATGTGCATTGAAATATGCAGAGTATGGGTACAGAGCCATTTCTGAGAGTTATAATAAGAAAAGTCTTTAACCTAAAGATGTTGTTTGAAAACTTAGCATATTTCCTTTTCTTTTCCTTTGTCTAGTCCCAGAATACTACCTTGTTTGTCCAGCATCACACTGGGATTTGAGAAACTAAAGATATCTAATCAAAATATCTACTTTCCGAGAGTACTCTACATTTCTCATACATTTTTGTTTAAAAAGTTATTAAAGAAGACAATATCAGTCATAAAAACAAACCTTATTTAACACGTCATGAAATGGACAGTCTCCTTTTGGAGAACTGCAAAATGGGCTGGAAGGCAGGAAGGTTTTATAGGATAAAGAATAAAGAACAAGGAAGAGACAAATAGAAAATATTGGTTAGGGCCACACAGTCATCCTTCTCTAGGGTGAAAAGAAACAAGGAAATAATAAGTACAGAGTTCAGACCTGGCTTGGCATTTGGGGATTGGCAGACGGTATGCTGTTTTTCTGATCAAGTGGAGCATTTATAGGACTGTGAAAGTTATCTAAGTTACTGATGTAGCCCGCTGAGCAGAAGTGGCTCCATCTTGGGCCTCGAAAGTTCTTTCAACAGCTTATATATCACATTAGATTTTAAGTATTTTGAACTCAAAACAAACTTTTGTTTCTGTGTGATATAATACAAAACATTTGTATGCTTTATCTTTTTTAATGTTTAAAAATTTTTTTTTAATATTTACTTATTTTTGAGACCGAAAGACAGAGCATGAGCGGGGGTAGGGGCAGAGAGAGAGGGAGAGAGAGAATCCCAAGCAAGCTCTTTGCTGTCAACATGGAGCCCAAGGCAGGGCTAGATCCCACAAACCATGAGATCATGACCTGAGCTGAGATCAGGAGTAGGAATGTTCAACTGACCGAGCCACCCAGGCACCCTAATTTTGCGGTTTACAGTTCACTTAGTTTAATAAGGTTACTTAATTTAAAGGTTTTTATTTATGCATTGTTTTATTTGATTTAAAAAAATTTTTTTTAAGTTTATTTGAGAGAGAGAATGTGCGCATAGGCACACACGCATGAGTGGGGGAGGGGCAGAGAGCGAGGGAGAGAGAATCCCAAGCATGGTCTCCCCACTGTTAGCACAGAGCTCAGCGTGGGGCTCAAACTCACGAACTGTGAGGTCGTGACCTTAGCTGAAATCATGAGTCAGACACTTACCCAACTGAGCCACCCAGGCTCCCCTTATTATTTTTATTTTAAAGGAGCTCAGAAAACTTCACTATTCCTTGAATCCAAACATTTTAGGCCAGAATTATGCCTGTCTTATTATAGGTGGGTCACTTTGGAGTCATGCAAATCTGATTTTAAATACAAACCCTCGTCCTTGGTAGTCATCTATCCTCAATTAAGTAGAAAAAATATTTTTCTGTATCCTGTAGCTGCAGTAATGTAAAATACAAAAAGAAAAAAGAAAAAGAGGGATTGTTTGTCCAATGTAGATTCTCTAAATAGATTTTTAAAGAGAAAACATTTTTTTTTAAAAGAAGATTTAAAATCTGAGTTGTAGGTCACTGCGAATTTATTTGTAACATCCATTTGCCAGGGGCCATCTTGGTTTTCAAGATAAAAGTGAAATTGGTTGGAACCCCATCCCGGTGTTCTAGGAATCCTTGGAGGGAGGAATGAGGGAGATGGCAGAGGTGGAAGCTTGTATATCTTGTAGTTTTCTCTTGACTCATGGTTCTTGCATTTGCTGATTTCTCAATTTACATTCTGTCTTCCCTTCTGCATGTTTTGCCTCTTTTTGGTATTGCATTGCCTCACTGGACATCGCCCAGATCTTTATTTCCCTGAGTGTACACTTAAGGTTATTTCTTAGCAAACTTTGCAAAACATTAAAAATACGGAACAAGGAAAGAGAAAATGATGTTGCAGCCAGAAACAACTTAAAATTGAATACTTGACATAAAGTTGAATATTCTTCTGTTCTTACAAGTCTTATCTGCCATTACCCTGAAGAATTTTCCTGGGCTTCCTATCAGGTAATCAGTCACCTGCCAGGTAGCTGGGTCCCTTCTGTTCTCTCAGATCTCCAGCCTTGTCTTACTTACCTTGAAGACTCCAGCAATTCCAGTCCCTTCTTCCTGAGCAGAGCCACAGACTCTCCCTTTGTTTGACCAAGGACATTCAGGCTTTGTCCCACAGAGCTTCATCTTTTAATGCATGCCATTCGTCAGCGATTTAGTTTTCTTTCCTCCTTTCTTCGTTTTCTTTCTTCTCTTCTTTTTTCCTCCTCCCACCCTTCTTCCTCCCTCCCTTCCTCCCTTCCTTCCCATCTTCCTTCCTTTCTTTCCTCAAATACACTTTAAAAGAATTTTGGATCCCCTCATTTTTAATTTGATGTGTAAAATTTATTATCCTGCACTTCAGTAATTTCAAAGGACACTATTCCTGGTATATTGGCTGCATGATTTTAGTCTGCTTAAAATATTTAAATATCAAAAGTTGTAGATTTAGTTCATTCAGTTATGGAAAATGGCTGCCTTATAACCTAATTGTCAAAGCCAGTTCTTATTATCAAACTCATCAGCAATCCAGCTTGTTTTCTAATGGGAAAGATCTGTCCTATTTTTTTCAATTCAATTCAAATAAATGTGTCATATGTGTGTTGCTCTGATGCTCCCCTCACTTTTGAATTCTAATTTTAAGATAGACACATGGACAAACATGGAAACAGCTATCTGGTTTGTGTGCAAGGGCTAGTGGAGAAATGGATGAGCTAAGACCTATCTTTGGGCGCCTGAGTGGCTCAGTCGGTTAAGCGTCCGACTTCGGCTCAGGTCGTGATCTTGCAGTCTGTGAGTTTGAGCCCCACGTCGGGCTCTGTGCTGACAGCTCGGAGCCTGTAGTCTGCTTCGGATTCTGTCTCCCTCTCTCTCTGCCCTCCCCCTGCTCACACTCTGTTTCTCTCTCTCTCTCTCTCAAAAATAAATAAACATTTAAAAAAAGAAAGAAGGCCTGTCTGCTTTTAATATTTCTTTTCTGTGTCTGCTTTACTTTGCTTTCAAGGGCTCCTTCTTTAGGTACAACGTGTTCTGTACTTGCCCTTTTGTTTGGCACTCAAGAGATTTTTATACTGCAGGGAAAATGTACCAGTGTGAATATCAAGATGACCGAGAGGCAAACTTTTACAAAGTGAGGAAAAGTTGATTGTGTTAGGAGATAGGGAAAGAGAACTGAGCCACAGTTTTTTCTTAGACAGACCCATTTTAGAAGAAAATAAATATGGAAGTACCAGAAAATTGGTTTCCTTAACATTATTGTGTCCATGTGCCCTCTGTTGATGAATGTGACTTGGAGACTATTATACGACAGTATCTTTTAAACAAAAACCATTCTTTTCCTAAGAGATTATATTTTCCATGCGTATAGACACATATTACAGGATTATTCAGATGCTGTGCTAGCCATTGTCCACTTGACTTGGTTATATAAACGATCTGTGTAATAAAGGTCACACAGAATTTATGGTACTTGTAAAATTCCAATGCTGGAATAAAATCTAGACTTCTGAGCAATAGGAGGTACAGTGAGGAGCAAACAAGCAGCTTGTTCCCTTGATGCTTCTTAGTCAGGAATTAGCAAGCTTTTTCTGTATAATACCATAGAGTAAGTTGTTTTAGGCTTTATGGAACAGAAGGTCTCTGTCACCACTGTTCAACTCTGCCGTTGTAATGTGAAAACATCCCTAGGCAATAAATAACAAACGAGTTTTGCTGTGTTCCAATAAAACTTTATTTGCAAAAACAGATGGTAAGCTGGATTTAGCCTACTGGCCATAGTTTGCCAACCCATGTCCTTGACTATGGCCTTATATAAGAGAGAAGAAGAGTAGGACCCAAATATATGGCTACAAGTAAGCTTAAGTCAATGATATCCAGAAGGCACTTTGGCAGTCTGATTCTGATGAAGACGGCACCTTTGTAGCTGTAAAAATGATATAATTTTGAGCCAGTTCTGAAATCCTGGGCAATCAAAACTTCAGTCGGAGTTATTTCGTTTTAGGGTTCATAGTAAGAAGTGAAACCCCTTTGCTGTCTTGTACTTTCATGTGAATAAAAACGAGTGACTTTGGTGTTGATACAGTTGACCCTTGAACAACACTGGCCTGAACTATACATGAAGTTTTTGAATAAATATATGAGACAATATTGACATAGATACTGACAGATGATTCATTTCATAAACAGATGATATAAATTTATGGTATCATATATATAGTACAATATTGTAAATGTATTCTTGCTTCCTTATGCTTTTCTTACTAGCATTCTCTTTTCTCTAGTTTACTTTATTCTAAGAATACAGTATATTATATATAACATAAAATGTGTGCTATTAATTGTTTATGTTACTATTAAGGCTTCTGGTCAATACTAGGCTATTAGTAGTTAAATTGTTGGCAAGTCAAAAGTTATAGGTGGATTTTTGACTGGAGTTTGGGGGGGTATAGTCAGCACCCCTAACCCCTGCATTGTTGAAGGGTCAGCTGTGCATCTGCTCAGAACTTCTGATTTAAATCTTATTTTTTCCCACTTAGTATGTTTCCCTCCATTGTCTTAAAGAGATGATTTTAAAACTGGTGATAGAAACTGTTTGAAACCCAGATTATTTGATAACATTCGAGAATTTCTTCTACTTCTTTCAGTCCAGCACAGTGGTTCTTAGAGTATGTTTGCTGGGCCAGCAGGCATCAATAGCACCTGAGAATCTACCAGAAATGCAGATGCTTGGGCCCTACTTCAGACTTACTGAATCAGAAACTTGGAGGGTATGGCCTTATGATCTGTGTTCTAACAAGTCCCCAGGTGATGCTGAGGCATGCTTAATGTTTGAGAACCACTGGTCTAGCATATACCAAGTTTTCAGTTAATTCTTTTTTTAATGTTTACTTATTTATTTTCGAGAGAGAGAGATAGACAGCGAGCAGGGGAGGGGCAGAGAGAGAGAGGGAGACAGAATCCCAAGCAGGCTCTACATTGTTGGTGCAGAGCCCGATGCAGGGCTTGAACTCACAAACTGTGAGATCATGGCCTAGACCAAAACCAAGAGTTGGACGCTCCACTGACTGAGCCACCCAGGTGCCCCTCAAGATGCCTTTTAGACGTGCAAGCAGTGCCATCAAGAAGCCAGTTGGAGGGGCGCCTGGGTGGCGCAGTCGGTTAAGCGTCCAACTTCAGCCAGGTCACGATCTCGTGGTCCGTGAGTTCGAGCCCCGCGTCAGGCTCTGGGCTGATGGCTCGGAGCCTGGAGCCTGTTTCCGATTCTGTGTCTCCCTCTTTCTCTGCCCCTCCCCCGTTCATGCTCTGTCTCTCTCTGTCCCAAATATAAATAAAAACGTTGAGGAAAAAAAAAAAAATTAAAAAAAAAAAAAAAAAAAAAGAAGCCAGTTGGATAAAAATAAGATGGAGCTCAGGAAGGTGATCAAAGGCAGATGATAAAATTCACCAGCCCACTGATGATATTTTATAGAAAAGTATTTGTTTGAAAACCACAGAAAAAGAATCTAGTTAGGGAAGAGAGGAAGGCCCAGAACCGAAACCTGGACTCTCCTGGGGCACATTCAGAGGTTGGATAAAGGAGCCACCTGTCATTAGCTCTGGCTTCAGCTGGTGTGGGCAGTCTGGGACTGCAATGAGGACCCCTGATCTTGTCACTTCCTACACTGAACTCTGTTCCAGCCAGCTAGATTCCTATTATGTGAACATGCCCTTACTTTGGTGTATCTAATCCTTTGTTCTGATTTTACTTCTTGTGAGGAGCCTCTCTGACATCCCCTTCACACCTGCCCCTCCCCACCCACCCCAGTGTGGTCACTGTCACCACTGTGCCTGATAGCACATTGCACATTTTGATGTGGTAACACCTACCACATGTTAATTACTTTTAGTTCTATGCCTTTTCAATCAGACTATGTACCTTGAGAGCCAAGGTTCTTCCATTCATGTTCATCCTCAGCACTTGGACACTGCTAAGAGGTTCTCAGTAAATATCTGTTGGGTGAATGGTTGGAAGAATTCCGCAGACCTGGTGTCCAATTAGTATTGGATATGCTTTCAAACTGTAATCTCCCAACTAAGGTTTCAGGGAAAAGAATCACTTTACTAGCTATGGAGCAAAATCAATCAGGAAGGTGTGGTTTCTAAAGAGTTATTACTAAATTTTCACTAATAATAATGGTAACAGTAATAAATACCACCTTATATTGAACGCTTACCTCATGTTAGACACCGTGCTAAGTTTGTGTGCCGTTTATAAACTCATCAGTTAGAACCTCAGAATTCCTCATTTCAACACTGTCTGGGCAAAGCACTTACCCTTCCTTTTTTCAGTTTTAGAATTTGTTGTCTTTTTAAGTGTAGTATCTTTAAACCTTCAATTTCTTGTTTCCCCTGCAGTGCTTAGTTAGCACTTTGCTCTCCACTAAATGCCAAATAAATATTTGCTCACTTGATTTAGTAGTGATAGCTCTTGCATAGGCAATGATCTCAGCCATTTTTTTTTTTTCAAATAAAAAATTTCTGATTCTGACCGTGGATTCTCTAAATTAACTTTTTTTCTGAATTAGCTTAGAAAGTCCAGGGATAGTTCAGGGAAAGTAAGAAGAAGTAAAATTTTTGTTCCATGGCATATCAAGGTAGTTTTCTGATGGTAATCATTCCTTTGGTTCCCAGTAACTACTTGTAGAAGATTTGGCCACATGCATGCTGAGACATTTGATATGTGCTGGTAATGCTGAGACATGAAAACCAGGGTTTGTTTGTTTGTTGAAGGATTATCTCAGAGAGTATCCATAGCCAGTATATAGCTACTTATCTTTTGAGTCCTGGTTAAATAGCTATTGATGATGCTGGTGTAGATAATGGGAGTTTTTAAAAGTTTGGGAATGTTAGCGTAAATAGCTGTTTCTCCTGTGGGATTTCTCAAAACCTGTAATACGCTAATGTGTTCAGTGAATCACCAAGAGAATGCTAACATTTCCTGTTAATTTGGTTGGCCATAAAACGCTTTTTCTGCTTTGAACTTTGGACATCTTGCAAATGCTTCATAGAACACAATTTGGAAAAACTGTGATATTTAGGTTGTGAAGATGCAGAAGGCATACCTATTATTTTCCCATCCCTGTTATGGAAAAGCAAAAGCAAAAGTTTTGTGAGACAATGTCCGTGAAGGTTAAACAAATGGCCCCTAAGGTCACTGGTCTCTTTTTAAATATTAGGTTACTTAGGTCTGAGCAAATGAGCAGAAGGTCTTAGTAAAGAACAGGGCTGTGTATCACTATTTCATTGTTGGAAGGTTCATCCTTTCTTGGCCCAAGAGAGGAAGCCCCCAGATTCTCGAGTCTTCACATTTTCTAGAATGGTGTCATGGATCATCTGTAATGGCCTCAGGAGATTTCTCACTGTTCCATCACATTTATACCACCTTCTGGACCCGTTACACCCACTGCCATTTTCCGAACATACCCGTGCTTTGTACAGTCTTCCTTTTGCTTTTCCTCTTTCCTTTGCCTGGACTGTTCATTCATCCATCTCCCCATGTTGAAGTTGGACCTTGGTTAATTCAGCAGTTATTTACTAAAGTCTACTCTTTGCAAGGAACTCATTATAATCATAGTTGTAGACAAAGATACTCAAAATATTTTGCTTTTCTTTTAGTTAGACATGCACCTCCCTGATTTTTTTTAAATGTTTATTTATTTCTGAGACAGAGAGAGACAGAGCATGAGTGGCGGGGGGGGGGGCAGAGAGAGAGGGAGACACAGAATCCGAAGCAGGCTTCAAGCTCCGAGCTGTCAGCACAGAGCCCAACGCGGGGCTCGAACTCACGAACTGTGAGATCATGACCTGAGCTGAAGTCGGTCGCTCATCTGACTGAGCCACCCAGGTGCCCCTGAACCTCCCTGCTTTTATATTAGAATAAAATACCAGAATATTTTACACATCACAGAACAGTTTCCTTACTTGCATGGTGTACCAGTTAACTATAGGCTTATCTTTTACCTCCTAGTAGACTAAATGCATTGCAAGAATGTCTTTTTTTAAAAAAAAAAAAAAAAACTTTTTTAAATGTTTATTTATCTTTGAGAGAGAGACAGAGTACGAGTGGGGAGAGAGCAGAGAGGGAGACATAGAATCCGAACCAGGCTCCAGGCTCTGAGCTGTCAGTACAGAGCCATATGAGGGACTTGAACTCATGAACCGTGAGATCATGACCTGAGCCGAAGTCAGACGCTTAACTGACTGAGCCACCCAGGTGCCCCACAAGAATGTCTTAATTATTGTACCCTAGTAGAGCCTAACTCAACTCCTGGCTCTTACTTGGTGCTCAAGAATCTGTCGAGTTGAATGGAATGTATAGATGTCCCTATGGCTATTAGTAGAACTATAGCTTAGAAAGCCTGGTTTCAGATTTGCTTCTGACTACTCAGGAATTACAGATGTACTGACAGGTCAGATTTCCCAGGTAGCACCCACCTATAACTGTCCTACAGAATGGGTTTACTTTAGAACCAGATTCGTCGAGAATCTAAGACACGGCTGGAGACTCTTATCCATGCATTGCCACTACAGTTGGGAAGCAAATGTGCAACTTGGCTTAATCAAACTGGCAGTGTTCTTTTACTTTTATTAACCAATACTGTCAAAACAAATTGAAAGCTGGGTTGTTTCAAGTAATTTTCAGAATGCAAACATTTTACTTGAAATACCACTAATTAAAATGTCTAAGTGGACTGAAAGGGCCCAGCTATATTTTGGGTCATGGAAAGATTGACCCCAATCCTTTTTCAGATGCCTTCAATCTAAACATAAACTAAGGTATGCACATTACATTAGGAATGTTTGGTGCACCTATGTTTAGAGGGAGAGCTCATCATTCCAGATGTAATACATGTTCCTCATTGTCCCTTTCCTCATGTTCTTTTTGGACCTTCTGAAATGTATGATTGAAAAATCAAAAGCAAAACCAAAAATGAATCAGCAGGGAAGAGGCAGAAATAGCAAGCCAGGTGGCTTCTCCGATCTTTTACTTTATGCGTTTGAAGCCAATCCTCTATTGCTGTTTCCTTAAGTGGAAGGAATATTTAGACAAGAAAGAAAGAAAGGAGTGAAAATGGAACACCTTTCCGACGGGTACCATCTTAATCATTTGACAGCCATACGAAGATGAAGCCCAAGGTTGGATCCCAGTCCATCACCTTGAAAGAATCGACAACGGTTTAATTTTTTAGGCTGCACTGGCTCTTGGTAGAAGGAAAATGATAAAAAGAGGCAATGTGTTACTAAACATGGTATGCAAAAAGTAATAGTAATGCTAACACTTGTTGTCCAAGGCAGCGTCTAACCTGTATTAATAAGCTCCCGTGAAATCACTCTCTGGCCTCTTTAGGTCGGTCTTTTAAACAAATTTTGAAATTCTCTCTACAGGTAAAGATAAGATAAAAGTATCTGAGGATGACTTGAAGAAACTCCCACTGATCAGATGGTGTATTTTGGAAACGCTTCGTTTAAGAGCCCCTGGTATCATTACTAGAAAAGTGATGAAGCCTGTTCAAATTTTGGTGAGCTTTGGTTTGGTTTTAAAATAGTCAACCTTTGAAGGAAAAAAGGTACATATTTTGCCATATATCATTAGATAATTCCTCAAGTTCCATTAAGGAAACAGGTTATGGATGAGAGTTGTGCCGTAACATTTTTATTAATGTGAATATTTATCCGTTGGCAACTATTTTAGCTAAAACGTAACTCTTCGATGATCATTTTGGCTATGTGATCCCACATCAGAATTAATATGATCCTATTTAGGTCAAGCAGGTGGATTGGATAGTCTGCTGAGCCAATGGGCAAGTAATCTTGAGCAATGGGTTCAGGAATTGAGGGTATGAGGAAAGTTCCTTTGGGTAACTGGAAGGTAGTTTCAGACTACAGATAACAGCCAGGGAAACAGCGGGAAAGCTGTGTGTGATAGCAACTGATATTAGCAGTCAGCAGCTGAGTGAGGGAGAGAGGTCCTTCCTATGAGCAAAGTAGGAGAAAATTTGCAAGTGCTCCATGGCAGCTATGTTCGTGTGGCTGACTTTTAATTCCGTATTTAGCAAATCAGTCAGGCAGAACAAAATATTTTTTTTCAGAATGACTTGACTTAGGGCCTGCATTATCCAGATAGATCACATTTACTCAGCTCTCAACTCTTGTTAGCTTTTTAATAATACAGTTTGATACAGTTTTTAGTAGTGGAAGACAAAAGAGACCAAAAAAAAAAAAATCAAAATTTTATAAAAGTTGCAGCTACACCCAAAAGAGACATAGTTTATTTAACTGGTCTTACATACATTACAGCATTCAGTTTTAGTGGGATTTTAACTGTTTATGCTTTTAAATAATCTATTAGTTACTTTAAAATATCAGTATATAAAGATATGCTTTGAGGAGATATAATCAAACAACTTGGTGCAATTGAGTAGAGGAATGTGTTTATTACTCTGAATAGTACTGTAGTTTATATTGAACGTTTGTTAAACCTTATTTATATTCTGGCTAACAGATAATTAGCTGAAATACAGAAGTTATTTGTTGGCCAGTAGGTATCTTGATTGTTACTTCAAGTATACAGATGCTATACATGCTTTGTGAGATTTATACCTACATATTTCAGTTATTTTGGAGCTTTTGTAAGTGGCATTTAAAAAAATTTTGGTTCTCAATTGTACATTACTTGTTTGTAGAAACGCAGTTGATTTTTGTGTGTTCACCTTGTACTTAAAACTTTGCAAAACTCAATGTGCTTTTTGGTCCTACAAGTGTTTTTATAGATTCCTTGGGAATTTTTATGTAGATATTTTATTTCTTTTATTTCTTTTTCTTGCCTTATTGCCCTGGCTCTGACTTCCAGCACTGTGTTGAGTAACAGTAGTGACAACAGATATTCTTGCCTTAAGGGGAAAGCATTAAGGGGAAAATCTTCCACCATTAAGCTCGAGTTTTGGTGTGTTTTTGGTAGATGCTTCTTATCAAGTTGAGGAAGTGTCCTTCTATTCCTAATTTACTGAGAATTTTAATCATGAATGGGTGTTGGAGTTTGTCCAGTGCTTTTCCTGCATCAGTAGATATAATCATATGCTTTTTCTTCTTTAACCTATTGTTGTGATGGATTACATTTATGGATTTTTGAATGTTGAACCAGCCTTTCATAGACATGAAAGACATGTCATGCTAAGCATGACATTCTGGAATAAATGTCATTTGATCATGTTGTCTAATTCTTTTTATACATTGTTAAATTTGTTTCACTAATATTTTGTTGAGGATTTTTTGCCTGGAAGTTCCTAAGAGATAGTGATCTGTAGTTTTCTGCTTTCTTACCTTTCTTTCTTTCTTTCTTTCTTTCTTTCTTTCTTTCTTTCTTTCTTTCTTTCATACTGTTTTGTCTGGTTTCTATATCATGATAATCTCTTAAAAGATGTTTTTTGCTTGTCCTGCCCTCTTTTCATAAGCACTCAGATTCCTTTCTTTACTTCTTTCCTCTCTCTTCCACTCTCTCTCCTTTCTCTCTCTCTTTCTTCTTCTTACTTAATTCTTTCTTTTTCTCGCATCTCCTCTTTTTGATCTCATTTTTCAAGCCTTTTCCCCTGAAACCTCTCTCCTTTTAAGTTCCCATTTAGTTCTTTAGTTCCCATAGTTCTTTACTAACTATGCCCTTCACTAAAACAGGGAGAAAAAACCACAAGAATCTTCATATCTATATATCTATCTATATCATATCTATGGAAGAATAAGATATATTCTTCCGGTTACTTTTGTACTATCTTCTCTGTAACTTTCAGTGTGGTTTATGTGACTTCAACACGTTCTGTCTCAGACTTCCTTGACCATTGTTCTGCCTGCCTCATATATGACTGCTCCATACCCTCCTTCTCAAACTTAACACCCAGCTTGTGCTATTTCATTAGCTCAGTATGTGAGGTCGTCACATGCTAATTTTATAATGAAAAAGTTTAAACTATTACATAAATACATTTTCTGGCAGACAGACCCAAACCAAAGACCTTTAGGCACATGCCAGTTTCCGATCAACATGGTGCACTTTTGAAATTGTATTCTTTTTAGCTTCTGCTATCCTGACCTTCAGCATTCCTTTTTTGTGTTTGTTTTTAATATATATAATTCATTGTCAAGTTAGCTAACATACAGTGTATATAGTGTGTTCTTGGTTTTGGGGGTAGATTCCGTGATTCATCACTTACATACAAGGCCCAGTGCTCATCCCAACAGGTGCCCTCCTCAGTGCCCATCACCCATTTCCCCATCCCTCGTCCCCCATCATGCTGTTCATTTACTTTTTTTTTTAACTTGATTATACTTATACCTCAACACTTCTTTTTTCAATTTTTTTTTTTCAACGTTTATTTATTTTTGGGACAGAGAGAGACAGAGCATGAACGGGCGAGGGGCAGAGAGAGAGGGAGACACAGAATCGGAAACAGGCTCCAGGCTCTGAGCCATCAGCCCAGAGCGCGACGCGGGGCTCGAACTCACGGACCGTGAGATCGTGACCTGGTTGAAGTCGGATGCTTAACCGACTGCGCCACCCAGGCGCCCCGAACCCTTCTTTTTTCAAATGGATACTATTTGTCCTTACTATTCTCTTGCCACACTAATTATCCTCTTATTTTTCCTTTATTTTTTACTGTACCACCACCTGAAATCTGTCTTCTGTGCCCTCTTTTTTCCCTTCGAGCGGAAGCTTTCCACTGGACAAATGTTAGTTTTTTGCTTATTTCGGTTTGCTTCTCATTTTGGGACCCTTGAAGATGACTCAGTCTATTTCTTCCTTCCTTGTATTTTTATTTTACCATAAGGTGTTGTTACAAATGTATTTGTTTTTCGTCATGCAACTGACTTAATTGCAGGTCAGGCTGCAATATTGGCACTAACACAGTCCCTGTATTCTACGGCTGCATTCACCAACCTGAAAACCTCTATCCTTAAGCAAGTGGCTCTTGGAAGAGCTTTTAACCACATGTTCTTACCAGGGTCGTGCTTAACTAAGGGAGGTTATAAATTTGTTGTGGCCATTAACACCTCATATTTTTTCAAAAGCAATTTTGCTCGTTCAAGAACTTTACCTAGAAAAACACCCAAGTTCAAACATATGCAACACGTATATACTCATGTGTATACAACTCCCCATGACCCGTTAGCCATACAGCTATCTCACATGCTCCTTGTATGGCACCAATACAGAAATCTATGTTTCATTATAGTGTAAATCTGCCATTTAGACACTTTTTAACATTATTACACCTTTCATGCATCCAGCGCTTGCGTATTTATCTCAATAGCCTTGTAATAGTCCACTGAATTCATAGCTTAAGCATTTCATTATTTCCTAACTCTTGAGAATTTAGGTTGGTTTCCTTTGTGGTTACTTTAATGTGGAGATTATTTGCATCTTTGTGCATAGTACATTTTTAAAAAATATTTTATTTATTTTTGAGACAGAGAGAGACAGAGCATGAGTAAGGGAGGGGCAGAGAGAGAGGGAAACACAGAATCCGAAGCAGGCTCCAGGCTCCGAGCTGTCAGCACAGAGCCCGACGCGGGGCTCGAACCCACCAACCGTGAGCTCATGACCTGAGCCGAAGTTGGACGCTTAACCCACTGAGCCACCCAGGCGCCCCCATAGTACATTTTTTAAATGATTATTCTTGAATTATACTTTAATAGTGGATTATTGGTCCAAGGGAATAAACACATTTATGATTCACTGCATACAATCCTCTTACAAAACTGAACTGTTTTTATAACTCCAACATTATAGATTCCCAATAAAAATTTTTAATTAAAAGTGATAGATATCTGAAACAATTTGAGAAGTTGTAGAAAAAAAAAATCATAATCTCTTATCTCCACTTCCTCAAACTCACACTTTCTTCCTAGGGGCCAGTGGATCCAGGCTCATTCCAAGCCCTGCTGGTGTCTTTTACTGATCATGCAACCCAGAGACATGTGCTCAGGCTGCTATCTTCCAAGAATGTTCTAGAACTCCTTTTCCTTATTTTTCACAATATACTTTTAACTTTTTTTTTTTCAAATTTTTAAATGTTTACTTATTTTTGAGAGAGAGAGAGAGAGAGAGAGAGAGAGAGAGAGAAACCATGCAAGTAGGGGAGGTGCAGAAGAAAGGGAGACACAGAATCTGAAGCAGGCTCCAGGCTCTGAGCTGTCAGCACAGAGCCCGATGCAGGGCTCGAACTCACGAACTGTGAGACCATGACCTGAGCTGAAGTCAGATGTTTAGCTGACTGAGCCACCCAGGTGCCCCTACAATATATTTTTAATATTTGTAAAAGGTACAAATATGACCTTTGTTTCTGTACTTACTATTTCTTTTATAAATTAAATGTATACAACCTTTCCCCTTTTAGGAGGCATAAACTAATCACTGTGAACTTCTCCCTGCAGAGTTGAGGCTTTAATTTTGAAAATGACAACTTGAACAACTTTTTCTTCTTATTTCATAAACAAATCTTGGTAGTTAGTTTTAAAAAGGAAACCATAATGAGGCACCTGGGTGGCTCAGTAGGTTAAGCATCCGACTTCGGCTCAGGTCATGATCTCGCAGTTTGTGAGTTTGAGCCCCACGTCGGGCTCTGTGCTGAAAGCTCAGAGCCTGAAGCCTGCTTCAGATTCTGTTACTCTGTCTCTCTCTGCCCCTCCCCTGCTCACGCTCTGTCTCTCTCTCTCTCTCAAAAAGAAATAAACATTAAAAAATAAACAAAAAAATAATAAAAAGGAAACTATAAAAAAACACTAAAAGAAGAGAATAAAAATTGCTTAAAATTTCACAAGTCTGATAACCACTTGAACATTTTGGTATTCTGATAATTTCATATTTTTTTTTCCTGTAGTCTGTGCATTTTTAAAAATTCAATTAGGACCATGCTATGCTAATTTTCTCATAATCAGCTTTTATGTTAGTAATAGTTACAAAAGTTTTCTGTGTCAACAGAAGACATCTACACAGCTTTGAATTGCAGCATGATGATCTAATATGTGGATATAACATAGATTTCTAAATCAGCTGTCTATGCCTGAATGCGTATGGCTTCCGGGTGTTTACTGTTACAAACAGGGCAAAGATGGGCATCCATATGGCCAAATCCTGGTTGACAGTAGTAATTATTTCCTTGGTATGAATTCATACAACTTGGTCCTTCTAGGCTTCATATGTTTTCTAAAACAGGTGGAATGTCTTTATTGAATATACTGATGTGTTCCCAGAAATTTGGATTATGAAAAACGCTTTGAATGGGATCATCCATGTCAAGTAGTGGTGGGGGTCAGTGTTTTCTTCCCTGTGGGGCAACTGGTCACATTTCTTGCTGTGAATGCTTGAAGTGCTCTCCTACGACTCTTTCCTAATGCAGTCTGAACATGGTCTCCTTTCTTTATGTCCCTGTACTGATTCCTTCCTATATTTTTGGGACAAATTAAGATGGGCATACACCATCTGCTTTCTTTGATTTATTCCTTCTTTTCTTTTTTTCCTTCCTTTTCTTTCTTATATCATCTTATTTTTTTTTATTTATTTTTTTTTTTTTGGGACAGAGAGAGACACAGCATGAACGGGGGAGGGGCAGAGAGAGAGGGAGACACAGAATCAGAAACAGGCTCCAGGCTCCGAGCCATCAGCCCAGAGCCTGACGCAGGGCTCGAACTCACAGACCGCGAGATCGTGACCTGGCTGAAGTCGGACGCTTAACCGACTGCGCCACCCAGGCGCCCCCTTTCTTATATCATCTTTACAAAACTCTTAAACTTCTACCTGTACTCTGTTTTTAAGGTTTCATACTTTTGGTACGCAGGTAATCTTCAAGAATACCCAGGAAAAGAATGAACAAGGAAGTGTTAGAAAATATGAATGATTAAAGAATACTAATTATCTTCTTGAGGTATTGAAACATATTATAAAACCACGACGGTTAAAATGGTATGATAGTGGTGTCAGACTTAATGTTCACTATCAATATAACAGGCTGGATAGGTAACATAGAAACAAGTCCCTTTGTATCCAAGAGTATAATATAGAATAAGTGAATTGTAAATCAATGAAGAGGGAAGAGATTAACATATGGTTTGGGATGACTGGCCAGAAAGTGGGTATTTTTTAACTTTTAGAGTAGTTCTCAAACTTTTTGTTCTCAGGATCCCTTTATACTCTTAGCATTATTGGTTTTTTTTTTTTTTTATGTTTATTTATTTTTTGAGAGACAGAGAGACCAGCAGGGGAGGGGCAGAGAGAGAGGGAGACACAGAATCCAAAGCAGCCTCCAGGCTCTGAGCTGTCAGCACAGACCTGACATGGGGCTGGAACCCACAAACCGTGAGATCATGACCTGAGCTGAAGTTGGACGCTCAACCCACTGAGCCACCCAGGTGCCCCTATCCTCTTAGCATTATTAGAGACCCCAAAGACTTTTACCTATGTTAGTCATATCTATCAATATTTAATGTATTAGAGGGGCACCGGGTTGGCTCAGTTGGTTACGCATCCGACTTCGGCTCAGGTCATGATCTCACGGTTTGTGAGTTCAAGCTCCACATCACGCTCTGCGCTGACAGCTTAGAGCCTGGAGCCTGCTTCGGATTCTGTGTCTCCCTGTCTCTCTGCCCCTCTCCCACTTGTGCTTTATCTCTGTCTCTCAAAAATAAACATTAAAAAAATTAAAAAATATTTGCTGTATTAGAAACTAAAACTGAGAAATTGGTATAATATTTATTTGCTAATTAATTTAAAAATAACAAGAAACCTACTACATGTTAAAATAATAGCATGGTTTTATGAAACATAACTATATTTTCCAAAACATAAAAAATGTGGGAGAATAGCATTATTTTAAGATTTTGCAAATCTGTCTAATGCCTTGCTAATAGAGGACATCTGGCTTCCCATAAATGTGTCTGGAATCAATCTGTTGTGATATATTCTTTCCATTGATGGAAATGAAGAAAATTCAGCCTCACACAGACATGTCACTGGAAAAGGAATCAATATTTCAATAACTTTTTCAGATATGTCTGCTTTCTAATACCTCATTGAAATGCAACAGTGGGAGTTTCCTAAAAGTTTGTTATAATCTGAAATATCAATCAATGAATTTATTGTATTCAGTTATGTCAAAATCCACTGGTTTGTCCTATACTTTGAATCTTGTACCCAGGCATGATTTTTGACCTAGCACAGCCTCTGGAAAGGTCTTAAGAACTCCCAGAAGGTTCTAGACCACCCTTGAGAACCACTATTTTAGAGAAAAAAGGGCTGCCAAATCTTGGGATTGATTCATCAATGAAACCACAAAGATGAACAGATTTAAATGTATCACGTCAAAATTTAGCATGTATTTTTTTTAAGTATAATCCAAATTAAATGTAAACCAAAAATTAAGAACAAATGTTAATGTAAGTATAACACAGGGGTAAATGATGTTAATATTTAAAGAACTCACAGATCAATAAATAAAGCAGTAATATTGCATAAATTAATGAGGACAGAACATGAACACAAAAGTTCATAGAAGAAAATAACTTAACATGGAAAAATGCTCAACAAAGACATAAAGATTTATACAGGAACCAAAAATAACCTATTAAATGTCAGATTAGCAGGGAAGAGGGCAGTGAAATTGACACTAAAATATTATAGGTAGAAACCTATTTAGCTACCAGATTTGAGGGAACAGTTGAGCAAAATGTATTAACAGCCTTTAAAAATGTCCATGCCCTATATTTTCTGAACATCTATGTTAAAAGATTTTATGTGAAAAAATGCTTCATGGAAGAAGATGCTTTTGATGGCATTATTTATTATAGAAAGAAAACCCAGGGAATGACTAAATTATTTATGATTAATCTGCCCAATGAAAGATTAAAGAGACATTGGAGACAAAACTGTTCACAATGAGTCCACAATATAAAGAAAAAATACTTATGCTATAATATTAGGTGAACAACGTTAAGTTTCCAAAATTAACTATTCATCAGGATAAAGACTATGTTTAACAACAACAACAACAACAACAACAACAACAACACTCAACTGTTCGGTAAAAGTACTGGAGGGAAGTCTAGCCGGTTGATGGGTGTTTTTTTGTTGTCAGCTTTCTGGTTGTTTTTTAGCTTTTTCTATTTTTCTGAATTTTCCAAAATTTGGATAGAGAACATTTTTTATCATGCAAAAGAGTGTACTTTTTGATTTTTAGCCTTTTTTTTTTTTTTTTTTTTTTTTGCAACGTAATCATGTTCCTGGTTAAGAGCTAAGAAAGTATGTGCCTCGAGTCCCCTCCTATGGATGTTTTGCCTTTCTATAGGACTGCTGCTTTCTCTTCAAAATTCTACATTCTTTGCAACCACTTTGCTCTCAGTATCCTTCTTGAGCTACAACAAAGAGTGCTGCCTTCTCTTCCCTCTTTAAGAAGACCCCATCTCCACACTAGCAAATTAAGCTCACTGGGCCTCACAGGATCCCTATGAAGGGGGCTGGCCAGGCTCAATGCTGCCTACCTGAGAGACGCAGTTTTACAACACAGAGAAGCTGTGATTTTGATGGCGATCTGTGTTCTGGTCCTAGGACTGTTTCGTCTCCCTTTTGGTCTTTCCCTTCATGTGCCATGTAGACGATGACAGCGACTGTTAGATGGGACGATGATGTCCTTTTGCTCAGAGGTTCAACCGGCTCTCACATTCCTTTATGCCATTCATCAGCCTGGCATTTGCTGCTGTGACAGGAGCTCCTTTCTGGTCTCCTCCCTGTTGCTAATGTTAATTCTGTGACTGAGATTCCATTTGAAGGCTTCTACTGGCCTGTGTTGTAGGCTGTGGCAGTCAGTCTCCAAGTCACAGTCATGGGTCAGCAGCCAGCCACTAAAGAGGTGTATGCGGTAAGGAGGGGAAGGGCACCAGTTGACCCGCCTGGAGCCCTGTCCCGGGGCTGTCCCTGGTCCTGCCCCCAAACACGCATCAAGGCCCTCTGCAGCTGATCTCAAGGTCAGGCATGACCACTCTAACCTCAGTTCCGCCAGAGGTAGAAGGAACAGATAGGCTTGAGATCTCCTAAGTCCTTTTCTACCTTAAAAATGGTAAGAGGACACCAGCGAAATCCCCCCTCTCTTCCTTGTTTGGGAGCTCTCTCAGCACTTAGTACGGCCGCGGCCAAACCTTAAGCAATATTCAGTCCCCATTGGAGCTAACAGGGTTTCTCTCTGGTTAAAAAATGATGGCCCATTCCCATATGCCACTCCCTGCTACTATGAAAAGACATATTTGTAATTGTAACGTGCTCATATTCTAGAAGCAGAAGGTAAGTGTTTTTGTGAATATCTTGAGGACATTTCAAACTTATGCAGGGTTAAATATATATGACTTCCAATGATTGGGGATGGGAGTTACTAACAGAATGTGCCTTAGGAAAGTTGATAGCTATCTACTGGTTACACACCATGGGAGAGCCCTTTGTCCTATGGTTCCTGAACATGATGAAGTCAGGGTGATTTTATGACATGGTTTTTAGTTCTTAGTATAGTTTATATATTAGAAAACCTATGATAACATAAACGGGGAAGGATAATTCAGAAACACACTGCTTAACCTCAGTCCCACAGCCACAGCGTTCCCAAACACCAAACCAACCAAGAAACACATAGCACTCAGTGTCCCATGTCTTCCTAACCAGTTGTCTTCGTAGTCTTCATATTATTTCTGCCCTAATAGCTGTTTCTGGAGTGGAAAAAGAGAGAAAGAGAGAGAGAGAGAGAGAGAGAGAGAGAGAGAGAGAGAGAGAGACTCCACTGCCTCTGCCCTGACACTGTCATCAATGTCCCCGGGGATAGGAGACACCCACTGTTCCCACCCTCAGTGCTGTTATGGCCACTGTCCTGTCTCAGAGTTAGATTTTTCTATTCCACGACCTGGGGATTCACTGTAGTTCCCATCAAAAGCACTTGCTACCAACCCCAGTATCAAACATCCAAAGCTGCATTACATCAGACATATACTAGTATCTAAAATCTTCACATTTATCTAATATATTTCCCCCATGTAACCAAATGTGTATGCACATGTAACTAATCATCAGAATTAGAATGTAGTCATTGCTTAAGTTGGAAAACAGAAACGATCCTTCCAGGAAAGAATTAGATTTTCTCGCCATTGATTTGTAAAATGTATATGTCTTCTCTACAATATAGTTGGAGCATTATTTTTAATGACCCAAACTCTCTTTAAAGCAGATTTCCAAAAATAACTTGAAACTGATTTTTCTATCATAGAATTACACTGTTCCTTCCGGTGACTTGTTGATGGTGTCTCCATTTTGGCTGCACAGAAATCCGAAATATTTTCCTGAACCTGAAGTGTTCAAACCTGTAAGTCCTCTCTTTCAAAATGCATTACCCTTTGATTTTAATTTCCTTTATGGTGGGAATATGAATTCATAGATCAACTAGAATTGTGTCATTTTAGCAGACCTATTTCTCTCTGTGGTCTAACCAAGTCGACAACAGAGTAAAAATCAGACTTGTAATATGGATGGGTATAACACAGATGAGATAGCAAGGTTTTTGAAATAAGCTTCACCAACTCGAAAATAAATGATCTGAAACCAGCAAAGTATGTTAAAGTGAATATGTCTGGTTCTGAAAGAAGACTTATTTTATATTCATCAGGCAATTGCTCCTGTTGTTAGTTTCCAAGGAGTACTAAAAACAAACGAAACAAGACAAATTAAAGCTGTTCTCTGCTGTTTCTTAAAATTGGGGGGTTACAAGGCTAAGCAGAATCTTAAGAGGTGATTTAGTCCATCCTCTGTCTTTAGGTACAAATTAAAAAAAAATGGCATCCAGATGTATTCATTCCACATCCCAAGCTCCTTCCAATAGGCAGGGCGGCCAGTAACTTACTAGATTTATTACCAAGGACAATTTTGTGATGGAGCCTGAGATCTTATTATAAATAGTCTTCCTTTTCTGAAGTCAGTTCTGTGGTTGATTTACATTATCATTTACGTTTACCACTTAACAAAATTCTTTTTAAACCTTTTTATTTATTAGTTCACATTCCAAAAACACAATTGTGCCTGATATGAATAACAGGTTGGAAAAAAAATTACCAACAGCCCTGCAACTTTATATGCAAGGATTAGCTGTACAAAGTCATTTTTAGCCTAGAGAAATAAAGTTAAGCTTATTTATATAAGACTGATTTGGAAAAAAAAAATGATTTCTTCCCACAGGAACGTTGGAAAAAGGCAAATTTAGAGAAGAATGCTTTCTTGGACGGGTTCATGGCATTTGGAAGCGGGAAGTACCAGTGTCCTGGGAGGTCAGTGAGACAGCTGGGCCACATTTATCCAGAAAGTCTGCAGAGACACGATGGCTCAGAGGGGGGGACATCTTTGGCTTAATCTCCCTTTTCTTTATTACCAAACTACAGGGAGATCCGGGAGACCACATTTTGTTTGGTTGGCTGGTCGGATTGCACGATGTCCTTGTGGGAATGTCTACGGTGGCTTCTGATGGGAGACTTCATCAGAACCAAATATGACAGTCACAGCTGCATGATGAAAGCAGGGTTTAGGTTTCAAATGTTCAGCTTTCCTATGAGGATACATTCGAAGTTGCTTGAGTTCTACCTTTTAGAAAATTAAGTCCGAAGTATACTATTTCTTTACAACGTTCTCATGGGCCTGTGCTGGGGTTACAGAACATCTGTAGCTTGGAGCAGAGCGGCGCCTTACTAAATGGTTTCTGTTTGTTGGGGCAGTTTTGTTCTAGGAAATCTTTCTTCTGGATCCTTTCAGAGTTAAATTAATCTGGTCCCCAGGACTGCGATGCTCACTGCGATGTTGTGTTCTAGTGCAAGTGTCCAGCACTTAATGAAAGTTATTTTATGTTTATTTATGTGATCAGAAGCTGTTTTGAACACCTTGCCTGGGCCAGGCCTTCTGTTCATTAGGATAGAGCACTGAGGAACATGGACTTAGTCCCCAGCTTCATAAAACTTACACTCTACCTGAAATAGGTCCCATTTCTTCACCAGGGACGATTCTGTTGGAGAAATATTAGTATCTGTTTGTAACGAAGTCTCACTCAGTGAATGTACAAATCCTTTAAAAGTGGTTATATCACAAAGGTTGTAGTTTTTAAATTTAAGAAGTCAGTTGTTTTCATTGTTTGAGCAGAAATGCTAATCCATATCTATAATTATGACTTACTCCACAGCATGCATTCTACCCCTCTTTTGTTTTATGGTTGATAGCATCAGTAGGCTTCTAGTAATTCATATTTCCCCCAAAATGGTTTTAAATACTCTTAGCCAACCATGGAAATTCTATCTTCATTTTTACTTATTTATTTTAATTTATTTTAATCTTTATTTTTGAGAGAGAGAGACAGTGTAATCTTTATTTGTTTTTGAGAGAGAGAGAGAGTGAGTGGGGAAGGAACAGAGAGGGAGACACAGAATCTGAAGCAGGTTCCAGGCTCCGAGCTGTCAGCACAGAGCCCAGTGCGGGGCTCGAAGTCACGAACTGTGAGATCATGACCTGAGTTAAAGTCGGACACTTAACTGACTGAGTCACCCAGGTGCCCCAGTATCTTCCTTTTAAAAAGTCATTCTAGGAGTCTAAGGGTAAGCAAATTGGGGCCTAGTGTTTCCCTGGAGCAATGATTTGTCCTGGAGTAGGTAGTTGACCTAAACTCATCGATCAGACCTAAAGGAGAGACTTTTCTTCCATAGCTGGGATAGAGGCCCCCCACTTTGTCCTTTCCCATTGAATATGTATATATATAGGGGTATATATATATGTGTATATATATAGACGTATATATATATACGTCTATATATATACATATACGTATACGTATATATATACATATACATATACGTATACGTTTATGTCCTTTCCCATTGAATATGTATATGTATATGTATATGTATATGTATATGTATATATATACGGGTATATATATATATATACGGGTATATATATACATATTCAATGGGAAAGGACAAAGGGGGGGCCTCTATAGACACATATATATATATATATATATATATATATATATATATATATACATATATATATGGATATATATATATATGGATATATATATATATGGACACATATATATATGGATATAGACATAAACATTATTTTTTAGAGCAGTTTGAGTTGAAGGTTTCATTGTTGAGAGCTGAAAGCATGCTGATTTACACATCAAGAAACTCCAAAGTCTAACATTGTAACTGAGTGCAGATCCTTTAGGAGCACAGTATAATAAGCAAACATTATCAAGGAAAACCTATATGTTCATCCTGACTTTCATATTACTTTCACTTTAGAGAAGCATTTTTTCTTTTTTGGTGGGAACGTGCACATAGGTGTGTGGGGGTGGGGGGCAGAGAATCTTAAGCAGGCTCCACACTCAGTGCTGAGCCTGACACGTGAGCTCAATCCCATGACCCTGGGATCATGACCTGAGCCGAAATCAAGACCTGGACGCTCAACTGACTGAGCCACCTAGGCGCCCCTGTGGAGAAGCGGTTCTTAACACCTGTAACCCAGCTATTGCTTTGTCACCTACTAACTATCAGTGCACCCAGAGTAGGTCTTCTAAAAACAATAGGTGTTACTTTTTTCAGGTCCCTTTACATGTATTCCCAATGACGACGAAAGAGTTTCTTAATAACTATCTTTTATTACAGAAGTTTATTTTGAACTATTTATTGATCTTGGGGGACTTTTGTTTTGTTTCGTTTTGTTTTACATTTTTTCAGTATAGTTGACACAAAACATTACATTCGTTTCAGGCGTAGCACACAGTGATTCAGCTTCTCTATACGTTATGCTGTGCTCACCACCAATGTAACTGCCATCTGCTACCATATAACCATCTTTTAAATTGAGCTGGAAATGTTTTAAACCAGGGACTAAAATGCCCTGCAATGAAGCATGTAGTATTAGCCAGTGGTCAAGGATTAACTGATGATTACTGTTTTCTAAGAAAGGCTGTTATGCAATTATTGTGATATCTTTTGGGGCTGACAGACATTTGCTGGAGGTTGACAGTAATAGGTACGATAGAGGAGACCATGGCATTTCAGCTTAGTTAGAAGTATCTTATTTGTACAGAAACTATACATTTTTAATGTACTCAGCTCTTCCTCTATGCAAGGCAGTGCCCTGGGTATTGCAGGAGCTTCAATCAAGAATCAGCCATGTTCTCAGCCCTCAGGAGATGATTATCTAGGAGAAGGCAAGGAGGATATTGAGTTCATAAATAACTACAAGGAATGCAGGGTAAGAAATGCCCAAACACCACACTGTGGAAATTTGAGAGAAAGGGTATATCTGGTCAGAATGATCTTAGATTTCCTGGGGAAGGTGGCCTTTGAAGGGTTAGGTGAACGTCTAGACTGAGAAAACAGAGTGACCAAAGAGTCATTAAGGACAAGGGTATGTAGTTGAAGGGTTTATGGTTTCACTGTTATTAAGATCGGACTACAGGTAGTGGTGGGAAGAAAGACTCAATACACACATTGGCCCAATTGGGGAGGCCCCTTAACACCTGGTTGAGAGGTTGGTACACAGCTCACAAGGCACTAATGAAGTGTTAAAAGGTTTTGTATAGAATGGATTAGAGTGGGGCATGGCTTAGGTTATATAATTACGCTATATTCCATGGGAGAGACATGGAGTGGTAGAATCTACCAGATTTTGGAAACTAATTAGAAACGGGATCAGTCAAGGGGAAGGATTCGAGGACTGTGGCTTGAATCTAGGTGGCTGAAAGAGATGGTGAAAATAGAGAAATCAGGTGTAGGAGCAACTATGAGGACAAGATGTTACATTTTCCTTTGAAACCTTTTTAGTCTGAGGTGTGGCAAAATATGTATCATATAACCAAAATCCGTGGGAGAAATGTGAATGTTGAAAACATGTAACAATAAATAGAACCTCCATAGTCTCATTTTTCTATTGTTTCTGCTTTTATAAGTCCTTAACCTTTCCATCACGTATTTTACATAGCCAACCCCAGAAACATTCTGTCTTTAAAGACAAACAAAACAGAAGATTTTCCAGGAAAGTGAATGACTTCATTTGGACAGTTTTATACCAAGATGGATCTCTCTACTAGAAATTTAATCCCACAGATCCTTAGCATAATCCTCAGAAAATTGCACCCATTCTAAATTCGTGTACCAAGAGCCAACTTATTTTCTTGTGTACCAAATATTCTGTGAGTCAGAGAAAATTGCCTTTCAAGTAGCCGACGACCACAGTTGATCATGAACACATAGCCTTGTGGCCTCGCAGCTGTCATCCCTTAGAGTTCAGGCCACCGAGGCGGTGTGAGAAGCCCTCTCATTAGTGGACACAGAAGGTTTTGCTGAGTTTGCAAAATAAGTACCCGGTACTGCTGTCAGCTGCCAACCAGAAGTCAGGATGGAAGAATATTGTTCCGGCTCTGCAGAGTGGGAATTCTGAAAATACATTTGCCGGAAGAACCCCTTGCTGGGCACTTCCTGGTAGCTAGGAAGCTCCTGGGTACAGGCAGGAAGGGAACTCTTCCCAGTAATTCTATTGCTGGAGAAGCCTGGTGGTACAGAAAAACAAACAGGAGAAAGCAACATGAACTGTCAGACTTCTTCGGCAATGGCAGCGTGCAGAATGAGGAGTTGCCTTACAGCGGACGTTCTCCTCTGAAGCCAAGAATTGAAACAAAGGAAGAGAACAGGGGATTTCCAGTGTGGCGTGGCTATCTCTGAGAGTTGTGACCTCAGCACAAAGGGATGTGCTTGCTGTACTGCACCCCCCTCCACATCCCCCACCCCCTTGCAAGCCAACAGCCCCCATTTCTCTTGCTTCCCATCCCTGCACGAGGATGCCTGGTTGGCTGTATCCCTGTGCTCATTGATCTGGGTCACATCCCAGTCGTAAAACAATAGCCCTGATCTTTGGCAAGACCCCTCACTTACAAAAGCTTGCTTGGAGAAGAAGAGGCTGTAGTAAGAGTAAATCTACAATACTTGAGAAGTAAAAATGAAGCGTGGAGTCCTCAGGAATAGCAACTACGATCTCTATTGTGTGTATGTGTGTGTGTGTGTGTTTGGGTCCTTCATATATCCTGGGGCAGTACTGGGCTACGAAGTCATGGACCTGTCTTGAATTACTAAAGAAAGTCACACGGTGATGGGAAAATTAATCGAAACATAGATCCAGCTGGTAGTAGATTAGTAGTGGCAGTATTCAACCTAACAGGTATTTACGGAGCACCTAATATTAGTATGTTTATTCTTTCATTCAGGAAGTATTTATGGAGTCTATGTTGTATGCCAGGATAGCGTTCTAGGAGTTACCTTGGAAAACAAAATGAGGGATGAAGTCCCTTCCCTCAAGGAACTTACAGTCTAACTCAAGTCACTTCATGAACCACTGGGGAAATTCAAAGACACATAACTTTCCTGAGTTGCTTATAATATAGCTGGGGAGATGAGACCCTAGCAACATGAAAAACAAGCCCTACTTAACAGTGTCAGATGACCCGTGAGAAATGCCAAATGACACGTATCCGTAGTAACTGCTGTAGGAATTTCGAAGAGGGGGATTGGAAAAGGCTGTATGGACTAGATGGTAATAAGCAATAAACAGTATAGAGAAAGCTCGTAGGAATGTAATGTAATGTAATATAATGTAACGTAATGTACCTGTATGTTGGGATTTTAAGCTCTGTGTACAGTTGTTTCTATATGTTTGTTTTCAAGGTAATATAATCTTAACAATTGTGCCTTATTCAGTAAAAAAAATCTTTGCAGTATGCTGCAAAGTACTGTAAGTAGCTTTTCTCCCTTTTATACTTAGAAAGAGCTGATTGCTTTGAAGAGTGAGGAAACTCAAATCCCAATGGATTTCGTGAGACCTTGCAAATTCAATTTATTCCGAGGCATTTGTTACATAAACAAACGCATCCCCTCAACTCTGGTTGTCACGTAGAACTGAAAAAACTATATTTGCTGATATAATTGTTTCCTAACATTTTCCTTATTGTGGGCACACGTCCTGGAGGGCATATAAAAAGGGTTAGGAGTGAGGGTGGGAAGGGTGGATGTGGTTAATTCCAAGACTGAGTCAGGCTGCCAGACTCCTTTATTAATTTTTAGCCATGTATCTCTCTTCTTACTGCTTTACTGAGGAGCAGTGACTCGCTGAAAGGAGCCCAGAAACCACTGGCAAAATTGTAGTCATTGCTTTCCCAGCCGCCTTGTTCTGACACTTCATTATGAGGCTAAGATTTAAGACTGTCAAGAACAGAAGAAGCAATTCAGGACTGACTTTTGATCCTCAAGCCAAAGTGCTTCCGAAATATAGCATGTTCGTTTCTGGGCAAAAATTATAGCAAAGACCCTCTTTTCCTTTTATTTACAAAGTAGATCTCCAGCCCCTCTGTGGTGCACAGAAAACCTGCACAGGATTTGTATCTGTGGAGAGAAAGAAAGAGCACTCCAGGCTGGGTATCTTCCACCGCTCTCCCCATTTTTTTGATTTTTCTCCACTCATCAAACTCAGTGACTACTCTTGAACAGGATAGATGTCTCCTGTTCAGAAGGAGGGTTTAATTGCAAGGAAGTGAGGACTGAATTAAAACTGTGCTGGGTCACCATACTGCTTGTGGGTTACTGCCTCCCTATCATCTAACGCCTTCTCCTTTCTTCCCCTCCCTCATTTTCTTTCGGGGGTCCATGGGATTCTGGGGTGCAGATTCCATCCCCCCCAGCTCCATAACAGTGGAGCATGGTTCCCTAAGCCCATGTGCAAATACCATCCCTGTTCCCCAGTTCCCTTCCCATGGTGACTGGTTTCAGTGTTGGCATATGTTTTAAGCAGTGCAAGGAACTACGAGGGTTCCCGTTGAGACTTCTGGGTCAAAAATAATCAATCATTCCCTGTAGGATGTGAATAAAGAAGCACTTGGCCCCCCAAATTGTTGTTAGCTATTCGGAGACAATAAAAGCAGACAGTGTTAGGGTGAAGTTGGTACCACAGGGCAGAGCAGCAGGGGCAAACTGGCTTTCTGGAAACATCACTGAGCTGCTGGGCCCTCTCTGCCCGAGGCCAGCCAGCTCTAGTTTTTCAGGCACACAAAGCGATGCATTCCCTTCGGTACGGAAACCAGTCTGATGTGGGATTTCTGTCACTTACAACCCAAAGCATCCTAAGTAACATAATTTCCTTAAAAGCAAAAGTGTGCTTCCAAGGTTTGTTGAACTCTGTGAAATATTGTATTAACGTGCTCTGACCGTATCCATGAATTGCTTTCTAAATAGCATGGGCTTTTGCAGAGGGGTGATATACCCATTTACTGTGGGTGCATCACAAAACAAAAGCAAGTGTCTCATCTTCAATTTTTTCTGGAAGGTCTGGAATTTAAAATATACCGTGAGGGTGGCTCAGTCAGCTGAGTGTCCGACTTGGCTCAGGTCATGATCTCACTGTTCATGGGTTCGAGCCCCACATCCAGCTTTCTGCTGTCAGCGTGGAGCTGGCTTTGGATCCTCTGTCCCCCTCTTTCTCTCTGCACCTCCCTGCTCGTGCTCTCTCTCTCTCTCTCTCTCTCTCAAAAATAAACATTAAAAAATAAAATAAAATATACCATGAGATCACTTCTATTTGGTGCATGCTTAATCTTATGGAAGTCAGTACTATTCCTGTGCCCTTTGCTTGAATAGGAAGGTTCGAAGTTGTATCCAACTTTCCCGCTCATATTGCATCCATAGGAGAGTTCCGCCACTAGGAGGGGTAGCGGCAGGATCATGGGTAGCACGTCAAAGTGACCTCTGGAGAGTGCCCTCCCGCTTCGATGAAACAGAAGACAATCTCTCAAGTTAGAGGAAGGGCAGAGGTTTTTCCCATCCTGTCCCTGTTTGTTTTCGTATCTGCTTTCTCACCTCCTCTTCCCCTATTCAAAAGCTCCCAGTCTCTTCCCTCTTCCGTAGGCTTTTTTCTTGTCCTTCTCTCCCACTTACCCTGTTCCCACTCTTCCCTTCCCACCTTATTCTTATTTAATGTAAGTGTCTACCTGCTCACTGCACACATTCTGCCCTCACCATCACCCCCAGTCAAGAGTCCGGTGCCCTAACCGTAGAGCTTCCCGTATGTATACCTGAGATAATCTTTATCATTGTGATTGTAGTACTACAGCTAAAAAAGGATGGTAAAATACATCTTCTAACATAGTCTTTTCCCTTTCTCCTCGTCAAATTCCTCTAGATCAGTGATTCTTAAAGTGTGATTCCCGGACCACGGGTGGGAACATTACCTGGAAACTTGCAAAAAATGCAGATTCTTGGGCCCTTCCCCAGACCTCCCCGAATCGGAGACTTCCAGAGCGGGGCCCAGCGATCTGTGTTTTAACAAGCTTTCCGGGGGATTCTGACACAGGCTAACGTTTGACAACCGCTGGGCCAGATTGCTTTGCCTCCTGCCACCAAATTGATTTCATTTTCCTAAAAGATCTCTTGGGCGGATGAGGTTGCGGGGACAGTACTTCCCCTTTAACTTGAATAACTCATGCTTCCATGGAGGATGCCTGTGAAAGTATGTCTGTCTGCTGCCTTCTCTGAATTCCAGGGCGAGATCATTCTATTTTCATAAGCCGCAGCTGGTAGCAACTAGGAATATACTTCAGAGCCCCTGCCCCTGGCAACCATGGCAGGTTTCCAGCCCATGCTGGCATTGCCCGCAGTGACTCTTCTGGTAGGAGAAAAAAAAAAAAAAAAAGCAAGAGATTTTCCTTCCAAAAGCAAGAGAGGGAGGTGATCTCAACATCAAGACATCTAAAACCAAGATCATTCATTTCCCGTAATCTTATCATTCCTTGAGTACTCCCTGTTTCTTTTTGACGTAGGGCTGCTCTAGACCCCTGGCCTTCCAGAGTGACCCTTTGCTCTTCCCTCTTTTTGGCCTTCCATGTCCCCCGCCCCCCCCCCCCCCCCCAAACCAGGTCTTCATGCCTCACCAGCAGGCGACGTTGCAGTTTCCTTAACCCTTCTCCCAGGTTCTGTCATCTCTGCTTTCAACCCGTCTTACTGCGTGCGGATTGCTTTTCCTCAAATAATCATCTCAGTTGGTCACTCTTGTTAAGACTCTGGTGCTGTCACCTGCAGAGCGTCATGGAGAGCCTGGAGCTCTAGGCCGATTGTATCTTTCTGAACATCTGGCAGTGCCCTCCCCAAAGGGGCTACCAGCCGTCCCCAACTGCAATGCCCATTCCTTCGCTTGGTCCTGCGCTCGCTGGGTCTGGAATGCCCTGACTCCAGGTGAGGGCCTACTTCCTTAAAGCCCCGTTGCCTTCCATCAAGGTCTAGCTCAAGTTTGACCTCCACAGAAGTTCCTGTTGATTGCTCCAGACCACAGGGCTCTCTCCAGGCTCCAAATGTCCATAGCCCTTTGGTCTCTGTCTTGGCCTCATATTGTCACCCTTTGCGTCTCTCCACGTGCATTACTAGTGTGAGGTCTGTGAGGTAGCGTGTGTTTTGTCCGACTCCGTGCTCTCCATGTCTGTATGGTGCTCCTTGAACATTTATCTACCAACGGGGGAGACACACGAGCACTACGTATTTAAGGAATTTTCAGTATGTTTATATTTTAACGAGCTTTATTTGTAGATGTGTTATGTGGTTCTCGTAAGTGTGAAAAATAAATCTGTTATAAATAATATGCCTCATTATCTTCATTGTTTTGACACAGGAGCATTACGAAAACAACCCCTAACGTGAACATAGCTCATCTTGCTTCTGTTAAAAATACTTTAGGAAGCCCATTTTCTGTGACATAAAAAGCTTTTAATGTCATAGGTATGTGTGTGTCAGTCTCTGACATCTCAGGCCTCAAACAAAATTCAATAACATGGTAAAGGCTAGAAAACACTATTTTTTGCAATTGCATAAAAAATGACTGTATTTAGTGAATAACTGAGGTAATTTTGCTATAATATTCAAATATTTGGATTTGGAGAAAACTATTTTTAGCACATATTATTTACTATCTGTATTATGAATGCATCTTACCTTTCCTTTAGCTAGGATATCAGTCAAAATGGTTAGAACTAGTATGAAATATGTTAATATTTATGCCCTTCTAATAACTAATACGAACTTAATAACTAACTTAACACTCAAAGATAAAAGAAGAAAAATATTAAAGCCTCTCTAATGCACAGTATGAAGTGGGTCAAAAACCTCAACTGTAATTTTATCTTAAGGGAAGGGTAGCTTTATGATTTTAAGGAACATTGCAGGGACTAAAGTTTGTTAAGGAAATGCCTTACAGATTATAGTGGGAAGCTCTTCTAATGAATCGGTGAATATTCTCTCTAATTATTTCTAATCAAATTATGCGTAGTATTTCTAACATGTTTACTCTTTTTTAAAAAAATGTGTATCTACTTAGAGAGAGAGAGAGAGAGAGAGAGAGAGAATGAGTGGGAGAGGGGCAGAGAGAGAAGGGGACAGAGGATCCAAAGCAGGTTCTGTGTTATCAACCAGGAGTCTGACACGGCGCTCGAACCCACAGACCATGAGATCATGACCTGAGCCAAAGTCAGATGCTTAACCAACTGAGCCACCTAGGTGCCCCTAACATGTTTACTCCTAAATACCTTGTGAACATTGTTTGCATTCTCATCTGTGTGATAGAGGAAGTCCATGTGGAGGGTCTTCTGTGTGTAATAACGCTTAAGGGAATGTCATTTTCACACATAGGTATAAGTTTTCAATAAGCACAACCTATTCATTGGGTCTGTAGCACTTTTCAGGATCAAAGACCCAACACTGTCATTCAAACCCTCCACGGACTCCTCCCACTCTGCCAGTCTCGTCTCTCATCACCTCACCTTCTGCCGGGCAGGGTGTGAAGCAGTCACGGGGCCCTAGATGTTCCAGGGCCCCTTGTGAGATAGTGCCTGGGAACAGGTTGTCCTTCTGGCCAGAGTGCCTTCTCCACTGGAGCGCCTGCCACCCTGCCCGCCCAAGTGGTTATTTTGTCCTCATGCTGCTACAGTGCCTCTCCTCCAAGGACTGGACAGAGTGCCAAGGTCCTTTATGCCAGGGAGCCGAGCTCGGAGAAGTGCGTGGTCTATAGCAAAGTAACGTTGAGAGAAGCGCCAAAGCCAGAGTTAGGAGAAAATAGGACCATCTGGATAAAGTGGAACCTACCAAACTGTTTTGTAATTCACAGATGCAAAGTTAGCCAGTATTTTGCCAGGTGAGCACACTGAGTATCCGGGAAGTCACTGCTTATTCCGCTGACACAAAGTGTCAGCTTAGTTATCTGAAGAAGTGATCTCATCTAATTTAATTCCAGGAAGGGCGCTAAGTCCTGAGAAGAGTTGGTCGTTTTAGTAGCTGGGAACTTGGTGACTAATTTCACATGTTGGCGCTCCTTGCCACGTTTTCCATTTGATCCGGGGCTCGTGCCCTCCATGAAATACTTCATGGGGATTTAGAGATGCCGCTCTCTTTTTGTTATTCCACCCCTTTGGCTCCTCCTTACCAATGTCCTTTGCTCCTCTCCCTCACCTTCCTGACTTCCAAATTTTGGAATGTCCCCAGCACGGTCTCGTCGGATTGCCAGTTGGTTTTGTTTTGTTTTGTTTTGTTTTGTTTTGTTTTGTTTTGTTTTGTTTCCTATTTAACTTACTTCCTAAGTGATCACATCCTGTCCCACAGCTTTAAATAATCGTCTGAATAATGAAGACTCTGTATTTATATCCCTTATGGCTCCAGTCCTGACTGAATCCCTCCTAAACGTCAGGCCCATTTACTCAGCCTCCACTCAGCATCTGCAGTGATGTCTCCAGGCCACTGGTGCACAGCAAGCTAAGCTTAACAGTTCCAGAACCGAGTTCCAGGCGATAGCTCCCCATCCTGCTCCTCCTTTCGTCCTTCCCGTGGCTGAGGTAAATAGCGACTGTATTCTTGCATTTCCTCAGGTCAGAAACTCATTTCCTAGGGTCAGAACTCATTCCTGACTCAGTCTTCTGCATCCAGAAGGCAAACCGTCAGCCCACTGTGCAGGGTATATCCAGTCTCTCACTCTGGCTCATGACTATTTCTTTTTCTTTTTCTTAACTTATTATTTATTATTTTTATTTTTACTTATTTAATTTACATCCGAGTTAGCATCTAGTGCAACAATGATTTCAGGAGTAGATCCCTTAGTGCCCCTGACCCATGTAGCCCGTCCCCCCTCCCACCACCCCTCCCGTAACCCTCTGCTTGTTCTCCATATTGAAGACTCTCTTATGTTTTGTCCCCCTCCCTGTTTTCCTATTATTTTTGCTTCCCTTCCCTTGTGTTCACCTGTTCTGTGTGGCTCATGGCTATTTCTACCATCCTGGTCCAAGGCCCTACTTTCTATTGTCTGGAAAATCCTAATGGCTTCCTCAACCAGTCTTCTGGCTTCCACTTACATCACGATATGTTCTCTTCTCCATGTAGCAGCCAGAATGATTCTCTTGAAACTTAAGTCACATTTGCTCAGAGCTATTCAATGGTTTCCCGTCTCACAGAATGAGATGTAGTCTTCAGCAGGCCCCCACGGGCTCTCTACTTGCTGGGGGGGGGTCTCTCTGACATTCCCCTTTTCTTGCTCATCTCTAGCAACACTAGCCTCTTCTTTTTTCCTCATTCTCCTTCCTCTGGATTTGTGCACTTTCTGTTCCCTCTGTGTGGAATTCTGTGCCCAGATATTCATATGTTGCACCCTCTTACATCATTCCAATGTCTACTGAAATGTCCCCTCATCAGAGAGGACTTCCTCATCCGAAATATCTTAGCCCATGCCACACTCCCTTTCCCTTTATCTTGTCTTATTTGTTATTGTAGTACTTATTCTCATGGTTGATATATGCATTGCTTGTTTATGTGCTGCCTGCTTACTACCTCTCTTCTAGAATTTAAGCATTCTTATGAAAAGTGTGAATGGTGTTTTTGTGTGTTTGTTTACTGCTGTAACTTCAGCACTTAGAAGAGCATAAAGCACATAAAGACAGTGCACACTGAATGGATGAACGAATGGAGATCTCACGTTATCGTCAGAACTCTTAGTATGTAACCTCAGTGCCTGTTCACTGGTCCCATAAATGTCCCTCCCTTCCAGGAAGAGTAAGGAGGAAAAGCATGTAACGTATATCCACACCGCAGGTGTCCCTTCCGAATCTGACCCGTAGTGTCCTGTGATGTCTACTGGACTCCCAGCTTCTCATGGTAGATGAGACGCTGTTTGTGTGACCCTGTCTCCAGGAGAGAGAGGAAGCATGAGGCTCTTTATGCTTCCTGACATTTTATCATCTCTTTGTTCTTCATAGCGGTGTCACACAGGGCCATAAAGATGCATCACGCTTGACTGATGTTTTTTAAAAAATGACACAGTTGATTCCAGACCATTGCAACAAAGCTAGTATCGCACTAAAGGGAGTCAAATGAAATTTTTGGTTTCCCAGCGCATATAAAAGTTACGCTTCTTTGCTACACCGTAGCCCGTTGAGTGTGGAGTAGCATTATGTCTAAAAAACTGCACATACCTGACCTTAAAAATACCTTATTGCTAGAGAAAAAAAAAAAATATCCTGACTGTAAGCTAATCTGAACTTGGAGTGAGTAGTAATTACTGATCACAGATCACCGTACCAAGCATAATAATAGTGCAAAAGTTTGAAATTTTGTGCAAATTGCCCAAGTGTGACGCAGAGACCCAAAGTGAGCACATGGCGTTGGAAAATGGCGCCGAAGGACTTGCTCAAGGCAGGACTGCCACCACCTCTCAGTTTGTACAAAAGGCGGTATCCGTGAAATGCAACAAAACAAGGTATGCCTGTGGAATAGTCAGGGAAAGATAAAAAAATGGATCTAAAATATTTCTTTTCCCGTAGCCCAGGAAATCCCCCATTCCTACCGTTGGCCCTTGCACACAGGCTGTGCTTGTCTATTGCAAAATAATCACAGAGTGGTCACTGTCCTCTTCACCTCATCCTGCGCCTGGGGTGTCGATTTCACTCAAAGACCCATCTCCCTTCCTCCATGAGTACCTTTCTCAAAGTCTGAGTGTAGAATAACACCAGGGGCTCTCAGGACAACTGTCCACCATTGTCCTTGGGACTTGAGATCCCCAAAACAGTCCCTGTGCTGGGCATGGGCACACCATCTCCCACTCTCTTAAGATACGTACACATGTTTATCCTTTAAATCCTCTACTCAATAATTGACTGCCATTTCAAATCTCTCTTTCTTTCTCTATTTCACATATGTCTCAAAGACCATCATTTTTTCCCCACAAGATACTATACTTTAAACCTATAAAGAGGAAATTAAATATTTACCCCCAAATCATCAAGGCAAGTTTCTCTCATAATAGAGTCAGCGTATTATTATAAAGAACAATGTGTACTTTTTTTTTCTTTCAACTCTTCAAAGATGTTGTTCTTGTTTTTTAAAATTTTTTTAAGTTTATTTATTTATTTTAAGAGAGAGATAGAGAGTGAGCAGGGGAGGGGCAGAGAGAGAGGGAGAAAGAGAGACAATCCCAGGTAGGCTCTGCACTGTCCGATCAGAGCCCAATGCGGGGCTTGAATTCACGAAGAGTAAGATCATGACCTGAGCCGAAAGCAAGATTCAGAGGCTTAACCAACTAAGCCACCCAGACACCCCTCAAAGATGTTGTTCTGTTGTCTTCCGCTTTCATGATTTCTGATGAGAGGTTTGTGACCTGTGACCTTCTTTCTTCCTTCCTTCCTTCCTTCCTTCCCTCCTTCCTTCCTTCCTTCCTTCCTTCCTTCCTTGTGTCTCCCCACTCCCCCACTGCTTTTAGGACTTTTTTCTTTGTCACTGTTTTTTTTAAAGATTTGATTCTGATTTGTCTTGGAATAGTTTTCTTTATGTTTCTTTTGCTTTTGCTTCATTGTGCTTCTTAGCTCTGTAAACTAACAGTTTTAACAAATCTGGAAATGTTTCAGCTTCTATTTCTTCAAATATTTTTCCTGCCCACTTCTCTGTATCTCCAAATTACACATATGTTAGACTGTGTGATGGTATTTTACAGGTCACTGATACTCTGTTTATTTCTTTTTTCAGTCCCTTTTTAATCTATGTACTTCATTTGGGATATTTCCCAGTGTTCTATTAAGTTCCATGATATTTTCTTTTGTAGTGTCCTATTTTCTGTTAATTCCATCCAGTGTATTTTCACTTAAGATACTGTATTTTCATTGCTACAAGTTAGGTTTGATTTTTTTTTTTTTTATCTTCCATTTCTTTCTTCATTGTGCTTCTACCTTTTGAACATGTGGAATATATCTAACTAGCTGTCTACAGTATCTGTCACTTCTGGGTCTGTTTCTTTTGAATGATTTTTCCCTCACCCATGTTTCATATTTCCCTGTTTATTCTAGGCATGGCCATTTCTGAATAAATGCAAGACATGAATTTTAAGTGTTATAGATACTAGGAGTTGCCTGGGTGGCTCTGTCGGTTAAGTGTCCAACTTTGGCTTAGGTCATGATCTAACGGTTCTTGGGTTTGAGCGCCGCATTGGGCTCTGTGCTGACAGCTCAGAGCCTGGAGCCTGCTTCGGATTCTGTGTCCCCCTGTCTGTCTGCTCTTCCCCCACTCTTGCTCTCTCTCTCTCTCTCTGTCTCTGTCTCTGTCTCTCAAAAATAAATAAACATTAAAAAAAATTTAAGTGTCATGGATACTAGATTTTATTGTATTCTTTAGTTTTAGCCTTAATGTGGCATGTAGTAAGTTGCTCAGAAAAATGAGTTTTCAAGACTTGTTGTTAAGCTTTGTTAAGGTAAAAGCAGGAGTGGCGTTTAATTTAAGATAATATAATGCACTTCTAATTAAAACAATAACCTTTATTTTTTTAAGTTTATTATTTCTTTTTCTTTTGAGAGAGAGAGCAGGGAAGGGCAGAGAGAGAAAAGGAGAGAGAGAATCCCAATCAGGCTCTGCATCGTCATTGTGGAGCCCCGCACGGGACTTGAACTCATGAACTGTGAGATCATGACCTGAGCTGAAACCAAGGGTCAGATGCTTAACCAACTGAGCCACCCAGGTGCTCCATAAGGCTATAACTTTTAAAGACCCTATTCAATTGTCCATGTGTTACAAGATCTCCTCACCCTTGCATGTGGGAACAGACTTCCATATCTTGTGGGAGCCCTGGGCATTATTCAGCTTATTGTTCCTTAGCTTTCTTTTTCATCTCTCATCTTCACTTCAGTAGTTGCCTCTTACACATGCTGAGATTAGTACTCAACCAAATACTCCAGGAGACCCCCATGTGGCTCTCTGAAGCATTCTTGTTCTCTCTGTGAAACTCCCTCCTCTCTTTTATTCTTGCCTGCAAATTCCAGTCTCTTTAGCTCCCCTGAACTTTGATCTCTTGCCTTTTTAATCTAGTGAGACTGTCCAGTTCTGCGTGGGCTTTCTCCTTGCACGTGACCTGGAAACGGCCATGGACGGAGAACGGGAGACTCTCTGGCAGAGTTCACCTCATTGATTCCTTTTCTCTTGGGAATTTTCATCCTATCCTGTGAATCTTGCTCCGTTTTTTGAGTTATTTAGGGCAGGACATGGCCAGAAGTAGAAGTTCCATTCGTTAGAAGTCTGGCAGAAATTTAGTTGTGAGAAATTCTGAACCTGTACATGGGTTAGCAAAATTGCTTTTTCTTGGCATTGCTCTTTGATTTGAAGCAGCAAAGACTGTGTATGTTCTATTTCATAGCCATTGATAGTCTCTTAGAATAAATTATTTTTAGCACTCATAAATAAGTAGGGTTAAATATGCATCACAAATATTTGTGAAGAAGTGATGTGCCATCCAAGTGGGTTATAACAACATGTGGAGTACTCCCGATTTCATTTGAAGTAAGATGCTTGAAGAATGTTTCGAGATGTTTCAAGAATACTACTAGGAAACAAATCTAATTACCTGAGGTGAATATCAGGTCATTCATATTCATTCGTTCACTCAATCAACAAATATTGAGGACTCAAAGATGAGTAGAACATGGTTGCTACTGTTTGTGAATACTGTAGTTTATAAGGGGAGTCAGACATACAAACCATTAACTGTAACATGGTAGGATATAGTAGGATTGGAGGGTAAGGACATTGGTGGAGGAATGTGTAAAGTGCCACAGAAATGCAGAGAAAGAGAGCTAGAAAGGGCAGGAAATTGAATCTCTTTTATGGAAGGCATCCTTTCCATCATCTATTCACTCATTCATTCATTCATTCATTCAGGTAACGTGATTAGGCACCAATAGTATGCTCTGTACTGTTAAGTCCCAACAATACAGTTCCTCCTCTAGGAGAGAAATGGCAATTCGATAAGCAATTGCAATTCAGTGCAATAGGTGGTGTGGCTGAGATGTGCACAGGGGACCATAGAAGTGGAGAGGAGGGGCATCTCATCTCAGAAGCAAGTGGTCAGAGAATGCCTCCAGAGGAGACCGAGCCTTGGGCAGGGGAAGGGCTTGCAAGAGAGTGTCACCATTCGGGAACTGTCAGGTACACGGGGTGGCTAGAACATGGGTGTCGAAGAGGAGCTATCAGTGGGGAGGAGGCTGGGGAGAGAGGTGGGGGCATATCTTCAAAGGCTGTATTCTCTGTTGTCAATTGGAAGGAAATGGGAAGCATCAGCAGATTGTGTGTGTGTCTACGTACACTGAGGACATAGTGACAGATTTATGTTTTAGGAAGTTCACTCCAGTGGTAAAGTGAAGGACAGAGTGGAGGGAAGTGAAATTGGAAGCAACGAAATTAATCTGAAAGCTGAGCTAATCTGGTAATCCAGGAGACAAATCATGATGAACTGCACTGAGGGAATAGTGGAGGGACTGGGGATAAGACAAGAAGCAGAGGGATTGGGGAAGTATTTAGAAGATAAAACAAAAGGACTCAGTGCCTAATTGGATATAGAGAGCGAAGAAGGGGATTGAGTCTGTGATGACTTCCAATTTTCTGACCTGTTGGACTCATCGTATTCACTAAGAGTTATGGCCCCTAAAGGCATTGCCTACCCTGAGGAGAACTCAAAACAACCCACAGAGATGCACAAAAAAAAAAAAAAAAAAGCAGAATTCCATTTATACTTTCTCTCAATATTTTTAGTTTCTATTTGTATGTGTCTTACAAAGCATATAGCAAACTAATATAGTAGTATGTGTATATACTTTATAAGTAAATGAGTATCAATATATTGTAGGGTATGCTCAAATATTTCATTATAGGGTATATGATCAAAAAGTTGGGAGACATCTTAGTGAGCGATCACAAAAGTAATAATATTTGGTAGTTATGGGGAATTTGAGATGCCTATAGAACATCCAGGCAGTAATTTCTCATGGGCAAAAAGAGTCTAAATCAGACAAGAGTGTCCAGTAGAACTTTCTGTGATCATGCAAAATGTTCTAAAGATGTGCTGTCCAGTAGGGAGGCCAGTAGCCACGTATGGCTATTGAATACCTGAAATATGGCTAGAGCAGCTGAGGAACTGAAATTTTCAACTTTGTTTAAATTTAATTTATTTATGTTTAAATAGCGATGTGTAGCTAATGGCAACCATGGCGGGAAGCACTGATCTAAAACTTTGAAGGAGACCTGGGCCCTCATTAATTGAGTGCTTTCACTGGCTAAGCATTTTACCTACATTTTTAAGCGATTTAATGATCCCATCTACCCTCTGCAGTAGACAGAATTATAAAAGAAAAGAATAAATTCTTCCTTACTCTATCCTTCTGATGGTTAAAGTTCATATTGTGTGGAAGAATATACTTGCTCTGAAATCTGTATGTGTGCTTTCTAAATATTCTCTATTGGTAGAGATTTATGCATCTTTCACTGACAATTTCATATTATTCTTTCAGGTGGTTTGCGCTGTTACAGATTCAAATATGTATTATTTTAATACTTTATAAATATGACTGTAGTCTTCTGGACCCATTACCAAAACAGGTAAGTGTTTTTGGAATTTTGAATACCATGGCTTTCAAATGTGGTATAAATTCTAACCCCTTAGTTTTAATTACTAGAGATGAGCTGCTAATTTCCTCACCTAGACTTGATTTTAACAGGGGTCTTACATGAAACCAGACTGAGAAGATAGCCCCTTAATTCCCTTACTTCCGGGTCTAATGTATGTGCCACAGTGTCACAAGACGGGGACCAAATAGCAGTGTTTCCACCATTTACAGTGTTAAGGAGCTCCTCAGTGAATTTACCAATTTTGACCCTGTTCCCTGTGCTAAATAGACATGGCCTTGATGTTGGGCTTGTTTCCCTAGAGAGGCACGTCTGTGAGTCCAAAAGTGACCCATCAGTTTTGGAGGCAAGTCATAGCCCTTGGTCCATTTGGGAAGCAATACCATAGCAGAGAGCAGCAAAGACAGTGAGCAGCAGTAAAGACAGTAAACAGAAGTGAAAAGACCATGACCTTATTCCTTCCTCTGACCATTCAATATTCTAGTCATTTAACTCCTCTGTGTTTCTACAGGCCTGTTCTCCTAGACCAGTGGCTTTCAAACTGGGGCAAGCATCAGAATGACCTGGGGAGGTGGGGGGGGGGCATTTTAGAACACAGAATACTGGGCCCCACCCCTAGAGTACCTGATCTAGGATATCTAGGGAGGGGCTCAGTAATTTGCATTTCTAACCAATTTCCAGTGGTGCTAATGCTGCTGATCTGGATAACACACTTTGAGGACCACTGTCCTAGGTGATAAGGGAAAGTTCAATTGGTTTCAAATGTTTGGAAGTCATTTTGAAGATTCTGGATAAAAGGTGCTGTTTCAACTGAGGATGGAGCTCAGAAATCAAGCATTGCAATTTCAGGGCTATTCACATGGCATATTGTGCTTTGATTTACTCTTGATATAATAAGGCTAATGTATGGAGGGATAAATAAAACTCTTGGGTGACATTTCAATAGAAATTATGTAAGTGCCTAAGTGACACAGACAATGTTGTATTACTCATAAATATGCACATTTCGGCACTTTCCCCTGATTTCTTTTGCACTTCTATTTTGAGTACAAGTAACTACCAGGATGAAAAGCCCTCAAAATCCTACCATGGACGGGAAATCAAAAAACCCGTCACAAAGGTTCTTAGCACGTATGGTTTCATTGTCAAAATGAAGATCAGGGCCAGGCGTATACTCCCCAAATGCTAGTTCCTGATCCACTGAGTTAGATGTCACAGTTTTGCCCAGGACTGATTCCCCCTCCAAATATTTTACCACCAGTGAGAGGACATGAGAATCCTTATCAGATTAGAAGGAGGACGTTTGTCCAAACCCCGTAACACCTAAGCCTAGAGGTCTGTAATTCTGACCAGTTCCTTAGGCAAGATTTTGCCCAGTCCTTTTTCCTAGCTAAGAATTCCATTAGTTATATTTATCATACTATTCTACACACATCCTATTTCTGTTTTGACACTACTAAGAACATTTTTGGGAGAAATATCTCAAAAAAAGAAATGTTATCTCAGTTTAGAAAAAGTATATGTCTAAGTGAATTCTCATGATCTCAAGTGGCATTTCACGTCGCAATTCTCATTCTAGAAAGAGATCGATTAAAATTATTTAATTATTGGACTTATTTTAATAAATTGCAAAATGAGGTGATCAAGAAAATGCAGGAAATGGCCTTCACAGTACCAGGCTCTTGTAGAGATGGGAGGGGATGGGTTGCCAGGGCATGTTCTGAACACTCTTTTGTCAAGTACAAGGGCATCGCTGGGCTTGGAAATCAGCTTCCCCAAAGAAATATACTTGTTGTAGTAGCAAAAATCAAATGCTAGAATCCCCAATTTTAATTTTTCAAAAGCCCTGTGCTTTATTTTACCTCAAAGAGTCTTAGAAAATTAATTTCAGGGGAGCCTGGGTGGCGCAGTCGGTTGAGCGTCCGAGTTCAGCCAGGTCACGATCTCGCGGTCCGTGAGTTCGAGCCCTGCGTCGGGCTCTGGGCTGATGGCTCGGAGCCTGGAGCCTGTTTCCGATTCTGTGTCTCCCTCTCTCTCTGCCCCTCCCCCGTTCATGCTCTGTCTCTCTCTGTCCCAAAAATAAATAAATGTTGAAAAAAAAATTTAAAAAAAAAAAAAGAAAATTAATTTCAGCTCTCATTGAGAAGCAAACAATGAACTTTACAAGATCTGTGACCGGGGAGCAGTGTCCAGATACTGACAATGAGAGCTATTCGTTTGGGGCATTTATAAGACCAACTTCAATTGTCTTGCCAAAACAAGCACATTTTTGCTAACACTGTGGAGTTTTTCTCATCCCGTTGGTTGGCTTTGTTCCATTTTGCCTTTTGGGGGGTCACGGATCCTTAAATAGTCTCACAAAACCTATGGATCCCTTTCTAGAAAAGAACATAACTTTCCATACACACAAATTTGTTGTTGCATCTTCAAGGAGTCCCTGGTAACCCTGCAACTCATCCTCTTAACTCCCCTAAGAACGTCCTTATTAAGAAGCCCATTCTATGCCTTGTTGTGTTCAAACTTGACCATAGACTGAGGATTTAAATTGAACTGATTACCATTTCCTTGCTCTTCACTATCCCTCAGCCCTCAAGGCTGATAGAACAGGTTGCAAATGTTCTGTTCCTTGAATGGAAGGCTAAAAAATGATGCCTGACATTTTGAAACGCATCAAGCAAATACTTCCACTCTTTCAAATCTAGACTCTGTACCTTTTAGAGATCATCACCATTGAATAAACCTTTGGTCTAATACTGTTGGCTTATGTCTCTTGATGTCTGTATTTCTTCTCCATTTCTGCTTTTAGAGTTCTCTCCATTTGATAGGTGTCCAACAGCCAGAAGGACAATGCCACATTGAATTCAAACAAAGAAAATGACATCGGTTGGGCCTAAGGAGGGCAAGGGCCTTCTGGAAGAGTGATTGCCCCCATCCACTAGCCTGGAAGCATCTAGACCTGAGCTCTACTGCTTAACTTTGTTTTAGGATTTAATTCAAGAGAATGTCGAAATGGTAGGTGTGTTTGGTAATGTAAGAGTAGACCCAGAATCAGACATCACTCTCACTGATATAGAGACCTGAAAAGTGGTTTATAGAAAATGTTTAAATGATTAAAAAAAAAAGAGGCGCTTGTTAAGAAGTTGTAGTTTGGTTTCATGCATAACTGTATTAAAACTGTAAATAGAAATAATGCCATTTGAATGAAAATTTGAGTAAATTGTGAAGGCAACATACTTAAATTTCTATTTTGAAAAAGGCTAAAAGTCTTCGACTCTTAAAAAAATGTTAAACGATAATTTCTGGAAATTTTCTACTTTTCTTATATGATCCTTAAGTGGCAATTGGAATTCTTAAGCTATAGTAATATAATTCTTTATGGGAAACATGTCTAGTACTGAAAGGGTGGGTGAAATGATAGCTTTCTAAGACCTGGAGCATGTCTTACACTCATTCTGTGCCCAGCTACACCTAGGGCAGCACTCTCTATAAGGTTTATTCAGTAAAGGTGTGCTGACTGATATATTGATTTGTATTTTGATGAAGGTGAAAGCACTCTTTTGATCGAAGGTGTTGGTAATTATGGGTTAGGACGTAATATTTTTGTTAATGTATAGAAACAGGAAGAAAATGATGTCAAGGCCAGTAACAGCATCTGAACCGATTACTTAGGACTTCTACCTGAAATGTGTACTATGAAATCCTGAAAAGAAATCCTGTGATGCCCACGGGAAATGTGTGATGCAAGTAATAGAGCGATCGGTGATGTCATGATGTGACTTCTATTCAGTAAAATGCTGCTTGCCTCCTTTATTTCACAATAAATAAGCTTTGAGTGCATGTCGTCCTCTGGATTATTTGCTCCCCTGTGCTAGAACTACCCTGCGGAGTTGATAATGACTGCTTACTCATCTATTTCCTACCAATGAGCGGATGACTCCCTAGGAGAAAATGAAGTACTCTGGAGTGCATTAACTCTTCCAGACTAATCCAGCGATTCTGAAGCTTAGCTCCCGGCTCGCAGCTTAGCTTAAGCAGGTTTGGGGTCCGGAGACAGGAAGGGCTGACGGAAGCAGTGTAGAAGTCCACAGCAGACCTGAGCCTTGCAGACCGAACGTGGCAGGCTCTGCTAAAAATGGGGGGAGTGTTCTTAGGGCACGCTGGGCCTCCTGAACAGCTGAGGCCCACAGCGAAACACTGTATTTGCCTATAATGTACACTTCAGCTGAATTTGTAGCCACTCAGGGCTAGTGTTTATCTCCATATTCTTGCTGGGTAAGGATGAATGTTAGCTGATGCACTTTAAAAAAGGATGTAGACTCAGGAGATCTGTTGACCATAAAAATGATAAAAATAAAATAATGGTAAAAGAAATACGCTTGGAGGTCCCGTATCTTTTTATTTCCCTAGGCTGGGACTCTATATTATAGATCTAAATCACTGCTCTCTCCAGGGTAGAGTTTAAAGTAGCTGGCTCTCCCTTTCAGCGGGGTGTATTCAGAACTCAGTATTGCCCTCTTCCGGTAGGTTGGGCGTTCAGCTGTGGCAGTGGCTACATCAGCTGTAGTGAGAACATAGCCTCCATGTTGTCAGCCATTGTCCAAATTTGTTTCTTTTAGGCCTCAACCAACCAACCAAACCTTTTGCCATTGACCAAGAGTCTATGTATATTATTACCTCAGCCTATTTCTGCCTCCACACAAAGAACACTGCCGAGTGTACTGCTCAAAACGCTGGGAAAGCTTCCCCTCACCGCTGTCTTTTAGGGGCATCCCTGAAGGTGACTGAGTGGGGTAGAAGTCAGTTCGTTCCATCGTATCAAGCCGATCTATATGTCATCCAAGCCTGTGATTTGTTTCTCTTCTGTCAGCTAGTCATGCCCAATGGGCCAACGGTGTGAATCGAGAGAGATACATTGGCAAAACACAGGTAAGTGATGGAGTGTTATGTAATTGACTTCTGGTCCTGTTCCAACCTGATCCCAAATGTATCCTAGCCATTGTATAATGGGTTGCTGCCAAGCCCACCTGATATTTTACTTCATAAATAGAACAGTACTCAGCTCATCATGGGAAGTCTGGTCGAGTATTCACTCGGCACGTTCAGGCATCAGAGACTGAGCAGTATGTCGGGAGCTGCTTTTCAAATGACAAATGGTTTTCACCTGCAGAAGGCATGCTCATGCTCTAATCCTAAAGATGTATCCATCTATCTATTGGCCCATCACCACTGGGAGTGGTAGTGCTTGAAGTGGAATCAGAGCTTGAAGATGCTCCCGGGGAGCTGACAGGGGAGGCGAGAGTCATCTTTGCTTGCAGTTGATGAACTTGAAGGCATGTCCTTGTAGGGTGGCCTTGCATGGAGGCACAAGATGGCAGAGTCCTTGTTGTTTGGATAGAAGTCCAGAAAGGACTCTGGTGTCAAGTGCTTGTCGAGATCCGGGTTGATGTTGAACTTGCAGCCCAATCTTAGGAGGCAGGTTATCAAAGTTGTAGTGGGTCTTGTAGTTTTTCTACTTGAAGCCTGTGTAAACACAGTTGAAGAATAGACTTGCGGGGCGCCTGGGTGGCTCAGCAGGTTAAGCGTCCGACTCTTGGTTGCGGCTCAGGTCATGATCTCACAGTTCGTGAGTTCTGGCCCCACATCGGACTCCATGCTGACAGCATGGAGCCTGCCTGGAATTCTCTCTCTCTCTCTCTCTGTCCCTACCCTGCTCTCTCTGTCTCTCAAAATAAATAAACTTAAAAAGGAAAAAAGAAGAGAAGAGAAAAGAAAAGGAAAGAAAAGAAAAGAAAAAAGAAAAGAGACGAATAGACCTGCTGTTGCACAAGCAGTATGCTAAAGAAGGCACAGGAGGAAAGAGACAGAGACACATACATAACACAGAAGGGGTTTTCCTGTGAAGGGGAGAAAAGGAAGAGTGGCGCTTGGAAGGGGACATGAAAGGACTTCCTTCCTCCCTCCTTCTCTCCCTTACTTCCTTCCTCCCTCCATCCCTCCTTCCTACTTTCTTCCCTTCCTCCTTCCCTTTGTTCCCTTCCCTCTCTTTTTCTCTCTCTCTCCCTCCCTTTCTTTTATGCGGGGAAGACACTAGCATGTTCCAGTGCTTATGGGAAGAAGCCTGCAGAGAGAGATACATTGAAATAAGAGACAATAGAGAAGATAGTTTTTCATGCAAAACCTCTCAGATGGGAGGTATTGGGATAGAGAGCCTATGCACAGGAATTAGCTGTAGACCGGAGGCAGGAAGGTCACATATTCCACCCTTAAAGAAGCAAGGAGGAAGGACTCAGGTAAGGGCAGTAGCAGGAAACTGAGCAAATTCTCATTTGACAGATTTTATTTTCCGTGTCAAGTGGTAGGTGAGTTATTTCCTGGGAGTGAGGGAATGGAGACGTGGGGGGCAGCGGGGAGGGGAGGGGAGATATTTTCATGATGAAATACCATGGCAGTTTTGTGGTATGAGCTCTGAAGGAACTTCTAGCAGCCTGCAGGACAGCTGGAAGAACAGGATTAATGCAATCGGGATCTTGATCGTTGGATGAATGTGTGCAAGAGAGGTTAAGTGCGGTTGAGGGTAACCTAAGAGTACCAGGCAGAGAGGGAAGGAAGAAGAGGCAGAAAAAGGCTGAAAAGAAGAAACAATCAGTCACGGGGCGCCTGCGTGGCTCAGTCGATTCGGCGTCCGGCTTCGGCTCAGGTCACGATCTCGCAGTCCGTGGGTTGGAGCCCCACATCGGGCTCTGTGCTGACAGCTCGGAGCCTGGAGCCTGCTTCAGATTCAGATTCTGTGTCTCCCTCTCTCTCTCTCTCTCTGCCCCTCCTCAGCTTGCACTGTGTGTGTGTGTGTGTGTGTGTGTGTGTGTGTCTCTAAAGTAAAGAAACATTAAAAAAGTTAAAAAAATAACAAAAAAGAAACAGGAAACTGGCTCCATGTGGAATTGAAGAATAAAAGTAGTGGGAACAAATAGTGAGAAACCCAGCAGAGGGCTGTGGTCACAGGACAGACCGTCTTGATGGCAAGTTTCAGAGGACAAGCAGTTGGGGCAGGATGAGAACGTCTGAGGGGAGGCGTGTGAGGGGAGGCTGGCCAGGCACTTAGGTGAAGAGAATGAAATTCCGACTGTGGTTGTGATCGTGTCTTAATACAGACGTGCAGAACATCCTCCTGGAGGCAGCTGTTGTAGCACGTGTGGTAACAGGAGTTAACCCTCCCTCTCCTTGTTCCGAGGACAGAAATGGGTGCAGATTATGACTCCAGTTTCCCTTGGCAGCCTGCGAGCAGAAGTGAGCGTGCGTGTGTTTAACTGACAGGATAGCAGAACTCGGTGGTGGTGCCCCCCGGAAACTTGTAACTGAAGCAGGAAATGGGGGGGGGGCGGGAAGGGCCATTAACACTTAAATTGTGAAGTCACCTGCTGAAACCCAAGTGTCCACACGTAGTCGGAGATCACACTCCTCAGACTTACAAGTCACTGTGAGATTTCAGTGTGACAAAAAGGAAGCGTCTTCGTCCATCCGGGCTGCTGTAACAAAATGCCAAGAGACTGGGTGGCTTAGAAACCACAGACATTTATTTCTCACCGTTCAGGAGGCTGGGAAGTCCGGGATGAAGGCCCCGGCATGGCGGCATTCGGGGAGGGCCCTCTAGCAGGTGCATAGCCAGCCCCTTTTAGCTGCGTCCACACACGGTGGAGGGGATAGAGTCAGTGATATTGGGATGGTAATGTAACCGGGTGGATGGTAGCTACCCTTGTGGGGAGCACGGCGTAATGTATATGTCAAATCACTGCGTTGTACATCTGAAACGAATGCGATGTCGTATGTCAATTACACTCAAAAGGAAGGAAAAAAAAAAAAACCCTCCCCACAAATGCTCCTCTGGGTTCCACGCCTCTTGGTAGAGAAGGCCGGGAGCTGGTGGTCGTCTCTGAATATCCCCAGGAGAGTGGACCATTGCACCGGCTTTTATCAGCACAGTATCTTTTGTTTTAGAATAGACGTTCCCAGGGACCACTGGGTGGCTCAGTTGGTGAAGCATCCAACTTATGATTTGGGCTCAGGTCATGATCTTATGATCGTGAGATCGAGCCTTGCATTGGGCTCTGTCTGCGCTGGGCATGGGGCCTGCTTTAGATTCTCTGTCTCCCCCTCTCTCTCTCTTCCCCTCCCCACTCATGCACTGTCTCTCAAAAAAAAAAAAAAAATAGAATAAATATCCTCATGATCTGGTTTTGGGTAATTAAAGTAAACTTTAATTAGAGTTTTGTTGTTAGCTTTATAATCTCATTTTTTGCTAGTTTAATAAATGGCTAGAGGTTGTTGCTGACACGGGTACAACTGGTTTTAACTACCTATTTTCTTAACAAAATACCTGTTACTTTCTAGAAACCAGCAATCTGACCTTTGTCACCTGAGCAGTTACTATATGGCATTCACTTGGCCAAGCACGTCTCACCCATCCGTTTACTTTGGTCTCATAAACACATTCAGTCCCATGTGTTCACTTTGTTTCTATTATTATCCCTATTTTACAAGTGAGAGAAATGGAGCTTGGAGAGACTGGGTGAGATCACACAACTGCTAAGTGGCAGAGGCGGGATTTGAACCCAGGGCGTCTGGCTGCAGAACATGTCCTCGTAACATCAGCCAGCACTGTATCCTTCCAAAAAAGACAATGTTACCCACAGGTGACAGCACCTTTGACCTTGGTGTCATCAGAATCCACACTCTGGGTTCTCTCTTACCTCTTAGGTAAAATGTGGCTAATTTGCGGTGTAGCCTACTTTACAAATAGAGGAGGAGAAGGACTCCTCCTTCCTTCTCAGCTTCCTTCTCCACCCTGCCCCAACCCTCATGAGAACCTTGCAAGTGACTGGCCTAGAGTTAGACCCCACAGATGGGGTAGGGGGCCGTTCACTGTTTTAAGAAAAACGTCTGAAAATATGCATCTTTTAGTAATGGAATATATATGTAAATGTCAAAAAAAATGTCATAAATTCTCCTCATATATCATGTATCATCAATTAACAGCAATCGACTCTTTTTTTGAGCATAGTCCTACCTCCTTCCCTGATAAAAATAGTCCTGGTCATTAGGGACCCAAGAGGCCAGAGGGTAAGGAAGATATATGGACTTTCTCTTCTGGTACAGACAGAAACTAAATACCAAAGAGTCTTAGTTTAAGCTTTGCCTTCCGGTGACTTGGAACTTTGGGAAGAATTCTGTAAAAGTGACCTGAAGGAAGGGGTGTGGTCTTTGCTTCACAATGCATATAAACCCTCTGATTTTCATTGTGGTTGTTGCGGAAAATAAACGTGTAGAGAACATAATTTGAGATTTCAGCCGAACATCTGGTTTTAGCGCTTAAGAAGCTAAAATCCAAGCTGGAGAATGTTATGTGCCCTTGTAGGATGTTGGGTGCCTGGTGAGCACAACCCCCCAGGCGAGAGGGTTTAAGGGAGTGATTCTCTGAAGACAGAAAAATGGAACAAATAAGGAAATTTCCAACTCCCTTGGGCAGCAAAACTTTTCATGCCTCAACACATTGATTTGTAGATCTCCCAATAGAAAAGCAGATAAAAGCTGACAAACCCAACTCGGCATCAATCGGCCCTACCTCATTGTTTGTACGACCGCTGCAGAGCCCCCGGGATCAGAACAGCACGTTTTGAAAAATGCTGGACTAGACAAGCTCTGTGTGGCAGAGACATTTCAAGCCTGCTGAATGTCGGGCGCTTCCGCACATTTCCCAGGGCCCCCGGACAGTTAAGCAGGGTCATGTGACCAATTGGGGCCAATTATCTGTAAGTAGAAATGGTGAGTGTCAATTCCAAGTCGAAACCGGGCGGCCCTAGAGATATAAATGGCCTTTCTTTCCGCCTTCACTGATGTTGTGATGGGGGAAGCTAGCAGCAAAAAGGGAGAGAGCCTCTATCAGCCTGGGTCCCTGACTCTCGATGAGAAGGAAAAATCCTTTCCCCGAATTTGCACTAGGCATACAGTGCGAGCAGTTAACGCTGATGCTTGCCGCCACAGCATAAACGGGTCTTCCCGAACACTCTTGAGAAATCTGGCTGCGGTTCTTTTTCATGCCTGTAGTCCTCTTTTCTCCAATCTAAAAAAGAAACGAGGGGGCCCTGGGTGGCTCAGTCGGTTAAGCCTCTGACTCTGGAATTCGGCTCAGGCCATGAAAGCGAGCCCCGCGTCAGGCTGCACGCTGAATGTGGAGCCTGCTTAAGATTCTCCCTCCCTCTGCCTCTCTCTCTCACTCAAAACAAAAAACAGAAAACAAAACAAAACAAAAGTTTAAAAAAAATAAATAAAAAGAAATGAAATACGGGTAAATGCTGCGACATGGATGAGTCTTGAAAACATGCTGAGTGAAGACGCCAGATAGAAAGGACCACATGTTGTATGATTCCATTCAGATGAAATATCCAGAAAGGCAAATCTGCAAAGAGAGAAAGCAGATTAGTGATCGCCTAGGGCTCGGGGTGGGGGTGGGGGCGGGAGGGGGGAGATGATTGAACAAGTGACAGCTTAAGGGACATAGGGCTACTTTTATAAAATGTTTTCAGTTGATTGTGGTGATGGTTTGTGCATCTCAGTGAATATCCGAAAAGCCATTGAATCTTACGTTGAAATGGGCGAGTTACATGGTAAAGCAATTATATCTCAATAAAGCTGTGAAAAAAGTCTACTGTAAAGAATATGCAATGTGGTAAGTGTGACTCTTAGAACACAAGGCAGCTGTGCAAAAAACACAACTTATTAAATACTCCATAAAGCTTCACCGTTCCAGATTCGGAGGTCCTGTTCTTTTGGGCCAGCTGCAAACTATAGATGAATAATTCATTCTGAGGGCCCTCCATCCTTCCCAGCTTCATAGTAAAATTAAGGATGTTCCTGGTGAATAGAAAAAGGGACAAGTGCCCCCTGGTCACCAATGTTTCCAGTCTGCCTCTGCCCTCCCATCACTGCTGTCCATTAAAGTCCCATGACTTCCTGTAAGTTCTGGACCTCACTCAGCACGGCAGGAACCCCGGAGCCTACGTTTTGTTTGGCCTAGATTCCCTTGGTCTCACATCTCCATCAAAGTCTTCAAGACTCGGGTCTCCCAGGCTCAGTCACCCTTGTCAGTCCAGTAGAAGCTCTTCCTAATGAGGGAGAACCTCTCTTGGCTTCTCCAAACGTCACTGTAGTGTCCCTGACCCTCGGTTCTCCCTGTTCTTTAAGAGTTGGCCTTGATAGCTCATAAAACCCACAACCTAGCTACATCTTAAGGACAGAAATGGCTTAAACTTAGAAGTGTTCCGGGAAGTGAGGAGAAATAGTTACATTCCGTTCTCCAGGTGCAGCAAAGGAGGGAACAAACAGAATAACTAAATTGCTCTATAAGAGCATTGTGAAGGTTTCTGTGTTTTGGCCTAGTAAGGCCACAAGTTAAAGATAATAATGATAATAAACTAATGCTAATAATAAGAGTCAACATCGATTGATTGTGTTTGGCCTGTGGAAGGCCTTTCCAGGCTTTGCCTTTTCTCTTTCCACAACAAACAAGAACCACACTCCATAAGAAGATACTGATTTTGGTCGTCAGTTCCAAGAAATGTGGTGAATTGATTCATAAAATAGGCATCCTGAAAGTGCTTATGGAGGAGGCTTGTCTTACAGTTGCCTATTGCGGTGGAAATCGGCAATAGGGTTTTAGTTTTCAGTTCATCCCCCCATATGAAGACAGGGAAGCCGAGTTTTCCCTTAAAAAGAGCTCCAAGGCAAGGTTTTTCATTGCAACACTAGGCAGAGATCACCTGCTCTCCTGTTGCGAGAGTCTAGGTCGCCTTTCTGGGCTTAGCAGTGGGGTTTACAGGAAGATACTCTGACGTGAGTCCTGGTGGCATGGCTGAGCCACACCTCATGGGTCTTGTTTTCCCTCGGCAACACGAGAAGCCTGTTTGGGGGAGGCTAAGACCCTTCGCCAACCCCACGTCTGATTGCGACACGCACAGTGGCGTGGTGGTGTCTTGGGAGGTGCCCGCTGCGGGCCAAACCTTGGAGGGCAAATAAGTCACAGCTACAGGCCTTTCTGCATCTTCAGTCATGAAGGGAGGAAGGATGAGGCAGCTCGGAGCAGTGGAAAGAACTGAGGTTAGACTCAAACCCCCCCACGTCCCAGTCCTGACTCTTGTCTTCACCACCCTTCGGCCCCTTCAGCCACAGTTTCCCAGCCTGTAAAGCAGGGCTAATCACAATAACCACCTCGCCCTGGGGTTGAAACTGACTCGCTTTGTGAACTCTGCTGCCCGGCAGGTGCCATCCAGCGACAAGGCACAGCAAGGATTGAAACGTTCCCGGACCAACTCCTTGGCCCCGTAGGCTCCCCTGCAAATTGCAGTCGATCTTCACTACAGCCCTCGGCCTTGTTCGACCTGGGAAATTTCTAGCTGTCATATTTCCGGGAACCCAACTGTGTTTTTCTCCAGTAGCCGTAAGCGCTGCCACTCTGCTCTTCCCGTCCCGGATGCCCTCTCATTATGGTTTTAGAAAAACGGGCCGCTCGTCTGAGACCCACATCCTTCGCATTCTCCTCGGCCAGCTTGCTGGGAACAACTTCGGTTCTGTCCCAACCGAATGTTTAGAGGCGTCTCTCCCCTCTGCTCTCTCTTGTGGAAGACGCCTCGCTGAGTCCTGCACCTGCCTCTTCTGTGCCAGTGCTTTTCTCGGGTGAGGTAAAGACCAAACACGAAGGACAAAACGACCTGTCTAGCCCCCGGTTACATTCCCAGCACTCTTTTCCCATGCTCTGTTAATCGTTCATCTGGCCAAAAGGGTAACAAGCACAAAATAAAATAAAAATAAGGCGGGGCACCTGGGTGGCTCAGCCAGTTAATCCTCTGACTTCGGTTCAGGTCACGATCTCGTGGTTCATGAGTTCGAGCCCCGCGTCAGGCTCTGTGCTGACCGCTCGGAGCCTGGAGCCTGCTTCAGATTCCGTGTCTCCCTCTCTCTCTCTCTCTGCCCCTCCCCTGCTCATGCTCTGTCTCTATCTCAAAAATAAAATAAACAAAAAAGGCATTATCCCCTGTCTGAAACATAAATGGACTAACCTTCATGAAAATGTTTCTAGATGAGCCCCAAACTACAATCCAATTTGTAAGACTCTACACATTGAGATTTTGCTAAGGTTTCTCTTTTTTATTTTATTTTTAAAATTTTTAATGTTTTTACTTATGTATTTTGAGAGAAAGAGAGTGTCTCTAGCAGAGGAGGGGCAGAGAGAGAGAGGGAGTGAGAGGATCCCAAGCAGGCTCCGCACTGTTAGCACAGAGTCTGATGCAGGGCTCGAACTCACAAACCCTGAAATCACGACCAGAGCCAAAATCGAGAGGTGGATGCTGAACTGACTGAACCACCCAGGCGCCCCACCAAGCTTTTTCTGTATTATAACGTCATTTAAGAAACTACCTTTGAGGATATTCATTCATGCATTCATTCATTCATTCATTCATTCATCATCTTAAATGAGCCAAGAGAGTGTCAGGCAAAGAGAGAATGAGAGAGGCACACCATGCCCTCCAAGATGTCTCTGTTAATAGGGGAGTCAGACTATCTCCCTCCTAAGAGCCCTTCTAGCATTACAGCCCTATGATGCTTGATGCTGTTGTTGGGAGAAAAAGTCCATTCAGCCTTCTACCAATTCCCCCAGGTAGTTAGTTTCTATGAAATATTGCATTTAAAAAATTTTTTAATGCTTATTTTTGAGAGAGAGAGAGAGAGAGAGAGAGAGAGAGACAGAGAATGAGTGGGGGAGGGGCAGAGAGAGAGGGAAACACAGAATCCGAAGCAGGCTCCAGGCTCCGAGCTGTCAGCACAGAGCCCCACACGGGGCTCAAACCCATGAGCCGCAAGAACATGACCTGAGCCAAAAGCAGATGCTTAACCGAGTGAGCCACCCAGGCGCCCTGTAATATTGCATTTACTGCCGTGTTTCAGCTCACTGTCTGCTTCCCTTCTCAACAGCCATCTATTACTAACCCCACCAGCACATGTGTGTGTGTGTGTGTGTGTGTGTGTGTGTGCGCGCATGCACACACACACACACACACACACACTACATATTCTTAGGACTTTCTGAAATATGGGGCATTCTTCTTTATCATAAGATTAGATGAATAGAAAAAAGAAAATAGAACGTCACTAGACACAATGGGTGCAGAATGAACAGCTGTCGTCAAAATCCAAGAGTGGCCAAAGGACTTGTGTCACCTCCAGTGAGGGCATCATGTCCACACCGTCCAGCACCCAGAGGAGGCTCTGAGGTTGTGGTCCACGTCCGTCATGTGCAAAGACGAAGGTAGAAACTGCAGACCCCTTGCTTTGTGCCCTTTCCCCTCATACACTGCCACTTCCTCTTTATTTCTGATTTTCCTTTGCTGAGCCAGGAGGAGCCTTTTCCAATCTTCACTGAGATCGCCAGAAACTTTTCCACCAAACTGTTTCCCCTTTCCTTCTGGAAACACAACACTACATCTCCCCAGCCTTCCTTGCACTTGGGTGTGGCCACGTGACTGAGTCCTGACCAGTGGAATTTGGACGCGAGTGGTAGATTTCTAGGCCTCGCCTATTAAAACCCTTCCATGGGTTTTAATGGAACCCATTAATGGAACCCATTTAATGGAACCACTCTGTTCTCTTCTTCCATCTTGGTTTCAGTGAATGGCTCTGAGGCCCCACTGGATGGTGAGGTCACAGATGGCAGAAGTCAGGGTCCCTGAATATATGGAGAAGGGTCACCCCCCCCCCCAGCCCAACCCACATTGAAATGTTCAGAAAGCACATGATACAGTTCCACAGTGTTGAGCCACTCAAATGTGGGGATTGCTGCCCCGAGAAGATATCCAACCCCATGTGTTTGCATAAGAATTTTGTACCATGATTTAAATGCTGTGCTGTCCTTTGAATCAGATTTAAATAAACTTCAACATCACTTGACGATTGTTTCTGTTGCCATGCCATGAAGAAAACTAAACCAAGTTTTCTTAGTTTGGAGTGCAAGTACCATAAAATGAAATGAAACAAAGTTAATTGGAACCAGATTAAAATTTTTATCTGATTTGATGTACTGCATTTCATCCATCAATAAATGGAATGTGGTAAATGTCTTTATATATCCTTCAAATGTTTATGTTCTATTTATATGGGTCTTCAAGAGCTGTGTCCCAAATGAGCTTGTTTTTGTAATCCTGAACTCCTTCAGAAAGTAGTTTTATATTTAATGCAGCATGTTTGATTGTTGTTGCTAAGCATCCATTTGGTGCAAATTAATAAAAACACAAGCACTAGCTCCAAAAGCCAAAAACAGAATGGGGTTGGAGAGGAGGCACTAGAATTATTTCCCTCTGATTTGGAAAAAACAAGGTTTCACATGTGAAACCTCACCAGTTTTCTTTTTCTTTTTCTTTGCTTTGCTTTTTTCTTCCCGCCTTTACCAGAGGCCCTTGGTCCAGTAAAGACGAGAGTTCAAGTGTCAAGTTGGGGCCGTTAACTGCTTACAGGCCCACGAACTCCTCTCTAATTCTTAAGCTTGGAAAAAAACACCTCATGTGCAGCAGGAAAGTGGGTGGCTGGTGAAGAAGGAAGGCAGAGCCAGGATATGAAAGGAAAAGACGTGACTCAGTGTGGTCACCCCAAGCAGTAGAAGCTGCAAATGAAACCAAGGATTAGCTCCTGCAGGAGAGACACTTGTAGGCATGTGAACCTGAAGACAGCTGCTAAACCAGAAGCTGAGAGACACAAGTTCAAGCTGCACAGAGATATAGCGTGACATGACTGCAAGTTAGGGAGAACCTCAGGCTGGATGAGTTTAGCCCACCCAGGTCCCAAGTCTAAACGCTCGCCCTTTTCCATTTAGTTCCACTCCACAAGCTTGACAGGCTCCGTGGGTTTATGAGTGCTGCCAGTGGGGGCAGAGACAGAGAGAGAGAGAGAGGGGTAGGGTGGGGGTTCTCTGCGCAAAGTAAGCCAACTTGGCTGAAGCAAAGAGGCGGGGCTTAAACAAGGGTCGCCCTACTCATTGGTAAATAGGCACGGTGCGGATGGCTGCTAAGGAAAAATCTTCATCCTATGCCGGCAGGAGGGAAAGCTAGTGCAGCCTTTGAGGACAAGAGATGCATGGGGCTTGCAAGGTGAGAATGGAGGACTCCAGGCTGGCCCCTCTTTGGCCCTGGCTGTAGCTAATGCCAGGCGTTGGTGGACAAGAGGCTGGGCCCTCTTCAGACCCTGACCCTGCTCCTCTGCCCCTTGTCTTCAGATCATGTCCCTACCCTTTCTCTTTTCCCTGTGACCTCTCCTGCTTGTATCCCCTTCATCTTTTCTTTCCTTCTGCCAGAGGATCTCTTTATAATCTGGGAATTGTGATGGACAGAAACCTTCCTCTTTCTCGAGTTTTATTTTTCTCCCATTTAACTGGACAGAGCAAATCATATCATATGCCCAAGCCCTGGGGGTGAGCAGTGGCCAGTCCTCTTCTAGGGAATGGCCACCATCCTGGCGCAGCTCCTCCTAACTAGTTGGCTGTGGACAGATTGGACTTGTAGGCGAGTGAGAGGACCAATTTATTCCAGATTGCGGCATCGCGGAGGCAGAGGGGAGGGCATTTGACTGAAACATTGAAGTCAGATACAAACCCCAGGCAGACGTTGGCCTCGGCGAGGAAAGAGTGAACCTTGGCAGAATACCAGGATTAGTGAGTAGCAACTGATAAGATTTAGTTAATGGATGAACTATGTGTTTGATCAAGTTAACTTAAAAGAGAAAAAATGGTAACTGGCCTATTATACGCAAGAGGAAATTTAAACCTTGGTTTTATAGGTTTTAGTGGGAATGACAGCAGAATGTAGTAATGAAATCTTTGTGAAAAATTGTATTCGATGAGGAAGGGAACCTCCAAAGATACTCAGAGTTTGGCAAATATTACTTAAATGTCAAAGGAAAAGTTTTAGTCTAGATTTGAAAGGGAACTTTCTCTTGTTTTGTTGTTTGTTGTTGCCGCTGTTTTTATTCCTGTTGCCTTCTCTCCTTGCCCCTCCTTCTCTTCCCTCCTTTTCCTCCTTCTCTTGCTCCTTCCCCTCTCTTCTTTCCTCCTCCTCTTCCTCCTCCTCTTCCTTCTTCTTCTTCTTCTTCTTCTTCTTCTTCTTCTTCTTCTTCTTCTTCTTCTTCTCCCCTTCATCATCACTATTTATATCACCACTTTTTCACTTCTTTGAGTGTCAGTCAAGTCTCAAGGAGTTCTTTCAAAATGTACTTTTTTAACACTAAAAACACACACCAATTGTCTCAATTAACATTGTATTTGGCTGCATATCATGGAAAATCCCAAAGTGACAGTGATGTAAACATACAAGGGCTCATGGTCTCACATTAAGGACATCCAAGGTCAGCAGTCCAGGACTGGCTTGACACTCCATGGTGTCACCAACCTGACACCCAGAAGGACAAAGAGACCTGATAATGGTCGCCCATCAAATTAGTGGCCGAACTTGGACTGCTGGAAAACAAGACAAATTTTGTAACTTGAACAGTGGAATGCCAAATGTTTTCTAAATTTGGCTCATTTTGAACTTACTTTTCTCTCCTTACCTCCTTCTTCTCTATGATTTCCTTCAGCTCCTTTGTTGGCTTTACCTTCCCTTTGCAGTATCCATGTAATGAAACACACTGCTTGGTCTTATTCACCAGGAAAACAGTAGGTGTCAGAAATACGGAAGTCACTACCTCTAAGGTGGTAGAGGCTACCTACTTACAGTCCTGACAGGGTTTTGGGAGGTAAGAAGATACACTGCCCAGAGCTCAGAAAGGGAACATCTGTGAAAAAAAAAAAATCAGCTAGAGAGAATTCATGTGGTTACAAAACGGGACACAAAGGTCTTGTTGACTTTGTCATTTTTGGTGCTTTTGACTTTTTCCCTTTCATAATTCTTGGGCTATACTAATATCATAAGAAGGCAGTAGGTGTGGTAGAAAATGATGTGGGTTTTAATTTCAGATCCTCTGGGCTTGTATTCAGATACTACCTATGTCCTAACGAAATGTCTTGGGTAAATTATATCCATTAGCTCAATTTCCTCATGTGTTAAATAGAGGGAATGGTCTCCACCATTAGGTAATAGTTCCCACCTGCACATACTGATTGTCAGGATTAAATGAGGCAATACAAATAAATGTTTTGGTCCTCCTACTTTAAACAAGTGACAACAACAAATAATAAAAGTAAAAATAAATAAACAAATGACAGCATACTACAACGTTTATTTATTTTGGGACAGAGAGAGACAGAGCATGAACGGGGGAGGGGCAGAGAGAGAGGGAGACACAGAACCGGAAACAGGCTCCAGGCTCCGAGCCATCAGCCCAGAGCCCGACGCGGGGCTCGAACTCCCGGACCGCGAGATCGTGACCTGGCTGAAGTCGGACGCTTAACCGACTGCGCCACCCAGGTGCCCCATGACAGCATGCTACAAATGGGAAGGGAGGAGGAAGAGAAGAGAGGGAAACGAACCACAAGAGACTCGTAATGACAGAGAACAAACTAAAGGTTGGTGAAGGGAGGTAGACGGGAGATGGGCTAGATGGGTGTTGGGTACTAAGGAGGGCACTTGTGATGAGCACTGGGTGTTGTATGTAAGTGATAAATCACAGAATTCTACTTCTGAAGCCAATATTGCACTATATGTTAACTAACTAAAATTTAAATTTAAAAAAAGTACAATGAAAACAAGTCCTATGAAAATTCACGTTTATAGAAATTAGGTAAGTTACTTATGGATAATTTGAATTGAAAATATTCTATTCCAAAAGGAAACGCAGTCATATTCTATTTTTTCCAAAAATCCACTATGCAAACAATTCATGGAACAGACTGTCTGTTTTACTTACTACTATGTCCAGACAGGAATGGTTTGGGATACATGGTAAGTATTTAGTAAATATTTGTTGAGTGAATAAATACATGAATGAATGAAACAACTTTCATTTATTCTCTGTAAACTTGGCACCATAATAGTTGCTGAAAACATAAACGAGTCAACTTTCGGGAATCTCAGATTCTAAGTATGGACAGACCAGATGATTTCAGATAACAATTAAGTGCTATGTGGAAAGCTAAACAGAATTATAGGATAGACATGGACGCAAGAAATGTGAAGGGGGCAAGAAATAGAATTCTATTTAGTTCATTTTGGAAACATTTTCTTCAGTTATTCATCACAAGGTTTATAGTCATAGATACAGCTCTCCCCTTAGATCTTGCAAAACTTGGAAAGCCTGAGGCTTTAGGATCTCCAGAGAACAAGTTTGAAATTGTTATATTAGGAAGTGTTTACTGGGAAGCATGTCCCAGTCAACATAAGATGGTCATAGATGCAAACCTCCAGAAAAAAAAAAAAAAAAAGCCCCGTGGTCAATATGCTTGTGAACCAGTCCATGAATATTGGTATATTAAAGGCTTAGAGAAGTCTGACAACAGAGTAACATATAGTACATGCATCCTGATATTTTCGCATGTTGGTTTAAATTTTATTTTAACTTCATTTTTTTCCCCTCTCAGTACACATATTAACATCAAAATACAGTTTGAGAAGTATTACTATTGTATAAAAGACAAACCTTTGGCACAAACAGAAAGCGAAGAAGTTGATCCTTTGCCCATACGTCTTGCAATTCTAAAATGGTATATTTACACACAGCTATCAGAAACTTAAAATAAGGTCTAAATATCATATTTATATACATTACCCGCTTTGACTAAACCCTTTGAACTGATGAAAGAGTTACTCATGTTTAGTTATTTTGGTTATTGGAGGGTTTCTTCAAGTAGCCCTGATGTGAAAAGGGCATATACTTGGATTCCCTCTATTTTTGCTTCATGAGAGTTAACAACGTTCAAGCAGATCTATCTTTGGTTTGGTTGGATTCGGCTGGGTTTAGCATACAACAAACAGTAGAATGTGGCAGAAACTGCATGAGGTTTTACACGTGGACACCACACTCAGCTCCTTCGCTCCATCACTCACTCGAGGTGCCTTTAGACAAATTACTTAAATTATCAAAGCTTTACTTTTCTCATCTGAAAATAGGGATAGTAATCACCATCTCCTGCTTTTAGGAGGAGGAGTCAAGCTGATGAAAAGGACCTAGAGAAGAGTGTCATCCCAGCATCTTTCTTAAATGTTAGCTTGCGGACTTTGTATTCTCCCTCTAAACCTCTTTTCAACCCCCTCCCCCCCCCCCCCCGCCCCACTGGAGATTCAATGGGAAAAACAGAATGTTTGCTGTTTGTTCCCTCAACGATGACTCACAGAGTGCTGATATATTGAATCAATTAGTGAAGAAGTAAAATTAGTGTCCTATTTTATAGGTGTGAAATGAGCGATTCAGCAAGTACCTTGTAGGATATACAACATTCCGAGCCAGAACTTTTCTAGATTGTTTACTTTGTTATTTCACCCCAGCCACGCTAATGGGAGTCCCTGGCCAATAAAACAATCGCTCCTTAGCTCCTTATGATGTTCTAAAGATGTAGAAAATCTCAACAAGTAATGATTGAATTCCTCACATCAGCTGCCCAATAATGACTATGGACTCTCCAACTGTTCCCACCACAGCATCATGGAGAAAAGAAAGCTTGCCTAAGTCAGATGACTGCACTATTTCCAGCAGACCACACATAACCAAATGCAACAACAACTTAACTTTGATAAGAGCCGATTGAGTTAATAACACCATTTTAGAAGATTGTTTAACAAGACATATTATCAGACCTCAGAGATTGTCCATGAAGAATTTTCAGTCCACTCGTCCAGAGCACTACCATAGCACACGGTGTTTTCAGTTCTCAGGAATTGCCTCATGAGTCATTCCTAATATTAACCCAAAGTTGAACGAATGGTTATGTTCCTTTGGTTGGATGATTTAGTTTGAACCTAAATGTTGATTTCAGGGCTGTGGAATATAAAAGTGGAATCATACTAACTGGCACGGAGAGAGAGAGGCAGTGTATCGTGGGAATGGGGGGAGGCGGAACATCCCACTACATATCCTCCCTTCTTCTAGAATGCGTTGCTTCCTGATGGAAAGAGGCTGCAATTATTGAATGCATCCTGTTTCATCAGAATGTCGTAGGAAAACTAAATCATGATCAGAGTGGGAAGGATCTTTGACTTATGAGACAAGTCATTCCCTGAGTTTTACTTTGCTCTTCTGTAAAATGATGATTTCATAGATTATTTATAAGATGTCCACCAGTTTCCTGATTCTATCATGGTCCAAAATTCATAACGTTTCTTTTTTTTTTTTTATTTTTTGAGGCATTCAGATACCTTTCATGATACTTCTTTATCAGTTTGCTTTCTGTTAAGGCTTTTCACAAGAAGCCCAACTTAGTCCAGTCTCCACAGGACACCTACTGGATTATTGGGAGAAACTAAGTAGTGTTTGTGATGGGGGAGACAGATCCCTTTTCCTGAATCACAAAAATCATGTCAGTTCTACGTGTTGGTCTTTTCCTATACCTGCTGCAAATAAAATTGATCATTAATCGGTGATGCTTTCCTCAACCAAAAAATATCTTTTACCATCTTCTGTGACCTGAATGATATGTCAGGAATCACTGGAATAGTAAGGAAAGTTAAGAACTTTGTCTCTATTACAGAAGTCTTTACATTCCAGCAAGAGCGAAAAGGCTTGTGTAAATAAATACTCGATACTATCGATCAAAAGATAGCATTAGTTAAATTGTGTGGTATTAGAAATAAGCACATAGAAACTCCTTTACAAGTTTTTTAGTTTTTGGTTTTGTGTGTGTGTGTGGGGGGGTGGGGGGCAAAGTAATTTGGGTAATGCTTCATGGAGAAAAATGAATGCTACTGAGGAGTGGGTAGAATTAGGACGGAAATGGAGTAACAATTGAGGAAAGTTTAAGGGAAAAGATATGAAAAGGTGATGAGTAGGGGGCACTGGTTTCCCATTATCTTTTCATCTTGTGAGCGAAAACTTGCCAAACAGTGGCTCCAAGGACAAAGCACAATCTGCTGGGCAAACATCCAAGGATGAGGAGCTTTCCTGAAACAAAAGGGAAAGGGAAGGCACGCAGGAATGTACAATACTGTCTGCAATTAGAAAATCCAGTAATTAACTTGATTTTTTCGCTAGCAATTGCAATAGTTGAATTTATCACAGGGTGTAAGGAACTTTCAGGTTTTAAGAAAGATCCTATTGGCTGGCCTTGCTTCCTTGAGGTTACCTCTCTTAGATAATGTGCCTTTTTATGGGCATGTAGGTGAGGATCAGAACCTTCCTTAGGCATTAAGATGGAAAGGTGGCAGGAGTTAGTTCTTTAAGTCCCAAGATTGTTGAGAAAGGGGCAGTCATAGTAATTGTTGCAAGCTAGAAGAGACATTTAAGATTATCGAGTTTTTCATTTACATATAGGAGAATAATGTCCAGAAATTTAGGTGACTTACCCAAGGTTGTCACAACCATTTGTATATGAGAACACTTTGGTTATAATTTTACTATAATGTCCTTCTTTTAATGAAAAATATTAACATTATGTTTCCCATCTCTCTGCTGTAATGATAAAATCCTTTTTTGACCCTGGTCTAAACATAACCATTTTTTAACATCTGATGTGTACCCAAATTCTTATGTCCTTAGGACATTAATTTGAAGAAAAATTGCACAAGGAATACATAGTTCGTGTGGAAAATTTAAAAGCACAATTAAGTACAAAAAGGAAAATTAGGGGTGCCTGGGTGGCTCAGTCAGTTGAGCGTCCGACTTCAGCTCAGGTCATGATCTCACAGTTCGCGGGCTCGAGCCCCGCGTCGGGCTCTGTGCTGATGGCTCAGAGCCTGGAGCCTGCTTCACATTCTGTGTCTCCCTCTCTCTCTGCCCCTCCCCCACTTGTGGTATGTCTCTCCGTCTCTCAAAAATAAATAAATGTAAAAAAAAATTAAAATAAAATAAAATAAAATAAAATAAAATAAAATAAAACAAAATAAAAAAAGGACAATTAAAACCATCTGCAATTCTGCCCCTAGAGAAAACCAGGGCTATATATTCCATATATCTTTCCTATGCATTATATACATATTTTTAATCTAAAAATGACATTTTACTCTTTTAATGGTATGCTATTTTTCAATCAATATTTTATAAGCAAGTTTTAATGTGAATGCATATATTTGTAATCCTCATTTTTGACCCTACATTAAAAAAAGGGGTTGTGGGGCGCCTGGGTGGCTCAGTTGGTTAAGCGTCCGACTTCGGCTCAGGTCATGATCTCAAGGTTCGTGAGTTCGGGCCTCCATCGGGCTCTGTGCAGACAGTTCAGAGCCTGGAGCCTGCTTCGGATTCTGTGTCTCCTTCTCTCTCTCTGCCCCTCCCCTGCTTGTGCTCTGTTTCTGTCTCTCAAAAATGAATGAATGTAAAAAAAAAATTTTTTTTTAAAGGGGGTTGTAGTCATCTCTGGTGAATTGCTTAAATGTATTTCATAAGTACAAAGTTTCTTCAAAACTACTAACCTTGCTTGAAAAATATGCATTTGGCCATGGATATACAGAAATGTGAAGCTCTTCCCCTTTTAAAATCAAGTGGTATTATCAACTCCTATTTTAAACTTGTTTATGGAACTAGATTAATACTGAACATAGATATATAAAGGTGATTACAGCACTGGAAGTTTGACCTTTGAAAAATCCTTCCCTGTATAAACAAAGTCTGGAATGTTTTAAAACCTCTAAGCCAGTCAGTTTCTTTTTTTATTTATCATAAACCTGGATCAACACAGAATGTCCATTTTATTTAAAGTAGGAAATGAAAACACCTTGGTTCCCTAACCATACTTGAAGGAGGTGTCTTTGAACCCCACATGTTCCTTGCCCCAAACCCACGTGGCCCTGCTGGAGTCTCAGGGCCCTGCTAAACCTGGCCTCACACAGCAGCCTTATCTGACCTCCTTGAATTGGTAGACCTGCTTGTTTGGTTCTGCTTGAGTTTTTCTTCACGGTCTCACACCCATTCTGTTCTTGTCCCCACCTCTATAGCTTTATACTGATAAGGCTTCCCATGGAATGTCCACCCTTTCCTATTCCAATGCATCCTTCCTTTACTATACTTCCTTTACTTTAGACCATTTAGTGTCCTTGAGTGTGTCAAGATTCTTGGCTGAGGCCTCACAACAAACCAAAAGATGAGTAAAATTAAGGTAATCCATTACAACAGAAGAAAAATGATCATATCACTAGATGCAGAAAAAGTATTTGACAGCACTCAAACATTCCTTCACGATAAAAACTCAATAAACTAGGAATAGATGGGAGTTTCTTAAATTGGTAAAAACAAACAAACAAACAAACAAAACAAGCCCCTATAGCTAACATACTTAATGGTGAGTGAATCCAAGATTTCACACTTAGATTAGGTACAAGGTACAAGGCAAGGATGTTTTCTCTCACCACTCCTTTTCAATATTATACTGGACATTCTAGCTAATGCAATAAGACAAGAAAAGGAAATAGTAGGTATATATATTGGGAAGAAAGTAACAAAACTTGCTCACTGATGACATGATCATCTGTGTAGAAAATCTGAAAGACTCAATTTTTTAAAATCCTGGAACTGATAAGCAATCATAGCACAGTTGTAGGATTCAAGATGAATGTACAAAAGCCAATTGCTTTCTTATACATGAGCAGTGAACAAGTAGAATTTGAAATTAAAAACAATGCAATTTACATTAAGACCTCCCAAAATGAAATACTTAGATATAAATCTAACAAATATGACAAGATTTATATGAGAAAAACTACAAAGCTCTGATGACAGAAATCAAAAAAGAACTAAATAAATGGAGAGATATCCCGTGTTTAAAAATAGAAAAATCCGGGGCGCCTGGGTGGCGCAGTCGGTTGAGCGTCCGACTTCAGCCAGGTCACGATCTCGCGGTCCGTGAGTTCGAGCCCCGCGTCGGGCTCTGGGCTGATGGCTCAGAGCCTGGAGCCTGTTTCCGATTCTGTGTCTCCCTCTCTCTCTGCCCCTCCCCCGTTCATGCTCTGTCTCTCTCTGTCCCAAAAAAAATAAATAAAAACGTTGAAAAAAAAAATTTTTAAAAAAAAAATAGAAAAATCCAATATTGTCAAGATGTCAGGTCTCAACTTGATCTCTAGATTTAACGCAATCCTGAAAAACCCCTGCTCATTTGGTCAATATAAACAAATTGCTTCTACAATCTATATGGAGAGACAAAGACCCATAACAACCAACACGATATTGAAGGAGAAGAACAAATTTGGACGAATGATGCCACTCAACTTTAAGATATATTTAAAATTACAGTAATCTAGACAGTGTTGTATTGGCAAAAGGATAGACACATAGACCAATGGAACAGAATATAGAGCCCAGAAATAGACCCATGTAAATACGATCAACTGATCTTGGACAAAGAAGCAATGGCAATACAATTGGCAAAGATAGTCTTTTCAGCAAATACGCACAGTGATATTTATAGCCTTATAGCAACTTTATTCATAATTGGTGAAGCATCCTTAAAAAATTCAATGCTCTACATGCAAAAACCAGGTGTTCTCATAGCCTCATAGTTCTCATAGCCTCACACTGGTGAGTGTCCATTGCTAAGAATTTTGAAGGGGCAACGTGGTAATTTATATTAAAATCTACAACAACAAGTTGTAACATAAGTCTGTTTTAGTAATTCCACTTCTAGGGATTGCTTTAACAAAATCATAGATTATGAAAAGATTTACAATCAGGATAGTTCATTATATTATTGTTTATAGTGGCAAAAAACCCAGAAACAATTGAATATACAACAGAATGAGGTTGAAAAAATAAGTTAGTTTTAAATACAAATAATGAAACACCACCATGTCATTAACACTCAGATTAAGTTGTAAAAAAAAGCAAGAACCATGAGTGTGAAAAAAAATGTCTATAGATTATTAAACAAAACAAGCAGATTACAAATCCTAATGTATAAAATATCATCTTGTTTTTATGAGACTGTCATGTTCTTTTTTTTTAATTTTTTTTTTTTTAACGTTTATTTATTTTTTTGGGACAGAGAGAGACAGAGCATGAACGGGGGAGGGGCAGAGAGAGAGGGAGACACAGAATCAGAAACAGACTCCAGGCTCTGAGCCATCAGCCCAGAGCCCGACGCGGGGCTCGAACTCACGGACCGTGAGATCGTGACCTGGCTGAAGTCGGACGCTTAACCGAGTGCGCCACCCAGGCGCCCCGAGACTGTCATGTTCTTAAAACTTTCTTGTAAGTTTGAAATTATTTCCAAAGAAATTTAAAAAGAAAGTATATTTTATAGGTAGATATAGAAATAGATCACGGATAGATGGAAAGAAATATTGATATATAGATAGACGGACACATAATCAGATAGAAAACATGAGGGAAGACTATTCTTTCTTCGGGAAATTATAAGCTAAATATTCAAAAGATAGGAATTGACTGCCTGATAAACATTAAGTTAAGGCTGGTTAGGAGAGAGAGGACTGGAAATAAATACACTAAAACATTAGTAGTGGGTGTCTTTGAAAGGTGAGGTTGTGCTGATCATCTTTGTGTTTTCTCCCCCTCCTCTGGTCCCCGAAGAGCCCACATTCGGAACTTTGCCTCCGCTGATCTGTGATACTAGTTTTCTTTTTTATATCTGAGTGTTCTGCTTCTCAGAGATATCGTACGCTGAATATTCAGGAAGTGTGAATGGACTGCCTGACCGACGGTAAGTCAAGGCTGGTTCTAGGTCAAAAGACTTTGAATGAAAAAATGAAATGGAGAGCGTAGTGGTTGCCATAGTGGTTGCATAATAAGAGCACACACACGGGGCGCCTGGGTGGCGCAGTCAGTTGAGCATCCGACTTCAGCCAGGTCACGATCTCGCGGTCCGGGAGTTCGAGCCCCGCGTCGGGCTCTGGGCTGATGGCTCGGAGCCTGGAGCCTGTTTCCGATTCTGTGTCTCCCTCTCTCTCTGCCCCTCCCCCGTTCATGCTCTGTCTCTCTCTGTCCCAAAAATAAAAATAAACGCTGAAAAAAAATTTTTTTTTTAAAAAAAAGCACACACAGTTAAGTGGGAGACATTGCTTCAGAGACTGAATGGTTCAGACCACGGGTCTGAAGCCCAGTTGCCTGGCCCTATGGACCTGCCCTCTGCCTCACATTCCTCATATGTAAAGTGGGTATATGAACACTGTCCTCTTTGAAGAGTTGATGTGAAAATTACAACAAATTAATACTTGTAAAGCACCTAGAATAGTGGCTAGCACTCAAATGTTAGTTAATAAATTCTTATTGTAAAGAATAACGTGTTTCTTTTCTTACTGTAAAAGTAATACAGAAAATTTGGAAAGTAGACTTAAGGAAAAATAAAGAATTAAAAACCTTCTATATCATCAATGCTCAGATACAAAGTTCTCAGCTAAAATTACTGTTAATATTCTGATACAGATTTTTTTTCAGTTTGTTTCTCTTTGTACGTATCTCATACATATTTTAACTCTTGTTATAAAAGTGGAATCATACCATAGAGAGCTTTATAACTTGTTTTTGTATTTACAATATAGTGAACATCTTTTATGTAATTAAATATTTATATAAACACTTTAAGATGTTTTAGGGTTATTTGAAAAACAAGTAAACTGATAAAGGCAGCTTTGGCAATTTGAAGTATCAACTGTTTTTCACATGAGTCAATAGAGAGAACGAAAACATAAGCAAAATGTAATTTTCGGCTTGTAAATATTCAAACGGTAAAGTTAGGAAATGTCAAGAGATTGTGTATATAGCTCTTAGAGTGCTAAAAATAGTAGTAAGGACATTTATGAATCTAGCCATGTTCTCCTTTTAGGAGGAATTGGGTTACTTAATCTTATAAAATAAAGTATCAAATTATTTTCCCTCATTTTTTATTTCGTGGATATTTATAGAAAAAGAAATAGTTGTACTTCATTCCAAGAACAAGGAGATTTGAGCTAGTTCTTTGAATGCTTTTACAAATTTAGCCATGGTCTGACAAAAGCAAATAAGTTCCTCCAGCTTTTGAAGAGTCTCATTCCAACTCTGGTGTAGGCGTGTTCTTGCCAGGCAGGAGAGGGATGGTTACCCAGCCATAGAGAAAGTGCCCCGGTGTGGTGTTTGCTGGGGAGGAAGACCATGGTGCAGATGATCTCTGGGGGCTAGAAGGGGTGGGGCGGGGGAGGGGGCAGTTGGAGCACCAAAGGTGTGGATTTGGGTTCCATACACGGCTCAGGAGCCAGATGCATGGGATCTAATCCTGGTATTTTAGCAATTCTGTCACCTCAAACAAGTCGTTAACCTCTGGGTGCCTCATTTCCCCCTGGTTGTACGTCCCTCATAGAGCTCTAGTGAGGACTACACGGGAAGCACTCATAACAGGGTCTAGCATACCCAGACTGTGCTCCCAATAAGGGTCAGTGCTATCATCATCATCATCACCGCCAGTCATTAGTGATTATTGTTTTTATGATCTTCCAAGGCTCGGACCTCCATGCTCTGCTGTGGATACGCCCGGATGAACAGAGAAGTCAGCAGGTAGGGAGGTCCCGGACCGTCCCTGCACATGTGTGTGTCAGGGAAGAGAGCCGAGCAAAAGCCGTTTGTACTGGCCTCTTCCATGCACCCCCTGCCCTCTACCTAACCACGTGAGTGAAATCACATAAAATAAAGAACACTCTAAATGCCAAAAAGAAAAAAAAAATAGAGCAGAGCTGTCATTCATTGTCAGTGCGTAAGCTTGCTGGGGATCAGGGGGTTCGACACACCTTGAACATGTGAAAGTCCACGGGTTGACTGTCTAGCTATGGAGGTGAAGCCCAGGTTTATATTCATACCAACTGCTAAAGCCTCTTCTCACCAGTGCCTCCCGGAGCCATGGCCCAGCAGTCTGGAGTTTGGGAAACTATCCCCCCGCATTTTCTGTACTCTAGTGCATAGAGGAAGGGAGATTTTCAGCAGAGGTGGGAGGTGGGAGGCAGGCTAAGGGCAAGAGATCCAGCACCCGAATGTGAAGACAATTTCCAAGACATAACCTGTTCCCTCTCCCATGCTTCAGGGACATTACTACTGGGATGCTGCTTTCTGCGCCATTGACCCTGGAAGGTGGCTTTCTTTCCCCCTCATCTGAACCTTGCCTCAGAGATCCCCTTCTCACTCTTGACTTGCAAATGTCCTCTCTGTGTGTAACTCCAGCATCACCTTTGGAAACTACTCTTCCCTCTGGTCTGAAGTCTCTGGCTGCCTTGGGAACACCTCCACTCGAATATCCGCATGAACCCAGGAGTTCAACCTTTTAGAAACAGAACCCTCCCCTCCAATTCCAATCTGTTCAATTTTGAAAATACTTTCTTTTATTTAAAAAAAATGTGATGTTTATTTATTTTTGAGAGACTGAGTGAGAGAGAGAGATAGAGTCAAGTGGGTGAGGGGCAGAGAGAGGGAGACACAGAATCTGCAGCAGGCTCCAGGCTCTGAGCTGTCAGCACGGAGCCCGATGTGGGACTTGCACTCAAGATCATGAGCTGAGCTGAAGTCGGATGCTTAACTGACTGAGCCACCCAGGCTCCTCTCTGAAAATATTTTCTGAGGGCAAAGCTCCTGTCATGCAATTGAAAGTTTACTCGTTTACCTTAGCCTTACCTACTAGGTAATGAACGTAGTACCCATGATTTTGCTTTTTTTTTCTTTATAGCTCCAGTCATTGGTAGCTGGTGGGTAGTCCATAAATACTGTGTGAATGAATTGTTGAATGAATGAATGAGGAAAGAAAATGACATAAAAATGAACATGTGCTGCCCCTGGACTCCTCAGGCTCTCTTTTCTGTTTAAGAACATAAAACAGGTTGCAACAATGCTATAATGGAAGCCCTTAGGAAGTGAACTAGGAGAAGGGAAAGAATAAGTTTGATTAATGATCTGATGAATTGGAAAAGAGGAGAGACTTGGGCTTTGAAGCACTGGTGGGACCTTCCTCAAATAGCCTACAAGTGTCAGTGACACCAATGAGATGCTACTGTAAATAAATCAATTACTGTAAATAATGCCCTACTGAGCATATTAATCTTGCCTACAGTATACTGGTCTGATGATTATGGAATCTCAAACCAGATGACAGTTCACAGTTCCAGATCTGGGATTACAAATTGAGGCCACCCGGGAGATAATGCTTGTTCTCTCTTCCTTAGGGAGCATTATTCAACCCTTGCCCTTTAAATCCAGATGATTTTCAAGATCTTTTTTTTTTTTTAACTCAAAATATCTGTGATACAGGCATTTCTTCTAGTGAATAAAGTCTCTGTGCCTTTGAAAGAATGATAATGAACTCTTTGCTAGAATTGAACACTTTATATATGTAATTTCTAATCCTGACTGCAACTCTACAAAATATGTATGTTTATATAAGTTAGGACCCTTTGTGGAAAGTGACACAAAATCCAGTTCCAACTATTTTAAGCAAAAAGAGAGAATTCGTTGGCTTAATCGGTAAAAAGCTCAGAGTGGTGGGGTGCAGGCATGGCTCTATCCAGGAGTCCAAACAAGCTGTTTGACATCCTTTCTCTTCATCATTTCTTCATCCTGCTTTCTTTCTTTGTTGGCTACTCTAAGGCAGGTTCTCTCTACATTGTGACCTTCAGCAGATCCATTCTTACATGTGTACAGCTCCAACTCTAGGGCAAAACAAGGGCCTCCTCTCATAGGCCCAAACCTTAAAGAGTATCTCATTGGCCCCAGCTGTCATTTGATCATCCTAGATCTAATCATTGTTGTGCTTTTATTGGCTGATCTTGGCTACATGCTCCGACACGTGCTCAAACCTCAGTGTGGAAGAAGTGTTTCTTCCTCCAACATTTAGGTTAATAGATAAGGGAGAGTGGAGACTCAGGCAACAAATGACCATCACAACTTTGATCTTAATTTCACAAATGAAGTAGGTGAGACTCAAAATAATTAAAAGCACACAACCAAGGAGCAGCTGTGCCAGCCAGGCTCTGATAGGAAACAGAATTGAATTCAGGGGGTTAGAGACTAGCAAGATTATTTGTAGAAGTTCAGACAAGATTAAGGGGACCAGCAAAGGCCGCTGAAGCCCTGGGAACCAGGTATGACAGAACCGCTTTGAGGTCTGAGCAGCAAGATCCGGCTCCCAAGAGACCAAATGACAGCAGTGATAGCAATGGAGGGACACCACTGCCGAAAATGCAAAGTGGAGAGGGAGCATGGGATGGAGGTGAGCTCCCTTGACTTATTTCTCCTACACCTTGATCTCCTTCCAGTTGCTCCCACCGGGGCCTAGGAACCAGCCAATCTGGGATGCAGCCAGAGCACAGAGCCAGGAAGAGAAGGGCAGGAATGGATAGAGAAGGAACGAGGGAGAATAACTAAGCATGGCAGCTATGTCAAGTTCTGAACCCAGCTCCAACTTCTCCAAAAAGGTTTGTCTGCTCCTCTCACCCACCTTCATACTTAGGAGGCGTGTGTGTGGTCAGGGACCTTTAGGTCAGAACCTTTTGGTAATGAGCCTCTAGGTAAGATGCTGCTCCCCTAGAAACTTGACTGACTACTCTCCCTTAGCGGCTGGCTTTCAGATACCTTGAATCTGTGGCTTCAGGTGTTTGTCCTTGTGGTGAACTTCCCGATGGCAATGCTCATCTCATCATCCTGGCACTAAGATTTAGAACATTTTTATTTGCTCAGTGCTTCACCAGAAAATTGCTTAGATTACAACTACTGCTAACAGGGACCTTCCAGATATGACCCACTTCCTTCCATCTAAAGGAGAATGCATTGATTATCCTTCAAGGAACCTCTGAGGTCTGTGCTCAGGTGAGGATAGACTGCTGGGCTGCAGGGCTCGGCATCTCAAAAATATAAGACTCCAGGGTTTAGGTTATAAAAGGGGGAAAAAACGAGAATTCTGACCATTGAAGCAAATGCCCAGTACTGTCTCAACCTGGCACTATTGTACGGACACTATCCCCTCGAATCTAACACAGTGTGAGCTCTCTGAGCCCTTCTCCCATAGGTGTGTATAGAATATTTCCCCCGTTTTGACACATATATGGCTGGTATACCTTGTGCTTATTCTGCCTTCCAGAAAATATTTTTCATTCCACCTCGCAAAGGATGATTGCTTTGAGGAAACTGAGGCAGATTAGTCATTGGCAGTCCTGCTTCATGTTTTCCTGAAGGTTGACTAGCATCAACCCTTCCTCTCATCATCCCAGTGGTCTGCATTTGGAGAGTTGTGAACAGTCCTGAAATCTTCCTGGTCCGGGAAAGAGTGGACCCTGCCTGTGGAGAGTTTGCTGAGGTCATCTTGACCAAAGTTCCACCTAAAATAGGCTCCCACACGCTCTCTGCCTGAAGATTTCAAGGCAGCTTACTGTTGCATAAATCTGTATTTTTTTTTTTAAATCCTTATTTCACGGTAGAGTGGAATCCCTTTTCTATCATTCTTTCTGGTGCTTTCCCTACCTTCCACATTGGCGTTGAATGAGCAAACACTGTCTTGACCACATTTCATCTTTCCAAACCCTGAAGATAGCGATCACATGTCTCTTTCGTTTTTCTAAAGAAACTCAAGCTAAAAATGTCTATTTTCTCTCATCATGTGATTTGACTTCTAGACTCTTTCTATCTTGGTTTCCCAGCAGCAAACATGTTCCAGTTTATCATTTTCCCAATCAAATGTGGCTTATACTCCCAGTGAGGCCTGACCCATGCAGAGCACCCTGAGGCCATGGCTTCCAATTATCTGTTAGGGTTTTGTTTTGTTCTGTTTTGTTTTGTTTTGTCTTGTTTTGTCTTGTTTTCTAGCTGCTGTGTCATGAAGTTGGCTCACATTGAGACTGACTTCAGTAAAACCCTTGGATCTTTTCACAGGGACTCCTGCCAAGCCACAGCTCCTCCCTCAATATTTGTGGAATTGATAGTTTTAAAAATAACATTTACATTTTCTTTTATGATAAAAGCAGTACGCCATAATTAAAGGAAATTTAGAAAATACAGTTAGGTAATTTGCCGGTTTAAAAAAAAAAAAATCCCACTATCAACAACAATCCCACTGTCCAGAGATATCTGCAGCTAATACTTTGGTAATTATCAAGGGTGGCAAAGTAAAATGCCAATAGCGTTCAGGAAAATATTGTAAATTTGTGAAACAGTAGGGTCTGGGTGAGCCTGCTGCTGGCTACAGATGGCAGCCATCATTCAGCTTGGGTTACCTATCACTCTCTAGAAGTGAGGGCTCCCCAAAACCAGAACCTGATATTATGATTTTTTCCCCCTCAGGAGACCCTGTACATGCAGAATTTTATGAGAAATCTGCTTATTAAATGTTGGCAACTAATTATTTTTGGCAGCGTTCTTGTCTTTGAACTCTCTTGGGTCCTTGAGGTGCTAGTTGTAGGGCTTCTCTGGTGTATATACCTCCACCTTGCTTTCTTCTCTCAATCCTTCAGAAAAACTGGGCTCATCCTCTCTACATAACCAACAACAACTTGTGATCACCTCCGTTAAGTCCAGCTACCCTGGCCTTGGCTAACCTTCCTCACGGTCTCCCTTCCCAACATCGCTCTTCTCCTCTAGGATGCCTTTCCTTCCTTTTATCTGTGCGTCCTTCTCATCCTCACCACAGAGCCTGTACTGGGTTGTATCCTTCCCGAGCTTCACTCCCTGTCATAACTCTCTCTCAAATATCCATATTTCCCACAAGATTTGGTCCAAAAATCACCCTCTTTTTGCTCTACTCACCACTTTTCATGCTGTCGAAAATTTCAGTGTTTAGAGTCTGAATGACTCAGGCTCAAACCTAGATCTGCCCTTGACTAGCTGTCTAACCCTGTGGAAAATTGCTTTGATTTCTCTGAAACTTAGTGTCCTGAGCCATGATGTTGGAAATAATGATGCATACCCTGGAAAATAGTTTAGAGGATAAATAAAAACATACATAAAGCATCTCAAGACATCATAACTGTTGTGATACAATTATACTTTATTTAACACAAGTATAATTAACATATAGTGTTCTATTAGTTTCAGGTGTACAACATCATGATTCAACAATTGTATACATTTCTCAGTACTCATCACAATAAGTGTGCTCTTAATCCCCTTTGTCTATACTTGGTTTAATACTTGATTTTTAACCATCATCGTAAGTCAAAACCAGGTGCTTATATTCACTATTTACCCCAACTTGACTAGGAAATAGTAGCTTCTTTAAAATACTCATTGAATAATCAATTAATAAAAGAATGAGTAAATGAATAAGATGAAAATCTGTAAGCAGGCTGAAAGATTCAAGTTATTCCAAAATACAAAGATACAGGGAAGTCGTCCAAACTGAGAAAGGAAGAGAAGGGGGCTCACACTGGGTAATTCTGGTTCTTTACTATCTGATACTGTCTTTTCATGTTTCCCAAAATTGTTGGCATCAAACCAAGCATCTCATCAGACCGGTATTAACATTAATGATTTGTAACTAAATATGTCGGTTCTGTGATTTCTCACATATGTGGGAAACCAAATTTTGAATTCATACTTTTGGAAGTATTTTCATTTGCTATAGGCTTGCCCCTCAGTTATCCAGTGGCAGACTTTTCCCTGAACATTTTATGAAGGCTTAGAAATGCACATATGGCAGTGGCAGTCTCTGGACGTGTGCTCACCCTGCTCTGCCCACCGGAAGCTCTACCCAAGCCCTGAAGCCAGAAAATGCCACAGGGGCTATGAAAGTGTCTTGTAGACCTCATAAATATTTTGGGGGTAAATTAACGGACCAAGAAAAAGTTCAATGGAAATACGTAAAAATATATTTCACTCATTCCATTCTCTTTACTAACTGTATAACCCTGAGGAAATTACCTTAATCTCGCTGAAACTTAATTTCTTCATCCATCATATCAACACTAATGATGCTTGTGTCTCACTCTCTGTGACCTCTGAGTTAGCTTGCTTTGGGCTGCAAGTAAAAGAAAATCTGGCTAAAAGTGGCTTAAACAACTAAGACATTTATTATCTTATTTACCAAGATGTCCAAAAATAGATGGCTTAGAAGTTCGCCGATGCCTGGGCCCTGAGATAGCCTGTCTGTGCTTCTCCTGGCTCCTTTCATGGCTGTATAATGGCTGCCATCTCACCCCCTCATGACAGCACTCAACGAAGGAGAAAAAAAAATTCCTGGAAGCTACCAGCAGATTTCCCCTTAGGTTCCGCTGGCCAGAGTTCAGCCACATACCTAACAGGGGAAGGAAACAGTATGATTGGTTTATACCAATCATGGCTCATCCCTGGGGCTGGAGTAAAGAGCCCCTCTTCCCGGAGTACCTTGCATCCCCATATCTGAACAAAATGGGGTGTTGAACATCTAGGAAAAAGAGAGGAAATTCTTGTTGAGTAATAATAGCTAACGGTAATGGCTATTTGCCAAGCTAGCTATGTACCACGCACTGTTCTAGAGACTTGACATATGTGTATTCCTCTTAACATACCTTTGCACATCGGTTTTGTTATCCACACTTAACAGATAGGAAAGAGGCATGGAGGGGTGGAGTCAGTCTCCCAAAGACACAGAGGTAGCGAGCTGGTAATAGGCTGATTGGCTCTGAAGCCCATGTGATGAACCCCTAATCTGTGCAACTTCTTGCATTGGGGTCTGCCACCCTTTCCATCTGGCAAAACAATCCTGGACTCTCCGAATGAGATCTTAGAAAGGGGAAATGAGCACCTGACAAATGAGAAAGTATTTGAGTATGGTTGCCACCACACATGCCTCGTGGATAATTTCTAATAATAACAACAATAATAAGACCTATCTGTTGTAGGCCAGGGGTCCTCATGACATCGTCTCATTTGATCATTTGATTGACATAACAGCCAACAAGTTCATTATTTTCCAGGGGAAATGCAGTCGATTAACCTGCCCAAGTAAGTGACACCCGGGTTCGATCTCAGGCTTGCTTGATTACAAGGTTTGTGCTCTTTCTCCTATACTCCACAACCTATAAAAAAAATAATAAAGAAATGAAGTTTACACCTGCATTATTTAGGAACCAGAAAGCACATCCAGCATGGAGAGAATTCCTCCACTGAAATACAGACTAAGCAGAGTCACCCCTCAAGGAGGCAGGAATTGAAAAGTTGTGTTGATCAACCAACCAGTGGAGTTGATGAAACTGGTCCTTAATATCAGGCTGACAAGTTTGTTTCCACTCCTATTAAGACATTTACAGGGGCGCCTGGGTGGCGCAGTCGGTTAGGCGTCCGACTTCAGCCAGGTCACGATCTCGCGGTCCGGGAGTTCGAGCCCCGCGTCGGGCTCTGGGCTGATGGCTCAGAGCCTGGAGCCTGTTTCCGATTCTGTGTCTCCCTCTCTCTCTGCCCCTCCCCCGTTCATGCTCTGTCTCTCTCTGTCCCAAAAATAAATAAACGTTGAAAGACATTTACTGGCCACTTTATAGTAAATTCATTGCTATTCTGTTCTCAGAATTAGACTGTAAGCTCTTTGAAGACAAAGTCATATTTTCCTTATCTCTTGGTTTTCCATGAGGCCTATCACAACTCTGTAGTTACTGCATTCTCAAGAACTACATTTGGAATTAAAAAAAATAATAACCTTTTTGGGGCGCCTGGGTGGCTCAGTCGGTTAAGCGGCCGACTTCGGCTCAGGTCATGATCTCACGGTCAGTGAGTTCGAGCCCCGCGTCGGGCTCTGTGCTGACAGCTCAGAGCCTGGAGCCTGTTTCAGATTCTGTGTCTCCCTCTCTCTGACCCTCCCCTGTTCACGCTCTGTCTCTCCCTGTCTCAAAAACAAATAAAAACGTTAAAAAAATTAAAAAATAATAAAAAAAATAATAACCTTTTTATTTTGGAATAATTTTAGACTTACTGAAAAGTTGCAAAGTTAGTACGGTGAGTTCCTGAACCCTCTTCACTCATTTTCCTGGTATTAACATTTTACAAAAACACTAAATTTGCTATTTAGTAAATTAACTAAATTAACTAAACTACAGACTTTATTCATATGTCACTAGTTTTTCCACTAGGGGCCTTTTCTGTTCCAGGATCCAACCTGGGATGTTACATTGCACTTAGTCCGAGTGGCATTTTGTTTAGAAGATCTTTTATTACTTTGTCTAAATATAGTAGCAAAGGAATAATATATGTACATACAGTTTCTGTGTTTCGTAATCATCTTAAAGTTAGCCAGCATTTACTAAGCTTTTGCTATGTGCCAGGTACAATTCTAAGAGTTTATATGTACAATCTCATTTCTTTTCCTTGCAAAAACCCTGTGAAGTAGATACTGTTATTATCTCCATTTTATGGCTAGAAAAACTAAGGCAGGGGGCATCACGTCGCTCAGTACTAAGAGCCGTGACTAAAACCCAGACCGTTAGACTCTCAAGTTATACATAAATGTGATGTTTGGGAATAAGCTGCGAAGAAATAAAAGAATTATTAGATAGGCTTGTTTTTCTATCGTGTTGTAGTGAGAGGTAAGACTGAAAAAAGTTCCTGCTCCTTCCAGACTGGTTTTCCAGGTCTTCGATTTTTCCACACACCACTTGTGAATGCAGTAAGGACAGCATGCCGTGACCCTGTGACTTTCGAAAACAGAACTGAAGGTCCTGACACCTAGTCTCAAACTCCCTTCCTGTCTCATGCACCAGAGGGTCATGTCCAAGCCTGGGATATAAATGATAAATGAATGTGGTTGGTCATCATTTTTCGCCATCATAAACCTCTGTCCAGGGGCTATCGTGCTGGAAGGGCAGAGGTGTTGAAAGAAAGAATGGAGGTGAACTGGCAGAATACCCTGCAGAGGCTCAAATGGCAGGCTGGCATCTGCCTGACACAGAATGTTCTAAATGTGTCTTCATTACCGTGACTCAAGCTACATTTAATTTACAATGGGGAGACTAATAACGCATCAGGAATGAAAAAAATATATGCAAAGCCTATCTATCGTTCTTTAAACTCTCTTTAAACTCTCTTTTTTCTGGGGCGCCTGGGTGGTGCAGTCGGTTAAGCGTCCGACTTCAGCCAGGTCATGATCTCGCGGTCCGTGAGTTCGAGCCCCGCGTCGGGCTCTGGGCTGGTGGCTCGGAGCCTGGAGCCTGTTTCCGATTCTGTGTCTCCCTCTCTCTCTGCCCCTCCCCCATTCATGCTCTGTCTCTCTCTGTCCCAAAAATAAATAAACGTTGAAAAAAAAAATAATAAACTCTCTTTTTTCTTGTTGTTCAACACAACACTCTGTAGAATCACTTTTCATTTGAAAATTCCTATTGGGCACTGAGGAGGGCACCTGTTGGAATGAGCACTGGCTCTTGTATGGAAATCAATTGACAATAAATTTCATATTAAAAATAATAAAAAAGAAAAAAAGAAAAAAAGAAAATTCCTATTGGGAACATAGAAATCTATTCTGTTGTTTTAAAGTTGTGGTTGGTGGTTGATAAATAAGACTTCATATTTTTTTTCTCTCAATTAAGGCAGTGGGGCCAAGGAGCAAAGGGGTGGCGTGGCAGCCATCTTCAAAAGCAGATCCCAACAAGATTCATGCATCCATTCACTATTCATTCAACAAACATGACTGAGTCCCTATAGGTGTCAGACATGGGGCCACATCCTCTTTATCTAGAAGAGGTGATAGACATGAGACGAAATCACCTGGTGAGCAGTTCCTCTGAAAGAAATAACTAGGTACAGGGTTTCACAAATAGTTCTGGCCCACGTAGCACACGAACACAGGAAATAGAACAGAGTAACATTGAAAATATCTGACTGAATTGCACATAGTAAATACAGGTAATCTTTCATAAACCTTTCATTTCAGTAATATACAGGTAGTGTGTGTGTGTGTGTATGTGTGTGTGTTCAGGTTTGTCTTTGAAGTTTATTTATTTATGTTTAAGAGAGAGAGAGAGAGAGAGAGAGAGCAAGCATGAGTGGGGGAGGGGCTGAGAGAATCCCAAGCAGACTCTGCACTACGCGGGGCTCAAATTCACGAAACGTGAGATCATGACCTGAGCTGAAATCAAGAGTCAGATGCTTAACCAACTGTGTCACCCAGGTGCCCCCAGGTGTGTTTTTATTTATTTTTTTTTTAAATTTTTTTTTTTTCAACGTTTATTTATTTTTGGGACAGAGAGAGACAGAGCATGAACGGGGGAGGAGCAGAGAGAGAGGGAGACACAGAATCGGAAACAGGCTCCAGGCTCTGAGCCATCAGCCCAGAGCCTGATGCGGGGCTCGAACTCACGGACCGCGAGATCGTGACCTGGCTGAAGTCGGACGCTTAACCGACTGCGCCACCCAGGCGCCCCGCGGTGTGTTTTTAAAGTGTGTCTTATTATGGTTTGCAGTCAAAGAAGTTCCAGCAGCATTGATCTGATCTTTAGTGGGGACGAAACAGATGGAAGTGGTGAATTCTCTCTTGGAATAGGAGGAGGGCAGGTAGGAAGACTCTCCATGATACCTGAGTTGAGTCTTGAGGAATGGTTTTCACGAGGTGGATTATCAGACAAAGGACGTTATGAGCTCATGAGAGGAGAATAGGAAAGCAGATAGAGGCCCAGCAGCCTGAAATATTGTGGACACAAGTTCTGCCTTTCTCCTGAGATGTGAGGGCTAAGAAGTCTCTAGGCATCCACCATCAGAGGGCCAGGAAGAATTGCTACTCTGTGTGTGCCTGAGATCAGAGCTCCTCAAATTCAGTGTGCACGCAGGTTATCTGAAGATCTGGTTAAAATATGCTGTCTGGGGTGAGCCCTGACACTGCATTTCTAACCAGCTCCCCGGTGATGATGACGCTTCTGGTCCGGGGACCACACTTTGAGAATCAAGGCCGATTTTTAGAGTGTAAGAATGAGTTGGTTTTGGACTTGGGCCATATATGATCTCTGTAATCTACCCAAGTGTAGGTAGGCTTCTGGTGTGTAGAAACATGAAGTTGCTGGACCAGGTAAAAAGACTGGCTAACTTCTTCTCTCCATTTTTTTTTCCTTCTTTAAACTGGAATATAAATGCTTACTAAGCAAAATGGAGATAACACATTCCTTGCTAGGTTGTTTTAAGGGTTGAATTAAAGAGTGCATATAAAACACTCAGCAAAGTGTCTGACACACAGTAGAAGGCTGATAAGATATTATTAGATTCAAACACTGGTTCTGAGATCTGAAATTCCAGAGGTTCTAGAACCAGACTTCCTACCCCAAACAATTCCCCAGTATTCTTACGAGGCTGGCTAGGAAGGCGTTGGGGATTGGGGAATTTTTGTTGTATATTTTGGGATAATTTTTGCTTTTGTTTTGTTTACTTTGTTTTGTTGTTGATGTTGTTGTTGTTATGTATGTGTGTTTAGGGAGTGAAAGCAAAAGTTTCTGTTCTTATCTCGTTCAGAGAATTGAATCTCATTAAAGATACACGGCAGTGGAAACTAATTGGACTTTGTTGAAGTTCTCAATGCCAACTCTAGGCACATCCTTAGCCTATCATAGGGGCACATTATCCTTACAGCTGGCATGGAATTCTGAGCTCAAATTCTATCAGATGTCACCAATCCCAAGTCTTCACTTGGGAAGACTGGTTGATGATAACCACATGTCTTCACTTCTTTTCTTCTACGTAGTATTACTTTTGGGAGAGGGGAGTACTGTCAAAGAAACCACGTCTTGTCCTGAGTTAAATTCGAGTCCATGACGATGCACATTAAAATTAAGTGAATTGGTTCCTTTAAAAGGTTTTTTTCCTAAAATAACTTCAAATTCCCTTGAGTTTTAAAATTCTTTTCGTCTTTTTACCTTCCATGTCGGTAAATTATTATTACTTTCCCACTTGATCCTCAATCTGCTGTGTGTTGAGAAATGTCCCATTAAGTACAGGGATTAAACCCAAAGAGCTATGGTTGCCTAAGTGAAGTTTGGATGCGGGCAAGTGAGAATTAAATGAAATAACTTTAGTAAGAGTGAAATGAAACTGTCCCTTACCAGTCTTGGTGCTTTTGGGTGCATCGTTGGGCCTGAGAAGAGAGGAGGTTTCAGTATTTCACTGCCAAGCATGGAAAATGTAGAACAGTTGGCAGACTGGCAAATCTTTTCACAAGGAAGCAGAGGAAACTATTTTTATTGATTTCTGGAATATTAGATCTAGAAAGAACTTACAGACTAGATAAACCATTCCTTTTCCCCAACATTTTACCAATGAGGAAACCGAGTCCCAGAGAATGTAGCCTGATTTCACACAGCTAAGTAATTACAGGTTGCAGAATATTTCCATGTCAGAGGATGTAAGAGGATGTCAGAGGTTGGCGCAAACACTGCTGATTGTAGCCTATCTGGGGAGCTCTGAGCTAAGGTCTGGGGAAGGTCCTGACTGCACAAGTGAAGGGATGAAGTGTTTCATTGGATCCCAAGTATTCTTCCTTGAGTGATTACTTTGTTTTTCTATTATGTGCCCAGTGGCCACCAAATTGTGTGTGTGCATGTGTTGAGGGAGGGAGGACAGCCAAGACATGCCTCTGATGCTGTCACAGCCCAGTCTCACCCAGAAGTCACTGTGCTCCCATAATCCCCAGTTCCAAGTTGGGCGGGTCCCGGCCACATTTCCCATGGATGTCCGTGTAACCCATCTGAACTGCTATTTCGGACAGCGTTCTAAATCAGTTTTTGTGTTTTGGCAGAGGACTGGAACCCTTTTTCTAATATTACTTCTGTGGGAAAGTGTTTTCTGAGTTCCAAACAACTCAACTTACAAATACATTTTTGGAATATGACATATATATATATATATGCTGAGGACTGCCTGTTCTGGAGGTAAAAAAAACAAACCCTTACCATATACAGCTCAGTGGTACCTAATGCAGGTGTTTCTTATATGATCTTATTCAAGGAATATCAGATGTGCCTAAAACCTGAAGCATGTTTAGGCTTTCTTCCAGGAAGGATTTACTACAGGGTTAGCAACTCCCCATGGGACAGGATTTAAGGTCCAAAGACACCTCCCTTTTCCCCATTCATGCCCTCAACTTGGTCTTGCCAAACTATCTGAAATTGTCAGTGCTAATTAAGACAGAGGGTCCATGGGTGCAGAAATCAGTTTATGGGGGACTTTTTCTTTAAAAAAAATTTTTTTTAATGTTTATTTACTTTTGAGAGAGACAGAGACAGAATGTGAGTGGGTTAGGGGCAGAGAGAGAGGGAGACACAGAATCCGAAGCAGGCTCCAGGTTCCGAGCTGTCAGCACAGAGCCCGACGCAGGGCTCGAACCCACGAGCTGTGAGATCATGACCTGAGCCGAAGTCAGTCGCTCTACCGACTGAGCCACCCAGGCACCCCGGGGACAACTTTTTCTTAAACCCAGGTTCCTTGTTTGGGTTTTGACTTTTTAAAATACAGATTTCCAGGCTCCACTCATGGAGAATCTGATTAAGTAGGTGAGGGATAGGATTCTGGAAAGTATTTTTTTTTTTTAAAGCTCTCTGGAAACTACTGATCAAGTTACGTCTGAGTCAAGACATTTATTGATTCACTGATCAATTCATTCAATTATTCATTCTTTCCAATTATTCATTCATTCAATTATTCATTCAATTATTCATTCTTTCCATCATATACCAAAGTTTGCTCATTGTAATATAGCTCATTGTAATTGGGTAGTGGAGACAGAATGACAGGAAAAACATGAGTATCATAAGAGAAGAAAGGGGTGTGAGGACTACTGATGTTGTTGGGTGAGATTTGGGAGATTGAAATCACAAGAAGCTTTGCAGAAGCATTGATGCAAAGCGTAATATAGTTGGGAAGCAGACAACCACATTCTTGAGCCGGACTGCTGGATTCAAAGCTGAGCTCTACCATTTACCAGCTTACAACTTCTGTCAAGTTGCTTAAACTTTCTGTGCCTCGATTCCCTCATCTGTAAAATGGGGGCAATCTTAGTACCCACCTCAGAGGGCTGCTGGGAAAATTAGACGAGCTGGTGTAGGACAGCATCCTGGTTAGGATACTGGTTTTGAGCTTTCGCGTGTGTCGGAACCCCCTGGAAGCCTTGTTAAACACAGGTTTCTGGATTTCGCCCCAAGTTTCTGAGTCAATAGATCTGGGGTGGGCCCAAGAATTTGCAGTTCTAATAATTTCTCCAGTTATGTCAATGCTGCTGGTCCCGGGACAACTCTTTGAGAATCACTGTCTTAGAATAGGGTATGTAGCATTTGTTGCTATTATTTTCAGTTGCTCATTGGTGGAAGAATTTGAGCTTGTCAGGCAAAGGCACCCAGGCAGAGGGACCTGCCAGTGCATAGCATGGAAGACTGAAAGCAGAGGGCATGCTCCGGGAACAGGGAGGAACAGGCTGGCTGAAAGACAGGATGGATTGTGGCCATCAGATTCTGAAGAACCTGGCCCCATTTAAGTATAGATGTTATCTGAGAATAACCAGAGAGCCTATTATCAGCCATTACCACCTTAGCACAAATTAACTTATCAGGGTAATCTGTCACCTTGTCAAATCCTGGAGGAATCTGACTAATGCCTGACAAATGTGGATGGCCCTATGGGTTGCTCCTTCTTTGGAAAATCAACCCACACCAATGAGTCACAGGCATCCCTGAAGGTGCTCAGTCATCCGGATCCCTGTAGGAGCACTTACCTCACTATGGGACTTGGGGATCTGTTGTCACACCTGAAATCAGCCTACTGACATCTGCACACTCATACTCCTGATACCCAAAGCGTTTGCTTGTTTTGTTTTGTTTTGTTTTGTTTTTTACAACCTTCTCCCCAAATACAACAGCATTAGAAAACTTACCTATCTATGGATATTTTCCACACTACGGACCATGAAAGACTTATTTATGTATACCTTTTGCACGCCAAGGACTGCCAAAGGAGCATTAATTAAAAACAAAACACAACCCATCTATCTTTCTGTTTTTGTTTTTGTGTATTTTTTTTTTTTGGTTCCTTTTGGGGAAAACGAAATAATTCACGAGTTTTCGTTTAACAGACAATTCCCATATTGCAGCCTCTTGCACATTCTTGTTTCTGTGAAGGAAATACAGATCAGCTTAGGTGCCCCGTGGCTGTTCTTGTGCATGTCATTCTACCGACGCCTTAACTGTAGGATTTTATACACCTGACATGCTCCAAAGCCGAGTAAGATCCAACATGGACAACAGTGGCTTTCATCCTGGCATGGTGAACCTGGGGCCACTGTGAGAGCGGACCGGATTATTTTGGGCATAGCATGCTGCAATAAATGGAAAAAGAGAAATCGGAGACAGGCAGTCTTCCTCTGCCATCTGAACGATAATATGGATGTGTCATGCAACCATGAAGAGGGAGTCAGACAGAGGGAAACTGCTTTTACTGCTGCATCAAAATTGAAGGAGGAGGAGGCTGTGGGCGTAGAAAAATCATTTATAGGAGAAAATGCCCTGGTAGGCAGAGCATTGCTCTGGTAGGCACGTCTAAGTTTGCAATCGGCTACCTGTACATTGCTCTTCAGTTACAGGTGTTTCTGTGAGTGTAGGGTCTATGCATGTGTGTCTGTGCACATGCGTGTACGGATGCTTATGTGAGAGAGGGCTATGCAGCCTGTGAAGAAAGGCCCTGTGCTTGGTTTAACGCTCTGATGCCATCGTCTTAAAATTCTTTTCTTTTTTTTTAATTTTAAGCGTATTTATTTTGAGAGACAGAGCGGAGGAGGGGCAGAGAGAGAGGGAGAATCCCAGGCAGGCTCCCTGCTGTCAACGCAGAGCCAGATGCGGGGCTCAAACTCAGGAACCACGAGTTCATGACCTGAGCCAAAACCAAGACTCGGAAGCTTAACTTACGAAGCCACCCAGGCACCCCTTTAAAATTCTGAATCCTTTTTGATCAAAGGGTCCTGTTTGGTCATTTGGCAATAGGTCCCCCAAATTATGTACCTGGTCCTAGAGAGAGAGTCAGTTTCATTGATCTAGATGACTGGAACATGGCATAAAATTTTAGTTCTTAATTTTATTATTATTTTTTTTTTAATTTTTTTTTTCAACGTTTTTATTTATTTTTGGGACAGAGAGAGACAGAGCATGAACGGGGGAGGGGCAGAGAGAGAGGGAGACACAGAATCGGAAACAGGCTCCAGGCTCCGAGCCATCAGCCCAGAGCCTGACGCGGGGCTCGAACTCACGGACCGCGAGATCGTGACCTGGCTGAAGCCGGACGCTTAACCGACTGCGCCACCCAGGCACCCCTAGTTCTTAATTTTAAAGACTATTTAAAAAAAGCCGTGTGCCTTGGCTTACTTGTTAAACCTTTGCTTATTACTTTCTACAGCACCTTTGTGCTTTGTCCACTTGGGAGTCCTTATAGCTTCCAGCATAGCCATCCACGGTCATTTGATTTTTTTCTTGCCACAGAGTAGAAGTCGGCTAACTTTTTCTGGATAAGATCACATAGGAAGTATTTTCAGCTTTCGGATCTTGAGGTCTCTATCGCAACTACTCAATTGCCATTGTTGTAAAAACAGCCATAGACAATACACAAATGAATGAGTGTGGCTGTATTCTGATAGAATTTCATTGACAAAAACATGTGGGGACTAGATTTGGGCCATAACTTGAAGGCCTTTCCCATAGAGCAGTCTTCTCTTTTTGATGATGTTGGTGCAGCCAATAATGAAACAGATGATGATGATGATGATGATAGTTATCATGAAGCCAGACACTGGGTCAAATCCTTTATAAACATCATGGTATTTAATTTTTACAACAATGTATAGGATGGTTACCATGATCCTGACTCTACAGATGAGAAAACTAGAGCTAATAAGTAGTAGAGTTGACATGAAAACTTCAGAGCTGCCCTGCGCCCCAGTGTTTCCAGTCCTTCACTTCTCGTACCTTTGCCTACAATTCAGTTCCGTCCAGAGCTCTAGAATTGATCCAAGTTGTAGGTGAGAGGGAAGTTGTAAGGCGCTCCAGCCGCACTGATGCAATCAAGCTATCCTTAGAGCCTCCTGAGCCTCTTACTTTCCAAGAACCAGTCCCCACCTTAGGATCCAGGTAATGGGGTCTCTGTCTTGTTCTGTAGCCAATTTCCTCTCCCTCTGCTTCCATCTAATTCTCCATCCCCGTGCCTGTCCAGCCCTAAAGGTGGATCTTGTCCTGGCTGCTGCCTCTCCCGTCTGCCCCATGTTATAGTAGTTAACAAGGCCACAGATCTTCCTCGCCAGGGTTAGTGTGGCTCTCCCCATACGAAAGGACAACTGCCTTATTTTCTTCTCCAAATTCGGTTTTGAAGACTGGCCCCAATCCTGCCCTGTCTGTAGCATCTTCCTGCACTGCTCCTATACTCACAGAACTTTCCTTTCTTTCATTGCCGACTCGTGTTTTTCTCCAGTCATCTTGGGAGCCTTATGCGCATTCATTTTTCTTTCAAAAGCCCTGTGAAGGTGCGCATATTACTTTTGTTCCTTTTTCACTTGTAGAAAATGTGGTGGCCATTAGGTACTAGGTATTATTGATCATTATTAGGGATTGTTGATGGGCTGGTAACTATATGAGACTGCCAAGGTGTCCCTGTCACAGTGACAATATCTTACTAGTGAGAAAGAGACAAGTGGCCCAGACAGCTATGATCGGCCAGGCATGATCAGTTTGACTTTGGTGTTTTCCTCTTGAATATGAACAGTTTCACAAAACATCCTAGGACCATGAGGAATCAGGACAAAAGCAAGAGCTTCCGCAACCATATATAAACAAAGACAAGAACGTGTCCAAACTACAAAAATGATCAGATATTCCACAATCCTGGCTAATATGAAAGACTGCTGCTTCTTTATAATTATAGCTACAGCCCTGTTTGATTTCTCCTGCCTTGTAAATTTATTGCTATAGGACAACAAATTATTACCCTCCTTTCTAACAGCATCCAATCTAGAGCAAATCATTGCTTCCTTAAACCCTCTCCAAAAGTCACTTAACACAAGTTCAAATCCCATGGTAGTTCTTCTAATGTGCTCTTAACGCCATGCCACATTATCTCCACGGAATATATTCTCCTTCATTGTAGTGAGCGTAAATTCAGCTTGTTTAACTACAGGTGTGTTTATAGTGGCCTTTGTGGGAGGATATTGACACCAGAGATTCCTTGAGGTTGTAGAATCATAGTCCATCATTTTGACTTTATTTCTTTCAGGGTATGTGTGTATTCTTTTGTTTTCTTCCATGTAAAGTCTCTAGACTATAGACTAACAATGAATGAATGGAATGTGAAATTAAAAACCCAATACCATTTCCATCATGAAATATTAAGGTATAAATTTAACAGAATATATATAAGATCTATATGAGTGAGACTACAGAACCCTGATAAAAGAACTTGAAGAAAAACTGGACAAGAAATATTCCATGTTCATGGATAAGAAGATTCAATATGGTCAAGATGTCAGTTCTTCTCAATTTGACATACAGATTCAATGCAATCTCAATCAAGATTCTCACAAATTATTTTGTAGATATTGACAAACTGATTCTAAGGTTTATATGGAGAGGCAAAAGATCCAGAATAGCCAATACAATATTGAAGAAAACAAAATCAGAGGACTGATTCAACCAGACTTCAAGACTTACCATGAAGCAACAGTAATTGAGAATGTGATATTGGTGAATGAATAGATTAATAGATCAATGGAACAGAATAGAGAGTCCCTAAATAGACTTACATAAATATAGTCAACTGATCTTTGACAAAGGAGAAAAGGCAATACAATGGAGAAAAGATAGTCTTTTCAAGAAATAGTGCTGGAACAACTGGACATCTACATACAATATATGGAGAGAGAGAGAGAGAGAGAGAGAAAGAGAGAGAAAGAGAGAGAGGGAGAGAGAGAGACCTTACATTCTTCACAAAAATTAACTCAAAATTGATTATATACCTAAATGCAAAATGCTACAAACCTTTAAGACTTCTAGGAGATAAAATGGGAGAAAATCAGATGACTTTGAGTATTACGATGGCTTTTTAGATAAAACACTAAAGGCACACTACTTAAAATAAATCACCGACGAGCTGGAATTCATTAAAATTAAAAGCTTCTGTTCTGTAAAAGACACTGTTTTTCAAAATTTTTTTAATGTTTATTTATTTTTAAGAGAGACAGAGACAGAATGCAAGTGGGTTAGGGGCAGAGAGAGAGGTAGACACAGAATCAGAAGCAGACTCCAGGCTCTGAGCTGTCAGCACAGAGCCCAACGTGGGGCTTGAACTCACAGGGCGTGAGATCATGACCTGAGCCGAAGTCGAACGCTCAACCGACTGAGCCACCCAGGTGCCCCTGTAAAAGTCACTGTTAACAGAATGAGAAGACCAGCCACACAGTTGGAGAAATGATTTACAAAATACATATCTGATAAGTAACTGGTATTCAAACTATAAAAGAACTTTTAAAACAATAACAAGAAACAATAAGAATAAGAAAGTGAACAACCCAGTTAAGAAATGGGCAAAGAATCTGAACAGACCTCTCGCCAAAGAAGACATATAGATGGCAAATAAGCATGTGAAAAATGTTCAGCATCATATGTCATTAGGGAACTGTAAATTAAAACAACAATGAGATGTCACTGCACACCTATAAGAACAGTGAAATTCCTAAACATTGACTATGACAAATGCTGGTGAGGATGTGGAACAACAGGATATTTCACCCATTTCTCATGGTGATGCAAACTGTTACGGCCACTTTGGAAGACAGTTTGGTGTTTTCTTACAAAGCACAGTTTTACAATACGCTCCAGCCATCCCACTCCTTAGTATTTACCCAAATAAGTTGAAAACTTACGTTCGCATAAAAACTTGCACGCAGATGTTTACAGCACTTTTATTCATAATTGCCCAAAGTTGGAAACAACCAAGATGCCTTCCATAGGTGAATGGATAAATAAACTGGTACATCCAGAATACAGAATGTTATTCAGTGCTAAAAAAGAAATGAGCTGTCAAATCATGAAAACACATGACGAAACCATAAATGCATATTGCTGAAAGAAAAGAAGAAAGAAACCAATCGGAAGAGACTATTCATGGTATTAGGTTCTACTCTATGACATTCTGGAAAAGGCAAAACTATGGAGACAGCCAAAATATCAGTGGTTCCCAGAGGTGAGTGGGTAGGCAAGGAGGAGCACAGAGGATTTTTCGAGCAGTGAAACTAGCCTGTAGAGGACTGTCGTCGTGGGTATGTCATAGACTTGTCAAAGTTCAAATAATGTCCAGCACCAAAACCGAACCCTAATGTAAACTATAGTATCAACTACATGGCTGATACTGATGCGTCAATGTAAGTTCACCAATTATAAGAAAAAAAAAAATGCACCAATCTGGTGGGGGACATTGATAATGAGGGAGGCTGTCTTTGTGGGTGCAGGGGGTATATGGGAAATATCTACACTTTCTGCTCAATTCTGTGGTGAACCTTAAACTTTAAAAAATAAAGTCTTTTAAAAAATAAGAATAGCTGTATCTGAGTGTTAGGAAAATGACCATGTTCATTTTTTTTATAACAGCTAAGGTATATTGAATGTTACATGTACTAATTAACGTTCCCATTGAATCTTCTGTTTCTCAAAATTTCTGCAATAAATGTATTACTTCTGTCACCAGAGAATTTCATTTGTAAATATGTATTGACAAAATAGATTCTATTAAGATGAAAGTCTTCAGGTTGGTGATGATTCTAGGAGCTACTAACTACAAGCGAGATTTTGTTCGAAGGATTAAGGATGTTTCACTGGGAAAGGGGGATTTTGGGATGAGACATGATGACTATCTCCACATATTTGAAACACACTCAGTTGGAAAACGAGTTGGACTCTTGTCTCCACGGCTTCCAAAAGTGGACTGTAACCAATGAGTGAAAATCCTAGGAAGGCAAGTTTGGGCTCAGTATAAGAACGCCTTTTCACACAATGCTATCCGAAAACAATTCATCTAAATCAGCAGGTATTTATGAATTTATGCATCCAGAAGAAGTTTAGAAGAGTACAAGTCAAAGGCCACTTCCAACTCCAAAATTCTGCCTTTATTTGTATTAATGCAGATTAGTCGGAGTGAAGAGCTAAGGTCTACTACCTTTTTGTTGTTTCCTTGTGTTTCTTTAATCGTTTTTAAGATGGAATTCGGTGTCACCCTTGGGAAAAAACAATGTGGTGTCTGGGTAAGCGAGGAACTGTGAAACGTACAGACTGCTTCAGTGCAATTTTGATATTGGTACCAGGAAACAGAAAGGCATAAAAAGGAAAAGTTAAAAGAGCTATTTTTATAGCAATTAGATGACAGAATGCCAAGCTGATTTAAATATTATTCACTCAAGTTGGTTCTCACCCCCACCCCGTCCTTCCTTCAATTTTCCCCACTTTCCGTGCTCTGGTCTTTTCACACTATTGACTTTCTCCTGCCATCAGGCTCAGCCCCGTCCGCCGCGTTGCCACCCGCAAGCCACAGGCTTCCTCCGGCTCTGAATTGCTTTATTTTGTAAAGCAGAGACGTCTATCTTAACTTTGTCGAGCAACAGATCTCGCCTAGACTCTGATTCACATTCGACCGTTTACCGTAGGACACCAGCCTCCCGCTGCTCACCGGCTCTCGCACAATGGGAGTCCTTGAAGCCCTCTGTCCCCAGGTCTGGTGGCTGCGAATCCTGGCAAAGCCCAGGAGCCCGCGCAGGGCACCTTCAGCGCGTGGGCGGGGCGGGCGCAGGTCTCCAGCCAGAGGGCGCGGCACCCACCCGGAGCAGACGCCCCGAAGAACCCACCCCCCCCACGCCCCGCCCCAGGGGGCTTCCCGACCTTTCCTTTCCCGGAGTCGGGGGCTCAGCCTGCCTGTAAGAAAAGTCTCTTTTCCAGTACTCCCCACCCAGTTTGCCTCTCCGCCAGTTTCTTCTGGGCTGTCGCTGCCCAGTCACCCTTAGCTTCACAATCAGCCCCCCGGCCCACTCACACCCCCAGGAGGCCCCTACCCGGCGGTGACCCCGAGGACCCCTCCCCGCAGGGGCCGGACTCCCGCGGACCGGCCCGCGCGCTAGGTGTCCAGAGGGTCTTCTTCGCTTCCCGGGCACCCTTAACGGGAAGCGGGGTGTGGGGAGCCGGGGGCAGGGTGGGAGCCCGGGGAGCCGAGCGGGTGCGGGCCCGGGAAGGGCGCCGGGTCAGGGGGGAGGAGAGGAGAGGAGGCCACACAGGGGCTTTCGGTTTCCTGGGGTCTGATTGGAGGTTGGCCCGATGAGTCGGAGCTGGGGGCGCGCCCATCTCCGCTGGCTCCTGCGAGAGCCGGCGGCTCGGCCCCTCCCCGGAGCCGCTTTGTCCCGGCTGACGGCGGCCGAGGTTGCGGGGAGGAGCGGGCGGGAGGCACGGAGCCGGGGACACACGGACCGCGAGACCGGAGGCGGGGCGCGCCGCGCACGGCCCCACGCCCAGGCCCGCGGGCACCGCGCCCGCCCCCACGCGCTCGCACCGGCGGGCAGGTGAGCAGGCAGCGCCGCGCCCGCAGTCACCGGCCCCGCGGACGCCGGAGCCGCCGCCTCAGCCCCTGCCGGCGCTTCGTGGACGCCCAGCAGGTCGGTTATGTAACCGCGCCGGCCCGCTAGCCCCTGCGCCCGGTCCAGCGGGGACTGCGCGCGGCGCCCCGGCCGTGGCTGAGGGCGCGGCGAGGGGCGGGCGAGCGCGGTGGGGTTCGGGGGCTGGACAGGGGGGCGGCAGCCGCGGACGGAGGGGGGGTCTGCTCTGGCTCTCAGTCCCCGCGGCGGCCGAGGGGACGGAGGTCTCCCTTGACCCCCCTGTAGAGGGCGCGGGTCTCTAAGAGCCCCTGCCCCATTCCTAGTGGCCCAAGGGCTCGCCTTCCTAGTAGCAGCAGCAGGTGCACAAGTAGAACAGCGAAGATGACGCCTGTGGCCCCCCTGTGGACTGAGGTTTGGAGAGGGGGTGAGGGCAGGTGGACTGCACTCTGAGGGGAGGAAAAAGAGGGGAGAGAACTAGAAACTCCTTATCAGTGCTCCTAAAAAGTGCTGGAGAGGAGGAAGGTACTTGGAGGCGCAGCGGGCTGGGAATTGTCCTGCCTGGGATTAGTGGGCATGGGTCATCTAAAAATAACTTCAAGTTTGAAAAGTGAAATAGAAGGGAGTGCAGTGTGCTGAGTTTGCCTGCCTGTGGGATGCTTCGCTCTAGAAGTCACCAGAGGGAACAGGCAAATCCCAGCCGCCTGGTCTCACTGGTTTCCAGGGTGTCTCGGTTTGACTTTTAGTTAATGATTTATTCTCCAAGGCACTGCTGTCTTTTTCTTATCCCAGAATGAGTTATAGCAGGGTGCATGCTTTGAATCTTTCCTATTTTCTGCATCATTGGGATAGAGGTGTTCAGTGGACATCTAATGAGTTCGTTACCAGAGCTATTTTTTTTTTATTTTTTTATTTTTGGTATGATTTTAGTAAAAACAACAGTTTCTGGGCTCCTTTTAACACACAGTCCCACAACTGAAGGTGAACGAAGGCTACGGCCTTCCAGTCCACACTTTTTCCTTCCTTCAGCTAGAATCACATTTAACCTGTCACACAGAGGGTAGGCTTTAGGAAAAGTAGGACATTTAAAAAAAAATGCCACTCAACTTTCTCACATATTACATCAACATCAAAACACAGGACAAATATATCACAGGCACAGGACAACACTTGCTAACTGGCCCTCTCCATTCTGGGGAAGCAGTGAAGTCGGAAAAGCTGAGAAGCTGGAAAGGATCAAGAAGCAGGTCAGCATTGACTGTAGAACGAGGCAGGGGAGCGAGCATTTGGCTGCTTTTCAGGCTGCCCATTGATTTTCTTTAGCCTTGGAGCTATTATCTTAAGTACAATCAGTCATTGCATTGAATTAGTCTAAAATGTGAGTTGCACTTTGCTTTCAAATCCCCTGCAAATCAAATCAGCATTTATTGAGCACCTACTACTCAAGTCCAGTCCACAGAATTTTGTGAGGGAAAAGTGTCCTCAAATAAAGCTACAGGATCCCGGGAGCTTTCAGAATGCCTTGTGTGTGCAGGTCCTGCAGAAGCCAACTAAATCTAGGAGGATGTGGCTCTCCCTCTCCATGGATGAACATTTAACAAGCGTAAGTGGGAACTCGAGAACTTTGCCATTTGCAGGTTCCCATTACACTCTTTTGAAAGCTACTTACGTAATTGTTTGCAGTTAGTTTATATATATTACGGAAAGTAGCTTTATTGAGATAGGTTTTGATAGTAACTGAGGTTTAATTTTATTTCTTTGGGTAATTTTATTTCTTTGGGTACCATGCACTCAGTTTAATTTTTTTAAGTATTTATTTGGGGGAGAAGGGGGGGGGAGGGAATGAGAATGAGCAGGGCAGAGGCAGAGAGAGAGGGAGACGCAGAATCTGAAGCAGGCTCCAGGCTCCAAGCTGTCAGCACAGAGCCCGAAGTGAGGCTAGAACTCAGGAACCGCGAGATGATGACCTGACTGAAGTCGGATGCTTAGCCGGCTGAGCCACTGAGGCGCCCCCATCCACTCAGGTTATTTAGCAGTTATTTGTTAAGCATCTACTGTGGGCCCTGTAGGCCCTGTGCCAGGGGATAAAAGAATGAAGCCCAGGCATTTCAGAAATCAATCTAGCAGAAAAGAAGGATAAGAAAATAAGTGATAGTGATCCACATGGTGAATGGCTAGTGGAGATAGGAACAAGTTCATTGGAAGCCCAAAGAAGGAAGGGTGGAGGGAATCTGGAAGAGATTCCAGAAAAGCAGTGCACTTGGACTGCATTCCAGTAGGCAGCAGCAGCTTTTTTTTCTAGAGAAGGGGCCAGGTAGGTGTTCCACATCAAAGGCAAGTTTGTGCTCAAAGAACATTTAGGTCCTCTGAAATGAGGGGGTGGCAGGAGAGTTTGGGGGGGGTGTTTCAGTGAGCCTGAGATGTGAATACACTCTACTGAGGAGGAGAAACTATGTAGCCTTTTTGAGGAGAAAAGATTTGATCTAATTTGAATTTTGCAAAAGTGACTTTGGAGGTCCTAAATAGGTGGTATCGCAAAGGGGAATGAGCTTGGAATTTAGACCACTGGAGTGATGCAAGAAGAAGAAGAAGAAGAAGAAGAAGAAGAAGAAGAAGAAGAAGAAGAAGAAAAATTAATTGTGCTTGAGCCAGGTAAGATAGAGAAAGAGAAGAGAGATCCTTAGAGAGCCATTTCAGAGGGAGAATTAGTAGTAGTAGGTCACCAAGTGGGTGGTGGTGTGGAAGGAGTTGATGTCTAGATGGATGGTCAGGTTTTTAACTAAGTTAGGAATTAGGCGAGAAGGATTAGATTTGAGAAGGATGAGGAATTTCAACTGAAATCTTTTACTCTGAGATCAGGAAGAAAACAAGGATGCTCATTTGCCACATAGTGCTGGCAGCCAGAGTAATTAGGCATGAAAAATAAATGAAAGGCATCAAATAAGAAAGGAAGAAGTAAAACTGTCTCTATTTGCAGGTGACACGTACATAGAAAGCTCTAGAGACTCCACTAAAAAACTGTCAGCAGTAATAAACAAATTCAGTAAAGTTGCAAATACGAAATCAATAAGCAAAATAAGTTGCATTTCCATATGCTAAAAACGAAGTATCAGAGAAATTAAAGAAACAATCCCATTTATAATTCTATCAAAAAGAATAAAATACCTAGGAATAAATTTAACCAAGGAGGTGAAAGATGTGTACACTGAAAACATTGATGAAAGGAATTGAAGAAGACACATAAATAGAGAGATAGTCCATGCTCATGGATTGCAAGAATTAAAATTGTGAAAATGTCCATACTACCCAAAGCAATCTACAGATTCCATGCAATCCCTATCAAAATACCAATGGCATTTTTCACAGAAATAGAACAAACAGTCCTAAAATTTGTATGGAACTACAAAAACTCCAAATAGCCAATGCAATCTCAAGAAAGAAGAACAAAGCAGGAGGCATCACACTTTCTGATTTTAAACTATGTTATAGAATTATGGTAACCAAAGCAGCATGGCATAAAAACAAACACATAAATCGGTGGAACAGAATAAAGATCTCAAAAATAAACTCACCTGTATGCGTTCAATTATTTTATGACAAAGGAACCAAAAATATACAATGAAGAAAGGATAGTCTCTGCAATAATGGTGTTGGGAAAATTGGACCACTGTATTACACCATACACAAAAATTAAGTCAAAGTGGATAAAAGGCTCGAATGTAAGATTTGAAGTCATGGAATTTCTGTAAGAAAATATAGGAGGTAATTTCCTTGACACTGGTCTTGGCAATGATTTCTTGGATTTGTCAACAAAAGCAAAAATAAACAAATGGGACTATATCAAACTAAAAACCTTCTTTTTTATAAATTTTTTTTTGACGTTTATTTATTTTTGGGACAGAGAGAGACAGAGCATGAACGGGGGAGGGGCAGAGAGAGAGAGGGAGACACAGAATCGGAAGCAGGCTCCAGGCTCTGAGCCATCAGCCCAGAGCCCGACGCGGGGCTCGAACTCACGGACCGCGAGATCGTGACCTGGCTGAAGTCGGACGCTTAACCGACTGCGCCACCCAGGCGCCCCAAAACCTTCTTAATAAGAAAGGAAACCATCAACAAAATGAAAAGGCAACCCATGGAGTGGGAGAAACTATTTGTAAATCACTTATCTGATAAGAGTTCATATCCAAAGCATATAAAGAACACATACAACTCAATAACAAGAAAACAAAACAAAACAAAAAAAAAAACAAACCCCACAAACAATCCAATTAAAAAATGGACAAAGGATCTGAATATACACCTTTTTTCCAAAGAAGACATACAGCTGACCATTAAGTACATGGAAAAGTGCACAACCTCACTAATTATCAGAGAAGTGAAAATCAAAACCACAATGAGCTATTACCTTATACCTATTTAGAATGGCTATTATCAAAACAAAACAGAACAAAAAAACCAAGAGATAAGTATTGGCAAGGATGTGGGAAAAAAGGTAATCTCTGTGCACTGTTGTTGGGAATATAATTGATGGGAATATAAATTGGTGTGGCCACTATGGAAACAGTATGGAAGTTCCTCAAAAAATTAAAAGTAGATCTATTATATGATCCAACAATCCTACATCTGGAAATTTATTAGGAAATAAATATAGGAAACAAATTCACTATCTTGAGAAAATATCTGTACCACCATGTTCATTACAGCATTATTTACAATAGCCAAGAGAGAGAAATAACCCAAGCGTCTGCTGATGAATGAATGGATAAAAGAAAGAAAAAATATATATTTTATATATATATAAGAAAATATATGTATTTTATATATATATAACAAAATGTATGTATTTTATATATAAAATAGAATATTATTTAGCCATAGAAGGAAGAAAACCCTGTCATTTGTAACAACATGGATGGACCTTGAGGGTATCATGCTAATTAAATAAGTCAGAGAAAGATAAGTATCGCGTGATCTGACTTCTATGTGGAATTTAAAACAAACCAAGCTCATAGATCTAGGAAACAGGTTTGTGGTCGCCAGAGAGTGGGCGATGGGAGGTGGGCAAAATGGGTGAAGGGGGTCAACAGGTACAAACTTCCAGTTATAAGATAAATAAGCCCTGGGTATGTAATGTATAGTGTGGCGATTATAGTTAATAATCCTGTACCGTATATTTGAAAGTTGCCTAGAGAGTAGATCTTCAAAGTTGTCATCATAAGAAAAAATAGGTGTAACTAACTATGGGAGGTGATGGAAGTTAACTAAACTTATTGTGGCAATCACTCTGCCATATATACAAATACCAAATCATTAGGATGTACACCTAAAATAAATATAATACCTGTATTATATACCAATTGTATCTCTGTAAAACTGAGGCAAAAGGGTAGTAAATGGGAAAGAGTGGGTTTGAGAAAGATGGGGAAGTTTGACTTTATTTTTTTTTTTAACGTTTATTTATTTTTGAGACAGAGAGAGACAGAGCGTGAACAGGGGAGGGGCAGAGAGAGAGGGAGACACAGAATCTGAAACAGGCTCCAGGCTCTGAGCCATCAGCCCAGAGCCCGACGCGGGGCTCGAACTCACGGACCGTGAGATCATGACCTGAGCCGAAGTCGGACGCTTAACCGACCGAACCACCCAGGCGCCCCTGACTTTAAAGATCAAATGAAAATGCTCAGCAGGCACTTGTATTTTCAAAGGTAATTTCTTTATTCTTGGTGCCAACCTTCTACTCATTTTGCCTTCATTCCTGAGACTGTCTAGGGCTAACTTTAGAGAAGAGGTAGATGAATTTTTTTCAATTAAATTGCTTTAAAGTTTATTTATTTGAGAGAGAAAGAGCGTGCGCGCGCACAAATGGGGCAGGGGCAGAGAGAGAGGGAGGGAGAGAGAGAATCCCCAGCAGGTTCCGCACTGTGAGCGAGGAGACTGATGCAGGTCTTGATGCTGGCTCGGTGCAGGGCTGTATGTAGGGCTCGAACTCATGAACCATGAGATCATGACCTGAGCTGAAGTCCAATGCTCAACTAACTAAGCCACCCAGGTGCCCTGAGGGAGATGAATTTGACTACAGGAAGTTCTTTCTACCTACTTCCCCAAAAGTGAAAGTATGAACTGTCAATTATCTGAAAGAGTGGTGGTAATAACAGTAAAAATAATTTTAATGATAATAATATACCATTTATTGAGAGTTTATCCTGAGCACAGGGAGTTAGAGCTCTATATGAATTATCATATTTGCCCCACATGAAGCAGAGACCATTGTTACTCTCATATAATTGATAAGAAACCCAAGGCAAAGGGAGGGTACCTTGTCTAGGCCACACAATTAATAAGAGGTACACACAGGCCTTGCCGGCACTCAGAATCACCATGTGAATTAATAACGTTGGAATAAGTCCTATTAGTCTGTAGTGTGTTTTTTACCCTATGTCTGAATATTTGTGGCTGATGCCATAGAAGAGAACAGGGCTCAGTCAGGAATTCTGGCTCTCATCTGGGCTCTACACCTGATTTGTGGTGTGACCTCTGCAAAGTCTCAGCCCCACTTAGGCTTTAGCTATTTTAAATCTGTATATTAATGGGAGAAGAGGTTGACCAGATGATCTCTAGATTCTTGACACTTGGAAGTCCTGCCACCCTGTCTCAGATTTTACCACTAGATTTTACTACTAGAGTCACTGATTTGGGTTAAAATGATGCCTGCCTGGTCACTTTTAGAATAGGACTACTGCTACGACTTTTTCTTTTCTTAATGTTTATTTATTTTTGAGAGAGAGACAGAGCGTGAGTCGACGAGGGGCAGAGAGAGGAGGACACACAGAATCCAAGGCTCCAGGCTCCGAGCTGTCAGCAGAGTCCGTCGCGGGGCTCAAACTTACAAACTGTGAGATCATGACCTGAGCCCAGGTCGGACGCTTAACCGACTGAGCCACCCAGGCGCCCCTGCTCCTACTACTTTTCCTCCTTCTCCTCCTCCTCCTTAACTGTATAGTGATTCAGCAGTTCTGTACATTACTCAGTGCTCATGGAAAAGTGTGTTCCTAATCCCCTTGGCCTCTTTCACCCATCCCCCACCTACCTCCCCTCCGGCAACCAAGTTTGTTCTCTATATTTAAGAGTCTGATTTTTGTCTTTCGTTTGTTCATTTGCTTTGTTTCTCAGCTTCCGCGTGTGAGTGAAATCATACGGTATTGGTCTTTGACTTATTTCAGTTAGCATAATACCCTCTAGATCATCCATGTTGTTGCAGATGGCAAGGTCTCATTCTTCTTTTATGGCTGGGGAATATTCCATTGTATGTACACCCCATTCTTCTTCATCACTTCGTCTATGGATGGACACCTGGGTTGCTTCCGTATCTTGGCTATTGTAAATAATGATGCAATAAATATAGGGGTGCATATATCTTTTTGAATTAGGGTGTTTTTATTTTCTTTGGGTAAATACCCAGTAATGGGATTACTGATTCATATGGTATTTCTATTTTTAATGTTTTGGGGAACCTCCATACTGTTTTTCCACCGTGGTTGCACCAAATGCATCCCCACCAACAGTACACAAGGGTTCCTTTTTCTCCACATCCTAGCCAACTCTTGTTCTTTCTTGTGTTTTTTTTTAAATTTATTTTTAATGTTTATTTAGTTTTGAGAGAGAGAGAGACAGAGTGTGAGTGGGGGAGGGGCAGAGAGAGAAGGAGACACAGAATCCGAAACAGGCTCCAGGCTCTGAGCTGTCAGCACAGAGCCCGACATGGGGCTCGAACTCACAAACCATGAGATCATGACCTGAGCCAAAGTCAGACGCTTAACCGACTGAGCCACCCAGGTGCCCCTCTTGTGTTTTTTTGTTTCAGCTATTCTGACAGATGTCAGGTGATATCTCACTGTGGTTTTGATTTGCATTTCCCTAATGATGAATGATGTTGAGCATATTTTCATGTGTCTGTCGGTTATCTGTGTTGTCTAGAATAGAATAGGAGTACTTCTAAAAGGCCTAACTCAAATGATTTGATGTGAACTAGTCTATAGTGGAGGCGCTGACAAGGGTGTCTGATGTGAGGGACAGCCCAGTTCAGTGAGGGGTAACCTGAATGAGCACTGAAGCAGAGGAATCTCCGTAGTCACTGATCAATTTCTTTATTTTAGACATGTTCCTTAAATTCTGAGACTTAGCTTGCTCATCTCTGAATAATTGGGGTGATTAATATACGTGTTACAAGACTGTTGTAGGAGGTGAAACAGATCACATAAAGCAGGCACTGTATACCAGACTCCCTCACTGAAGGGGCTCGGTAAATGGGGGTCCTCACCCCTCACACTCCCCTCCTCCACCCCGGGAACAGACATGCAGTAAAGGGATTATATAGAGTGTTTCTTAGGAAAAGCTCCTACCTCATAGTTTTGGTAAGGGCCACCTCTTCATGAGCATCACTTCTCTATCTTCGAAAGTAGTATAGGGGCACCTGGGTGGCTCAGTCGGTTGAGCTCTTGATTTCAGCTAAGGTCATGATCCCGCGGTTGTGGGATAAAGCCCTGTGTTGGTCTCCAAGCTGAGTGTGGAGCCTGCTTGGGATTCTCTCTCTCTCTCGTCCCAATAAAACTAGGAAAGAAAGAAAGAAAGAAAGAAAGGGAAAGAAAGAACTCTATATTAAGAATATAAAAACACATAGCACATCAAAAACTTTTCAAGATGTGAATCTCAAAGTGTCCATTAGTAAATAACCCTCTAACATATAAAGAAGTTTCAACATTCTGCAAAGTTTTAGCCTCTTCTTTTGTTACCTCATAAATAGGCCAGGATTACTGTAAAGAAATTATTATGGGATTATTATTGTGGCATCAAATATATGGGCGACAGAATGACTTCCTACTCTGTATGTGCTTGTGTGCCTGCTACCAACGCCTTTAAAATATTCACTGACCTCGTGTCTTTTCTCTTATGTTATCAACCACCAGGTGTCATATGTTGTAGTTTAAATTAATTAATCAAGTTGAAGATTTTTTTTTTTGAGAAGCAGCCTTAAACTCAACTGAAGCTGTTTTTAAGTCCCTTAAAAAGTGTATGATCATGAATGGTACTTTCTAGAAGTTAAAGAAAAGTTTCCAAAAATAGCTCAAACTTCCTGAAGTTCAGAATGCCCACAGAAAACATTTTCTGTAATTAATATGGAAAGGGTCTTACTTTCATATCTGATCTCCCCACGCACAACTCACTTTGAAACAGGGATGAAACATGGGTTTCCTAAGCTTTGGAAAGTGTGCATAAGAAGACATTTTAAAGGGTAACAGTTACTGTTGGACAAAAGAATTGTGTACTTTGAGCGTTGCATCCTAGTTTTTGTCACTTCTGCCTTAGTTCTTTGTGGGAATAATTGCTTTGTTGTTTCATGTACTTAAGAGATGCCTGCTACAAAATATTCTAGGTTCTTTGAGGGCATGGGCCATGTCCTAATACCCCTTTGCGGTGTTGGGGATAAAGCATAAAAAGCCTGGACTTGGCATGAAAAGGCCTGGATCCTCATCCTGGCGTTGTCACTTCCCAGCTATGTAACCTTGAGCTTCCCATTGACCTAGCCGTCATAGGAGCTGGCATTTGTTGAATGCTGCCCTTGTTCCAGACACTGCGCTCAGCACCCTGCATACGTTATCTCATTTAATCCTTACAACAACTCCACCATGGGGGTATTATCATCACTATTTACAGATGAGCACACCCTGAGGAGCAGGGGGAGCGAGCCACTCAGTATCCATTCTCTGAATTGCTATTTTCTTATCTGTCCAATTAGGAAAAGAACACTTGATCTGCCCACCTTCGAGTCCTGAAGGTGAAATGCTATGAGTCTGTGACTGTGCACTGAAAAATGCGATACCCTGTACAGATGTTAAGGATGACTGACACAGTGGGGGCCTCTCAGGAGATCAGTTATAGTTGGGCTCGGTATAGCCCCAGGTCTGTTTGGTGTATAAAATGCTTTTATAGAATGTATTAAAAAACTGTCTTTCCTTGTCTTGTTTATTGGTGGTTTGTTTATGGTGGCTGTTTTTTTTTAAGGGTAACTTACTTGTTGTCAATACCAAGACTTGACCAGCCTGGGCCAGGAGGAGGCTGAGGAGGCCATAGACGTGGGTCCTGCTGGTGAAGGGGGATGGGTGGAGAACCTGATTTACAGACAAGAGGTAACTGCCAGAGGAGTGTTTTAGTACAAACAGAGAAGGCTGAAAGTCAAAGCCAAGGTCGAGACAGGCATAGGCATGATGTAGAGTACAAGAAATCGTCACCAGGGTTTAAGCATGAACGACTGGTAGGACATGGAATCTGCTCAAGAAGGCCACAAATACCCCCCCTCCAGTGTCTGTTGTCTGTCTACTTACCAGGAAAACTAGGCACCGTCTGGCCTGATTTTTTCTTTTCTTTTTTTTTTTTTAATTTTTTTAAACGTTTATTTACTTTTGAGGGAGAGACAGAGCAGGAGTGGGGGAAGGGCAGAGAGAGAGGGAGACACAGAATCCAAATAAGGCTCCAGGCTCTGAGCTGCCAGCACAGAGCCTGATGTGGGGCTCGAACCCACAAACTACAAGATCATGACCTGAGCTGAAGTCGGCCGCCTAACCAACTGAGCCACCCAGGCGCCCCAGCTGATTTTTTAATGGTTTCTTTTTCTTGGACATAGGTGCTTTTTATAAAACTTAAAAAAATTTAAAACAGAATAGTATAAAAAAGAGACAATTAAAATCACATGTATTCTCATGAACAAGTGATAATTACTATTAACATTTTGTTGTTATTTCCTTTCAGGCTTTTGATATGCCTATCTTGTGTAGAATTGGGAATCATACTATGTACAGAATTTTGCATTCTGTGCATTTCACCAAACATTTTAGATAACTGTTTATGCAAAGTCAACAGACTTTGTGAACATTGTTTTCAGTATCTGCAGAGCATTCCCATATATGATTTTACCAAATTCATTTACCTTCTCCCCTACTGTTGGACATTTAGCTGATCCTCAGTTAACCAAGGGTCATGAATAAAGTTTGACGAACATCTTTGGTCATATTTTTTCTACTTTTTGGGTCATTTTCTAGGACAGATTGTTAGAAGTAGAATTACTGGCTCAAATAGATGGACCTCCTGAAGGCTTTCTCTGTGTTTTGACATCGTGTTTCATTATTTTTCCGGGAGGTTGCAGTAATTTAACATTCCCACAAGCAATGCATTAGAATATAGGTCTCACTTCTGTCCTGCTTGTAAGCACCTTTCCGGTGGAAGTAGGGGTGATTGGTATTAGTGCTTTCCTGAGATAACTCTTACTCTGGAAATGCACTTGCTTAACAGCGCTTCAAGGAGGTTGGGATTGTGTGTGTGTGTGTGTGTGTGTGTGTGTGTGTGTGTGCACGCACGCGCGCATATGGGAATTGAGAATGTGTGGGTGGGGATCTGGTAGATTTTACGTGCATAAGTGTGTAGAGGAGAGCTGGCTATAGTGGATTCACTTTTCTCCTGGTGGTTCCATTATCAGGGGCTTGGCATTCGATGCCATGGGCCATGTGGGGCCAGAACACTGACAGCTGTCATTGTAGCCTGTTGAGCCACTGAAGCTGACTTAAACTAAGTGGAATAGGCAACTTCTATTTAAGTGAGAACTGGTTCAGTTTGCCTTTAAATCCTGAAAAATATGCACAGTAAATTTGCATGTGTATTTGCTTTAGTTGGTTTTGACTGGTTCCCCTTCCACTTTGGCAGGGCCTTTGGGCGGGCTTCTGACAGGTATGTCTTTTCACCTTCTTTTGTATAAACAACTAGGATTTTCAATTAGAATCTTCCTAAAAATCACTTAACTGGTTATTATTCTAGAATTTCCATTTCATGATTATTCAGATTAGTCTTTCAAAAAAAGGCTTTGCATTCACTATTAGGCCACCATCAACTGTCTTGATTATATTGACCAGTTATTGAGATATTGAGGTAAACAGCCAATTTGAATCATTTTCCCCCATGACATTTTCTGAAAGACAGGCTAAATTAATGATTTATTTAAAAAATTTTTAATGTTTATTTATTTTTGAGAGAGAGAGAGAGAGAGAGAGAGAGAGCATGCGTGCAAGTGGGGGAGGAGCAGAGAGAGAGGGAGACACAGAATCTGAAGCAGGCTCCAGGCTCCCAGCTGTCAGCTGAGCCTGAAGAGGGGCTGGAACCCACGAGCTGTGACATTGTGACCTGAGCCAAAAGTCAGATGCTTAACCGCTTAATCAACTGAGCCACCCAGGTGCCCCAATATAATTTATTTTTTTGATTTGACTTCTGCAGCTATTAAAGATAAAGATCTAGTAATGGGGCCTCACTAGAAAAATCAAAGTCCAATTTATACTTCCTTTCAAGGTTTAATAATTTGTCCAGAAAGAAATTATTTATTTGATTACAGGTATCGTATGAATTTTGAAATAGAAGATGGTAAATTCAGATAAATTAATGGTAGTTCAAGCAAAAATTTATATGCTCAAGAGCAAAGTCTCACTTGACAAGACAAGTGAAAGCAAAGTATTAATTCATGAATATGTTAATTTTTTCCTGCTGTGTTGCATTAATGATATTCATTTGATCTTTTATGATGTATGAACAACTGTTTATAAAAAGGCTAAATTTTGGTCAGGGACGATATCTTCAGCAACTGCTATATTATAAATATGTTTATTTGGTATCCTTTATTTTCTCATTTTTCTGTCTCTTGGTGATTTCTGTCTATACACAGCTGTTGTTTAGCATTAAACTTCAAAAATTGACAAGGTGACATTTAGGTGAGGCTCTGAATTGAAGTATTTGCTCGGTCAGATTTTCAAGGCCTACCTTCTGACCTTGTGTCTAAGTGTCACAGCTCATGGAGCCCCACGGGGATTCTTGGCACCCTGGGATATCATGGGTGGGGAGAGGGGATTCCGCATTCTGGTCTACAACTACCCTGGGAGAGCCAGTGTGGCTCTGGTGGGCCAGGGAGGTTTTCATGGCCCCCACATGTGTGCAAACCCATTTGGAAAAGTTGCCTCCAGGAAGACGTGAAATAAATGGTGAACCTGGACAGCTCGCCTCGGCTCCCCGAGGATGTTACTCTGATTCAAACCTGTAGCTCCTTCCTCAGGCTCTGTGAAAACTGTTCAGACCATGAAACCAGAAACTGAAGACATTGAGAAATTTAGAATGGCTCTAGATAGGCGCAATCGCGTATTAGTGAAATTATTAATAGCTTACAGTGAGACATGGGACAGTCCACAGTGGTCCTGTGGGAAAACCCAGATGCATGGTTTTTGCCTCTGTGGTGCTCGGCTCTTTCATGCTTCCTGTTATTAACCTAACCAGCTCCCGGGAGGCCACAAGGGCAGGTGCTGTAGGGGTGACACTGTATTACTCATGAAATGGCCTTCAGGGTCTCCAAATGTGGAAATCTCCAAATGTAGCATGGCTCCTCATGAGGTTCTAGTTTTATTCTTTAAAATTGCTTTTTAAAATCTTACATTTAAGTATGACTATACTTATTGCAAAGGCTCTTGTCTTGGGAGAGAAGGCCCAATCCTGTACCCCGCTTTCGGTGTTTCTTTGCACCTTTAATTTAACCTCTTTCCCCTGGTGTCATCATGTTCTCACAACCATACGTGGCTATTGTCTTACAACTCAAGCCAAGGTGTGATACTGTGAGGACGTTATTTTATCTGAACAAAATTAGAAGTACTTTAATGGATATTCGTGAAAACCAATCCTAGGTATTTTCATGACAGTATACATTTCAAGGGCATTATCCTTTAGGGAAGAACATGCAAAAAATAATAAAGATTAAAGACCTTCACCAACTGGTGTTGGGGGCTGTTTCCAGTGTATCTGGGAGCCCAAAGCGGTGCATAACTCTAAGGGATCCCAACAGCACCCTTCCTGCCCCACCTCCCATCAACCATGAGCTCTCTTTTGAGTTATTCCGTTTCTAGAAGGGTGCTGCTGGAACATGACAGACTCCCTCTGACTTTGTTCAGAAAATTTCCCTTTAGAATCTGTCACGCTCATTCTTCTTCTCAGAAACCCTCATCTCAGGGATCCTCGGGCTTTGAAAAGCTAAAATAATATTTCTTCCTTGCAAAAGAATGGATAAACAAATAAGTAAATATAGAGATAAGCTCCTTCCTATGAAAAAAAGAAGTGATGTTCCAGTGGTAGAATATAAACACTTGGCTAAAAGATAATTTTTTTAATATTAAAAAAAAAAGGAACCTGGTAGTCATTTGAAATCATCTAGATTTAAGAACATCTCCTAGTAATGGGTCATCATCTAGTTTGGTGAGAGATCCTGTCTGAGACAGTAGTTTTCTCTGCCAGATGTTTTTGATTCCGTTTTATTTATTTATTTGTTTGTTTGTTTGTTTTTAATTAGGCCAGGCCTTTTAGTGCTTTTCCAAAATTATGTCACTTTTTGTTTTTGGGTTCCCACTCTTGAGATATTTGCATGCAGCCTTTTCTATATCCTAATCATTGCAGCCATTGATATGCCTCTTTTCTTATCCTAGTGTTGTTGGTGGTTTATTTTTAATATATTAATACCATTATGAGGTTATTCTTCTCATGTTGTAGGGCTTCTGTCAGTCTTATCTGCTGTCAATCACGTCACTGTATATGTTGCCAAATGTGCACATTCCTTTTCCTAATTGCAAATGGACTTTTTTTTATGGCTACTTATTAATGAACCCCAGGAGACCAATAGTAATCATTGAGACATAGCTGCTAGAAGCCAGATATTATTTGATCAGCTTCCTATTCTGATAAATAATGAACCACTAAGTTGTTTATAATTAAATCAAAGGTCCTTATAATAAATAACAAAGAAGAAACAGTTGCATACAATTTGTAGATATAGAATGTCCTAGAAATGCTTCCCATAATAATAATCAGGATAAGAGCTGTTTTACTAATGAGAACTAATTTAGAGCACATTGCAAACTGTATAAAATTATAGGTGGACATTCTCCTATTTCTGCTTCTTGAAATTCTAGTCTTCCTTCAAGTTCCATCTTTTCCAGATTTCCTCAAGCCCTGAGCCCTCAACAGAGCCACTCGTTTTTTGAACCTGTATTTATGGCACATACACAGGCTAATCTTCACATCTCATTCATTCATATATTCATTCATTCATTCATTCATTCATTCACTCATTCATGCCTTCTATGCACTAGGCTTGTGCTAGCCACTGGAGTATGAAAGCCAATAGAACGTAGTCCTTGTCTGTAGAGAAGTTAGAGTCCAGTAGACTTTAAGCTCACTTGTTTACTTACACCTCCTCCAGACGCCAAGTGCCCTGAGGGTGAAGACTGCCTCTGTGCATTCATGCTGTGACACCCCCCCCCACCCCCCGGACCTCCACTCCTCACAATGTCACAAAGGCTTGCATGCCGTGGGCACTCAGTCAGTGGTAAAATAAACTGATCATTATATCTATCCTAAATAATTCAGAAGCACAAGAGTAAGCATTCCAACACCTTCCAGTGTCTTTTTGTTCTCCTCACGTAATTGCTAACTCTAAAAACAATTAAGTCCAAAGATAAGGTTGTCTCCTTTCACTTCGTGTGCCAAAAGCCTCTTCAGAAAATGATGTAGTGTCACATCTGTCTTACATACCACAGCACAACTATGATTGGTAGCAGGGTCTGAACTTCCTGCAGGCAGACAGAGTAAAGGCCTCTGTCTCAAACTCAAATTATTTTGAAATGCCTCTGTTTCGGTAAGACAGCGTGTTCTGTTTGGTAAGACAGCCCTTGTGTGTGTGTGTGTGTGTGTGTGTGTGTGTGTGTGTGTGTGTAGGGCTTGGGTGTGTGACTCAACAAGAATAATGGTGGCCATTGAGGCCCTGCTAAGCACCAGGCTTTGGGCTAAGCACTTTCCATATGTTACCACACAGAGTCTCTTAACGACCCTGTGAGATAGATTCTATTTTTATCCCTATTTCATCTAGCTGAGAGGACTGAGGCTCAGGGAAGTTGAGGACTTTGCGTAAGGACTTACAGGTAACAAGCGGTAGAGCCAGGAGTCACCAGTGGCCTTTCTACCCCTGCAGCCCTCTGTCCTTGTCCAAGTAGGATTTGTGGAGGCGGTCATGGGGGAGGGGCATAGGACTTCTACACGGTAATGTTTTTCAATTTTGTGGGTTTTTGTTTTTGTTTTTAATCCAGTGATAATCTAAAATAATATTATCCTATTCTGGATCATCCACATGACCATCTAATAGTGAATGGGACTGCCAGTCACCAGAATGTGATTTTGGTGCCTGAGTTTGTGTTTTTACGTACAGTGAAGTTGGTGGCAATACTACTTTAGTTGCTGTGGGCTGATGGGAATGAGCTGATGGACTTATGTCATTTGCTTTCTGTGACGCCACGTGATGGTGTGGAACACTGGCCCGGTGAGGTTTAGTTTTGTGGAGAATGAAGGAATGTGGGAGGAGAGTCCTACTGCAAGGTGGGTGCTGGAAGCATTTGGAACTCCCAGAACATCCATGTTGCAGTTTTCGGTGTGAGTTGCCGTGAAAATGGAAGATTTCTTTTAGCAAAGCATCGTCGTCTGAATATCGCATCCATGTTGTTAGTTCGAATTTTTTTAAAAACTTCGTTTGTATTTGGTTAGAACATTTAGTTGGAGTTTGGTGGTTTTAGAGGAGTGGGAACTATTAAGAACTTAGTTTTATGTTTGTACATATTTAAGTATCATTACAGTAAGAACCACTGAAGTCAAAATTGGGGGGGAGGCAGTATAGATATTTTTTTCCCGAAAAAAAAAAATGGTCTGTACATTTTTCAAATCTGAGCAAACTGAATTCCTCTGCACCACGTAATGAAAACTTTCTAAACAATGCTTCTCCACCCGCCAGGGGTCTGGCCTGCCTAAGTCTTTAGGGATGAGGCATTGACATTTCCTTTCAACCTGGAAATAGTATCTGGGAAGGTTAAGGTCTGACTTCAGAAGAAATTCTCCCTTGCTGTGGTTCTCCACTGACTGCCCCTGTCAATCAAAGTGCCTTTATACGCTTCGCCACTCTTTGCCCTGACTCTGAAAGCTGACAGTATGCACATCACCTGTAGTTTATAATTATTTTCTCAGAACCACCAGGAAGATTTGCAACTGTAAGCTAAGACTTGGTACCACTCGCACCTAAACAGAGAAGATAATGACAGCGTATTGAGATTTAAAAGGCTTCTGGTTTGAAAGGCCTTTCATTCTGTCCAAAATTACTACATTCGTTACTTTTTTGGATAAAGAAAAGGAAAGCCCCGTTACATGCAGACACTCAGAGAGGTGGTAACATGTAGTTAGCTCTTTAGTATTGCTTCTGATGAATCCGTGGTAAGATTTTGGAGCAGTGCAACAGAGGCCAGTGAGTTCTGATGCAAAGAGAGGAGGGATTAATTTCATAGCACGTGGGCATGCAGTCTAGCTTTATGGGCTGAGTGAGGTCTAGGAAGCTGGGAAGTAAAGGCTGGCATCAGAACAATGCCAACCTTGGGGGAACTTTGAGGAGCCTTTAGAAGTGAGGGCATGTTTGTGTTCAGTTTACTGTCCTTTTCTTATTTGAAACTTCAATAAAGTTTCCCTATGTTTTTTTTTTTTTTAATTTTTAAAAAATGTTTATTTATTTTTGAGACCGAGACAGAGCATGAGCTGGGGAGGGGCAGAGAGAGAGGGAGACACAGAATCTGAAGCAGGCTCCAGGCTCTGAGCTGTCAGCACAGAGCCCGACATGGGGCTCAAACTCACAGACCATGAGATCATGACCTGAGCCAAAGTTGGAGGCTCAACCGACTGAGCCACCCAGGCGCCCCAGAGTTTCCCTATGTTAATAAAATGTATGGAAAAGTGTCGAACACACTGAAGTGCCCAATCAGTGTTTCTGATCACTGTTCTCACCATCCGTTATCACTCCCTGATATGGCCCAGAGAGAAAGTTCAAAGGTGCAGAGTTGGGAAATCAGAGCAGCTGGGCTTTTGTCCTGGGTTGGCTGTGTTTTCCTCTTGAGAAATGGGGCCTTACCTTAGCCACTTTGGCCTCAGTTTTCTAGGTTATACTAGGAGTGGGATGGGCAAAATTATCAAAGTTTCTTCCAGTTCTTTCATCCTTTGTATATTCTCATCTTTGCAACAGATTATTATAGCATCCTTCGAACTTGCATTTCACTAATGAGAATGACCATTTGTAATTATTTTTTTAAATACTCATCTTTAACTGCAGGGCTGTTCTTAGGCAGGTGCTATGAAAATTCTTACTTTGGTCATCTCTAATGATAAAGGTATTCAGCAGCTTTCCAGGATATCATTAGGAAGAGCTTGAACGAAAAGTTCACGAAACATTTCCGTATGTTTAGCGCTAGCCATTAAATGGTAGGAGCCGTGGCCATTCCTTTCTCCAGTGTTATTTTTAACTGTACTGCCTTCTGCAAGGGTACTTTCATTGTAAGGATGGCAAGATGGATGGATACTAAATCCCGGCCAAGTCTTCAACTGACCGTGGGGAGAAAAGAATAGCCCTCGTTTTGTAGGAATCATTAACTTTACCTTATTTTTATACCTTATTTTATACCTTATTTTTATGTTGGCAAATCTCTTTTCAGTAGATAATACTTCCATTACTAGGTGACACTTAATCTAGCCTTTATTATGTGCAAGGTGTTAAGACTTTTACCTATAACACGACATTTGATCATTACTGTATCTCTATCCAAATGAAGAGAGTGGGGGCACAAGGAATTTAAATAACTTCCCAAAAGTCACACCGCTGATAAATGGCTCAGTTGGGACTCAAAGCCAAGCAATAAGTGCTCCAACATCTGTGGTTTTAACACCATTTGATGCTATCTTTAACATGTGTTACATAAAAATTTTATGGGCTCAATTTTATGATTTTTATGAATTTAGCTTTAAAGAGCTCACCAATAATTTTACCCTAAAAAGGACTGCTGCTCGGACTTTTTTGCCCCTGCTTTCCCATTTTTGACTTTTTACGCTAGTAAATAAGCTGCTGGGACCCCGTAGAGTACTTGCAACATTAAGTTCTAGAGTTGGGGAGGGGAGGAGGGAGGATTCTACAGAAGTAGAGATACTGCTGAGCGCTTACAAGTAGCCAAGGCCTTCTTTGGCTTTCTTCCTGTTTAGGACCTTCATGGCTTCAGTGGCACAGAGGCCTGCACTGATCGCTCAGTCAATACATACATATTGACTGCATAACCAGGGTAAAGCAAGGAGCTGAAACCAAAGGACCTTCCCCCTCTAGGAGCCTTACAACCTGAGTCCTGCCGCCATGTTTTGTGCTTCACCGTTGTGTCTACCGTGCCTGAGCGCCTTGTGTTACAAGAAGCTCTCGTGAAATATTATTGAAATTTGGGGATTGATTAGATGACTGTGGATAGCATTATAATCATGTTATCACTAATATTCACTGGATTGTTTTCTACCTAATCCCCAAAATAATCTTTCATACGCTTTATGGATCATGTATTTTACTTGCATGCCACGTATGTGCCAAAGCACAAAATATGTGTACATTTTTCTCATTATTTTGGCCTGGTGAGATAGAAAGAATGGTAGACCTCCATTCTAGTCCTGACTCTGCTCTTCCAGCTGTGAGACATTGGGCAAGTCATCTCACCGCTCTGAGCCTGAGTTTTCTACTCTGTAAAATGGGAATTGTGATAACTGCCGTGTGACCGCATAAGGTTGCGTTGGAGGGTCGGATGGGTTCGGTGATGGCAGATGAAAAGCATTAGTATTTTCAGCCTCACCCACTAGTGCTCGCTATCCAGTCCTCACTCCTTAATGGTGTCCCTTCGTCCATCTGCATATTTTTTCTCTGGTTTCAAATTTTAAGAAGAAGTTCATGAGAATACCTGTTAGATTAACACTGAAAAGATAAGAGAGAGAGAAGACCCTTTCTGGTGACTCGTGACATCCCCATTTGACTCTGAAAGCTAGGACACCACAGATCTCGGTTGTTCACTTCGCTTTGTTTTGTTCATCGGGAGCCTGGTGGACCCTCAATGTTTGTCTGTTGAATGAATCAGCATAACTCTTGAGCCCCGGTGTTAGCTCACAAAATCAAACAGCCATCCTGCTCTGCACGAGAGCAAATGTAGCAGTCATCATGAGACGCTGGAGAGTACGGCATTTCAACAACTTTGTGTTCCTGTAATTCAGAAACTAACCAGAGTGGAGGGAGAGAAGTGATTATAGCAAAATAAATATCAAGTTGAAATAAGTAAAGACTGGCTTAATTCTACTTGTTTTGCCTGTTTGAAGACAAGCGTAGCCTTGAAAATCATCCTTAACTTCCCTTCTGGTAGATTGACCCTGGAGAAGTAACGTGGGAATAGCCAGTTTCCCAGAGATGTGCTCTCATCTCCTTTAAAAAAAAAGACACCGCTACCCAACCTCAATGGACTTAACAATACACTGCCTGCCTGAAGTTAAAAATAGGCCACTAATCTTTACTGTCAAGAAATTAGCCGGGGGGGAACATGACTTTTAAGTTACCAGAAGCGTGCTCAAATGAGTACTTTTTTGAAGAATGGCCAAGGGATGCTTCTATGACATCCTGTCCATGCTGGCTCTTGACTTCTGTAGAAATAGTAGAAGGTAACATGTGGCTGTTACAGGGTTTCTCTTTAACTAATAGTCAAGAGTCCTTAAAAAGGGTCCTCAGTCATGTGCAGAATGACCTCACCTCCAGCCTGATTTCTAGGTGACCGGTTACTAACAAGTGGTTATGGACCTCCCTCTAAGACTTGTGCTAGCTGCTGGGGGTGAAATGTGGGCCCGGAACTCTTTGTTCCGTGGTCAGATGGGGTTGAAATGTGGGCCCAAACTCTTTGTTCCGTGGTCAGATGGGGTGTCTCCCAGTGGGAATGTGGAGTGAAGGAGAGGTAAAACAGCTGTCAGATCTAAACTGGTTGGGGATTAACGATGCCAGGCCAAAGGGGATATGCTAAAGTCAAGAGGAGCACTGTATTCTTAGGCAGGTTTTGATGTTACTTAACCCTGAACAACAAAGATGCTTATAGGGTTTTCTGGGGATTTTTTTAAAAAATTGCTTTAACATCAACTTCAATGAAATAAAGGATTTTCAGATATTTACCTGGACCAAGAAGAAACATTTCCAGAGCTTCTGGGCGATTCGTACGCAGAGAAATAGGACAGTCATTTTAATCTGGTATTTGTCAGCAGTTGAACAACACACCTAAATAAATCCTTGGAAATCCCCAACAGGGCCTAAAAGAACGCCCTGCTTTACAAAACAAAACAAAACAAAACAAAACAAAACAAAACAAAACACACACAGTATAGTATTCAAAGAGTAAGACTTGCACCTGGGTGGCTCAGGAGGTTAAACGTCTGACTCTTGATTTTGGCTCAGGTCATGATCTCATGGTTAGTGGATTTGAGTCCAGTGTCGGGCTCCGTGCTGATGGCTCAGAGCCAGTTGGGATTGTCTCTCGCCCTCTCTCTCTGCTCCTCCCCTGCTCATGCTGTTTCTCTCTCTCTCTCTCTCTCTCTCTCTTGCTCTCTCTCTCTCTCTCTCTCAAATATATAAATAAATAAAAGGAAAACAGTAAGACAGATCTGCTCACCTAGAGAAAAATAAGGCTTGACTTTGTCCTAAGGATACAGTGGGGCTTCGGCATATTTGCCATATCATTTCTTGAAAGAAAATTCTATACCTTCTACTGCTTGTTTTTCTTTCCCAGCTACTCCTTTATTTATCTTTTGTTCTTCTTTTTTGTAGCTTTCCTTTTATAAAAAAAAATTTTTTTTTAACGTTTATTTATTTTTGAGACAGAGAGAGACAGAGCATGAATGGGGGAGGGTCAGTGAGAGGGAGACACAGAGTCTGAAACAGGCTCCAGGCTCTGAGCTGTCAGCACAGAGCCCGACGTGGGGCTCGAACTCACGGACCGTGAGATCATGACCGGAGCTGAAGACGGACGCTCAACCGACTGAGCCACCCAGGCACCCCTGTAGCTTTCCTTTTAAAGGTCATGGTGCCCTTAATCTGGAAATCAAGGTTGTATCTTAGTCTTTAACTTCCCCAGTTTGTATGTAGCATGAATGCCATTGACCATTCTTCCTTTCCTGAAACCCATTCCCTTTGCCTCTGTGAGGTTTCTTTCTTTCTTTTTTTTTTTTTTTTTAATTGTCCTGATTCCCCACCTTTTCAATCTCCACCCATTTCTTGCTTTTCAAATCTACCATCACTTACTTTATTAGTCAGCTCAGGCTGCCAAAACAAAATACCGTAGACTGAGTGGCTCAAACAATAGAAGTTTATTTCTCACAGTTTGGAAGGCTGAGAAGTCCAAGATTAAGGTGATGCCTTGTTCTGTTCTTGGTGAGAGCTCTCTTCCTGGCTTGCAGACAGCTGCCTTCTCGCTGTGTCCTTCCATGACCTCTTCTTTGTGCTGTGTGGAGAGCAAGAGAGAGCAAAAGAGAGAAAAATCTTTCTCTTCCTGTTCTTAAAAGATCACCAGTCCTATCAGATTAGGGGCTCATCCTTATGACCTCACTTACCTTTAATTTTCTTCTAGAGGGCCCTTCTATCAATATGGTCCCATATTGGGGACCAGGCATCAATATATGAATGGGGGGCATGATTCAGTCCATAGCATTCCATCCCTTGCCCCAATATTGATATTCTTCTCACATGCAAAGCACACTCACTCCACCTCCATAACCCCAAAGCCTTAACTTGTTGCAGCATCAACTCTAAAGTCTAAAATGCAAACTCACGTCTGGATCAGATCTGGGTGAACCTGGAAGTCAGATCATCCTGAGGCAGAATTCCTCCCCAGCTGTGAACCTGTGAAGGCGGACAAGTTCTGTGTTTCTAAAATACAATGGTAGGACAGGGGTAGGTTAAACATTCCCATTGCAAAAGGGAGAAATCAGAAGAAAAAAAGAGATGATGGGTCCCAAACAAGTCTAAAACCTAGCAAGGCAATGATCTTCTTCAGTCTGATGTTCTGCCCTGCAGGTCCATTGGGGTGGTAAAGCCACCCCCATGGCTCTGTGGAGTGGCCCTGTCCCTTTGGCTCCATGGAGTGCCACCCCAAAGCTCTCTAGGAGGGCTGCCCCCAGCTGGCTCTGTGCAGGGGCCCAGCCCTCTGAAGCCAAGGAGGAAGCAGCCTTGCCCTTGGGCCAAAGGTGGGAGTGGCAACCCTGTGATTTCTGAATCATCTTTGGGGTCTGTCTTCCCTTTTCTAGAAGGATAAAGCCTGTTCATTCCATTCATGATTATTTATATATTCTCTGTAAAGATGGAAGCTTTCTTTCTAGCTCCCTTCTTTTCTTTCTAGCTGTCACCAGAATTACCTTCAACACCCATATTTCCACCAAGAGGCCATTCATGGCAGTCACACTTTTTCTAGCACGCACCTTGAAACTCTTCCAGCCTTTACCATCACCCGGTTCCACAGCCACTGTCATATTTTTATGTGTTCGTTATAGCAGCACCCCATTCTCAGTACCAAATTTTATATTAGCCTACTTGGACTGCCATAACAAAATACCATGGTCTGAGTAGCTTAAACAAAAGGAATTTATTTCTGAGCATCTTGGAAGCTGAGAAGTCCAAGACCAAGGTGTCGGCCCATTGGTGCCTGGTGAGGATTCTCTTCCTGACTTGCAGACAGCTGCCTTCTTGTTGTGTTCTTGCATAATCTCTTCTTTGTGTGTGCACTGTGTGGGGGCAGGGGTGTGTGTGAGTGTGTGTGTGTGTGTGTGTGCGCACGCGCACGTTCTTCTTCTTACAAAACCAGGAATCCTGTCAGGTTAGGGCCCCGCCTTTATGACTTCATTTAAGCTGTATCTCCTAAAGGTCCCATCTCCTGGGGTTTAGGGCTTACTGTATGAATTGGAGAGGAGGGAGCACAATTTAGTCCCTAGCACTGCTTGCACAACCCTACTGATAGCTTCTTAGGAGGACTTCCAACCATATAACCCTCTCACCCTTAGCTGAGTTGCTTGGGAATTTTGTTAAAATGAATTTCTGATGATAACACTCTGCTGCTTCAACAACACTTCCTACCACTGGCTTTTACCAATCAGCTAGAAGCACATTTCATGTCTGAAATGTACATGACAAGATGGCCTCACCCCTTCTCTCTTCAGTCTAGACTCCTATAGTTTTCTGAATATTCCCAGAGCTCTCCCTCTTCCATCAATTTGCTCAGGATTTTCCCTCAGCCTGGAGTGTTCTCCATCTCTTCCCACTCTCCTTCCCCTGCCTTTTCTCTAAATGTCTGCTGCCTCCTCACCATCTATTCCCCAATATGCCTGCTTCTATAGGATTTTCTGATTCCCTGACTCCAGTTGGGTCCCTTCCTCCTTGGGATCCCCGGGGCACTGCCTATTTCTCTCTTCTTATACTCACCTCATCCTCATCACTCCCTCCATCCTAGGTCTGGGTGTCCCTGTGGAATCACGGTGCCTCTCCTTTACCACCTGCTCGGGAGTGGAACAGAGAGACCCACTCTGAATCATCTAAGAGGCATCATGGTAGTTTGGACACAACAGAGTCTCAATACATAATCCTAAAGGAAGCATGTGCAAGGTCGTATGTAATAGTCAAATGTTGAAATTGTATATCTGTTTTATAAATTCCTTCTCATTCTTTTCATGAGGAGGTATGGAAAGAGTGCCTGTAAAGATGGAATTACAAAAGAAAATGGTTTCCTCCCTATGGATATCTTAAATAAAATTTTCAGACCTGAATGGTTGAACTGGCAGTCTTTCATTATCTCCTATAAAAGTATTTCAGTGATTGATCTGACAATTATTAGGTTAAAAAATATTCCAAGTTAGTTTTAGATAGCAACTACTGAGGCCATACGCTGGCTGAGCCTCCGTTTTACTAGCCCTGCTATTGATGTGCAGTGTATTCTCTTGTGATTAATACTCATTGTCTGGTGGTGGTGTGGACGAGTCCAGACCATTAGCATTCTGAGATTTTATTGGTGACTTATAAATGATGGTTTATTGTTAAAAAAATAAAGAGAAGAAAAAAATAGCCCAGGCAGCCAATTAATTCAGTTCACTAGACATTGATTGAGTGCCTGTTGTATGCTGGCTATTGAGATATAAGGCTGTGTGTGTGTGTGTGTGTGTGTGTGTGTGTGTAATATAAGCCTTGCTATTGAGAAGTTTTAGAGTCGGGTCATAATTCATCATCATGGAGAATCAAACTGTACCATAACACATTGCATATAGCAGAAGAAAGCATGGATAATGCTCTAGGAGTTTCCAAATTAGTGAGAGAACCCATAAATGTATATATACATTGAAATATGGTTTATAGCAACGGAAAAGCATGAATACATATAACAAATCAAATTGTCCTCAAACATGACTCCTAATTGTTCAGAGCTGTGGAGCCTAGGGGAAGTCACATTGTCATTTAAGCAAAGAAACATGATCATCTGAAAACTACAGATTTGAAGTTGAAGCTTACACTCTTAGGTGGCGTGACCCTGATGCCAGTCCTGTGAAAACTTTCCTTCTCTCTGGGCTCTCAAAAGCCACCTGAAGTCGTTCTACTCTGGGTGTAAATCCTCATATCTTACTACTTTAGAGGAGTCTTGATGTTCCTGTACCTTTCTTCTCAGATTGATTGGCTTAACTCATTTGGAAGAATCCTCTGGATCCCTCCTTTCAAGGAGACTAATGTGCCTTGGACTGGGCACCAAGGTTAAGTTTTGATTTCCCCATTCATTTGAGAAATTCTAGGGTTTCCCAACTAAGTATTAGACCCTATGCTAAACTCAAAGGGATGCTGTGAGATATAGCCCAGCATTTTCAGACTTCATTGGAAAGAAGGCAATGAAACAGTTACAGAGCAGCAAGATAATGGCTATTATGGAAAAATACAACATGCTGGGGAATTTATCTTGGAGTTAAAAATTTTCAGTGGCCTATTTGTTGCCTGGCTGAGTACTAGGGAGGGAGAGGATGGGTCATAGAGAGATATGACAAGGATTAAAATAAAACAAGAGCTACAAAAGGACTATCCCTGTACTTAGTTGTGGTTGGGTATCTAAAATATAGCTGCATGTTACAGAATGTTGCTGTTAAAAGGAAGTCCCCATATAGCCACCTTTAGAATTTATTTGTGTGCTTTTGTGTTAGGAGACATCTGCCACCTTTTAAATGTAGGTTTCTGTTGGGTTGTTTGGAATTTGAAATGTGTTTTCTCAGAGAAACATCAGAAATTATGACAAGATCCCCCAGGCTGGCAAAAGGCTGTTATATGCCTGATGTACTTGATATAAAATACCAGCTTTTTGGTTTGAGGGATCTTAGAAACTGTTTATGTCGCTGCAGGAAAATGTTCAGAACTCCATGTTGAAATACAAGCAAGAGAGCTTTTTCCTCTGTAGCTTTCATGGGGACAGCAAGATTTCCTTTCTCCTGCCCCCTCTCCTTACTATGCAATGTGAGAGGGATTCTACTAGTCCGGGGCCATGGGATTTGGGATTGGTACTCTAGCAGAGGCAGGGACTGGTATGTGATGAGAAGTGTGTATGCATGTTGTTGATTGTTGAAGAAGGTTCTCAGCACTATTTTAAGCGCTTTACCTGTGTCGTCTCATCAGATCCTTACAACACGCCCAGGAGATGCTACCATTGTTATTCCCGTAAGATGCTGGTATATTCCATCCTTGCTTTCTTGGTCTGTTCTCCAAAGAGCAGCCAGATAGATTCTTTTTAAATGTAAGTCAATTCACGAACTCCTTTATTCAAAATCGTGCCGTGGCTTCCCATCTCAGAGTAGAAAGCCAAGTCCTCTCCAAGGGCTGAGGGGTCCTGTTACATATCTTGGCCTCCTTCTTTCCCTCTGGACTCATTTCCTACCATCCTCCCTTCCGCACCATACTGCAGCCACAGAAGCCCGCCAGCTGTTCCCCAGACACACCAAGATCCTCCCGCTATGGGCCTTTGCCGGACGGGTCCTTCTTCCAGATATCAACACGGCTCACCCACTTCCTTCTTTCTCAGAGACATATTCCAGATATCACTATAGAAAATATATGAGGGGGAACCTGGGTGGCTCAGTCAGTTAAGCGTCCGACTCTTGATTTTAGTTCAGGTCATGATCTTACGGTTCGTGAGATTGAGCCCCGGGTGGGGCTCAATGCTGACAGCAGGGAGCCTGCTTGGGATTCTGTCTCACCCTCTCTCTCTGCCCCTCCCCTGCTCACGTGTGAGCTCTCTCTCTCTCTCTCTCTCTGTCTCTCTAAAATAAAAATAAATCAACATCTTAAAATAATAATAAAATATATGAAATAACAAGCGACCTCTATTAATCACACTACACAGATTTTAATAGACTGGCAGAATGCTCTGAAGGTTTTTCCGAGCCTGATGGTATGGAGGGCGACAACACCCGGGAGGGCAGGGAACAAAGACTGAGCTGTGCATGTTGCAGACGGACTTCCCTCTCCTGCGTCTATGCCAAGGGCAAACCATGTTCATGTTGTCAGTACCCTTCCCACCCCACCCCGCATATTATGAACCTTCCATGTCCTTTTCAAATACCCATATACTGAGTAGATTTTTAGAGTTTTGTGTTTAGTATTTGAGGTAATTGTACATTAACAGTGAAATGACTCTCCAAGTTCTGTTGGGAAGAAGGGCAGAACCGGTTTTTTTTTTTTTTTTTTTTCCAACGTTTATTTATTTTTGGGACAGAGAGAGACAGAGCATGAACGGGGGAGGGGCAGAGAGAGAGGGAGACACAGAATCGGAAACAGGCTCCAGGCTCTGAGCCATCAGCCCAGAGCCTGACGCGGGGCTCGAACTCCCGGACCGCGAGATCGTGACCTGGCTGAAGTCGGACGCTTAACTGACTACGCCACCCAGGCGCCCCAGAACCGGTTTTAAGAAATGTAAAAAATGGAGGAGTTGAGAAAGTAAGGGAACTGTGGAGAGAAGGAAAATGGAGTATTGTCTGGGTTGGCGGAACCAATGGTTTTGAGCATCTGCCCTGTGACAAACGCTATCACCCAAAAGCCAGAACTGTCAGGTAACGATAAAAAGAAACAAACAGCAACGGTTTCTCACAAAGCCATGCAGGCCTAAAATAATGTCTCTCATCTTTCCTACTCCCCCTGTGCTGAGTTCGGCTTCAGGAATCCAGTGGTGAACATTGCTCTTTGGCATCTGAATACAAAGCTTCAGTTTTGTTGACTTCTCTCCAGTTGGATGTGTGGGATGATGCTGGGATTGGCTAGGAGAGCAGGAAGTTGAAGGGGCCCTAGTGTTCTCCCTTGATGTAAAGAGGTTCCAGCGCCCTGTTGGAACATTCGGTGGGCTCCTCGGGCTGTTCTGTGTGTACTTGTCAGGAGTCCTCAGGTACAGTGGTGAAGCTGCCTTTTGATCATCATGGCGTCTGCCATGATGATTTCTGCTCGTTAAAGGTACAAGTGTTTCCATCTGCTCTTTTGGACAGTAGAGGGATGGCTTACATCCTCCTCCCACTTCATTTCTTTTTCGTGCTTTCAAGCTTTATTTAAATTGCAGTTAGCTGCAGGTTCATTTCAAGCATGGCCTTTGGCCTAAGGCCGTGTAGAGGCCTGGTAATGTAGAGCGAAGGTGGCCACCAGCTCTTAAAAGGTATGTAAGTGATTAAATCCTCTTGGCCGCTCCTACTCGTGTCTTCCACGGACTCAGTCTGTCTCCCTAAACCTTCTGCAGGTCTTCCCTGGAAACCTTACTGCCAACACAGGTTCTGTCCTCTATCCTCCATGGGCCTGGCCCCTGATCAGTTGCTGGCAGAGTGAGAGATGAGGCAGACTGGCCCCTGAGAATAACTGGTCCCAACTGCAGCAGGCCAGAAGGGACTTTAATAAAGGTTTGGTTTGTTTGGTTTTTTTTCTAAGTTAGAATCTGGGTCAGCTCTGTCTTATTAAACAACACATGGCACCAGAAGTGGGGGACTAATTTGGGATCACCCTGGATTTGACTATCTGACGATGTGGAGGACCCTGCCCAGCCTGTGTTGGCTTCTTAGTTGAAGCCCTTGGTTGAACAGGCTGAGGGCAAGCAGCTCAGTCTAGAAAAGAGAAGATACGCTCTTAGTGTGCAATGCAGAAGTCCAATCAGCCTTTGCTCCTTGTAGGAACCTACTAGATACTGCACTTGTAAGCTTGAAAGAGGGAGATGGAGAAAGAACAAACATCTTCAACCAGAAGAAATATAAAAAAGGGAAGGATTCTACATGTGACCTGAAGCTGTCAGGGCTGTGATTTACCTTCAGATCAAGAGTGATTTGGTGAATGTGCCAGCAATGAATGATATGGACGAGAGGGTGGGAACACACAACCTGGATTTAACACAGCAGGAGACTGAAAATCTGAGACTCAGGAAGTCACTCCGTTGAGAAAGTGGTAATCAAAGGGGAACAAAGCTCTGGGACATCCATTAGGAGAGAGAGAGAGAGAGAGGGAGAGAGAGAGAGAGACGGCATGAACAAGACAGAATATCAAGAGCTCTGGGTGGAGGCTGGGGTGTTATATTCCATTTGTCTTGCCAGCACGGCGGGTCAGGAGCCATGCTGAGTGCCAGCCATTACAGGAAGAGCAAGAATGCTCAACATATGGGAGGAGATGTAGAAACATCAATAAATGGGTTCCCTTTGCCAAATGTTGTAAATAACAACGCATGTGCAGACAGGCAAGCTGAAAGGAGGCGCTGGACAGGCCTCCCGGGGTGGAGGATGCTTGGCTATTGCTAGGGGGCCTGTCGTGGGGTGAGAACTTCCCTGTGAAGTACCCTGGAGCCTGGTTGAGCATGGAGGGCATTTTTATCTAAGTTGGAGAATGGTGTTGAAAAGGGAAAAGAATGGCAAGTTAACACTGTTAAGTCTGAAGCAGGGAACATGTATTAGCAAGCTACATACATAGGCTGAGAGCCTCCAGGAAAATCCTTATCCTTGCTCTTCAAGTTATCTCAAACCCTGGGCCTAACCCTAAATATGCCTTTCTTGGAAAGTAAGCAGTCATCTGAGAGGAGGTAAGTAGTTAAAAGTGCAGCCAACCATACGATTAACAAGTGCAGGGCCCCCCCAGGTTGCTCAGTCGTGTTTAGCGTCTGACTCCTGATTTCTGCTCAGGTCATGATGTCGTGATTTGTGAAATTGAGCCCCAAATCGGGTTCTGTGCTGACAGCATGGAGCCTGCTTGAGATTCTCTCTTTCCCCCTCTCTCTCTATGCCCCTCCCCCACTTGCTCTTTCTCTAAAAGAGGAAGAAGAAGAAGAAGAAGAAGAAGAAGAAGAAGAAGAAGAAGAAGAAGAGGAAAACACAAGTGCAAACCAGTGGTCGTAGCAAATGCTAGCATTTCCTGAGGGCTTATAGGTGCTGCCTTTGGCCTAAATTCTAAACCAGGATGATCTCACTTGAACATCTCAATAGTCCTCCCCCATACCCCACAAAAGAGAGACAAACCAAGAAACAGATTCTTGACTCTAGCACACAAACTGATGATTACCGAGGAGGAGGTGAGTGGGAGGATGAGGGAAATAGGGGATGGAGATTATAGAGTACACTTTTCATAATGAAAAAAAAAAAAAAGAAAAGAAAAGAAAATGACAAAAAAAAAAAAAAAAACTCTCAATAGTCCTGATTTATAGCTCTGGAAACTGAGGCTTAGTGAAGGAAACTAATTCATCTAAAATCACCAAGTCAAATGGCTGTGGAAGGAGGATTCAGACCAAGACCCCAGGGCCCAGCTACCACCTCCAGTCTGTCTTCTCTCCATGGACAGTCAGCAGTGGGTAGAGGGCCGGGATTTGAATCTGGGTCTGACTTCTGAGTTCTTACATTTCTCAGCATAGAAGCCCAACTCCTCTTAAAGACCTGAAAAATAGAATACCCACCAAAGATGTGGGTATTTTGTGTGGGGGAAGGTTGAATTTAATCCATACAATATTCCTATGAGGTTGGTACCCATGGTCCCCGTACTGCATACGTTGCTCAGAGATGTTCAGTAACATGCCCTAAGTCACACAGTTAGAAAGTAGCAGACCAACCCCAAAGGCCACACTTTGCTTTCCTCTACAACCTGTGCTTTTCTGCATAAAAAGACTGATGACTCCAGGGGCGCCTGGGTGGCTCAGTGGGCTAAGCGGCTGACTTGGGCTCAGGTCATGATCTCACAGTTTGTGAGTTCGAGCCCCGCATCAGGCTCTGTGCTGTCAGTTCAGAGCCTGCAGCTTGCTTTGGATTCTGTGTCTCCCTCTCTCCCTGCCCCTCCCTCACTCTCCTCTGTCTCTCTCTGTGTCTCTCAAAAAATGAATAAACGTTAAAAAAATAAAATATATAAAAACAAAAAGACTGATGACTCCAGGAAAGAGAAGATGTGTCATGTGAAAGATAGTTCCGGAATTGCTCTGTTGAGGACTAAGATGGCCAGTACTAAAAATTGTGTAATCGTGAACACACACAATGTGTCCTAGTCATTGGTCGAAATGCGTTATTTGTGTTTGCTATTAAATCTCCCAAACAGCATTCTAACATATACCCTCCTGTTCCCTACTGTTAAAGAAGAAAAATTCAACTAAGTAAACTTGAAGATCTCATGGGCTTTATTAAGCGATCCGTGAATTGAGCAGCACCCCATCTAGCTAGTAGAGGGGAGCTCCAAAGAGTTGCACAAAATGGAAGGTTTTTATGGGAAGGAGGGTGGGACAAGAAAGTTATTAGCAACAGAAAAGCTCCCTACCCTCTCCCACCTTCCCCCCCACCCCCACCCCCAGCAGCCTTCCTGTCTGGCTTTTCTTTCTACTAGAAGGTCTGAATAACTCCAACCCTTCTTGGCTGGATTTTCTCAGAGGGGAGGTGCCCCATCTCTCACTCTCTGCTCTAGATCCTTTTCACTCTGCTTCTCCTCCGTGCTCAGAAAGCAGAAGGTGAAAGATGACAGGATAAATCTGACTTTAGCTACCATAGCAACCTTCACCTGCTTTGCTGCTCACTTTTGAAGTGTTATCCTCCTGTGAAAAGTTCTTTTGCATATAATTGCTAGGCTCATCCAGAGGCTTGGGGCTTTCTTTGAGTTTCCTCTGACAGCAAAATGAAAAGAAGGGCTTCTGCCTCCACACCAGGCTCCAAAATACATAGTCCACAGTGGTGCAGACATTGCCTTCTGCCATTCTCGGGGGCTTCTTTGTGATTGCCCCTTCCTTTTGTATCCAGTTTAAGACTTTCCAGATCAGGGGCATCTGGGTGGCTCAGTCAGTTAAACATCCGACTTGGGCTCAGGTCATGATCTCATGGTTTGTGAGTTCGAGCCCTACATTGGGCTCCATGTTGGCAGTGCAGAGCCTGCTTAGGATTCTCTCTCTCTCCTGTTCTCTCTCTGTCTTTCTCTCTCTCCTTCTCTAATAAATAAATAAACGTAAAAACTTTTCAAAATTAAAACAAAATTCTTAAACCAAGTTCTTTTGAAGTTAACCTATGAAACATTTAGACTACCACCGAATTATAAAGACTATATTTGATTTCTTCACTTGATCCCACAAACCTCTCTCCCCACCCTTTTCCACTGTGTGCTGTGCCCCCAGTGGCTGAGCCGTATACTCAGTATCACAGCTCCCTTACCCTCTGGTCTGCACCTAGGTTTGGCCAATGGAAGGTGCCAGTGGCTCACAGGCAGAGAGCAAGATGGAGACATTTATCCCTCTGGTTCACTCTTTGTGGTGCCACTGTGGATTGGCTCTACCTCTCAACCAAAGGTCTACTCTTTGAATTCCTTGGGTGTCCCCATTCTGAAAACCCCTCCCCTCTTCTTACCACTTCAGGTCTAGGGATAGTGTGAGCCCAGATTTTGTACTGTGTGTTGTGGTTTCCATATACCCTGCCCACACATCTGTAAACAGCTGCTTTATTAAACTCTTTTCAAATTATCCAATTTGAGCATGCCATCTGTTTCCTACTGGGACCTTGACTAATACAATGACCAAAGCTCTTGTCTTTTGAGTGATGTGTTCTAATATTGCTTGTTTTGTTTAATAAATGTATGGTTTATTGTAGGTCATTCTTTATAGAAATAGATTTTCCTGTCTTTTTAAAAAATGTTTACATATTTTGAGAGAGAGAGCACGAGCAGAAGTGGGGGAGGGGCTGAGAGAGAGGGAGACAAACCATCCCAAGCAAGCTCTGCATTGTCAGCACAGAGCCCGACACAGGGCTCAATCTCATAATTCTGTGAGATCATGACCTGAGCCGAAACCAAGAGTTGGCTGCTTAACCGACGGAGCCACCTAGGTGCCCCAATTTTCCTGTCTTTAAGAACAACCTCCTCAACCCTCTAACCTTTTATAAAAGATGGTGTTTTCTCTACTTGACTCTTCTCTTGCAAACAAGACATTTGAAACGCATTTTCTTGATGATGTCAGTTAGGGTTGTGGGAGTGGAATACAAATGCCCTATCTGACCCTGAGCAAATTTGAGGTTCTTCTTTCCCCCTTTATTTTCTCCACTGGAAGAATATTCAGGATTCACAAATCTTCCTGGGAGATCATGGGTGTTAAAAGCCTGCAGAAGCACGCACATTATTCTGGTCAAGTTAGTTAGTCCCATCACTCCTATGGAATCCAGTACAAAAGGAGATGATGGAAACAACTCCACCGCCACCCCCTGCCCCCCGCCAGTTCATCAAAATTCATAAGAAGGTGCTTCCATAGGGAACCGAATTAATTGAATTACGTTCTTGTGGGAGCTTCAGGTAGAACAGTGGCTCCAGAAGGAATCCTGAAGGGAGCCATGACCAAGGAATGTGGCTAACTTCCTTTGAAAACCATGAGTGGAAAAACTGCATGTTCCTGATTCTTTCAAGACTGACCCCAATTGGTGTCAAGAATAGCATGAGGTTCACACAACTCAGCAGGTGTGAAAATTCTGCAGCTGAATTAAATAGGTTCCATTATATTTCAGAAAGAGCTCTAATGGGTTTCAGTGGAGCACAGCCTAAGAATATCATGTTTCTCCTTTGTATGTCAGGATGGCTGAAATGGTTTGTTGTTACTAATATACTTCAATCTCTCTTTAAGATGGACAAAAATGAGCAAAAGGCCTGGTTTATCCCTAAGAGGATCTAGATATTAAAATACCAAAAGGACATCAAAAAGACCTTATCCCTTAGGCCAGACCAAAAGTGATAGCTGAGGGCATTATTTAATTTAAAATAATTCTTGTTATTCACATAAAAGTTTTCTTCTAATAAGCTTATTTTGTCTCAGCTATCATTAAAGAATCAATTGTAGAGCCAAAGGGATTTTAAATGCTGTAAAAATTAAAGTTTTCTAGTCTTTAAAAATTTGAACTGGATTCATTTAACCTTATGTTTAGGGGCGCCTGGGTGGCTCAGTCGGTTGAGTGTCCAACTTCGGCTCAGGTCATGATCTCACGGCTCGTGAGTTTGAGCCCCGCGTCGGGCTCTGTGCTGACAGCTCGGAGCCTGGAGCCTGCTTCGGATTCTGTGTCTCCCTCTCTCTCTGCCCCTGACCCACTTGCATTCTGTCTCTGTCTCTCTCAAAAATAAATAAACATTAAAAAAAAAAAATTTAAAAAAAATAAAAAAAAACCTTATGTTTAACTTAAAATAATAACTATAGACATTTCTTCTGTATTACTTATTAATTCAACATTGCATTCTTAGTTATTCTCATTAGCAGTCAAGTTGGCATTGTCATTTTTAAGTTCCTCCAAACTAACAAACCTCCCATAATCCATTTGATTGTTTATCAATCAAAATTGAACTTTAAGTCAAAGTGAATTATTCCTTAATCATTTCCATTTATCCTGTTTACTTATTTATCCTCCTCAGCTGGCCATAAGATGGGATCAGGCTTTTTTTTTTTTCCTGTTTATTGCTCTTATTGCAAAAAGTTTTAGATTCCTGTTCTTCATTTAAAAAGCAGACAAGTTAAATCTTTAACATTCTTTTGTCTAAGGAGAAATAAACCCAAACTTAAGTTGCTTTATTTAAGTGTTGGTTTATTTTTCTTCCTTAATGAATCATTATTTACTATTTTAAAAAATATCACTTTCTAGTTTGAGTAACCTGGAAAATGAAAATTTTAGGTGGATATGAGTATCACATTAAAGGTTTCAACACTGGAGAAAGCTTTTGGGAAAGGTTATAAATTTCCCTTTCTTGAGTATCTTTAAACCCAAAGATAAACAGTTACCTCTTTTGCAGATTTTCTTTTTCTTTTTCTTTTTATAAAGTTTTATAAAGTTTATTAATTAATTTTGAGAGAGAAAGAGTGAGTGAGAAAGAGAGTGCATGCGTAGGGAGAGACGGAGAGAGAGGGAGAGAGAATCCCAAGTAGCATATGGAGCTCGATCCCATGAACCATGAAATGGTTCCCAAGTAGCATATGGAGGCTCAATCCCATGAACCATGAAATCATCATGACCTGAGCTGAAGTCAAGAGTTGGGTACTTAACCAACCGAGTCACCCAGGCTCCCCTCTTCTTTTTTAAAGTTTACTTATTTATTTTGAGAGAGAAAGAGAGAGAGAGAGAAGGAGGAAGGGCAGAGAGAAAGGGGCAGAGAGAATCCCAAGCATGCTCCTCCCTGTCAATGCAGACCCCAACACAGGGCTTGATCCCACGAACAATGAGATCATGACCTGAGCTGAAATCAAGAGTTGGATGCTCAACCAACTGAGCCACATTGGCACCCCTCAGATTTTCTGCTAATCATGGAAAGATAAAAATCTCAAGGTAAGAAGAGACCTTAATGGAAATGCCAGCCAGCCAGTCCACTGGTCCTTGGATTCCCTCTGTGACATCCTGCCTGGTATTTGTCACCTGCTCTATGGAGCTTACTCACTGGCTGTCACCGATTCAAGTTTCCTACTAAGACATGAGGCAGGACATTTCTGTTTTAATGTGAATTGTTGACAGATCCATGGTACCTTTTATTAAATTGAATTCTTTTTCCCTGGTTTGACTTCTTAGTATCACACACAAAAATTCTATTTCCTCTTTTGAAAGTTGAAGGCAACTATGATTCCACTCAAGACTCCTTTCCTGTGCTTTCGTAGGCTATGTTTTCCCATGCCCCTGTTTTTTAGATGACGTGATTTTTGGCCCCTTGATGAGACTGAATCATCTCCTTAGAAAGACGTCTAGTTTTTCTGTAGTGAGTGGTACTCAGAATTGGCCGTGATGTTCTCTCCATGTTGAGGGGACTCAAGATGAGAATATCACCACCCTAACCCTTCCAAAGTGCTATTAGCCTTTCTTATAGGACATACCTCAAACTATTGATGGGATGAATTTACTTGATAGTGAAGCTAGTATGAAAATGAGCGTTTCCATGGTGGTTTACAATCTTTTTTTTTTTTTTTTACCTCTCTGCTGTTCTCATGGATTATTTAGAATTATCCCCTCCTTCTATATCCAGACTTATATAAGACTTTCTAGACCAGAAATCCTATGAACAAATGCATGGCTCCCCATTTACATGAGATATATCCCATTCCCAGAAAGGTAGATTTTTTTTTTTTTTAGAATTCTGAATTTAGGGATCTGAATCTCCTGCGTATTGATAACACTGTGACAATAATGATATCCAACAGAATCAGATGACTCCTTGAGGTCCCTTCTCCTGAGTTTAATTGTGCCCAATACATGTTTGCTAGGAATGAAAAGTAGGGAGTTTGGGAAAGATTAATTCCTTGTACAGAAGCCTAGCAATGTGTACATTATTCTTGTTTATTGGGGGAGAGAGAATTTGTTCACTTATTTGTGCAACAAACATTTATTCAGTTGCTAATTCTTTGATACTGAAAGGGCATCTTTAAGTTTCAGTGTTCATAGGAGGAACTATACCCTCTTTATTTCAGGTCTTTTAATGTTTAATTAATAAGTGCTGTAGGGTTTTCGGAGGATCTTGGATGAAATCATTTCCGCGTTATAGCAAAGTAATGAAAGAGTTGAAAATCGTCCTGTCTTTGGGCTTCCTCCTTCATTAAAACGAGTCAAATTCAAGCATTTATGTTCTCATTGCTACCAACTTGGTAAGACTATATATAACTATTAGTGCATTGTTAGTGGTGTTTGGGAGGGACAGGATTTTTTGGGTTTTTATTTTGTTTTGTTTTTATCTTAACTGGTCTCTTTTGCTTTACAATCCTCTTTCCCTCCTCCTGGAGTCTCCAACCACACTTGTAGCAAATAATGGAGCACCACCTCTCTTCATCTCTCAGTTTAATACTATGGACTTAACAGACATGTGAAAACATGCTCAATGTCACTCCTCATCAGGGAAATACACATCAAAGCCACACTGAGATACCACCTCACACCGGTCAGAGTGGCTAAAATGAACAACTCAGGAAACTACAGATGCTGGCGAGGATGTGGAGAAATGGGAACCCTCTTGCACTGTTGGTGGAATGCAAACTGGTGCAGCCGCTCTGGAAAACGGTGTGGAGGTTCCTCAAAAAATTAAAATAGAGCTACCTTATGACCCAGCAATAGCACTGCTAGGAATATATCCAGTGCATACAGGAGTGCTGATGCATAGGGGCACTTGTACCCCAATGTTTAGAGCAGCACTTTCCACAATAGCCAAATTATGGAAAGAGCCTAAATGTCCATCAACTGATGAATGGATAAAGAAATTGTGGTTTATATATGCAATGGAATACTACTTGGCAATGAGAAAGAATCAAATCCTGCCGTTTGCAGCAACATGGATGGAACTGGAAGGTGTTATGCTGAATGAAATAAGTCAGTCAGAGAAGGATAGATATCATACGTTTTCACTCATATGTGGATCTTGAGAAACTTGACAGAAGACCATGGGGGGAAGGGGAGGGGGAAATAAGTTACAAACAGAGAGGGAGGGAGGCAAACCATAAGAGACTCTTAAATACAGAGAAAAAACTGAGGGTGGATGGGTGGTGGGGGGGTGGAGGAGAAGGGAAAATGGATGATGGGCATTGAAGAGGAACTTGTGGGATGAGCACTGTGTGTTGTAGGTAAGCTAACTTGACAATATATTATATTCATAAAAAAATTTTTTTAAATACTATGGGCTTAACACTCCTGGACATTCATGTGTCCACATACTTAGCAGTAGTAGATGGCAACCGCCTCCTTAGTGCCAGATTCCTTTGCTATTGCCTTGCTCTCGATGAGCCTACAAGAGTAATGAATCGCTTTACTTCACATATTATTTTGGAAGCTTCAAAAGACATTCATATGCTTTATCTCATTTGATATTCATGGGAGACCACAGGGTAGACAAAGTCACGTTGTTTCTCCATTTTGCTGAGGTAAAAAACCACAGTCCAGAAGGGATGTGATGTACGGAAGGAATGGAACCCAAGTGTCCTCCTGGGGCCCCTCCTAGCGTTTCATAAAGATGTCCTTTCTCTGCATGTAAGGAAGTGTTGAGGTTCTTCCAGGGGACCCTTTATATTTTAATAGTGGATAGTGGTTTTCCTTTACCAGATGCACATGATGATGGAAATTTATGCTTCCTAAATGTCAAACAACAGAAGAATGGTTAAATAAATCATGACAGATCTGTACACTGGGATACTACGTGTCTATTAAAATTAGTGTTTTCAAAGAATATATAATGGTACAGGGAACTGCTCTTGATTATATCAATGTTTCAAGAAAGAAGCGGGATATGAAACAGCAGGATCCCAATTTTGTTTAGAAATTATACATGTGAAAAAAAAAAAAACACTGCAGCTAACTAGACCAAAATGTTAGTACAATTTTCTCTGGATAGTAGGATTATGGTTTGCTTTTATTTTCTTTTTAAAATACTTTCTGAATTTTTCAGTTTTTTCTTGAGTGAACTTGTGTAATTAAAAAAATGTAAGTGTGATTTTAATTAGACCCTGCAGAATTTCCATTTCGGCTAGAGGAATCATTTGAGTGGTTCTTGCCATCTCTCATTTATACAATTGCATTTTATAAGTCAAACCTTAACACTGGAGTGAGCAGGTTGTCCTCCTTATTAGTGGATGGATTTGAAGCAAATGCTATATTATTAGTGTATGTATTTTAAGTTGGCCACTTTAACTCATTGCTTGTCTGTTATTTTTTGAACATGACTCCTCCTTACAGAATTCATTAATTCAGTCGAACATCATTTTGAGGGCTTTCTCTATGACCCAGTCTAAAGACTCACTGGTGAAGCCAGTCTCTCCTGTTAAAAACATCTGCTCTGGTTTGAGATACAGACTGGTAAAGCAGTAGGCATGTTGCACGATGATCGGGAGAGAAGGCTGTGTGCTGTGTGCTTAGGATGCGCAGAGGAAGGATGCCATATGCATGGGGCGTGGGGGGCGTGGGGGGCGTGGGGGGCGTGGGCGGGTGGTTGGCAAACCCTCGCAGAAGAGCTGCCTTCAGCTCAAGAGGCAGCTCATCATTTGGATGACCAACCACAGGTTTAGAAATAAGGATGACACATGTAAATCTTCTTATGCTGTGCAGGTAACTGTTGCCTCAAACTTGTTTTACAAGCAGTTCAGAGTCTTGAGATTAATTTAAAAAGAGAAAGGCTGTAGGGCCTTTACATTTCTGTATTGGGGAGTTCTTTGGGTCTTCAGAGCTTCCCTTTCTTCGTGTTTATTTGGGTTTACTAAAGGTTAGTGGTGATGCCGAATAGTCCTGCTCTGAGATTATCATAATGATGTGTTTCTAGAGTGTTTTATATTACTTATCCTTTTATGTAGTTGTTAGTACTGATTTTGAGCACTTCCTCCACTCCCCTTTCATTTCCTCCTCCCCTTCCTCCTCTTCAGAGGGAGGGAAACAGAGAGATGTGCTTGTTCTCATTTTATAAAGATAAACTGAGTCGTCGAATGATCGATTGACTTCTCCAAATTATGAGTTGAGTCAGTAATGGAACTGGCACGAGAAATCAGGGTGCCTTTGTTCAGAGCTCTGACTTCTAAAATATTTCTCCATATAAGTAGAATACGTTGTTTGCCAAAAATGCATTCACCTTTTAAATCTTTACTGAAAGTAATGAGCTTAAAATAAAGTCTCTTGAAGATAATCGTATTGTTACAGCTTAGAACAGAAGTTAAGGCTATTTGAGTAGATTAAAATGAGCCCTGAGTAAGGCTTAATATTTGGTCTATTTAATTAATTTGTTCAGCAATGGATTTTTATTTCTTTCGGAAAAAGAGTAATTGAAACATTCTCGGAAAATATTTAGGGACATTTGGGGATTAATTTTGATTAATTTAAAAATTTTAAATAAGAGGGACAGGATTAAAAATAAAATCAGTATTGGGGCGCCTGGGTGGCGCAGTCGGTTAAGCGTCCAGCTTCAGCCAGGTCACGATCTCGTGGTCCGTGAGTTTGAGCCCCGCATCGGGCTCTGGGCTGATGGCTCGGAGCCTGGAGCCTGTTTCCGATTCTGTGTCTCCCTCTCTCTCTTCCCCTCCCCCGTTCATGCTCTGTCTCTCTCTGTCCCAAAAATAAATAAAAAACGTTGAAAAAAAAATTTTTTTTTTTAAATAAAAAAAAATAATAAAATCAGTATTGACACATAATAGCTATACTTCATGCTACTGGATGACTATAACTTCATTATTAAAAGGTTTTCCTATAATCCATTGATGAAAATAATACTGTTTTAATGCTCTTACTAATTATTCTTACTATTAAAATAATTAGTACTCTAATAATAATAAATGATGGTTATTATGCATATTATAGTAACATTTGAAGCAATAGTATAAATGAATATGAAGGAAAAAATACATATAAGTATTTTGTTGAAATTTTTGTAATTACAAATATTCATATATTTTGGATTAATTATAGAATAAAACAAAGCATAAGAGATATACAACATTTTTATTTAAAACAAGTACTTTGTAGGGCACCTGGGTGGTTCAGTCGGTTGAGCACTGACTTTGGCTCATGTCATGATCTCATAGTCCGTGAGTTCGAGTCCCACATAAGGCTCTGTGTTGACAGCTCAGAGCCTGGAGCCTGCTTCGGATTCTGTGTCTCCTTCTTTCTCTGCCCCGCCCCTGCTTGAGTTATGTCTCTGTCTCTCAAAAGTAAATAAACATTAAAAAAATAAATAAAAATAAAAAATAAAATAAGTACTTTGTCAATTTAAATATAGAAAATGTATTCATTGGAGTTTTAACTTTAAAATACAGGAATTGTTCTATTTTATTTTATATAGACGAGGATTTTTACTTACCACAATTACAATGATCTGCTTTTAGAGTTACTAACTCACAATTTTAAAGTTTTGGCTCTTGTCCCAACCAGGCCCTAGGTTTTATATATAACGCATTATTTATATTACCATCGAATGATGCTTACCAGGATCCCACTTGGCCTTTGTTTCTAGGAAAAATAAAAACAGAAAAACGTAACCTCATCACCTGAGTGATCTAATCAGAGTTCAAGAGAGACATATGCAGAAACCCATCCGTACTTGTTTGGGGACCAGAATTTGTGTCTAACAAACCTCATGAGGGCAAAGTGATGTTCTGTGTTGCCCACCCATCTGTCCTGTACTCTGAGGCCCTTTAGTGATGGGACTGGGAAAATGGCACTTCCAGAAGATGGCCCAGCAGCCACACTGTAGGTGTCAGTCAGTCTTACATGCGTCCCCCGGACAAATTATTTCACCTTTTGGGCTTCTAATCATTGAGCATGATAGGCATGAAAATAGATACAAAAGAAAAATGTAGACACTACCTATCCTTGGGGCATATGGGGAGACGGACAAAATCTACTACAATGTGTCAGTATCAGAAAATGATAAAACTCTCCAACCATTTGCAATGGGATAAAAATCTGAACATTGGAGTGAGGAAGTAATAGAATGATTGAACACAGCTAGGTAAAATGAATACGAGAAAGCTTTGTGATGGGGACAATGAGGAAAGGAAATCTATATCTATATCTATATCTATATCTATATCTATATCTATATATCTATATCTATATACCATTAGATCTATTATTAGATCTATCTACTATAGATCTATCTATTAACCAAGAGAGTACTTATTTTCGAAATCCAAGGTTCACAAATAGAGTAATCATCCCAGGCAGAAGGTAGGTGTGTGTGTGTGTGTGTGTGTCCTCATTGTGGATAAACTATTAACTGTTAGAGTTACCATAAACAAGACTCGGGTGGTGATGAAGTAGGTTGTACTTCCTTAAATACAGACTTGAACTAATCTTGATCTGCTTCATTTCTATGATATAGGAAAGTGAGCTCTGGTGCCAAACTCCCTGGGTTTGAATTCTAGTCCTGCCATTTCATCATCGGCATAGTAAAAGCTACTCACTTGCTTTGTTCCTCAGTTTCCCTGTCTGTAAAACAAGGATAACGTTGATGCCAATCTCATAGACTATTGTGGAGATGGAATAGGTTAGTTGATGCATGTCGATCATTTAGAACAGTTCCTAGAACTCAATAAAGGACAGTCATTAGTAGTAGCAGCAGTGGTTTTCTATAATTCATTGTCTAACTTATGAAAGCACTCTCCTGAGTCCATTTGATTCTCATAAGGAAGCAAAGGCTCAGAGAGTTTACGTAATGTTCCCGGGTCCCACGTCTAGGAAACACTGGGCAGCTCGGCCTTACGATCAAGTTTTAAGGAATCGATGCTTGTTCTAACACATGTCCGTCTTTGTGTCCTCAGGAATGAGGGGAGAATCTTACTTCATTGGAATGAGGAGCCTCGGGCAGCAGGGGCATACCCCGGAAGATGGAGAACTTTTCTTGCTCTGCTGCATAGACAGGGACTGGGCTGTAACTCGGTGTTTCGCAGAGGAAGCCTTTCAAGCAATCACTGACTTCAACGACCTCCCCAACTCACTGTTTGCATGCAATGTTCACCAGTCAGTGTTCGAAGGAGAAGAAAGCAAGGTAATAAGCCTTTTCTGCTCCTGAATCCTGGGAAGATGTGGCATTGTCTCTGTCTTGTGACTCATTTGTGATTGCGGTTTGGAAATTGTGGAAAATGTGTAGTTGGCTCTCTTCTGGGCATGCACAGCAGTAGAAAAGCCTACTCTGTGACCAACTAACTGTGACAAGGTTGTACATGTTGAATCAGATCTCATCCTTGGAGACCCATATGCCTGTCTAACAGAGCAAGTGGTGTTAGGAGTAGCGATTGCAGGAGATACCCCTTTAGGAAGCAGATGTTGTTACAACAAAAAGTTTTATTTTCCTATTCTATTCCCTATTCCTATTTCCTATTCCTATTTCCCTATTCTGCCAAAACCATGATTTGCCTTTCTCAAAACGGCACAAGCTCTTTTTCACTCCTGCCCCTCCTGCAGTGGGATGAATGTTCCCAAAATAGCTGTGACCTGAGTCCTGCAGCCGTTATTGGGAAGGTAAGCTGGCTGGTCCTCTGTGTCTTGCTTTGCTCAGTGATACCACACAGGGTGGAAATGTTATGTGGGTGGTGAGAATCTGAAGCGAAGGTGGTTGATTTGAAATGATTGGGGAATGAGGTTGTCTGTGTACAAGTATCTTCCAGAAAATGAAACTTCCCATTTTAAGACACAAGCTTGATTCAATGTAAGTGTTCTTGGAAATCAGAGTTAAATATTCTGCTTGGAGATCTTTTCAAAGTTCATTTTAGATTTCTCTGACCTTTCAAGTAGGGTGTCTGAATAGATCAAACCTTCCCTGTGGATGTGGATTTCTAATTGTAATTATTATACTATGTTGTAAAACATGGGCAACATTTTTGGGGGGAAGGGACTCTTTTCCCCAAACTAAAGTTTATGCCTCTGTGTGAGACGTAAGAGTAGGATTTATTGATTGCCATTTTACAAATTTGGGCTGTTTTGCCAATTGCTGAACTCCAGTCTCCTTTGCCTGAAAACAATTACTGGAAATCTTTTTTTTTCTGGATTTTATTGGTTTTGTAAGCAATTCTGATAGCCTGGACGACTAGGAATTATTTCAAGCCATTTAAAGATAGTTTTATATTGATATTATTTTGGCGTTGAACATTGAAATGATAGGCTAAAAATAGCTTGAAATCCAAGGCCTTAGATGTGATCCCCTATTTAAAGTAAGAAAATGGCACATAGTCTCTTTGAAAGAAATTGGGAGTTTTGCTCTTGGATTATAATCAGTTTATAACACAGATTGTAATTTACTCAGAGCCAGTAATTTCTCTCCCCCCCCCCCTCCCTGCCCCGACCCGGAAACCTACCTGACATTAACTATGAAACAAGATTCTGTGTTTTCTCATTCTATCATCTATTTGTCTAAATTAATCAACAATTGGATGGATTTTCCTTAGAGGCCAAATGAGGATTTTGATTCTTTCCTGATTAAATATTTCTTGGTAGATTGGAACAGTCAGACCTAGGGAGGAGCTTATCTTATTTTGGAGTGCGCTTAAGCATGATTGATCTGCTGAACCAGGATTGGTTATGTAGAAAGACAGAAGTGTGGGGAGAGTTCATGGGAATTTTCCCACATCTATGCTGATGTTCTAATCGGAGAATGAATCACAGATTACAAAATATTTTCATTTAATTTGTGTACAAAGTTGGTACATTGCAGTTTGATCATAAGTATTTGGTTTTAAAATGACCTTTTGATAAAATATTGAATTGAAATCAACCAGATGTAGTTCAGTGGAACCAAATTATCAAATTATTTAGACCATATTTTAATAGCCGACGAGGTGAATTTTGTAATTGGCCGAAGTCTACGTAATTAGGCTTATTAAATCAGATGGAAAGTTTTCTACCTTGGTGCGATTTTATAGCCCCCATTTGAAGAAGAGAGTCTATAGGATGTCAAAGTATCTGATCTAGATTCAGTTTTAACTACACACACATGGTTAAGGATGACAAAGCAAGATGATCAGATACCGATGAGGACAAGGAGCCATGATCACAGGACACTAGGAAAAAATGTGTTTGGGAACCTTGGGGCCCCTCATCTTCATTGCCACCTCCTTCTCTTTAACTTCCAGACCTTTATAGTCTTCCCTTTACCTCCATTGTTTCCCACTATCTTAATAAAACTCATTTATTTTGTATGCCGCTCTCTCAGGAAATTCTTTCCACAACGTGCAAAGTTCATGAATCTAAGTCACAAAGTCTGATGATCATTCTCTCTCCCAAAGGGTGGACATTTTGGGCACTGTGCAAAGTTGGTGAAGAGATATTTTTAGGTAGAGGGAAAAGAAACACGAAGCATTTCTAGCACTCCTATATTTGCCTGTGGACAAGGCTAGCCATGGTGATGTTCTAAAATACTTGGCCTTGGAAGATGCCTTCAGTAGCCTGGAGTTCTATCAGGGAGATAAGACATTGGAAATGGAGCTTAGTATTCATTTCAGAGATGCCGGTGGGTTGTTGGCAATATATGGAACTTGTTTTGGCAGAGCCCTTTCTTTCTTGGCACAGTCTACTTTCCAGTTCATTGTTTCTTGATTTTGACGGACTACAGTTTAGATTGTTTCTTGCAGTTATTATAATGCATACATTTTAATTTCCTTAGCTGGCTAGGAATTAAAGCTTCTGCTTTCCTGACTGTCGTGCATGAGTCTTTCAGCAGTCTCTTCTCTGCTTTCCCACCTGTCTGAGACCGTTTTTCTGAGCCCTTTTCCTTTTTGAAGTAATTTGGAAACCACTAAATAGGGCTATTAACGTAGGTACCACCGTAGGATATGATCTTGTTATGCTAGTTTCTGTTTGTCCAAGTAATAAATATTCTGATAAGTTCATTTCTGCTCTCCTCTGTATCCTATTCTGACACCTAAAGAACATTTTAAAAACAGCTTTGTGAAAATTGTTCACTCCGATTTTCTGTTAGGCAGAATTCCGCGAGATTGTATTTTGATTTGATGCTTTTGCACGGAGTGAGCACATATTTCAGAGTGGCTTGTTGTGGTCCAGATGGTTGAGACTTGTTTATATAACACAAAGGAAAACCGGAGCTGGAGGAAATTGGCATGTGAAACCAATAAATGCAGATTGCTGTTTGCGTGCTACAGCTTGAAGGATAAATATTTTTGTATGAAACACATTTAGAACTGGGATCTTCACAGCGTGCAACACCTAAAAGTTACTGGGGTTCATTTCCCTTTGGCATGCTCCCCTGGGTTGGCCTTTCTGGATCCAGCCGGGTTGCAAAAAGTCATCTTGAGGCAGGTGAGGCCGCAGGGGTATCCCGGGGGCTGCCCTGTGTCTGTACTGAAGACGGGTGAGGGTCTGCTCACTGGGACATGGGCATGCACTGGTAGCTAAAGGAGAGCAAGGAAACAACACCCACGAAACATTTCACCAAATTCAACTCAATAAGGAGAACCCTGACTTGATAATGGCCTCCAAAAATTATGAATTTATTCAGTTTAATGATGATGATGGTGATGATAACAGCGGCGAATACTTACATAGCATATAGCAAGGTGCCAGGAGCTCTTCCAAATGCTTTATAAACATGAAAGCCTTTGATTGTCATGACAACCCTATGAGGGCGGTGTCTTTCCGTTTCTCTACCTCCTGAGCATGTACCAGAATTGCATCCCCTGGAAACTCAGGCTACTTCTGCTCAATGTGGAAGCAGGAGTGACCTGTCATTTCCAGGCTCGAGCATTTCATTACCAACGCTTGACCCTGAAAAATGTTCTTTTCGTGCTGCCGGGGCAACTGGTATTGCTGGGTGTGCCTGCCCAGGCAGCGGGTTGTGGGGCGAGGAGAGTGAGGACGCAGAGCAGGGCCCATGAGGAGCCTGCAACATGACAAGAAAACAAAAAAGCCTTTGTTGCTTTAAAAAAATTTTTTTTTTTCAACATTTATTTATTTTTGGGACAGAGAGAGACAGAGCATGAACGGGGGAGGGGCAGAGAGAGGGAGACACAGAATCGGAAACAGGCTCCAGGCTCCGAGCCATCAGCCCAGAGCCCGACGCGGGGCTCGAACTCCCGGACCGCGAGATCGTGACCTGGCTGAAGTCGGACGCTCAACCGACTGCGCCACCCAGGCGCCCCAAGCCTTTGTTGCTTTAAACCACTGGGATTTGGGTGTTTGTTGTCCCGAGTGTAACTTAGTCTGTCTAAATAGACTGAATCTCATGGTTGGTACCATAAGTACAGGGCCTCTTGACTTTTAATTCTGGTTCATTACCCACCATACCTCAGCTTCTCTCAACTCTCCCGTGGAAAGCAGATTCTAGAAATAAAGTTGGCTATCCACCAGCATGAACATTCAGGTAACAGAATGTAAGGCAGAGAACTCAGGTAATTCAATAACAAGATTCAAGCTAAACATAAATGCATTGAATCCAAATCACTCTTGTAGTTAAGCTGTGATACTCATATGAATAAAACCTGTTTTGTATGTCCACTTATACTGACATTTTGTGTAACATTTTTAGAAGTGACTGATATATTGAGTAAGCCAAGTGAGTAAAAAAATTTAGAGATGTCTTAAGCACATTTGTTTTCATAACTACCCCTAGAGAAGAAGAGGGAGAGATAAAAGAAAATAAGTGAAAAGAAAAGAAAAAAGAAAATGAAAGCTGATAGGCAAAGCTTTGGAAGATCTTATGGAAGCCTGTAATGGTTCCCTGTAATGAGATGATTTAAGGCTGGTGAAAAAAAGTTATGCTAAGGATATGTAGCAAAGGCTAAACGAGAAGATGATTGTAGTGTCACCGAATATAGGTTGAAGAAAACAAGAAATGAAGTAAACTGTGGTGACCTGAGGGTGAGAAGATGATAACTGAGCATTTGTTTTAAATACTAAAGTGGATAGGGGTGCCTGGGTGGCTCAGTCAGTTAAGCATCCGACTCTTGGTTTCAGCTCATGATCTGGAGGTTTCTGGGTTCGAGCCCCGCTTTGGGCACTGCCCTGGCAGCACGGAGCCTGCTTGAGATTCTCTGTCTCCCTCTCTCTCTACCCCTCCCCTACTCACACTGTCTCTGTCTCTCTCAAAAATAAATGAACTTACAAAAAAATAACTAAAGCAGATAACAAATTAGATACCAAATATTCAAGGAATACTTTTGAGTCTCACCGTTTCTCTTGTGCTTTTCATCCCTGATAGGTGGAAGTGACATTTACAAATAGGTTTGTTGCTTTAAAGAAAGTTTTAAATTGTGAAAAAGACAGTGGATATCATTGTACTCAGTCAGGTATTCCCGTTTTCTCCTTTCTCTGGACGATGGCTGGGAACCATAATTAGTCACTGCTAATCACTCGGGGGCACCTGCCAGATGAGAGGCCCAGCGTGGGGCAGATTTGAAAGCTGCTGTAGGACATTCCCTGGAACCTTAACCTTTCTTCAAGTGACTGAAATATTCCAGAGGCATATTTAGTGTCTTGCTTCGCCACAGCACTGAGTGACCCCCTGGGGCTCGAGCGCCTGACGAGCCACTCTAAATGCCCCACTTAGCTACCTGAAAATAATTGAGGCAGTGGAAAGAATTAAGCCTGATGCATACACAGTTGAGAATATTTGGTTTCTGTGCCAAAGAGCAGATGAGCATGTATTCTTGATGGCACCTGGGGAAAAATGGCTGCCATGTTCCAATTAGTCTGGGATAATATTGAAGAGGGACAGGGAGCTTTTTTCCCTTCTTGGAAAAGTGAAGGTTCCTTGGAAGCCACTAATTTTGATTTCCACCAGAGCTGCTGCTGACCTATCCAGTGACTCTGTGAATTATGAGAAGCTGCCCCCAGGGGCAGAGTCTTAGGGCATACTACCTGGGCCATGATGGGTGAATTTGAAAAAATGGCCCCCTCTTTCCCCAAGCTGAAGGAGTGAGTGAAGCCCTGAGCCGTTGTGGGTGGCTTGACAGGTGGAGGGCAAGCTTGATTCCATCCTCTACTTTCCTCCCAGGCCAGCAGCCTCTCAAAAATGCACAGAAGGCAAAACCATCACAGTGGCCCCGGTCAAGATGGATAATTTTTAGTTATTTCCAATTTAAAGGATATGTAAATTGAAGGATAACTATTGAGTTATCACCTAAGAACCTCCTTTTTTAAGAGGCAGTTTCAGAGACGGAGCCCCGGGGAAGCCTGGCGAGGGAGCTTTATTGTTATTTTTTCCTTGCTCTCACCAGCTGAAAATGGCATTGGCTTCACCCTGCTTTTGAGGCTGTTCTTGGTTCGGTGGTCTGAAACGCTGGACCCGTTCAGAGATAACCAGAGAAAGTCAGAGAGTTGGGACATGAACTTTAAAACAATACCAAGGTATCCTTCACAGCAGGTCTGACATTTAGCTCCATGGATGAGATCAGTGTGATACAGATGAGCTGAGTGCCAGTCCTATTAATATCATGTGATACTTGTTCTACGTTACTGCACTGCTTATACTTGGTTATTGTCTACTCATTTATGATTTTGTGCATACAGTGTTCAACCATACTTTCCTGCTTTTTGGGAAGAATGGATATATCGAAAGACAACCTGTGTAGTTCATTTTGTTAAGTTTGATCACTTTCCAGTGGTATTTTGGTAATGTGTTTTGCTGGGGATGTTTTATCATACAGCACAACAACACGTTTTAAATACAAACACTATAATCTCCACCCATGTTTTGAGGTGGAGACTTGATCAGATACAGGACATGGGTAAGACTTTTCATCAAACATGTTGAAATATATCTCGTATCTTGTTCAAAGCCTACACTCCCCCCCCCCCACACTTGTAGCTATTACTAACTCCAGATTATTTAGTATGTTATTATGCATAGAGTGCACTGCCTTATATGATGGTCTGGTCTCCAACTCCAGCTGGAGGATTGCAAGTATCTTGAAGGCAATAGTGCAATGCTCATCATTCTTCTGTATCCTGTAAAGTCCCCCACGGTCCTAGATATAACACGGGCATTTCCAGAGAGACAGAAGGGCCCTGTGAGAGGGCTTGGGCTACCCAGAAGCTCTTGGGTCCAAATCCTGCCGCTACCACAGACTAGTTATGTGATCTTGGTTAACTTAACTTCTCTGAATCTCAGTTCTCTCTTTTATAAAACGGGGTTAACTCTACCTTCCGTGTAGGTTTGTTATGTGATTAAATGAGATGAAACGCTTAGAGGAGGGGGCACAACACTAGGTCTTCTTGGTAAACATTGCTTCCCTTTCTCATTCTCTTTCATTCCTGTCCCCATCACCCAAGGCTGTGACCGTCCATCTCTGGTTCAAGGAAGGAAAGAGCCCTCCTAAAATCATGTGTTTAGATGGCACATGTACTGTGGAAGTAGGAAGAAAGGCTTGATTTAGCCAGTCTTGGCTAACAAAGTTGTACCCCCCATATCACAGCCTTGGGCTCTTGAAAATTTAATTTCAGTCTTGGCTGCATGAAAACTGTTTCTGTGTTGGTTTTAAGATACATGTTGTTCACGGTTCCCCAAATAAGAGTCATGTGTTATGTTTTGTCTAGAATATACTACCAAGAAAACTTTGTTTACCTTGGGGAACTGGTATTTTTCTCACTAGGAAGATTATGTAACTTACATGTTTGTTTGTTTGTTTTTCTTGGCTTCCAGGAAGCTCAAATTAAGAATTAATATTCAATCAAGGCCCGTCTCGTGATTCTTAATGGTCTTGATATGCTGTTTCTTTTGTAGTAACCTAATTATGTATATGTATAATTCAAGAAAACTTTCTGAATTATCTAATCAAACTTTGCTCATATTTTTATGGAAAGTTTAACAATCATCTTTCAATATATAAGGAGGCTGGCCAGGAATCACTGATGGTATATTTTGCAGATGTTTAAAGTTCCACTATGAGTAGGAAAAAAATGACCTAAATTAGTAGATTATATATTTTTATTTTATTTTCAAAAAAATTTTTTTAATGTTTATTTATTTTTGAGAGAGAGAGGCGGACTGCAAGTGGGGGAGGGCAGAGAGAGAGGGAGACACAGAATCCGAAGCAGGCTCCAGTCTCCAAGCTGTCAACACAGAGCCCGATGCGGGGCTTGAACTCACAAACTGTGAGACCATGACCTGAGCCGATGTCAGATGCCCAACAGACTGAGCCACCCAGGCACCCCTAGAAGTGCATTTTAAATTTATCACTATGTAGATGACGTTCAAAGCTTTGCAAGGGGCATAGAAGTCAAGAGTTTAGCTCTTCAAATAGCTTCTTTCCAAATTTTCAGAGAAATGAGTCTTCAATATTGGAAATTTGGCACTGATAACTAGTTTTCATTAAAGCTAAATATGGGAGTCAGGAGGGTGGGGTCATCACGATTTAGAAAGAGGAGGAGAAGGTGAGTATACCTGTGGTTTCCTGGCCCTGCTCTTGGTCTGCTTCCTTGTTAACACCTGGGTTCTCAGCTGCAGTGGAATTGTCTCTCCCCTAAAGAAACTTCTCTGAGTTTACATATCTAAGCAACTGTGGTCTCTTCCAAAAGGACTCCTCTTTGGGCATCACTGATAGCGCGTTCTTCGCAATGTTGCGAGTGGTGCAAAGCCTTTGTGGATTGGAAGTTGTGGAAACAAACAAATCGCTCAGAGCCGTGTATGGTGATTCAGGGTGGGTAACCAGACCTCGTAAAATAATTTTTATTTAAAAACAACACACACAAAATGCCATCATGAAAAAGAGCTGCGAAACCATGGGAATGACTTTCTTTTGGAGGTTGGGGACTGACTTTGGGGAATTCCAGAAATAAACCACGAAGGCATTGCTACCGCAAGGTCACCTTTTGGAAAACGAAACAGTTGTAGACCTAGTGGATTACATAGGATGCAGATTTTTTTTTTATTGTATCTGTTTATAAGGCACCCTGACTCGCAAACCTGTCTCTTGCTTGCTTTCTTGCTGAACAGAGCAAGCCTTAAGAACAAATACATTGTGGTGCGAGGAACATCCCGTTCCCAAGTACCTCCTGCTGTGCTCTTAGAGTCTTACAGACTCGAAGATTATTTTCTAATCAAGAATTCCCTTTTCAGTGAACCTACCCCTAGGGTACACTACATCCTAAGATATGCTTAAGATATATCCTAAGGTGTATAATCTGCATACCCAGGGAAGGGCAGTGACTCATACATATACTGGCAAGGGGAGAGAGTACTGCATTAATCAGAGTACTCAATCCAGCCATCAAGTTTAACAATTATTGAAAATCTTCCATGTCCCGTGCCCTTGGCACCGAGAGTACAAAGACGAACGAGGTGCCAGCCCTCACGAAGCTTAATGTTTCACGTCAGGTGACGTGAGAGACGGAAGTGGACGCAACATATACACGAGCCCAGGGAACGGGCATGCCTAAGAGGGGAGGGAGAAGGCTCTGCGATATGTTTTTGTTTTTTTATTTTGAGCCTATACCTTGACCCTATGCAACAGTCTCCAAGTGGACCCATCCTTCGCCATGCAGTGTGCTGGCTGGGGTGACCCGAGGACAGATTTTTCAGCCCGCCTCTTGTGTAATCAGCATTGTTGTCCTGTCCCACAGGCCCTGTTTTGAAAGGACATCTGACGTGTGTTGGGTGGCAGAGGGAAAGAACTGCCTCTGACTTTGGCAGGGGCTTCTTCCCCGAGTAAACCGGGCAACGGTGACAGGCGATGCATGGATGGAACATTCCATATGTGACCCACGTGTCCTAATTTTCTCCTTCAGTGTGTGAGATTTTTGCTTTCCTCGGAAGGTGAGCTGTGAGCTTGCTTATTTTAAAAACTGCACCCTGTGAGGAGAGAGGGTGTTCTTGGACAACATTACGTCATTGAAGCCTCTAGGTGTTGAGTCATCATTATTTTTAGGCAACTCCATGCTTTTTTTGGTTGTTCTAAGAATAGCCCCTGTGTCTGGACTCTACAGAAAGTCACCTCGATAAAGATCCTGTCACCACCACTCCACAGTCGGGATGGAATGCTTTCTTAATTGCCAGATTCAGGGCACACTCTTCAGCACTTTACCTCCCAAACATTCCACGTTTTGAGGTTTTCTATAGTCGACACGATGACTTTGTCAGGAGCTGTCCCTTGAATTTGTTCAGCCCTTTGTCAGACGTACATATTGTTGTGAATAACACCAGGCACGACAGAGTCAAATGCCTTCCTTCCGTAAGGGCTCCGTGTTGCCTGCACTCGATGCCCGTTCGGTTTGTGAATTCCTTCACCCGTGACTTTACCCAGTTTTTAAACATTTCAAGACATATTTCCGTGCCTTGTATTTTGTGGGTTGAGTAAAATCTAGATCCCTCACATTGGGAGCGGGGTAGAGGGTGCTTACCATTGGCACCCACACAGGATCAACTGAAAGCAGCCAAAATAAATGTTTTTATAGCCTGTTAAACTAAATAAGCATATAAATTGTAAACCATATTAGAACTTGATGACAGGGCAATAAAAAGGACCGAGCAAGCTTAGAAATGGAACTTTGTGGGTCAATATAGAGGCTGGTTTTCCCATTGCCTATTCAGAGCATATACCCAAGTATGATCAATTTATTTTATGTGGCACTTTTAAGCCCATAGGAGTACTAATGGCTTGTGAGCCGAGCCAAATGCTATTCTAACTGAAGCATAAAGGGAAGCAACTGCTTGGAATAGAATGAGGCAGTTGTTTAATATTATGGTACAGGACACCGCTTGTGTCTGGAGGTGACAGGGCAGTCACGTGATCTGCGTGTACGCGTGGCTGACAGGGCCAGTGATGGTGCGGTGGGCTTGCTGGGAAGACAGCTTTGTTTTGAGCCATAGGCACCCTGACGGGGTCAGTTCTTCTTTCGTTCCCTCAGACCTTAAAACCCCTCCCCACGGGGGCCATCCTGTCTCTAGAGAAATAGCATAGCATAGTGACTAAGAGAGAGGAGCTCAAGCGTTGATTAGCCTGGTCTAAACGCCAGTTCCACTGTTTGTCACTTGTGTGACCATGGGCAGTGTATTGGTCCTTTTCAGGCCTCGGTGTCTTCACCTGTAAAATAGCATAAGTAGTGGTTTTTACCTTATAGGGGTGTTATGAAGACCTAAGTGATAAAGTCCACCATGCCTTGATCATAGCAACTGAAAATGTCAGCTAGTAATAGTAATTTCTGCCCATCAGTCAGATCTTTTGCATTTGGCATCATTGTTTTTCTTCATGTTTATTTTTGAGAGAGAGACACACACACACACAGAGCATGAGCAGGGAAGGGCCAGAGAGAGAGGGAGACCCAGAATCCGAAGCAGGCTCCGGGCTCCGAGCTGTCAGCACAGAACCCGACGCGGGGCTCGAACTCACAGACCGTGAGATCATGACCTGAGCCGAAGTCGGACGCTCAACCGACTGAGCTACCCAGGCACCCCTATAGTTGGCATCATTTAAAACTCATAGGACTTTTTTGCTTCCTTTGGCTTACGGTTGTTGCCTAACTCATCAAAGAGTCAGCCTGCCTTGACTATTCCCTCCACCTCCGGAAGAGCTTCTGAATCAAGGTCAGGGGTAAACAAGATGACTTTCTTTTGCAGTCTGAACAAATACCAGTTTATTCACAAGAACCAGCCCAGAGAAATGATCATTTGCAATCTTTCCTACATACAGTGTCTTGAACAGCCATACATGACTCTATTGCACCAGTAAATTGCCAGTACTTGCTAGAAAGCTCCATTTTCCTTAATGTTGAATGTAACGTTAAAAAGACTAGTTATAGTCATTTGGCAATCCCATTTATATACTTCAGTATGAAGCCTGATGTGTACTGGGCTTTATGTTACGGTCTGAACAACGTCCTTAGAAGTTTCTTGAAAAGACGAGTTTTGCCTTCATGTTTTTCTTTCCTTTTGGGCTATCTTTTCATCTGTTTCCAGAGAAAACTTGATGGATTGGTCAACCGAGCCTTCTTTGTGAGTAATTAAAGTCATTTCAAATTTTCATTGCAGGAAACAAAAGTCTATTGAATACAAGATATTTTTCTTTGCTGGTGTTTCATCCTCATTTGTACCAAATTTCGAGTATGTGGTAATTGCGATCGGCAATTTAAGCGGGCCCAACTACTTTAGAAGGGATTAACATTTACATTAGAAAGAGTAGGTAAATGAGAAAATCTGAATATGATTTTTTTTCATATTCATTAAGTATTTTAAGAGTTTTGCTTAGAAGATTCTGTACTTAATGCAAGCATATTTTTCGGAAGAAAATGGTGCAGGAAACATCATAACAAAACAGATGAATGAAAAGTGGCTTCTGTGGGAGAAAAACATCATTACAGAGAGAATTTACATTTGTATGAATGACTTTGTTACACTTAAAGAAACGATTTAAAAAATAATTCTTTAGGGATGCCTGGGTCACTCAGTCGGTTAAGTGTCCAGCTCTTGATTTTAGCTGAGGTCATGCTCTCATGGTTTGTGAGATTGAGCCTCATTGTTGGGCTGTGCACTGACAGTGTGGAAGCTGGTTGGGATTCTCTCTCTCCCCTCTCTCTCTCTGCCCCTCTTTCACTCGCGTTCTCTCTCTTTCTCTCCTAAAATAAAGAAATAAACATTTAAAAAATAGTTCTTTAGAGAACCCAATGCAATTGATGTAGATAGGATGATAGTTAATGCCATTTATGGTGACTCTTAAAATCTCCTTTGGCACATGTTGTTATTCCTGTAACACTGATTATTGTTTGGCACAGATAAGGTGTGAGGATTTATATTCTGATCTATACAGAAATCTCATCATTAGTAAATAATGCATTGTAACAACATATTTGATCGTCAGAGATTTTGTTGCCAGGAATAGATGTCATCGGGGAGGCCTAGGGCCATGGTCTGATCTAGTTCAGGGTCTCTCCACTTTGTCACTGTTGATATTCTGAACTGGTAATCCTTTGTGTGGGGGCTGCCCTGTGCATTGTAGGATGTTCAGTAGCATCCCTGGCCTCTCTTCCCACTAGATGCCGCTAGCATCCCCCACCAAGGCTTGACAGCCAAAAACGTCCCCAGACTTTGCCCAATGTCCCCTGGGAAGCAGAATCACCCTGGTTTGAGAAGCACTGGTCTAGCTGATAGTTTCTAACCACAGATTCGAAGAACTGCCTGGGCATTTTTTTAATACCAATTCTGGCACTTCATCTCACAGGATGAGAATCTCCGGGGGTGAGTTCCTAGAAGCAGCACCTAAAGAAAAGGTTATAATCCAATTCTTTACCTATCGTTCTGAGTTCCGTTCTTTCCTTCATTCCAAATGAGGCTGAAATTCCTCAAGTTTTCTCTTTACAAACCTCAGTCAGTCACTGGCTTGGTAACATGGAGGCTTCCATAAGGCAGCCGTCTTAGAAGTCCTCCCTTCGTTCCCAAAAAAGCTCTTTCGTGGGATCACTCAAGAGTGTTTCTCCTCCGACCACAGGATACCTGTTCTTGGTTGACTGACTGACACCTCTCCCTGGCTGCCGCCATTACGGCCCCCACATTCGGGATGCCAGAAATCATGGCATTCAGGCCAATGAAGATTTTTGAGAGAACTTGTTGAGTTATCATCGGCATCACTGGTGTCACGGGTACCAAGTACCCATGTGGTTGGGCTTAGCACTTTTATAATTTTGGCATGTATTTGGCAGGCCAGGAAGAGCAGCCGGACCGCGTGTGTGGGTCAGGCGTGTGGTGTGAATGGAGCTTAAAGAAAGGTGAGGCTGAGATCATGGATAATCAGCCCCTTGGTCAGCTGAGGGAAATTTTAAGGTCCTGAAGATAGATTAGTGACCATATGAGAATCACACGAAAGTCTTGGGTTTTAGAGGTAGGCCATGTTATTAGTGCCATTTTATAGTTACACGAGTGGTATGTTGAAGTGAGCTCTCACCGGCTTAGTGGATTGTGCACAGCGTTTAACAGCACGGCTGAAAATTGGCCATGGGAGTGTTTACACCAAGGAAATGAGCAAGCTCTAGAAATCACATGTGTTTGTTTTCCTACAGTCTTAGTTTCCTATAGCTGCTGTAACAAATTATACAAACATAATTTTCAACTCTGTAAAAACGGCCGTTACGATTTGGTATTGTATACGTGATGATTATTATTGCTTACCTCCATTTTTATGACACACAGAGTTGCAGAAGTTAGTTACTCACCCAAAGCTGTCTTGAGAACGCTCATAATTTAGGACTTTCTTTTTTTTTATTACAATGTTTATATATTTTTGAGAGAGACAGAGAGAGAGGGGGACAGAGGATCTGAAGCGTGCTCTGGGCTGACAGCCGGGAGCCCAGTGCAGGGCTCAAACTCTTGAACCATGAGATTAAGACCCGAGCCGAAATTGAATGCTTAACTGACCTAGGCGCCCCATTTAGGACTTTCTTAATTGGTGAGCAAAGATGGGCTTTTTCCCCCCTCAAAAGTAAAACAACCAGTACTTAAAATCCAGGGATAATGTTCAAAATGTTATGGAGAGCATGCCATGTTCTCAGTTTTATACCACTTTTTGACTATTAATAGAGCAGAATGACATATATATCTCTTAAGCATAAGTGGTGAAAGGACAAAATTAAACCAGCCTCAACATTATTTATTATCACAATGAACAGTTTTTGTATTGCACTTAGTACCTTGAGTACATTATCAGCTCCATAATTATGGCGCTAGTTGAGTCAATGAACCCATTGGCCAAATTTGCCGCTAATCGGTGACTTCCAAGTTTCCTGTGCGGCATTGTTTTTAAAGACGTGGATGGCTTTTGATGAAGCACCCAAAATAAGTAGCACCAGAAGATGAAATTAACACTCGTACAAATTAGTTGTTATGGTGAATTAGCTTTCATACGCTGATGCAGAGTGCAGTTAAAATTTTAAGTACAGCTTATAAACCGTCTTGAAAAACAACAGTGTGTAATTCATTAGGGGGAAAGCGGAATAGCAGTAACTGAGAGAATTTATTACAAGCCTTCCGTCTCAGTCCCAACATTTTTGTCTCCATGTTCGGCCGTCCACATATCTAATTTTGAACCCAAGGGCCATGATTTTGACATATAAATACACAGATGTTGCTTGTGATAAAAAGTCAATAAATACCAGGGTGTTTTTCTTTCCTATTTTGATCAGAGATGATGTACTATTACTCTGATACTGTGAAAGTAGAAATCCGTTCTAGTACCAATTACACTTTGAAACGATGGATGGAGCATTGGCCCGGGTGAATCGGTGGACACTCTAGGGCATTTTTCCCCTTTTTATCTTTAACTTTTGAATCAATGTTGGGTTGAAATTAAAAGAGGCCAGTGAATAAATGGCTTGCTGCTCTTTTACTTATGCGAGGGCTTTAACGTGTGTACTTTTTGTGGATTTAGAGAGCAATTTTAGTAATATGACATGAGTCGCTTCGATGGTCCCTAGGACAAATATTTTTAAGTTCTTCTAAATACCTGAGAGCACCATGAAGGCACATGAATCACTGCCAGCATTTCATTGTTGTTGAGTGCCATCCAGGACAAGGAGTTGGCTTTTTAAGGTTGTTTTTTCTGAGAGAATTCATTGAGGACTGATATGTATTAACTCATACCTTTGGTATATTGTTATTTTTTTCTCTAGAGGTTTTCATTGACATTTAAAAGCAAGCAGTTTTTCTTTTTAAATAAGGAGCTGCCATGATATCTAAAGTTCAAACAAGACAATAAAAGTGTGTGTATATATGTGTGCGTGTATGTCTGTATCCGTCTATTATCTATCAATATCTATAGGTGGACATAGATGTACATATAGATACATAGAAGTGTATAGATAGGTATAGATATAGATATACACACACACATATAATTCTGGGAAGACTGTTAATAAGAAGAAAATCATTTAGCTGTTGCCTGAACTTTCCAGCAAAAGTTCCTCCAAGAGCACCTCTCACTTCCACAGTCTGTTTCTGCCTTCATTCATTAATTATTTACACCAGCCATATTCTTCTCTGCCAGAGATCATTTTCCTGATTGATGGCATCTGGAGCCCTCTACACAAAAGTATTTTAAAGGCTGTGTCAGGGAAGATGACTTTTTCTTTTTCCTCATCCCTCAATATTTAATAACTCTTAGACCCTCCAGCTAACAGCCTCCCTTAGTTCCCTTCTCTGTTGTTTCCTACTAAACACAAATGCGCTGTGAATTTGCTATTGCCCATCTCTTTAAAGAAAGCAACCTTTTATTTCTCAGTCAGAATCAATAACGGGGAAACCACACCTAGTGAGTGATAAGGGGTTGCAAATACAAACTCGCCATGAGAAGGCCAGTTTTTTTTTTTTTTTTTCAACGTTTATTTATTTTTGGGACAGAGAGAGACAGAGCATGAACGGGGGAGGGGCAGAGAGAGAGGGAGACACAGAATCGGAAACAGGCTCCAGGCTCTGAGCCATCAGCCCAGAGCCTGACGCGGGGCTCGAACTCACGGACCGCGAGATCGTGACCTGGCTGAAGTCGGACGCTTAACCGACTGCGCCACCCAGGCGCCCCGAGAAGGCCAGTTTTAAACCACATTAGGGGGGACGAGGTGGGTTGAGTCCAATTATAAATGTGAATGAATATATTCCTTTCATCTCTTTATTTTCCTCCTGAGCAATTTTCATCCAAATTGCTACCTACACCCTAATTAATAACTGCCAAAATTCCTCCCTGATCCAAACCACCTTCCTGAGCCAGGTATCTGGTAGCTCTCGGAACTACCCTGAGTTCTTGGAAGTCAGGAGATTCCAAACTCAACTCTTGCCCTTTGCGATAACCATGTTTCCCTCCACTGTTCCCTGCATTCCTGACCCGGAGGTCCCTTCACCCAGTTCTTCAAATGAGCGACTCTCCTCTCCCTCACCCCCACATCAACAGCTAATACTGGTGATTCTACTTCTGTCCAGTTTGACCGTTTTCTATCATCCCTGGTCCAAGTGTCTTCCATCTGGACCGTTGCCGTTGCGTCTTTCCTCCTCTCTGACTAGCTCCCTCTTGCTGTTCTTCAGTGCATTTCACTTTGTACAGACTCTTTGATCTGTTGTTGTTAACTGTGTCACATCTCAAGTCTGATGCGCGTACAACTCGCCAAAGGCTTACCATGTCCTTGAGGACAAGGAAATGATCCTTTAATTAATAGTATGCTTGGCCTGGCCATCGGGCCCCGCCCACGTCAAAGCTTTTCCCTCACATCCGCGTCCCATGGGCTCTCTGCCTTCTTTCAGTTGTCAAGAGTTGTCCTGTCCCCAGGGCCTTTGCACATAATGCTGCTTCTGCCAGCATCTGTCATGTACAACTCTATCCCTACCCTTCCCGTGCCAGCCCCAGACCTCATTAATCCCTCCGTTATGCATCTTCATAGTGTGTCGTTTCTTTCCTTCAGAGTGTTCATCTCACCATGAATGAGCCATCTATTTATTTATAAGATTGTTAACTAAAGTCTAGGGCCCATGAGAGAAACATGTCTCCCTTATTTGCCATTTTCCAGCACTTAGCACAGTGCCTGGCACACACGTATGCATTGGAGAAATGAACATGTGATACTTTTTATATTTTCGGTAGAAAATACTACGAAGGACTTCACCTGAGTTATTTCATTTGACTCCTACGGCAAAGATGTGAGCTAGAAGATGTGGAGTGCTACAGTCGTTTCCCAGCATTCGCAGAGAAGTGGCATAATCAGGGCTTGAACCATGTCTTTTGTCTCTAAAACCAGATCTTCCTGTTGTAGCAAGTTTCCTCTTAAGCGGCGTGTTCAGGTTATACCCCATAGAAATGTTCCTGCCATTCTGTTATTCATTTATGTTTTGTATACTGTGTTCCCCTATACTGAATGGAATACTTTCGGGACAGTTCCATAATGGGTTCTGGTTTCTATCATCTTGGGTCATCATGGTTTCTGCCTATTATTCATACTGTGGTTTGCTCTTTAAAATAATTATAAATCTAATTTATATTGTATTACAAAATCTAATTTATATTGTATTACAAGCTTTTACTTAATTGATTGCCTGATACCATTTCTGAGGCTGGACTCATGTGCCTTTATCTTCCGAATATTTATGTTATTTCCATTTACAGGTGACGACCATATGAATTCATCTCCTCTCATTTTTGATAGTAAAAATTTGTTGGTTTCTCCTATCACTGTTGAAAAACCAGAGCCCATTGTTGATCATATATCAATACAGATATAGTGCTTTCAAGATCATGTGACTCTGAGAGCTGGGTTAAGGAAGCAGGATGTTAGCATTTAGAATGTGCATGGTTTTTGTTTTTTTTTTTATTTTTTTAACAGTTATTTATTTTTGAGAGACAGAGAGAAACAAAGCATGAGCAGGGCAGAGGTAGAGAGAGAGGGAGACACCAAATCCAAAGCAGGCTCCAGGCTCTGAGCTGTCAGCACAGAACCTGACACGGGGCTCAAACCCACGAACTGCAAGATCATGACCTGAACCAAAGTCGGATGCTTAACTGACTGAGCCACCCGGGCGCCCCTAGAATGTGCATTGTTATATTCATCTGATGGATGTGTTGTCATTTATTTATTCAATACAAATACTTGTCCAATCTTGACATGCACTAGGTGCTTGGAAAACAATTTAATGAAAAATAATCGCTAATATTTATCGAGCTCTTACTATACGCCTGGCACTGTTTTAATTATTTTATATATATAGGAACTCGTTTAGCCTTAATAACAATGCAATGCAGAAGGTAACCACTATTTATGTTTACTTACCAACGAAGAACTAAAGTGCAGGCTCGGCAGCCCATCCGAGGTCAGGTAGGGATGTGGGCCTAGAAAATTTGGCTCCAAAGCTTGTGCACTTGACCACTAACGCTGTGCCACTGAGAGGAATCAGTAGCAATTCTTATGGCGTATCAAAGGAGCATAGTAATAAAGGACAGTGTGGTTTTTAAAAAAGGAATGAACTATAATTTGGGGGGATTGTTTATCTAATTTCCCTATGATTTTGGCTTAGATGGTTCATTTAGTCAGTCTTTCAGTCATGCGTAAGCATTCGTCAAGAGTCCCTATTCTTAGGATTTCTAAATTCGAGTTATTCGAGACCGTTTTCATTATTTTAGGGGTTCAGGACACCATCCCGGTGATAGCGCTCCTGCTTCTTGCCCCTCCTGAGGTGACTATCCCTTCCATCCTGCTCCTTAACCATCCTACACGGAAAGGGCGCCCTTAGCACCATTCTCTTTAGAAACGCAAAGGCGCTTTCCCCACGTCCAGAGCTGCTAACTGGTAACCAAATGTTTGCGGACCCAAACCCTAAGCTGTGCTTGTTACACAGTTCAAACCCCTTCCCCACCACTTCCTGTGCCCTTGAGCAAGTTATTTAGCATTTCTGTGCTTCAGTTTCCTCATTTGTAAAATGAACGTAAGTCTAAGAATGAGGAACAAGTTAAGTAATGTCTACAAAGTGCATAGAACACGGCCTGTTTTGCAGTAAGGGCTCAATAAAAAAAAAATACCTCCTGTAGGGGCACCTGGGTGGCTCAGTCGGTTGAGTGTCTGACTTCCGCTCAAGTCATGATCTCAAGGTTCGTGGGTTCGAGCCCCGCGTTGGGCTCCATGCTGACAGCTGGGAGCCTGGAGCCTGCTTCGGATTCTGTGTCCCCCTCCCTCTCTGCCCCTCCCCCACTGTGCTCTGTCTCTCTGTCTCTAAATAAAAATAAGCAGTAAAAAAAATAAATTAAAGAAAAATACCTCCTCTGCTGCCCACAGATTTACTCCTTTTCCTTTTCCCTTCTAGTATGCTAATGGGTTTTGTATTGAGGAGGAATTTTAGTTCTCCATTGGAAGTTTTAGGGCTCCTCTGTTTACCTTTACGTATTTGCATAGCCAGCTGCTCGTTTTATACAAGAATGTTGTGAACTGCAGAGTGTTCAGCTGCCTGCTGTTTTGCCATATAGATTAATTAAACTGGTTACTACTAAAAGTAATAAAATGGGATGTCTTTTTCAAAACTGCTTGGTGATGGAAAAATTACCATGGCAAAAAGCCCCTGTTGTCTTTAGAAAGAATTATTTTAGAGGAATACTGAAAATAAAACTTAGAGAAGTTGCTTTAAGTATAGCGAAATGCGGGGCATCTGGGTGGCTCAGTCATTTAAGCCTCTCACCCTTGATTTTGGCTCAGGTCATGATCTCACACTTTGTGGGATCGAGCCCTTCATGGGGCTCTGCACTGACAGTGAGGAGTAGGCTTGGGATTCTCTCCCTCTCTCTCTGCCCCTCCCTCCCCCCTCATACCCCCTCTTAAAAAAATAGATAAGTAGACATTCTTATAATTTTTTTAAAAAGTATAGTGAAATGCAATCATGAAACCATTTTAACCATGCCTAGAGACACTCAGAATAATTTTATTCATATTAAAATAGCAATTAAACAACAGAATTTCTTTGGGAAGGAATAGGAGGTGTACTTTATTTTTTTTTTTAATTTTTTAACGTTTTTATTTATTTTTGAGACAGAGAGAGACAGAGCATGAATGGGGGAGGGGCAGAGAGAGAAGGAGACACAGAATCGGAAGCAGGCTCCAGGCTCTGAGCCGTCAGCCCAGAGCCCGACGCGGGGCTCGAACTCACGGACTGTGAGATCGTGACCTGAGCCGAAGTCGGATGCTTAACCGACTGAGCCACCCAGGAGCCCCTAGGAGGTGTACTTTAAAAGAAGTCGTCAGTTTCTGAACCAACTCTGAGAGGTAAAGCTACTAAGTGACCTCCTGAGAAATGTTTCACATGGAAACTTTAGTGGGGAGGACATTTCATTTCATCAGGATGGCTGCGCTTCTGAAGATCCAGAATTTTGATATTTGCTTGTTTTTTGTTTTTTAAGTTGGCTAAGCATTTAAGCATACAACTTGAGAAACGAATCACAGGTCTTCATACTTTATGGAATTCAAATTATAATTTAAATTTTTCAGCTTCTGATTGTAGAAAAATCAACAAGAAGACATCAACAGGGATGGAAAAGTAAATTTAAGCATCTTTGTTTAAAGCTGGTATCAGTCTTGGGGTGCCTGGGTAGCTCAGTTGGCTAAGAGTCTGACTTCGGCTCAGGTCATGATCTCACAGTTCGTGGGTTCGAGCCCCGCATCGGGCTCTGTGCTGACAGCTCAGAGCTTGCATCCTGCTTCCGATTCTGTGTCTTCCTCTCTCTCTCCCTCTGTCCCTGTCCCACTCATACTGTGTCTCTCTCTCTCAAAAATAAATAAACATTTAAAAAAAATTTAAAGCTGGTATCAGTCTAAATATATTTTCACTAGAACAACAGCTGTCAAAGTATATTCTGAAGACCCCTGGTGGTGGCAAGACCCTTTCAGAGGTCTGTGAAGTAACTGCAGTGATAAGATGGCTTTGCCTTTTGCATTCTCCTTCCCTCACAGGTGCACGGTGGAGCTTTCTAGAGGCCGCGTGATGTGTGAGGATGCCATGGCTCTGATGCCTAACGCAGCGTGCTCCATGCATTCTTGTGTTTTAACATTTTCTGTTTGAATTTCTAGTATGGAAGATAGCTACTGGTATAACCCAAACAAACAAAAGCTCTTTGGGATGCTCAATAATTTTCAAAAGCGTAGCGGGTTCCTGGGACCAAAATGTTTGAGAACCGGAGCTCTAGAGCCGTGACTTCAGACAGACGAGGGCATCATCTTGTAAGTGCTGCTGACGTCCAGCCAGTTGGAAGCTGGGGACCCCAGGCGTGGCCGTAGAAGTTTGATTTTCATCGTCAAGAGCATCACTTGATGTTGTGTATCATGTAGTCACGGGCTCACTGGTTTTGTGTCGTTCTCCCCGACAAGAACGCCAGCTCCGCGGGGGTGAAGTCCCTGACTGCTTTGCTCACTGCCCCATCTCCAGGGCTGATGACAGTATCTACCAGGCCCCCAATAGGTATTACTGAATGAATGGATTTTAAACTAAGACTTGGAAGTGTATGTATAAACTGTTGACTATGTGCTAATATTCTGATGCTCGAGATCTGTAATATCCTCAGCAGCCCTGCGTGCAGGGTGCTGTTGTTATCTCCATTCTGTCTCCATTCTTCAGAAGTGACGTTCCTTGCCCGGGTCACGTAGCTAGTCAGTGGCAGCAGATCTGCTGACCCGTTGCCTGCCCTCCACATGAACAGATCGGCTGTATTTTTGGCTCCTGGCCAAGGTGACGGAAGTAGGAGGTGGGGCAGGTATCACAAATGAAGGAATTCAATCTAGAGAGGCCAGTTCATTTAGGAGGAAAACAGTGAGTTATCGGGGAAGGTGGCAGGCAGGATCTGGTGTCAAGTTTGGGTCAGAAAGGAGGCACTGCAGGGGCACCTGGGTGGCTCAGTCGGTTAAGCGTCCGACTTTAGATCAGGTCTTGATCTCACAGTTAGTGGGTGTGAGCCCCACGTTGGGCTCTGTGCTGGCAGCTCGGAGCCTGGAGTCTGCTTCGGATTCTGTGTCTCCCTCTCTGTTTGCCCCTCTCCCACTCATGCTCTGTCTCTCTCTCTCTGTCTCACAAAAATAAATGTGAAAAAAAAAAATTAAAAAAAAAAAAAAAGAAAGCAAGGAGACACTGCAGGTGGATTGATAGACTGATTCCATGACAAAGGCAGACTACTTCCTGACTTGTTTTACACTTTTTGCTTGTGAGGCAGGACGCCATGGTGGTTAAGAAGGGAGGGCTCCAGAGATACGCTGCCCAGATTCGAGTCCCAGTTCTTCCATTTGCTGGCTGTATAACCTTTGACACGTTGCTTAAGCTACCGTGTTTTGTGTAAAGGGAGTGTGATGACACTATCTTCACCTACCACAGAGGATCGTTTGAGATTAAATGAACTAATAAGATATGCGTAACCATTCAGAGAGTGCATTGCACTTAGTAAATTCTCTACGTAAGTGCGAGCTATTTTTTTTTTTTTATCGGTGATTGTCTGGGACTCATCAGTGTTGACCGAGAGCCAAAGAGATGAGTCCAGTTTCCAACAGAATCAGAGGCAGGGCTATGAGGAGGGTGGGGCAGGGTGGTTATAGCGCACAGCATCAGGAACTAGAGTTTTGGAACTTGCTCGCTGCATAATCTTGAATTATTACCCAACATTTTTGCGCCTAAGCTTCCTCCTCTATAAGACAGAGAGAAGTGCTCACGTCAACAAATGATAGGAAACAATGAGCTAATGAATCAAAACTGTTTAGAGGAGTGTCTGGACCATAGTAAGTACTTGACATAGTTCATACTGTGTAATTGCATTATGTCTTCAGTGACTGGAGAAGTTCAGTCCAATCTCAAAAGTCAATCAAAGAAGTGGCAAAGATCATAGTGACATAAGACAAGAGGGTTTTATTTTATTTTATTTTTCAATGTTATTTTATTTTAGAGAGAGAGTGTGAATCAGGGGGAGGGGCAGGAAGAGAGAGAGAGAGAGAGAGAGAGAGAGAGAGAGAGAGAACCCTAAGCAGGCTCCCTGCTCAGAGCAGAGCCCGACACGGGGCTCAATCCCACGACCCTGGGATCATGACCTGAGCTGATATCAAGGGTCTGATACTCAACTGACTGAGCCACCCAGCTGTCCCAAGACAATGGGATTTTTCTTTTTTTCTTTTTTTTTTTTTTTAAATTTTTTTTTTCTTTTTTTTTTTCTTTTTCTTTTTCTTTTCTTTTTTTCTTTTCTTTTTTCTTTTTTTTTCTTTTTTCTTTTTTTTTCTTTTTTCTTTTTCTTTTTTTTTTTCAACGTTTATTTATTTTTGGGACAGAGAGAGACAGAGCATGAACGGGGGAGGGGCAGAGAGAGAGGGAGACACAGAATTGGAAACAGGCTCCAGGCTCTGAGCCATCAGCCCAGAGCCCGATGCGGGGCTCGAACTCACGGACCGCGAGATCGTGACCTGGCTGAAGTCGGACGCTTAACCGACTGCGCCACCCAGGCGCCCCGGGATTTTAAATAAGTTAATTCAATCACAGTAAAAACAATGAACTAACGGGGCTCTCTCAGTTTATACAAAAGAGGATAGAAATTATATAAAAAAGGCAAAAAACCCTGTGCACAGATTCCTGAGAGAAAGCATCACCCTTCTAGTCCTCTTCACCTGATGGCTCCACAGGGCACGAGGGAGAGAGAAGGCCTGGGCCAGAGCTGTGGCCAAAAGTGCAGGTCTTCAGTAGGTAGGTAGTTCTCCTCTTGTCTCTTTTCCCTACTTTTCTGCTTTTTTTCTTCCCCCCAAGCTCCTTAATATTGAAAAATGTAAAACAGAAAGACCGTAGGACTGGCAGTCTGAAAACCAGAGTTTTAGTCTTGGTCTGCCATAACTAACAGTGTGACCCTAGACAAGCCGCTTGACCTCCTGGGACTTCAGTCTTCTCATTTGGAAAGAGGAAGGCCAAATTAAATTATTTTTAAAGTCCCTTCCTAGGCTGATTCTGGGAATTCACTTAAGCTGTCCAGAAATACTAGGACTTTCTGGAATGAAATTAGGAATTCGGATGGTCTAGCGCACATGCTTAGGCCCACCCCTTCAACAAGGCGCAGGATGTCCCAAATGAAACATCTAGAGATCCCCCGGGATCAAATGCCCTTCTGACCCTGTGGTCTGGCCGCTGGGAGAGGACAACCTGAGGAGGTTTGTGAGCTGCATCCTAAAGTAACACACACTTAACAAGTAGTTAGTTATCCTAACAAAGTCATCACTCCCTGTGAAAAACGCCCTTGAGAGCTTCATCTATCCTTTTTTCACCTCCTCATCAGGACCTCATCAGCACTACTGTGCTAACCTCCCTGCTGTTCATCATGTTTTAAAATTAGCTTCTTAATCCTTTTAATATTTTCAGCTTCTCTGCCTTGAGATACGCACCCAGCCTGCATTCAGTTTTGTGCAGCCTTCGTACAGCATGGTAATGACATAGATTGTCCCCATATCCTTGATGTCTTCACTAAATTAAGTTACATTTACTCATTGTTCTCATTTTTGTTCTCAGTGAAATCAACCTGAATTTTCTCAAATCAGTTTGGCTTTGAAACTCAGTGGCTCATTCTTTATCTTCATTTGCTTAGATGTCAATAGCATTTTAAGCCTTGCCTGGACTATGCCCCTCCTTTGTTAATGACAGCACCCTTCTCTATGAGGCTTTGACTCTTTTCACAAACTTTCTTTCTTTTTGACTGCCTACATTTGTCCTATCTTAGCTCTCGCTTTTTCTTTCTAAATATTCTTCCTTGTGTTGCAAACTAAAATTCAACCAAGTGAACTTAAAGAATTAATGGGCTTTGTTAAGCAATGTATGAGGGTAGCATCTCATTTATCAAGTGGAGGGAAACTCTAAGGGGCTGTGCAAAATGGAAGGTTTTTTTGCAGGAAGAAGGGTGAGGCAAGAAAGTTTTTAGCAAAGGAAGAAAGAATTGTTTCAGATAAGGTCACTTTCCCTTACGGGGAAGGGGAGGGGGTCTTTTTATGCGGATTACCTCAAGTTCCTTTGGGGGGATGGAGAGGGCCTATGTGACAGATAACCTCATGGATGCTGATTAGAATGTTCCTAACTGACAGGTTAAGACTACATTATGGGGAAGGGGGCGTGAAACTGCAGTTCAGTTAGGTACTAAGTTCATGACTTGGCTTAAGTGACACTATTTTGAGCCTGTGGCTTTCTTTGTAACACTTGAAAATTGTGTCTGTTACAGCTTCATATCCCCTTTAAGCAGATGACCTCCAAATCCTATATTTTGATATTAAGATTTTTTCCCTCAGTTACGTCCACGAATAATTTGCTAGACATTTACTGCACACCTTGACTAGTGCGCTGTGTTGGTGCTAACGATATAAAGATGAGTGACTTTTCTCTACTTTCAGCAGTTCTAATGGAGTCTAATTGAAGTGCCTGACACACAGTCTGATAAAGCCAAGCCAGTAAGACGGTGCTAGGATAGAGTATTTAAAAAACTGCTTTTGGAACGTGGGGAACTAAATAAATCTGGAGGCTATCATAGAAAGGCTTCCCAGACAAGAGGTTATGGGAGGTGGGTCTTGAAGGTTGAATAGGAGTTGGTGAGCTCTGACATCCCGGGACTTCCTTGTGTTGTATTTCTCTGACGTTCTGCTGTCACCTCAAACTCAACGTGTCAGAAGTCACATTTCCATCTTTCTCCCTAAATTTCAACACCCACTTGACTTTGCTATTTAATTCTTCCCCCAGGTCATTTAGGGAATAATACACTGCAGGCACTTTTGTCCCTTTTCTCTCTATTGCCCTGGTGTCAGACACAAAGGCATCTGCGCTCTTCCTTCTTCGTTTCCTTCGATTATTCCCATGGCCACAGCCCGTTCATATTGTGTTACCCGCAGTGGTATTGTGTTATTGCAGTGGATTTCCAGCTTGTCAGTCAGCCTGAGGTCGCCTTCCCCATTTAATCTGTCTTATAAATCAATGCCGTATCAATCTTTGATAAACACATGTGATTTTGTCCCTCATCTATTCAAAAATAATGGCAACCTGATATTTGTCCAGTGCACATCATCAGGACAGTCTCATGAAAGAAATACAGTAAAAGCTTGGATTGCGAGTAACCTGTTCTGCGAGTGCTCTGCGAGACGAGCGAACATCTCTAATAAATTTGAACTTGATGAAGAAGCAGTGTCTTGCAATACTTGTACATGACACCCAGATGTCACATGATCACAACTGAGCCCATGATTCTTCTCTCTCTCTCTCTCTCTCTCTCTCTCTCTCTCTCTGTGAGATTGTGAGTGATGGTCTCCCATGCTAGAATGCTCGGTGTCAGGCCACGGGGTTTGGCAGAAATCAGTGATTTTCCAGAACGTTGGAAGGTGCCCACAACTGGCACTAGGGTATGTTTTGTCACTTCAAAGCACCTGTGGACAATCCTTTGCTTTTCCATACATGAGTAAGCTTGAGAATGCTTTGCTTCATTCTAGGTCAGGCTGCCTGCAGATATAGACCCTTTCCTCTGCCACCTTATTGCCAGTTACATTAAATACAGTATATGACAAGAGCTTATTAATACAGTACTGTCATCAACATCTATGTGAGTAAATACAATGGCCCCCATGCAGAAAAAAGTTGGGGAAAAAAGGCCTTAATGAAGGAGGAGAATGATTATGGTGGAAGTTAAGAAGGAAATCGTCGAGAAGTATGAACGAGGTATGTGAGTGGCTGAAATTGCAAGATTTTAAAAGAAGTCTACATCTGCATCTCATCTGTAGAGGAGGAGGAGAAAAAGGCAGAGGAATCCCTCACTTCAAATGAAATTAGGGAGATGTGTAAAATGTGGGGAACACTGCAAAATTTTGTAGAAAAGCACCACCCGAATAAGGCTGTAGGAGTGCAAGCGATGAATCTGTTTAAAGACAATGCAATGTCACATTTCTGCAAAATCCTCAAAGGGAGGCAAAAGCAAGTGTCATTGGATAGGTTCCTTGTTAAAGCTGCACAAAATGGAAAAGATTCCACTGAGCCAATAGACAGCAGTGATTTCATTCGTGGTAGTGAAAGTCGTCCTACATGATAACCCTCCTCTCTCTCATCCCCTCACACCAGCCATCAAGGTTTTCAAAGGTAAGTGCAAGTTAATTTGTTCATTTTTCTTTATTGTATTGTATTATATTACAGTAATGTAATCATTTTTATATGAATATTTTGGGGTTGTGGAACGAATCATCTGAGTTTCCATTATTTCTTATGGGGAAATTCGCTTTGATATACAAGTGCGTTGAATTACAAGCGTGTTTCCGGAACGAATTATGCTAGCAAACCAAGGTTTTATGGGATGATATTTTCCTAAAGATCTCTTAAATTTATAATCCAGTAGTCCGTGAGCTCCTGGAGGCGGAGGTGACATTTTGTTCATCTTGGCATCTTTAGTGCCTCGTACCATGCTACTACAGAAATTATGTGCACTAAATATTGTGTTATGTATTTGTTTCTCCCTAATGTCTGCACATCATATGTGCCCCCAAACTATTTTGATCAGGAGTCATTGAAATTCAGGCACACAAAGGACAGTTTTCTCCCTGTTTCAGTGCTGGTCCTGTTTGTCCATGCACTGCTCAGCACCGAATCACCTCCTTAGGCCATAACTGTCATTGTTACCTAACAACTCTTGAACCTCAAGGCCCCTAATGGGTTCTTAACATTCAGTGCTGTGTAGACACAGAACCACTCCTCGTGAATAGCTTTCCTTCATTATGCAATGAAAGACCCCATGCACACAGTAGGCTTTTATATCCTTCTTAATACCAGACTCAATTTAATTGCCTTGCAATGGCCTTCAGTGATACTATATAATAATATGGACCTAGAAAGTCTATTAAAATGCTCTAGTCTTTCATGTTGAAAAATGTGGGGGTTCTGTGGCTTATGTTCTGTTCTCTTTATGTCCATATCTTGTTTCCTGAATTTATAAGAAAACTGGTTGTAGAAATGATGACATAAAATAAAAAGCTTTAAAAAATATTAATTTAGTCAAACAATTTGGATCTGAATCTGTAAGAATTTGAAATTTTGCAACCTGGCAACACAGAACAGCCAGAAACTCTACTCCTGTCTGACAGGGACCAATTTGCATTAAAAGAGTAAATAGCTTTTTTGATTGTTATTCACCTTAGGAAACTATAAAACATTAGCTTGCATTTTATTATTTTTTTTCATAATCTCTCTTGCCTTTTAGAAGGCAGTTTGCTGACACAAAGAATATGATGAACCAGCAAATGATTTAGAAATGTGCTTGACTTTGCAATAACAATTTAAGTTCTTTCAGAGCCAAAATGCTTTGAACACGTTAGACTTTTTTTCCAAGAGCCCCTGCTGCCATCTGCTGGTTTATTTTCAGCAGCAAACTTCTTAAGGACAGTGTTCAGTAAGAGGTTATTTTTTAGAAAAAAAAAAAAAATCATCTTGTAATATAATTACGTTTTCAAAACAGAAGTAAACACTAAAGTGAGATTAGGTTACAAAGGCATTACTTAGAAAAAAAATATCTTTTTATAGACCCCTGGACATAAATATAAGATTAAACAGGGATTTGCCCTGGGTCCCAGGAAAAGTCCTATCTTTTCCTCTAGAGGAAAAGTATAAGAAGAATAGAAAACATACTTCCACGGGTAAAGTCGGGTTGCATGAAGCGCGGGGGTAGATTTGAAGCGAAGCGATCTCCAAACTAGGCCTCGTGCGTGTGGATGACAGAGAACTGGGCTGGGTAGTGGTCGAAAGAGAGGACTGGGTGATTAGAGATGGGCAGGAAAGGCCTTCTTAGCCCGCGGTGCTCGAATCCTGGCTGCATCAGAATCCCCCAGAGGGCGTGGTCGGATACAGATTGTTGGGCCTCATCCAGTGATCTCCTGAGAAATGTTTCACCGCCGGCTCGTTGAAAAAAAGGCTCTTGATTTGTAGCAGCTGCTAATATCCCACAGTGGCTGATTTCATGGCACCAACGTGGAATCAAGAAGAGCCGCACGGTCACTCGCCCGCGTATAGTCGCCACCATGCACCTAGCGCTAGCTGCAAATAACTGCAGGGGCGTAGCGAATAGTAAAACGTAGTTGTTTTATTAGGAAGCACTGAATTTTGAATGTTTATTGTTTCCATTCTAAACATAGTTTATTTACTTGAAAGCTTATGGAATTTGATGTGTAACAGTGTGGTTGTGCTTAACGATCAGCTTGCTGAATTCCTGGAAATTTAACTGTCTGGTCGCCAGCGCGGGTGGGAGCCGGCCCCAGCACACAACTGACTCTACATCTGGGGTAGATTTCGTGGGTCTGGGGTGGGGTCCGAGAATTTGCATCCGTAACATTCCCAGATGATGCCCACACAGCTATTCCGTGGCCCATACTCAGCACTGTGTTAGAAGAGAACACTAGAAAGTGACTGGGTGTTCATTTCAGTTTGGATGGGTGAGGGATGTTCTGTGAGAGGGGAGCATTCGAACTGAGCCCTGAACCACCAGAAAACTCCAGCCTTGGAAAAGCTGCACCACGTAGGACTCACCTTGGATTAGAGCAGGCTTAGCTCAGCCAGTGCGATGGCTGGGAAGCCGCGGTGGGATGCCGATATGGGCATTTATTATGGGGGCGTGAAGTGAGCCCCTCCCTGCGTGATCACTGCTGTCTTCCCCATGTGGAAGAGGGCAGAGTCCTCAGCCTGAGTTGGGGAAGGGCGTTGTGCATTTGAGATGCAAAATAGTCTTTTGGAGTGGGAGAAAAATAAAAATTCTAAGGCAGTCCATTTAGAGCTGGGCAATGTTAAGTGGCCATTTGAGATTTTGGGTTATGAATGTAAAGTGAGATCAGTTGGCAAGGTTTGTCATTTTCTCTAGTAACACTGAGTTGCCAGGGTGCTGGGGCAGAGGAGGGGGTGATGGAGGAGCCTAAGGTTGGTCAGAGGAGAATCATGGAGAGAGAGAGATCTATGCAGTAATTAAGGGTGCTGGCAAGGCATCCGAGGTATGCGAGGAATCGAGGACACGGGGTGACCTCGATTCTGGATGGTGGGAAAGTGGGAGCCTCACTGTTTGGAGCGCTGAGTGAAGTGCAAGAATCATTGGAAAGATCAGAGAGAGCGGTGTTTGAAGCATTTTCTTTAAAAACTCCAGTTATTTTTCTCTGATCTCATCATAATAATAAACTTTAGCCCACTACAGTATCCAAGATGTTTTGTTGAGATACGGTGGAATTGCTATATTATAATACTTTGCTGTTCTTGAAGTTCAAATAAGGTTAATAAAGATAATGATACTAACTTGCCTTGCAGCTTATTAGTGACATAAAATGACATACAAAATGAGAGTCGGATTTGAGAGAGAGTGCACCAGCAGCTGGACTGGAGTTTCACATCATTGAATGAATAGCTGTGTGGCTGAGGACACAGCAAAAAAAAAATCTCTCTGAGCCTCAGTTTTCTCATCAGAGAAATGGGCCTGATAGTTTCCTCTATGAAGTGTTGTAAGAGTCAATAGTACATGTACGTCCGTGGCACAGTGCCTGTCTCTTAGGAAATGGCAGCTTTATTTCTGTTCCAGTATCACTAGACCTTTAGTACAAATACTTAGGAAAGAATTTTAGCCTGTTTCTTGGAAATACACCACCACAAGTGAAATGGACTATGGATCATGTCAATGAGATGTGTATAAAGAATACGAAAAAATTGATGTATCAGTATTTTACCCCAGCTCCTGTGATTGTTTGGGGAAGAACAGGGAATTCAGAAAATGACCAGAAGGATTACTAACAACTGAACGGGAGATAGATTCTTTCCCTACGGTACTTGGTTATCATAAATGAAGAGCTAATTTCTCTTTGTCCAAATTGATATGTCCCTCTTTTGGCTTTATAGAACTAAATTTGAATCTGTGTTCATTTTCATAATCTTTCTTCATCAATTTGTGTTTCTCTGTTGCCTTTTTAATCAGGGAGCTTAGAAACAAATCACAGATCTTCAAGGAGAATCTTATTTGAGAGCTCTCTGAGCTAAGATATGTAAATTAAACCAACAGTGAGATATTGTTTTTATCTCTCAAATAGGCAAAGTGAGTGAAAAGAAAATGAAAATACTCAGTAGGGGAGAACGTGCAATGAATCCTTGCTTGAAGGATTGTAAATTGGTACCATCTTTCTGAAAATCCGCTTGGTAATGCAGCAGGAGTCATAAAAACGGCCACGTGTTTTGACACGGCAATTCCCCATCCAAGTATATTTTCTAAGGAAACGGTATTGGATAAAGACTTAGGAATAAATATATTCATTACAATGAAAATAGCAAAATAAATAAAGGGGAGATAAACCAGTCTAGCCATAGGAGAATGATTTCTTAAATGATGACAGATCCATACAATGGTAAACGCTGTAAGATTGAACGGTTTTGTTTTGTTTTCTTTTATTTCTAAACTAGCTATAGGGGTGCCTGGGGGGCTCCGTCCATTAAGCGACCAACTCTTGATGTAGTATCATGTCTTGATATCTCAGTTCATGAGTTCGAGTCCCACATCAGGCCCTGTGGTGACACTGCGGAGCCTGCTTGGGATTTTCTCTCCCTCTCTCTCAGTCTCCTCCAGCTTGTGTGTACGTGTGCGCTCTCTCTTTCAAAATAAATAAATTTAAAAAAAAAATTTTTTTTTCAACGTTTATTTATTTTTGGGACAGAGAGAGACAGAGCATGAGCAGGGGAGGGGCAGAGAGAGAGGGAGACACAGAATCGGAAACAGGCTCCAGGCTCCGAGCCATCAGCCCAGAGCCTGACGCGGGGCTCGAACTCCCGGACCGCGAGATCGTGACCTGGCTGAAGTCGGACGCTCAACCGACTGCGCCACCCAGGCGCCCCTCAAAATAAATAAATTATAAAAACCCTAGAAGGTCGCCTGGGCTGCTCAGTCGATTAAGTGTCCAACTTCAGCTCAGGTCATGATCTTGCAGTTAGTGGGTTCGAGCCCTGCATCGGGCTCTGTGCTCAGCTCCTGGAGGCTGCTTCGGATTCTGTGTCTCCCTCTTTCTGTGCCCCTCCCCTGCTCAACACTCTGTCTGTCTGTCTCTCTCTCTCAAAAAATAAAATAAACGTTAAAAAAATTTGTCAAAACCTCTAGATATAAAACTGAAGTTTTCACATGATTTTAAGTCTTATAAATAATAAGTCCAGAAAAAAATTTATTGAAATAAGTCCATTACATTAACCATTGTTATCTCAGTATGGTAGAAAATGGATTATTTTTTCATTTTGTACTTTTTTTTTTAATTTTTTTTTTAATGTTTATTTATTTTTGAGATAGAGAGAGACAGAGCATGAATGGGGGAGGGGCAGAGAGAGAGGGAGACACAGAATCGGAAGCAGGCTCCAGGCTCTGAGCCATCAGCCCAGAGCCTGACACGGGGCTCGAACTCACGAACCGTGAGATCGTGACCTGAGCTGAAGTCGGATGCTCAACTGACTGAGCCACCCAGGCGCCCCAAGTCCTGTTTTTTTTTCAAAGCCCCTCCACATTTTCCAGTTACTTCACAGTAACAATGTATTGTTTTTATACTAAATATAAAGCAGGAAGGGGTGCCTGGGTGGCTCAGTGGGTCATGTGTCCAACTTTGGCTCAGGTCGTAATCTTGAGTTCTGCGAGTTCCAGCCCACACTGAGCTCTCTGTTGTGAGCACTGAGCCCACTTCAGATTCTGTCTCCCGTGTTCTCTCTCTCTCTCTCTCTCTCAAAAATAAATAAGTGTTAAAAAAACAGGAAGAGATATTGAACTTATTAGTGTAAAGTAAAAGACTAGATCTTTCCACCTTTCAACCCCCATTTTGCATCCAGTGGTTCAATTTCTGCCATTCCTTCTCTACTGGATTGCTCTTTTAGAGGTTATTCGTATCGCCCACTGACGACTCCTCTGGCCTCATCTCAGCCCTGAGTCTCCTTAATTTCTCTGTATCATCTCACACAATCAATTATCCCTTTAATCTTTTTCCATGCTAGCTTTGTTTGGATATAATTCGCATACAATAAAATCCACCCTTTTACCATATACGATCAGTCCTTTATTAAAATAATCATCTTTTAAAATCTCTGTGTCAGGGCACTATCCCGGTTTATTATGTCTCTTTTTTTCTTTTGTTCTAGTCACTGGGTGTCACCCACGCGCCAGGCACCTGTTCTCCTAATTTTACCCTGCCTTTCTTCTTCGGTCTTCTTCGCTAGATCCTTTTTCTCTACCCAGTCCTCCAATACCGGCGTCTGTGATATTTTTCTTTTCCCTCTCAGCATTGTCCCCAGTGTCTGGTCTACTAGATGCTCTCGGTGTTACCTCAGCCCGGTGTGTCAACTGAGTTCCTTCACCCACACGCACCGGTAATGCCTGAAACCTCGCGGGTCCACGGCTGAACTTGCCGGCCCTACACTTTCATTCCTGGGCCTCTTCCTGTATTTCTAACCTGACGAGTGGTGTCACCGTCCGGCAAGTCCATCACAACAGTTTTAGAGGCACTTTTGATTACGACCGTTCTCCTTACCATCGTATTTTAAGTATGGTGATTGTATATCTCTCAAGCCATTCCTGTAGCCAGTGCCCTGCTTTTGCCCTCATTAGCTTGGCCCCTCTCATGTGGAGAATGCAGGCATCTTTGGGGGAGCCTGTCTCTGTTTTCTGCACAGTGGCCAGCGCCATATTCCTAACCACAGTCCGGGCTATGTTGCTCTTCTCCAAAACCATTCCACGGGATAAAGCTCAAGCTCCTTGGCTCAGGAGACAGAGGAGACCTGCATGACCGGGTCTCAGACTACTTTTCGAGACCTGTGTACCACTCTACAGCCCTGCAGCTCATCTACGGTCCAGCCCAATTTGGAATTCATCATCCCTGGACACACAACCTTCGCTCACCCATCGCGATGCACTTCTTTCCATTTCCATCATTCACTTTCTCCCTCCGTCTCTACTAATTAAAATATGGCCCATTTTCCAAGACCAGTTCAGATGGGCCACCTTCCAGGAAGTCCCTTGTCATCTATCTGTCTATCCATGAGTAGCCTTTCCCACCTTTCACTCCCACAGCTAGTGGTCTGGAAACTTCTAGCCCTCACCTTACTCTACAAGGCCTTTGCAGTTTTGTCGTTTGGGTTTATCTCCCACTTATACTAGTGGAGCCTCTATGCCTCGTTTATCTTTGTATAATTCACGATACCAGGGTGCTCTGCAAAATGAGCACTTAATACATTTAGCATCAAAAGGTAACTCAACCTACTGGCATGTTCATCTCTAATTTGGTTTCGAATGCACTGTGTTCTGGGTCCTCACCGATTGGCAGATTACCCCCAACTCCTTCCCACCTTGTAGTATCTCTGAATGTTTTTAAATAGAAACAGGCACTTCATGACTCTTTTTCGGGGCCAGATGGCCGGCCTCATGGTCTTGTCACCAGAACCAAAGTGATGGGAAAAAACTCTGGGACTGGTCACCAAGTCTGTCTGGGTCCCATCCCTCACTCCGGTCCACCAGTGATACCAGAGTGAGGAATGATACAGCGCTCCTGTATCATTCAAGGAAGCCACACCTCCACTCTGCCAGGGGTTGATCCGGCCAGTTGGTAAGCAGTAGTTCGGAACTATGTGCTCTGCTCTGTAACCATGAGAGACGTCTTCTCCCAGAATCTTTGCATGTCAGCATCCTCTGCAGGTGGCAGAGAGAAAAGACAGGGAAGGGGCATTTGGTGCTCCCCACTGGAGTCAACTTTGATCTAAAACATCAATCAACATATGCTCCTCAAGGGTTTTTTACAACCCTAAAGTTAAAACAAAAAAAAACCCAAACCCTTACATTTGTGAAATTGCACTCACACGGTAGTTCCATTGATACAACAAAGATTGATTGTTGCTCCAAGATTCAATGATGTCTTCCAGTTAAGCTAATCCACGAGAGGACTTTTAAGTGCCCTACAGAACTGGAGGGAATTTTCCACTAAAAACCTAAGCAAGATATCTATCTGGATTTCCTAATCTGATGAACCTAATTAATGTATTTAAGTAATTAAGTATTTAAGTTATTTGTTCTTTAAAAGACACACACGCTTCTGCTTATGTTTTATTTTCATTCAGTTTGTCTCTGAGAACCTTTTGATCCATTGTTGCCTCTTTCCTCCTAGGGGGAATTTTTTTGTTGTTTTTTAAATTTTTTTTAACATTTATTTATTTTTGAGAGACAGAGAGAGGCAGAGCATGAGCGGGGGGGGGGGGGGAGAGAGAGAGAGAGAGAGACAGAATCGGAAGCAGGCTCCAGGCCCTGAGCTGTTTGTTAGCACAGAGCCCGACGCGGGGCTCGAACTCACGAACTGCAAGATCATGACCTGAGCTGAAGTTGGACGCTCGACCGACTGAGCCACGCAGGCACCCCGAATTTTTTTTATAATAAAGTTTTGTTGCTTTTTTAAAAAAATGTTTTAATGTTTATTTATTTTTGAGAGAGAGAGAGAGAGAGAGAGAGAGGGAGGGAGGGAGAGAACGCTAGTGGGGGAGGGATAGAGAGAGCCAGAGACACAGAATCTGCAGGAGGCTCCAGGCTCTGAGCTGTCAACACAGAGCCCGATGTGGGGCTTGAACTCACTAGTCATGAGATCATGACCAGAGCTGAAGTTGGACGCTTACCCAGCTGAGCCACCCAGGCGCCCCACTCTCTCTCTCTCTCTCTCTCTCTTTTTTTACTTATATATTCTGCCAGAATCAGTGAAAGTGCTTTTCGTTAGTAGAAGTTAAATCTTTAATATTACCCAGCTTATTCGTTGCACCTTATTACAACAGCAGTTTGGGTTAAAGAGTTTTTAAATGTTAAGAAAAGGAATTAAGTGTAAGAACACAAAATTAAGGGCTTTCTTTATAAGTGGTTCTTGATTCATTTGGCTTTAAGTTATTTAGACATTTGGAAATAAATTGCAAATTTACATGGAATGGATAACTTTATTAATTCCTCTTGATAACTGTGTAGGCTAAATTTAAATCCAGAGAATGAATTGTGGCATCAGCTACAGATGGGGAAGGTCATTAATGGTCTAGACAAAGCCTTTTGTTCCCGTTCTATGAACTCTTACGTTACCGTTAATGATGTCAGCATAACCAGGGGAACACCCAATAGGGAGCCTAAATGGGAAGCATTATTGGCCCACAGAGTCACAGAACACTGGACTCCCATCTCATTTATTTCCGCGTTACAGTGTTCTTTATTGGTTTGTTTGTTTTAATATAGATGAAATCAAATATACTCAACAATGTATGGGTACTTCCTTTTTTTATTTTTGCGACATAACCTGTGTGAGATACTCTTTCATTCAGATGGCAGAATAGTGAGAAAAACCAACAACAACAGTAACTCAAGTATCTGGCACAACACAGGAGGGCCTGAAGCCATTAAAATAGAGTTCTGAATAGGGAAAGAGGCATCACAAAAGAAGCATCAGTGGGAGATGCTTGACTCCCTGATGGGTCTCATCTCCTGCAGCCGGCATTTATAGGGGCTCAGAAGCTGGTTTCCACTCCTGATAGCCACAGGAGTGATAGTTACCAGTCTCCCAAGAGAAGATTTTTTAAAAAGGCTGCAAAAATCAGGAACCTGAGTTACAAGAGAAGAGCAATCTATTCACATATTATTATATATACATTATATTACACATAATGCAGGGACAGCCACATTCTGTGTGTTATAATGAAAATCATTGTAAATAGCAGCCAAGATTGAACACCTGCCATGTAGTAATAGCTTTACATATGTTATCTGTAACCTTCTAAGTAATAGGAAAGGACAATTATCTCTATTTTGTAGATAGGAGCTCAGAGATATTACAAGGCTTGACCAAGGGCATACAGAAAGTACGCAGAGTAGCCAAGTTCAATCTCCTAGGGTTTAGAACTAGGGCTGCACTAAGAAGAGGTGATAAAGCAAATCATTCCTTGTTTGTTTGTTTGTTTTTAACTCCAAGCATCCCACTTTTTATCCTTTATGTACTCACACATTTTTTATGTTTATTTATTTTCAGAGAGGGGGAGGGAGAGGGGCAGAGAGAGAGGGAGAGAAGAATCCCAAGGAAGCTCTGCACTGTCAGCACAGAACCCGAGGCGGGGCTCAATCTGGGCTCAATCTTGTGAGTTCATGACCTGAGCCGAAATTAAGAGTTGGATGCTTAACTGCCTCAGCCACCCAGGCGCCCTGACACGTTTCTACTCTAGCAATTCTTGAGTGCCTCAAGTCTTTTAGGACAGATGTCCAGTCTATCCTTTTTCATGACCTTACTACCTCCTCACCAGCCTAAAGGTCATGACCTATTACTATAATGGCTTCCTTCAGAATGCCCTCAGTGTGTTTGCTGTCTTATACTTTCTTGGAAAAGCCTTCCCTAGCTTGCCCCAATTCAGGAGTCTGCGCATGAGCAGCTGCTAGAGAAAAACACACAACTGGCTGACTGATCCTAGTTTATATTCATTATTAGACACCACAATTGGACATTTAGTACTACTGGTGTTTCTGCCGTAGATGTTTACTTTTTCACTCTCTAAAACGGTTGTTTCACACTTTCATCTTTCCTCCAAACCCAGTCTCAGATAATGATGTTGCATCATGCTTCCCCGAGAAACGAGCAGAAACTCTCCACCCTTACCTTCACACCTCCAAGTATACCAACCTGGTTTTATGTTAACTCACGCTCTCTGCCTTGTCTCCTTTTGTAGAGGTAGAAATATCTCTGCTCCCAGCAAGGGCGCAACCTTTTCACTGTGCTCAGAGTCCCAACCCGTCTTGCCTCCCAAACTTTTTGTACCTAAAGTGAGCCTTCACCCCTACATGATGAATTGTTTTCTTTCTACTAGGTTATTCCTATCAGCATATAGAGATATCCCCTGTCCTTGAAACAAAACAGTCTCATCTCTGCCTATAGAAAGAGTTTTCTATAATCGCTGTTTCCCTACCTCATGTGGATTCCTCAGCCTGCTACCAACCAGACATTTCTCCCTGTTACTCCAGTAAGAAGCTCTCATCAAAGTGATAATGACCTTCATGTTGCCAAACTCAATAGTTATCTTTATCCATATCATTTTTTTTTAAGTTTTTTTTTTTAACATTTATTCATTTTTTGATAGAGACAGAGCATGAGTGGGGGAGGGGCAGAGAGAGAGGGAGACACAGAATCTGAAGCAGGCTCCAGGCTCTGAGCTGTCAGCACATGGCCCAACGCGGGGCTCGAAATCATGGACTGTGAGATCATGACCTGAGCTGAAGTCAGACACTTAACTGACCGAGCCACCCAGGCACCCCTATCCATATCATTCTTGACCTCTCAAAAACATTTGACAAAGTTGACTATTACTTCCTCCTCAAAATTCTTTTGTCTTTCATCACACTGTAATCTCCATTTCTCTTTCCTCACCGACTACTTCTTCTCAGTGCTCTATTCTCTTCCTTTCTCTAAGCTGAACTTGCGGTGCCCCGTAGGCAAGTTATCAGCCACCTCCCATTATTTATTTATGTATTCTCCATAAGTGATCTCACTCAGCCATGTCATGGCCAGTGACCCCATCACTGTCTACCTCTAGCCTTGACTACGCCCCAGAAACTCCAGACTCAAAGATTTAATTGTCCACTGGACACTTCCATGTGAGTTGAAACTTCTTCTCAAACTTAATGTGGGCGAAGCAGACCTTCTGATAACCTCTCAGGAAGCTTGTGTGTCCCACTACGTCTCCATAAACACCATTACCACTTACTGGGTTATTCAAATAAAAAATCTTTCTTCCTTTTCCTCTCCTTAACATATAATCTCTATACAAATCTTAAAAAATCCTAGATCAGACTTCTTCATTCTGTTTCTACCACTATCATTTTAGATTAAGACACCATTGTCTCTTGCCTTCGGTAGTCTTCTGGCTGGTACTCCTGATTCTGCTGTTGGGTTGTCTACAAGCCATGCCCCTGGCAGCCAAAGAGACCTCTGCAAATTCCAAGTATGATGATTACGTCAGTTCTTTATTTAAAGCTCTCCAATCACTTCCCATCATACTTAGAATAAAGTTCAAAACTCTTTACTCTGATTATGCCCTGCCAACCTTTCAAATATTATCTCATACTGTTCTCCTCCTTGCCCATTCTGTTTCGGCCACATAGTCCCTCTCTCTCCTTCCCTCTCTCTCTCCTTCCCTCTCTCTCTCCTTCCCTCTCTCTCTCCTTCTCTCTCTGTCTTCCTTAAACCAGCTCTTCTTTCTTCTGCAGAGTCTCTTCTTGAGCGTTATAGGATTGGGTGCTTCTTTTCATTCGTATCTCAACTTTAATGTCTCATCCTTAGAGGTCAGATTTACTCTCATATCCCTTTTTCATTCTCTACTTGAAAATGATCTGATAAAAAAATGGCTTAAAAATGGCTTCTGTCTCCATGAGAGAAGGACCTTGTCTGAACTGCCTTCTGCTCTATTCTCCGTGTCTGTATCCATTTTGTTGATGAATGAATGAATGGACCAGTATGCCAAAATGAAAATGTATTCACAAGTCTTATTTCAGAGATACCAATGGACAGCAAAAAGGTTGGTTTGGTACAAGAAGCAGTTAAACTATGCCACTCTTTTATGTTAGTTTGAGGACCTTGAAATGCACGAAATAACAACAATAATAACAACAATAAGCCATTCAGAATTATTGAGTAAGGGTGAGGAAAGGTTGGTAGGCTGAAAACCTCCTTGAAATAGCTGCTGTGTTCTGGCTTTCTAGATATAATTTAGTTTTGTTTCCCTGTCATGGTGGAAGGACCAAAGAACAATGAAATGACGTAAGCAGGGGGGAAAAAAAAGGAACATTAACTCAAGTAATCCGCAAATGAAATTACCAGCACTTAAATCATTGAGAATTTACTACATTTTCTAACAACTTTGCCTATAACTTTGCTATCTTTTGCAACCTGAGGATCAGCTGAATAGGTCAGGCAGGTGTGAGTACCTGAGTAGTGCTTCTTCTGGAAACAGTGCCTCTCCAAGGGTGTCCAGGGGGGTGCCCCTGTCTTACGGGAGGAATGAGGTCCCCTGTGATGGTCTGTTGCTTCCTGTGCCCTTATTGTCTTTCTAAGGACAGACCTGCTATTGTGCCCTGGTTCATCAGTTCATTTACATATTTACCAAACACTTGCATGCACCAGGCGCTGTGCTAGGCTTCAGGGCTACTGTTGCTGCCTTCCCTTCCCGCCAGACCGCCTCATCTCCTTCAGGTCCGTCACATATGGCCACTGCTCGCACCGCTTTGTCCCTGAGGGGGCAAGGGCATTAGTAGGGAATATTTTTCTAACATAAAAATATTCCCAAGGTAGAGACTGATGACTTTTTTCATTCACTGGAGGTGACTGGAGCCACTGGAGGTGGCTGCCCATGATCTGTATTGATCAGTATTTTCTGGCAACACTCTTTTAATTTAGTTGTGTGGAGTCCATTGATTCATGGATTGATTCCAACATCTCCTTAATTTCAGGCACTGAACCAGAAGCGCAGATGCAAAGAGCAAAAGGACTCTGTCTTTGCTCTCTGAAATTAAATCTGGTGAAGAAAACCATGTTTCCACTCGGCTTCTTTTTTTTTTTAATTTTTTTTAACATTTATTCATTTTTGAGAGACAGAGAGAGACAGAAAGTGAGCAGGGGAGGGGCAGAGAGAGGGAGAGACACCGAATCTGAAGCAGGCTCCAGGCTCCGAGCTGTCAGCACAGAGCCCGACGCGGGGCTCGAACCCACAGATCACGAAATCATGACCTGAGCTGAAGTCAGACACTCAACTGACTGAGCCACCCAGGCGCCCCAATATATTTTTTTGAAAATACTAAAGAATGAGCTAACTCCACACTAAAAACCTAAGGTAGATCCAGTAGATAATTGCACAGGCTTTGGAGACAGACAGACTGGGCTGAAAACCCAGCTCTGCCACTTAGTAACTGTGGCCTTGCAGAAGTCCCTTAATATCTCTGACCCTTGGTCCTTCGTATGTCAAATGTCAGGAGAGTTAGAATGTAGGAAAACACAGAATAAGTGTTCGTAAATAGTAGCTGCAATTACAATCAATAATTTTTATTTGACACTCTGATTTAAAGTTTAAAAAGGTCACTAAGAGTTCTTGAATGATTCATGGATGAAGAAAATTGTAACAGACCCTTCTTAATATTTTTGTCAAGTTGTTTTTTAGGGGGCAACAATTCTGTCTCTAATTCAGGCCTGAGGTGTTTTCTTATTCTGTCCAGAACCTCAGAACCCTATGGTGAAATGTTTGAGCGTCTTCATGTGAGTAAGGGACTTCACGGAATACCCCATCCAACGCCTATTGATGCTTTACTGGAGATGGGTTTTGGCTCCCTTCAGTAAATGCTGCACATACGCTCTCCCCACTTCCCTCCACTCTGTTGTGCTCTGCCTGCCAGGCCTTCCGTCACCACCTTTTGCGAGGCGACACAGATTTATGACTTTCCTGACATACCAAGCAGGATACCCAAAATCTACTCAGGGACCTGGTCTCTTGATGAAACCTATCTGGTTTATTAGTGTGGATGATTTAAAATATTTTGGTCATGGGGCGCCTGGGTGGCTCAGTCGGTTAGGCGGCTGACTTCGGCTCAGGTCATGATCTCGTAGTCTGTGAGTTCGAGCCCCGCGTCGGGCTCTGTGCTGACAGCTCGGAGCCTGGAGCCTGTTTCAGATTCTGTGTCTCCCTCTCTCTGACCCTCCCCCATTCATGCTCTGTCTCTCTCTGTCTCAAAAATAAATAAACGTTTTAAAAAAATTAAAAAAAAATAAAATATTTTGGTCATAATTCTATGACTAAATGACAATTCTGAACTCAGTTTTATAGCCTGAGCCACCTCCTAGACTCAGCCAGTGACACCGCCTTTGAAAACTCGAGGTTATACGTGGCAGAGGGAGGCACCAGCCGCTATGTAATGGAGTGATGTCAGCCATGTTTCCTTATGGGTCAGAGCACAAGGAGGGTGCTGGATATGACTTATTACACTAAAAATCTATCTCACCTAAAGTAAGACAAGCAATGGAAGCCACATTCTGTTCAAATTTACCAGAAAGTTTAAAACTTGCCTTTAGTGGATTTGACCCCTGTGTTCTTAGATAGCATATCCCACATCAGGGTGCAAGGCCGTTGGACTGTTTCTAAACATTAAAAACTCCTATGGACATACATACCTCGGTTAGTCTGGTGGAAGGGTCTGGTAACTTACTTTCCCACAGAGGAGAGACCTAGGCCCATCATTGAAAGCCCTAGCCTTCATATCATTGTTAAATGATCCATGGCAGTGTTACAGCCAAGTAGGGGAGCTGTTACAGCTTCTAGGCGCTTCTGTTCCCCATGGACTAGGTATCTCTCTAATGTTTTGTATGTGCTGAATAGATATAACGTAAAATTGGCCGCTTTAACCATTTGTAACTGTTAAGTACAGTCACACTGTTGTGCAGCCATCATGAACCAGCTGTCTCTCAGAATGTTTTCACCTTGTAAAACTGAAACTCTATACCATCAAACTGATTCCCCATTCCTTCCTCCCCCCCAGCCCCTGCTAACCTTGATTCTACTTTCTGTCTCTATGACTTTGGTTACTCTCGGTTCTCCAGCTAACTGCAATCATGCCATATCTGTCCTTTTGTGTGTGGCTTACTTCATTTAGCATCGTGTCCTCAAGATTCATTAATGTGGCATGTGCCGGGATTTCTTTCCTTTTTAAGACTGAACAATATTTCTAGTCCCCTCTTATCCGTGGGGCGCACGTTCTAAGACTCCCGGCGGATGCCCAAAACCACGGATAGTGCTGACCCCTAGAGGTACAATATTTTTATCCTATACATACATACCTATGGTAACATTTAATTTATAAGTTAGGCACAGTAGGAGATTAATAGTAACTGGTAATAAAACAGAATAATTGTACAATGTGCTGTAATGAAAGTTATGCAAATATGGTCTCTCTCTGTCTCTCTCAAAATATTTTGTGCCGCACTCAGCCTCCTTCTGGTGATGGTGTGGGATGAAAACGTGCCCACGTGATGAGATGGGGTGAGAGCAATGACATAGACCCTGTGATGTGGTGTGAGGCTGCTGTTGACCTCCTGACTATGTCAGCAGAAGGAGATGCGCTTCCAGGCCTCAGTTGACCATGGGTGACTGAAACCGTGGAAAGCAAAACCATGGGTAAAGGGTGTATCTATTCATTTGGTGTATCTATTCATCTGTCATCGGGCATTCTCTGTACTTTTTTTTTTCAACGTTTTATTTATTTTTGGGACAGAGAGAGACAGAGCATGAACGGGGGAGGGGCAGAGAGAGAGGGAGACACAGAATCGGAAACAGGCTCCAGGCTCTGAGCCATCAGCCCAGAGCCTGACGCGGGGCTCGAACTCACGGACTGCGAGATCGTGACCTGGCTGAAGTCGGACGCTTAACCGACTGCGCCACCCAGGCGCCCCTGTACTTTTAAATAATCTATATATTCTGTGTGATCTTCCCCGCCACCACAGGCTCTTCTCACTGTTTGATATTTGAAGTAAGTGTCTTCAGAAGTTTAAGGTATTTGTTTATGGTTACGTGGGAAAAAAATGGAGTTGCTGATAAGCAAACCTGTCCCTGTTGAACTATAAAACCCGTGAGTTCTCTCCCCAACTCTGTTTCTTACGTGTGCCAGCCACCTTTCTTTTTTGAAAGAGAGAGTGTGAGCGGGGCAGGGGCAGAGAGCGGGAGGGACAGAGGCTCTGAAGCAGGCTCTGCACTGAGAGCAGTGAGCCACATGTGGGGCTAGAACTCACAAATCTGAGCCGAAGTCTGATGCTGAACTGACTGAGCCACCCCGGCAACCCCCCAGCCACCTTTCCATGGTAATGATGACCAACGTCATGGATATGAAAGGACTTTGAAAACCACAGATTGACAAATAGCTCAACATCATATTATCCTTGTTAACATTTGAGTATTTTCCAAACAACATTGTTAAGCTATGTGTGCTTGGATTGTTCAAAGATTTACTCTTATATAAGGTAGGGTTTTTCACAAAATAAGAAAATCATGTTTCCTACCAACTATTCTTATGAGTCTGCTTCTTATCTGGAACCACACCCAGACGAGGCTTTCAGAAAATATTTGAACACTGTAGTAACAGCCAAGAGATTCCATTTGTAAAAGCTGGTCCGTTCCCAGAACTGGTTAACTATCTTTCAGGCATATGCCTTTCTGCCTTGTGGCCAGAAGGTGGAGACATACGATGTCAAATACCTGATGTGTTGTTTACTATCCCGCTTTTTAGCAAATCCTAATCAACTTCAGAAAGAATGGGGTCTGTTATTGATATATCTCACATCACCTGCTATCTCAAAGCGTTGGGCAAAAATATTTTTTGAACTTTTACATGGAGAAAAATGTGTAAAAGATGAAAGAGAGTAAAACATTGGCATAGTTCCTGGTAGATGACAGGCTCTTTCTGCATAGGGAGGGACCGAGGGAGGGAGTGAGGGAGGAAGAAGGAAAGAGGGAAGGAAGGAAGGGAGGAAGGGAGGGAGGGAAGGAAGGCTTTTGAGAGCCTGTTACAGAAGTGCTTTTGGAGAAAATGGTCTAGGACTTGCATGGATACAAACTGCAGTTCATCCCTTTTGGCCTCTCCTCTCTTGACATTGTGGAATGAAAGTATGGAGTCTAGTTGTAAATATCTATAGCATATGTTTTAGAAGTGCATTGCCATACAGATCAATTGAATATATGAATTGAACTGCAGCCAGAAGTGATTAAGTGGTATTTAAAGTCCATAAAGGAATTAAGAAACCTTCGAAAGGCGAATAATAATGTAAGAACAGACTCTGTAATAATATTTCTGGTCTTATTATATAACCTTTATGTATCTACTAAATGTAATTTTTAGTTATTGCATTCATATTTGCTCGTAGAGTTGTATACAAAAGCAAGTGAATCAGTAGGATTCTGGGACTGGATGAGAACATTGAAAAATCATTTTAGACTATTCCCTTCCTTTACACAGAATTCCTAATATTTACGAACTGTGTTTCTAAAAACTCCAAGATAACTTTTGTATTCAAATAAATCAACATCTAAGGAATCTATTCTATTTGCATAATTTAAAAGACAGCCGAATGGCAAATGATCTGGGTTTGGATTTTTGTGGTTTGACCTCACACTATGAAAGTCATGGGCCCTGCAATGTCTCAGGTCCCAAGATCCTAGGTGAGGGTTGGCCCTTTCTTCGCTCCTCTTGATTTTCTGACATGCAAAAGCAACATGCAGGAGTAAACATGAGGCCAAGCATCCCTAGGAAGGTGGCATTTTTCTTGGTCAAACTACTTCCTGCTCGAAGAAGCAACAACAACAAACCATGCAGAAATGTCGTTCCTTGCCAAGCCCCTAACCGATCTTTTTCGTATTCCTTTTTATCTGGTTATGCTCGGTCACATAGAGCATCAAATGGAGAGGCCAAGCAAGTGAGTCTCTTCTCTGTGTGGGCTGGCAGCTTTGCTCTCTTTGGCTGGTGGGAACGGTACCCTAACCTTGGTCGCTGCACTAGGCATCCTAGTGGTAGCACTGAACTTCAATCTGTCACCATTCCCAGAAATAGGAGCAGTGCTGGAAATATTCAAAATTAGACACGCTTCCCTCCTAGCAGAATCTTCGGTACATGAAGGGCAGCACATCCGGTTCTGCTTTTCCAACAGAAGGGAGGCCAGGGTGAGCTAATGAGTCACCATCTTCCATAGCAGGACAAAGAGAGCCCGTGTAGCGGGGTGAACAGCTCACCAGCTGGTCCCATCTGCAGCAGGTTGCCACGAAGAGCCTGCAGACATCACAGCTGTTTAGCCTCGTATCGGATGGCTCTAAACATGTAAACAGGTACTTGGGCAGAAGAATGTGCAACAGAGCAGTGGGAGCTACCCGTAGGGGAGTAATAGGAACATTGTCAGCGAAAGCTATCTCTTCAAGGTATCGGACACAGGCTGCCTAGGAAACAAGATGTGCCTGATTCCAGAAGGACTCCGACCAGAAAATCCTCAGAAGTTGTTTTATAAACAGCTTCCCTCCTGAGAGAATAATCACGGATTTTGTAAATATCAATCTCGACATATTGACGACTTTGAAAAATCAAAGCTGCTTCTTCCAGATGAGCGGTTTCAGCGTCGGCTAGTACCATTCCATTTTAATCTCCAATTTCTTGTTTAATTATACTTCTTCGGGATACACAAAGGTTTTAGTTTTATATAGTCCCCCATCAGTATTATTCCTTTTCTTCTCTCTTCCTTTAGAGGCATGCTTCTAAAGATCGGCCCCTCTGTAAGATGATGTAATCTCACCTTTATTTTTTTAATTTTTTGTAGTTTACTTTAAACTACAGTCAATATTACCTTTTTATTTGATTTTATTTTATTTTTTCAATATATGAAGTTTATTGTCAAATTGGTTTCCATACAACACCCAGTGCTCATCCCAACAGGTGCCCTCCTCAATGCCCATCACCCACCCTCCCCGCCCTCCCACCTCCCATCAACCCTCAGTTTGTTCTCAGTTTTTAAGAGTCTTTTATGCTTTGGCTCTCTTCCACTCTAACCTCTTTAATATTACCTTTTTAAAAAGAGAGAGAGAGAAAGAGCGTGTGCGCGTGCATGAGTCAGGGAGAGGCAGAGAGAGAAGGAGAGACTCCCAAGCAGTCTTCACGCTGTCAGCACAGAGCCCATTGCGGGGCTCAGTCCTGCGAACCATGAGATCATGATGTGAGCCGAGATCAAGAGTCGAACGCCTAACCTGGGTCACCCTGGCGCCCCTCCCCTTTCTTTTTATCTAGTACTGTTAAATTACCCATGCATCAGAAATTCTCAGGAATCGCCTGAAGAGGCACCTTGGGAACTTTGGCATCTCTGTAGGCCAGTGGGTCTAAACCTCACCTACATCCCATTTCCCTGGCTTCTAGTTAAAATCCGCAGGCCCCACCCTTAAGGATTCTGCTTCAATAGGTCCGCCGAGGGCCCTGAGCATTTGTCTGTCTAACAGGTTCCGAGGACATGCTAATTTTGAGGCTACGGGTCCAGGGACCACACTTGGGAGAACCACAGCTGTAGGTCAAGGTATGGGTTTCCAAACTTGGTTGCACATGAAGTCACCTAAATAACTTATGACAAATACAAACTTCCTGACCCTGTCACAAAGCTGGATATCAACAAATACAAAATTAAAACGATATAAAATTATCACTCCTGAAGTGGATTCCTTTCCCCCAAACTCCACCGCTGTTTCAAAAAATCCTCATCCTTCAAGGTCTAGTGCCCTGTCCATGAAGCAGTTCCCGGCAACAAGGATGCTTTTGTTCTTCTGAACAATCAGACTACTGTATTTGTCCTGTTCTTACTACTCTTTGAATGTGGACTTTTTAAAGAGGGATGCTTTGCCTGAGTCTTCTTGAAATTCTCCTTGGAAACTTAGATAAAGCAGCTGTTTAAAACGGTCTAAATCATTACTTTGTTGTTTCTCATGAGAAATCCAAGTTTCATTTCTTACTGAGATCTTTTATTTGAGTGGTTGCTACCTGTTTGAGGAAAGATATATTTAAAAACTAGCAGCATATACTGCCATTGGCTCTTGACTGCATTAGTTTTGATCCTGCTTTCATGTAAATCTGACTATGCTGAGGATGCTAAAAGGGACCTCTTACTGTGTTGTGTTTCTGCACCTTGGCCTTTATCTCCTTGGCTGCCTCCTCCCTGTTCCCCATCCCACTGGCAGTCTATGGCTGCTTGACCAAACAGTCCAGTGATAAGAGTTCATGAGGAAAAGAGCCGTTGAATATTTTTCTGGTACTGGGACACAATACTGTCTCACTCCCATGCTCCAGGAGCTCAGACTTTGGGGTTTAAAATTTTTTTAAGTTTATTTATTTATTTTGCAAGAGAGAGAGAAAGAGAGAGCAGGAGAGGGGCAGAGAGAGACAGAGAGAGAGAGGGAGGGAGAGAGAGAATCCCAAGCAGGCTCTGCACTGTCAGCACAAAGCTTGATGTGGGGCTTGAACTCACGAACCATGAGATCATGACCTGAGCTGAAACCAAGAATCAGATGCTTAACCTACTGAGCCACCCAGGCTCCCCATGAGACTTTGGGGTTTTAGGGTCAACTTTAGAGGTCTCTGTCACCTTTAGTGGACAGTGGAGGTCGGAGGACTTAGTTTTTGGATATTTGTTCCTGAATCCCCCTATACCTAATTGTATACCTAGTCTCCAAATGAAATATGGTGATTTTTATTTCAGAGAAACCATCAGCTACTTGTCTAGTTTTTTGAAACATGATGGGAATAAAGCATAAAGTAGAAGGGATTAAAATGCTGTTTTTACACTGAAAGTTCACTGATAATTTGTAGCCAAGTCATTCAAGGAGGTGGCCTCTAAAAGTGTGAAGTGTGTCTTTTAAAGTGTTCACAGACAACTTACGTTAAAGCAAAGGGTTTACTAAAAGCAGAGCACAAGACCTGTTTCTCTCTTGAGTCTTATATGAACATGAACAGAAAGAGTGGATGGAAACATTTGTTTCAAATTGCTATAAACCTCAAACAGCCGTCCCTGGTCTCCCATCAAAATCATTAATGCTGTGAAGGCTGAGATCAGTGAGGACTGGACCAAAGGTTTATGGCTTTGATAAGCGTATTTGAAGCCTAAGAAAGAAATGAAACAGACCAAGAAATATCTGCCAGAATTTAATGAGATTTGGAGCAATGACTTTATTTGAGAAAATTACATATCTATCTTTATTTTTTTTTACATTGAGTATGCACGGAGACTCTCATATCCAAATTTCCCAAGCCTGTTATAAGATGGTAGTATGAATCTTCGCAGATTAAATTTACTGATATGCCATCTTTTATTGCAAAATAAGTTGCATCCAGCTATTGTGTAATTTTTGCAATTAATTTTTTGTAATTAATTACACTCATGAGATCGTAACTGGTTTTCTTTAGAAGAAAGAACTGCTCAGAATTTGGGGAAGTGGGTGCTTTTACCCCTGGTATGTGGAAAAGGAAATAATATCTGTGGTACAGTCTTGTAGGGGGTTGTGTGTGTGTGTGTGTGTGTCTATAGATTTCCATGGGGAAGCTGATATAACAATGTGGGAAGCAGTGTGCCCAGTGTCATATATCTCAGATTTCCTAGACCCTGCCCTCCATTTTACTACCAGGTTAGCCTTTTTTTCTGCCTTTGCAACATTTAACATCTGATAGTTTGTATTAGAAAGAAAGTGACAGGGGCACCTGGGTGGCGCAGTCGGTTAAGCGTCCGACTTCAGCCAGGTCACGATCTCGCGGTCCGTGAGTTCAAGCCCCGCGTCGGGCTCTGGGCTGATGGCTCGGAGCCTGGAGCCTGTTTCCGATTCTGTGTCTCCCTCTCTCTCTGCCCCTCCCCCGTTCATGCTCTGTCTCTCTCTGTCCCAAAAATAAATAAAAAAAAAAAAAAAAAAGAAAGAAAGTGACAGATTCAAAACCAATATATTCGATGTATCTCAAAGAACTACATTTCTAAACTGTACTAAAAGTATACTTATTTCGTGGATTCTATTTAAATTTCTAGAGTAATTTCTATTCCAAGCCACATTTAAGAATTGAATATATAGCTAGTAAGGTACTCTAGACCAGGCCGGAGGGTCACTGTGAACAAAAGCAGGGTTTCGAGAACAGCTTTCACGAGCAGATCCCAAATAACATAAGCAAAAGTATAGTACTCACTTTATAGCAAATTACCTTTGTATAGCACCTTAGATATAAATACTTAGTGGTTATGAAGTTATAAAGATTAATATTTCAAGCAGCGTGGTCTGTGATCAAAAGAGTAACAATATCCCCTTCCAGATCATCTCCTCTGAGATTATACCACTACCCCCATACCCTGCCCTAAAACACAAATACCAAGTAGCAAATCCTCCCCTCAGAGGCCCAGAACACTTGCTCGCAGTGCAGCAGGATACAATTATCTTGGGAGGTTTTTGTAAACTTTTTCTGTGCATGTAAAAGTTTTGCTACTGTTAATAATTCTCTCTGTGTGAAGATCTATTTTAAAGAGTGTGGGAGCAGGGAAGGGTAGGTAGGAATGAAAAATACATTCCAGATACCACCCTTTAATGGTACATCCCACTAACCTAAATCTGGCCAGCAGGCCTTTGAAAAGCTAAACATCCAAGGTCAAGAACTGCCCAGCAGTCGGAGCTTGCAGAATTATTTTTTATTGCAACACACACACACACACACACACACACACACACGGACACTTATCTAGACACACAACACACATGTAAAATATTTTTTTTAGCACATAATAAGTGCTGGGTAACTAGGTGCTGGTTGGTAGGCTGAATCCAGTTGTTTCAAGTTTTTGGGTTTTGTACTCAAACTTCTGCTACTTCAGCATTTCAGATACATTCATTCCTAATATGTTAGTGGCAACATGACCAAGTTCCCCAAGTCACAAGCACTGTTTTCTAGAGCTTGCTTATTTATTTATTTATTTATTTATTTATTTATTTATGCGTCTGTCCACAAGCTTCCACCTCATTATAAGGGCAAAGTCTCAGGCATCCGACTTCTCTGGGCTCTGCTGGGAGTGGAAGAAAGACATCTGAGTTGACGATGAGTATTTTCATTGTCCAGTGAATCATTATATGTATATTTACCATTAAAGCCGTTTGCCACGTGCCTGAAGATGTGCTAATGATTGTGGAGGACTTGGAAAGCTTCAGGGAGATGTTCAAGCAGAAATTTAAGTGACACCCACTACCTCCGCTTGCACAGTTCACAAGTTACTTTGAAACTGACCTGAGCATACTCAGACTGGGGGCCGCACGCACGGACCAGCCTCCTGCACTACACAAGTCAAAGTCAGGCAGGCACACCTCCTCCTGGGGAGAGGGTTGGGGCATCTTGTGCGGCTCTTTTTTCCTCTCTGCACTTCTTCTTACCTTTGATAATTAGAGCTCGTGGGGAAAGGCACCCAAATCTCGACCCTCTTTCCAAAACTCAAAGGAGACTCTTGGAGGGCACTGGCAATGAATGGCCCAGTTGCAGGGATGGCCAACACCTTCCCCAAAACCAAAGCGGAAAGAGATAAGACCATGGGCTGGTTCCTGCCTGAGTCGTAAGGACAGAGGAGGAAAGGTGATTCTGGAGCCAGGAGGTTCTGATCCGAAACTGTGGGCAAACTCGTGCTGCAGGAAGTATTCTGTGTGGGAGCAGTAGTTGCCTGCTGATGCCGGGAAGCATGGCTGAGTTTTGTCCCTCTGATTATCCTGGGTGACGGTTCTTGGAATCTAGTTGTAAGAGGATCACTAGGAAACTTGCTAAAAAAAACTGAGTTCTTGGGGCGCCTGGGTGGCGCAGTCGGTTAAGCGTCCGACTTCAGCCAGGTTACGATCTCGCGGTCCGGGAGTTCGAGCCCCGCGTCGGGCTCTGAGCTGATGGCTCGGAGCCTGGAGCCTGTTTCCGATTCTGTGTCTCCCTCTTTCTCTGCCCCTCCCCCGTTCATGCTCTGTCTCTCTCTGTCCCAAAAATAAATAAACGTTGAAAAAAAAATTAAAAAAAAAGAAAAAAAAACTGAGTTCTCTGTCTTTTCACAGAGTTTCTGTTACAGTGGCCTAGAATTGGGCTCAGAGATGTGCATTTTTAACAACCATCATGGGTGTTTCTCCTGCCGGTGGTCGGTGGAGGAGGTATTTTAAGAAGTGCCACCGGCCATAGAGAATAGGGTCCAAGGCAGAGAGAAGCCTTTCTTTTCTTACAAATATTGGTCATTTTTTTTTCTTGAAAATGGCCAGTACCACCTTTTCGCCCCACTGCTGTGGGATGGTGGCCACGGGAGCCCTGAGCCAGGTCTCCCTTACATGCAGTGGGGCATGGACAATGCCTGGGATTTCTGGGCCACAGGAATAGATGCCGATGTGAGGGCGGGGCAAGAGAAAGAAAGAAGCAACGAAAAGCATCAACTGTCAGGAACTAATGGGAGAAACTGATTCCCAGGCAGGGCAGTGCTGCCTTCACCTCTGAGAGCAACCAGTCATGTCTCCCCGATGTTAGCATTCTGGTTCAAGATAAATGGTAGTTGAGGATGAGAGGGGTGGGCAATGAGCTTTCTTGGAAGTCTGGATTCAGCGGACTTGAGTAAGTACCCAGGAGAGTGGAAGACCATGCCAGGTAGAGAAACCAGTGAAAACCAGGCAGCCCTCCCAGTGGAGGTGGTCGCATGAACAGGCAAGGTAGAGAAGAAATTCCAGGTTTTGGCAGAATACGTAAAGATGGGAAACCAACAATTAGAGGTGGAAACCACAGGTGGAATCCAGAACCTGGAGGAAATTTCCAGACGCAGGACATTTGCTTTTGGCTAGAAGATAACGGGTGGGATATAGGATTGCTGAGTTGCCTCGTGTATTCCAGGAACAGGGGTGTTCACTTTGGAGTTACCCTCGTGCAGTGGTTCGAATTGTGCCCCACCTCCAAAGGTAGGTCCATTCAGAACCTGCGAACGGGGCTTTATCTGATAAAAGTGTCATTGCAAACATAATTAAGTTAAAGATCTCAAGACAAGATCCTCCTGGATGAGGGTGAGCCCCACATCCAATGACAAGTGTCCTGAGAAGAGGAAAGGAGAAAGGGAGAACGCAGAAGAGAAGGTGATAGGAATATGGTGGCAGGGATTGGAGTGATGTGTCTGCAGGTCAGGGCACATCCAGGACAGCCAGCAGCCACAGGAGCTAGGAGAGAGGCTTGGAAAGGGACTGTGCCCTGAAGCCTCCAGAAGGAACCAACCTTGCCAGCACCTTGATTTCACACCTCTGGCTTCCAAAACTGTGAGACAATGCATTTCTGTTGTTGGAAAGCACTGGGTTTGTGGTAATTTGCAACCCTAGGAAACAAACACATCTTTTCCGCCGTTCTTGTTGTTATAGATTTGGGCAACCTGGCGTTCTGCTTTGAAAATGCAAGTATCTCAGGGAGTTAAGTGTTTATTATTCGTCATGCAGAAGAAGTTTTGTCAACTAAACATTTTACTCCTCCTAATGACCTAGGAAGGAGAAATAGTTGTGAGTTATTCCCAGGGGTTGGGGGAGAAAAATCGGAGAATTGGAATCAAACACTTCTACTTTAGGCATATTTTGTTACTAGCTGTTTGACCACGGGAAAGTCACTTAACCTCTCTGAAAATTAGTTTCGATATCTATAAGATGAGAATTTTAATGCTTATATATCAAGCCGCTGCAATCTAAGGAATCAGTAAGACAGGCCCTGTCAAGCTGTTTGTAAAACCTTGGGCGATGATATGAACGTATAATAGCACTTGTTTTGTGGCAGGGAACGCTTTTAGGAGGAAGAGCTGCTTAGATTTATAGAACAGGTTGGCTTGGAATGAAGCGGAAGGCAAGGACAGGTAGCCCCAAACCTCTGCTATAAAATGTTTCCTGGTCTAATGAAAAAGGAAGGGATTTCAAATGTACCCCAGGACATATCGTTCTTCCTGGTCCAGGAACACTTTATATGGAAAGGACTCTGGCCAACTGATCTGGAACCCTAACATGGTGTTTAATACAATGTCTGTGAAGAAGGAAAATGTAGTTGAGGTGCCAAATAATATCGAGACCAACTTTGCAACTGGATCCACTTCTCGGTTAGTGACATGCTGTTGGGAGTGTCAGTGTTGAGTGACATCTTAGTGCCCTGAGTTTATGTAGCTTCTAAAGGTACTGTGTTCATGCATAAGGGATGTTTGGGTTTTTTTTAATATTGATTTTTTTTAAGAAAGAGACAAACAGAGGAGGGGCAGAGAGAGAGAGAGAGGAAGACACAGAATCCGAAGCAGGCTCCAGGCTCTGAGCTGTCAGCACAGAGCCCGATGTGGAGCTCGAACTCGTGAACCGTGAGATCATGGCCTGAGCTGAAGTCGGACGCTCAACCGACTGAGCCACCCAGGTGCCCCGGAATGTTTTTGGTTCTAGAACAGTGTTTCTCAAACCCGAGCAGTGTGCAGACTCTTGGAAAAGGAAAACAAAATGTCTAGACTTCAATTTAATAGTTTTCACAATGTGCTACCTGAGTGAATACAACACAAAGCTAAACAGGCACAGGGCGTCCATGAACGCCATGCTGGCTCTCCAGATTGTGCTGAGCAGGGACCACACGGAAGCAACTCTACCTAAGGGCCCTGCAGTTGGTGTTGATCTTGGCACCACCTGCTCTTGTGTGGGTGTCTTCCGGCACAGGAAAGTGGAAATGATCAGGGAAATCAAACCACCCCAAGTTATGTCACCTTTAGTGACACCAAACCATTGATTGATCCAGTCGCAATGAATCCCAGCAACACGGTTTTTGATGCCAAGCACCTGATTGGACGTAGATTCGACGATGCTGTTGTCCAGTCCGATAGGAAGCATTGGCCCTTCATGGTGGTGAATGATGCTGGCAGGCCCAAAGTCCAAGCAAAATACAAGGGAGAGACAAAACTGTTTCTATCCAGAAGAGATGTCCTCTCTGGTTTTGACAAAGATGAAGGAAATTGCAGAGGCCCACCTCGGGAAGACTGTTCCCAAGGCTGTTGTCGCAGTACCTACTTACTTCAATGGTGCTCAACGTCAAGCTAGCAATGATGCTGACCTGTTGCAGGCCTTAGTGTACTCAGATTCATCAATGAACCAACTGCTGTGGCTGTTGCTTATGGCTTAGACAAAAAGGTTGGAGCTGAAAGGAATGTGCTCATCTTTGACTTCGGAAGTGGCGCTTTTGATGTGTCAGCTCTCACTATTGAAGATGGGATCCTTGAGGTCAAATCTACATCTGGAGACACCCACTTAGGTGAAAAAGACTTTGACAATGGAATGGCCAACCATTTTATTGCAGAGTTCAAGTGTAAATGTAAGAAGGACATCAGCGAGAACAAGAAGGCAGTCCGTCACCTCCATACTGCTTGCAAATGTGCTAAGCATATACTTTCTTCCAGCACCCAGGCCAGTATTGAGAGTGATTCTTTGTATGAAGGAATCAACTTCTATACCTCTATTACTCACGCCCAGTTTGAAGAATTAAGTGCTGACCTGTTCCACGGCACCCTGGACCCTGTAGAAAAAGCCCTTTGGGATGCCAAACTAGACAAGTCTTGGATCCATGATATTGTCCTGGTGGGTGGTTCTATCCATATTCCCAAGTTCATAGACTTCTTCAAGACTTCTTCAATGGAAAGGAACTGAATAAGACCATCAACCCTGATGAGGCTGTTGCTTATGATGCAGCTGCCCAGGCAACCATTCTTTCTGGAGAAATATCTGAAAATGTTCAAGATTTGCTGCTGTTGAATGTCATTCCTCTTTCTCTTGGCATTGAAACTGGTAGAGGAGTCATGACTGCCTTATCAAGGGCAATACCACCATTCCTATCCCTTTCCTAAGATTGAAGTCACTTTTGATATCGATGCTAATGGCATCCTCAGGGTCTCTGCTGTGGATAAGAGCACAGGAAAAGAGAACGAGATTGCCATCACAAAGGACAAGGGCTGCTTGAGCAAGGGAGACATTGAGCTCATGGCCCAGGAAGCCGAGAAGTACAAAGCTGAAGATGAGATGCAGTGGGACAAAGTGTCTTCCAAGAATTCACTTGAATCTCACACATTCAACATGAAAGCAACCATTGAAAATGAAAAACTTCAGGGCAAAATCAACAATGAGGACAAACAGAAGATTCTTGACAAGTGTAATGAAGTCATCAACTGGCTTGATAAGAACCAGACTGCTGATAAGGAAGAATTTGAACATAGCAGAAAGAGCTAGAGAAAGTCTGCAACCCCATCATGACCAAGCTGTACCAGAGCGCAGGAGGCGTGCTGGGAGGAATGTTTTGGGGCTTCCCTGGTGGTGGAGCTCCCCCATCTGGTGGTGCCTCCTCTGTGCCCACCATTGAAGAGGTTGATTAAGCCAACCTGAGAATAGGTCTAGCATTGTTCTGCATGAGACGTTTGAAGGACCCACATTGGTAGCAAATGCCATGGAAGTTTTAAAGTCAAGCTGCTGTAGTAAGTAAACTAGGCATCCTTGATACTTGAATATGTAATGTGTGTGCAGGGGAAGGAAATAAACATTGCACTTTATAAGCACTGTATGGTAAGTGGAAAATGCAATGTCTTAAATAAAACTGTATTTAAAATCGGCACCAAAAATAAAATAAAATAAATAGGCACAAAGTCCCTATACTTGTCGCTTTCATATAGGCCAAACATTAAATACAATCAAAACTAAAAACAACCACTATAAAACACTGGCTAATTTAGTGTGACTGATGATATTCTTTGCTAGTTGATCCACTGATCACAATGTGAACTGGGTACTGAATGCTGACTCAAGTTCTTTGGAGTTTGGCATGCCCCATATTCTCTAGGACTTTCTCTCTTGGAAGTTCTGCAAACCCTAATTTGTGCAGCAGGCTGTACAAATACATCTATTACATTTGACTTGTTTCTTTTCTCATTAGTCTGTGAGAATGAGTAGCAGCCGTGTCAACCCTGCAGACATAAAAATAAATGCCAGTATGGGCTCTGGTCATCTGTGATGTACCATGATCGTCCAGATGGTCCAGAAGATGTCAATATTACTGTGTTAAGGTTGTCATCTAAATGAAAGCACCACATTAAACATTCTCATAGTAGTAGCCATGGACCACTTTGAATACATCTTTGGAACTCTGTCGACTCACCACAGCTTAGAAACACTGGTTTATACAGAACCTGGGCTTAATATATGAATTACGTTTTTTCATTTTACACTTATTACAAATATAATAGATATTCACTGTAGACATTTCAGAAAATTGAAATAATTCAAAAAATAAAATAAACACTATAATGCCATCATGCAGAGAAAAGGCACCGTTAACATTTAAATATCTTTTGTTTCACTATGCAAATACATGTGTATGCATATCATTCTGTACCCTATTGAAGAACTTTTTTTCACTTAGCCAAGCACTGAGGGCAGCTTTCCAGATTACTAAATATTCTCCTACAATAACATTTTGATTGCCTTCAATTCGTCAATTCTTGGTGTCTGTCAGAATGTTCTTAATTGAATATTTAGATTGTTTCCAGTTTTCTGCCATCATAAATTATGCTGTGATAAATGAGCTTATTCCTGAGTTTTGTTACTCGTGAATAATGAGTGTATTTACTCGTGGGATATTGTCCTAGTATTAGAACTCCTACATGAAAGAGAATGCAAAATTTAAAAGATTTGTGCACATACTAACTTTATGAATCAAATATGTTAAAATAAAGACGTGGTGGTGATAACTCATAGCTGGATGAGGACGCATGGCTTAGGTGATTGTGAAAAATGATTGGTTCATTATTGGTACTCTGGGACAGAGAAAGCTGACTTAAAATGAAAACTTTTTAATATCATAGGGCAGTAATTTATTTGCATATAAAGGGCCTATTATTATTGTTTTAAATGAATGAATACATGATTTTTTCTCTTACGTTTTTGGAAATAATTATAAACTCAGAAGAAGTTGCAAAAATAGTACAGAGAGATCCCCTGTACCCTTCCTTCAGCTTTCCCCAGAGGTAGCATGTTACTTAACTATGGTACGTTATCAGAACCAGGATATTGATATTGGGATTATACTATTAACTAGATTATAGAGTTTACTCAGATTTTACCAATTTTTATTTATTTTTTAAATTTTTTTAACATTCATTTATTTTTGAGAGAGACAGAGCATGATCAGGAGAAGGGCAGAGAAAGAAGGAGACACAGAATTGGAAGCAGGTTCCAGGCTCTGAGCTGTCAGCAAAGAGCCCGGCTCAGGGCTCCAACTCGCCAGTGGTGAAATCATGACCTGGGCTAAAGTTGGACACTTAACCGACTAAGCTACTCAGGTGCCCCAGATTTTACCAAATTTTACATCTAGTCACTGTGTGTGTGTGTGTGTGTGTGTGTGTGTGTGTGTGTGTGTGTGTTGTTCTATGAAATTGTCTCATATGTGGAGATTCTCCTTAGAGAACCGTTCCATCATCACTACACGGGAACTCCCTTCGACGATCCTTTCCGGCCTCCCCTTCCCCTCACTCCCTGGAAATCATTGTTCTGTTCCCCACCTCTATAACTTTGTCATTTTTAGAACGTTACATGAATGAAGCCACACTAGGGCATTTGTTGTGAAACACAGTAACTTCAACAAGCCTGGGAAGTATGCCCTAGGTTTCTGTTTACTCTTTGGCCATCAAGGTTGTTGTAGCTGAGATCAGAAGGAAGAGATGTCTCTTTGACATCATTGTAACGAACAAAAATCCCCTAAAAGCTAGAAATGTATTCTATTCAGTTTCGTATCTCTGTCATCCTGGATGATACTAATTATATGCAATAGCCTATATGGAACAGTGCCTGAAGCGATCAGAATCGACATGAGCTGTAGATTCATCAGCTTCACCATGCCACTGGACACCCTCGCATCTCAACCCTGCCTGGCACCTCGCACAGTGCCAGGCAGATGTTGGTATGTCTTAGTCAGCTTGGGCTGCTATCACAAAAATACCATAGATGGGATGGCTTTAAACAACAAACAAGTATTTCTGACAACTCTGGAGGCTGCTAAGTCCAAGATCAAGGTGCTGGCAGATCTGGGGTTTGGTGAGGGCCCCGTTCTTGGTTTGCAGATGGTCGTACTCTTGCTGTGTCCTCACATGGTGGAGAGCAGAGACATGGAGCGAGCTCTTGTGTCCCCTCCTTAAAAGGATACTAATCCCATTCACGAGGGCTCCACCCTTTGGCTTATTTCCCAAAGACTTCACCTCCTAATATTATCCTATTTGGGGTGTGGTTTCAAAATATGCATTTTGGGGGGACACAGGCATTGATTCCATGTCGAGGCACCAGATAAATATCTTTTGAATGAATGAGGCATTATTGCCTCTCTTTTATGGTTCCTCTGGCCCAAATCCCAGAAGTCTGTAGGCCTTCTGTGGGGTGTTCTCACAGCTAAGCACGAATAAGATGTGCATCCTTTACAATTTTGAACACCATGTTAACAAACCCTGGAGCAGTAACCCTCAGTGCAATGCCGTGGCATAAAGAAATCCAGTCTACGTTTGGTCCTACTGCTTCTACCGACCTTACATTTAATCTTCTCTTGTTAATACAAGTGATTCTAAACCTATGCCCAAGATCCAGACAAGAAACATAGGGAGAGAATGTGGGATTCAATCACGGAGCAAAGACGTTAGGTGAATCTAATTGAGGGGGAAAAGAAACTAGCTGTAACTTGGTTAAAGGAGCAGAATTTCTTCTCCCTAAATTAGGTGTTAAACACTGAAATAAGCAAATGATAAAAATTGGTCTACGGCATAACTAGAAGTATATTCGATATGCAGGGCTCCGAAACTAATTCCAACTGGAAGAACTGGGCATTGGGTCCCTTGCTGACGTAGCTCACAGAACTAAACAGTTAGAAAGACACCAGCTTGTTCATCTGGAATCTGGGTAGAATCAGCTTTGAAACACAGTGCCCGGATCCCATGGCTAGATACTGAATTTGACAGATAAATGTGTCACAGTCCTGAATCTTTGACCCAGAGAACATGGCACCCCTGGTGGGTAAATGTTTCTTCCCAAATTGGGAAAATGACTTTACAACCCACGGAAGATGCTAAAGGAAGCAGAGAGATGATGAAATGAGCCAACCTCCATAGCCCTAATGCTTCTCTGCTAAGTTTAGGAATGCATCTTGCCATCAGTTTTATTTGTGGTTAGACGCTATTAAAGGTGTTGGAAATGGTCTGACATAATATTGCAGAATTAGCCTTGAAGTTTGATTTGAAATGTGTAATTAATATTAGACGTATTAGTTTATTTCGAGAAGGGTACAATACCTTGATTACATATGTACATTGTTTTTTACCTATTTAAGAGATCAGCCTTGAGCACAGCTGATTCTTCCCCGTTGTAGCATTTTCTCCATCTGGTTCTCAGGATCCTACCTTGCCCGAGGCCTGTGCTATAGCCGCTTTGCTGATTTGTCTTCCTCTGTTCAACCTCAAGTTGGAGTGTTCGGACTCAGCCTTGGCTCTACCTTTCCACTCTCCCTAGCCCTATCCCATCTCACAGCATAAACACCACGGATGCACTGGTGACCCTCCAATGCACGTATCTGACCTGGATCTCTGTTCTGAGATCCCAAATTGGATCTTCGTCTGCTCTTTGGCATCCCTGCTCCCGTCAAGGCCTCGCAAACCTTGTAGACCTAAGGCCAATTCATGACCCATACCCCCGTCACCCTGTCACGACCCCTGGCAGTTTCTTTCCCTTAAGGGTTCCCCATCTCAGGAGATAGCAAAAAACTCTTCCTTTTAGTTGTTCACGCCAAAATTCTTACAGTCATCCATGACTCTTCCCTTTTTCTCATGAGGCACAACCAGTCTTATCAGGGAATGCGTTCACTGCTTCTTCAAAGCACATGATTACTACCATTTCCATTTCCACTATCTCCACTGTGTCTGCCCTCGTGGATCCACACCACCATCATCTCTTACCTGGATTACTGCGACTGCCTATTAGATAGTCTTCCTTTTTTGCTGTAGTCCCCACACATGAATGAAGGAGGTCCTGTTTAAAAGGTAAGGCAGATCCCGTCTCCCCAATGCTCAAAACCCTCCGCTGGCTCCCATTTCATTAAAGACAAAAGCAAAAGTCTTAACAGTATCCCACAAGGCCCCATGTGACCTACTTTTTATATAGAAAATGTAAAAGAAAAAGGAAAATAGAGGGCATGAATAAAAAGTGTAGCAGCCTCTCAGGCAGAGAAGAACTTCCACTTATCTATTGAGATCCTGAAGAATCAGTTATACATAGCCCATATCTATAATAAGAAATCTCCAACGTGAGTCTGAATGTCCTGACTTTTGGACCAGTTTTTATCCATTGGACTGTGTTCAATAATTCTACCACACCCTGCTTTTATTCTTCCAGCATGGCCAGCCACATTTTGAGCTAATAAGTCATAAATGTGGAACTGGCATAGGCACTAATGAAAAGTAATGCAGGACTTATTCAGCACGTTTTAACTTACGCAAATGCCAAATCGTAGAAGCTCCGCTGACGTCTCTTGGTTAAGACCTGTGTATAAAGAACTTATTTCGGAACCTTTTTGTCTAGATTTACTGCTGCTGACGAATAGAGTTCTTGAATTCTAGAGTGCTCAGCACCTGTCAAGGACTTAAAGCTGATCGCTGCTAATAACAACAGTGTATCACTTCCTTACCAAACAAGAGAAGTATCAGCTATTGTTAGAACAACGCATCCTTTTGAATAGACCCTGCAGGGCATTGTCACAAAGCCTGAGCCGTGGAGGGTTGACTGGTGTGGCTCAGCTTTCAAACATAAGTCATCTTGCACGTTAGTGATCATTCAGACTTGAAAACACAGGCCTAAGGACTTACGTTTCCACAGCATTCAGGCGTGTTCACCTGGAGCGAGATTTGCTGATTTACTCTGAAAGTGTGCTCACAGTGTTGGCCACGCTGGCGGTTGCAGGCAGGGTGGGGAAGAGGTGAGGAGAAGCTGGACCCTAGGAGACTGGGGAGAAAACAGGCAGGTGGAAGAGAAAATGTAGGAGGCTCCACCGACCACCACAAACTAGATGAATTCAAACCAACTAAAACAAAACGTAAAAAGAAAGAATTCAGAAGAGGCTCCAAAAGGCAAGAAAAAAGGTAGTAAGTGGCCAGGCATTCTGTGGAGAAGCCAGGAAGTGCCAGAGAAGGGAGGCAAGAGAAAGGAGAAGCAGGAGTGTAGGGAAATGGATAATGTAGGAGAGGGCGGAGAGAACCATCCTTTTAGGAGCTGGCTGTGATGCTTCTTTTTCCTGGCAATCGGGGGCAGGGTTCAAGTATTACATGCTAAAAAGGCAATCTGTTCCTTCGTCAGAAGTCCAAGTACTCCAAGTACGGTGTATGGAAAGTTCTGTGTACTGACACCATCATCCATAAGAAATGCCCTTCACCTCACCATTTCCTTTGGGACAGAAAGTCTGACCAAAAGGGGTAGTAGCCACGTTTTTATTGAGCAATTACTACATGCCACGTGTGGCACTGAGTGCTCCATTTGCGTGATCTCAGTGAATTCTTACAGCACCACGAGTCAATAAATGTCATTATCCCCATTGTCACACGAGTCAGAACTGACAGTGAGAGAAAGTTGCCCACAGCTAGTTCGAGCCGTGGCTTTAAATTCATGGACATCGGTTCCCAAACCCCACGCTTAAACAAGTGTAGTAAATTGTGATACATAACACATTGAAACACTATTAGGAAGAATTTCAAGGTCATCTGGTTCCATTGTCAAATTCCAGGCTGTCAACTCTTTCAGGCTGATGATGGGATTTTTAATGGTCTGTTGCAAAGTTAGAAAAATAAGGCCATTATTATGAAATTTTAATATCACCAAGTTTACTTAGAGCATTTTTTTAAATGTTTATTTATTTTTAAGAGACGGAGAGACAGAGTATGAGTGGGGAAGGGGCAGAGAGAGAGGGTGAGACACAGAATCCGAAGCAGGCTCCAGGCTCTGAGCTGTCAGCACAGAGCCCAATGCGGGGCTCGAACCCACCAGCCGTGGGATCATGACCTGAGCTGAAGTCGGACGCTCAACCGACTGAGCCACCCAGGTGCCCCTCTTAGAGAATTTCTTATTCTGATAGTGTGTCATCCTTTTTTCATAAATCTCTAAAACAATGACCTTTCTTTAATGAAAATATGTTAATGATGGTTGGGTTTCTATTCGTATATGTAGAAATATAAATACTTGGTGACCCTGTGTTGCCACCTGCCATGTTTTCAGTTGTACTTGTCTAGGAAATCCAAAGCTCTAGGGACCACTGATCCAATTTTAACCTATATTTGGGAATTCCCCACAACATCCCTAAAAGATAGCCACACAGGTTTTTTGTTTTTTTTCCATATTTCCAATGATAGAATTCACTACTTTTTCTAATGTTTATTTATTTATTGAGAGGGAGAGAGTGCTAGCACATGCAAGAGGGGAAGGGGCAGAGAGAGAGGGAGAGAGAGAGAATCCAAAGCAGGCTCCACACTTTCAGCGCAAAGCCCAGCACTGGGCTCAATCCCATGAACCATGAGATCGTGACCTGAGCCAAGTTTAAGAGTTGAACGCTCAACCGACTGGGCCCCTCAGGTGTCCCAAGAATTCACTACTTTTTCACAGAGTCCCTGCTCTATTGGGAAAATTTTCTTCCTTTTATTGAATTACAGTCTGTCTTTATCTCATTAATGGAACAACAAAGAATAAGCATATCCTACTAGATTTGAAGGCAAATGTGTGAGGCACCCATCACCCATACCTTCCTCCTTCCAATACTTGCATATTGGCTGTCTTACCCATCACGCACTAGATGCCGCTTCATGAAAGCAGAGAGACCCTTTCCCTAGCGCCTAGGATGGTGCCTGGCGCAGAAGAGGTAAGCAACCAATATTTGCAAAATAAGTACTTTGTAAGTGCAGACATTCGATAAGTATCTGCTGAATTTAATAATACAGCTAATCATCATCTACTTGACGGCACTTTAAATTTTATTTTAATTTTTTTTTTTACCTTTGATTTATTTTTGAGAGACAGAGCATGAATGAGGGAGGTGCAGAGAGAGGGGTAGACACAGAATCCGAAGCAGGCTCCAGGCTCTGAGCGGTCAGCACAGAGCCCGACGCGGGGCTCGAACCCACGAACTAAGAGATCATGACCTGAGACAAAGTCGGACGGTTAACCGACTGAGCCACCCAGGTGCCCCATCGCTTCAAATTTTTAATGGTTGAAGTCAGCTTTCATGCCCCCAGTAAGGCTTCTTTCTTTTCCCAGACTAAGAATGACCAATCCCCTGAGTTGCTTCCCCCGTGACAGTTTTTAGGCTCTTGCTGGTGTTCTGCCTTTGCACCACCCCAGAGCGTAAGTGGAGTTCCCAAAGCATTGCCTGAACACCGGAAGCAGGGCACCATGGGGCTTTGCCACGGCCAGCTCCAAAGGGTGTGTTTCCGCTCTGACCTTCATAACACGGCTGAAGCCTGCGTTGTTTAGGTCACATTATATGGTTCATCTATTTAGCGTATGCTTGAGACATCTCCTGAATCCTTGTTACATTTCTTTTTATCAGGTAAAAATGTCTAGCTTCGGGCAACACTTAACGTCTATCCCCTTTACATTTCATATTGGTTTTTGACCTATAATTTAGCCTATTGAAAGCCTTTTAAGTGTTGATTTTTCATTCCTTCATTCACTCAACCATTGGCTAGTGAGCATGTACAACCCAGCAGGACCCATCTTCAAAGCCTCTCTCCTCTCTACCTTACCTCTCTCCTCTGTTACCTTGTGCGGGGAGCGCAATAAACACGTATTCTTTGTATCGTCATTCCCCTGACCTGCCACAGTCCTCTGGGTTGACGTCTTCTCATAATCAATACTCTTGCGATCGGTAGTTTAATGAGCTATAAATCCTCCAGCTTCCGCTGTCATGTAGCCCCTGCTGTCCTCGGGATACAAAGAGAACTTCGCCCAGGGTTTTGTTAGCTCATGCTCTCAAGATTTGAAATGTATCCCCGGGAGCAGAGTAGATTGATTGCCCTCTGAAGAAGGAAAGAGATGGCCACGTGGTCTGCTGCACAAGTCAGCCTCATAAGCGAAGATGCCCGCCCTGGACATGCACAGCTTCCAGCAGAGCTGGGAGCCGTGACTCTTCCCAGCTGCTGTGGGCTGAGGCCATCAATGCTCTTGCACCAGCCCTGCCCGGCCCTTCCTGTCCATCAGCCGCAATTCAGCAGCCACATCTCCGGGGAACCCTTTCATGCCGGGCACTGTCCCCACGACAGCCCCGTGCCGGGCCTGCGTGTCACAAACAAGAAAAGTGAGGCACAGGGCAGTTGTGAAACTTGCCCAAGTCTGGGAGTTGGAGAAACGGAGCTGGAGTGTGGACCAGGCTGCCGGAGCCCACAGAACCTACCTCTCCCCTCTGCCGTAGGAGCTGTGGTTTCAGAGCCTGGCTGGCCTTTGCCTCGCCCTCCTTTGCTCAGGGCTGTTCCGAAAGACTCTCTCGTTCCCCTCACCATGCACTTGGCTGCCGTGACATCCAAACACTCTACTGTGTACTTCACGTACATGTGCTCACTCAGCTGCAGGCGAGGGAGCTCTTATTATTCTGTTTATAGATCAGGACACAGAAAGGGGGAAGTAACTTTCTCAACATCAGTATGCTTCCAAAAATGCATCTCACTGCTTCAGGGCCCTATTTACTCTGCTTCTATCTACCCACTTCTGAGTTCTCTAGACGAAGTCATTCCCAACCCTCTGCTGATGACATTCCCTGAGAGTCCAGTAATCCTCACAGAAACACGGTTAAGGGGATTCAACTGGACTTCTGTAAAGCCGTGGAAGTTTAGAATAACCAGTTTTTTTTTTCGTTTGTTTGTTTTTGTTTGACTTTAATTAAGATAACAGGTCAAACACTAAACATAAACGCATTATGTAAAAAAACTTCAAAAGAAGATACAAATGTCACTTTCCATAGGGAACCTACCTGTAGTCGTGCTTTATGCAAAGGTTGGATTTTTCTATTTGGAGAGGCTTGGCCCTGGGGTTTGAATCCGTGTTCTAGAATGATCACAAGTACAGTGGGAACATTATCCTTCTCATACAGTATATTTGGTGCTCCATTTGCCTTTGATTTATAAAATAGTAACAGTTTTGAACCAAGTGGTCCCAGGTGGGACTTGAAATAATTTCACATTATAGTCAGGGGCATAGGGTTCACCTTCTCTGCCTGTCCTGAGTCCTCTTCAAGATTCTTCCATTTCACTGAGATCATTCTCTGATATCAACTGCCTTGAAAACCCCCTCTGGTTTCCCTGGGATCATACTTTCAACCGTTTTGCTTGTAACGTCGAGCACACGCTTAACATTTAATTACTTTAATCAGAATTAGTTCAGAGTGTGGTCTGGTCAACTTTCAGTTTTATTTGATCTCAAATAGTGATGGTACTTGTCCACCTCTCTTTATTCTTAGCATTTCATAAGGTAAAGGACCATCGAGGTGGATGTTTGACAGAAGCACTTTTTTTTTTATTATTATGTGACAGGAATTTTGCCATCATCCTGTTATCTTGCATTCCCAAATCATCTGACCCGGTAGTGATAGAGGCTCCTTGGCAATCTCAATACGCACTTGAAATATTGCTCCTTCACAACACGGCAGTCTAGGGGCGCCCAGGTGGCTCAGTCATTTGAGCGTCTGACTTCGGCTCAGGTCATGATCTCACAGCTGGTGAGTTCGAGTCCCGCATCGGGCTCTGTGCTGATGGCTCAGAGCCCGGAGCCTGCTTTGGATTCTGTGTCTCCCTCTTTCTCTGCCCCTCCCCTGCTCATGCTCTCTCTCTCTCTCTCTCTCTCTCTCTCTCTCAAAAATAAACACTGAAAAAATTAAAAAAAAAAAAAAAAGAACATGGCAGCCTAATTGAAGGCATGAGTCTGAGACTCAATGGAGACAATAGGTGGAGAACATTGGTGAGTCCTGAGTAGACTCGGGAAGGCTATAAAGCCACTATCTCGTTTTCTTTGCATTCACAAGCCACATAGAACGAGCTCCAGAACAGCTATGTAAGGTGCAGCACACACACACTGTGCACCTGCAGAGTCCTAAGCACTGGGCGTGATACCGCAAACACAGAGATGCATCACACGGGATGGAACCTGGAGGAGGTAAGGATGGGCTCGTGGGGAGGCTGGTACCCAGGCAGATCACTTCACTATCATCAATGCCAAGGGAGCATTGAGGCAAGGGGGCTGAGGTTCCAGGGACCCTTCCTGAGGGAAATAATTGCTAAGCTGCATCTTAAAGAGTAAGAGGAAAGAGGAAAAGTACATTCCAGTGAGAGGGAACAGCAGGAAGAAAACTGAGGAAGCCTAGAACAGCAGGCTGAGTGCAAATGGCTGTAAAAATTTTGCTATCGACACAGTGCGGAGAAGGAGCCAGGAGCGACCTGAGAGAAGTCTTGCCCTGGCGGTTCGCACGGAATCTGGCTTGCCTTCCCCCTGCAGAGTCCAGACTGCATCCCATAGCCACAGGGAAACTTTGAAATTATTTGTTCTCTTAAATAATTAGTATTTGCCTGATCTTAGTCTTCCGCTCTTTTTTGTGTTTTTTGTTTCTCACGTTCCCCCAAGGTTGCTCACAAAATTTTCTGCTTCTAGAGCTTTGCTTCATTTGCATATCTTCATCCTGTCTTGTATCCCTACCTCATCCTGTCAATCGTGCTCTGCTCTCTCCAGCCTGAATAATATTTATAGCAATAGAAGAGTTGCAAATCAGGAGGAGGGCAATGGCGCCTCTTCCATCGAATGCGATTCCTGGGATGTGGTGGCTTCTCTGATGCGTTGCCCAGTTCCCATTCCTGTGGATTTGTACCTCTCCTCTGTATTTTCCTTGGGTTGGAATTGGCCTCCCGTGGTTGAGTACACTTATAAAAATGCTTTTGGGGGTGCCTGGGTGGCGCAGTCGGTTAAGCGTCTGACTTCAGCCAGGTCACGATCTCGCGGTCCGTGAGTTCGAGCCCCGCGTCGGGCTCTGGGCTGATGGCTCGGAGCCTGGAGCCTGTTTCCGATTCTGTGTCTCCCTCTCTCTCTGCCCCTTCCCCGTTCATGCTCTGTCTTTCTCTGTCCCAAAAATAATAAATAAACATTAAAAAAAAAAACTTTAAAAATGCTTTTGGAGCAAAGTGATTGGTAGGAAAAGCTTGAGCCCGAAAGCCAGAGAAACCTAGAGATTCTTTCTGTGGTCTTTATGATAATGTTTTATTATGGAAGATTTCAAACACGTACAAAGTAAACAACATGTGTGATGAACCCTGTCATCCAGCTTCAGCCATTACCAGGGCTCTGCCATTCTTCTTCTGTCCATGACTCTACTCACTCCTCATGCTTCGCAAGATGTGTTTTTCAAGTGCTTTATTTGCGAGGTAAAATCTACATGCAGGGTAACGCGGAATCTTAACTAGAGTTTAGACGAACGTGTATACATGTGTGTGTCCCATTCCCCTTTTACCATAGAGACCACTTCTCCAGCAGGCTCCCTTGTGTGACTTCCCAGTTAATCTCCCCATCACCAAGAGGCCAGCACTGTTTGCCTTATTTCACCATTGGTAAGTTTTGCCCATTCTAGAAGTTCATATAAATGGAACCCTATCATATATGTTGTTTTTGTGCGGGGCCTCAGTTGTTCACCATCTTCTAATGGGCTTGGCTTTGAATTTCTCTTTTTAGTGCCTGTATGTTGTTGGATGAGTTATGTAGACTCTTTGAGACTCAGTTCCCTTTTCTAGAAAATAGAGTAACAGCGATAAAAATTAACAAAAATTAAATGGGCTTTAAGATAATAGAAGTGTCCTCTCTAATGCAAACTAATGCTAATTATGCTGCACCCGAGATGTGGGAATGTGGTCACTTTTAGGGTTTACTTCTCATCTGCAAAGATAGATAGTCCATATTTGCTCATTTTCCACTGATAACTGCTTGTCTTCAAATATGATACCTGGATAGGCGTAATATATTGGTCAGCATCGAGGCAGGAAAACATCTCACACCAGATAGTTCAACAGAAGGAATTTAACGCTGGGAACTGGTTGCAAGGTGTTTGTAGAACTGAAGAAGCCACGAGACAAACTGGAAATTAACGAAGCAGGAATCTAGCAGCACTCCCAGGGCTGAAGGGCCATGTGGAAGACTTGTTGTCCCCTGTCCCCCCAGAAGTAGGGCCAGTGGCAGGTCCTAGAACCTCCTAGAAGGCTGCTGGGAATATGGAGAAGATGCTTTCACTGCCAGGAATACCTCCTAAAGCCGAGGTGGGGGAAGATGTGGAGGTAGACCTTCCCCTTCCTCCTGTACCCAGTCTCCTGTTAATGTACCCGGTGCCTAGGGAGCCTGGGAAAGAGTGGCAGGAATCAGTGACCCACACTGACTCCGCAGCAGAGTAGGGAAGTCAGGGATCAACAGGAAAACGATCAGCACATGTAGGCAAAGAGAGAGACAGAGAGAGAGAGGAGAAAACATACGCAGAGATACTTAAGAAAATTGCACTCAGTGATAATTAACATTGTGGTAATTCTTACCTTCCCGTACTACTGACCAATAGAATTTTCTGTGATGATGGCAATAGTCTGTACCTGCTCTGTCCGGTAACGTACACATTAGCCACATGTGGTTACTGAGTTCTTAAGAAGTGGCTAGTGCAAGAGAGGAACTGAATTTTTCACTTTTACTTCACTTTAATTGATTTAAATTTAAATAACTGGCTAGTGGCCACCATATTGCCCAGCACAGCTTATGGACTATCATGCATTCATTAGTTCATATGTATATTCAGTAAGCACGTTTTGAGTTGGGGGACCCGGACACCATGTTAGGAACTAAAAACACCCAGCAGACTGGAACTGTGCTTCTAACCTTGAGGAACTCAAACTTCTCTGGTCCGGCAAGAAAAGTTTAAGAGGTGGAGTCAAGAGTTATTCCCTTGAGAAGGTGTGAGGGCGAGAGAAGAGGAAACATCAAACTGGCTGCCAGTGGGCCTTTGCCTCGACTATGTCTGACTCCTGGAAAGCCTTCCCCTGCCACTCCTCTTCTCTCAGCCCGTCCTTCCTGATTCTCCTCTCTTCAAGGCACACTTCCAAGGCCTCCTCCTCCACGGAGTCTTCCCCGGTTGCTTCTCTAAGGTGTCTAAAATAAACTCCTCTCATGTTTTGTCTCCACTCTGGCCGCTTTCATCATGTTCTACTTTGTGTTCGAATTCTTGCTCTAGGCTTGTTTCTCTCTCCGACCAGCTTCCTGACGAGAGGACTTAGGTTGGTTCTGTTCTTTGTCCCAGATAGCACTTAGTACCACACGTGGTATATTGAAGATTCTCTGTACTGCTTGAAGACTGTTGGGAACCCAGTCTTCAGTTTCTTCCCCCGTAGCTGTTGAAGGGTGAACGAATTACCCTGTAAACCCAAGTCCACCATCTAGAGGCCATGAGAAGTAACTTCATGCTGAACCTGTCAAGGAGAGAGGTTTCTCTTTCTCAGGCTGGTTCTTTGGTTTTTGTTTGTTTGTTGGCTTATTTGCTTGTTTTCCTGACCTGTTTCCAGGAAACAACTGTAATGAAAAATCTGCTTTCCATTTCCATATACAAACCAGTCAGTTCATCTACAATTAGAATTTATTTTGACATGTTAGCCTACACTACTTTCTATGTGGTCTTACTTTGCTTACAAAACACAGGAATCTTACAAAAACACAGGATGACTATAGCAGTATTTAAACCAAATCATGCCCTGGAGCACTTTTATTAATAGAAGCACCCAAGACCGGCAGTGTGATGTCTCTACACTCACCTGGGGTTGGTTTTGCTGGGTTTGCATCGTTCCCACGTGTGCCACCAGATTTGCTTGAGGACAAATTGAGTTGCTGTCATTCTTCTGGGAATTGTTATCTTTGGCTCAAGGGGGGAGGTTTCTGTCCCACCACGGCTTCCTGAGGACTCCAGGGCTGAGCTGAATGGAGTTTCCATGACTGAAGCTGGAGAGTAGTTGGAGGACAGACGTGGCATTTCGATCGGGAGCTCTTGCCATGTGGGAGGTACTGTTCTGGATAGGGGGTTGGGTTTTTCACAAAGAATATAATTTAATACTCCCAGTCACCTTGTGAGAAAGGGACTAGTAGTATTCCCAGTTTACAGATGCACAAATCATAACCTGGAGAAGTTCAATGAATCATCCAAGGTGTAAATTTTAACCATTGGGAGCGAGTCTGGTGCCCAAAAGACCCTGTCCTTAACCACATCACCATCTTGTGTCCCACATGAACATACAAAAACTGGAAAGCATGTGTTAGAAAACATGAGCCAGTGCCTCAGGAGGCGTTTACCTGGTAAGGTAGTTGCTGCAGCCAGGAAAGCCACTGAAGACATGACTTTGCCAGGTAAGATACAAAGTGCCAAAGAGATTGGATAGGGCAGCTGTATGCTGTCACCTCGGATCCAAGGTGAGCAGGTAGGAACAGGATGCAGTGACCTTGACTGAAGTTTAATTGTTGGACTGTGGCCACAGGAAAGAGGAGAATTCCTGTACAGACTGAGCTCTCCTTTGTGAATTTTTTTTTGTTTAAGAGTATCAATAACCATTTTAGGAAACCCACTGCAAATAAAAATCCTTGCCTGTGGGGTGGAACTGTAATATACAGTAGGATTACTATATAAAGGCTCAGTACCCTAAAACCCAACCCAGCTTGTATTTCTGTTTCCAATCTGTTTTTTTGGAATGGGAGACAGCTCATCTCAGGTTCATTCTCACTGGATTGCTGTATTTTCACCCCTCCTGCCATTTGTAGAGTCCAATTCTACGAACTAGGAAAAACAAAAGCAGCAGATAAGACACCTCAACTAGAAGAGCAGGTGCTAAGAACTGGGAGGTGATACCCAGAGAGAGCAGAGGGACTTGTCCAAGGTCGGCCCGTTCACTTGTTGTAGCGCTGGGATTAGAATCCGGGTTTCCTGACTGTTCAAGCCTCTTCCCATTGTTTTATCTGCCTCTTGGGATTGTTCTCTTTGCTGCTGCTAGCACAGAAATCCAAACAGCGGAACATCATATATCTTTCGGACTTAAGTCTTTTCTGGAATGAGAGGGGGTAGGGTATTCATATGTATACTTCATTGAATATCTCAGGGTTTTTGGTACATTGCCATGTTACATTGTGAACTGACTGAGAACATAGCTTGGGGGCCTCCAGGGACAAGAGACCCGAGGTAGGAAACACTGTGAGTATGGTTTTCTTGTATCGTTTTTCCAGGCACAGAAGTGCCGTCCTACATGTCTAGCGTCTAGCGTATTTACTTTCTCTTATTATAAATTCTTGCTCTGCTAATTAACTTCTGTTCCACTTGTGATTTTATTCTTATTTAAAAGAACTAACATATACGTAGTACCTTGTAGTTTTTGAAGCCTGTTTACATGCGCTCTCCTTACCTCAACACTGCTAAACAAAAAGGACAGGTAGACTCGATCCCTACTTGGCAGATCGAAAATTGAATTACTAAACCAGGACTCAGTTCTCTTTACTCCTAGACCAGTGTTTATTATGCTGAACCTTTCCAAGAATGCCCACTTCCTGCCCTGAAGTGGGTTTCAGAATCCTTTAGAAGACTCATTAAAACACAGACGGGGGTGGGGGGGGGCCCATCTCCAGAGTCTCTGATTCAGTAAAAGTCTGGGGTGGGATCCGAGAATTCACTTTTCTAACACATTCTTAGGGGAGGCACTTGCCGCTGATCCAGAGACCGTACCTTGAGAAGCGCTGCTCTGCAGCTTGGCCGTAACGCCTCTGAACACTTGGCAGGTAATCAATCCCTCAACTGCTGAATACTGAAGTCCACAAAGCTCTGAACACTGAACGTTTTTTTTTTCTGAAGGTTGGCGCGGTCTCGCTTGGCAGTAAATCCTGACCTGCGCTGAGGTGAGGCTGCTTCGTTTTCTTTACCCCTCGGTGTGACTGCTCATACAGTTTACCGCAGAAGCGGTAACATACTAGATTACAGGGGATGTCCCACGACTTGGTGGGGTGGGGGTGTTCTCTCCCAGACCCACCATAATTCCCTTTAGAATCTGAACAGCTCCGAAACCCAAAACACATCTAGCGCCAACGACTTCATAGAAGGGACTAAAAATGTGTACTAACCTGACAAGAGGGATCGTATTCTTCGCCTTTGATGTTGCAAAAGTGCCATTTTTGGGTAGCCCCGGAAGCGTACACATTTGAACTCAATACATACCTTTTGAGGCATCCTTTTGGAAGATTTTCTTCAAAAGCTTCTGTTTCTCGGCTGCCGAAATGCTGCTGCGTGCTGAGCTACAAGAAAAAGTGTTGAGCAGTCCTTCCCGCAGATACCTGGGCAAGTCCCAAGGACACAGTGATCTGAAATGAGTATTTCCTGCAGCTTAATTCCATTTAATAGGGACACCATCAATAACAACATTCACGCTTACGACCATACTTCCTCTAAAGCTTTGCTTTTCTACCTGGGAATGAGATGCCGTTAAGGCTGCAGTTCAGGCTAAGGGGGAAGGAGAGGAGAACTTAGTATTTTTATTTAATAATGAGTCAGGCTTAAATCATGAGACAATTATTCAGATCCCTCAAACATCATTTCATTTAAATGAGAATGCTTCTTAGACCTATTATAAAACCATAAAAATCACATTCATCAGGAAACATGAACCCACATTATAACGGGATTACCTGAAATTGCCTCAGCTAAAATGAGTTACAGAGAAAAAATATTTGCAACCTTCACAATCCATTTATCTGGAGTTTATAGTTTGGTGTTGTGTTCCCACAATCACTGAGGCTCCCTGTCACTGAGCTGATGTAAATGCGGTCCCTGGCCATGCTTTCCAGAACCCCCCTGTCTCTTGGATGGTGCTCTCGAGACTCAGAGCAGCACCATTGTAATCATTTTCGGAGACTGGTATCTCGTGTCCAGAGTGTGGTGCCCGGAAGCATCAGCCTCTTATCCCCAGTGGCAAGGAGGCTCTTTGTTGCCTGTTTCCCAGCACATACCCACGTAATGAGCAAACTCTGTCTGCCCTCTTGGAGACTTATTTCTCCTAGCTTTGTGATGCTCACTTCCCTGCCTTCTGTTTTCTAGATCTGTGTGCACTCTCAGCTAGGGCCAGAATACATTCGTCTGAGTCATCGTATCACACTTACAAAGCCTATCGTGTCCCCATTTGGCTTCCATACCCTGGGCTGCCTGTTTCGTGTGCTGGGCCACTATTCCCGTCAAATGATTTGATTCAATGTGCACGTTAGGTGCAGAACCCTGTAGATAGATCCGAAGGGTTATCTGTCCAGTTTTCCAAAAGGAGCAACTCTCTACACTGTCAGCACCATAACCCAATTAATTGTCAAGCATCTCCTCAAAATGATACAAATTGTGTTCTTAAGAGACTTCTCTTCTGGGTTCAGCGTCTTCAGCGAGGAGCGAGGCTTCATGCACGAGCACTGTTCAGCAGGACTGCCGCAGCATTGGTTTGTACACCCCATAACCCTAGGGGCATCCGGGTCCAGGCGGCTGGCGCCCTGAGGCTTGTGCAGGGTGCAACCTGCGGAACCAAATGTGGCAGCTGTCGTTCGTCTCACGCCTCATAAGTAAACATTCCAAGAATACAGGACTCACTGAACCATCATGAAGCCCATATAGCCCAATATATATGGGATTTACATAAATCCCAGGTTGGTAATACTCCTATAGACCCCGCGTTTCTATTCGGATAGGATCACTACACCAGAAGGCCAGATTTCAAGCTTAAGCAGTAGAATGATGATCATAATAGCACCTACCACTTTTCGAGTGGCTCAGGCCTCGGGCCAGGGATCTGCTAGCTTTGCCAAGCAGCCTGTGGCTCCGGTTGTCAATGCTGAGTAATGTTTGTTAAGTTGTCTTTCATCACATTCCATTCCCTGTCTCCTGTTTACTCACTCATAAGAAGCAGTTTCTAAATGACAAACCTTGGCTATTTATAAACAAATCACGAACCTCATGGAATCTTTGAGGCAGAGCTCAGCCTCTCTGAACTGGCCCCATGAATTAGCACGTGAATGGCCATCGGCTTAATTGCCAGAAATTAGCTAATCCATCAGCACGTATGTAGTTAGTGCCTACTGTGTGCACGCTGCTGTGACGGACACTGTGGGGATGCAGGTAATTACAGGAGCAGCCTATGTTTTCTGAGTGTTCACGTGTTTCCCACGTGGTGATTCTTTTAATCTTGCAACAACTTCGTGGGGTCACGGTCAGTATCTCTATTTTGTAGATGAGGAAAGTGAGGCATGGAGCCCACAGAGTAATCTGAGGTCATACGATTAACAAGTGGTCACATGGGGTCTTGAACCCAGGTCTTCCTGCCTCCAAATTTGGTGCACTGAACTCCTACCCTCTACTGTTCTTCCCCTGACCTCCCAGGCTGGCCAGGACGCAGCCTTCCATCTTTGCAACTTGTCCCCTAACAGGCTGATACAATTTTAGACAGAGGGGGTGTAAATGCCCGATAACAAGCAGGAAGTAGGATCTTTATTTATGCCAACTAAATAGTATTGATAGCACAAATTGGGAGTGACCTCAAGAGGCACTCTGGCCCATTAGCTAACTTCAGCCAGGAAGAGACAGCTGGGCTCGTGGCTCTTCAGTTAGTTGACAGTAAATAACTCTGCACACCGAGTCCCTTGTTCTTTCACTTCGGACTATACTTCACAGCTGCCTCACCCTGCTAGTTCCACCAAGAGCTATGCTACTCTGATTTAGTTGTGTAAAAAAACATATGGGAGCGTTCTTCCTGCCTGGATGGGGCACTGCCCACTCGGAGCATTTTCCAAGCTAGAGTCGTTGCCACTAGGCTCTTTGGAGGAGATCTCTGGGGTCTTAATTAAATTCTTGAACCAGTGCTTGGAGCGTCCAGGCTCCCCGCCGTGAGCCCACCAGTCACTTTGTGGGTAGGTTCCCTTGAACCTCTGTCTGGGGCAGAGTGTGTTTCCGTTCTCAGGAGAGAAGGCCAGTTCTACCTTTCTCTCATTTAGATGTCAGCCCCTGCCAGAAATCCAGCCTGGGGCCTCCAGCCCATCAACCATGGGTCTCTGACCTTGAAGAAGAAGCTTTAAGGAAAATGGGCTGGACAATGTGGGGCCCCGAGTCTGCCGTGGGTATGTTCTAAGTTCTGTCTTTGTTTTAAATGAGATCTCCAGAAAACAGCATCCTGGGGCCTTTTCTCCTCATGGAGTTGCATTTGTGTTTGCCAAGTTGCTGGGGAGAGACAGCCATATAGAAATCACATTTGTTTTTGCAGTATTAATTGTCATGCAGGATAGTATCCAGCCTGTCACCAAATGCCCTACACAAATTTCTACATGAGCAGCTACTTTTAAAACCTAATGCCAGGGAGGAAATGTCACAAACCTTTGCCTCTGTTGAAGATGTGGCCTGCTTCCTCCCTTCTGAGAAGACCTTGTAACGGTCACCTTTGCCTTTTAGCACGGAGCCCCAGAGCCCAGCCTCAGTGGTGACATTGGCCTTGATGATCTGTTCACCCAACCTGTCTGGTCTCAGTTCTCTGGTTTCACTTCACTATCAATTCTCTAGATTCGTTTTGGAAAGAGGCAAGGAGTTGATTTTTTCAATTAAATGAACATTTACTGAGTGCTGACCCTGTGCTAGGCATTGTGTAGCAGGGGAAATATATCAAGGTTCTCCGTCAACAAGTTCTGCCATAAGACTGGGTTATGTTTGCTATTGTTCTTAGGTGCCCATATCTCTCTTGCCTTTGTCTTACTAGATTAGTAAAATATTATATCACTGTCTTCTTTGAATGATTATTTCACGATAAGAAAACATGTCAGGACAAATGTAGTGACACATTTTCCTCTGCTTAAGGACTAGTTAGTTCTCACGACATGAAAATAAAGTACCAACCTAATAAAAGCAGATTTTCAGGTTTTATGCCTCTCGACCCTGTAGGTTCACTTTAGTTTACCTGCCAACAACTGAACTTCATGTCAATCGACAAAAATTAATTAACAGGAATTTCTTGAAACTCAGAGCAGTCTTGGGGCGCCTGGGTGGCGCAGTCGGTTAAGCGTCCGACTTCAGCCAGGTCACGATCTCGCGGTCCGGGAGTTCGAGCCCCGCGTCAGGCTCTGGACTGATGGCTCAGAGCCTGGAGCCTGTTTCCGATTCTGTGTCTCCCTCTCTCTCTGCCCCTCCCCCGTTCATGCTCTGTCTCTCTCTGTCCCAAAAAAAATAAATAAACGTTGAAAAAAAAAAAAAATTTAAAAAAAAAAAAGAAACTCAGAGCAGTCTTCATGGAACAACACTAAATTGTCCAACGACCTCACTTTAGCTTACTGCTAGGGTGTGTTCATGACTAACGACATGTCGAGTGAACACCAGCTCGACAGTGGGAGACCGAGATGCTGATCCCAGCTCGCTTATTCGCTGGGAGTGTGATAAGACACAAAGGACTCCTTTTCTCTGGAACTCATTTTCTTTTGACCCCAGGATCTTTGACATCTCTTCCAAATCCAAAAATACCATTTTGGTTTTATTTTCGTATAAGCTCGGAACACTCACTTTATAGTACCTTGGAGCAAATGTTCTTTTCCTTATTTTACAAATGGAATGGTTTGGACTTCCGATAGTAAAAGGATCTAGTAAGATATGAGCTGAGAAATGCAAAACTCTTCTTTTGACAGCTAGTAGCTGGCATGGCTTTTAAAGAGCCATGAGGAGACATGGCTTTTTGTTTTCTTGGTTGGCAAATGACCAGGGAAAGTCTTGGGCTAGCTTTGCTCCCAAGCTGGAAGGACTCCACTGTAAGTTTGGCTGACCAAATTATTTTCCTCCTTTTGCAATATCCGAGAACAATTGACAAGGACACTTTCTGGGTGATCCTATCTGAAGTAATTGTGGCCACTTAGCGGTTTATATGATGCATGGAGCCTAGATATTTTGCTTAGGAAAAGGAATCCTTTAGAATTTCTGACTTTGTAACACAATTGGAGAAGAAGAAAAGGAGAATTCCTGAGGTGGTCTTGGTTTATATCCGTGACTCTTAGTTTGGGACTGCCAAGTGACAGACTTGGGTTTACAGGTAATCTTGGGCAACAGGGTTTACCTCTAAGCTTCAGTGTCCTGATCTGTTTATTGGTGAAATCGTACTTAGCTCAAAGAGTTGTTGCAATGTTTAAATTAAATAATAAAACGTATTGAATGTCTAGCACACTGCTTGGTGCCAACAGAGTGCCCGAAACATGGTAGTTGCTCCTGTTGAGGTCATGGCTGCTTCATTCTGTCTTATCTGTTTTGTGTCTCCAGTCCCAGTTGACTACTAGAAAATAATGATTATTGCAACCAGGTAAATAGTCTTCAGCATTATCTTTTCCACAGGTAATAAGAAACACTCTTGAGTCTGCTGCCCAGGAGAGAATTTTTCACACAGTTCTCATAAGTTAATTTTGAATTAGAGTTGGAAGGGGTGTCTGTGGTCACCTCGTCTAACGCTGGTCCCAGGTGACCCATATGATGGTTCGGTACATTTGGTTTCTATTCAACACACGTTTATTGAACATTTGTATTCTTCTCACTGTTTATGGGATTTGATTGATCAAAACTAGATTTCAGTGATAGACCAAAATGATATTTATACAGAGACAGGCAGTCATAAAAGGAGGAACAACTTTTAATGCGACAGCTGTATTGGACATTGTTGGTTTCCCCCCATCCACTCTCCTCCTCTTCTTAGAGAACCCCACTTTTTTCAGGTATATCCATTGTTCCCACATTCCGTCCATGTGCCTCAGGGGAAGCTGACCCCATCCTGATCTCCACTATAAACCCGATGAGTCCAGGAGTAATCCTATCCCGCTTATCAGGTATTGGCATACCAGTGGGTGGCCAGGCTTCAAGTTAGGTAAACAAGAAAATCTGCATGTTGTCTAAACTGATTTGAGTTGGGTTTTCCATTATCATACTGTATTCTGATACACCCACTTAGCATGAGTCAATTCTATGTATAAATGGTGCAGACTTTTTGACCTAGCATGTTTATCCTTCTTACAAGTTGCCCTCAATATTGGGTGGCGAATGGCTGTCGAGTAGAACTGGCTTGGAGATGCCATTAGATAGAATGACTAAAGCCTAATACACAGTCCTCAGCAAGGCCAGCAAACCTGTGCTTACACCTCTGAGGTGTTATATGACACTACTAAGTGATGTAATTTATAATCTTGTATAATTTAAGGCAAAGAGTAGGAAAAAATATATAGTTTATGGGTAGGGGATTGTCTTCTACCATCCATGTTGTAAGTCTTACTTGGACAAACTCATTGTGGAAAAGTCTGCCCTGACCCAACTTTGGATTATGTTTGGATGAGCAAGCCTATCGAGCCCCATTTCGCTCTTAACTAAGTTACTTAGCTCACCCTAAAGGTGCCTCTATGATTAATAAGAGTGATATTTTGGCTACCATCTTTAATTCCTTAATTTGTTCCCCCAATTGTTTAGAACCTAGGATGGTTGGTTTGTTTGTTTGGCACCTAACAGAGTTGATTCTCATTATAAACAAGAAATTGTCAGAAATTACTGTTAGGGTAAAAACACACGAGGTCCCCTCATGCGTATCTTCCTTTCCATCTTTAGTTAAAATTAATCATTAGCCACTTGGGTCATCAGTCTTTTGAGAAATTGATGAAATATCCAGATCTTCTCTCCGGAGAAATTCACAAACACACAATTTTTCATATAGTGCTGGAATATGCATGTATTGCTCTTCAAATCTACCCATGAAACCCTTATGGGTCCTCATATCTCACGTCCCCTGAGTTAAGTCCTCAGAAGATAGATCACTGAGCAGTGAGTTTAAATTGAAGAAGAAAGAAGCCTGCAAAGGATGGGGCTGTGATGGTCAAGGTGACTCCCTGTGATGCCTGGGAAAACACATCCAATATGGAGAGGGAGCTGTGTATTAGAGCTGGGTACTGACTGAGTTCAAGGCATTTGTCAATCAGGATTCGAGCATGAAACAGAATCACTCAGAAGCTTTAAACAAAGAGACTTTAATGAAGAGACTACCCACTGAAACATAGGTAGTTTTAGAATAACTAAGCTGGGTATTGAGGCATTCAGGCTAGCAACAGTGGAGCAGTGTTATCCTCAGGGCCAAAGGAGCAAGAAGGAGAAATGGTCTCACCAGGCCTTGTCAGAGCTTAAATAGTTTGCCTAGAGGGAGCTATAGTCACGCTAGTTTGTAAACATGCCCCCAACACTTGCTGGGCCTCCCCGTTGGCTGCCCTTGACCAGAAGATAGGGGAGCTAGTGAGATAGATTCCATGGGGAAAGCTTCCTGGGGCGCAGAGTAGGGTAGAGAAGAATGAAGAATGAATCTAGGAGGCAAACAGAGACCAACCAGAATAGAGGATTAGGCAAAACGACAGAAAAGGGCAAGGTTAGAAGTCTGAGAGGTACTGTGGGTGCTGAGGAGGCACCTGCAGGGGCTTGTCAATGTGTGTAGACCGGAGGTGTATGCTGAGGACCAAGTCCCGAAGAAAAGTAATCTGAATGTAAAAGAACAAAGTCTAAGGACTCCTTTATAGAAAAAAAAAATTGCCCACCTCTGCTCCAGACTGAAAGATAAATAGCTCTTAAGTTAGACATCCAGATAATATATGCAACTTAGAGCAGAGAGGAGAGAAAAGTGTGTTGGAACCAGTTGAACTTGAAGAGGAATTTAGGAGAAGGCAAGCCAAGATACATTTGTTTTTCATTATCTTTTGCCTCATATGTGCATTTCAAAATGGTAGGATTAATTGCCAGCTACATAAACAAAAAAAAAAAAAAATGGAAATTACAACCTACACAGAAAAGAAGAGGAGAAAACCATTTCAACCTATATGTGGTTTATTTTTATGATCTTATACTCTGAGATTATACCTATTTCAAGAATAAGAAGTTAAATCAGCAAGAAAAATCACATACTTAGTTTAAAAGATGATGTGTAGATCACCAGTTTACTATTGATAAAAGATCCAGCAGTATGGAAAAAAAAGGAATAATGACTCCCCAACTTGACTGAAAATAATGGGGGAGAATAATTAAATGATTTTGCTTGATCTTGAACTGACATTTCAAATTCATCTTAACCTGCCAAGCCTTTGAAGTTCCACAGTGGCATAATTTTAATACTGGGGCTTTCAAGAGCTTTCTAAATAGGTCAGCATTTCATGTAATCTTCAGACTGTCACTAGATATTTTGGGTATTTTTTTTTGTAAGAACAGGTGTTCTTTTGAACCTTCTCCTCTAAAAAAATACAGTAATTCCATCTGATGGTATAATTTGTAAGCCTAGAATTATCAATGTCCTGTGAAGAAAAATAACCAAATAAAATACATACCTGATAGTACATTCAGTCAAGACTTTTCCATTTCCAAAACTATTCCTTAAACTATACCAATAATAGTTTATGTGTTGAGATGGTTGCTTCCCTGTTATGAGCCCCCTAATGTCATAAACAGAAGTCCCCTTTCAGGTTCTACTTAAATTTGCATGTGTTACAAAATGATTAAAGAAGACTATGCAGGTGTTACAAGCAAATTTTAGCACTCTGTGAAGCAATCTCTATATGGAGAACTGGAAAATGGGGAAGAAGACAGGAAACTAGTGTAGGATAAAGAATAAGGAAGAAGGGAGTAAATATAGAGCCAGAGTAGGTTGGCATTTAGGAATTGGCTGACTATGCTTCTGGGAAAGCTGTGCATTTACAGAGACACAAAAGCTAACCAAGTTTCCATTTGCTGACGTGGCACCTCAGGCAGGAGTGCCTCCATCTTGGGCCTAGAAAGTTATCTTAACACATGTAATTCTATAAAGGTTGGACCATCAGCTGGGATAGATATGTCAAAGATAATTAAAAATAAAAGAGGGGTGTCTGGGTGGCTAAGTCGGTTAAATGACCAGTTCTTGATTTTGGCTCAGGTCATGATCTCACGGTTCATGGGATCGAGCCCCACATCGGGCTTTGTGCTGACAGGTGGAACCTGCTTAGGATTCTCTCTCTCTCTCCCTCTGTGCCTCTCCCCGCCCCCGCAAATAAATAAACATTTAAAAAAAAGAAAAGAAAAAAAGAAATGCTTATGGGAGGTAAGGAATTGAGGAGATGGGCTGGACAGAAGAAATCTAATAGAAAAGTGGGAGGCAGGGGATGGCCAGTGATCTCTGGGATTTTTGCCAGGAAGCTCCCAGGAAAAATGGCTTCTCAGGAGTGGCAGAAAGATGTCTGTATACTATAGTCATCCTGTGTCTTAGAATTTTTGCCTGGAGAGCCATTTGGAAAGGTCTTGACTTTCTCCAGATGGTATAGAACTAGGATTTATTTTAAGCTGAGAATTAGAGACAGGGTAGCAGCAAAGGGAACCAGGTTTCTTAGGGCAGCAGCCAAAGAAGTTGAGCAGGAACCACACTGTGTTGATTCTGGGTGATTGCCATGGCTACAGGAAAATAGTTATAATCCCAGACTCTAGAATCAAATGATCCAAGTTCAAATCCTGGCCTGATCCATCCAGCTGTATAAGCTTGAGCCAGTTACCTAAGCCTCCTTGTACTTCATTTCTCCATCCATAAACTGGGGACAATAAAAATACCTAAGAGGGTTGTTCTGAATGTTAAGTAACATAATACAGGAAGAACACCTGCCATAATGCCTGACACAGAAAGTCACTGATAATGTTAGCTAATACTATCTAAAATGTGCTTACGGTTTGTATGCTAGAATTCCTTAAACCGTAGTCAACTAGTTATTGTCTCATCAAATAACCAGCTAAGTGAGCTATATCTAATGAATGATGATGGTGTGGGGCGGGGGTGGGGGGGGGGAATTTTCTTCTACCCCTCTAGGTTCTTTGGCTTACCTAATGGCCAAATTAACATAAAACAGATTAACAGGAGAAAAACAAATTTAATTGTACATGTATGGAAGCCCTATAAGAATATAAGACTCAAGGGCAAGCTGGTGCAGCTGAGGATTATATGCCATCTTAAGCTAAAGAATGGGATAGGGGCCTACCTGGGGCTTTAGAGGAGAGGACAGTGATCCACAGGATGATAAGAAGAACAGGCGTTTGGTAATTAGATACTCGTCCTGCCATACAGATAGGTCACAGATTGAAAAAAAAATAGTTATGTCTTGGTAATAGCTCTTTTTTTCTGGGCCAGGCCTCCTATGTAAATTCTTCTAGGAAGTTTAAGGAAGCAATAAAGTTTTCCTTAAGTCTGCTGAGTCTTGATTGCCTTCAACTCTAAATAATCCACATGCCAAAGTGGCATGTTTGGGGAGACTTGTTTTGAACCCCTTAAGTGATTAAGGAAGATAAATGGAAAAACAAATATATGGGGTTTAAAACAGATACCGTAAATCTATAAAGTGAGATTTTAAATTCTTAGGTCAGTGTTATAAGAGGGCATGAAGAGGACTTGACCTCCAGTTGTCCTGAAAGTGGCACCTGATAAATCGGGCTCCTCACCCCTTCCCCTGTCCTTGGAATGTGTGTTCTGCCCACTATTCTCACAGTAGATGCTGTTTCAAGGATGTAACCTTAGGAGAACAATGGGTTGTTGAGACCATCTGGACTGAATTTATGACTGAACCCAGTTAAGACTGCCATATAAACTTTTAAGATTCTTGTTGGCTGGTACAGAGATCTATTCATCGTGAGGCCACCCAAGACAACTCATATGTAAGTTCCTTGCTTATTAAACCTTCCACCTACCGGGGCGCCTGGGTGGCTCAGTCGGTTAAGCGGCCGACTTCGGCTCAGGTCATGATCTCGCGGTCCGTGAGCTCGAGCCCCGCGTCGGGCTCCGTGCTGACAGCTCAGAGCCTGGAGCCTGTTTCAGATTCTGTGTCTCCCTCTCTCTGCCCCTCCCCCGTTCATGCTCTGTCTCTCTCTGTCTCAAAAAGACATAAACATTAAAAAAAAAATTAAAAAAAAAAACCTTCCACCTACCAATCTAGAGTGATTTGTCTCTTCCTTCCATCTCTTCTTACCCTCTGTCTGTGGGGCCAGTTTCAAATTTCACCCAAGGAACTTCCAAGGCTGCAAACTGACAATAAGGAGGTAGAAGAGAGACCACTGAAGAAACTCACAGTTTCCTACTGACAGTCAGTACTTTTTAAATATACTTTACAGTAAAAATGAAAGAAATGCTCAAAATCCCTATCTGCATTTAAATAAACCATTAAGGCTGATCTGGTGGGTCCGCAGGTAGGACAAGCATCCTGAAGGCAAAAATTTGTATAAGGTCATCTGTGCAGAAAGAAGGTGCCTCCTAGGATGAGACAGGGAGGGCGGCCTGCCTGCTGTAACTCATCCACCAACTCTGTACCAGAAATTCAACTACGGACAGACACCAGAGAAGCTGTTATGGAGAATGTCCCATTAAATACACACACACACACACACACACACACACACACACACACACACACACCCCGCCAGTGCTTAGGGAGAGGGACTTTCTCATTTCATTCAACATTTAACCAGTACTTACTGAGCACCTATTATGTGCTCGGCATTGTGCTGGACATGCAGCAGTGAACAAAATAGACAAAATCTTCTGCCTTTGTATGTTCCTTTTTTTTTTTTTTTTAACATTTCTTTATTTTTGAGAGACTGAGAGAAACAGAGCGTGAGCGGGGGAGGGGCGGAGAGCAAGGGAGACACAGACTTCGAAGCAGGCTTCAGGCTGTGAGCTGTCAGCACAGAGCCCAATGCGGGGCTTGAACCCGTGAACCGCGAGATCATGACCTGAGCCGAAGTCGGACGCTTAACTGACTGAGCCACCCAGGCACCCCTGCCTTTGTATATTCCATGGTGATGGAGGAAGTCAGTATGGGGAGGAAAAATAATCTTCTTGCTACCCTCCCAAGTTCTTGGCTGAGACCCCTGTAGTAAAAGGCAGATTAACAAGAGAAAAACACTTTTAATAAGAGAAAAACAAACAGAAGTTTAGTATCTCATGTGTACTTGGGAGATACCCAGGAAAAATGCGAAACTCCCCCAAGGTGGCTGAAGGTACCACCTTAAATACCATCTTCTGCTAAATACCAAGAAAAAGAAGTTGTGTGTGGTGAGCAGGGGGCGGGGGGTGTGGGGGTTGGAGGTAGTTATTGGAGGTTACGAGGAAAAGCACAGTAAACAAGGATAAGGTTGTTATGCCGATCTAAGTCTGTCTTCTTCACTGATTAGATTTTCTTGTGACAACAGTCATGTTTCACTTCCTGGTACAGAGAGGAAGACACTTACAAATGGAGATTTCCTTTATTTAGGTAAATTTCTTTTACTGAAGGGTAGCTTATAGACTGTTTTCAGAGATTCTCCTGTGTCTGCTGTTTCTCAAAAACAGTCTGCTCAAAATAACTCTTATGCCCAAGATGCATATTCTGGGATGATATATTCTGCTCCCCTTCATCAGACAAGAAATAAGATAAGTAAAAGTATGTACTATGTTGGACTGTGATAACTGATAAGAAAATAAGCAGATAGGCAAGGCAGAGAGGTAGTAAGTGTCAGGGTGGGATAAGGCTTGTAATTTTAGGAAGAATGGCCAGGGAAGTCTTCAGTAAGAAGGTGACATTTGAGTAAAGACCTAAAAGATGTGGGAATGGCTCATGTTGGTACCTGGAGAAAGAATAGTCTGGGCTGAGAGAACAGGCTGGAGGGTGCCCACTGGGTTCAAAGAATAGCAAGGAGGCTGAGGTGGTTGAAGCAGAGTGAGCAAGCAGGAGAATTATATAAGTTCATTTCTTCCTGGAACCTTGGCCCACCAATGACTCCAGGGAGGATAGGGCCTCCCTTGTCCCTAAGGGATAGTAGTTGGCGGGGGCGGGGGCAGGGCACTTGCCCAGGTAGGGGCATCAGAACTCATGGGGGGCATCAACAGCAGGGGCTGCAGTGAGGAGTTCTCAAGCAACTTCTCAAACAGTACGTACCATCCAGCTTGGCCAGAGAAAAAGAGAAAGCACGCATCATGTTGCAGAGACTAAGGGACAGATTTGGGAGATAATCCCTAAGGTCTCAAGCCAAAGTGAGTGAGGCTAATCAGACAGCTCAAGTCCCACACAAGCTGTGGAAACAGGAGTCTGTGGTGTTTTGGTTACCAACAAGCTAGTGAGTATTGGAGAACCTGGAGTTATATCAGAGTATGTAGTTTACAGATAACCTTCTATATTAATTAAAGAAAAATCAGTTTACATTTCCAAGCTTTTCCCTTTCCTTATCTTTGTGATCTTGGAAGTGATGTTGAAGGGGCCAGAACAGTTAGGGGTTCTTATGTAAGTACAAAAAAAAAAAAAATCAGGGAGGAAATTTACAGTGTGAAAGTATGATCTGTGTTGAGGAGGAAATATTTCACTCTATCCTTCAAGATTCTTTTGGCTAGTCTAAGAATTAAATTGACAGGCAGATTTACAGGAGAATATCAAATTTAATTACATACAATATGGGGAATCTACATAAACGTTAGAGATTCCAAAGACAGGCAAAACGAGGTATATATATCATTCTGGACTAAGAAGGGATAAGGCTCTGGGACTTCCAAGGGAAGGAAAGCAACTTACAGAAAGATGAAAAGTAAATGTGTGCTGAGTAAACAAATGTTTACTTGGCCCTATAGAAACAATAAGACAGAAAGGAATTTAAAAAAAATTTTTTTTCAACGTTTTTTATTTATTTTTGGGACAGAGAGAGACAGAGCATGAACGGGGGAGGGGCAGAGAGAGAGGGAGACACAGAATCGGAAGCAGGCTCCAGGCTCTGAGCCATCAGCCCAGAGCCCGACGCGGGGCTCGAACTCACGGACCGCGAGATCGTGACCTGGCTGAAGCCGGACGCTTAACCGACTGCGCCACCCAGGCGCCCCAGAAAGGAATTTTAACAAACGCATTCTGTTAGGTTCCTCCCCGTCTACTATCCTAGTTCATATTATACTATGGTTATCTATGGTGATATCTCCCTTCCTGATACAGGTTGTCTGTCTAAATACTTTTAGGCAGTTAGGGGGAGCCTCTTCTTCTTAAAAATAATCAGCCTAGAATAATCCACATGCCAAAGAGACACATTTGGGGGTAGCAAGTTTTGTTCCCCTATATCTGCTTTTACATGTCACACCTTTGTACTCCTTTGGCCCCTTTTCTTTATTTAGTTCTTTGTAAAGGTTAACCAACATGAAGAGAACAAATTTATGGAATAAGTCAATATACCATAAGGAAAAATTGTTCAAGACTTTGAAATGAACCAAAAAGGTGACTGGATGTCATCGATGACAACTAGGCATTGTCTAACATATCCTTCCTGGTCATCTGATCCCATAGAGTCTCTGAGTCTTTCAGGGTCTTTGAACTATTTAAGGCCTAAATTGTAGATAACAGACAGCAATACAAATGTTATGGCCCACAGACATGCAAATGACTTTTCTCATGGAGGTTCAATTTATTTACCTCCTCCATTGTGGAAGAAGCCAGTTTTGTATATTTTTTTTTTAATTTTTTTTTTAACGTTTATTTATTTTTGAGACAGGGAGAGACAGAGCATGAACAGGGGAGGGTCAGAGAGAGGGAGACACAGAATATGAAGCAGGCTCCAGGCCCTGAGCTGTCAGCACAGAGCCTGACGTGGGGCTAGAACTCACGGACCGCGAGATCATGACCTGAGCCGAAGTCGGCCGCCTAACCGACTGAGCCACCCAGGCGCCCCAGTTTTGTATATATTAAAAAACAAAATTCAACTGGGTAAATTTTAAAGATCTAATTGCCTTTATTCAGCAATTCATGAATCGGGCCGCATACAATTTAGTAGATAGAAAAGAGCTCTCAAGAGCTATACCAGGCTAAGGGATTTTATAGGCAAAAGGGAACAGGAACTAAAAAGTTATGTTGGGCAGGAAAAGCAGGTTGGTTATTCCTTATAGAGGATAGCAGGAGTCTAGCAGGCAGATTACCTAACTAATGGTGATCAGGTGATTCCTGATGGGCTGGTTTAAGATTCAATTTCTGGCAGAGCTGACTCTAATTAAATCTCTGTTTGGTTATGTGGGACTTAGCATAAGTAACTCCATTTTAGACCTGTTGTGTTATTTTTTAACATATCTATTAACCAATTTCATTTCAACATTCCTGAGATATGTACGTGTTTACACTTCAGATTCTCTTTTAATCTCTCTTTTAAACTGGTTTTGTTTTTTCTTTTTCATCCTGGGAAGAGAGTCATGAGGAAGGGAGTCATGGGAAGGTGGTCAGCAGGAGCGGGTCAAGGCAGTGGGAGGTCAAGTGGGAAAGGGTCATGGGAAGAGAGGGTCAGAGGGAAGGGGTTATGGGGAGAGGAGGCTCAGCGGGAGGGGGCAGCCCAGTAGTGGCTTGGTGACCACCAATGGTGTCACCTTTGTTTCCATGGCCTCACGTTAGGTGTGCCGGTTCTTCAGAGATGGGGATAGTACAGAGGCCTGCTGAGTGCCCACCCTGTGCTCAGTGTCCTAAAGTACCCCAGAAGTATGGATTTGAAGGCCAAAGGGAAGAAGAGAGCCCAAAGATTGCCATGGGAAAGATTGTTGCCCTCTCCCATCCCTCTACCCCACTGGCCCACTTTCCCCCAGGTGGGATTCTCTCCTGTGTGCCTCCATCCAACCCCACTGTACCTTCTCTGGGGCTTTGATTTATTGTTTACCCCTATTCTTGAATTTACTTTTTGGAAAATGTATTTCCCCAGAGTCTGTCCATGAGAGGCACGGTTCAAGATGCTGACTGTGGATTGTCATGAAAGGTCCGATGATAGAAGACGGGAAAGGATAAAGTGAGACAGCATGTCACATGGACACGACTGTGGGGAAGTAAATCCCAAATGGGGAGGTGGGTTGTCAGGAAGGTTCCACAAGAAGGTCATTTGAGCCAGGCTTGGAGAAGAGGGAGCAAGGATTAGTGATAGCTAGGCAAAGGGTGCTCAGAGTAGAAGGGGGAAAAAGGTCCCTGAGACAGGATTCCTGAGGGGATGATGTCTGCAGCAGGGCCAGTGAGGGTAGAGGTGCAGATACCATCAGGCAGGAAAAAGACCCCAGTGTTGGGACAAAGGCCCAGAGGAGTTTGTATCGACTTCATGTTTTCTAGTGAGCTATGGAAAACCATCTGCCGGCTAAAGGAGAGAAGTGAAATATATATTATACATTATATAGTGAGTTAAATAAAACCTTTCATTTTATATTTGTAAGAGTGTCATGATTTTACCTTTTTAAAATAATCTTTTGTTTTTTGTTTTGGGAGACAAATTAATGCTCAGAGACTGAGACTGTCTTCGTCAATAGCTTATTTAACACAGATTCACTGTGGGAAGTATAATAATTTCACAAGCCAGTATCATACAGGGTGATGTCTCGTAAGCAACTACTGAAGAAATCACATATGCCAAATCAATAATAGATTAATCACACTATTGTTCCAGGCAAGGGGAGATGAAAGGAATAGCATCGAATTTAGTCGAGGTATACTTTTATGCGAGTCGGTACTTAGGAAAGATAGCTTAGCCAACCAAGAGCTGAGGTCCAGCTGCCAGTGCAAAAAGTAGAAGTCCATTATTGCTAGAGCAGGTCTCTAGGGAACGATGGTGCTGGTGTTGATGGGCAAGATAATCTTCTCAGGAGATTGCTCTGATGCCACTGCCCATAAAAGAGTAGCCTTTACCATGTCAAGAGCTAATTGCTCCAAGGTCTTCAGAGAGCTATTTTATGTTTCAATTTTTTAAGTATTTTTTTTTAATTGTGGAAATACAGTACAATTTTAAGAGTTGAAATACAATGTTCTATTCGTTTCAGGTGTAAGCACAGTGATTGGGCCATTCTATATACTACTCAGTACTCACTACGGTAAGAGTAGTCACCGTCTGTCGCCACGCAAAGTTATTACCTACAATATTATTGACTCTATTCCCTATGTTGTACTTTTCATCTTCACGACTTGTTTATTTTATAGTTGGAAGTCGGTGCCTCTTAATGAAGGTTGTACCTACCTCCCATCTGGCAACCATCAATTTGTTCTCTGTATTTAAGAGTCTGTTGTTTGTTTGTTTGTTCATTTATTTTGTCTTTTAGCTTCCACATATAAGTGAAATCATATGGTGTCTGTCTCTCTTTGTCCAACTTATTTCACTTAGCATGAGGGGGTTGTCACCCCATACTAATCAGAATGTCAGGTATCAAAAAGGCAAGAAATAATAAGTGTTGACAAGGATGCGGAGAAAAGGGAACCCTCGTGTACCATTGGTGGGAATGTAATTGTTACAACCATTGTGGAAAACAGTATGGAGGTTCCTCAAAAAATTAAAAATAGAAATACCATATGATCTGGTAATTTCACTACTGGGTATTTACCCAGAGAAAGAAAAACACTAATTCACAAAGATATATGCATCCCTATGTTGCGTCATTATTTACAATAGCTAAGATATGAAAGCAACCCAACTTTCCATTGGTAGTAGATGAATGGATAAAGAAAATGTGGTATGAATATACAATGGACTATTACTCTGCCTTAAAAAAAAATGAAACCTTGCCATTTCAGAGAGCTATTTTTTTTTAATTTTACTTAAATCCAAGTTAGTTAACATACAGTGAAATAATGATTTCAGGAGTATAATTGTGTGATTCATCACTTACATATAACACCCAGTGCTCATCCCAAACAAGTGCCCTCCTTAATGTCCATCATCCATTTAGCCCATCCCCCTACCCAACACCTCTGGAGCAACTCTCAGTTCTCTGTATTTAAGAGTCTCTTATGGTTTGTCTCCCTCTCTCTTTTTAACTTCTTTTGCCTTCCCTTCCCCTATGTTCATCTGTTGTTTCTTAAATTCCACATATGAGTGAAATCATATAATATTTATCTTTCTCTGGCTGACTTATTTCACTTAGCATAATACCCACTAGTTCCGTCCACATTGTTGCAAGTGACAAGATTTCATTCTTTTTGATTACCGACTAATATCCCATTGTATGTATATATCACATCTTCTTTACCCATTCATCAGTCGATGGACATTTGGGCTCTTTCCATAATTTGGCTATTGTTGATAGCTCTGCTATGAACATTGGGGTGCTCGTGCCCCTTCGAATCAGCACTCCTATATCCTTTGGATAAATTCTTAATAGTGCTATCTATTGCTGGGTAGCAGGGTAGTTCTATTTTGCATTTTTTGAGGACCATCCATACTGTTTTCCAGAGGGGCTACACCCAGTTTGCTATTTTATATCAACAAAGAGTTGCTTTGCCCAGACCGAACACTCTCTTGACAGTCCTCACAAACTCTTGGTATTTGTAGTCTAAATGTCCCTTGCCATAGTTGCTTCTTCACTTGTTATTATCTTTAAGTCACCAGTGGGGCCCCTGAGCAGCTGAGATTTTGAGTTATCAGTGAAAACAGGTGAGATGACATCCTGACACAACTTTACTTCATTCTTATATCAGAACGACTTTTTTGGGGGTCTTTGTCATAACTGAACTAAAACCACTATGGTCATAAACAAATGGATTTGAAATGATATCAAACCAATGCACAACATCTTTTAACCATGCTTTGTAGTTACACCTCTATAAAATAAGTGATAAAGGAAGTCCCAGAGATAATAAGCAAGTGCCACCATTAAATACAGTTAATTTCCTTGTCTACTAGGTCATTCATTTCTGTGGTTTTGCGGGTAAGCTCCTCGATGCATATATAAGAGGATAAATCACAGGCCTTCCTTATCCTTTAAGGTCGATTCCTATTTATATATCTTTTGAATTTTCTCTTTACTTCTCACTTTTGTTTTACTTATTTATTTATTTTTAATTTTTTTAAATGTTTATTTACTTTTGAGAGAGAGACACGGAGCGAGAGTTGAGGAGGGGCAGAGAGAGAGAGGGAGACACAGAATCCGAAGCCAGGCTCCAGGCTCTGAGCTGTCAGCACAGAGCCCAACGCGGGGCTCGAACCCACGAACCGTGAGATCATGACCTGGGCTGAAGTCGGACACTTAACTGACTGAGCCACCCAGACGCCCCACTTTTGTTTTAATTTACTGCCCTCGTTTCTTATTTTGAGTATGATTTAGCTTTGTTTGTTTGTTTGTTTTTAAAGAGTAATGCATTTTTAAGTTGGAATTCACGAAGTTGGCAAATTGTGAGATTAGAAATGATAATTTCTTTGAATTTTCTTTTCAAACTCCTGAAGTGTACTTACAGTTCATTATATTGCAGCCTGTGTGCAGCTAAGTTAGACAATGCGCGTGTGGTAGAACCTCGAAATCCGATCTAGGATACACGCAAGAAAAGAAAGTCAAGTGAAACAGCACATTTAGACCCTGATATAGTGTTCTTCGCTATTTGAAAGTAAATGATGAATTCTCCACTTCACCAACAGAGGTGATGGTTTTCATATGAACTTGAGTTTCCTACCAATTTCCCCTTTATACTACCGGATTCGTCTATTTAAAAAAAAAAAAAAAGGCATAATTATCGTCACATGCCATTGAACAGGAGGCCTACTCCTTAAAAAGTTTGTTATTAAAGTTAGTCTTAAAAATTTCTGTATCACACCATACAAGTACCGTGTATAGTAAATGGTAGTTCAAAATCCGTGTGTTATCAGTGCTATATACCCTGAGGGAAGGAATGGGCTATGGCAGGCTTCACTGAGTTTTCCGTGCGTTTGCCGTGAGAACAGGGTGCTGTGGATACATTTTGGCATGAAGAAATATATTTATTCCGTTAACAATGAAAATGCTCATAAGGGAGAAAACTGCTGCAAAGTAACTTGTCTTCTCTCTGATCACGAAGAAAATATCATCTGGGTCCATGTGTATCATCATGCCTTTCCTTAGGTTATTTGGACTTCCCGTCTGAAGACAAGTTACAGCCAGAGGGTGAAAGAATGCAAAACGAAAGTATAGAACCATGACATAATCAAATTACTAGCATAATGCAGGCTTTAATAAAGGAAATGGTCAGCCTGCTGCATGAGAAGCTTGTGGCAGCCTAAGATTGCCACCTCCTCAAGGATTTATCTGGTTTGTCACCCCACTGATCAACATCACCTTACCGTATAATGAAGGGGAAATCCTACAGCGTTTATGATTTGCAGAAAATCCTGGTATTGGTCCATTCATTTTCTCTAAACAAAAATCTATGTTGTTTAGATTCACTTCTCTTGAGCAGGAAAGAAGTTATTAATAAAGTTTCCCATTTAAATGTAAAGTTTTTGATCATGTATGGTCCCAGAGTGGGTGACAAGTTCACGGCAGAGGTATTGTGACTATACTAAATTAGGTCTATGACAAACATCACTTCTTAATGCTGTTCAGTGGGAGACCTCAGAATCCTTCTCAACCCACTAGTCCATATGAATTGATCAGAGTCAGATTGTGAGATGAAATATATTTCAAAGTCCAAGGCTTCCATAAAGATTTGAATTGCAAACCTCTGTTTTATCGATGTTTTTCTCTGTCTCTTAAAACTTCTCTTGGGGCGCCTGGGTGGCGCAGTCGGTTAAGCGTCCGACTTCAGCCAGGTCACGATCTCGCAGTCCCTGAGTTCGAGCCCCGCGTCAGGCTCTGGGCTGATGGCTCAGAGCCTGGAGCCTGTTTCCGATTCTGTGTCTCCCTCTCTCTCTGCCCCTCCCCCGTTCATGCTCTGTCTCTCTCTGTCCCAAAAATAAATAAACGTTGAAAAAAAAAAAAAATTTTTAAAACTTCTCAAACCATGATGATAGGTGTTTGAAAAGTTCAGAGAAAAAGGTAAGTTCTCATTTTTAAAGAAGAATGGCCATGGGATTCCCCTAAAACCTCCTTAGGCACCAATAATATCTCCCATCTTTCTGATCTGAAATAAAACCTTTAGCGGCAGGGACTGTATAAAGACAAATAACCTCATGGCATTATTTCTGCCAAGAACATTTAAACCGATCCATACATCAACAAATCTAGGTGTCACTTCACCCCAGCAAAAAATGGCACCTAGTTCTTGAGTCAAGCACACTATACCAAAGTGTTGATTTTCCGAATTCAAAAGAGATCTCTTTCTTTCACTAGACAGACTTGTCATTTTATTCAACTATAATCTCGATTTATATTCAGGTTCCGTGGCAAAGTCAAGAGCCCAAGGCAACATCCACATGACTTCTAAATAGCTTGTTCAATCCTTATTTCAGATAATAACAATAGTTAAACTAGTTTTTTTATTCCTAAAAAAAATTTTTTTAAATAAAAATACCTGGTTGATTTTTTTACCTTTTACCTGGATTTTGGGCATTGTGGGAACCTAGTTTGCATTGAAATTAAGGTAGTGCGACTGAAGCCGGTGTAGCTCTCTGTTTCTTAGTTTAAAAGCTGGCTCCCCAGGGGCGCCTGGGTGGCGCAGTCGGTTGAGCGTCCGACTTCAGCCAGGTCACGATCTCGCGGTCCGTGAGTTCGAGCCCCGCGTCAGGCTCTGGGCTGATGGCTCAGAGCCTGGAGCCTGTTTCCGATTCTGTGTCTCCCTCTCTCTCTGCCCCTCCCCCGTTCATGCTCTGTCTCTCTCTGTCCCAAAAATAAGTAAATGTTGAAAAAAAAATTTAAAAAAAAAAAAAAAAAAAAAAGCTGGCCCCTGTCAAATAGCTGTTTCTTTCTATTCCTACAGACTCTGTTGGTGTCGAGCTACTCCCTCTTGCTTCTTGTCCCCAGAGATTTCAGCTTCTTTCACTTTGATTTTCAGTCTCCTTCCAGGCAGCTCAACTTTCCCTCGCCCTTCCCCCAGGACAGTGTTCTCCGTGTCACTTCTCATACTCTGGGCCTGCTGTGCCGCCAAATCGATTTCCTCTTTACCATGTCAGGGCCGCAATCCGTGGAGAAATTCTGCACTTGATCTTAGCCAAAAGGCCGAGAAGCGATCTGTGGAGAAATTCTGGAAGCAAAGAAGTATTTGAAAACTACTGGCACTGGTTTGGAACACGATTGAGCCTACAACCACTTTGTGATTGAGAGAGCATCCAGATATTTTGACACAAAGCACCATTGCCGTGTATGGTTGAATTATTCTTCTAAAAACCCAGGTCAAGTACACCTACATGGGGGTACGGAGAAGACCTGTCATTATGTTGTCACTCTGCAACCACCACCGTACAAATTTAATGACCATTTAAAAACATACATTAGAACCATACATGAGTGCACTTCTCTCCCTTGTATCAACAGGTAAATCGCCTTTCCAGATTCTTCCCCACTGTAGCCACCTGAAAGTTCATTGGATTGAACCCAGTACAGAATGTGGCTCATTTGCCTGTTTGGTACCAAACAGATGGTTGTTTGACCATTTATAACCAAAATGTAACCAGCTGTTTTTGTATCTTGTAAACCCTGCCTCTGCCCCATTTCTTAATGAGCCTCCATTTCTTAAGCCAACAACGTCTCCTTCAAAACAGTTCTTTTGAAAGTTTATTGTTGCTCCTTCTCATTTACATAAAGCTGTCTTTCAACCCACACCTCCTAAAACCTTGATATGAAGTGTAATTCATGGACCAGCAGCCTCTGCATCACCTGCTAGCTGGTTTAAAAATGCAGAATCCTAGGTCCCATCATAGACTATGCATTTTTAAATTTCTTTAAAATTTTTTTAATGTTTACTTATTTTTGAGAGAGAGAGAAAGAGAGAGACAAAGCATGCGCAGAGGAGGGGCAGAGAGAAGAGACACAGAATCCAAAGCAGGCTCCAGGCTCTGAGCTGTCAGCACAGAGCCCAACACGGGGCTCAAACTCAACAACCGTGAGATCATGACCTGAGCCGAAGTCGGACCCCTAATCGACTGAACCACCCAGGTGCCCCAGAATCTGCATTTTTCACAAGATCCCTCAGGGATTATCACCACGTGAATGTTTGTGAAGCCCTGGATCAGGAAAGCTGATGATTTCCAGAGCCCCTGAGTAGGTGAAACAAAGGGACAGGGGAACAAGAGATATAGCATTGGAATGTGCCTGGGCCTTGGAGTCAGACATGCCCAGGTTCACATCTTGGCTCTTGTTCCTGGGAGTTCCAGACACTTGGACTAATGATTTGGGATATCTGACCCTTGGTTCTAGCATCTGTACATTGTGACTCCTGTTATCAAACTAGTTTTGATGAGAGTTAAGCAAGATATGGTCACACAAGTGATGCTTAATGTATGTCCATCTCCCCCTCCCTCCCCTACCATGTACTTTTCCCCATTCTTGACTGTTCCATCTTTTGAGCATTCCAAATCATTCAGAGCCATGATTATGCACTTTTTACGTGTTGGGACAGAACTTGAATGTATCCATATATATGCCTAGAAAACTATCATAAATAACCCAATTCATATAATATGAGTAGTTGAAACATTATAAACAGATTCACTGAAGAGTTCTGACAAAAAGAATGAAATTATTGATGAAATCAGCACATGCCCTGCCATTTCTTCCTTCTGCGATTGAACTGGCAGATAGCTCTAGGCTAGAGGCCGAGTGTGGACAGAGATGAAGTCTTCTCATTTCTCATCCACTTTACATTGGAGTGCCCAGTGCCTCCACGCGCCGTAACCATCCAGACTGCCTATGGGGCTGATCCTGGCAGCCCTGTATAATTGTTTTTCTCAAACCGATTATTTGTCTCCAACAAAAATGACTTGTCTTGGGTTTTCTTCTCAGTGATGCTGAAATCTGGTGCTCACCGTGCCTTAGAGCAGTGGTCTCCACAGTGTGACCTCTGGAGTGGCAATAGCATCACTTGAGAGCTCATTAGAAACATAAATTCTTGTGTCCTTATCCTAGAGCTAATGAGTCAGAACCTCTGAGGCGCATGGGGGGTGCACAGAAGGCTGTGTTTTTACAAACTCTCCATGTGATTCTGATATGCTCACGTCTGGGCACGAACTGCATTAGAAGGAACTACAGAGCACTAGTCATGGAGAGACTACAAGACTAAACACAGTAGGATTCTCCTGCTGTGAGGGGCCTCTAGCCATCACCTGGCCCAGTGATTCTTCGCTCTGGCTGCATGATGGAATCACCTGGCAGCTTTAAACAATACAGATTCTTGGAGCACCTGGGTGGCTCAGTCGGTTGAGCGTTTGGCTCAGGTCATGATCTCATGGTTCTTGGGTTCGAACCCAGCATCAGGCTCTGCCCTGATGGCACAGAGCTTGCTTTAGATTCTCTGTCTCCCTCTCTCTCCCTTCCCTCCCCTGCTCATGGACACGCGTGTTCTGTCTCTCAAAAATAAACATTAAAAAATGACAAAAACCAAAAAACAATATCATGCTTGGGTTTCACCCCTGAGGATTCTGATTTCATTGGTCGGGAGTGTACCCTGGGCACTGGAATCTTTCCTAATCTCTTGGGTGGTTCTAATGTGCAGCCTGGGCTTGGAACCACTGATGGAGACCACCATGGGCAGCATATTCAAATCACCTTGTATTCTAACAATTGCCATTCCTGGGCCCTACTCCCGACCAATTGAAACCAAATCTCATGGAGCCTGGGCATCTGTAGGTTGTAAAAGGGCCTCTTCCCTGATACAAGGGGGAGGTTGAGAATTATTCATCAAGTGTAATGCCTCACTTTATAGATGGGAAAATGGGAAAACTCCTCTCCAAAAATTCATGTCCAGGGCTTGGTGCCTGCTAATGTTCCCACTATACCAAGCACTCATGTTTTAATGGAGGACATGCCAGTTAAGACTAGAGAAGGTCAAGGGTGGGAGAATCCCAGGCTCTTGGACCAGCTGTTGGAGACATCCGGGTGCCAGGTGACCCATCGAGGGGAGAGGGTCTCTTCCCTTCCTCCGCCACTATCCCTTCCTCAAATAAGCTGCCCAGAGAAGCTTTTCTGAAATGTGCTTGTGACAGTTAGTGGGCAGGAAGCCCCCCACACACAGTTTGGTCATTATTGAAGTGTATTTTTCATTGACTTGATAAATTCTGTCTCACTCCACAGGATTTACAAAAGTGGAAGAAAGGATTTCTGCAGCAGGGTCTAATGCGGCTTTAAAATGCCACAACCACCATTCCTAGGACCACAAAAATGCTTTTGCCTAGATAAATGTCATCCTAGACCTAGGGCACCACCAGGATTATAACGTTATTGAATTTTCCGTCTGTACTTCTGATTTGCATGTTGTAAAAATACACTAAAGATTTTATACAAAAATTAGTTCTGAGGTGACCGGATAGATTTTTCCAGTTCACATTAAGCCTATGCGTCCTCTGGTGAGGGGAAGGAAAGATAATATCTTGGCTGGAAGTTGGGAGCAACTCCAAGACATTCCGAGTCTCTTCCTGCCCTGGACAAGGTGAAACCCAAACTACCTCAAACACGTTTCTTTGTCCTAGCCTCTTCCCTATGTGGTCTGCCTTTCCCAGAAAGTTTGCAATTCCTGTTGCTAACACCTGCCAGAGGTTTGGTATCCTAGTTAAGAAATCCTTATGAACAATTAAAACCATCTTAGCCTCAACACTTACTAGCTATGTGACCTTGAACATGTCAACCTCTCTGGGCTTGTGCAACTTCATCTCTAAAACAGGGAGAAAACTAGGGCCTCCCTTGTAGGGTTCCCGAGGGGATTAAATGGTGAATATGGGTTTTAAAGCACTCAGTACCTGGCATACAATAAGCAATATGTGAATGTTTTATGTTTTATTACCATGATATATTTACAATCATTAACTAAATGTTGCTAGCCAGTAACTAACTCCGGAGCTAAGGCCTGGTTTCCATTCCATAAGTTATCTTGGTGATTATTACGGACTATTTTTTATGAGCCACCTCCACATTTCTGCCTGAATTTTAAAGACATAGCCATGGGGCACCTGGGTGGCTCAGTCGGTTGAGCGTCCAACTTCGGCTCAGGTCATGATCTCACAACTCGTGAGTTCAAGCCCCGCGTCAGGCTCTGTGCTGACAGGTCAGAGCCTGGAGACTGCTTCGGATTCTGTGCCTCCCTCTCTCTCTGCCCCTAACCCACTCTCATTCTGTCTCTGTCTCTCTCAAAAATAAATAAACATTAACAAAAAACTAAAGACATAGCCAGATGTGGATACTTCTCTAGGTCCTGACTAATGACTCCTCTAATGGCAAGCCCCGGGTCCAGCCGTCTCAACTCCCATTTAATTGCCCTGAGGTCCGTCTTCATCTAGGATGACCAGCCATCCTGGTTTTCCCAAGACTGAGGGGGTTCCAGAATGCAGCACTTGCAGTGTTAATACTGAGGCAGACTCAAGCACAGTGGGATGAGTTTGTCATTCTATCTTCAGCCGAAGGCCAGCTGAGCCCTCAGGTCTTGGTCAGTGGCAGCTTGTGCGGCAGCCTGCTCCACTTATCCCTTACTGGTGACACACCCTAGTCCCTGGTAGTGATGTTCAGCCTGCATAGCAGGGGAGGACCAAGTTCATCACAACAGAATTATAAGGAGAACTGAATGAATCAAGACTGGCCTCAGAAAATAAATATTGGGAGGACTGGAAGTGCTACTTATTATATCTAACCATTGAACTTGGATAGGTCCTTTAACCCCTCTGAGTGTCAGTTCTCTTATTTGGTAAAATGGCTGTAATACAATGTTGATCTCACAAGGGGGGTGAAATGCCTGGTCTGGACAGTGTATGACACAGCAGTATCTGTCACTCTGTATGTGGTCATTGCAGGGAGACAGCGTGCTGGTGTGTGAAAAGCCAGGCCCTGAGTTAGAATTGCATGTCTCCCATTTACTCATTTTAGGACGTTGGGCAACTTTCCCCCCCTCTCTGACTCCCAATTTTCTCCTCAATGGCATTGAGAATGCCAGCATCCCCCTTGCAGAGCTTTTCCAGTCCACCAGAGCATGGATCTGCACAGGTGTCTCTATCCATGCTTCTCTGACCATAAGGAATGCACCTATAGCTGAGAGGAGCGGTTTCCCCCAGGAAACTTCTGGTGGGCTGGAAAAGAGGATCTCAGCCTCGTAGGCACATTGGGACCATTTGAGAGAACTTAAATACCACCATCCAGGCTTTATGCCAGACTAATGAAATCCAAGTCTCAGGGAGTGTGGCCCTAAATCACCGAGCTAGTGGGAGGGCCTACAGCTGACCTAAAGAACAGGACAAGAGAGGACAGCCACATCATGGGTTCCAAGTCAGCACAAGATCAGAGGAGAAACATGAATCAGAATTGGGCTTTATATTTGTCAATTCAGTTTACCGAGCTGGGCAAGTGTGTGAAGACGAGCAAAAATTATGATCCTTCTTGCCATGCATCCTATTTTAGTCACTGACTCACTGACTCAGTTTCCAAGAGTGCCTTGTGAAGTAGGGCCATCATGTGAGCCTTTTCTGGCCCTCAGAATGACTCCTATCTGTGTCTTCATGGCAGATGTTCTAAGACTACTCTGCAACCTTCCTTTTCCTGAGGCAGCCCTTTGGAGGTGGCAGGTTGGAGATTCAGCCAGCTGGGTCAGTAAAGAAAGGCTCATCCAGCCCAAATGGAGAAGTAGACCAGCCCCTTGGCCACTCAGGCCAAGCCTGGAGATACATTATTTCCCCACTTTGATTTTCAAGCACTTGAACCAAAGGGCTATCTTAGGTTCCTTGGATCGGACTCTGGAGGTCACCTCAAGCTTTATCTGAGCCATCAATCTTTGCTCAACATCTTTTCATTTCTCTGCCTTCCTTGGAACTCTTGGAAGTAAACGATGCATTTCTTAGGTTACCCAGTGAGCAATGGAAATGGTAGCACCGTGGATTTCCCAAAGCTGTGTTAATGACTAGCTGCTTTGTGATACTAGGTTTTGCGTGATGTATGAACTAGTTGGAGAATCAGTGGCTTTTAAAGGTATTTTAAGCTGTAGCATCTGAGCTGAGTGAGGTTGGGTTTCATCATGGCTTTCTAGAGGGAATAGGATCATAGCCACCACTGCTTCTTCACTTACAGAAGAGGATGCCAAGGGCTGGCATAGGGAAGCCACTGGCCCCACATCAGGCTTAGTTGACACGGGAGTCAGAGCCTCCCCCTCAGAATCCAGAATGGCTTCTGCTAAACCCTGCAGCCTCCATGGTGGGACTTCTATGAACCATTTGCTTCTGTGTCTTCCTACTGGAGAAGAGACACTAGCTTTCGTCTTATTCTCAAAGTGGTCTTTTTGATCCAGAATAAATAGCCGGTAGTCTAGTGCTTTGCCATATACGTTTACTTTAAAATTTCTTTCATAATGGTTAGTAGACATATTTGTGACCTATAAAAGAGATAATATTCGTATTACTGTGCCAATTCTACAAGTCATAAAGCATGTTTGTCTGTTTATTTTGGGCCAGGAATAGGATATCTCATCCTAAAGCACTGAAACGCATAAGAAATCAAAGCATAGAATTCTATGAGAACTTTAAGATTTTGAGTAATCCACAATTCAGATTCCTATTTCTATTTATACTTTTAAAAAAGATATAGTTCTTAATTTGTTAATAAGAGTAAATGAAGCATATCTGAGGTTATTTAAAGACCAAAAAGGACCTGGGCTAGCTTTATCACCTTCTCTTCTGCCCTGCTGCCTCATTCTTGTGCTATAATTATCGATGCCACTGCCATAAAGGCATATGCTGTGCGAGGGTGGGTGTGATGAAATAGTTTAGAGTGACCACAGCCTTCACCTGGTCACTCAGGTAACACAGTAGCCTGACTCAGTCTGCTGGATGCCCACATTGGGGGCCATCGTGCCTGGCTCCTGGGCACACGGTCCTGGAGGAGCAGTGGGCACAGCCCCTGGGAGATGTTAGATGTGTAGAATTTCAGTCCTACTCCAGACCTTCTGATCCAGATTCTGTGTTTTTATAAGACCCTCAGGTGAATTGGGACACAATAAAATCTGAGAAGCATGGCCATGTATGGCCAAGGATCTCAGTTGGAAATAGCAAATCTCAGTTAACAACACTGTATTTTATACTTGAAGGTTGCTAGGAGAGTAGATATTAGAAGTTCTCATAGCTTTATAGCAGCGTTATCTACAATAGCCAAATTATGGAAGTAGCCCAAGTGTCCGTTGACTGATGAATGGATTAGGAGATGTGGTACATATATAGAATGGAATATTACGCAGCCATCAAACGAAACGAAGTCCTGACATTTACAGTGACATAGAAGGAGCTAGAGAGTATTTTTTGGAGCAAATTAAATCAGTCAGAGAAAGACAAATACCATATGATTTCACTAATATGTGGAATTTAAGAAACACATGAGCAAAGGGGGAAGAAAAAGAGAGGAAAGCAAACCAAGAAACAGACACTTAACTAGAGAACAGACCAAGGCTTATCAGGGAGGAGGTGGGTGGAGGGGTGAGTTCAATAGGTGATGAGGATTAAGGAGTGCACTTGTGTTGTGATCAGCACTGGGTATTTTATTGAGGAGTTGAATCACTGTATTGTACACCTAAAACTAATATTGTACTGTATGTTGACTAACTGCAACTTAAGTAAAACTTAAAAAAAAAAAAATTCTTACCACAAGAAAAAAAAATTGTAGTTCAGTGTGGTGATGAATGTTACTGGACTTACTGTGATCATTTCACAATATACACTGAGATCAGATCATTATGCTGTACACGTGAAACTCGTATTTTATACGTAAATTGTATATCCATTAAAAAAATAAGAAGACAATGATGTGCTCCCCACTTTATCTGTTCACCACAGACCTGATATTGTGAATGTTTTCCATGTATTTCTGCCTAGTTCCTTCTGTGCTTGGTCCCCACAGATGTTTGTGATCATGGGCCTAGACGATTTGACTGCCCATCTAGTTCAATGGTAACTAGAAAAAGAGATCAGATCTTAAATTGGGCTAAGAAGATGTGAATGTAGGTGAAATAACTCCATTTAATACGCCTTTGAATTGGCTACCATGTCTGCTTGTGTTTGTCCTAAATTTGCCTTTCTGAGAACTTGTAATAAAAATATTACTTGCTCTCGGGAAGGTTGTGTGGCTCAGTCGGTTAAGCGTTCGACTTCAACTCAGGTCATGATCGAGCCCCACGTCAGACTCAGAGCCTGCAGCCTGCTTCTGATTCTGTATCTCCCTCTCTCTCCACCCCTACCCTGCTCGCGCTCTGTCTCTCTCTCTCAAAACTAAAAATAACATTAAAAAAATATTACTTGCTCTTAAAACAAAATAGCAAGCCTACTCCCATGGTGATCTCACAGACAGCCAGTGTCCTTAGGCTTCTTTGGTGATTGATGTCAATGTAGGTGTTAGGTTAAGATAAAGTATAAATTATTAGATACCAAGTTTTATTTCTTTTACGTTGCTTAACCTATCAAATTATATATGTGAACATGCAGTTGGCAGTTATTATTGTGGAAAAAATTTCTCTTCTTTTTTTCACTTTCGATTTTCACTTTATTCCTCTTGAGCAGTTTATTTCTCATCCTATTGTACGGGAACTTACTCATTGCCTGTGCAGAACCCTACTGGACACATGTTTTTAGCCAGTGGTGAGTGGGAGCTACATGACCAATTTAGCCTCTTAAGAAACCTCTGTGGGTTTCCTGACCATGGAATGCTTCGGTGTTTGAAATACACTCTATTTCGCCAATAAAGGAAGCAACGACCTAATGATGAACTTCCCTCATTTTGCAGTTTTCCATTTTTTTTTGCAATATTTCTTCTCAGTCTGTATGCATATGGCTGCACGGAGAAGATTTCCTGAGAGTCTTTTAATAAGAAACATCCCACAGGGCTGATACACAGCAGTTAAGACCAGACCTATCGAATTTTAGATTGAGAAGTAAATTTATTGCAAATTCACCTTCCTTTCAAGCTGATATCTAAATAAGGTTTTTTGCTTTCATTTATTATTTGGGGAGACAAATTCTGGTTGTGCATTGCAAAAGTTTTGAAGTTCAATAGGTATTAACAAATACAATATTCTTTTGTTTTTGACCAGCTTTAATTGTGGGAAAAGTGTTTATATTTTTATTTACAACAGTAATTTAAGTCTTCATGCAGTAATAGCATGTTCATTCCTGCCACTGTGAACAAATGTTGGGAAACCCTTAGGGTGATCTAATGTCTATTCAAATGTAATTTGGGAATTATTTATTAAGTTAGCCTAGCATTCTGCCTAAAACATATATGTATTTCCTAGAACATTAGAAAGCTCATAATAAATATTTTGTTTAGTAATTGAAATGTGCTTCGTTACTATTAAACTGATAAGTGGTGTGTGAGGAGACTATAAAATATGTAGACATCAGGTAGCTAGTTAGAAAAGATCAGTGACTCTCTACCTTGGCCTCACTTTTCAATCACCTGGGGGGCTTTGAAAATGACTGATTCCAGGGTCTCGCACTAAGAACTTCTGGTTTAATTGGTCCAGCACATGGCCCATGCATCAGCATTTTTTAACTTTATAGTTTGAAATAATTACAGACTCACAAGTAGTTGCAAAGATAATGCAGAGAAGTCTCTTGTGACAACTTTTCCCAGTGGCAAGATCAACGCCAAGGAACTGACATTGGAATCATATTGGTAACCAGAAGACCACAGACCTTATTTGGATTTCTCTGGTTTGATAATCCAGACTTTTAAAAGCTCCCCAGGTGATTCTACTATATAGCTGGCATTGAAGACTTCTGCTCTGAGTGCAGTTTTTTTTTAAATATTTATTTATTTTTGAGAGACAGAGCGTGAGCAGGAGAGGGGCAGAGATAGAGGGAGCGAGACCCAGAATCCAAAGCAGGCTTCAGCCTCTGAGCTGTCAGTACAGAGCCCGATGGGGGGCTCGAACTCACGGACGGCAAGATCATGACCTGAGCTGAAGTTGGACGCTTAGCCGACTGAGCCACCCGGGTGCCCCTATGCTCTGGGTGCAGTTTAAGCTCACATCCAACCATCAGACTGGATCGACACACACATAAATAATACCTGTAGATGCATGTATGCAAATATAGACCACACTCACATATGCACATCCTAAACACTTAAAACTTTTAACAACAGACCGCAGGATAAAAGTAACTGGCATTTAGAAGCAAACTTACCTGCTGGACAACTGCACTTCACAATTGTACAAAATGTACCCTGGTTTAGATCCTACATCAAACAAAAGATGTCTGCATTCCTGGAAAAGTAAACTGGGGCTTATGACTCCCAGAATTAAAGTCCGTATGAGGAACAAGTAGAAAATTCCATGGGTCTTGAAAGTGTCATTTATAGGCACAATTTAAGTTTGAAAGTCGGGTAACATGGAAAAAGACTCCTTGTATACATAATTATGTATATGAAATCCCCATTTATCATACTCCAAATGCATGTAAGCAACTGCTGTTCTCTTTAAATAAATCAGTGTTTCCTCCTTTGCCACCTGGGAAATTAAACACTGTCCTGGGCAAGTTTCCATGCTTTTTCTCTTTAAAAAGAGTGGAAATGAGTATTAATCAGTTAAGCAGTGGGAGCAATGAATAAACTCCACCTCTCATCCTAGCGTCTACTCTCAGGTATTAACTGTGAGGTTAAATAGGGATATTTATAACCACTATAAGCTCTAAGCCAAACCTGGGTCAGAGTACAAAACTTGTCCTCACCTTATACAAAAAAGAGATTTCTCCTTATTTGAGATGAAATTTTTATTAAGTTAATGGAGAACCTTGCCCTAGTGGCTGGGATTTATTTACTAAGGGTTGTCTCTGCAGGACCCATCTGTCTCTACTGGCTCCCTTACAGCTCCGCTCTCTGTATATCCCGGTCTCTGGAGGTCTCTTGGAGAGGGTGCCCTCTCCAAGAACAGATGATGGCCAAAGGTTTCAGATGTGGATGGATGACTCTTGTCTTCAGAGGTCTTCTTCCTGGTCAATGACAGCGCTCTGCTTTTTCTCTGATCCCTCCAAGGTACTCTGTGTCCCCACGTTACCCTGACAACTTCCTGTTCCTGGCCTGGAGCCTGGAGCTCCCAGGGGAATTTTACTTGGATGAATTCCACAGACTTATAGAGCATAATGAATGTTTGAGTCAGAGTTTTGAGGATATTCTTTCTATCTAATATTCTAGGGGGAGGTTCAGTTTTGGAGTGGCACTTACAGGAGCACAGGGAGACTGCTGAAGACCCTCATGTCATATTTCAGCCAAGGAGAGAGGCTGTTCATCCAGATGATACAACTTTCCTGCTCTGGGCTGAGGCCCCTGAAATCAGTCTTCAAGGGAGAAGGATAGGCTGGGAGGGAGGGAAATGGGTCATTCTCAGAAATTTTGGTACAAAGAACCATTCCTTCCTCCCTATCCCATCGATTAATCCATCATTTTTTTTCACTTAAAGCTGTGAACCTATAGCAACCTGGGTGAAGTTATTGGAACATTTGATTATTATAGATCAGCTGGATAAAGATAACAGTAGTTTGGATGTTCATCAGTTCAAGCTTTTCCTCTGAACAGAGATGATGATTGGCTAGTTGCTGTGGTTTCAGAGATCCCAGTAGGGGCCTACTCTAGAATTTCCTTCCTGGAGGAATACCCTACTGGTACACCTTAATGTATACCTCTATGCCCACGGCTTATGCTTTGTGTGGGCCTATTCAAATCCAATTATAATCGGAGATGGCTAACATTATTTAAAAGGTAAAAGCCGTTTAGTTACAGTGTAATGGGAAGTGTCTGACCCTTTCTAGAAGCCACATTAAACAAGGAGAGGAGATAAAGCACAAAGGACATTCTGAGTCTACTGAGTTCCTGAGGCCATAGGAAGGGAAGTCTGGAGTGCTGCTTGCCACAGAAAGCTGTCACTGCTCTCAATTTCCTGACTTCCCACCCAACCCACCCTAATTATAAAAATAAACAAAAACAATCTGCCCCATCAACTCCCTGAACCATCCGTGACTGCATGCAGGTGTATTTTGTTTTGCTCATCCATCAGTGCCAAAAGTATTTATTGTCTGGGTCCCACTGACTCACTTATTTTCCTGTCCGTGAGGTAGCCTGTTTTGCCAGCTTGGCGATGTGTGCTGTTTACTAGAAGAGCTATTAAATTTCTCACCTGTATATCTTGTGAGCGGTGCAGCTAGAAGATAAAGCCTCTTGGAGTGTGGAGCATTGGTATGCGAGAGACTTTCAAGGACATGGCTTCCTTCAGATCTCTGCTAAGGGATCTCAGAATAGAATCAAAATGAAATGTCCACACTGGCTGTCCTTATGGTGTCAGCACTCCACCATAACAAGACATGTTCCGGGCTTGAGACATTTTGGCCAGAATGCTAGATAATTAACAAGTTCTAGCAGGATTGAATCTACATGCAGAATTAAATCTACATGCAGACATGAAGACATGCAGACGCGCACGTACACACACACACACACACACACACACACACACACATAAACACACAGCCTGAAAAGGAACAGAAAGCTCTGACAGAATTGTTAAATACCAGAAAAATTCCTGCTGGAATTATAATACAGTGTTCCTTGGTGTTGTTCAATATCAGGTTTTTCTCCAATTGCTAGCTATCTGCTACGTTCATTCACTCACTCATTCATTAATTTATTGAACAAATATTTATTGATGAGCTACTGTGTGCCTGCCACACACTATTACAGATGCTGGGGCTGCAGCACTGAATGCAACCTTCAGTGTTCCCTGCCGTCATAGATCTTACATTCTGATGGAGAAACCAGGGAAAAAAGTAAACAAATTAATATATGATGTGGTAGGTGGTGATAAGTGCTATTGGTAAAAAAAAATAAATCAGAGTAAGGTGTAGGAAATGGGCAGGTGCTATCTTAAATCTTTTTTTAATGTTTACTTATTTTTGAGAGAGAGAGAGAGAGAGAGAGAGAGAGAGAGAGAGAGACCACACAGGCAGGGGAGGAGCAGAGAGAAAGAGGGAGACACGGAATCCGAAGCAGGCTCCAGGCTCTGAGCTGTCAGCACAGAGCCTTATGCGGGTTCTCAAACTCACCAGCTGTGAGATCATAACCTGAGCCGGACACTTAACCAACTGAGCCACCCAGGCGGCCCTAGGCAGATGCTATCTTAGACAGGATGGTAAGAAAAGTCCACCCTGAAGAGGTGACATTTGAAGACAGGACTGAATGAAGTGAAGGAATCATGCGAAGGTATGGAGGAAGAATATTCCCTGCAAAGCAAGCAACAGTACAAGGGCCCTGGGGCAAGGAGAGTGCTTGGTGAATTAAAGCAACAGCAAGAACGTCTTAATGTCTGGAACATAGTAAAAAAGGAGCAGAGTAGTGGAAAATCAGGTCAAGTGGGGGCCAGGACCAGATGGGTAAGTTCTTTAGACCATGATGAAGATTTTGGATTTTGTTCTCAGTGTAATAGGAAGTCGTTGGAAGGGGAGACCAGGGAATGGCATGAACTGATTGGCTTTTGTAAAGGTGTGTATTTCTGACTTTTGTGTGGAATAGACTGTATTAGAACCAGAGGGGAAGCTGGGAGACTAGTCAGGAGGCTCTGACGTTAGTCCGTGTGAGAGAAAATCGTGGTTTGAACCAGGGTGGTAGGGGTGGAAGAGGCAAGAATGGTCAGAGCTGAGGTCGACTTTGAAGGTTCCATCAACAGGATTTGCATATGGGTTGGATGTGGATGAGAAAGAAAAGAAAAGAATCAAGGACTCCAGAGTGAACGGTGCTTTCTCTGAGATGGGCATCTGTGTGTTGACCTCTGTCGTCTGTGTATATCTTCCTTGCCTACTGGAAAATTAAAATTTCTTGAGACCAGGAATCCTTATTCTTTTTACCTTTCCCCTTTCTCTCCTCTTGGTAGTGACTCTTCCAGAACTTTGCACATGGTAAATGCATAATGAAAGCTGTGAAACAAGCAAATACAACACCTAAGATGTTTATTAGTGAATACATGTGCTGGATTTGCTGTATGGTTTGGAGACAATATCTCACTTTCTGAGTTTTCTTGTTGCGAAATAGGATTCATAATATTTGCCTTTATAATGCAAATGCAGCAGCAGTGTACCTAGTTGTGGGTAGCGCACAATATGGGGATATGGGATAGAGAGTCTTCAGTTATCTGTATTGAGAAAGAATCGTGGAAATAATTTGGGGAAAATGTCTTACTGAGGTGCCACTCAACACCATGCATTTCAGACTAGCAGGGTTTATTATCACCGGTCTCTTCTATATCACTGGAAGGCCTTGCTGATTGAATATTCGTTCACGGGAGCTCTGGAAACAGCTCCAGCATCTTTCTCAACAGGGCACTCCAGGTTACTCTTCCCACGCATCTAATAGTTGGAAATGAAAGCCCAGAGGTAGTCAGTGACTTTCCCCATTCCAGCCAAGCACAGAGGGGCAAAACCAGGGCCTGAACCTGCACCCTGATTCCCAGGCCAATCTGCTTTCAAGTAGATGTTGACTGAATGATAAAGGCTCATGCAGACGAGGTCAGATGTGACAGGAAGAAGCTCTACTGGTGTGTTAAGGGGGTGTGTGAAGGGCAGTGAGTGGGGTTCAGAATCAGTGGGGAGACAGGGAAGCCCCCCAGAAAGGCTTGGAATAGAAAGAACTCCCAGAGTGCCTTGCTTCAACAGATGTTCCCTGAACCTTAGCAGAAAGCTGGCTGTCACCTAGGACTCTTATTCCACTTTTATGACTATTTAAAGACAAAAGACGTATACAGTAGCCTCTTTTATCCAATCAAATCATGGAGGATGTGATCTGACATGCTAGTCAGATGTGGGTTTTTTTTTCTCCTTTTATTAAATACTTAAAAAGTTAAAAAGCATTCTCTTATTGTCTACTGAAATGGCATTGCCTACTAAGGTGACTGGGTTCAGTCACCTTAGATCCACTACAAATTGGCTATTTAATTTCCTCAACACAGAAAGTGACACAAACACTATTTCAGTTGCTTTACTAGATGTGCTATCTGTGGAAATCTAGTCTTTATGGTTGAAAATGATGGATGCTTTGGTTTAAAGCACAATAGAGTATTCTGCTCAGGTCTTACCAATAGCCAAGCTGTCCTTTTCAGACTTTGAACAATAAAGGGTCTTGATTATTCATTCTCACACAGGCTCAATTTATTCATTCATATGCCAAAAACCCAACATATGCCTTCTGTTCTTTAAATATGTTTCTATTAAACAGATATTTCTTAGTGAATCAATCCAAATTCTTGATGCAGAAATGATCTTTAAGCTGAATCTTTCACTGAGTGAAACCTGGACACTTTGAACAGTGACTGATTTTTTATTTTCTTTCTTTTAAAAAAAATTTTAATGTTTATTTATTTTCAAGAGAGAGAGAGAGAGACAGAGCATGAGTGGGGGAGGGCAGAGAGAGAGAGGGAGACACAGAATCTGAAACAGTCTCCAGGCTCTGAGCTGTCAGCACAGAGCCCGACACAGGGCTCAAACTCGGGAACAGGGCGATCATGACCTGGGCCAAAGTCAGACGCTTAACCAACTGAGCCACCCAGGTGCCCCTTGGTTTTGGTGTGGGGGGGGGGGTTTGTTTTGTTTTGCGTTGTTTTGTTTTTTGCAGAATTCTTTCATAGACCATTCAGCTTTTTTGTGCAATTGACAATTCTAATTGTGATGGATTCTCTTACTTTGAGATTTTAGTGAGTTGGAATATTTTAGGTAACATGGAAAAATATTATTAAAATTTAGATAGGAAAAAACCTATCCCCTTATAAAATATGTGAATCATTTAGCCCTGGCATTTTTGGTGAAATGGTTAATAGTATACTTTTAGCATAAGTTTAAATACTTTACATTGAACTTATGGCTTAAACCAGTGTCACAGGCTGGAGAGCAGTGATTACATATAAAGAATCTTTGTACACCAGACAGTAATGTCATTTTCCTTACATTGTGCCCTAAATTAAAAGGCATGCTATCGGGAGGAGGAGGATCCAGATTCTAGACTTGATTCTATTATTAACTCAATGCATGACCTGATGTACAAGTTACATATATCTACCCGGGAGGGTGAGCTCCATTTTCCCATCTGTAAAATGGCAGGCATAGAAAGGATTCATTTCAAAGGTACTTCAGAGAAATATCATTCTGTGAATTATGGTGTTGCATTATCCAAACTTCTGTTCAAAAAACTGATTGGGGTTTTTTTTTCCCTATTTTTTCTATTATTAAAATGGCACAGATTTACATCACAAAGATTTGGAAAATACAGCAAAATAAAAGAAGAAAACAAAATTACTAGCAATCCTTCCAATTCAGAGTTAGGCACTGCTAACATTTTGGTGCATTTCTTTCCACGATTTTCTATGTGTGTTTATTAAATATAGTAATGGGATCAGACTACATTTTTTTACTTCTGTCTTTTCCTGTGTCATTAATTCCTTTGAGAACATACTTTTAATAGATGCATAATGTCTCACCCTATAGAGTTGTAATAATTTATTTAAATGGTCCCTAATGGTTGGACATATATTTTTTACGTTATAATTCTTGCACATAAAGATTTATGAGCGATTTCTAAGTTACCAATAAAAGATTATGCATGTTTGTTTTAATGTCTTTAGCACATTCTGGCATCAGGGTTATGCTGCCCTCATAAAATGTTTCGGCCAATGTTCCTTTCTTCTCTATTTTCTGAAAGGTCTTGTGTAAAATTGATGCTTAGTTTATTAATTTTACTGTGCTTTTCAATATAGGCATTTCAAGCTATAGATTTCCCCCTCTAAGCACTGGTTTAGCTACATCCCACAAATTTTGATATGATGTATCATTATCATTTGGTTTAAAATATTTTTAAATTTCCTGTTAAGATTATTTCTAGGAGCGTGATCTTGTTTCCAAATGCTTGGGATTTTTTACATGTCTTATTTTTACTGACTTCTAATTTAATTTCATTGTGTTCAGGGAGTATATTCCATCCCAGTGGTTATCAAAAATTTTGGTCTCACCATCTTTACAACTCCTAAAAATTATTGAAGACCCCAAAGAACTTTTGCTTGAGTTACATCTGTTTATATTTATATTACATATTAAAACAGAAGCTTAAGAATATTTATTAAGATATTTAAAATAACATTTTAAAGTAAATCACATTTTCTTGAAAAATAATTTTATTTTCCACAAAAAAAATAGTGAACAGAGTGAGATTGACTTCCATTTTTGTAAACCTCTTTATGTCTGGCTTCATGGAAAACAACTGGATTTCACACTTCTTCATTCAGCCTCTTGTGATATGACAAGTCAGTCAGCCTCTGGAAAGCTCCACACTGTACACTCATGAGAGAATGAGAATAAAAGAGAAAAAATAAGTCTTGATACTTTGAAAATAATCTTGACCTTATGAATCTCCTAGAAGGGTCTCTGGGACCCCATGGGTTCCCTGGACAATATTTTGAGAACCTCGGATCTACATGATTTTTGTCTTTTCAACTTACTGGGACTTGTTTTATAATGCAGCATATGGCCTTTCACGGTACGTGTTCTGTGTGCATCTGAAAAGAATGTGTATTTCTGTAGTTGTTGGGCATAGCATTCTATGAATGTCAATTAGGCCAAATTGGTTTGTAGAGTCATTCAAATGTTCTGTATCTTTTCATCTCTACCGAGTTTTTCTATTCATTTCTGAGAGGGTTTTATTTGTTTTATTAGTTTCCATTGATTCCTGAGTTAATTTTCTTGTTAATCTCTATTGTAAAATATCCGACTGTGATTGTAGATCCCTATTTCTCCCTTTAATTCTGTCAAATTCTTCTTCATGTATTTTGATTTTTTGTTATTAACTACATTCATACCTAATATTGTATGTAATTTTTGTAATGTATTGTATGTTATTAAATGTAATTTTTTTTAGATCCCAGAAATACAAGAAAAGAGTGGGGCAAGTTAAGATATTTAAAGACAGAGACAAAGAAAACGTTATATTTTCTTAATTTTAAAATTATAAGATAATTTTTTATAAGGATAATAAATAATAAGGATATTCTGATATCCTTATTCTCTGGTAGTTCTCTTTATCTTAAAGTCTACTTTGTGTAATATTAATATAGACACAAGTTTCTTATGCTATTTGCACAGTTTACATTTTTCTAACCTTTTACTTTTAAGTAGTCTGTGTCTTTATTTTTTTTTTAATGTTTATTTTTGAGAGAGAGTGAGAGAGAGAGAGAGATGGACAGAGCTTGAGCGGGGGAGGGGCAGTGAGAGAGGGAGACACAGAATTCGACACAGGCTCCAGGCTCTGAGCTGTCAGCACAGAGCCTAATGCGGTGTTCGAACTCACGAGCCGTGAGATCATGACCTGATCTGAAGTCGGACACTTAACCAACTGGGCCACCCAGCTGCCCCTAAGTAGTCTGTGTCTTTAGATTGAAAATATGTTTCATATCCACATGTGTGTGGAATATAAGGATAATCTTTCTTGCTTTTTTACCCAGTGTGATATTTTCTGCCTTTTAATCCAAGTGTTTACAATCCCTTCACACTTAAAGTAGTTATCAATATGGTTGTGTTTAAGTCTACAATCTTGGCATTGGTTTCCTATTTGTCCCATCTGGTTCACGTTATTCTGGTTCTCCTTTCCTGCCATCTCTTGCATAAATCAATTATTTTTTTAGTATTCCATTTGATCCCCTTCGGTGGACTTTTATTTTTAACGATTGCTCGTGTTGTAGAGACTACAATATGTATCTTTAACATATCACAGTCTTCAGGAATATTATATCATTTCTATATAATAAGAAGGAGCATCACATTATAATTCCTTTTTCACCTACCCAATCTATGGGCTCTTATTATAGAATTAACTTCTGCAGGTGCTGTAAACCCACAATTCATTAGTGTCAAATTACTTTAAATAATGAATATTCTCTTAAAAATTTTTTAAATAAATACAATTTGAAGGTCTTGAATATTTACCCATAAATTCACCCCTCTAGTACTCTTCATTCCTTCCTGCCAGTCGGAGTTTCCACTGGGGATTACTTCCCTTCAGTAGAAAGAATATTCTTTATCCTTTCTAGTAGTTCAGATGTGCAGTTGATGAGTTCTCCTACCCTTTTTTTGTGGTTGTTGAATACATTTTTTTAAATTTTGTCTTCATATTGTTAACAATTTTATTGAGGCATAAATTACATACCATAAAACTCACCCATTTTTTTTTTTAACGTTTATTTATTTTTGAGACAGAGAGAGACAGAGCATGAAAGGGGGAGGGGCAGAGAGAGAGGGAGACACAGAATCGGAAGCAGGCTCCAGGCTCTGAGCCATCAGCCCAGAGCCCGACGCGGGGCTCGAACTCACAGTCCGTGAGATCGTGACCTGAGCTGAAGTCGGATGCTCAACCGACTGAGCCACCCAGGCGCCCCAAAACTCACCCATTTTTAAGTGCACAATTCAGTGATTATTAGTGATCTTTTAGGGCTATCCAACCATCACTAGATCCAGTTTTAGAATATTTTTATTCCCCCAAAAGTTTCTTCATGCCCATTTGCAGACAATGCCCCTTTTCACCCATAGCTGCAGGCAATCATTAATCCTTGTTTGTGGGCATTTTGTATCAGTGAAATTATGCAATGTATGATCTTTTGCTTCTCTTCATTTAGCATAATGTTTATGAGGCTTATCGACATTACAGCATGTGAGTAGTTCATTCCTTTCTACTGATGAATACTAAGCGTTTTATTGTATGAATATCCTACGTTTTGATTATCCATTCACCAATTCATGGACATTTGTATTGTTTCCAGTTGTTGGCTATTATAATAATGCTACTATGAACATTTGCATACATGTCTTTGTGTCAGCATACGTCTTCATTTCTCTTGGGTATTTACCCCATTCCTAGTAGTGTAATTTCTGAGTCCTATTTTAAATCAATGTTTAAGTTTCTAAGGAACTAACAAACTGTTTTCCAAAGTGGCTGTATTGTTGTACATTCTCACAAGCAACAGATACGTGTTTGCCTTCATATTTGAAAGTCATTTTTTGTTGGATATATAAATCTCAGTTGATAGTTAATCAATTTTATTTCTTTACTTTAAATATGTTATTCTCTTGCATCATGGCCACCATTGTTTCTCATTAAAAGCCAGTTATCATTTTGATTGTTGTTCCCTGTATTTACACACATGTTATTTTCCTCCTCTTGGTTTAGTATTTCTCTTCAGTTTTGAATTGTAGGGGCTCAACTATAATGCATTTACGTGTGTTTATCTTGAGGTTTAAAGAGCTTTTTGGCTGGATGCATGGACATCCTTAATCATTTTAGGGGAAATCTTGGCTATTATATTTTCAAATATTTCTTCTGCATCATTCTCTCTTCTACTTTTGGAACTCTAGTTATAGATATGTTTTAATGCTTTATCATGTCCCACAGATCTCATTTTCTTTATTCTAGTTTTGGTCTGGATAAAGAAAGTAGTGTCTTTACACATGTGCTCTTGGCCTGGGACTCTTTGGGATTCAAATTCGTCATTCTAGCCCACACGAAACCATAAACGTTTCCGAGGGGTTTATTTCATTTGTCCTTACACCTGTCTCTGGTAAATTCTTCTTTCTCTCACTATCACATGAAAGATGAAAGCAGACCTATATCTCTTTTCTCATGACAAGCGCTCATCACTTTATGGAATTTAGTTCACTTAGGTTTCTTTTTTATTAACTCTCTTGAGGGGGTTACAAATCTGCAGTTGTGAGCTTTGGGTGTCTCTTTGAGAGAGTGACAATGGTTTCCTGCCATTTAATGTATTTAATTGGAAGTGGAAGTTTCTGTGAGTTTTATTTATTTTGTAAAGCCTCTTGAATTCTAGAAAGATTATTCCAAGTTACATTTTTACCCACAGAATATTGCAAACTCCATTTATACTCCACCCAAAATAACAAAACCCAAAATTCAAACGCATGTCCCGGAGCTGTGCTTATTGAAAATGTCCTCTTTCATAAGTTCACTGATGATTCCTCTGCTGGAATCCCACATCTTTCTCCACTTTGCCTTCCATACCAGGTGTCCCAGCGACAACACAAAGAAAACCCCCCCCACCACCACCACCGGATGTATAGTGTTTATTTTTTTCTACAGCATTTTCCCTGTGATTCTTTGTTCTTATGTATACTGATAAACTAGTTTGGCTTGCCTGAAAAGTAACCTGAAAATCTCTTTCCCTTTTTTTCCTTGACCCAACAGCCATCCCTCCACAGCCACCTTCTTGTTTCCTCTACTCTTGATACCCCCATTCTATGGAAACACTCAAAAGTAGTATCTCAGTGAAAGAAGGAAGGTGATTTCTCAAAATTTTGGAAATTTCCAAAGGTATTGTCATGCCCAACAGACCACTGACCCAACCTGCAGTCTAGGTGTTATGAATGTGTACAATCAGCCTGACATCTAATCAGCCTGACATCTAATACCAGAAACTTCTCTTTCGTGCATTCCATGCAGCTTCTTACCTCTCCCTCTTTACCTTTCTCTGTTCTAGCTTTTGGATTTACCACAACGAAAGGGAAAGTAAATGAAAGAAGATATGGGTTATGAAAGAAGATTGACTTGTTTAGATGCCTGCCTTCTTAGGCTAGGCTAGCCCTAGAATGTTTAGAAATATAGAGCAACTCATTTGATGTCCTTTTTTAGGGACATTTTTAGGCAAGTGGAATCTTTTTTTTTTTTTTTCCCAAGTGAAATCGTCTTAAAGCGTAGGGCATTAGCATTCTGAAGCTTGACAAGATCCAATGATATACTCATAATGTATTTCTAATTATTTCTAAGTTATGTTTCTTACATATAATCCCAATGATTTCCTTATTTATTTGAAACCTCACCAATCATAATCAGTGTTTATTTCTAATTCAGTTGTTTAAAAAATCATGAACTTTACCAGGAAGTCTTTTTTGATCCTATTCATTTTATCTTTTTTTGCTTTCCAGCTCTTTTCTCAAGATCCATTTTCTTCCTTGGTCTGTGTCCTGACACATACTAACCATTATACATCAAATAACAACACAAGTACCTGCTTACTTGCTAATTTAAGCCATTCAAGTTAAATTTTAAAATGAAAGAGTTTCCTCATTCAAGGATTAAATAGTCTTACTTCTGGCTCTATCCCCATTTTGGTTTTGATTCTGTAGAAAACTGGATTTTGCATTCACATATACTTTAACACACACACGTACACATGGATGCTAGATTAGTTAGGGTGATGATATCTGCTGCCCCAGATATTCTCTAGAATCTCAGAGGCTTACCAAAAGAAAGGTTTATTTCCCCCCTCATAGAAAACTTCATTGGCAGTGTGATAGAGGAGGAGGTTGAAGGATATAGGAATGTGATGCATGCAGTCATTCAAAGACCTAGGCTGATCTAGACTCTACCATCTTCATAACTTGGCTCCAAAGATCATTTTGAAGAAGAGAAATGAGGGTCCTGCAAGACATTCTTATGGGCCAAGTCTGAAAGTGGCATATTTAATTCTTTTTCTCCTCCATTGGACAGAACGGTCACAGGATCACCCTTAGACTGGGAGCTGTAGCCCTGATTGGGAAACTCCATTCTGTACAATGGAAAGAGCACAAACCTTTGGTGGACTTTCAGCCACTTCTCTTTATACACACAAATGCATCTGAGGCCTCATGGCTATGCTTCTTAGTTCTTCCAGTGTAAACCCGCAGGACTCTCCAAGCTTGGGGAGTTCAAGAATAGAGTGGTGGCACAGGGGCTTCATGCTGAGCACCAAAGTCTAAAGCAAATAGAGCTCTTCCTATGGCAGAACAACTCAGAACTAATCCACCCATGAAAGGAAGTGAGGACGCATTAGTCTGTCTTGTCTTTCACTCATGCATTCCTTTCCCCATTTATCAGACATTATCTTGATTACTTGCTGTATGCTTTATGTTTAGCAACATGCTGAGTGTACAATAAAACATTTAAACCGTACAGTGGGGTAAGAGCTATAATGGATTTGCGCATTATGTATTTGGAGGTAATATGCATTATTTTAGTGGTGAAGGCTGACCTTCTACCAAGGTAGCATGAGAAATTTCCAACACAAGGTCTTAGTGGCCTGTTTCCCTGTTAGATTTTTAAGATTTCCTTACTACATTCTTTTGCATATATGCAGCCCTGGTTCCAACTTTGCATTCCACTCTCATGGAGAGTAATATGGGTATAGTTCCTTAGTGTAAAGGTCTGTCTGGCCTCATATTGTTGGCAAGATAAATGCAATAGCAGTGAAATTAGAGGCAGGGAGAGTCAAGAGGCTACTGTTATAGCCTTCATTGGTTCTCTCTGTGGAACAAAATTGAAAGCCCTGTCTATAACTCACAGAACTCTTCATGGTCAGACCCTTGCCTAACAGTCTGGGTGCATTTTCCGTAGCTCTCTACCGCTAATCTCTGACTCCACCTGGGAATTTCTGCAATAGGAGTCTACTCATCATTTCTCATACTTCACTACATCATTCCATTAAGATGACTTAACAGTCATCTTAATAGTCATCTCCCTACTTGCTTGCCCATCTAGAAGAATACCAAATTACTTAATTTTCACAGTTGAGCAAAATATTCCTTTATTAGGGAAACCTTCTCTAAATGCCCTCCTCTCTACTACGCTTTGTACCAACGTTATTTGTAGAAAATATAATTTATGGTACATAATATTCCATTCTGTCTTAGCCTGTCCTATAATATTGTAATTCTTTACTGCCTTTACCATGAACTCCCTTAGAAGGAGATAGGCCATCTTTCGATGGCCAGTGTTTTGTTTGCTGTGTGCTGCGTGCATAGTGTGTTCAGTAAATAACCATTGGACGGAATGGGTGGATGAACGAATGAATTCCAATGACAGGAAACAACCTACGCAAAATAGAATACTTTTAATAATATGGCAGACATCAAGAAGTTCCTTTTGTTTGGAAAATAGGATCTGTGCAGAAGAGCATTTAGAAAAACAACAGTTGGAGGAGTAGGTTGGTGTCACCATATTAAAAAAAATTTTTTTTTTTAATTCTACCAGCAGAAGGAAAGCAATGAAGATATGTGAGCCAGGGGAGTGATGTTATCAGAACTAGTTCCACAAAGATGAATCTGGTGGTAGTAAATAAAAAAGATGAGTGGGCAGGGAGGAATAGCGGACAGGAGGCTGATAGTGGACCCTTGTTATTTTTGAGCTGTCCAGCATCCCACTCTTGTTCTATGTTGAGGAAGCCTCCCCTCTATGACCCTTGGTGGGGTTACCACCTGTTGTTGAGAGGCCATGGGAACCAAAACTTCCCTAGCTAGATATCCTGGCAGTTGGGCTTGGGGTAAATGACTCAGGCTTGACCAACTGAACACCACACTCAGAACTTTGACTCCAGAGAGTATTATACAAAGTCTTAGGAACAGTTATATATCACTCATGGCAGCAGAAAAGGAGTGGCGCATCTGATGGTTGTGGGTTCCAGTGGTAGTGTCCTATTTCCTTTGTTCCTACAGCATCACCTTAGAGGTTATCTTCTGCAGTTTAGACCCTCTTCATTCCAACCTAGTTTGTACAGCTGTTTCTCAAAATTGCTAATTCTGCAAAGGCTACCTGATAAGCTCCTTACATGATGCTTTTCTGCCAGTTAGCCAAGAGCCCTTTCTATCATTTGCCACCAAGAGCCGATATTCTGACAGGTATGGAATCAAAACAGTGGGAAACATTGATGGATATCCATCCAGCGTCCACCCCCCTCCTAACTTAGATACTTGCTTGCACATCCATCTGTTCTCACCCAAAACCACCTTCAGGGAAAACCACCATGCACTTCTTACTGGAGGAGCAGGTTCAAATTGGCTTAAGCCAATCAACAGCCCAGCCCACAGTCCTTACCCCAGCCACAGTCATGTTCCGAGGTGAACATGTGACCTATGTGGGCCAATTGTAGAATGAAATAGTGGCAGTGGTTGCTACTGGCAGCCATCCTGGGAATCACCTATCAAATGACATTGACCTTCAGAAGACAGAGTCAGATAGGGCCCTTTGACAGCCTCTTTGAGCCTCTGGATCAACCAGCACCCCTGGTGTCTGCCATTGAAAGGGATCAGAGGTGGGTGGGGTTATGATGGAAGGTGACTGGGTGGAAGATGTTGTCACAATTGAGACCGGGAACACAGGAAGAGTAGCAGACTTGATTAAGCAGATTAGAAGTTCATGTCTAAAAATGGTCCATTTTCTTTTCCAGAAGTATTTTTGTGCTTCATAAGTTGTTAATTTCAAATAAAGAGTAAGACTTATCAAATGCCTTCATCTTTGACACGTCAAACTAAAGCCTTAGCCTTTTGAAAAGGGAATAGGAATAGGTGTGAAGAATGACCCTGTTCATAGATTTGCATGTTATTTCTCCCATGTCACGTCTTAACACGAGAAGGAGAATGGGGTGGGGGGAAAGGGGTGAAAGGGCATGTTTCTAGCTTTTGACTCATAACAGTTTTTCAGTAATGTCCATCCCTGATTAATACCTAAAGACTGGTACCTATTACCACCGTGAGTCACAATCTCAGGTTTTACCCTTACCCTTAGTGACACCGGTTAAGGATTGAAATGAAAAACCGTGAGCATGTATCTAACTGTCGTGGATGGATAAAACTGCTCACATTTTACTCTTGTCACCTACATAACTAAGTTATTTCTGATAAAGTTACCACTCTCTACCCAGGCTTGGAACTTTAGAATCTCCTCCTCTTCCTGCCTCCCCTTCTCCTTTTTCTGTTACTTCCAACCGGCATCCCTCCTCATGTCACTTCCCATCCTCAGACCATTACCTGGGCAGCCAATTAACTGTGAAACCCTACACGTTCTTTCTCCATGGTGTTTCTCGTATCCACCCCTTGGCTTACATTTACTGTTGCATCTCCATAACCCAACCTCTCAGTGCCTTCTGGAAAGAGTCTGGAATTATGATAGTTCGTAGTCCTTGTTCACTCCAATTCAACCTCGTGCACAGATCTTTAATGATCTTTTGAAAGATACCTTACGGAGTAAAATACTCACTCTTCACCCTGTCACTCAAAGCCCTCATCTACCTGGCCACAACCTCCCTTCAGATCGTATAACTCACCATGGCCCTCTTCACACTTTCTGACACAACTAAATGGCCCGTACGCTGGTTTTTGAACAACTACCCTTGCTCATAAGACCTGGATCCATCGTAGTTGTATGCAGTATCCATGTCAAATGCCCTCCTCTTTCACGAAGGCAGTCTTGATTTTGCTGGTAGATGGAATCTTTCATCTCTATAAGAAACCCACTGTTATCCCTTCTTGACACCATCTTCTTGAAGATAAGACTTTGATACCTTCCAATCCAGCCTTCGCATCACTACTAGAATTCTCTCAAAAGCAAAGATGTGTTCATGTTTTCTGCTCTAGCATGTTAAAGTTGATGTAGTAGAGACATTCAGAGTTCATGCTTTGGAGACAAGTGGTTTGCATCCACCACCTTCTAGCTATTTGATCCGAGGCAGATTAATTCCTCGTTCTCTAAATGGGACCCATTGTGAAGTTTAAATAATACAATGCTAATAAATTTTTGCAGTGACTTCAAAGGTTAGCCCTAATTAAATTATGTATGAGAGGAGCACCTGGATGGCTCAGTCGGTTGAGCGTCCGACTTCGGCTCAGGTCATGGTCTCGCGGTTCGTGAGTTCGAACCCCGCATCGGGCTCTGTGCTAACAAACGGCTCAGAGCCTAGAGCTTGCTTCAGATTCTGTGTCTCCCTCCCTCTCTCTCTCCCTCCCCTTCTCATGCTCTTTCTCTCTCTGTCTCTCAAAAATAAATAAATGTTTAAAAAATTTTTTTTAAATGATGTACGACAGGATGAAAAATTCCAGGATTCAACTGAGACACAATAAAATAGTAAATATGACATTCCAGGTAGAGGTAAATATCAGACCAATATGAAGGTATTCAAAGTAGGTGGCCAAAAAACTAGTTAGATAGCTGAAAACCTAAAAGAGAGATGAGCAGGGCAAAGCCATCAGAGGTGGAAAGATGGTTCTGAGAGGAGGTTTTCTTTGCAGAGATCCATCATGGAACCCCTGCTATGTATTACCTTAGGAGGGGTTTAAGATGATGCCAGCTCCCTCACCTCTAATATAACTGGGGGGTAGTTTTAATGAGACAATTGGAAAACCTGACAAATGACTTCCGCTTTATTGTACCCTTGTCCCCTGTTATTTAACCTAGGGCTGTGTGTGTGTGTGTGTGTGTGTGTGTGTGTGTGCATGTGCATGCATGCATGCATGTGTGTATGTGAGTTAGCTAGGACTTTTTTGGTTGTTAGTAATGGAAATAGTATCTGAATTTGCTTGAGGAAAGAGGGAGGCATTGGTTGAAATAATACTGGAATATCATAGATATTCTCCTGGCCCAGTTTTGGTTCGGAAAATCTTCATGAGAACTCTGACTGACTTCGTCTGATCAGGGTCCTCAGATGAATCCAAGATGGAAGGAGGAGGAGCAGTTCTCAGAGAATTGAATGGCCAAACACAGGGGTGCTTAAGCTAACATTCTATTTAGTTTCATCCCTGTCGTTTTTCAAGTATGTCGGCTTCTTAGGCCATAGCACTGCCTAGTATAAAATGTACCATCTGATTCCTATGTGAAGGTTGCAAAGGGGAAATATGTCTTCTTATTAAAGGATGGATCAAGGCAGGTATAAGACCCTGGGAACTGGGGAAGAGGGCAAGGCAGGAAAGAAATGATGATGGCTCCCTCAGCGTGCCACTTGGGGATTAGCTGTTAGAGATTTGTAGGACCTCAGTAGGTGCCAATTGGGCAGTAGTGGAATGGCTGTCCTTGAGTCTGACCGAGGGCATAGCCACATAACATGGGGCTGCTGCATAATGGGGACTTTTTAAAAATGTTTACCCATTTTTGACAGACAGAGAGGGAGAGTGGGGCAGGGAGGGGCAGAGAGAGAGGGAGACAGAGAGTCTGAAATAGGCTCCAGGCTCTGAGCTGTCAGCACACAGCCCAACGTAGGGCTTGAACCCATGAGCCATGAGATCATGACCTGAGCCAAAGTCGGATGCTTAATGGACAGAGCCACCCAGGTGCAAATTTTTTTTTAATGTTTATTTGTTTTTTGAGAGTTGGAGAGAGAAAGAGCATGAGCAGGGGAGGGGCAGAGAGAGAGGGGGAAAGACAGAATCTGAAGCAGGCTCCAAGCTCTGAGCTGTCAGCACAGAGCCCGACGTGGGGCTGGAACTCATGAACTGTGAGATCATGACCTGAGCTGAAGTCAGACGCTTAACCGACTGAGCTACCCAGGCGCCCCCAGAATGGGGACCTTTGATTTCGTGTCCCTCCTTCTCCCCTTCCGTGTTCCTCTCACTTCTTATGGACCTCCCCTGCCTCCACCTCACCATCCCCACCGCCCAATGACCTGAGGCATCTTCACTGGCCTCACCCTCCCTTCTCAGGCTCATTGCTCCCTCACAGGGACCCATTTCATATACTTATGTTTTGTCCATGTTCCCGGCAGCACCTGGCCTCAGCTGGCTCTCAGAGCACAAGGATTTCACTTATTCAGTTATTCATTCACCCAACACATGTTCATTGAGCTCTCATAGTGCAACAGGCCCTGTTGTAGGCACTTAGGGAAACCGCAGTGAACAAGGCAGGGGAGCCCTGCCCTCACGGGGCTTACATTCTCATGGGAGAGGTAAAACAAAACCACACAAATAGGTGAATGCCATCCGTGAGTGGTAAGTGCTTTGAAGAGAAATATAACAGAGGAAGGAGGTAGTGAGAGTGTGAGACTTAGTGCGAGACTGATGAGGGCAGGCCTCTCTGACGTGAGCAGAGACCTGCCTACGTGGAGGAGTGAGCCCTGATAAGATGGGGAGAAATGGCATTCAAGGCAAGGGATGCCACCTGAAGGAGACCTGGGGTGGGAACATGTTTGACTTGTGACAACCGGGCCTACATGCGGTGTCCTGGGAAGAAAAAAGAGCTTCAAATGGCTCTTAACCGCTGGAACAAATGCTCCACCTTGTTCATAAGAGTGTTGTGAACAAAACTCATGGAGGCCTGTTGGTGTGTGTTTAGGACATTTTGCTTGCTCAGGTGAGAAACAGAACCTAAATTACCTGGAAAAAAGGTAGGGACTACTGACAAGAACAAGGCTATACTAATGCACGTATAGAAAGATCCTTAAATGTGCCCATAATGGCAGTGCAAATCGAAGCTCCTCTAGACTGACTGCATCTGGCTCACCAGATGGGCAGATGTCCAGTACATTCCACAACACGTTCTGTGGGGAAACGCTTTCTCATAAATTGCTGGTAAGGAAGCAAAATGGCACAACCCCCGTGGAGGAGAATTTGACTGGATCTAGCAAAATCACATATATATGAGCAAAGTCTATCCGTGGCTGCACCGTTTAATACCAAAAGATTGGAAACAATCCTAATGCCTATCAGTAGGGACCTAGTTGTACAAACTTCACATATCCACATAGTGGAATACTATTAAAAGAAATAGGAACATTTCTATGTATTATTATGGAATGATCTCTAGGGTCACATTTTTTAGTGATAAAAGCAAGACAATAAAGTGTGAAAAGTATGCTCCCATTTGTCTAAGAGAGAGAAAATAATATACATATAAATTTGCTAAATTTTTTTTTTGATGGAAGAATGGATAAACAGTAAAGATGAAATGGCAGTAACCCGTATGGGAGGGAGGGAGGAAATGGGATGGAGGAGACAGGGATAGAAGCCAGATTTCTTTGTAGAGTTGTAGTTTTGATTTTTGAACCATGCAAAATTTTTGTAATTATAAAACACAACTAAGTTTAATGGGACCAATAATCCTTATGAATTCAGTGTTACTTTTAAAAAAAGAAAGTAAATTCGGAAACATTTTGGAAGCAAATGAACCTTAAAAAGTAAATGCTTTTAAAAGTATAAATTTTTGAAACCGATGAAACCTAACTTGGTATCCAGATGATGGGGTCGAGTAACTATTTCAAATGACCTCAAGGCACAGTATGTTGTATCTCCTTTATGGGACATACCCAAAGGACAAAAGAATTGGGGAAAAATCTTCAATTCGTCCTTGTGGTATTAATAATGTGATTCCAAGACTGCAGTACCTATATTATTGGATAAAGCAAATGAATAATTATGGTTTTAGTAACTACCAAGATATTTGATGTTGAAGAAATAGGATACGGATATAAGACTGATGAGTTTCAGCAAAAACACTGTACTTTTGGATTTGAATTGGAATCATCAATCTGAACTCATATGCTCTCTTCTAAATATATTGATATAATTCCTAGGTCTGTCCACTGAAATGCTTATAAACAATAACCAACCCAGTGCAAAGTGACCTGTCTATAAGTATATAGATTATGATCTGGAAATATGTTAAAATAATTGCTAAATGGAACTGGGGCTCCTTGGAGAAATGGTTGATTCTTTATCTGGAACAGAAAAAGGACAAGATAAGCCTGGAATATCTGGTCACGCTGTAAGGAGAGGTAGCCCTCAAAGGCACTAGGATTGCGTCAAAAGGACACAGGAGCCAACCTGATTAGACTCTCACCAGCCAAAGATGGGCAATTGAAGCATCCATGAAATAAAACTACAATGGATTTAAACTCATTAAATGTTTAATTCATAAGTTCTTAATGATACTTTAAAAAGAACCCTCAATGATCTTCTTTGAGGGATAATAAGGAAGCAAATTATTTATTTATTTATTTATTTATTTATTTATTTATTTATTTATTTTAAAGAACAGCCAACTTTTTTTTTTAATTTTTTTTTTCAACGTTTATTTATTTTTGGGACAGAGAGAGACAGAGCATGAACAGGGGAGGGGCAGAGAGAGGGAGACATAGAATCGGAAACAGGCTCCAGGCTCTGAGCCATCAGCCCAGAGCCTGACGCGGGGCTCGAACTCACGGACCGCGAGATCGTGACCTGGCTGAAGCCGGACGCTTAACCGACTGCGCCACCCAGGCGCCCCGGAAGCAAATTATTTAAACACACACACACACGGACACACACACTAGCTAATAAAGGAAAAGAGTAACGTGTGTATTTTTCCTGTCTTACAAAAATGTAGCTCAGAGTAACTACATGGTAGATGAGAAGCAGTTCCTCTCCGTGGAAGTAGTCCATGAATGCATGAAGGAATACCATTATTTCACAAATCCTAACAAAAGAATGAGTCGAGGCATTTGCATGAAAGGTCGCTTATACCGCAAAAGAGAGACAGCCTTGCATTACATACCCCTTGATGGAAGAACACATCACCATCTGGGAAGGAGTCTTGCCAAACCCAAATCTATCAAGCTTCTGGACCTAATTAACGGGATCTGCAGGTAACAGAGAAACCAGTTAAATGACACCGTGTGGAGCTCATCGTGAAACTCCAGACAGGGGAAACTCTAAAGGACAAATAACATGGTTTCATCGTCAACAACAAGCTGCAAGGAAGGAAAAAAGAAGGGATAGAGGAGAATTCTATAGATTAAAACAGACATGAGAGACACCACAGTTTGGATCCCAATTTAGATAAACAAGCAACAAAAGAAGGAAAGGAAGGAAGGGGGGCAGGAGAGGATGAGAGGGAAGAGAAGATTGGTAGTTTGGAGCAGTGTGCACACTGGCAGGATATTTGATGATGATACTGTTTCTTCTTGGGTTGTGTGATGATAGGTATTGTAATTTCCAAAAATGAGCCCTTACCTTTTGGAGGTATATATAGAAATATTTACAGATGAGATGATACGATGTCAGGCATCTGCTTCAAAATAACCAGGAGTGAGTGTGAGTGGGGACATGCAGAAGTGATCTTTAGATTTGGTCTTGCATTGGAATCCCCTGGAGGGCTTATTAGACTACAGATACCAGCCACACGTGCAGAGATTCTGCTTCAGTCTTAGGTGGGATTCAAGAATGTAAGTTTCCAACAAGTTTCTGGATGATGCTGATGCTGCTAGTTTGAACCACACTCTGAGACCCGCTGGCAGAGAGGACGCAAGATTGATCCCCAAAGCTATTCTTGCACCTGGCTGGTGGGTATGTGAAGGCTTATTATTATATTCTATGTCTGAATATGTTTGAAATTTTCTATAATGAACATTAAAAACAAATGATCCTGGAAGACACATGGAAGGAGCAAAGCCTTCGACACCCCACAGCTGTAATGGGAAGATCTATGCCCATTAGCAAGACAGATCCAGCTGCTGCCTCTGGGACGAAAAGGTGCACATCTCTTCCTGCCCACTTGGAGACAACTGCAAGAATTGCCTGGCCAGAGGGGCAGGGAAGTGATCTTTGCCTAAGGGATCTGCATCATTTGCATCCATTTTCGTGATGTGGTCAGTCATCAGAAGAGCAGTGGCTTGGGATGAATCCTATGATTTTATGGCCACTTCAGCTGGAAAGGGTGCTCCTGAGGAGAGCTGTGCCAGGGTTCAGCTATCAAGAATGGGGTGATCACTGAACTCCTCTGCCCATATACCTTATACCTTCCTGAAAGGACCTTCCTAAAACTCCCAGATCATGAGGCACCTCTTTTGGGTTGAGTCCCTCTACTTGCCTTTTAAGATTTATTCATTCAGCGGCGCTCCTGGGTGGCTCAATCAGTTAAGCGTCCGACTCCCACTCAGATCATGATCTCACAGTTTGTGAGTTTGAGCCTAGCGTTGGGCTCTGTGCTGACAGCTCCGAGCCTAGAGCCTGCTCTCCCCCTCTTTCTGCCCCTCCCCTGCTCATGTTCTGCGTCTGTCTCTCAATAATAAATAAATGTTAAAAAATAAAATAAAATCCATTCATTCATTTACTTATCCATTCACGTATCAGATATTTCAGAGTACCTCCTAAGTGTCAGGCTTCTAGCCACTGAGAATAAGCAGGGAACAGAATAGGCAAAAAAAATCTCTGCTTGTGTGGAGATTAAATTCTAGCTGGAGAAACAAGAATTAAGTAAGAACTAAGTGAACAGTGATTTCAGAGAGTGAAAGGTGCTATGAATAAAACTAAAACAAAGACGCTGGGATAGTGATTGATTCCGTGTGTGCATGCATGTGCGTGTGCACGCGTGCGTACACATTGTGTTTCAGGCGATCAGGAAGGGTTTCTCCGAGGAGATGATGCCTGAGCCGAGACATGGATGATAGGAAGGACGCAGCCGTGAAAAGGTCTGCATGTGTTCAGACAAGGGCAATACGTACAAAGTCCCTGAGATGCGAAAGAGCTCAGTACTTCTTTGGAATGCCAAGAAGATGGGTGGGTCTGGGACCTGGACAGCACAGGGCAATACGGCATGAGATGAGACAAGAGAGGAAGTAGGAGCCAAGATATGTCAGGCCTTCGAGTCCTCAGCCAGGTGCTTATATACATACCCCAGACACTTCCAAGCCTGCTAACTCATCTCCCAGCTATAAAAAGTACATTCTTTCGAGAGAAACAGGACACTATTTACCAGGGAAGCCCCCTGTGGGCTCTGATCTGTAGGAAAATGTGTGTTTTTGTGTAGGCAATTGAATTGTATTGTATATCCAACTTGTTGAACCAACCTATTTAAAAAACCCAATTATGTTATTTTAGAATCACCATCTGCTCTCTCTGGGGCTCCTGGGTGGCTCAGTCAGTTAAACGTCTGACTTCGGGTCAGGCGCACGTCATGATCTTGCTGTTTGTGGGTTCAAGCCCCGCGTCGGGCTCTGTGCTGATGGCTCAGGGCCTGGAGCCTGCTTCGGATTCTGTGTCTCCCTCTCTCTCTCTCTGCCCCTCCTCTGCTCGTGCTCTGTCTCTCTCTCAAAAAAAAAAAAGTATTTAAAAATTAAAAAAAAAAAATAGAATCACCATATGCTCTTAATGTATATAATTCCACACTAAAAACACTATTTACTCAGCTTAATATTTGATCACTTATTAAAATACAGATTCCGGGGTGCCTGGGTGGCTCAGTCGGTTGGGCGTCCGACTTCAGCTCAGGTCACAATCTCACGGTCCGTGAGTTCGAGCCCCGCGTCTGGCTCTGGGCTGATGGCTCAGAGCCTGGAGCCTGCTTCCGATTCCGTGTCTCCCTCTCTCTCTGCCCCTCCCCCGTTCATGCTGTGTCTCTCTCTGTCTCAAAAATAAAATAAACGTTAAAAAAAATTTTTAAAATACAGATTCCTTTCTGACGGGTAAGACTACGTATTATCAGTTATTTCATGCTCATATAAATGAATTGATGGCTGTGTCCTTGAAAAGAGGAGAATGTAAAGTTAGTGGTTTCTTGAGCAAAGGAAGGAATCTCCAGGGCAGGAGCCAATCAGAATGGAGAAACTGAGGATGTATCAGGAAAAAAAAAACCTATTTTACGATTTTGAGTGGGGCTGTGCTTCCTGGATAGACTCATGTCCTCTGGCCAAGACTGATCATCACAGGATTCTTTTTCTTGAAATAACACATGTGTGTCCTTTCCTAAATAGAAAGTGTGAAAGGATGCACAGATCCCAGTGATTAAAATGTTCCTTCCGCCCTGCTGTTCCTTCATGGGCTCTGGACCTACATCCTGGACCTAACCTCTGCCAACAAATGTATTCATGACTGTTAAACGGTGTGCGGGAAGCTGCTCAAATGGCTGTTGTGCGCAGACATAGGCATTGCCTCCCAACTTTGCATTCAAGTGACGTCACACTGGTTGCTTGATTTCAGCCATGACAAGAATATTTACACCACAGAAATCAGCAAACACTACACATTGGGCTTTTCCTTACAGAACGCTGATGGTTAAGCACTCACCAGCATGTCACTGGTATGCAACTTTTAAAAAGTCAATTTTAGCGTGCGCCATGGCATATGAAAGCAATAGCTATTTCTTTGTTTTGCCTCTTGAACAGACGTCAATGGTATTCAAAATTATGTTCATCTTTGTATATACTTTGTGTATATACTTTCTCAAAAACTTTTCCTGCATTCCATGGTCGACTGGGTCGGCATCCAGGGTCCCTCAAGGCTATGAGCCGTCTGGCTGTTGCTCCCTTGTCCCCCCCGGGCTCCAAACTTAAGCTTCACTGTGCCTTGCCCCTCAAATAACCTATTCTTTATTTTGGTCTGAACACCTCTAGTCTGCTGCCCCTGTCTGAGGGGCTCCCCTGTCTGCCATAGCCTTACCCGTATTTCAAGATCAGAGCAGAGGCCATGTTCTCTTTCCTGATGCTCACCCGCCACAGCCGCTCTCATTATCCATTGCTCTTTCGCTAGTGCTCCCACTAAACGCTGTCTGTAGCTCCTGAGCCACCATCGCCACTGCCACTGCCTCATTGTGTAGATGTTTGTCTCCATGTCTTATCTCCTCCACTGGATTTTAAGCCCCATGAGGATGGGGAGTTTTGCTGATTCATCATTTTATCCCTGAGAGCATCTGGTACAGAGCTTTGCATACAGTCCTCACTCAGTAAGTGTGAGCTAAATTATCTGCATATAGGACTTCATATTCCCCACAGTGCCCTGGACAACATAGGAAGTGCCACACACACACACACACACACACACACATACACACATACACACACACACACACACACACACACACAATTTCATCAGTCTAAATGTGTTTGTGGACTGCTTTCATTTGGCGTGGGAAATGTCTCATTGAAGGGGGACACTAGGCTCAAATGTAGTCCAATGAGCAGCCACAAAACTTGTACGTTTAGTCTGAAAAGTCACCTTTCCCATCTGCATGCAAAATCGGAACGCTCTTGTCCAATCACGTGTTAGAAAGGCGCCAATCTGTTGCAAATCATGACGCTCCAGCGGCCATCAATGATGCAACTGTACTCCTACCGGGAATAGATCCTGCTAGAATGTTACTGAGTTTTGCTGAGACTTTTCCCACTAATGTTAAACTAAAAACTAATCTGACGTTTTCTCTTTGCTCACTCCTACTGCCAAAGAAGGCGATTCCTGTTCAGTAGTTTCATTCATTAAGCAATTATCACTTACTCTTGCCACTCTGCTAAAGCCTCAAGGTATAAAGGTGAATTATCCACAGCCCTGCCCCTCAACGATTCACAATCAGGAAGAGAGACAAAAAAACAACCAGACATGTTCAAAGTCTCAGGTGAAATAGATCCCCAAGGCTCTGACAATGACCCACATCAGTGCCTTTGCCCATTAGACCCTGCCATCTGTCCCCACATGAGATGTTTGCTGTAACTCCTTTTCCATGATTGCTTTTGGTTTGAGTGACCTTGGAGACAGCCTGAAATCCCGTGCTTGGAAGGGTACTTTTAGAGTAACTGGTCTGCACTTATGTGCTTCAAATAGAATTTCACAGACCTCTAATTATCTTCTCTGACCAGGCGGCCTAAATGACTGACGACCAGCTCTTTAGTTACTCCAAGAATGGATTTCTATTCAGCCCGTGCCCGGGATGCATTAGGATGCCCAGAACGCGTGTGCCTGCTCTGAGCGGCACGGGGCAATTAACAGAAGCCAAGCCATTTGCAGAATGCCTCAACTTCCTGCTCATCTCTGAGGCAGAAACTTGTCACACCTTAACCTCAGGAGGCTCATCTGCAGAGTTATTTCCCCACCCTCCCCAAACAGAGCCTCTGGTGTCAGATTCTCCCCCTTGCTTTTTGCAAACATAAGCACTCGGCTGAAACAACAGCTATGACTCAGTTCCTAGCTAACGCTGCCTGAATTGATTTAGTCTGAGTTCAGATTTAGCACATAATCATGTTCAATTTGCTCCACTGCACTGCCTCGAGATAAAAGGCTTGGGGGAAAAAAATAGCTTCAGCTTGTGTCAGTCTTTGTGGTGATGTCATTGCCATGAGCGAGCCGGGCCGTTCATTACTCTGCTGTGCAGCCTCAGACGCGGGCTGCGTGCGTGCAGAGGGAGCGGGCTCCAGGTGCCGAGCACCGGCGATCCCCAGGGCGAGGCGACACCCGGGCTGGCCACGGCAGCATCCACCTGGCGGCTCTTCCCATCACGCACAGCTCTGAGGTCGCCTGGCTCTTGATTGAAAATTCAGGAGGGGGAATGCCAGCCCCTAGCATGGACTGTGATGTTTCCACTCTGGTTGCCTGTGTGGTGGATGTCGAGGTCTTTACCAATCAGGAGGTTAAGGTATGCACCTGCAATCTTGTGTTTCGTTGTTGCTGTTACCGAAGCTGCTCAGCAGAGCCTTTTTAGCTTAAGGAAACGGGACTTTAGTTCATAGTTTTCAGCTCCCAGACAGCGCTAGAAATGCCAGCGGTGAGTGCATGCCTGTGTTAATGAGAATAAGTTAGAAGAGGGACCGCACGGCACATTAATTTTGAATGTGCAAAGCTCGACCGTGGTCTGTTCTGCCTTTTCTATTAGGTGATCCCCAGTCAGCCCTTTCACAGTAGACATGTTTTCGTTGTCTCGTATCCGTGTCAATAGGGAGAATTTGCCGGTCCTTAATGTTGAGTGGGGTATTAGATCGACGAGTGAATGAAAAGAAGCACACGTAATAAACACTGCACCCGGGACACCCTGATAGTGGGACAAGCAACCCCCTTCGTGGCATGTCACTTGACGGTGCCGCGGTGCGGTCTTCATACTGAACAAAAGCTGTTCCACAGATGGCAGTTTCAATCTCTAGCTCCCTGGAAATCAAAGTTGGAGGGCAGCCGCCTCCATTTGCTTTGTCAGGCAAAGGAAGCAAGTCATTTTCCCTTAGCAGTTGTCCATAAAGAAAGTTAAGGCATAAACAGCTTTTGCATCTTAAGACGGAACGTTCCAGGCCGTTGGTCCTCACAGATTGTCTGCAGCTATTGTTTAATTGTCACGGGTAATTGTCCCCTGATGATACTCAGCCTTTTTTGTTTTTTTCCATTTGGTTTTATATCATGAAAAAGATTCCGTGCTTGTACAATGGGAATTTTGATTTCTCCTCTCGTACTGAAAAGAAGAATGAGCAGAAGCTTCTTGTGTAAACAGTTCACACACACAGAAAGGACAGTTACTCATTGTGTAACGGGAGGAAGAAAAGGGGAATTACATTGCATAATCATTTTCCACCCTCACCTTAGTCTTTACTTAAAGGAGGTCCCTGAATTCTTTATTGTTGACTGTGTAGGTGACACCCCGTTGCTTCCCAGGTGGGGATTTTTGCGTTCCCTAGATTTATCACACTTGGCTCTGTCATTCAAGACTGCGGTGTCGAGCACTCTTGAAACAGACTCAAGAATCCGGTTTGGTGTTCCTGCCTATTTCAAATGTGTGGCTCCGCGTTCACCAATTCTGCCAGTGCTGTGGAAGTGTCTACCACCTGTCATATTGAGGTTCAGAAAATCAGAATGCGGTGGTTTGGCACCCCCTATGGTGGTGTCCAGAATGGAAACACGCGTGCAAAGAGCCCCGGTCCTGCCGCTCATACCTGCCATAGCCTTTCCGGAGAGAGAGCAGCCATCAAAGCCCCTCCAGTTTAAAGCCAACTCAAAGTGTGGTGTGGGTAACTGAGGAGAGACACGTCTTCCAGCAACTGCTGGAACAGAATTACGTGTCTGTAAAGCAAAACTTCATATATAGTTCCCTCGGTCCTTACCCGTTCTCTGTTGCTTACATGCTTGCTCTGCAAATGTCGTTAAGATCATCTGAACTTTTTTGGGTCCAAGAAATGATAATGAGGAAATGTGTATTAGGGATCTGCGATATGCCAGGCCACGGAAGGAGCTTAAAATACGCTTATATGATGGAGGCGTCTGCAATAAAGACATACAATATTTCTTAAAGACAGGGGGTGTTTTGTGGAATGAAGGGGACGCAAAATTTGTGCAGCTGGTTGTATCTGAATGGTTGGGATGGCTTCGTGGAGAAAGTGATAACTTGAACTCGAAGATGGGTGGATTTTGATACAGAAAGGAGAGGCATGGGGACGGGAAACATTCCATTTTGCAGTCAAGTGAGTCAATGCATTTGACTGCAGTAGGATGTCTGTGAGGGATTGGAGAGGAAACAGCGGAGTGTGGCAGGGCCGGATTATAAAGCAGCTGACGCTGTTCATCAGAAATTCATGGGGTTTTCTGGCAAGACTCTCACCAGAAAGACACGTTAGATGTCTTTACTGCTAAACACCGCTGAATCACAATGGATTTGTTTCTTTGGGTCAAATCTTTTCTGTGCCTTATTTTCTCACTTGTATCGTGGGTATAAGAGTAGTTTCTACCTCGTTGGCTTGGTAGGAGGATTAAAGAAAATAATACATGTGAAATAATTAACACAGTGCCTGACACATCTTTAGTGTCCAATAGCTGTTAGCTGTAGCCATAATTGTCGCTGTCATCTTTTGAGACATTCTCTGAAGGTGATAGGTTATTTTGGCCAGTTAATTGGAATGTCCTAACTCCAGCTGAGTTTACACTGACCATCCGGGACACAGAGCCTGTTTTCCCTTCCAAATCCCCAAACACATACACACACACACACACACACACACACACACACACACACGCACGCACACACATACACACACACACACACGCACACACATACACACACACAACACACACTAGCAATTTAGAAAGCACAGCTCTTCCTTTCAGACATTTAATCATTTAATGTAAAATGGTGACATCATTATCAAGCAAAGACCTAATTTGTGCTTATGAAAAAGGGGGGAAATGAACAAACTAAGGCAGGCTAAAGAGGTTTGTTGAGAGGTGAGCACTGCTTATTGTCAGGAAGAGATGTTCAAATGTAAAATGCTGGCACCAAAGTTTCTCCCAAGGTAAATTTCACTAATCACCAATCCCTGATACAGGGTAGAGCCAAGAGTTCCTTTCTTCAGACTCTTTAATAATTAGTGTCAGAGCAAAGGAGGCACCTAGGGAGGATTTGTCTCACCTGCCTGCATCCAGCCTGATTAATCTCGGGCCTTTTTGCGTTGTACAGACGCTCACTTTCTACACATAGCACCCATGCAAAAGCATGGTTATGCAAGGCACTCTTCACAAACGCAGTCGTTTATTTGAAAGGAGGAGAGGCATATGCAAATCTAGTATCTTTTTTATTTATTTATTTATTTATTTAAGATGAAATTTATTGTCAAGTTGGTTTCCATACAACACCCAGTGCTCATCCCAAAAGGTGCCCTCCTCAATACCCATCACCCACCCTCCCTTCCCTCCCCCCCCCCCCATCAACCCTCAGTTTGTTCTCGGTATTTAAGAGTCTCTTATGCTTTGGCTCTCTCCCTCTCTAGTATCTCATCGCAACTTAGAAAGCTTTATCCTCAATGGATAAAGATCCTCAGTGGATCTCAGCTGGTTGCACTGAGGGTCCTTCGGGCTCCCGTTTCCTAAATTGTGTCAAAGCTGCTAGAGCAATAGTACTGAAAAGAGGAAGAAATCAAGCACATGGAGTTCTGCCATATTTGTCTGTCTCCAGAGGTCCCGTCGGTGGTGGTATGAACTTAGTGGTCTGTTTCATGGCAGAAGAATGTTCGGAAAGATGAAGAAATTTGAAGCCCTCCCAATAGAAGGAAAATGATCTGATGAATGGTAGATTGTGCATGTGTGTGTGGGGGGTTGATTTTGTCCGGTGTTCTTCTCATATTTCTAAAAGTGATCTTCCTCCTCCACGGGGAACCACACCCTTGAGAAAATGAAAGGGATCTAAATATGGATAATGAAATTTATATTTCACGTTAGTCCAGTGGTTCTTAAACTTGACTGCACATCGGTATCCCCTGGAGAACTTTAAAAAGTATTGACAATGCCCAGGCCTCAAGCCCAGAACTTCTAACTTGGCTGATCTGAATGGATTATCATATAAAGTCAGCATCTTGTCTCTCTTAGGCACAGCTAAGTGAAGATCTGGCCAGTCAAGAATTACCTAGAGTAACCTCTGCTTACACACTTTGAGCCATATCCCCCAAATGAAGGTATGATACATGCAGTTTTAGCAGCAATGTCACTAAGCTGTCAGAAATGTTGAGACTCACCCAATACTTTTGACCAGTTCACCACACCTGCGTTGCTTCCACCTGGTTCTGAGCCAATGCTAAACACTCTTCTCCACTGCTGGCCACCATGGGTGGCCTTCTCAGAGCTACAGAGGCAGCCTGCAGCAGAATATCTCCCATCCCCTTGGGGACGTCCAAGGCTGGGACTATCCGTCCTCTGTAATAGAAGCCTTTCCTACAGGAAAGAGGTGGATGCCTCCTCTCTGGGGTAGAGGGCTCCTGATTCATATTCCATGGATCCAGTCTTTTCTCCATGGGCATTCATACAGGGGACAGGGGGGCTCACAAACTCCTTTCTTCTCATTGGGAAACAGGCTGGAAACAGGACAGATCTTATTAGAAAAACAAAAGTTTCAAAGGTAGTAGAGATTTGTTCATTCATTCAAAAACATGTGTGGTGCACTTAACTACTTGCCAGGCAATGCTTTAGACACTGGGAGATGGGCAAGACAGACATCCCTGCCCTCATGGAGTGTATAGTCTAACAGGGGAGGTAGACAGTCAACCAGTAAACAAATAAACGTATTCTGTAATTTCATGTAGTGATAAGGGCTATGAAGAAAAATGAAGCTGTGAGGGGATAAATTGTTGGAGGAGGGGGTTGCTTTGGGGGCCCTTCAGGCTCCAGTTTCCTAAATTTTTCCAAAGCTGCTAAATCAATAGTACCAAGAAAGGGGAGGAAATCGGGCAAATAGAATTCTGCCCTATTTGTCTTTCTCCGGAAATTCCATTCACGACTTTTGAATGGATGTCCAGTAGAAACATTTCTGGGAGGTGACAGTTTATTAAATGTCATTGTTGCAATGTCATTCAGAGATCTAAATGAAGTGAGGGAGAGAGCCACATTTAGATCTGAGGGCAAAGCATTCCAGTAGAGGGGACGGTAGATGAAGAGAGGCCATCTTATTTGAAGTTCTGCTGTTTTACTCAGGACCCCATTTAACCTATTTCAATCAAGCATTCATTCAGAGACCCACTGAGGCTATTACTATCTTAGGCCCTTATTCAGATTTTTAAAAGATTCTCCTTTCTAGAAGCTTTTAAAAGATTCTCCTTTCTAGAAATCAGCTGCTTAGGCTGATTTCCTCATGCTACATTTTAAGCCTGTTAGTTCTCTGGGGTGAAGAAGTAATATAAGCAGGAAATTATTCTCAGCATAATAGTTCTTCCTATGCTTGGAATCTTAGGGTTTCTCTAGGACTTGCCCTTGCACTCCCCCCCCACCCTACCCCCACTTCAGAAAGGCCAGGGCCTTTTTTTTTTTTTTTTTTTTTTTAATTTTTTTTTTTTTCAACATTTATTTATTTTTGGGACAGAGAGAGACAGAGCATGAACGGGGGAGGGGCAGAGAGAGAGGGAGACACAGAATCGGAAACAGGCTCCAGGCTCTGAGCCATCAGCCTAGAGCCTGACGCGGGGCTCGAACTCACGGACCATGAGATCGTGACCTGGCTGAAGTCGGACGCTTAACCGACTGCGCCACCCAGGCGCCCCTGGCCAGGGCCTTTTTAAGGTCAACTCCTAAGTCCTACTTTCTCTCCTCTGCTTTTGAAATCGTCCCAGTATCCTTCCAATCCATGTAACCTTGGGCAAGTCTCTTAACTTTTCTGGACACATGATAATCATGCTGAGGGAAATGCTCAATGCTTTGTGTATTTGGTTTTCTTTTTCACACAATAGTATGAGGTGGCTGACTCATGGTCTGTGTCATGCTGTTGTGTGAGTTATGTAAGAAACCAGCACATCGAGGCCACTTAATACAATGAAATCTCTTTGTCATTTTGAGCCACTGGATATTTCAAATTACTTGTTTTGTTTGGTGGGATCGTAGGAGGAGAAGGCTGGAGCAGAGCTGGTATGATACACTGTGTACCTTGCTTTGAGGAGAGAGACAAGCGACACAGTGAATATGTGGGTAATGAGTATTGTGGGTTGTTTTGGAAGAGACGCTTGTGGGTATTTGTCAGGAGAGCTGGTCAAGCCTCATGCCTATTTCTCCTGCTTCTTGCAAACACAGTGCTGGGTAGAGGGTCTGACTGCAACCATGACCTTATGGTGATCGCAACTATGACCTTGTGGTGACCACAACCATGACCTTATGTCTCTACAGAGCTCTACAGTTCTTTCGGAGTCTTCAGAAACCATTGCACTCACTGGGTAACATTGACCACTTTGAGCTGTACATGATTTAGTTTTCAACAAAGAATGAAACCCTCTAGAGTATACATGGTAACTTAGAGTAGCCAAAATGTTACTCATACTGTCTTTGATGGCTGTAATATTAAATAACATTTGTTTCATATATCTGTCCACTTTATTTTCTGACCACCACAAAGGAGTGTATGGGAGGGTGGCTGGGGTGGCATATTCATAGCAGATCTTAACCCTCCAGCAAAACAAAAACTTGCTCTTTTCTCCAATAATAAAATGCGCCGGAATTGAGGTCATTTTTGAAAATAAATGACTTAACGCAAAACTGAATGTTAGAAGTTAACCCTAAAGATACTTTGAGGAACCTAATATTCTTAGAGGTGCTATATTGACTATTTTCTTGCCTCTGAAGAAAGTAGCAAACATCTTTCACAGACTTGGAAGAAGTGATTTTATGCAAGTGGCAGATGCTCCTTGAGAAGGTTAACAGACAGATTTCTCAGCCACCTGTCATGTTAGGGGAAGACAAGGTATAGTATTCAACTAATGACATTGTCAAGCAGGAAAGTCAACTAAAAACTTGCTTATCTGTTCAAAGAGTCTTTTAACTGTTGGAAAGTAACTGAGACACTGACAGTTTCCACCTCTACCCTAAGTGCCAGATTTATTGAGCGACAACAGTGACACAATATCCTTGTTAACACTGCTCTCCTAAAGTAGTAGATTTAAATGTAAAACTCAGAGAGTACGATTTGCATCTGATTCTGTTCAAATACAACTATCAATAATTTATAATAGCCTGTTTTAGTACTTTCTGATGAAGCTCAGAATTGACAATAAGAAGGAAAATGATATCTGAAACATTTATTATCACTTGATCTGTTCAGGTTGTAAGCTTAATAGCCATCGTGACTTTGTGGTGAATAGCTCAGCTTTCCAGAAAGGTCATAAACTCTCCAGCCCACGCGTGGCCTAGAATTTGTTTACGTAAAGAGAATGTATCCTTTCCCAGCTCTAAATCTAAACTCATTCCAAATACGACTTATAAAAACACAATGCAGTTTCATTTAATGAGGATTTCAAGTGGGTACAAGTTGTATTCTCTCCATTTTATCTAGAATGGAGAATTGAAAAGTAGTTGAGAATGAAATACCTACCAAGTTAGACCTTCCCTTGAAAATATTCACTGTATGTGCTCTTTCATATTCCTTTTTTGATGAAATGTATCTAGGTGGAAAACACACACACACACACACACAACAATATGTTGCATATATACACTATATATTTTTCTTTTTTCTTTTTTTTTCCTTCCATGACCGTGGAAGGTTTCTTCTCTTCTACTCTGGCCTATCTAGCTCTTAAACTTGTCAGGGGATTAAGAGCCCGGAGAAGGTTCCTGTCAAAAAAAAAGTTAAACAGAAGCCTAAACAATTCCTGAAGGCAGGGGAAATGCTAGGAAACCCATGGTCTTTTCTTATTATTATTATAGACCAAAGGGATCTGTATATCTCTACAGTCTAGTGGCACAATTGCTCCTCCAGAATCCGGTATGTGAGCCCTGAACTATGAACACCTATTTTTAAAGGTTTTTCAAAAGGTCTTGATCCCTCCACTTCTAGCAAGATGATGTTAGCAAATTTATCCTTCTCTGGTAGATTAGACCACAGACCAGCTTTGATCCCTCAAAATAGCACCTTCCATAATATTCTTCGTGTCTCAACAATAAGGTAGTTTGCTGCTTAGTTGTAAGATTTTTCCGTCATCTCTGGTGGTTCTAAAGGAATAGGTGATCAGTGTCCATGCTGTGCCCCAAAGATTTGATTTCGGGGAGCCATTTAATATGTTGATCATTAAACCATTCCACATGATGACAAATGTAAACCCCAAGAGATTTTCATCTCCTTAGAACAATATTATATGTTATCAAGATAAGCAATTTAGAAATTCTAACAACTCTTCCCATTCACTGAATAGTTCCTTTTTTAAAATTTATTTATTATTTATTTTGAGAGAAAGAGGGCACGAGAATGAATGGGGGAGGGCAAGGTAGGGGGAGAGAGAATCCCAAGCAGGCTCCACGCTGTCAGCACAGGCCCGATGCTGGGCTTGAACTCACAAACCATGAGATCGTGACCTGAGCTGAGATCAAGAGTTAGAGGCTTAACCGACTAAGCCACCCAGGCGCCCCCAATTCACTGACTACTTCTAAGTGTCAGCAAAAGGCACACACCAGGCACTCCTTGACATCCCCTTAATAGGCCAAGGCTATTGCCCCATTAAAAACAGATTCCTAATCAGAGAGACAAAATTTTTTGCCACAAAATCACGTAGCCGTTACTTGGCAGAACAGGGAATCATGTGGTTTGCTTCATTCTTTCTGCTACTACAGGATTAATCCCCAAGGATTAATTAATAAGCCATTATTTCATTATTGGGGGAAAAGATGTAACTCTTAGAGGATAAGACATTGAACTCATATATAATATTTCTTCTAGTATTTGAAACACCCTTTCTGGCTCGTATTTCTTATCAGGGGTAGGAATACTACTTTTTTTTCTATAGATCCCTAGTTGAGATCATTTTACTTTTCTCAATAAATCTAACATTGTGACAATCCTAGGCATAGCATCGGTTCTGGATTTCATTTTAAAATTTGTTTCAAAATCTAATAATGCCATCTAGTCGTGGGGAGGAGGGAAGGAAAGTGATGGAAAACCCTAGGGCTCACCAATAGACTGATAACACCTGGCGTGACGGCTCTTCTGCTGCTTTCCTGGGGTCATGAACATTTTCCACTGACGGGGGAGGGGTGACCTGTGAGGAACTATGGAGCAGCAGTGATGAGAGTGCTAATCACAATAATAATAATTTACTTGTGGACAGTGCTTTCTAAATTACGCAAAACTCAGCGTTCTCACAGGACGCTTCCAAGGTAAATAAGATCACACAATTCATAAGGGGAAGCTGGGACTGGGATTTTGTTTAGAACCCAAGATTTCTTGGGGTATTATCATTGTCTGCATCGATAATACATCTAATAGAATTGATTTCATCTTCTGTGACTTCACTGAGCTTTTAGGTATTGACTAAGACAGTCATCTCAGGCCACTTTTCCTAAAATAGGAAGCATCAGCAGTGAGCACACTTAATAATAGCAACAGTATATTGAGCACTTACCATTTGTCAGGCTCTATGCAGAGTGCTTTTATTCATTCATTGATTCATTCATTCATTCATCAAATATGTATTGAGTGCCTTCCTTGTTCAAGGTCTCACACTAGACTCCAGAGATACAGAGATTAATGGTCTGTTGGGTGCAAAAGCCTGTGCTCTGTCATGATGCAGTATTGGCCTTTACTCCACTCCATTTCATTTTTCCCAAAAAAAGACCACACTGCTCCAGCCTCTAGAGAAGCCTCCTTTGTTGACATAGGGCATGTGAGAAGGAAGCAACCCCAGCCTCCAAGTCAGACAGCCTAATACCTAGAATTCTCTGTTTGGCTAGTTGGATACTTACTGACTCTGTGACCTTGAGCAAGGAGACCTACTTCTTTGCCTCAAGTTTCTTCAACTACCAAAGGAAGAAAATAATAGTATCTACCTCAGAGGTCAGTAGCGGGGAGCCCCTGCATTTGAGTATATAAAAAGACTTAACACAGTGCCTAGCAGACAGAACAGGCATAAGTAGAGTTAGCCTTCGTCACCATCACCATCATCATTTTCAATATTAGTAGACTTCTGATATAGTTTTGAGTTATCTTGCCCGGGCACTTTACTTTTCCCGCCCCTAATTACATCAGACTCTTCCCCTGCAGTTTTCAACTCAGCTTTGCACAGGGGCAGCAGTGCCCTTCCTCAGTGACACTCCGAGGTCACAGAACTGGAGTGGGAAGCCCCTGGCTCAGCAACCGGGGAGGAAACCAGAGACCCAGACAGGTGGCAGGGATGCTGCAGTTCTCAGGCTGTGTGTCTTCGCTGGTTTGTGCCTCCTCCTGTCTTTTCCAGATGCCCCTAGGTAAGCGCCCCCTTGAGAGCAGGAGGCAGCAGGAAATCAAGTGGCTGGATAAACAGGAAGTATCCTCAGTCCGCAGCCACTTGGGGGTGGAGGAAGTGAAGCCATGCGGAAGTTGCTGATGTGACTGAGTTAATGGAAAGGGAAGCAGTCTGGAAACCCCCCACCCTGACTTGGCCAAAATTCAGAGGCTCAGTGGTTCCCATCTCACTCAGAATAAAGCCCAAGGCCTTGCTGTGGTCCTCAAGGTTCATCGGACCTTACCCCAGCTGCCTTGTCCACCTCATCTCCTCTGGGTATTTCTTCCTCTCACTTGGCTCTAACCACCCTGCTCCTGGCACATGCCAGGCAATCTCTTTAACTTGTGTTTCCTGTGAGCTCTGCTCGAAGTGCTCTTAGAGTCCACCTGGCGGTCCACCTGGCGTGCTCTTCTGTTATGGAGCCATTCTTTGACCCCCCCCCCAATCTAAAATAACACAGCCCTGCTGGTCACTCTCCACCCCTCACCCTGCCTTGTGTTCTGTCACAACACAATCACAAGGTGACACACTGTGAGTTTATTTCCATCCCCTCCCACCAAATGCAAGCTTCCTGAGGGCAGGGGCTTTTCCCCTTGTCCACCGCTGTGTTTCGAGAGGCTGCATTGTGATAGCATTGAGAAAATGTATGTTAACAAAGGAATGACAGGCTCCGATTCTGAGTGTCCTTGAACATTCAGTTAGACCACCTTCTTTGAAAGGGAAGGTCTCGGTTTTTAGGTAAAAGGTCAGGTGTAATCAGCAGTCAGAGAGAGGTATGTATGGCAGGACACAGAGGTTTAAGGCAAGATGCCCCTTAATGTAAAGAGAGATTGAACTCGCAATCCATGTCTTCAAAACAGATTTAAACACCTCTCCTTGAGCAGGAGTTTTAAATGGACTTATAGACTATTTTCACCACAGTAATGCTAAACTGTAATTGCAATACTTTCAATATTGACCTTCACTTCTCATTTCTATTTTAAAACTGCGGAGATAGGTGGAAATTAGATTAATTACCCAAGCTGAGCTCAATTTCTCTTTTGCTTAATAGGCTTCTTGCCCTAAAAACTCTGTACCTGCCATGTGCACCTACCTCTGACTCCTTATTAACTTGTGTCATAAGACTAGTAAACAATTCTGTGACACTTAAAACACACACACACACACACACACACACACACACACACACACACACACACGCACACGCAAGAACTGAACTAAAAGCTCTACTCTTTGTTGCCTGAATAAATACTCAGTAGATCTGAATCATTAATGAGTGGGTTAGTGGATGATCTACTTTATATTCTCACATTGTAAGAAGTGTTCCATACTTTGTAGTGCTCGGCAAAATAATACTCTATATTTAAATAACACTTACCCTATTATTAACAACAATCAACATTTCCATAAGCTTTAGAAGACTGGACCGTCTTTCATTGAGTGTTTCTTCATGCCAGCCCTTTGATGCAGGTGGGAAGTATGCTCTCAATGAGAAATTCAGGATAGAAGCATTCCTCCAAGTTATGTACCCGCCCAGTAGAGACATTAAAGTTTACTTATTCTTATCTCGCATCCTCATTGTATAGTTCTTGGCAGTAGACCCAAGAAATAACTTGGTATACTTGTTTAGTGCAAAGCAATTTGGTCTTTGGAAGCAAAAAGACCTGAATGCATGCTATGTCTTCTTTATGACTTTTCTTATTTATGTAAAAGAAAGGTACAGATTTAGGTTAAGGGCTACTGGTAGATGGGTGATCAATAAATTATTACCAATGCCTATGAGACGTCTCATCCATTCCCCCCACATTTATCAAACGTGATGGAGCACCTGTAAGGTAGTAAGCACTGCTTCCATACTTGAGAGTTCAGGAATGGAGACATGCCTCTGGCCTCAAGGAGTTCACAGGCTGGTGGAGGAGTGGAGGTGGTAAATAGATACGTAAAGTTTAGAAAATGCTGTGGTTTGGGTAAAGCCAGTATGCTTTGGGAATCGATATGAGGGTGGTCTGGAATGATGAGGAAAGGTGTCCCCAAAGGGACAACTCTTAAATTACAGCTTTACAGGTTAAGTAGGTGTTTGATAGGTGAAGGAAAGATAGAAGTAGGAGGGGATAGCTCTGGGAGTGGAAGGGGCCTATGTCAGAGCAGAAATGCCAGGGAAACTTGTGATGCTGCTAAGAAGTAATGCCTGGGTGGATGCCAGGCCCACATAATGATGGACCTTATGCTCAAGTCCAATCAGATCGAGCCACGGAAAGCATTTTAAGCAGAGGAGTGACTCATCCGCCTGCTCTGACAGAAAATCCTCTCTGGTTGTATTGTGAATGTGGCCACACCAAGGCTACTCCTGCAGCTCCATCAAAGAGGAGGGGACTGCCTCAGCCCGCAGCCCAGCCAGGCAGGAAGAGGCAGAGTCCCAGCATCTCCAAATCACCTTGTTAATTGCCTTTGGTTATCCCTCTGTTTCTTCTTTTTAAAGAGGAAAGAAGTCAAAACAGATTGGCAGCCGGTCTGGAGGATGTCATCAGATTGCGATTCAACAAGGTTGTATTTTGGGGAAGGAAGGTGTGTTTGTTAGCACTATGGTACTCAGGAAGTACTTTCACCTCAGCAGGCATGTATTGATTGTCTCCTAGAGCCAAGAACCTAAAATCAGGAATCCAAACCCTAATCCCTGCCCTGGAGAGTCGCCTATTCTGTGGGTGAAGGAGACAAACTTACACTCACAGACAGATGTCCTCCATCCAAAAAGTCTACCTTAAGGCTCTTCAGATTTTTAACAACTTGGGGATAAAAATTCAGTGATGTTAAATGCAGGACCTAGACTATTCCGAGCCCCTCCCGAAAGCAAATACACACACAGAACAAACAAAAGATCACAACTTAATATTATATTATTGCTAAAAGATATTCATAGGGGCTAAAATTCCCTGAATTTAGCAGCCACAAAGCAAAGAGAGAGAAACATTTGAGGCCATGTCCTTTTGCCATCGTGCCAGCAGTCTTGCCTCCATACAATAGTCAAAATTTAATAGATGCTGAATAAAGGTTAGATGGGGCAGTGAAGTAATGGTGCTTGAGTTTATTGCTGGTTTTGTTTTATTCAGCAAGATGGAGGAAGGGCAGGGGGAACATCTCCGCCTGTCAGGGTAGGCTCCGAAATGGGCACGTATCCACATCACTACTTCCTAGATTCAACTGGAAACACAGACACATAAACACCACCAGATGCAAGAGAGGCTGAGAATGTTCCTGGTAGCCCTGTGCCCAACTAAAACTCAGGATCATAAACAGAAGAGGAAGGTGGATATTGAGGGGCGCGTGGCAATGTCTGGTGCAGGTGACAAATGTACCCTTTAAATAAATGACTTGAGAACTCACATTCGAGAATTCACATATGTTGAATAACAGCACAGAAGGGGTTAATGAATCCTCAGAACACACAGACTTAGGAGAAATTTGTCAAGTTTCATGAAAGAGGCGAGCTTTGATCTGGGGTTTGAAAAGCATGGCACGTACCAAGTGCTCTCCAATGCGGCCACTTCCCTTTAGATCAGCTGGTGAAATTAGAGCCCAGCAGGCAGCCTCCCCAGTCCCATCTCAGTGCCATGGCACTTGCCATTTGTCCATGCTGACTAGGTGTCCTTCACACTTACCCTGCTTTATGTACTGTTGCTAACCACTGGGGTAGTTCTGTCTGTGTGCAGACAGAACTTTATTAAGAGATGGCAACTGATCTCTAATCAGATCCAGAGTATCATTCAGATCCTTTGAAGCCATTGGATAGGGCTGGAACTATGTTGAATAAGCCAGCAAGTTTCTGCCTCCAGAGCTACTGAGATGTCTTCAGCCTTCCTCTGCCCTTCAGCGATGCAACAAAGCCCATGATGCACCGTGGGCTGTGGGGAGACAGAAGGAGGGCTGACCCAGGAGCAAGTAATTTAATTTCTCTGGTAGTCCACTGGAAGGAAAGATCCCAAGATGAGCACTGGGTAGCATGAAGAGGTCTCTGAGTAGGTTTTAAAGCCAGACCATCCCGGGCTGGAATCCTGACTCTAACAGTTACTAGTTTTGTAGTCTTGGGGAGTTTTCTTGATCTCTGAGTCACAGTTTTCTCATTTGTAAAGCAGATAGAATAATGCTATTCTTTAGGGTGTTATAAATGGAATAAGAAGGTACTTAAAGCATACAGCTACTCCATAAATGGCTACTATTTTTCTTTCCTCTTCCTCTCTAAACTTTGATGATGAAAATACCTTAAATTCATCTGAGTCCAATCATGAGATTTAGTTCTGTTAAAGACACAGCAGTTCTGCTCTATTAAGATCATATATTAACTCCAGCCACAAATATGTCATTTTCCTGAAGTCCACACAATTTTCTGAATAACATTCCTGCACAGGGCATCAACCATTTCAGTGAAAAAAAAATAAATAAAAATCCATCAGGTCTTTCAAGACTGCAAAAATGATAACACAGACGATTTTCCCATGAGGTTGCTAATATTGATGATACCAATGGCTTCCTTTGGTTCAACACTGTGGCAAAAATCGAAAATTATTAAGAGCCACTATTTATTTGCCAATACTAAGATGAGATGAGCAAGCAGCAATCTTGCGTTAGGTCAACTAGGAGATTTCTTTGGAAGAAATATGAATCCGTCTTCATTCTTTTTTACAAATATTGGGAAACAAAGTTTTTCTACTGAGTGTGTTGGAACAGGACAGTATGTGCCCTCATTCAGTCTTCCTTCTAATTTGTGTTACAGAATAGAAGCTCTAAACACAAAAAAATTTTGTAGACTGCCTGGTGGTGTTCCTGCTCCAGATTCTTTCTTGTACCTGGAAGTGAAATAAACCCAAAAGTACTTTAAGCTCTTGAGTCTGAATGAGCATAATATGAAACTCTGAATATCTCAACTTCCCCTTGAACCTTCTGCTTAATCCACCTACACAGTTATTCCAGGTAATTATTGTCAGTACCCACGCTTGGAGTCTGGAACCTTTCTCATCAACCCCTTTTATTGGCTTCAAATGTAAGCGAAACTGAGTCCTTTCAAGTCTTTTTCTATTAAATCCAAGTTCACAAATTGTTCATAAGTACCTAATGTGAATGGAGCACCATGTTAATCCTCAAAAGCTAGAAAACTTGTTCCCTCAAAACCTTACAGTCTAGCAGGGCTGACTAGTGTAAATGCCCTGAGAAAGGTGCACGTTAGTAATAATGGGCTTCCAGGAAGCAGGACTCCCTTCAAGTTGGTCAAATAAAGACCAGTTTCATATAAAAGGTACATTTTTAGGAGTGCTGGGTGACTCCATTGGTTAAGCATCCGACTCTTGGTTTTGGCTCAGGTCATGATCTCACTGTTCATGGATTTGAGCACCACATCAGGCTCTGCAGTGACAGCACAACGCCTGCTTGGGATTCTCTCTCTCTCTCTCTCTCTCTCTCTCTCTCTCTCTCTTTCTCTGTCTCTCTCTCCCATTCTGCCCCTCCCCCACTTGCTCTCTCTGTCCCTCTCTCAAAATAAATAATTAAATACTTTTTAAAAATAAAGCCTTACTTGTTAAAAAATAAATAAATGGTGCATCTTTAGATCAGAAGTTGAAAAAAATGCCACCTATGAACGAGATTTGTAGGTTGGTTTTATTTGTCCTGTACCATGTGGTCTTATTAAACATAATTCATTACCAGCCTTTACAAATTAGGGAGATTCTACATTTAAAATCTCCATCCTATCTTCCCTTAAAGAGTTGGTAGAACTGGCATCCCTGAATCTCTTTTCCCACAGGCTGCCATTGATCTCCCAGAATTATGGTGAGAATTCAACACAACAGTTTGGACAGTCCTCAAGAACTGTATTATCATCACCCGATGACTCCATTTCTTGGCTCAAGATGAGCTAAGTCTCCTCTTTTCAACAAAGCCAGCATCCCGCAATCCCCACCACTCTCTATTGTCCTCCACTTGTCCTACAGCAGTATATGCAGCGTAGGGGAAGATAATGCTGTAGAGGGAGGAGTGAGGATAGCTAATGTTGTGGATGACCTTGACCACCAACCAAACCACTGTAATAAATACCATGAGCCATGAGAACCATCAGAGTGTTAAGAGCCATAATTTAGGAAGATCACAGGATCCCAGGAGTCTAGCTTAAATAGGAAAAAGGAGATAAATATGGACTCTCCATTAGGCTCTCCAGGAGGTTGTTATAATTCCTTAAACACCCATGTCTCCATTTTTATGCCCTTTCATAGTCCTGTATGGATTGTGTAGAATGAACTGGAAAGAATATAGTGGACTAGAAGTCAGAAAACAGGTCTAGTTATAGGTCTGCCCTTTCTGGCAGAACGCATGGGCAAGAGACCTGAGCTTTCTAGGTCTCCTTTGCTCACGTATGAAATGGCAATGAGGGTGATATTAATCCAGGCTTATGGTGAGGATTAAGCAAAACAGTATTGGGGGCACTCTTCATGGACGCTATTATCATCACCTCGTGACTTTATTTCTATAAACTTATCAGTAGGTTCACCTCCATCTCTTATCTATTAATCACCTTTATTAAAATTATTTTCAAGCTTGGAGCCCTCCAGGCTTCTCATTTCTTTTTGCCCCCTTTGTTGAGGCTGTAAGTCAGGACTTCAGGGTGGGGAAGAACTGGAGAGATGACGAAGGTCCCCTTCCTTGATGTAGCCATCTCCCTTCCAGTATTCCAGCCTGTCCTTGAACTCCTCCAGTGATGGGACCCACCCTCATTCCTTAGTGTGACTGTATCCATGATTATTCTTTTGTTTCTGCCACCTTGTAACTTCAACCTATTTGTCCTGGTAACAGTAGTAGTATGCTCTGTGAATAAACAGAGGAAGTCTGCTCTCTGTTTGCCAGAAAAGCTCTTGTTCTTTGGTTTTGTTGTTATTGTTTGTTTGTTTGTTTGTTTGTTTTTGAAGTAGGTTCCACACCCTGTGGAGGTACAAGCCCTGCGAGGCTTGAACTCACAACCCTGAGATCAAGAGTCTAATGCTCTACCAGCTGAGCCAGCCAGGCTCCCTAGCTTTTGTTCTTTGAAGACAGTTACTCTGTTGTCCTTCACACATGCAGATCTTCCTTTCCAGACTAAATGTGGAGTTTCTTCAGTTTATTGTTTACGTGACGTGGCCATAAATGCCCCTATCCTATCCTGCAGGTCTGCCCAACTTTCACCATATTTCACGCTGTCAGAAGCTACTCTTCCCTTCTCCCACTAACTCAGCAGTTCTGTGCTTGGATTCTTTGGTCTCCTTCTACCTTAGACTCTGCCAAAAAAAGCACCCTCAGCCCTACCCAACCCAGCATTTGCCTCGCCTCTCCCATAGTTCCGACTTCTTGCCTTTTTGTGCTACAAAGAGGCCAATGTGTCTAAGAGAAGGGTTTATGTTCTCTGGGGTCTCCGAGGAAACTATATTTGGCTCTATGAGCAACGTTTGACAGCGATGAGTGTTTGCTGCTTGCCGGCCCCTGTACTTTACTGTGTTTCCACATCATCTCATTGATTCTTCACACTCCCATGTAAAGTAAGTACTGTTATCACCATTTATCTTTCACAGTGTGGAGTGTACGGTTTTGTGAGATTAAGGAACTGCCCAGGTCAGCCTGCCTGGAAGTGGCAGACTTGGGATCCCAGCTCGGGCTGCCTGGCTCGGCACCTGCGTGCCTCAGCACTGCCCTGGGCCTCCTCTCCATGTCCTTGTCTGATGCCTGTTCGTGAATGTCCTTTCATTTGTCCACTTGCTGGATAATTACTTGAGGGCTTTCACAGGAAAGTCCTTTTTCGAACAGAAATTGTTATTAGTATTATCATTACTATGACACATGAAGGCTTCTTTCCTTCCTTCTTCCTTCAGAAAAGCCACTAATACCGTAGGCTGGCCACCACCATCTGCAGGAAGGTTTCTAATAGAGGGTGTCAGGATGATCCACAGAGAGGTGAATGTATTAGAACCCTGAGCATTGCAGTACACATCCCCGTCTCTCTTCACCCCTCTTCCTTGCTCTGCATTTGTCCACAGCACTTATTTCATAATATATAACGTACCTATTTACTTTATTAACTGTCTCTTCTCAATAGAACGTAAGCTCCACGAGGGCAAAAATGTTCGTCTTTCTTGTTTATGGCTGCAACCCCAACTTAGCACAGAACAGGAGCACAGCAGATATATGCCGAATGTGTGATACAACAAGAAAACAATTTCATCACCTTTTGACCATAGACAGTTGAGCTTTGAGGCTCATTGTTCTCAGCTACCACCATGACCCCGTGTCTTCCTCCCTCCATCCTCACACATCCTCTCTAGTTAATATCTATACAGCCTCGAAGCGCCTGCGCACCAGGGCTTTGATTTCCACCAGAGCCCTAGCTGATTGTTGAGGCACACGTGCTCTCCTCTGTGTTTCCTTAGCACCCTGTGGGTGTCTCCGTCATCATATTTGTTGCACTGCATTACAGTAGCCCATGTTTGTAGATGTCCCCTCACTAACCCTAAACTCTTCGAAGGCAGGGACCCGGTCTTCTTCATGTTTGTCTCTCCAACACCCAGCACAGTGCCTGGCATAGAGTCAGTGCAAAATAAATAATTAATTAGTGGAGTAAAAATATTGTGTTTTTTCTAAATGGAGGTTTGGAATCACAAGGGGGGGGGAATAAACTAGCTCTGAGTGGGTTTAAAGACAGAAATTTTCATTTGGAGATGGAAGTTCTTTATCCAAGCAGAATTTATCACGTGCCCATTGTATACCACCCAACAAGACAGTCAGAAATGACTACCATGGAACATTCTAGCAGGAGGAGAGAGATGAGAGGGAAAATAATAAATGGATAAGTTACATAGTATGCTATGAGTAATTTGTGCCATAGTGAAAAAGTAAAAGCAATGTGGTATTATGAGTTGGGGCAAGAGGTGGAAATTTTAACAGGGTGGCCAGGTTAGCCCTCATTGAGAAGACGGCATCTGAGCAAAGGCTTCAGAAGCCTTCCAGAAACATTTGCTGAGCTACTGCAATGAGCAAGGCACTGTGTGGAAGCCTGAGAATTCCAAAATAGAGCTCTCACACTAGTGAGAAGACAGTCACGTCAACCAGAGTCTGATAAATGTGAGGGCAGCTGAAATAAAACGGGATGCTAGTAGGCTGTGTGAGCAGAGAAAACTGACTTTCAGAAAGTCATAAATGTCATAAATGTCACCATTGCCATCCTCATCTCTCTTTAACCCTCCCTGTTCTTTCCTACATTGTCTCGTAGCCTTTAACATTGCCCACAAGGTGAAGATGGTAATTCCAGAACACGTACATTTATCTGGAAAAGCTATAAAGTGTAGTTCTCTGGGGCTGTAGGAGCCTTAGGTCTACCAGAGGATGACCATTGGTCTGGAAGTGTTGATGTGCCTTCTCTATTCAGTGATGCACAGCATCATTCTTGGCCTGGGATTCCTGCAGGAGAAGTGCACTGAGCAGGCCAGGGAGAAAGTGATTTCAATTGAGCCATCTGTTGACAACTCTCGTTGTTTGGCTCTTTAAACATGAAAACAAGCCAATCTTGGAGCCACACAGCCCCTTCAGATGTCACACTGTTATTGACACACTGCCTACTTCTCATTACATTCCTTTACATCAGGTGGCGTTTTGTACACAACAGCCCCACTCTGTAGCATGCTGGTTCTATCTACAGCATTCTTTCATTAATGCCTCAGCAGTACCTAGAAAGGCTCCCTCTTGACCACCTCAGCAACATGTTCTGAGCACCTCAGCTTACCACGAGTGGTGCCAGTCATATAAGATGGTGATCATGACCACAAAGGCCTCCAGTTGAGGACAGGACTATGCCCTGGTTGTGAGAGTCAATGACAAGTTCACATTTCTTGGATAGTCAGCTTTTTACTACATTTCTCATATATTGAATTGGTTTAACCAATTTCAATGCCTTGATTAGCTCATGAACCACCATAAATTTTGATCCTGGTCTTGGACCCTCTCCAACAGCAGTCTACAGAGAAATACTTTCAGCTCTGCGGCTAACAGAGAATCACGTTGATTCTTAATTTTTTTTTATTATTTATTTATTTTTGAGAGAGAGAGAGAGACATACAGAGCACGGGTGGGAGAGGGGCAGAGAGAAGGAGACAGACTCTGAAGCAGGTTCTAGGCTCTGAGCTGTCAGCACAGAGCCTGACACGGGGCTCGAACCCACAAACCATGAGATCATGATCTGAGCTGAAGTCAGATGCTTAACTGACTGAGCCACCCAGACACCCCTTTCATGTTGATTCTTGAATAAATTATCCTTATGGCTGAATTGGTATGTAGCCAATTGGTTGGACTTTATTCATAATGATACCTTCCCTAGAAAAGCTATGAGTCTTCCTTTGAAGCTATAAAAGTGTAAAATTGATCCACATTTGAAATGAAGTCAAATGAATCAAGCAGAAGTCTTACTGAGTGCTCTCTTAGCCCGGGTGCCTAGAAAGCAAAGCCTGAAATAAAGCTGAAGTGTAAGCATTTTCCTGGTGAGTGTGAGCTAATGACTAGAAAGGGAGGTCACATAGAGGGAAGCAGGGAAGGAGGTGGAACCAGTGCAAAGATAATGGGTGGTGGAGCAGGCCCCTGCTATGGTGGCTGGTTGCTGGATTCCCTACAAAACCCGAGAATCTCTGTGAAACATTGTACAGAACCTTCTGTCCAAGGAAAGGAACCAGGAATCATTTACTCATTGGCTCCCAGCCCCCATGGGCCCAAGTTTCTCCTCACATATTGTAACTCCCCTCCCCTTCGGTATGTGCATGCATAAATACCAAATATGTTCCTGGGGTATCTGCCTCTGTATCAGCAGAAAAGCCTGGAATGGAAAGGAACAGGCACTGAGGTGAAAGACCCTCAGGTTGCAACTCCATGAAGCCGATCAGAACCCACACAGAACTGGTTACGACAACAGTGGATGGAGTAAAACACAGGTGGGGCCAAGGGAATATGAAGTGATGAACTAGAAATATTCAGTACAAACACTGGATACTTGTGACTCCTTATTTATTTATAGTCCACCTTGTTCTAAGAAAGGCAGAACATTGTTTGCACACCTACCATTTTTGCAGCACTCTGCTGGGACCCTGCTCTAAATATGGTCAGGAGATTATGGTAACTGCTAAGTGAGGTGCTGACTATTGTCCATCAAAAGCATGGGGGTGGGATCAGTAAAAGGCTCATTATAGCTCAGATTGGTCTGATGGTTGCTGCTGTTATTTTCTCTCAAGAAAAAATTATCCCCACCAACTCCAGTTATAAGTCCTTGATTGCTGCCTTCCAAAGCATCCCATACGTTTCCACCTGCTTGGGCACCACTGTGCTCCTTCCCTGCTGACTTCCCAACATCTTTCCTCTCCTATGCCTGAAAAAAGTTTAATTGTCAGCATTTTCCAAACCTGTCAAATACACACAGCTCTAAATGGTTTCTGAGCTTCCTGAATTTAAAGAGGCAAGATTTAGGGTAGGCAAAGGTTTCTTAAACAAGACACAAAAAAGCACTAACCATAATAAAAAGATGGATAAATTGACCTTTATTAAAAATTAAGAACTCTTACTCATCAAAAGATACCGCTTAGAAAATAAAAATGCAAGGTCACAGATTGAGAAAAGATATTCACAATACATATATCTGACAAAGGACTCATTTCTAGAATATATCAAGAAATCCTAAACATCAGTAAGAGAAAGACAAACAATCCAATTAAACATCAGCAAAGTACTTGAACAGACATTTCAAAAAAGAAGATATCCAAATGGCCAAAACCATTATTCATCAGGGAAATGCAAATTAAAACCACAATGAGATACCGTTACACAGCCAACAGAGTGGTAAAAGCAAAAAGACAGTCAATGCCAAGGGTTGGCAAGACAGTAAAACAACTGGAACTCTCATTTATTGCCGGTAGGAAGAAAAATTATTACAAACACTTTGGAAAACTGCAGTGTCTTCTAGAACTAAATGTATGTCTACATTATGATCTAGTGATTCTACTTCCCTAGACAAATGATTGTATATGTTCACCAGGAAACACATACAGAATGTTGACAGTGGCCTTATTCATAATAGTCCCAAAAGGGAAAATACCCAAATGTCCATCACCAGGAGAGTGGATGAATAAGTCCAGATCTATTCACACAATGGAATACTGCACAGCGATATAAAAGAATAAGTTATTATGCACAACATAGATGGATCTCACAATTATAATGTAGAGTAAAAGAAGACTGATTTTAAAAGTAAATATCTATTATTCCATTTGAATAACATTTAGGAACAGACAAAACTAATCTATGGTGATAGACTTCAGAATAGTGGTTACCTCAGGCAGTGGGGAAGGTGGTTGCTGTCTAGTAAGGGGCAGAATGGAGCCTTCCAAAGTGCTAGAAAGATTTTATATACGGAGCTAGGAACTAGTTAACGCTGATGGTGGTTATACTGTAAGAAATCATTGCATTGTATGCTTAAGGTTTATATGTATATCTTAAATCTCAATTAAAATAAATTAACATGGGGAGGATTGAGAACAGAAACTTGATGACCCATCCCTTCAGGAAAGGTTCCAAGACCTCATTGTCAAGTGGGAGAGGAGATAGCACCATAATAACATTGGAAATTTTTGAATTAGACATAGACTTAAGAAATGTGGTCGTTAAATTTTAACTCTTCACTAATTAGCCATGCAATCCTGGAAAATGGCCTATTTAGACCTCAGTTTCCCAATCTTTAAAATGTCTGACTGTTGAAGGTATCTCGTGTCCTCCCAAATCACAAGGTCCCAGTGACCTGCCTTCCCACCCAAGGCCAATATGAAGATGTGTGTCTTGTGTTGGTTCTGCTTTGCTGATTGACACTGAGGAGCACAGGATCCTGAGCTGAAGAGGGGTGGAGCTTGGAACTCTACACATTCTATTTAGAACCGTGCAACACATACGTTCCTGCCGTTCCCATACCACGACCACACGGATCATGAATTTTGTTTCAGGCCCTCACTGAATCATCTCCAGTCATGGGAGGGAAAACCTGGTCCAGACAGTGCAGAACAGTGGCAACTGATGATGCACTTTGGGGGTCAACCTGATCTGGGCTTGGAACTCAGCTCTAACGCTGTTTGTGACCTTAGACAAGTCACGTAAGACCCTGAACCTCAGTTTTCTCATCTGCAAAATAGGATAGTCACCACCAGTTCAGAGTTGTTCTTGTAAGGGTTAAATGAGATAAAGTATGCCAAAGCCCTTAGTACATGGGTCTCTCATGTTTAGTTAAACATGTACTTAGTCATGTACTCTCAGTTTAGTTAAACACCAGGTTTAGTTATAAAACAGCTTCTTAGTTTCATAAAGTAGTGAAGCCAGAAAGCACCTTAGAAATGACCTTCTTAACAACAAGATTCGTTAAGGTCCTTTGGGATTGCAAACAATACATGATGAAAACCTAGTTAAGCAAAAAGGGAAATTGATTGAAAGTCTGTAGGAACATCTTATGCAGTCACAGGAAAAGCAAAACAGCAGGACCACAGAATGGCAGAAAGCAGGACCACCCTGAGGGTAGCAGGGTTTGCAGATGCTTACCTAGACATCACCATTAACATGACTCAGCTCTGATATCTCCCAGAACATAACCCCAGCGCATCACTCAGTGTCTAATACAGCATTTAGACTTAATCTGGACTAACAAGAATTCTGGGATTCCACCCCCAACCCCCACCACCAAAAAAAACAAAAAAAACAAAAAAAAACCCTGCTCCTTCTCCAGTCTTCCCCATGTTAGGAAATTTTTTTGTACTCTCAGCTACCCAGTCACTCAGACTCTAAGCAAAGCAGTCTTCCCTGCGTGACTGTATTTTTTCCCACACCCCCCATGTCAGCAAAGACTACTGATTTCACCTCCAAACTCCACTTCTTACCCACTGTAACCATAGTCACATCACTTTCCTCCCGGACACTGAAGTCATTTTCTGACAAGTCTTTTGCTTCCCTCTTGCTCTACTCTAATTCAGTCTCTACCCCAGTCTCTGGATCACTCAGCCAGAGTGGTCTTTTAAAACCACAAATTGGGTCATGTTACTCTATGACTAAACCTTCCAAATGGCTCCCTCTTGCTCTGAGAATAAGATCTAACCACATTACCATGTCCTACAAGGCCCTACATGATTTGATCTGTTTGTCTAAACTCGTCTCTACATGCTCACTCCCTATTATAATGCTCCAGGCCACACTGGCCTCCTTTCTGTTTCTGCCTGTAATGGTTTCCCCTAGATTTTCTATGTGATGGTCTCCTTTTCATCACCTCCCTAGAGATAGTTTTCTCATCACCCAACTTGAGGTAGCTGCTCTCTTACTCAGTCACTCCTCATCACTTCAGCATTTTTATATTTTCGCTGTTGTGTGAGATCTAATTTTTCCTTGCTTCCTTAGTAGACAATAGATATTTGTTGAATGAATGAATGAATGAATGAATGAATGAATGAATGTGTTAACTTGTTTATGAAATGTCAAATGCCTGAGAGAATCTGATTGTTCCAGATCAGGGGATACAATGCCTACCCCTGGGCTGTTCACCTCTGGTCAAGATTCCAGGATCCCTGAGCACAGGCACAGCTATCTGGAGACCTATCCCTGTGCATCTTTGCAGTCCTAACAGCCATCCTAAGCGGGCTTAGTCCTCATTTTACAAATACAGACACTAAGGTACAGAGTGAATGAGAGACATTCCCATTATTGAATCATGTCATTTTCTGTTAGCAGACTCTGCTTTGTCTGTTCTTGTTGAAACAACTCCACATCTCTGTCTTTTAAAACCAATAGTGTTAACTATATGTTGATAAATATTTTCCTTCATTTCCACCTACTCTATGTTAACACTAGTGTTGGAATTCTCATTTCCTCCTACAAGAAAGAAATATGGCCCAGATTTTCACTGTGGGACAAGATGTTTCAGCTTACCCACGCCAGCTTTTTTTTTCATGTCTCAGTTTTTTTTAAATGATAATAGAGTCTTGCTGCCCCTTCAGTTACTAAACATTTCCTTTAGAAAGCTGTTTTGTTTTACTTTGTTTTAATTAAGGCCTACATTACCTGGGGAATTCTGAAAATAGGATCCCATTTTAGTTTCTTCTTCTAGCTAAATGAAATCTTTAGAATGTGGTCATTTAATAGTGAAATATGTGCCTAATCCATGACAAGAATTCAAATTTGTTTTTAGCTAGCTAGAATTCATATACAACTTTCAGTCTAACATTCCTGCTCCCTAATTGTTCTACTTTATCCTAACTCCATCCAAACAAATAAATGCCATAACATCTGTTTTCAAAGAATAAAATAAAAATGTATTAATAAATTTGATATGGTAGCTCTAAAGCATATGAGGCATGGTATTAAGTAAGATTAATTCAGTTTTATCTCCTAGCCTTATTTCTCAGGGATCTGTGGTTCTTTAACAGGGAGATCATTAGAGATCAGAAATTTAGATACAGACATGGCGATTGTACATTTTAAATTTTTATGTATTCATTTCTGTGGTAATTAAACTTTAATATAGCCTCACTAGCTTTTTTTTTCTTTTTGGTTAGTGTTTACATGTTATATTTTGTTCCATTCTTTGTCTTTAAACCTATATATGGCTTGGTATTTAAATCGTATTTCTGGTCAAATGGCATATTGTTGAGTGTTGCTTTTTCACCCAGTCTGATAAACTTTGTCTTTTAATTCGTTTGTTTAGATCATTTACATTTATTGTAATTACTAGTGTGATTAAAGTCCATTACATTTCTAATTGCTTTTTATTGATTCCATCCAGTTTTGTTCTCTTTTTTCTCTTTTTCTGCCTGCTTTTGGGTGCAGTGTTTTTGATTATTCTATTTTATTTCAACTATTGGAGTCTTTAAAATCTCTTTTTAAAACTTTGCTAGTTACCCTAGAGTTTACAATATATATACAATATACACCTTTAATTAATTAGTCTATCTTTATGTGTGACAATTTAATACAATTAGATTCTGAATCATTGGTATGATCACCTTATTACCAACTGAGCATTGAAGCTCTATCTCAGTTCCAATGTTTATATTTTTCTTAAAAATTGTATTTATAATAATAATAATAACAACAACAATAATAATATATAACAATTAGGAGCATTTATTTTGTGACAAACACAATTGTGACAACTTTTACATTTATTGACTTATTTGATCCTCGCAATAATCCAATGTGAATAGGTCGTTTATGTATCTCCATTTTACAGATGAGAAAGATGAGGCAGAGAGAAGTCAAATAACTTGCTGCAGGTTTCAAGGCACTAAGTGGCAATACTACTTTTATTTTAGGAGAAAAGAACAATGTAGGATTTAATCCATTAGAAGGGGGAGGAAACTGAAGCTTCTTAGTGGCTCAGGTTTCCATGCAAGAAAAGGAGGAAGAACTGTATTCTCAAACAGGATGGTAGTGGTGAGCCACTTCTGTGTAGACAGGCCAGCACCCCATTATCACTGTGAGCCACTGCTAATTTGAACTGTACTGGCTTTGTAATTTGTATCTAATTTGAACATTTGGGTGTCTTAAAAAATAATTTTAGGGGCGCCTGGGTGGCGCAGTCGGTTAAGCGTCCGACTTCAGCCAGGTCACGATCTCGCGGTCCGTGAGTTCGAGCCCCGCGTCGGGCTCTGGGCTGATGGCTCAGAGCCTGGAACCTGTTTCTGATTCTGTGTCTCCCTCTCTCTCTGTTCCTCCCCCGTTCATGCTCTGTCTCTCTCTGTCCCAAAAATAAATAAACGTTAAAAAAAAAAATTTTTTTTTAAAAATAATTTTATATGAGCTTTAAGAATAAGATGATTATACCTAGTTCTGTGTTAATGAATATTCAAATGACATTAAAATAAAAATGGTTTAAGTCAAAACTTGAGAATTTTTTTCTGTAGTCTATGAACCTTTTGGTTCAAGGACACACTAGCCTCCTGATTATGATAGCATTATCTCAGTTTCCCTAATTTTGCTCAAGTGTAGATGAGAGAGTCAAATGCATATCAACTTTTTTTTTTTTGAGATAGAGAGGGAGCGCTTACACACACATGCAAGCAGGGGTGCGGCAAAGGAAGAATGAGAGAGAGAATCTTAAGCAGGCTCTACTCCCAACACAGAGCCCAGCATGGGGCTCCATCTCACAGTCATGAGATCATGACATGAGCTGAAATCAAGAGATGCTTAACTGACTAAGCCACCCAGGTACCCTGTATCAGTTTTAAATTGTAAACTCCATACGTGAATCCTCAAGAAGAATGATGAGTTACTGACATCTATCCATGTTTTGGTCACATAATTTTGCTTTCCTATTTCCAGACGTTGTGTAGAGTCCTACAGAGAGCTTTCTGGAGATCTCTGGTTTCTGGATGTATAGGAGGCCACCCACCTTTTCTTTGTTTCTAGACGTATAGCAGGCCACCCACCATTTCTCTGAGGCTCACTTTTCTCATCTGTTAAAATGGGAATGGAACCTATTGTGTGGGGTTATTGTGATAATGAATGAGATCATGCAGATTAAATGTTTGACACAGAGCAGGTACCCAAATGTTATTATTATTATTGTTATTGTTATTGTTATTGTTATTATTACTGACAGCAGTTCTGATCAGGTTCTCTGATATGAACTACAAGTCCTAAAAATGTTTGCATTAGAGGAGCCAGTAACGGTGCTCTTGACAGCCATATGCATTGATGACATGACCCTAAGAAACCAGCCTTCAAACTGCACTATGCTTATGTTCAGATGATACTTTGATTTCTGCTAATGATACTTTGATTTCTGCTACCTACGGAATGTTTGTGTCCCCCCAAATTCATATATTGAAACCTCATCCCCAGTGTGAGGGGATTTGTTGGTGGGGACTTTGGGAAGTACTTAGGTTATGAGAGTGCAGCCCTCATGAATGGGATTAGTGGACTTATAAAAGGGAGCTCCCGGCAAACTCCCTTGTTTCTTCCACCCTGTAAGGATACAGAAAGAAGAGAGCCATCTATGAACTAGTAAGCAGGTTCTCACCAGGTACTGAATCTGCTGACGCCATGATCTTGGACTTGCCAGCCTCCAGAACTGTGAGAAATAAATTTCTGCTATTTACAATCCACTCAGTCTAGTGTACTTTGTGATTGCAACCCAAACGAACTAAAGCAGTTTCTACTCTTTTTTTTCTTTTTTAAGTTGGCTCACTTTTTATACAGAGAGTTTCCAACTGTGATTAGCTTGCATGGTGTTTACCAAATAAAAAATGCATTGATTTAGCATAAGCACTAGTAATACTACATTGTAAAAAAATTGAGCCGTTGGTAGAGAATAAAGTTTAAAGTCAATAAGCCTAAGCCAGACCTCGGAGAGCATGGTGGTACCGGTTTTGCTTCATATTTCCCTTGCTGCTGTTCCCAGCCCAACATTATTTTTAATTAGTTGAACACTGTCATGATGCTACTGCCCTACACTGAATGACATTTATGACCCTCACATAAAATCAGTCTTATTTACAACTAGGAAGAATGCCGCCTAACTTGGGAAAGCATTTAAAATATCTCAGAGTAGGGGCGCCTGGGTGGCGCAGTCGGTTAAGCGTCCGACTTCAGCCAGGTCACGATCTCGCGGTCCGTGAGTTCGAGCCCCACGTCGGGCTCTGGGCTGATGGCTCAGAGCCTGGAGCCTGTTTCCGATTCTGTGTCTCCCTCTCTCTCTGTCCCTCCCCCGTTCATGCTCTGTCTCTCTCTGTCCCAAAAATAAATAAACGTTGAAAAAAAAAATAAATAAATAAAATATCTCAGAGTATGGAGGAAAAGTATTTTATAAGATTATTTTTAGTATTTGTATTCCCTTGTAAGCTGCTGAGAAGGTAATTGCATTTTGAAACCACAAGGTGAATGTTAGGCACTCTGTCATTAAGCAACAGAACAGACTTTGTAATGCAATTTACATAAATTAACAACTTTCTTCTGATGTTTGTTGGACCTTCAGGACTTGACTAGAGCTGGCAAGCCAGTTTGACTTTTGCAGAATATTAAGCAGGCAAAATTTGTTTCAAGGTGCTCCACTTCTATTTTCCCTTATTTTTTCCATCTTTTGGGGTAAGTTCTCACTTCAGACTATTAGATCTTTCTCTGCACATTCTCTCTATTAAACATTTTTGGGCAGAATGAATTATAGTCAAGTGATTTTCACAGAAAATTAGAATCGATTCCTTTATTTTAACTCCTTTTAGCAGGAAGCATTCCAAAAGTGTGTTAAAACATTTCCCTGTCTTAGTAAGTAGTATCAATGAAAAAGATGGAATTTTCTTATCACCTCAAAGAATTGGAGACCGATAGTCTATGTTTCCATTAGAATGATTGGATCCATAGTGGATCCAATATATTTTATATTTATCCAAATATTTTAGAATATCTAGACATACTGAAATTTAATTTGGTCCTTGAAGGATTCTGAAAAAAAAATATGTGTTCTGTTGCTTCCACCTATGGAAACTCCTAGCACTTTTTAACATTTTCCTTCACATTATTATATATATATGTATGTATTTAGGTTGGGGGGGGTGGTGATTCTACTTGTTCAGACTATGCAGTGGTTGTTATTTCAGTAAGGGGTCAGACTTTGGGTTGGTTAGCACTTCCATACCCTGTGGGAGGTAAAGGAGAGTCATTGGTTGTATACAACCCTTTCACTGTTCCAGGGCTAAGGAGCTGTACTCTGATTACTCCCTTAAGGAGAAAGAGTAGTCTCACCCTCTGAAGTAACAAGAGGCTGCCTCTTCTCATCTTGAAGACCTGGCAGAGCCCTTGCTGAGCCAATCATTGTCTGCAGAGCCTCTGCCCTACCATCCTTTCTTGCAAAATTGGATGCCCCACTGGGGTACCTGCTGCAGTGAGAGGGTGCCCGTGCTGCAGAACCATGCGAGTTCAGGACCAGGTCCTTACGACATAATAAAGGGATACTACAAGTTGTGTCAAGGCTTTATCTCGAAGTTTCTCTCGGGGAGAGTTCAGATAAGAGGGAAAAAATGAGAAGAGTTTTCACTGTAAGGAAAGAAAATGAAGACGGAATTTAGAATAGTTTGGGTGGTGCACCACAGTATAATGGGAAGAGGCAGGATTTACTTCTTCAAGACCTGGCTCTGAATCTTCTCTGTGTAACTGGCTACCTGTGCAGCCATTCCATGAAAAGCATAAACTGGTAATGGGAAAGATTTACAGAGATACATTTTTTTAGCTTATTGCATTAGAGGATGGTTTAGTCTTGGAACGAATCTTGTCACAGGTGGTTGGTAGTGTTTTATGCCATTTATCTTTTCCTGGAGCTTTTCAGACCATCATAGGCTCTTGTTCCGGGAATATTTATGCACAAATAAGAGGCCAGATGGTGGGTAAGATGGCCTCTGGGTGTCATATAACCGTATCCCATGCTGCTGTTCCTCCCTCCATTATGACTCAAGTTTTAATGATTTATAGCGGAGACAAATTGGTTTACATTTTAAAAATTTTTAATAAAAACATCCACTTCAGTTAGATACAAAGACTTATGTGTTAAGTAAACGCAACCTTAAGGAAGGAAGGAGAAACATAGGCATCCATTTGTTTCTTAGGTATCTTCAAAGTCAGATGGGATCTACTAAGGATCAATTAAACTCTCTGACTTAGTGTAATTATTTTTAAGAAGGGAATGCATGATTCCCAAAATTTGCCATCAGAGGAAACAACAGATGACACTGTCTTATAGAAGTCTTTATTACATTACAGCGAATAACCCTCCATTTTTGTGACTCAGAAAGCTGGTATTGTCAATGTTCCAAGAGTGACGCAATCTCCTTGGACCGCGTGCAAACTCACAAGAGACTGATGTGTAAACCAGGCCACTTCATTAATATGCACTGACAAATAGAACCACAAATGTAACTGGTTTTCACATACTCTGACTAGCTCTCCGTGTAGGGAGATCAACATCGCAGCAGGCCAAAGATAATCCCAAGATTTCTCGGTGATCCTAGAACCAGAGCAAGGGCTGTGTGCTTCATGGCTTAGCATTATGGCTATGGCACCAGTTTGCTAGGGCCACCATTAAAATGCGCCATAAACTGGGTGGCCTTTAAACACAGAAATGTATCGTCTTACAGTTCCGAAGACTAGAAGTCTGAGGTCCAGTGTTGGCCAGGATGGTTCTTTCTGAGGGCTGTGAGGGAGAATCCGCCCCATGAATCCTGCTGCGCTTCTGGTGGTTTGTTGGCAATCTTCAGTACTCCGTGGCTTGAAGAAGCAGCACCCCAATCTCTGCCTTCATTTTCCCATGGCATGAAGTGTGTCTTTAAACTTCCCCTATTTATAAGGACACCAGGCACATTGGGTTCAGACCTAGCCTCGTGTCCTTATTTCAACTTGATTAGCTCTCTAACAAATTAGACTTTCCAAACAAGGTCACATTCTGAGGTACTAAGGGTTAGAGTGCCAACATATCTTTTGGGGGGAGACACAATTCAACCGATAACAACTGTTATATATGTCCTCTGTATTCAAGGTGGATCTGCTGGTGACCCCAGCCTCTTCAGAGTACTGGGAGGGCCCAGCACACCCTTGCCAATTCCGGCGGGGCATGTTGTCCAACCTTATTTTGAATTTCACAGCTTCAGATATGTTCAAGGTTATGCCCAGAGCTCCAGATTGAGGGTACTTGTCAGTTACATGTCTTATTGCTTGGTTAATAGGTGACTTTCCACAATTTCATTCTTCAGAGCTATTCTGATTTTTAGTTTGGGGGCAGACATGGATATATATAATTCCTTTAAACAGTCCTATTCTATTACATTATTTAGGCGCCTTCAATGTCTCACTATGATAAACAATAATAATAATGACTAATGTTTATTGAGTGCTCACTCTCGTCCAGGGACTACTTAAGTATTCTAAATGTATTAGCTCATTTATAATGCTCATGACAAGAGAAGAGGCTAATTCAATATCATACTCATTTTTTTACAGATGAGAAAACTGAGACCCACAGTGGTTCAGTGTGATAGAAAAAGGTTTTGCACCCAAGTAGCTTAGCTCCAGAGCCCATGTGCTTGAGCTGATACCAGCCCCCTGCTTCTCAACTGTGTGATCTTAGGCGAGTCTTTAACTTATGCCAATAAGTGAACGTGGAGATAAGAGCAAGACTTACCTTATGACATTGTTTGCATCTTAGAGCAATAACTGCTGGACAGTGCATGCTCAGTAAGTGTTAGCAAAAACAACCCCCTCCTCTCCAATATCTTTCACTTCCCCAAATGGAGTGACTGCAATACAAACCTAGGCAGCCTGACTCCAGGGCATTCTTAACCCTTGTACAAGAGTTGGCCCCATAGCCAATGAGTATTGCTGTTAATAAGTTTATGTCTTCTTTCCTTCCTCCCTTCCTATTTCGTTGGAAGTATTTCTTCTTTGGCCTAAAATAACACTTGGTTCTGGATCCTGTCTTCTGCTGCCTTCCAAGATCCATCACTATCCTTCTTACCCCTGAATCTTCAACCTCCACCCCTTCCTGGTTCCTTTCAATCTGCAAACTTGCCCAGGTGTCCTCCAACCTAACAGTGACTGCAGTCTTGAAGCCTTGCCTCCTTCCACCCACTTCCCACCTTTTTGTTCTTCTCTTCACTGTTCAGTGTCTTTCAATAGCAGGTTATTTTCCCAAGCTTTGTAACCTGTGTTCAACTCACTGAAGTTCTGCCTTCATCCTCTGCTTATGGAGACTGCCTTTGCCTACTGCCCCCTCTGATGGCCACTTCTCAGTCTTGACCTTGCCCCCTCCATAGCCTTCCACATAGGCCACTCATCTCCACTTCCTGGAATGAATTTCTTCATGGGCTTCTGTCAGGCTCTTCTTGTGTGCTTTTCTTCTCTTCTTCAACGACTCTTCACCTTCATTCTGATCTTCTCTTCTCCCAATCTTCCCTTCACTGTCAATGTTTCTAAGTTCTGTCTTTGGCCCGCAGTTCATCTCCATGTTATGCATCCCAAATACTGAGTCAAGTTTCACATATATCGTGATGACTTCCATGCCTGTCCCTCAGACCCAGAACTGTCACCTGAGTCCCAGATCTGTAAAGAATTCTTTATAGGGCATCTCCACATGGATATTTCAAAGGCATAGCTAACAAAACATGTTCAAGGTGGAATGTTTCATATCTTTATTCCTGCAAATCTGCTGTTTCCCAGGATCTCCAGGAATCTGGGTACCACCCACTGCCTCCTTCTTCCTATGGCCCTATCCCAACCAATATGGATTCTTCTGAGGACTCTTCCTTGATGTGCTTTGAAGCTTTCTTTCCTTCTCCGTCCTCCTACTACCACCTAGGTCCCACCCCTACTTTTTCTCTTTCAGATTACCCACAGGTGAACTTCCTGTCTAAATTCTCTGTCACCCTCCAGTTCTGGCTACACAGCACAGATAAATTAATATTAACCCTTTTAAAAATAACTTGAAAACATAAAAATTATATGTGCTCATACGATCGTTCTTAAATCTTTGGAAATGCCTTGGAAAATAACAAGGAAAATGAAAGTTTTTCATGATCTTAAAGCTCAGATATAACCATTAGAAGCCTATAGATGCATTTCCTTCCAGTTTAAAAAAAAAATGAATGCATAGTATTTTCTAATCACCACTGGGATCATGCTCCATGTATCAGTTTATTGCTTGATTTCTTCCCATAAAGCATAATGCATTATCCCATATCATTAGAAATTATTTAAAAATATGATTTTAATGACTACCTCATAGTCTAGAAAATGAAACAAATAAACCATAATTTAATGACTCCTCTATTGTGGAGCATTTGGATTGTATCTATTTTTTATTATTTTAATTAACACTTAGTGAAAAACTTTGTGCTTGATTTTTTAACTCTTCTCATTTCCTTGAGATCAATTGCTAGAAGGGGAATTATTCGGTTAAAGAATGAGTATTTTTGAGGTTTTCCATATATTTTACTCAATTGCTTCCCCCCCCCCCGCAAAAAAAAGTAGCAAATTATTCCCTCTGGAATGTTTGCAACTGAACGTCTCATTCACATTCGCCAAAATTGAATGTTCACATTTAAGTAGTGTATTTTCTGATTCAATAATCGAAAAATGAAACCATGGCATTTTCTAAATGAAGTTGAACATGCTTTCATGTTTATTAGCTGTAACTATTTCTTATTACGTGAATTGCCTATTTATGTTTTCAGTTTGTTTTTATATTAAGGTATATTATTATTATTATTATTATTATTATTATTAATTTGTATGAGTGAGCAGTCATTCTGAACTTCAAGCCTTGCTTAAGAATCCTTTGTTTTCCCTATAACTCTCCAAGTAAAGTTGAAATCCCTCAGCTTGGCACACAGTGCCCTCTGTTATTTTGCCCTTGACCGTCTGCCCTCTCTGTGCCAAGAGGCAGACAAATACACCACAGGCCATTTTGAACTATTTCCAGCTCTCAAAATAATGTACTTGTTCTATATGCCTCATTTCTGTGCAATATGCTCTCTTTTTTCTGCCCCCATCACCATTGTCCACCTGCCCCGTGTTTTGCCTAGCAAACTGCCAGTCACCTTCAAACTCACCCAGCAGGTACCTCCCTTAGGTGGGACCTGCTCATGACCTCTTGGTCTGAATTATGTGTCTCTCTACTTACAGCTCTTATAGGATCTGGCAAGCCTCTTTCACAGCTCTCACTACACTGTATTTTTTTCCTATTCACAAAGAAGATGAGTCTTTTGTTTCTACCTTCCCAGGTCCTAACAATAACTAGCAGAGAGTAGATACACAATAAAGACTGAAGTAGAGGGAAGGATGAATGAAGCTGCTGGTCTGTTTCTAAAAAGGGCTATATTTGTCCTGGGAATTTTATCCCAATTTGAATATTAAAATAATATATTCTGATTCTTCCTCTGTCCAGGTGGGTAAAACTCGAGTATTTTGCTTGTTTATCAAAGCCCCTACGTATATAATATATGGTTGCCATACATCAGGTATCTATACTTGATTGTGAAGTTGTGGAAAAAGAATTCTTTACCATGGATTTGATTATCTCCAAAATTCATTTAGTGTTAAGCACAAAGAATTGGAAATTCGTGAGGCTGGTTGTCATAGTATTTCATTTCTCAACTTAAGTCTAAGATGAATATAGTGAGATGTGAAGAATATAGAGAAGGGCAGGAGGACAGGATGATAGAGGATGGACGGAAGGATGGATGGAAAATACATCTCACGTTTACTTGCTGATTAGAAAACATATTCATTTGGAAACGATAAATTTACCCACTGCCTTAGTCCATTCAGGCTGCTGTAACCAAATACCATAAATTGGGCTACTTAAAAACAACAAATATTTATTTCTCACAGTACTGGAGGCTGGGAAGGCCAAGATGATGGCGTGAAAGCCTGTGTCTTTATAGACAACTATCCTCTCTACAACTTCACATGGCAGAAGGAGACTAGGGAGCTTTGTGGGTGTCCTTTTTAAGGGCACTAATCTCACTCATGAGGGTTCCATCTTCATGACTAAGCCCCTCCCAAAGGCCCCACATCTTAATACCACTATTTGGCTGTTACATGTTAACATATGAATGTTGGAATGGAGGGACACAAATGTCCAGACCATAGCATTCTATTATCTGCGAATGCATCTGTAGCATTCCAACAGGCCATTCAAGTTTCAATTAAATTACGCACTAAAATAAAAAATAATAATAATAAAGGTACAAAAAGGGAAACTGACAAAAATTTTGCTGTACAATTAGAACAAAACTAAACAAAGAAGTCCGTCCCCAGGATCTGTCAAAAGGAAAGCATAATACGAACATCTGAAATCAATTAATTATATTAGGAAGCCAAGATTCACTTTTTTAAAGTAGGCTCCTCACCTGACATGAGGCCCAAACTCACAGCCCTGAGATCAAGAGTCTCATCATGCTCTACCAACTGAGCCAGGCGCTCCCCCAAGATTCACTTGTTAAACACATTTGTCTTGGAGAAAATTGAAATCATAATTGCATGCCTGCAATTTACTTGATTGGTTTGCTTAATGATTTGGAGACCAACCAGTCTCTCAAGTATGGAGTCAGTCAATGTCTATAGCCTTACCTCTTAGTAGCTTTCTGAGCACTACTGTTTTATCCGTTCCTCTCTATGGAAAAGGAAGGAACGGAGACTGGCATTATACCAGTTGCCTGACTAACTAATCACAGTGTAGTGTAATGGGTTTGCTGATGGGGCAGTTACAGAAGGTATTTGCATTTTCAGCCTTTTAATTCCAGTTTGGGAGTGTAAGAAATATTAAGCATCAATAAGCAACTGGAAAGATCCGAACTATTTGTTCTGGTAGCTGAATACTGTCTGCTCATTCATGCCTCTGTGCCTTTCCAAGTACTGGTCTATCTTCTTACAACAGTCACTCATCACTTCAAATCCCTCCCTATTTGCCAGTGGCTCCTACTGGAAAGGTATGTATGTGACCAAATAATAAAAGTTCCTTCTTAGAGGTGCATAGGGCACAGCAAAACTGCATTTCAGAGACAGATGTATCCTTGAAAGACATTGACGAAAGGAATCCCAGCCAAGTAAGGCTACAGAATTGCAAAACATTTGTGGCTGGGAACTGGATTGTTCTGTTCTAGATAAAGGTGACCTTGTCTATGGGGGGAAATAGAGGTGCTTATGTGTGGGACATTCTTTTTTGGTTGTCAAGAAAAGGACACAAGCTTTCATTTAGTTTCCTTCCTAAAGCATCCTCAACTCTGAGCTTTTAATCAAAGCGCCACAGTGCCTGGAAGGGGAGATTCCTGAAGGAAGCTAAGGCACCTGGTCCCCCTGGCTCTGTGTTGGTCCTGGTGTTACACCAGAGCAGCTCACACTGCTCAACACTTGTTACTCAGCATTAGGAAAATGCCCTCATGCCTTCTCATTTTCCTTCCCTGCCTCCGACCCTTTTTGCTTTTACTTAAAAAGCAAAAATAACACCAGTGAAACCACTGGTTAATGACACTGAAGTCTTTCCGTTCAGCTGGATTCAGCTTTTTTTTTTTACCTTACTGTTGAATTTTTAAGATGTAAATAAAAGACCTCTTAGAAACACACTGATTAAATTTCCCCTTCCTATTTCACGATCGAAGCCTCTCTTGTCCTCTTCTACCCTTTCCTAGGCCTAACAATAAGCTGGGTTTCATGTCTCCTGGACCTGAACTCCTCCGGAGCCTCTTAGAACTTCAACTTGTCTGTCAGGTGCAGGATGCAATTGGGCCAGTTGCTGGGCAACTGAGCATCGTGGCTCAGTTCTGGTTGTGCTTATTCTTAGCTTATTAGGTCAGGAATGGTGAGGAAACATATAATATCAATTTTACTGCTCCCCACGCATTTTAATCAGGATTCCAAGTTCCCCCCTGAAATGTCATAATTTCCTCTAACCCTATCATCATGATCTTGCTGCTCTATTTCCTCATACTTATGCTGAGTGGATGAGATAGGATTCTTTCCTTTAGGCTTCCGTGTTCACGTGCTTAGTCATGTATTGCAACTAGTGCCTGTGAACTTGACAGCACTGAACGAATGTTGCTGTGATGATTCATTTCCATCTACACTTTCCCTGGATTTCTGAGATGGATTCTCCCCCCACCCCCCCCCCCCGCCATCTTTTTTAAAGAAAAAGAAGTACTTCAGGCACACAAAAACTGTTCTGAAACAATAATTCCTAGAAAATTGAAGGGTGACAAGAGTGTAATGAAGGGGGGAAAAGAGTTAAAATAAAGTTCTAGTGATGCCAAGTTTCATTTGTCACTGAAGAGAATAAACCAAGAACAGATAAAGTGACCTCCTTATAAGCTTCACCCCAGTTCATCTTACTGTATGTTTCTCTTTCTCATTATTTAACATGTCAGCACTGACTTATCACGGTTACTGCACAAGATATCGTGACTGTTAATTCTGCCTACACAATTGCAAGTTCTTTCCTAATTTGCATTAGTTCATGATTTTCTGTGTTCTTCCTGCATATTCTAAGCATGTTAGATGGGTAAAATCCTGTATCAGGGTACAGGTTAAAGCACTGTAGAAAGAGATGTGGTGCCTTACATGAGAAGGAAATGGACTTTTCTGCATAACAGTTTGGGGATAGCAGGCAATCCATGGTGGGTCAGTAACTCTGCTCCACCCAGGGATGGAGCAAGCCCTGCCATGTTCCCTACATGGCTTCCCCTCTGGGTACAAGGTGGCTGGGTGCTCCAGTTTTCTCCATTTTTCAGCCTAGAGGAAGGGAAAAGATGAAGTAGAGGACAACCAGATTCCTTTAAAAGGGACTGAGAAGTGGCATGCATCACTTCCACTTGTATTCCAACAGCTCAAACTTAGCTTATGGCCATACTTACCTGCAAAGGAGGCTGGGAAATGTAGTCTCTAGATGAATAGCCATGTTCTCGGGTCCTCAGCGCTAGAATCCCAATCATCCAGTATTAGAATCCTCTAATCCGCCTCTAATTTTCCAGAGTTACAAGGGTATACAAGGTTAGTGAACTCAGGACCTGCCTTGCAGGTGGTCAGGGGGACAGCCACTGGAGATTACATCCCGGATCCAGGAAGCTCCCCTCTCCTCATTCCACCGCTCACTACCCTCCTGCTGGTGACTTGGATTCCTGAATGGGAGGAAAAAATCCTCATCAGAGACAAAGCTTCCATGCCAAGAAAGCTGGCCAATCCTCCAAAAGTCACTGCCCTGTTTACTTATTTCCTTTAGCTGTTTTATTTAGTGGACTGTTTTAGTTTCTTCGTACAGTGTTTTGTAGGGATGTGCAGTCAGTCTCTCCCTGCCCCAGCTCCCTGTGGCTGCTGCTTGAGAATGGAAGGTACAGAAAGGGACACTGAGGGGCAGAGGGCTTGACTGCATTCTTCCTGAAACTCTTGACTATGAAGAACTCTCAGGAATGCATTCATCTGTTAAATAAGAGTAAGAGCCCCACTCTCCCAGTGTTTCCTAAAGTGTGATCTTGGGCCACTGCATCAGATCACTTAGAGGGTTTATATAAAGTGCAGAGCCCCAGACTCCATCCCTGGAAATGGGACAGAGCCTAATATCTATTAATATATTTAACTATACATTGTGTTAAGCATATTACATGTTGTTATGGACAATGACATGTCAGCAAGTTTCAGCAAGGCTCCAGGTCGTGCGTGTCTACGTGTGTTCAGGCGAAGGTAAAGAAATTAAGACCTGGCCTGCATTAGAGAACCCATCAATATTAGGGAAAGTGAGGCAAACACATGTTGAAAAACGAACAGATATATAAGACAGCATATAACCAAATTCTAACTGTGTGGTAAAGAATCAGATTCCAGGGAGTGAAAAAGAGAAAACTTAAGGACCGAAAGAATCTGTGTTGTTTTTATGGAGGACACGTGTCTTAAGAAGTGTAATAAAGGGTGGCTACTTAGCATTTTCTCAAATCCCACGTGCCATGGTGCACTGTTTTTCCCAAATACACTGCAGTAAAGAATAATTCCACCTGCTTTTCAGAATCGGGGTTCCAGGAATACAGTAACCAGGTATAACTGACACCGAAATGATGTTAGCTGTGGGGGCCCCGTGGCTGTCAGTTCTCTCTACTGGATGGCCCACTCAGCTCCACTCACTGTGCCATGCTTGCCCCACTCATGACTCAGGCTCCCTCCCTCAGCAAAATTACAGTCACTCCGGATCCTGGAGCTTCATGTCCATTCAGGAAGAGTCAAAAGTCAAATGTCAGTTCCTCATTTACCAAGTGTCTGATGCAGCAGGACCTATGGGTTCTGGCTTGATGAATGTTATTAAAATTAGTTCTTTTCCTTCCCTTTACCAATTTTGAAGTCCATGTTTGCAGACCACTCCCATCTAGACAGTTGTGACATCCTCTGTCCCTTCTGGGCCAGAAGGAACGTGTGGAGTGTCCTCGCTGGGCTGGGTCATGCACCACTGTGGCCCCTGCCCTCCTTCTCCCGGGTCCCTGGCGTCACCGTGGTGATTCTACCCTGTGAGGACTCAGTATCCTTACCCCAGCCCAAGGGCCACATTTGAGCTCTTAAGCCTCTCACCTGAATATTCAGACAGTGATTATAAATAAGCAATACGCATTTCTTTCACACTCAACAGTTTATAAAGGGGAAACTCTGGTTAATCTAAGCCTCCTTCCTACCTACCCCCAAGTTTTAGTCAAGCACTTCTTTTAACTCTGCCTAGAGAATTCTAGGTTGGAGTCAAAAGTCCTGTGGAGTATAGAGGTAACTTCTTCCTGAGGCCACCCGCGATCAAAGGTTTGTGATGCAGCTGTGGTTACTTCAGATGCCAGACCTTCCTGCACAGAGGACAGCTGAATTATTCTCCCTCCCACCTCCACGACCACCCATACACTAATGTCTCTTAACAGTGGTCTCCTGCACTCTCCTTTTTATTTCCAATTATGTTGGCAGAAATTCAAGAGGAGATTACGAAGTGCTCCCTTCTTCTTGGTATTTAGAGTTCTTGACCCTCAGCACCATTTTTGCAAGGAGAAGGAACAAATTCACTGCTCCTTCTCATATTAACTCTATCCCTTTATTCTTTAAAGCTACAGATAGTTCAAACTATCTTTCAGTTGTATAAATATATATATATATATATATATTTATATATATACACACATATACATATATAAAAAAGTATTATCTGAAGGAGCTTAATGCAACAACCAAGTCTACCAAAATATAATTTTAAATATATATATAAGCCTTATTTCCCTTTTTTCTAAGTCCCTTGGCACCTACAGTGTGACCAGCTGTGCCCTGGATTAGTGTCTAGGTCTTTAGAAAGATGTGTGGAGTGGGTAACTGGGTGGCTCAGTTGGCTAAGCATCCAACTTAAAAGTTCAGGTCGTGATCTCACGGTTTGCGAGTTTGAGCCCCATGTCTGGCTCTGTGCTGACAGCTGAGAACTTGGAGCCTGCTTCAGATTCTATGTCTCCCTCTCTCTCTGCCCCTCCCCTGCCCTCTCTCTCAAAAATAATAAATAAAACATTAAAAAAATTAAAAAGAAAAGAAAGGTTTGTGGAATGCAAAGGAAACCAGGCGCCCAGTGGGTCTTGAGTCAGTACTTATCATTATGTTATTTCTGCTAAAGGGAGGCCCACCTCTTTTTTCTCCATTTGTAATTCGTGTGATGATATTGTAGTATATTTATAGTTAATTACAGTAGTTAAGAATTCTTTTAAAACATTATAAGTAAATGGAAAAGGATTCTTATCTCTTAGTTAACTGGCCCTACAGGAGCTATCATCAAAGTGTTATGTTAATGGCAAGCCACCATCGAGGTGTGTGAATATTGAGGACAAAGAAATAAAGTAGTCTTGATTAAGACCACACATGCATCTCGGGAGGGGAATCAGAAAACCAGGGTTTTTGGATATCACCGTAAGATTCCTTCTAACCCTAAAAACCTGAGGTTTTATTTTACATGTTTAAGGTTTAGAGGAAAAGACAGGCTTGACTTGGAGCCAGAACTCTGCCTTTGCCCCTGGAACTGGCTTTTGGGAAAGGGTATGATGCTCTATTTGCATTTGAAGGCCAGGAAGAGCCTCAAATGAGTTCTCTGCCAAATTGATCTGTAGGCTTTGGCCCATCAATAACTCCCAGTGTGAGATTACTATGGCGCCCTCATTGCATCGTAAAGATGGATGGTTTTTCCTGGGCTCTAGCTCAGTGGTCCACAAAGCAGGCTTTGGTTTCATGGTGCGATTTAGAAAGTGAACACAAGCATTTTCAATAGATGAAGACAGAGGGCTTCTTTACAGAGGAATTTAAGGACTGAGATCGCATCATTTCCTCTTAACACATTGGATGGCCTATATTTGAATTATCAGTAACCACAAGAATAGAGCAGTGACCTAAATTACATGTTGGCTATTTGAGTGGTTTCTTCTTTTTTTTTTTTTTTTAATGTTTATTTTATTTTTGAGAGAGCGAGAGAGACAGAGCGCGAGTGGTGGGGGCGGGGGGCAGAGAGAGAGAGGGTGACACAGAATCCGAAACAGGCTCCAGGCTCTGAGCTGTTAGCACAGAGCCCGACGCGGGGCTCAAACTCACAAACCGTGAGATCATGACCCGAGCCGAAGCCGGACGCTCAACCAACTGAGCCACCCAGGCACCCCATTGAGGGTTTCTTTTTGATAAGCATATTCAAATTATTAGGAAAATGTGAATTATTTGTTCTAAAACACACATTTTGAAGTTTTCACTTTTATGCAATTAAAAAAAATTGGGCAGCTCAGGATTCGGCTAGACTGTGTGAAAATAGGAGTAAACAGTACAGAAGTGGTCCCTGGCCTCATGGTGTTTCCAGCATATTTGTTATTCAGTGAAAGAAAGGTATCATTAAAGGTTATAATGGGAGGCAGATTACTATAGTGGTTAATAATGTAGGCTCTGGAGAAATACAGTTATTAACTCTGTGACCTTGGTCAAATTAGTTGCTTAAACTCTCTGAGGCTTAGTCTCCTTATCTATAAAGTGGAAGCAATAATACTTACAAATCTTTTAATGAAATAAAAATACTGTGTCTTATAGTGTCTTTGGAATGTTAACTCACATATAGTAAGTGCTAATACATGCTATCTCTGACTATTCATAAGTTAAGAGTCACTAATAAGAATAAACAAAAATGAGGGGAAAAAAGGTTTAGCTTAGTTCTCTCCCTCAAGTGCCTTTTGGAGCACGTGCTAATTGAAAGTGTATGAAAGCTGTTATATCGCATCTGATTAAACAGTTTCTTTTCCCTTGCTGTGGGATCATGTCACCTTTCGGAATCATCAGCATCTTCCTAGTCCTTGAATACATTTTTGAGGAGTAGATCACAACTGTAGCTCCTCAAGCATCACTTGGAAAGCTTGTTTAAAACACACATTCCCAGACAGCCATTCCAGGAATGTGTGTTTGGGACAAGCAAACCAAGGGATTCTCATACACAGACCAACTAGTGGACACAAGTTTCAGAAACTTGTCCCATGACAGCCAGCCTCGCTTACCTATGCCTATAAAATAAAGGCAGATGCCGTATTCTGGACATACATCCTGGATTGGTATTAGACTGCACACGCCTGTTAAAATGTCAAGCTAACCCCCTACCACCATCCCTAACTAGCTGCTGCCCAGAGTCCTTGAGTGTTCCTCCTTCCCCCTCTGATGCCCTCCCACCCCAAGTCCCAGCTGCCTGACCCTTCCCCTCAGAACCCTCGCAAACAACCAACAACCAAAGAGCCTAGCACAGCATGGGCCTCTACCATTAGGGATGTGGCTGATGTCTGCTCTAGAACTGGACCGATTGATAAATAACTTTAACATGGCCCGTGAAAACGACTGACCATAGGGAAAAGGTGACAGCTCCATTCCTGAATAAAAGAGCCACACACACACACACACACACACACACACACACACACACACCGTACCACATGTATGCATGCCGTGTGCCCACACACCTCGCCAAGGCACCTACAGCTTCCTAACTAGTTGACCGAGAGTCCTTCAGTATAATTAAAACCCAGCTTCTTTACTGAAGGGGAGAAAGAACAGGATGACAAAGGCTGCCAACCCACCGGATATGATGAATGAACTCCTCTGCTTATTATTTCATAACAGGCAACAGCCTCTTGACAGTAAAAGTAATTCTCCAAGGCTCCATAAGAACTGATAGGAGGCCACTTACATATTGCTCTGAAGGGAGAACAAGTCCCCTTAGTTCTTTACCTCGTAACGTGTTTATTGGGTGCCTGGTGATGCCTGCCCTTTTTTTGTAGTTTTATTTGGCCTGCAGTAGTCATATTCAATATGTTCACCTGCCTGTTTTCACAAAGGTTCTTTTAACTATTAAGGGTTGCTGTCTTATAAATGTCCGGATCTGGTATGCCACTTCTTCGCTTAAGGAGATTAAAGTATTCCTAATACTTTTCTCTTTCCTTTTTCAAAAAATCATTTTCAGAGGATGGCACTTAAGGGAATCTGTGCCTTTAAATGCTCCCTTGAACAGCATTAGTTCTGACTTCTCCAATTCAGAATGATTAATCACCCCACCTGTACTTGCCAAGTCCTGGTTATTACAGCACTGCCCAGAGCTCATCTGGCCAATAGTTTCATCTTTCCTGGAATCGTCCTTGATCTTTTAAAGCTTGGAGTGGGGTAAAGAGCATTTTGTGGGGAGTATTCGACCTTGACCAAGACTCTCAATCACTCTGTGCCAACATGTCTTCATCAGTGAGGACGATGACGTTGACCACAAATACCTTCTGAGTTCTTATCATGTGCCAGGCACTATTCTCATCACTTTACAGGAACTATTTCATTAAGAAATCCTTTTTTTTTTTTTGAGCAGTTGCTCCTGATGAGCTGCGTTTTATAGTTTATCTCACTGATTCTCACAACGCTATGAAGGGGCTGTTATTGTTCACGTTTCGCAGACAAGAAGACTGAGAGTTACAAAGGCCAAGTTCCTTGAGCAAGGCTCTCCTGCAATAAGCAGCAAAGCAAAAACTTAAACCCAGTTCAATACGATAACTAAGCCAGTGTTTACAACCACATGTACATTGCGCTGGCCCTGATACAGCTGGTCTTAGAAGACAAGTGGAATTTGGACAGGTGGAGGTGGGTGTGGAGAGTAGTTTGATCAAAAGTTGAGAGGCAAAGAAGTCTAGAGCAGTGGTTCTCGACAGGGGGCAATTCCCCCCTCCCCAGGGAACATCTGACAATGTTTGGAGACATTTTTTATTGTCACAATCAGGGGATGCTACTTGCATTTATTGGATAAAAGCCAAGGCTGGCAATAAACATCCTACAATGCACAGGACAGTCCCACACAATACAGAATTACTTGACTGCAAAATGTGCCAAGGTTAAGAAACCTCTTGTTCTAGAGGAAGAGTATTCTGCTTATGCAACTCCAAAGAAAGAGATGATTAGGCACTTTATTGGTGTTGCCTGATGACATGAAGTACCCACATATGTTTATTAGGTAATGTAGAATTCCAGCTATCAAGTGATAGGACACAGAAAGAGCCAACAGATTTCCTTGTCAGCAAGCAAAACTTCGGCTTTTTTTTTTTTTTTTTTAAACGTTTATTTATTTTTGGGACAGAGAGAGACAGAGCATGAACGGGGGAGGGGCAGAGAGAGAGGAAGACACAGAATCAGAAACAGGCTCCAGGCTCTGAGCCATCAGCCCAGAGCCTGACGCGGGGCTCGAACTCACGGACCGCGAGATCGTGACCTGGCTGAAGTCGGACGCTTAACCGACTGCGCCACCCAGGCGCCCCAAAAACTTCGGCTTTTATTAATCAAGTATAATGCAAGGTGGGTTGAATAGAAAGGTCTTCCAGTAATGTGAGTTCTCACATTTGCCAAGAAACTTAGCACCTGTTCAAAGAGGGTGGTGGGGGAAGGGTCCCTGGCTGCACGTTTAAATCACCTGGGAAACTTTTTAAAATTTTGTTTAATGTTTATTTATTTTTGAAGGAGAGAGAGACAGAGTGTGAGTGGGGGCGGGGCGGGGAGCAGAGAGAGAGGGAGACACAGAATCTGAAGAGGCTCCAGGCTCTGAGCTCTCAGCACAGAGCCCGACGCAGGGCTCAAACCCACAAACCGCGAGATCATGACCTGAACCGAAGTCGGACGCTCAGCTAACTGAGCCACCCAGGCGCTCCACCTGGGAAACTTTTTAAATAACCATGTTTAGATTTCAGTCCAAGAGATTCCAGTTAATGGGATCTGGTGTAGCCTAGGTGGTTCCAGGGCACAGCCAAGATTGAGAGTCACTGGCTATATTGGATCAAAGTGGACGGTTGCTGAGTAGAAGATGAACCACCAGCTTTAGGGATAAGTTGGCCATTGAAAAATAAGCATCCAGTCAGTACAGGAGACTTTAAAATACTTGCAACAGCCTTCTAGAGATGATGTATGACCTAGTCTAATCATGAAGAAATAGCAGACAAACCCAAACTGAGGGACATTCTAGAAAATATCTGGCTTGAGCACTTCAAAAATGTCAATGTCAAAAACTGAGGAATGTTCCAGAACAAAGGAGACTAAAGAGACACAGTACATGATGTGGGATTTTCTCTTTCTGTAAAAGACACTAATGAAACATTAATGAAAATGGTAGATTATCATATCATATTGAAGTAAATTTCCTGATTTTGGTAGCTGCACAGCGGTTATGTAAGAGAATGTTCTTGCTTTAGTAAATATACATAAAACTTTTAAAGGCAAAGGGCATCTTATCTGAAACATTTTTTCAAATGATTCCGAAGAAAAGTGTGTGTGTGTGTGTGTGTGTGTGTGTGTGTGTGTGTGTGTGTGTGTGGTGTATGGGGGACGGGGGTAGGAGGGATTAAAAGCTAAAGCAAATATGATAAAATGTTAACATTTGAGGAATCTGAATAAAGAGTATATGCAGATACTTTGTCCTATTCTATTCTTGCAATTTTTCTATAAATGTTGAAATTATGGCAGAATACAAAGTTAAAATACTCCAAAGAATGAAAGGAGGGCCCTGTCTCTAGAGTCCTGGAGCACTGAGAGATATATGCCCACCTTTCACAACGGGTGACTTAGGTGACATCTTTTGTTCAAAGAAGAGGAAATGGATGGAAATGCACAAGAGGTGGCCTGAAGGTTGTGAAATAACTTTCTTTTTTATAGTCAGGGAAATTCACTGTGACTTCTAGGACCCCCTTGGCTCTTCTGATAGAGCTAAGTCAGCTCTACACAGATGCTCTTTTATTGAGCACCTAATGTGAACAAGTTCATTCAACCTTGATTACATATGTCAGCCCTTGTGGTGTCCTGGTCACCTAAATGCTATAGCTTTATTCAGCACTTGGTCTCAGAGATTATGGTCCTCCTCTTTTTAAATTCCTTATTCGTGAAGTGGAGAGCGAGGCTAGGAGAAGTGGCAACCCAGAAGTACAGAATTAGACTAAGCAGTCAGTTGAATATAACCCTCCAGAACCCTTCCGTTCCCCACACCCACCACACCCTGCCTGTCTTAGCTCAGGCTGCCATGACAAAAATACCATGGACTTGTGGCTTAAACAACAGACATTCGTTTCTCATGGTTCTGGAGGCCGGAGTGTCCAAGATCAAGGTGCTGGCAGATTCAGTGTCTGGTAACGAGTTTCCGGGTTCATAGATCCCTCTTCTCGCTGTAACATCACGTGGTGAAAGGGGCAGGAGAGCTTTCCTCGGGGACCTCTTCCACTTGAAAGTGTTCCACTCTCATGCCTGGTCGCCTCCCAAAGGCCCTGTCTCCTAACACTATCACATTAGGGGTTAGGATTTCAACATATGAATTTTGGAGGGGCATAAACATCCTTAATATTGCCCCAGCCTCCCTGTGGCATGAATAAAAAAATAGGTGGGGCAAAAGGGTACAGAGACTGTTCCTTTTCTCCAGACAATGAAATAGTAAATAAAATTAAAATCTTTCTAGAAAAAAGAAAAAGTAAATGAGTGTTTCTGGATACAAAATTCTCTTTGGAGAAAGTGATTGTTTTAACTTTTCTATGTGATCCATGCATAGGGTAACCAAACATCTTAATTTACGTAGTGCAGTCCCAGTAGGTACCTATCCTCCTAGCAGAATTATCAACACCTTTAATGTCCCAGGTTGGGGGGACATCCTCCCTCCTGTGGGATAATACACAAAGGTTGGTATTATACTCAGATCACTGGGCTTCATAATGAAAAATTAACCAGATCTAGGTAAATAACCACGTGGAAATTTGAGCCCATTTGAGGTAGAACAGTGATAGATATACACATAGAAAGGAAACATGTCCTACAAATGAAACAGAGACTTGAGAACAGAAAGGCGATTCAACAGGACAGTTTTCCTGCATAAAGTTTTGTTCCCTCCTGCCCTTCCAGATCAGAGCCTTACATTCCCCACTGGCATTTGTGTTTCAATGCCACAAAAGGGCCCAGTAGTACTGACAGTATCTGCTCCAGAACTTAATGAAACTCACATCTACTTTCAGAGGAAGTTCACCCAGGTATTTGCTGAAAGATGCCACTCACTGCATCTTTAGCTGTCAACCAGCTTCTGGCCCTGCCTAGCTCACCAAATGGTGCACACACCCACTACTCTATTCAACTTACCTGGGAAGCAAAGGCTCCATCAAGATGAAATAAATTGTAGCTGATGCATAGCCAGGGGATGAGTTCACACAGTCCAGAGAGTTTTCAATGCAATTCCAACTCCCATGCTTCAGCATTGCAAAAGTGTGACTGCAATTTAAATTATTTATGAGAGTGTGGGATGGCTTCTTTCAAACACAAACAGCCTTTCATGTTTAAAGTGTTCCCCAAAGCAACATTTTGAGGGAAAGAGTGTGTGTAGCTCACACGATCCGAGACAAGGACAGTTTGATTGTGACGAGATTAGAATTTAAACACATTCTTCCTGTTTTAGCTGAGGCAGACCAACAGGTCTCATGGATGCCTCTTTTGATGGAGGAACTAAAATCTTGGAGCTGCAGAACCCCTAGCTATGGCCACACCTCATGAACTCCTGGACACGGTTGCCATTCCTAATGGCTTGTCTCTCCTCAAATATTGTGTTGTGGCAAAATATGCCCTATGATGGGCGCTGCCGACATCCACAGCTGAAGGCAGACATTGTAAGCTCTGGCCTGACCTTTTAGGAGATCTTTTCTGGTATGTTAAGACATCCAGTAGAATTCTACACACATGACCCTGACCCCATATTTCTTTCCCTGGAACACTTTTCATTTCGGAAAAGAAACCAGCTCACTGAAATGGTGATGAACTCATAATGGATGGTCCTCCATTGTTGTTAGATTTGTGGATCATATCCCACATTTAAGAAACTTCCTAATCTGATTTTACCATTTTTATGTGCCATTTGTATGGATAGCACATGAGAAACTAGCCAGGCTCTAAGAAGCCTATGTTTCAATAGCCATGTAGCAAAGTGGGGACTTAGCTCTGTGGTCATTCCATAAGCTCTTTGTCATCATCATGGGTCTTGACAACCAAATAGCTTTTCTTCTTCAAGAACTACAGAGTCAATGATGCTTATACCAACCTAACAAAAAGCACTCATTCATTACGTTTAGTGACAAGTCACTAAAAAAATTAAAGTGATTATGCAAGCCATCTGATGGCTTAGATGAGGTCTGTGTTTGGGAGAAGATGGGGCCAAGTCCAGTCTTGGCAAAATTGCCAACTGTATTTATTGCACTGTGATTGTATTCTCATCGGGAGCTCTAGAGGGGCATAGAAGATACAGACTTTATGGGCCATGGACTCAGGAATATGAAAGCAATAATGTTCTTTATTTTTGGACAAAGTAATATCTGCTGCGAAACCCTAACCCACTGATTGTAAAAATCACTCTGGCTTTTCTCATAATTGCTCCAGGACTTTCTCAGTCACTTTCGACCACATCCAAACCAATGTTGGGTTTAAAGCCCTTACACATTTCCACAGTGTTGAGATATAGGTCGTTGGGGGTAAAGGTGGCCTTGTTTAAATTTAGCCAATCAAACTTACCGTCCTCAGGCTGCCAGTCCCAGTCATCTGCATCCACCTGTCCAGCATGAAGTGCTCATGTTTCCATCTGCAACCCTGTTAAAAGACTGTGAGGTTACTCTCTATTCTTTTTTTTTTTCAAGTTTTTATTTAAATCCCACTTAACATACAGTGTAATACTAGTTTCAAGTGTGCAATACAGTGATTCAATGCTTCTATATAACACTTGATGGTCATCATGACAAGTACACTCCCTAATCCCCCATCACCTACTTCACCCAGCCCCCCACCCACCACCTCTCTGGTAACCTCTCTGTTCTCTATAGTTAAGAGTTTGTCTCTAGGTTGGCCTCTCTTTTTTTTCCCTATGCTCATTTGTTTTAGGTTACTCTCTATTCTTGCTCTGATTGCAGGGCGAGTCCTTGTGTCCCCTGTTCTCTCTGCTCACATCTGCAATCCTCTTGAAAGAACCCCAAAAGTGCTTAAAGTTCTTTCGTGACATTCTAGAGCCCTAGGACATCCACTGGGGCTGCCTTGGGCCCTCTCTACCTGGATGTGCCATACAACTGTGCCCACTCTACTGTTCCTGTACAAAATAGTATGTGTGTGGGCGTGGTGGGGATGGTTCTGGAGCCTTGCTGCTCTCTTAGATACCCTTCCCCTCCAAGGAAGTGAGGCACAGGTGTTATCTGTTCTCAGATCCCCAAACTCACTTGGGGATCCCAGAATTCTACCTGCCTCTTTGAGGTTTTGGCCAAGATTAGGGCAGAATGTAGGACCCCTACTCAGACCTATGTCAGCACGTAACTGTATTTCTCTCTTCTCCAGCTCCCTCTCGCTCTCTAGTCTGGAGAGTTTTTGTCATCTTTGATGGGAAAAACTGACTCTGTAAATATTCTAAATATTTTATATTTTATATCTTTTAAACTTGAAAGCTGAGAATCTGACCCCCTTGTTTTCTGCTTTCACAGCTGAGGGAGCATCTGACCCACATTTAGCTACCTGAATAGACTAATAGCATTCAAAGAAAGAAACCGTCAGTTAATACACCCCTCAACAAATACAACCAACCTTCCAAAAAACAGAAGTCAGCAAACACTTTGCTTGTGTTATCAAAGGTTTGCAGGTCGAACTTGTTCTCGTCTGAACTCAGCTCTGTGTTAATCACAAACAGGAAACAATAAACTGCTGCTGGAAAGTGGATGGTAAAAGAGTCACAGGCCACATTTTGTTGGCCACATGATCCAGGAAACCTCTATGCTCTATCCCATTGAGCCAAAACTCTCGTCATCATCTTTATCAGCATTTTATGCATCTAGCCTTTCACAGAGCTGGTTACAGGCCAACTTCACCTAAGACCCAAATGCAATGGTTAGGCTCATTCACAAAAGAAATACACAAATTATGACCCCCCCCCCAACATTGGCCACATCCTTTCAGCTTTCTAAAGAGAAGATGATCATCATTAGTGCAACAACCATGATTCCGTTTAGAGAAAATGCCCATGTCATAGGTGGGACACAGCCATTCGGCTAAGTCTACATCCATATCCTTTCTGCACTGAACGAGGAGAAAATACATTACTGTTTGCAAGATTTATAGGCTACTATTTATATCTGTTTATGGATATGATCCCTGCATTTTTAAAATCCTACACACATAGATTTTTTTAGCTAATCAAAGAAAGATGGTAATAATTTTCAGTTATTCTAACTAGAAGGAAGAGATTGACTTCAGCAAAGGAAAATCACTTAAGCCCCTTAAGTCTTATTTGATCTAAAAAATGGTAATAGTGATAATGCTTCCCTTACATACCTCAGAGGGTTGTGAACCTTAAGATATAATCTATATAAAACATAGATTACATGGGTAAAAGCAATGTATAAAGCCTGAAGTACAACAAAGACACCTGATGTTCATGTTTTTATCATCATTAGTGATAATATAGAACATGTTTTCATGGATGAAACAGAGAAAGAAAAATTCTGAAGTCCATGCCTTCATCTTTAGTCAAAGAAGAAACAAATTTTTGAAAGTCAATTAACCCAATTGCTTCAGTGGCCAAAAGGACAGCATAATGTTGGTACCATCAGGAAGGGCATTGGCAAAAATGTGTCAGCTCATATGAGCCACCTACATCCAATATTTGGAACACCAGCTCCTAAAATAAATAACAGCATAGCTCTGGTTACCGTTCCTGGATAAAGACATAGCCAAGGCCTACAAGGGCATAAAAGCAGGACAGGTAAAATATTCTACAACATTTGAAAACATTAGATACCCTTAAACTCAAACAAAAAAATGCTACATGAAAGATGTTTACCCAGGGGGGCCTACAGGGGGTGAACATAGCCCTTATTCATAACTTCTTCATAACTTCATAATGGTATAGCAAACCATTAGAAACTTACAAAAGCCAAACTCAGGACAAAAAAAGAGAAAAAAAGAAAGAATCTACACTTTTTCAGAATTATCTACTAAATCTGGAAAAACTTATGGAACTAATTCTTTTTTTTTTTTTTTTTAATTTTTTTTTTTCAACGTTTATTTATTTTTTGGGACAGAGAGAGACAGAGCATGAACGGGGGAGGGGCAGAGAGAGAGGGAGACACAGAATCGGAAACAGGCTCCAGGCTCTGAGCCATCAGCCCAGAGCCCGACGCGGGGCTCGAACTCACGGACCGCGAGATCGTGACCTGGCTGAAGTTGGACGCTTAACCGACTGCGCCACCCAGGCGCCCCAAAGGGACTACTCAAAGATGTTTTCCCACCGAACAGAAAGTGTTAATTCATGAAATAGAAAGGTAGGACATATACATGGAGTGGTGGAAATAACCCAGGACTGAGATTCAAAGAAATCTTGTCATGACTGATGTACAACAGGCCCAAAACTTAACCAGTGGAAAGAGGGCCTCTGCCTTGCTGGGGGTCTGTGCTAAGTGACTTCGAGACTCGACTGGATGTAAAACAAATTGTATAATTCGGAACCTGGATGTACAGTTGTGTGGTGTTATTAATGAAATAAGAGCTTCTGTCTCTTAAATGAAAATGAAAAGAGAAGCATGGAGCCTGCTTGGGTTTGTCTCTCTCTCTCTGTCTCTGTGTCTCTCCCCGCACCACCCCCCCCCCCCGCCCCTGCTCTCTCTCTCTCATAATAAATAAACTTAAAGAAATAATAACAAACAAAAAAAGTTGCTGTAATGTCTTTAGGTTTTGTTGTGTGTGTACATTTAGGACCCAAATTCTAGTGCGGTTTTGCCTCTGACTGGTGATGAGGCCTCGGGTGTGTTACCTACTGCTCTGCTTTACCTCTTCCAGTTTGCAAGTCAAGGGGTTGGAATTGGTCACCTCTACTATCCCCTCTAAGACTAGAGATTAACTTGATCACTGATCAAGTGAACCTTTGGAAAAAGTCATTAAAACTGAGTGAGATCAGGAGGTGGCTGAGGTTGGTATCATTCTTACATATGTACTGCTTGGTCTCAAATGTCGCTTGATTAAGCGACACACAACAGAAATAGATTGCTCAGTCGATCTTCAAGGCAGATTGCAGTTCACATGATTGGTCAGCTCAGGCCACAGCTGGTACCATTTGGAAATCTTTTCTGGTTTTCCTCTTCACTTGTCCATGGAAACCTCCAACACAGAACCCTACCTACCCAATGGACTCCTCCCTTGTGTGGGAAAAGAGTCCAGGGAAAACAAAGAACTTGCAAAGAGCAAGATCATAATCAATGCAAAAAGAATGTAGTGAGGGTGCCTGGGTGGCTGAATCAGTGAAGCATCCAACTTTGGCCATGATCTCACGGTTTGTGAGTTCAAGCCCCACATCGGGCTCTCTGCTGTCGGTGCAGAACCTACTTCAGAACCTCTGCCTCCCTCTCTCTCTGCCCCTTCCCTACTCATGCTTTCTCTCGCAAATGCAAAAATAAACATTGAAAAAATAATGATTAAAAAAAAACAATGTAGTGATTGTAAGACCAAAGCAATCAATGGGTATCATTGCTAACCATAACTTTGCAAATATATGAATTAATGCAAAAAATATTGAAAACTGCTAATACCCAAGGACAGCACTGATAATTCCTAATAGCACAATTACATAAATCAGTATTCACTGAGTCAGGAAGCTCTTAAGTCTGAAATTGTCCAACCCATGCCTTCCAGTCTGGTGCTACCCAAACTTAAATGGGATGCTGATCATGCAGGGATCTTGTTGAAATGCAGATTCTGAATCAGTAGGTCCAGGGGCTTTATGGGGCTGAGATGCTGCTTGCTTAACAAGCCCCTGGGGTTGCTGCTGCTGGTCTGTGGTCCACAGGTTGTGCTTTCAGGATGACATACAGCACCTAGAACAGTGTCTGCACTTAGGAAGGTCTGGTAAGTGCTGGCGATTATTATTATGGCTGAGATGTGCAGGGATTCCAGCTCTCCATGCTCGTGCGCAGTAGCACTTGGTTGTGCAATGGTCAGTCTTCTTAGCGGAACACCTACCTAGAATCTTTTCACATACTCATTTATGAATTTTGGTAATCCCTAAAAACGTATTCTGTATCTGCCTCATTATATTGCAAATAAGTATTCCATACTATAAAGTCTATGAAATGTGCCTGATTGGCTGCCCTGAACAGCAGAGAGGGCTTGCATGTTCCGACAGGAGTGGCCATAGGCAGGACCATCACCTCTTTCTAGGGTGTTGAGGATCACAGCTTTGCCATCCCTGATTCAGAGGCCCAGCCAGGTGATGACCACATAGCCAGCATGCCCTGAACAGTCCTGAGATCACAGTATAATCAATAGTGCTCCTGCTTCAAAGTGCCCTGGTTTGGGCAATACATAGGGTAGTGATTCTCATGATCGCGGACACTGACGACAAGTTACTGGCTGCATTCGGCTCGCATGCTTCTCCCCAAACTTTCTGCCACAGGGAGAGAAGGGAATTCTCAGTCAAATCATTCTTCTTGGCCGGCAATGGTTTCGGCCCTACATCAGGCTTATATTCAATAATCTTGAGCTTTTGTGTGTAAATCACACACACACACACACACACACACACACACACACACACACACACACACAAATATGTGTATTGTGGAAAAAAACATACTTTCATTACTATGATCCTATTTGCAGATGCTTCTAGTCTGAAATGCTTATGTGAAGCTCCCATCCTTTGGCCAGGAGAAGCTTCTTTTTGGGTTCCAACCATTCCCCTAGGACGACACCAGAATTCTTCACACTGCCTCTGGTCCATGACATGTACAGGAGCAAAGTTGACTGAAGACGAAAGATGCGTCTGTCTCATTGGGTGAGAGGTAACAGGAGGGAGAAACCCATATCCAGCTGGCTCCTCTCTGCTCTCAGTGGGGTGACCTAGAGGTTGGCCATAACTCCAACTACTGGGCTATCTGGGGTGAGATGTGCATTCTGTCATGACCGGCTAGCCACATAAGGCAAATGTCGAGTCTCTTTCAACCCATTTCTTCATCTGCCTCAGAAGCTTTATGTGAGATTGAAATGGATTATCATATGTAGGGGGCTTAGTGAGGGGTTGGCTGCCTCATAAATGTCCAGGTGGAAATTTAAGCACTGTGCAAAATTGCGATCCCAAATTATGCTCAGCGTTAGCGACAGCTGCAGAAGTGGTTTTGTTTTTAGGAGATCCGTGTCAGCCTCGATGGGTATTGGCTCTCATGTTTCAGTCTGGAAAGCTCTCATTCAGGTAGCGTGTGTCCCAACTCTGGGACAGATTGAAACAAACCTTTTAGTTTCAAATCTCAAGGAATTTGAACATGAGGGATTTAACTGTGTTAAGGTTTTATCATTAACAAGTATTCTTTTTGTGCCATTATGTGAAGAACAGAGGATAGGACCTAAATAAAATGGAAAAAGTGTAATTGAAAGGAGGAAGAAACAGTGGGGTGGACCAATAGGACCATAAGAAACTGTGTTTTCTTTCCAGATTTAAGATTAAGTCATAAAAAGTTGCTCATATCTGCCTCTCCAAAGAATGGAAATGCCATTTCAATTTCATGAGAAAAGTAAGTTAAGGATACCATGCTGCCTTTGAAAAGCTTGCTTTGATCGTATGCCAAATGGTAAAATGAATGAATTAAATTTTAAATCGCCTATCTTCTGGAGGATGTGATATGGAACATATTTAGGATTTAGCCCTTTAATTTAACATTAAACATCCTAAAAATGTCCTCATCAATTATTAACTTCCCGATATTAAAACGAGGCTTCACTTCAGTCTCGAGAAGACAGAACACTATTTGTTTTTAGACGTTCATTTCCTACCTCTTTCAATGACAACACAGAGTGGCATTCAGGAAAGGGGTCATTTCCAAAATTGGTCTCTGGGCTAGTGAGCGCTCTGTCCCATGTGCATCAGCAGGATTAGAATTCAAATGAAATGTAGTCAGTGGAGCATATATATTGCCAGGAAAATAAATGTTGTAAGAAACATGTATGAGCTGACTCGTAAAATAGCAAACTCTCAAACCTCACTTGGTTCACATTTACAGCAATTCTATGAGTATTTAATAACAGTTGTGAGTGTGCCACAAGGGAAATATGATTCCTTTCGTCATCTTTTTCCTCAGTCCCCCAGCATGCCTTTCCTTAGAGGTGACATCAGATTAATAGGGACATATAAATCCTTTGATGATGATGCTTTCCTGCCCAGAACAAAAAGCTTCTTCAAACGTCCCCCACCACGATTCATTTCCACACATCAATATTCTGTCCATTTGTCACATACCATTTATTCCCTGAAGTCTTTCTTGACTCTTCCTGCGTGTGCTCATGCACACACACACACACACACACACACACACACACACACAACTTTGATGACCCATCATTTCTGAAAGGAGATTCAGAGTGTGTGAAATAATCAAAGGAAGAGGAGGGTAACCCTAAACGGAGAGAGGGTATGTCGGAAGAAGGGGTCAAGAAAGACTTCAGGAAAGAAGTGTGTATAACTTGACGTCAACTTCCCTATCATAGTAGGGTGTTCAGTACACATTTATTGATTTTTTTAAATGTATATTTATATATTTATTTATTCATTTTGAGAGGGAGGGGAGGGGCAGAAAAAGAGGGAGAGAGAGAGAGTCCCAAGCAGACTCCATGCTGTCGGCACAGAGCCCAACATGGGGCTCAAACTTATAAACTGTGAGATCATGACCTGTGCCAAAACGAGAGTCAGATGCTTAACCAACTTAACACCCCGGTGCCCCACAGATGTATGGATTTTATGGAAGGATGACTTTGAAGAGAAGAGAAAATTCACCCAAAGGTAGCATGGGGGAGAAGGGGAGGACTGTTCTATTCATCTTGCCTTGTCATTCATTACCAAGGGACCCCTTCCCATAGTGAGGCATCCTGGATGGTACACAGCGGGCACTCAATAATGCATACATGTGAAAAGGACACAAGGGTCAAAATGACACCATTTCTGCCCTTGAAGTTTCTATAGTCTAGTTAATGAGGGAGCAGTTACCCTCACTAACTAGATCACTGTGTTATGGGATGTCTTAACCTCCAGAGGATTCAAATCAGAGAGATTTCTCAGATATGAGACCTAAGTTGGTACTCGAGAGACAACGAGACCTTACTTGATGGGGATGTAACATACAGCGTGATGACTGCAGTTAACAACACAGTGTACTGTAGACTTGAAACTTGCTTTGTGAGTAGATCTTAACATTCTCCTCACAGGAAAAGAAATTGGCAACTATTTGAGGTGGTATCTTTTAACTAAATGTATTATGGCAATCATTTTACCATCTGTATATATCTCAGACCATTATATTGTACACCTTAAAGTTATGCAGTGTTGTAGGGGCCAATTATACCTCAATAAAACCGGGAAAAAAAGAATATGGGGGGAAAAGTTATCTGAAGGGAAAGGGTGTCAATGGCAGAAGAAGGAGCAGGTGCAGGAAGGCCAGAAGTACAGAAGTGCCTGCCTTAGGAACCTGTGCGTGGAAGTTAGGAAGTGAGTGGCTGGTGTATAAGGGATGGGGTCGAGAAGGGGTAGAATGTGAGATTAGTAGGGTGAGTGAGGACCATTTTATAAAGGGCCTTTAATGCTAAGCCAAGCCGTATTTGAACAGCTGTGTGAAGCCACTGAAGGATTTTATATATCGGAATTTTGTCTTTTAGAAAGACCTCTCTTTAGGCAGACTTTCAAAGTTGGTTCAAGGGTTGCCAGACTGAATCTAGAGAGACCTAGTGCAGTAATGGGACGAGCTGTGACAAGCCAAGGAATTGGTGCAAGGGTGAAGGGTTGGGAGAGCACAGGTCTTGTTGAGTTGCGGTAGGATGTGGGAGTGGGGGAGAGGGAGAAGATCAGGTGACCCACGGCTTCCTAACTTGAGCAACTGGGTATGGAGACCGTTCATTGAGACAGGGGGGTGGGGGCAGCAGAATTAAAGATATCCAACCGGTGCCTTAAACTGAATAGTTCCAAAGCCAAATTCTCTGCTAGGGCCTCTAAGGGAACGTCCAAGAAAAAAGTTGAATATGGGGAATAGAGTTCTGGAGATGGGCTTGTCTAAGAAATAGGTGAAGTGTTGTTGGAGGGGCGAAAGGAGCCAGGTGTGAGGGAGGGGCTGAATGAATCCCTTATGTACCTGAACTTCAAACATTTTTGGTAGTGGCTGGCACCTTTGTCATGTATTCACTGTCTCTCCGAGCCCTGGCCTCCGCTGATGGCACAGGATCTCCAAAGGGAACAATTGACAGCAATTACCCAGTTGATTCCTCCTCAGAATTCTTTCATTTACCGTGCCATTTTTGTCAAGAAAACTTTGAAAGCTTCGCAGCCAAGAAAGAAATACTGATGGTTAATTTGGACTCTACATCTTAAGTAGATAATAACATCAATAAAATCATATTAGTATAATTAGACTTAATGTCATGTGAGCTATTACTCTGGGCATCCCTGTAATTGCGCTTTACCATCTGTAAAGGATTAGATCCAGGTAACAAGGCTAGATATATAAATACAGTTGGATATAGACACAGATGTAGGTGTACCTCGACCTGGGGATAGGGAGATGTGCATATCTAGGGCTAGCAGGCCTGTGAACAGACATATGAACAAAATATCGCTTCTCCTCCAATCTGGTGCGAGCACACTAATGCTCAGTACCTTTCTGAGTGACTTAAACATACTCATTGACTTGATGTTCGGGGAACCCCTATCACATAGAGACTATTATTCCATCTTACAGACAAAGAAACTGAGGTGTCAGATAGATCAGTAAGTTGTTCAAGGTTGCACAAATCCTGGGTTCAGGATTTGAACGAGCTAAGCGTGGCTCTAGAGTCTACGCTAGTGACGTGGCTTTAGGCGGCCCTCCCATTGCCTAAATGTAATAGGTAGGACGATATTTAAATGAAGTTAAAATGCAATTCCTGGTCTTACGAGCTACGAAGGAGACTGTGCCTTTCACCAATCACACAGGCACAGTTAGAGAGAGCTTCTATCTAGTCAGGGCTGGGGACAGCCATAGGCGCTCTTGCAGGTTGATGATCAAAGAAGAGGAGCTGATGGCCCAGAGAAGGATGAAACTGTCATTAGCCCTCAGGAAATGCCCTGAACCGAGGCAGCCATTGATACTGTAAACTGCAATGTGGCAGCTCTAAAAGGATCATCAGATCCTTCCTTTGTATTTAAAACCATGCAGATATGTGCCATTTGTGGCCTGTACCTGAGATCTGTGCTCATAATTCCTCCCTCAGAGGTCTCGAGGTTACCTGATTGACCCTGTACTCATCCCCAGTACGTGTGGGGTGCTCCTCCCCACTCTTCCCTGGATATCCAGAGACCCCTCGGGATGCTTAAAAACGTTCTGCGGCAGACAGGGAGCCTGCAGCCATCCACAAATGGTACCTTGCTTGGTACAGCAAGATCCATGTCCCCTGGGCTCTCTTGGTGGGGGGCAGAGTGACCTCCCAGAACAAGCCCTGGGCTCAGGTGCTAGAAGGGTCTCACATTTGCTTCAGGGAGTTAGACCCCACAAAGGTCCTAGGCAGACGGACAATGCCACCTGTACGTTTCCCTCTTGGTCCACTCATCTAACACTTACGATCCCTTACTGTACAGCTGTTGGGACAGGTTCTGAGCACCCCTCTTACTGGCTCCCCCCATCCCCCGCCAGTCCTCCATCTTGGGTATTTACAAAATGTGTGCTGGTGTGCATAGCAGGGAAATACTCAGGCATCTGTATGATAAATGAACTGACATTTTGCAAATTCAATTTCTTGGCTTTCTTTCAGGTGATCCAAACACATAGGGACATGTTCCTTATCAGCCCGAGAGTCATACAAACACCATATTTTTGCTGTATTGTACACATGGCCTCCAGACTCCTTTGTGATGGCACAGTATATTTGTCATTTCTCTTAGGCATATTTCCTGGGAAATGAATGAAATTTCAGCTTTAAGGCCCTCATTGCATGGGCCTATACCCAGGCCCTGGCAGGACCCTGACGATGTGTTTCACGTGATCATATATTTTTTGGTAAAATACATAAAACTAACTTCTAAGAATTTCTTATTGTCGTTAAAAAAATATTTCACTTTGGGACACCTGGGTGGCTTAGTCGGTTAAGTGTCGGACTCTTGACTTTGGCTCGGGTCATGATCTCACAGTTCGTGAATTTGAGCCCCATGTTGGGCTCTGTGCTGACAATGTGGATCCTGCTTGGGATTCTCTCTCTCTCTCTCTCTCTCTCTCTCTCTCTCTTTGCCCCTCCCCTGCTTGCTCTCTATCTCTCTATCTCAAAATAAATAAAAATAAACTTAAAAATATCCCACTTTGGCACCTATTTAATATTATTTTGCCTAAAGAGGGTTTCCCAAGTTCTCAAAGCCTCAAGCTCCACAAAGCTTAGGTTGACCCCCATTCAAAGAACATTCCAGATTGTAGCCCCTGTACATATTCTTGGCTTAGAGGAGTTTGAGGGGTTTGTTTATCCAGTTCTATATGCGTAGATGGCAGCACAGTGAGATCAGGAAAATGGAGACTTCTTCCTCTAGAAAGAAGTCAAAATGTACTCTCGCATAGAAACATTATCCAGCCACCGCGAGACTTAGGGTGGAAAAGAAAGAACAGATTCGAACACAGGCCATGGAAAGCATTCTGCTGAGAGAAGCAGGTGATGAGGTTTTAGGACAAAGTGGGTTCTTTTAGAGTTTAGACCTTTGACTCTCACAAGGACCCCAGTGGGAAGGGACAAAGCCTTTTGTGCCTTTGCCAGTGAATTATCTTCTCCCAAAGCAGTCACGTGGCACAAGGTCTGTCCGCTTGTTCTATCAGTAAAAAAGGGTTGAGAACCTCCTTTTCATATTGATTTTTCTATTTAGGTAACATCGGGACCACAAACGAAACGAAACGAAACGGCATTTAATACAAATCTGCTTGGCCTAAGAAATCCTGGCAGGTTAAAATCCAGGAGGAAAAATCCCCCCATGCAGTCCTGATATTCCTTTCACACAAGCAGTCTGCGTTAGGGAAGATTTATAACAGCGGGTCCTTGTGCCAGGAGGCCCTCCTGAGCAGCCTGTAAAATCCAGTATGATCTTTAAACATGGGATTTTCACATGACTTGTCAGTGGACTCCATTGAGAGGTGATAAACCGAAATGAATTATTTCATTCTTCAGCAGTTTCTGGGAGGTATTATCTGACAGAGGAGAGCCTTGTGATTTTGAAAGAAGCCGAATTTCTTATTAAGATAATTTATACCCAACGGGCTCATAAGTGAGAAAATTGAAAAATATATAAAGGCATACAGCATCGTTTGGAATGCGGATAAAGGCAGCGTCGGACCTCTCCAGGAGCTTCGTCCTCAAGGATAGCACTATTCTTTCCGGCTGACAAGGAAAGCTGGTTTTCTTGTTCTCGCTTTTCAGACTTCTCTCTTGCCTGCATCTAATGCATGATGTTTACGTCATGTAAACAACTTGAGCTTACTAGTTCTGGTTTTGCTAACTGGATAGTTGAGTGACTTTGTGGAGGTCATTACCTTCTCTGGCTTCCATTTGCTTCATATGTTGTTCAAGGACAATAACAATCTCAACTCTCCCTCAGAGGGTCAGTTCAGATAAGTAAGGATTCGGGGACATAATATATTACACAGAATTGTTCTTCTGTAGCCTGTCTGGTTGGAGTTAAATTTTAATATGCTAATAGTCTTTCTATAAGATACCTTACGGTTTTGTCTCAACCAATCAAGTAGAATGCATTGAGCCCTTCCTAAGTCTTCCTAAGCTTAAAAAGCAATAGTCGCTCCCATGTTGTTGGGAAACTATAATTAGTCACCTGCTACTTGATTTTGTTCCATCATTTCTGAGGGCAGGGTTCTTCCCATCACTGGAGCCTCTTTGTGAGGACCCTGGACAGATCCCTCCTCCTGGTTCCAAGACAAGGCTCCTCTCTACCCTGTGGACCCCGAGACCATTGTATCGCTGGTGGGGAGTGCCATATCGTGTTAGCTTTGAGAAAGATTAGAAGCACATTGTTGTCCCAGTCACGCATGGCGCGTGTTCAAGACCCCGTGAGAAGCTTTTCTGGTTTTCAGGAGGGTGTCCTGTCAGAGGGACTGCCCTTGTAAATCTTTCACAATACACTCCTCATGGGAAAAGAATAACTAGGCGTTCTTGGCTCCAATTTATGTTTCTACCTTTGTTCCCCTTTTTTATTTCTGTAACTCAGTTCCTATTAAGCAAACACATTGAAAGGCAGGGAATTTAAAATCCCCAAGTATTCATATTTGAAACCAAGTTACCCTTCTTCCTTCTTTTTCCACTCCCCGCACTGCACACACCTGTCTTGCACACCCCACCCTGGAATGACCCCGCTTTCCACTTCCCACTCACCTGGAAAAAGATGGTGTAACAGAATTCGCTGGCTCTGTTAAAACCATAGGATCCCCAGTTTCATTCGGTCCCTTAGTGCTGCATAACTGCCTATGTTAGTTTTCTAGGGCTGCTGTGACAAAATACCACAAACCAGTGCCTTAAAGTCACAGAAATGTATTATCGCACAATTCTGGAGGCTAGAAAACCAAAATCAGGTGTCGGCAGGGTGGCGTTCCCTCTGAAGCTTGCGGGGGAATTGCTCTTCGTCTCTTCTTAGCTTCTGGTAGTTGCAGTCTTCCAGCAATCTTTGGCCTTCCTTGGCTTACAGTTGCATCACTCCAGTCCTCTGTCTTCAAATGACACTTTCCTTATGTCTCCCTGTCTCCCCATGGCTATCTTCTTATAAGGACAACAGTCATCCTGGATGAGGGCCCACCCCATGCCAGTATGACCCCCCCCTCTTACTTAGTTACATCTTCAGTGACCCCATTTCTGATAAGGCCATATTCTCAGGTACTGGAGACTTGAGTGTGTCCTTTGGAGGGGACATAATTCAGCCCATTATACCGTTCTTTGACTCATCCACATTTACTCTCCTTACCTCTGACCACAGCAGCTGTTCTGAGTCTTTCTCAAGCTTCTCAAGCCCTCAGTCTCCCTTCACCTTCCCTACCTGAACAGAGGACCTCACCATCCATTTCCCTGAGATGAAAAGCCATCTTCAGTTTGCTCGTCGCATTTCCATACTCCTCCATCCTGATCTGTCACCTCCTGTCTCACGGGAAGAAGTGTCTACAAGTCTCTCTGAAGCCTCTTCTTCTTGTCTCCACTACCCTCTCCTCTTTCCTGTCTCCTCTCTTCCCTTCATCATAGTTTCATTTTATCAACCAGGAAGTGTCTCCCCACACTCCCAAAAATCTTGTTGTGACCTGACTTCCCATGTAGTTATCATCCCACCTCCCTCTTTCTCGTTACCACACTCTCTTTCTCCACCTTTTCCCCTCCGTTCACGCCTCAATCCATAATAATCCAGGTTTCACCTCCACATCTGTCCAAACAGCTCTCAGTAGTGTCACCAGTGGTCTCGCACTGGCCAAAACCGTCTTCGTTGTTTTCACCTTCCCTGCAGCATTCAGTTACTATAACAACACTTTCTCGAATGATAGCCCCTCTTGGATTTCCATTATGTTGTGTCCTCAGAATTCTCACTAGACTTCAACCCAAGCCAACTAAATCCTTACTTTCTCTGAGATATTATGGTACTGCTGTTCTCAAAGGATGGTCTACAGACGCTTTTCCATGAGGTCAAAACTATTTCCACAATAAGGCTAAGACACTATTTTCCTTCTCAGCTGTTTTGACAGTTATATCCATGGTGCAAAAGCAATGGCAGTTAAAGCCGCTGGTGCTCTGGTATGAGTCAATGCAGTGGCAGCAAATGATATCAGTATTATTCGTACTAAAAAAAAAAGATAGAAGAAAGTAAGAAAGAAAACACCAGTGTTACTTAAGAATGTCCCTGATGGGGGCATCTGGGTGGCTCAGTGGGTTAAGCGCCCTACTCTTGGTTTCAGCGCAGGTCATGATCTCACAGTTCATGAGATCGAGCCCTGCACCAGTCTCCGTGCTGACAGCATGGAACCTGCTTGGGATTCTCTGTCTCCCTCTCTCTCTTCACCTGCCCCTGCTCTCACTGTCTCTCTCAAAATAAACTTTTAAGAAAGAACTTAAAAAAAGAAAGAACGTCCCTGATGAAGCCATAACATATATTAATTTTATTATCTTTTTTCCTTGAACATGCACCTTTTTAATAATCTGAATAACGAAATGGGGAGTACACTAAGTATACCTGGATACAATGTTTGAGGTGAGATACAATGAGATACAATGTCTGAGTTGAGGAAACATTCGAAACTGTCCTAAGCTGAACTAGGCATTTGTTTTTCTCACGGAACACCATTTGTACTTAAAAGAACAACTAACAGACAAAGTGTAGTTATGCAGACTTAGATATTTGGCAGATATTTTCTCAAAAGTGAACGGATGAGGGTGTTACTCCAAGGAAAATAACTGTCAGTGTTTGTTGCCAGTGATTAGGAATGAACTTTCAAGCAAAAATTAAAATTTTGGAAAGCCTGTATTTACCAACACGAATCTGACATCTTTCCAGTTTCTAAAGGCTTTTTGATAAGATAGGTGGTAATATTAATGAATGTGACTTTTTATACTGTGTGATGAAATGGGTGAGGATTTGGAAAACCTACATAACGCAAGGAACCATATTTTTCAAGTGGTCAATGTACGTCATTACAGAATCATGCATGGGTTTAAAAAAAACACACACACATTAGGGGTGCCTGGGTGGCTCAGTCGGTTACATCTGACTTCAGCTCAGGTCATGATCTCACACCGTGAGTTCAAGCCCCGCATTGGGCTCTGTGCTGATAGCTCAGAGCCTGGAGCCTGCTTCAGATTCTGTCTCCTTCTCTCTCTGCTGTTCCCTCCCTCATGCTCTCTCTGTGTCTCTGAAAAATGAATAAACTTTAAAAATGTTTTTTAAAAATTAAAGGTGAAAAATAGATAAATAGACTTTAGTATAATCAAATAAAAGTGTTATTTGATTATAGCTTCAGAGTCAGCATTGTAATATACTTTACGAAACTGCCACTTGTCAAGCTTTGATGAAGTATCAGGAAAAAATATTCACAAGGAATTTCGAAGAATATTTGAAAGGCTATTAAGTTACTCCTCCCGTCTCCAACCATGTATTTGGGTGAGGCCAACTTTGATTCATATCCTTCAGACAAAACCACATAGTATAACAGATTGAGCCTAGAAGCAAATGGAGATTTCAGATATCTTCTATTAAGTCAGAAATTAAAGAAACTTTCAGAAATGAAAAAAAATGCTCATCTCACTAAATTTTTTCTTGCTTTGGAAGAGTTATTTTTCATAAAAATATTATTTTAACATCTAATGGTCTTATTATTGTTACTTTTAAATACACTTATAAGTGTATATATTTTTCACTTTGCAGTACAGTGAACATTGGTAAGTGAAATTCACATTAACAAAAGTTCTTTAGGATTCTCCCTGACTTTTAAGCGTATGGTGAGGTCCAGAGACCAGAATTTGAGATCACTGCTGTGGAACTCTTTTCAAACCAGTGGTTACAAAGGGAGCTAACTGTTGAGGAAATGAGGAATTTATTGGGCGTGTGAGGTGCCGGTCACTGTGTGTCTGGGGGGAACCGGGGCATCGAACCCTAGATTTGCTCTACAGGAAGGTGAGACACCCCTGTGGCTACCTGTGTTCAGGACACCGTTTTGCCTAAGGGTTTGTCGCTGTGCTTCGCCTGCCTCCAACCAATTTCTCCTCATGCTCTGTCACCTCCACCAGCGAAATGGTTGTCATATCACTCCTGGAAGCAAATCGAGAGGGCCAGTGAATCCCCCCCATTCTTGGCCAGCTGCCTGTCACCACTGCCACTACAAGTCCCCAAAAGACTTGTGCCGAGAGGACAAGCCAAGTAAATGTTCATTTATTGCAATGATGATTATTATCATTATAGGGTTTGTGAAAACTCTGGCCCCTGAGTCCAGGTTTGGTGAACGACCTCTTTTGATGATCAGCCTAAAGGCCCAAAACAAGAAGAGGAATGAGGTTCCTGTCACTTGCCAACTCTAGCTTGATGCAGGAGCTGCCTGGGGCTCTCTTTTGAAGATCGGTGGAGAAAACGATTGCCTTCAGTTACTGACATCTGCCGAAGCCTGCCAAGGAGTCGGCATATAGGCCATTCATTGTCAGCCCTCCCCTAAGCCCGATGCCAAGACCCCTTGATTTTTTTTTTCTAATCCAGGTTCTTGAGGCCAAACAGCTCTGAGCAACTGAGATGCGAGGCATAAAGAAGAGATATACAATGCAAACAAGGGACTAGAGTCGAAGGAAAAGAACACCTCCCCTCCAAGTTGGTCTTCATGGCCACGCTCAGGCGCGGGGGAGGAGATGAGGAAGTGAACTCCCAAACCAGAGGTGGAGAAACATAGAGCTACAAAGAAGACCCAAGAACTTTGTCCTGAGAAATATGACTTTTTCTAGATAGAAATAAAAGCTTTTAATCTCTTAATTCCTTCCATTCCTAAAAATTCCCCAAATTAATTAAACCACCAGCTGTGATGTGAGCAGCTGAGGGCACTTGTCATTGTGAGAAACCAGAAAACATTGTATTCACCAAGACCCCTGTTCAGGAAAACACAATGTTGTTAGGAAACGATTCCTTAATGAGCCCTCTTGGAGTGGTGGCAGAGGCCCCAGGCCCAGGGGTCGGCTCATCCCATGGCTTGAGACTTGAAGGAAAAACTTCCCAAGGAACAGACAAGGAAAGATCCTTGTCTTTGTTCTGTTTCTTTGGTTCTTTCCTTGTTTTGTTCTTGTTAGGGGAAGGGGATTGAGAACTCAGTCTGAAAAGGGGAGAAAGAGCCCCTTAAATCTCCATGATGTCATCAAACTTGAAAAAAAAGAACTTGCTTTGAATGTATCATTTGTGGTTCTGGACCGGACAGATAAAGGCATAAAAAGAAAGACACAGGAGTCAAAAATGGGAGGAACCATAGGCACCCCCTGGGGAATCTCAGAAACGAGCCACGTTTTTGGAAGGGTCGCGAGCCATGGATCTGAGGGTCTGAGACGTGTTCATCTGGAGGCCCAACAGGCGGGGAGACCTTCTCTGCCATCTGGGCTCTTCTTCCTGTGCAAACCCCAGAGGTCAGTGACGTCACAGCCTCGCATCACACTGCTGATTCTCCTAGATGTGGTCACACACAAGCTTGGGTCAGTTTATTGATCCCCATCATTTGCTCCTGCTGTGGCACCTCTCCCTTCTTCTCAGCCCAGCAGTGTGATTCTTTATATAATTGAAAGCGTCTCTATATTCAGGGTCACAAGGACTTTGGCCTGGTTGTAGTTCTGCCACTAAGTGCCCATGTGACCAAGGCAGGTCCTTGTCTCTTCAGACTTCAGGGTGCTGATTTATGGAATGATAGAGGTGAGGAAGGAAATGGCTTGGGGCCCTTACAAACCAAATTCAGTGAATCTTGCTGAACCTTGGTGCATCTCCATTCCGACTTGTACTCACTCTTAAAGATATACCTTCCGTCGTAGAAATAAAAGAATCAGGGTTTGTTGGTTTGTTTACATAGAAGTTCTTTACTTAGCAACAATTTCTCCGCTAAGCACATACAGTAACTTCACATACACTGGTTGTGTCACTTATAACAAGGATTTTTTAAAGCTAAGAGAAACCAGACAGATGGTATTAATATATGTATTTTTTAAGTCTTTAATTTTCCTTTTGTGCCTTGCCCCCGCCTTACGGGCATTCTCATATCTGTGTCTGTGTCTGCCTCTCACAGTAGGTTGTTAGATCACTGAGAGCTGGAACGTAGTAATACTCATCTGTGTACTCCCCTAAAGCCTAGCAACCGTGCCTTGTAATAAGTGAGTATTTAATAGAGATGTGTTTAGTTGAATTGAAAATTGTACTGAATCAAAAACTTCAAATGATTACTTTGTATTGTGATAGGCTTGGTTGTGCCGTAGGAATAAAATAATCTCCAGATCTCCGTGGTTTAATGCGATAGAAGTCTGTTTGTTTATTTGTTTTGCCAAAGCAAAGTCAACTCTAGGATGGGTGGGAGTAGGGAGAAAGATCTTTCTGCTCCACACAGCCCCTCAGGGACCCAGGAGAATCTCCTGCGGGACCGAGGAAAGTCCTGTTTCTCGATGGTATACCATTTGGAACACACGGCATCTTCAGAGAAAGATAGGAAACTTTCTCAAGGGCTTTTTCTTGCCTTCTGCACACATTTCATGGACCAGGACTCATCCCATGACACCATCTAACTAGTGCCACCAAAGTGGGTCGTCACTTGTAATGTCTACCGCATACTTTACTCAAAGAGCTCTAATATTTTAAAGTTGATGACCTTCTTTGAGAATCTTATGACAACAATGATCCCTCTCCCCAGAAAACAATACATATACAGAGAAACTTCCTCAACATTTTGCATAATTTTCAGGTCTGTTATGCATTTCAAACCCCATTCACTGCTCCTCTAAGGATCCCTAGACCCAGGTTGCAAATCCTTCCACTGAATCCACGGGCATGTTTAACACCCGGTAACAGATTGACAGGTGAAAAAAATGCATGACTAATGTGCTGCTTGAATGTTATGTTGAGAACAGCCTATTTATTTACTTATTTATTTATTAATTATTTGTGTCGTGCAAGATACATGACCCACGGATTTTCCTCTGTGTTTGTTTTATCAGGAAAAATTTGAAGGTCTGTTTCGGACTTACGATGACTGTGTGACCTTCCAGCTATTTAAGAGTTTCAGACGTGTCCGAATAAACTTCAGCAATCCCAAATCTGCAGCCCGAGCCAGGATAGAGCTTCATGAAACCCAGTTCAGAGGGAAAAAATTAAAACTCTACTTTGCACAGGTAAGGTAATTCTTGCTCTACATTATTATTATTATTATTATTATTATTATTTTGCCTTTTTAAAAGTGTAAATGGAGCCCTTTCTACTTTGACTGGTTTGTAGTCTATAATTAGTTCACAGATAAATAAACCTATGCCCTGATTCCCAGACAGGGGTATCACAGAGGTTTAGAAAGCAGGCTCTGAGGGCTGACAGCCTGAGCTGTCACCTGGGCAAGTTACACAATGTCAGTGGGTCTCAGTTTCCTCACCTGTAGATAGGGAGAATGATACACACACACCGTTCTGCTGTTTTACGAGGATTAAGTGGACTATTGCATGTTACAGTACTTAGTGTTTGGTAAATGCACAGCAAATATCAGCTAGTACTTGTAATAAGAATGGTCTACACCTAGGGCGCCTGGTGGCTGAGTCAGTCAAGTGTCCAACTCTTTGTTTTGGCCCAGGTCAGGTCATGATCTCATGGTTCATAGGTTCACAGCTCTGTTGGTACGGAGCCTGCTTGGGATCCTCTATCCTCTATCCCTCCCTCTCTCTCTGCCCCTCCCCCCCACCTGCTCTTTCAAAATAAATAAATAAACTTAAAGTTAAAAAAAAAGAATGGTCTATTCCCAACTACTCTTAAACTTCCTAGCAGGCTTATAATTAAAAGTTCAGTTATATGATAGTTTTAGTGGACTGTATATCTTTCCAATGACTCCGATTCATGAGAAAAGATTACAAACATATGGAAATCAGTTGTGTGTTTTATTTCATCCAAAAATAAGTGCTGGCTATTCCAAACAGGGATGAACAGTTCTTGGCAATGCTCACAAAGTCCACGGCAATAGAAAATCAATGTCCTAATATTAGTTCCATCAGTGCCCTCCCTTCATCATTAGATATCCTGATCCATCTCGTATCGGTCAATAAATGTTGTTCCCACCTTTGGACTCTATGACGATGGCATAGTAAAAAGAGCATAGACTTTGCTTCTTTTTAAGGCTGAATAGTATCCCGTTGTACGTAGATGCCACTTTTTCTTTACGCATCATCTGTCGACGGACATTTATGTTGTCTCCACACCTTGGCTATTGTGAATAGTGCTACAATGAACACAGGAGTGTTAATATTTCTTCCAGAGTCTGAATTCAATTCTTTTGGATAAATACCCAGAAGCGGAATTACTCATTGAGATGGCGGTTCTATTTTTAATTTTTTTAGGCGCCTCCATATTGTTTTCTGTAGTGGTTATGCCATTATGCATTCCCACCAACAGCACACGATGGTTCCTGTTTTTCCACATCCTTGCCAACACTTGTTGTCTTTTATTTGTTTATTTAATTTTGATAACACCCATCCTAACACCTGTGAGGTGATATCTCATTGTGGTTTTGATTTGCATTTCCCCGGTGCTTAGTGACCTAAATATTTTTTCACAAACCTGTTGGCCATTTATGTATCTTCTTTGGAGAAATGTCCATTCAGGTCCTTACTCTGTTTTTTTTTTTTTCACTGAGTTACTGGGTTTTATTTTGTTTTTTTGTAGTTTTTTTTTTGTTTTGTTTTGTGTTTGTTTGTGTTTGGTTGTGTTTTGTTTTGTGTTTGTTTGTTTGTTTGTTTTGCTTTTGAGTCATAGGAGTTCCTTAACTTCTCATCCTATACATGAATAGAGAAATTAACCTGTCCTATATCTGGTTTATAAATATTTTCTCCATTATGCAGGTTGCCTTTTCACTCTGTTGATAGTGTCCTTTGGTGTAGAGAAGACTTAGCTTGATGTAATTCTGCTTGTTTATTTTTATTTGTGTTGCCTGTGCTTTTGGTGTCATACCTATGAAAACATTGTCAAGGCCAATGTCATGAGGCTTTCTGTTTATTTTCTTCTAGGACTTTCTCAGTTTCAGGTCTTATGTTTAGAATCTTTAATCCATTTTGAGTTAGTTTTTGTGCATGGTGTAAAATGAGGTTTCAACTTCATTCCTTTGCATGTGGATATCCGGTCTTCCCAGCACCATTTGTTGAAGAGACTGTTGTTTCCTCATTGTGTACTGTTGACACTCTTGTTGAAGATCAGTTGACCCTCTGTGTGTGGATTAATTTCCGAGCTCTCTGTTCTGTTCCATTGGCTTACGTGTCTGTCTTAATGCCAGTCCCTTGCTGTTTTGATTATTGTAGCTTTGTAATATATTTTTTAAATCAGGAAGTGTGATGTTCATCTTTCTCAAGATTGATTTGGCTGTTTGTGGTCTCTCATGGTTCTATATGAATTTTAGAATTGTTTTTTTCACTATTTCTGTAAAATAAAAATGCCATTGCAATTTTGATAAGGATTGCATTGAGTCTGCAGTTTGCTTTGGATAGTGTGGGCATTGTGCAATATGGATGAACCTGGAGGACAGTATGCTAAGTGAAATAAGCCATTCACAGAAAGACAAATATTGCATGATTCCACTTATATGAGGGATCTAAAAAAATAAAATTCATAGAACCAAAGAGTAGGATGGTAGTTGCCAGGAACTAGAAAGAGTGGAAAACGATGAGTTACTAATCCACAGGTATAAAATTTCAGTTAGATGAGGTGAATAAGCTTTAGAGATATACTGCACAACATTGTACCCATAGTCAACAATAATATGCTGTGGGGCACCTAGGTTCAGTCAGTCAAGTATCTGACTCTTGATTTCAGCTCAGGTCATGATCTCACAGTTTGTGAGTTTGAGCCACACATCAGGTTCCGCACTGTCAGTGCAGGATTCTCTCTCTCTCCCTCTCTCTCTCTGCCCCTCCTGCGTGCTCTCTCTATCTCAAGTAAAATAAACAATAACAAAAAAAAAAAAACCATTAACAATAATATACTGTAGACTTAAAAATGTATTAAGTGGGTATATCTCTTGCTAAATGTTCTTACTGTAATAAAATAAAATAAAAACTAAATAGGTAGAATTTAGACTTTGGCCTTAGACCCATGTTCAGATCCCATGCTGCTAGTAACTATGTGATTGGTAGAAACCTCAGTTTCTTCCTCTAATGAAACCCCACCTGTTTCCTTAAAAAGTTAAACATATAGAGTTCCCATCTGACCCAGCAAATACTCACTCCTAGGTGTACATCTAAGTGACTTGAAAATAGGCCTCAAAAAAATACATGTACACATATATTCATATATAGTAGTACTATGACTAGGGTAGAAAGGGTAGAAACACTCCAAATGTCCATCAGCGGCTATGGTCCACCTTTCAACAAACAAACTGTGGTCCATCTTTCATTGGAATGTTATTAAACCATAAAAAGGAATGAAGCATTGATACATGCTACCACATAGATGAACCCTGAAAACATTGTGCTAAGTAAAAGCAGCCAGACACAAAGAGGTCACATGTGATTCCATTTATGTGAAATATCCAGAATAGGTAAGTCCATTGAGACATAAAGCAGATTGTTGGTTGCAGGGTCTGACTAGGGGCAAAAAAGGTAGTAGCTGTTTAATGGGTACAGGGTTTCCTTTAAGGCAATAACAATGCTTTGGATTCTCTGTCTCCCTCTCTTTCTGCCCCTCCCCACTCACACGGCCTCTGTCTCTCTCAAAATAAATAAACAAACTTTAAAAAAAATGTTGGGGCACCTGGCTGGCTCAGTCGGTTAAGCAGCAGACATCGGCTTAGGTTATGGTCTCTGTGGGTTCAAGCCCCACATCAGGCTCTGTGTTGACAGCTCAGAGCCTGGAGCTCGCTTCGGATTCTGTGTCTCCCTCTCTCTGTGCTTCCTCTACTCACACTGTGTGTGTGTATCTCTCTCTCAAAAATAAATAAACATTAAAAAAAATTAAACTAAATTTAAAAAATGCTTTGGGGGAACCTGGGTGGCTCAGCCAGTTAAGCGTCCAACTTCGGCTCAGGTCATGATTTCAGGGTTCAGATGGTGACTTTGAGCCCCAGGTCGGGCTCTGTGCTGACAGCTCAGAGCCTGGAGCCTGCTTCAGATTCTGTGTCTCCCTCTCTCTCTGCCCCTCCCCTGCTTGCCCTCTCTCTCTCTCTCTCTCTCTCTCTGTTTCCGTCTCTGTGTCCCTCTCTCTCTCTCGAAAATAAATAAACATTTTTTAAAAATGCTTTGGATGGGGGCGCCTGGGTGGCGCAGTCGGTTAAGCGTCCGACTTCAGCCAGGTCACGATCTTGCGGTCCGTGAGTTCGAGCCCCGCGTCAGGCTCTGGGATGATGGCTCAGAGCCTGGAGCCTGTTTCCGATTCTGTGTCTCCCTCTCTCTCTGCCCCTCCCCCGTTCATGCTCTGTCTCTCTCTGTCCCAAAAATAAATAAATGTTGAAAAAAAAATTTTTAAAAAAAAAATGCTTTGGATGTAGGTAGAAGTGGTGATTGCACAACCCTGGAAATGTACTAAAGGCCACTGATTGTTTACTCTAATGGTTAATTTCATATTATGTGACTATCACCTCAATTAAAAGAATGAGAGAAAAAGAAAGGAGAGAAGGAGGGAGGACAGGAGGGAGGAAGGAGCCTGGGGACCAGCAGTTCAGCCTCACTTGGGAACTTGTTAGCAATGCAGATCCTCAGACCCCACCCCAGCTCTGCTGAATCGGAAACTCCAGGAGTGGGGGCTCTGCAGTCTGTGCTTTTAGTAAGCTCTCCAGGTAATTATGATGCACGCTAAAAGTTGAGAGCCACTGTTTTAAGGATGAAATAAGATAACTGAGCATATGGTGTGTGGTAAGTAGTGATTATTATTATAGCCTGCTTCATTGGATCACTTGTCACAGGCTCCAAATGCGACTCTGCATCATCGTGTACCAACACGGCACATCTGAGGCCCTAATGAATAATGCGTCTTCATTTTTTCCCTCTTTGAAAGGTTCAGACTCCAGAGACAGACGGTGACAAGCTGCATTTGGCTCCACCACAGCCTGCCAAACAATTCCTCATCTCACCCCCGGCGTCTCCTCCCGTGGGCTGGCAGCCCATCAGTGATGCCACGCCAGTCCTCAACTACGACCTCCTCTATGCCGTGGCCAAACTAGGACCAGGTACGCTCTGCGACCCTTTTGCGAAAGAAACACCGTCAGCAACCTAGAAAAGCCAAACAAGATTAACAGCCTTGAAATCCGGGGCTCACGGTAACATGGGCATTTCTAATGGGTTTATTGCACTGTGTGGACAGCGAGAGGGCTGACGGATGGGACGGCAACACCGGACTTTGTCCCTGTTTAACTGCAATTCAGGAACCGGTGCTAAAATGCCTGTCTGTGCAACTTCTGCGTTGCAATGCAGATACTTTAAGACCGGGAAGAGCCACTGGATTCCTTTACCATGAGGAAGTTGTTTGTTTTCTCAGAACAGGCAAAATGAGCTCTAGCGACAGGCACGAGGCTTCGATGCTATGCAAGCTTCTTTTACTGCTGCCATAGGAAAGCCCAGGAACCCTCTGAAACAAGACAGTTTTCCTGCCAAAGTGAAGTCTCTAGGTCCCCAAGAACCAGATCACAATAGCCTCTAACTTAAAAAAAAAAAATCTTTCAGTCCCCTCATTTCTGGTGGTTGGTACAGGAGGCTCAGATTCTCTCATTCTCTGCAGTACGATATTCCATTGGGTGAATATGCAATCACGCTTTACTCATCCAGTCTCCTGAGTTGGACACTTAAGACAGTCTCCAGTTTCTTGCCATTACAATCAGAGCTACAGTTGGGGCACCTGGGTGGCTCAGTCGGTTAAGTGTCCAACTTCGGCTCAGGTCGTGATCTTGTGGTTCGTGAGTTTGAGCCCCATGATGGGCTCACTGCTGTCAGCACAGAGAATGCTTCAGATCCTCTGTCCCCCTCTTTCTGCCCCTCCCCACTTGCTCTCTCTCTCTCTCTCTCTCAAAAATAAATAAACATTTTTTTTAAAAAGCTACAGTTAACATCCTCGTGCATATCTCCTATGCACTTGCCCAGAATTTCTGTACGTTTTGTACCCAAGTGATATCGTCCTCACTTTCTTTTCTTTTTTTTAATATGAAATTTATTGTCCAATTGGTTTCCATACAACACCCAGTGCTCATCCCAACAGATGCCCTCCTCAATACCCATCACCACCCTCCCCTCCCTCCCACCCCCATCAACCCTCAGTTTGTTCTCAGTTTTTAAGAGTCTCTTATGTTTTGGCCCCCTCCCTCTCTAACCTTTCTTTTTTCCTTCCCCTCCCCCATTGTCTTCAGTTAAGTTTCTCAGGATCCACATAAGAGTGAAAACTTTCAGCAGATGCTGCCATCTTGCTGGAAAAATACTCCAAAGTATTAAGAAAGGTGAAATGAAATGGGGTTGCTTATGCCAAGGCGTTTTAAAACAGCACTGGGAGGCCCATCCCAGAGATGGGCCTTGTGCACATCCTCACTCGGTAGGACCATGAACTTTTGAACTGGGCCAAACCACAGATATTGCAAGAACTCAGCCGGCAACTTTCCATAGGGAGAGACTTTGCTTAGTGACAACCTTAACAACCAGTTCTGTTCAGCCAAGATATTCTGCCACCAACACCCACCAGAATCCTTTGTGAACAGCATCTACAAGCATTCCCTTTTTTCTTTCAAAATGCTTGACTTTTGTTCCCTGGGGTGGGGGGCACTACTTAGGTTGCCACAGTTCTGAGATTCCACAGAAATGCTTTTGGGGGGGGGGGTTGGATGCTGGAAGGGCTGAGCCGCCCAGGCGCCCCTCTGGGGTTTCTTTCTAATTACCATCAAATCACTCAGCTTCTTGGGGCCTCTACAGTGGCCATCGGTTCCACCCTTAAAGAGCCACTGTGAGAAGCAGTAGGTGCCTGACTAAGATGAACTGATAAAAGAAGCAATGTAATAATGAGAGACGTATTTGTGACGTGTTATTTCTCTGAAAGCCCGGTCCGTATCCAGGAATCCTGAGCCAACGCACTTCCCACGCGTGTCTGTGCTATAGGTAAATGTAGAGTGTATGAAATGAGTTGAAATAAGTTCGGTCTTCTCAAGTCAGGCCTTGTGCAAGCCTTTCCCACAGTAATTCAGAACACTCCAGAAGCAGGAAGGCACACCCCTAGGTGGACCGACTGGAGACAAGGTACGCCTGATCCTCACGCACGGATACTGACAAGAACCCATCTGAACCCCCTTGTACAGTTGCTTGGATGGCAGGAAGTGGAGCTTCAGAGAGTCCCTGAGGTCGTGGCCGGAGGACCTAGGAGTCACTGGCCAAGCTGCATTTTACAGCGGAGGAAGCCGAGAGGCCCCGACAGGGGAGAAATCACTTGCCGGGACAGAGTCAGGGTTCCAAGGCGGTGATCTTCCTACTTCACTATTGAACAAAGGAGGCCCAGGCGGAGTCCGACTTTGTGACCATCAGATCCCAGCTGGCCTCGGGTCCACTCACTCGGAGCCAGTAACCCAGTCAACTCAAATCACGTTTTATCCAAAATTGGGAAAGAAATTCGTCTGTAGTTCATGTTCACAAAGCTGGGTGCAAAGACAAGATAAGGGCAAGCCTCGGATACCCTCACTGGCTGACGGAGCTGAGTCCCAGGTCTGGAAGACACTGCCAGGGGCAGGTGAGAGCCGGACCTGATGGAGGCAGAAGGAACGGAGAGCGTGGGGGTTTTAGGCCTCAGAAGGGGTGCTTACAGAGCCTGGCACAGAGGAGGCAGGAAGAAGGGCCGAAATGGTCTTAAAAAGATTGTTTTAAAGTGTATTCATTTTTGAGACAGAGACAGAGCGTGAGCGGGGGAGGGGCAGTGAGAGAGGGAGACACAGAATCCGAAGCTGTCAGCACAGAGCCTGACATGGGGCTCGAACCCACGGACCACGAGATCATGACCTGAGCTGAAGTCGGACGCTCAACCGGCTGAGCCACGCAGGCGCCCCAGGAATGAAATGGTCTTAAAGAGGCAGAGGAAAAAAGGGGGTTCTTTTCAGAGTTGTGAGGAACTTATCAACAGCCGTTTAAAATGCATCCCTTTTACTTGAGTGGTGCTGCTAAACTCCGGGCTTGACTTTCCCTTTACCAAGTAAATGTACTCTGAAGTGCTCTGCACAGAGAGAGCAATCATTAATACCCCCATTTGACAGATGAGAACACTAAGCTGTAGAGAGGTGAGCGAATTTGCCCAAGGTGACGCAGCTGGGTGGTGGCAGAGAGAAGTGTCCAGCCTGGCTCCTCTGACTCCATGAGATCTGGGGCCAGATCCCATGGCCTTTGATTGAGGATACTGGTGGCCTCAGCACACGTCAGGCCTAGGATGCTGGCAAAACCTTTATCCCGACCCTGAGTCGGCAGTTCTCTTTAATGCCACTGTGACTTTCAGAAAGCCAAACCCGGGCCTGGCCAGTGTGCAAATGAAGGCCTGTGCACTGCGTGTGTAAGAGCGGATAGTGAGGGTTTTCTGCTTTTTTAGGGATGCCCGACACTGCGTCCCCTGGAACAGCTGCCATTCGGATGCGTTTTCTGGGCTAGCTCTCTCTGCATCCTTTGCCAGCAGTCTGAGTCTGCTTCTCTTTATTTAGTTATCCATTTGTCCTTTTCCTGTGTCCTTGAAGCTTCTTCGCTCCACACAGACGGATGATCTGGAGCCAACAACTGAGTTGAAAATATCACAGAGGTTATATTAGAAGCGTGGGCCCCCGGTGGCCCTTTCCGCCGCACCTGTGAAGGAGCACAGCCACACCCTGCGTCCCTCCCATGCCCATCTCCGCTCCCCTCCCCACGAGGTGCCCGGGCGAGGACTTGCTTCTTCAGTCTCCTCTTGGCCCTTGGCACAAATGCTCGCTCCCTCCTCTGGTGATTTTCTATCATCTGATTCTCAGTCTCTACTTTCTGAGGGGGGAGAGCATGTTTTATTCATTCTGGTACTCCCAGCGCCTGAAAGCACCTTGCAAGTTGATGTTCAATAAATATTGAATGAATGAATGCGTGCATGAATGAGTGACTAGATCAGAGCCATTAGCCTGCCTAGAGATAATTCCTTCACTGGCAAATTGTTGCTTTCTTACGGCTTTCGCCAGACTGCATCAGGCAACACTAAATTAATGTTTTCTCCAAGGGGAGGACTTCTAGCGTTTCCGTCTGGGGGAAAAAAAAAAATGATTTCGTGAGATTCATTTTTAATCCTCTGGCAGAATCATTTCAGTAACAAATGATAACTCATTCCACATGAAGGGATGGCTGCCTCCGTTCCAGGAGTGCAGAAACACAGCAGAATGAGAGCAGAGAGAGCAACTCAAAGGGTCAGAGGAATGGGGTTGGCCTGGGAGGGGTGACCAACCCCACAAAATTGGGAGAGCGGACTGACTGATTAGAGACATGCAAATCTGAAGCTGCCGGGAAGAATTAAGTCTGAAGAAAGAGCATCGTGGAGCAGGGATCCGGGGTAAGATGGCACCCAGGTTCAGGATCCCACCTCAGTGGGAGCTCTGACGCGTCCAGCCACCCTGAAAGGCAATGACGGACATCACCAAGACTCTTTCACGGAGGCTCCAACAAGCAGGGGCAACATGGTGCCCCCTTTCCTTCATCAGGAAAGGAACCCTGGTGACCCCCTTCCCGAGAGGGCCAGCGCAAGCTCCCTGGAACTTCCAGAGAGGCTCTGGGAATAAGCGTTGAGAGTGCAATTACAGTGGAACCGTGATCAAACCCAAGCCCGTGGGATTCCTTTGAAATCCTTAACAGGCTGTTACAACACCTCTTAAGACACAAGGGCCACATCACCCTGGAGAAGCAAGTCTGGTTCTATTCGTTGCAGAGAGAACAAGTTTATATCAGGAAAATGGGAGAGGCACAATTTCAAACCTTCTTAACTATTGTCCCCAAGACTGTATGTTCTGTTTTTGATCCAAACTAAGTAAAATAGATAAATTAGGAAAAGCATTTTAAATAGAAATAACAGTTAAAACATATATTAGGGCTTACTGATATAATGGGCCAGGCACTGTTCTAAACACCTTAGTATATTATCTCATTTAATGCCCACAGCAAGTCTGTGACACAGGAATTGTACTTCTCCTCATTTACACAGCTGGGGAATGTGAGGCACAGAGTGGGTAAGTAGCTTGCCCAAGGCTACACAGCTGGTAAGTTGAAACAGGTACCTCTGCCATAGGCAAGAAGCAGAAAGATTTGATTGAGCCAGCGCCTTTGTCCTGGGGAGTGAAAAGTGTGAGAAGCCAGAGAGGTCTCCTGAACGGTAACATTAATTTCTCTAGAAGAAATTCAAGAGTGTTGCAAGAGGGAGTTTTAAAAATGTGAAACAACTTACACAATTTGTTCCTCCACATTTTGTTTCTGGGCTTATTGGAAGTGCCCGACAACACACCCAGGCCTCCAAGGTCCTTTCGGTGCTTTTCTCTCTCGTCCTCCGGAACATGCCAATCAGGATTTGCCTTGTTCTGCTCTGTTTAAAGGACAGTTACCGTGTCTATCAAACAGAGGCCCTCTACATTTACATAATTCCTCCTGGTGAATTTAGAGAAGCACATCATCAAACAATCATCTAGACAAAAGAAGATGGGCTTAGACCAAGAAGAAAATGAATCGAATATGTATTTTGGTTTATTTTATAACATCTGGGATTCCTGACTCCAGAAAGAGTACGGTGCTATGTTCTTTTCAGATATACAGCAAAATAGGAAACACAAAAACCCAGCCCAGCAAGCCAGCTTATCTATACCAATCAGCAAAAATGGAAACACAAAGATGTTACAATGTACTGAATGGGTGGTAAATCAGAAGTGAGATGTGAAATGCCAGCCTTTATTCTGCTCTCTAGGATGGCTCTGGAAGGTCATGTTCATTGTCACTGAAAATGCCTGCAGAGAACGATATGAAAAGTCATTGTCTGTTCCTTTTTTTCCTCCTGCTATTTTTAGATCTTGTTAGGGAGATCAATTTTAGTTAACTGCAGAGCAGGGCTTAAAATGGTGCCCAAGTTTCAAGTTGCGAACATCTGCTATATTTAGCCTTTTTCCTTTTTCCAAATTCCTCTCCATCAAAACATGCCATAGTAAAGCAGTTTTGCTGGTTTGCTGCTTAGTATACAGCGTTTCCTCTACAAGGAAAATATATTTCATTAATTCATGTAACTTAAAAGGAAGAAAGAGTTTCTATTTCAAGCTCATTGATTCAAAGGTAGAGCAAATTCTATTTTTTAAATATAGATGAACACCTATATTTTGGGTGCATATGTATGACTATTATATAAGCCTCAGTTCTTGTTCAACAACTGCTATTTCCTGGTCACAGATATGAAAAGCAAATAAAACAGTCAGGCTCCAGGATTTCCGCTCACACCATCTCCTCCGTCATCCCCCACCCGAGGCACGCAGATTTGTGATATTGGACCACATGCTCAGAATTTTCCATCTCCTTTCAAAGAATCTTCCCTGGAAAAATTAATGTTCGAAAAGCTTTTCTTCTCAGCATGTACTCCACAATTATTTTTATGTTTTTTTTTAAGTTTATTTATTTATTTTTGAGAGAGAGAGAGAGAGAGAGAGAGAGAGAGAGAGAATCCCAAGCAAGCTCCACGCTGCCAGCACGGAGCCTGATGCAGGGCTCGATCCCCTGAACTGTGAGATCATGACCTGAGCCGATCGGAATCAAGAGTTGGATGCTTAACTGACTGAGCCACCCAGGTGCCCCCACAATTATTTTTAATCACTGATGAGTAGCAATATAAAATTCTTCTTTTTCTTCCTTCCCAGGTAAAATATGCACATTGTAGAACAATAGAAAAGACACCTGACCATCCCTAGAGCTATGCCCTTAGCCAGGCCCCTAATATCAGCCAAGGTCAAACACAATGGTTACTTCCAGAGAGCAAATCCTCATGCCTCTTTGACCAAGCATCTCTTTCTTTCTCTATGTTGCTACTTTTCTCTCACCTGGGTGGATGAGCCCCCCCCGCCCCCCCGCCACAGGCTTCAGAGTCTCCCTTTATGTTCCCAATCCTCCTCCCTCCACGGTTTCCTTAGTCTTTCTTGTCCATACCTTCCTTGTAGGATTCTACTTCCTTGGCTCAACCACTAATTCAGGTCCTCAGTCAGTCAGTTGTCCCCATGAAGTACTTTAGGTCCTAAATGACTCAGGAGGGATTGAAGGTACACAGCCCCACCTCATCCAGTCTTAGAGGGAAACCCCCAAAAGATAAACAAACTTTCTTTTATTGAACTAGAACACCTCTTATAACCCAACTACAGAAGTGTTCTCTGTCCTTCTACCTCTCTTCCCCGCCCCTTCTCTCCCTCTCTTCCCCGCCCCTTCTCTCCCTCTCTTCCTACCCTCTTTTACCAAGGATCCTTTCTGGTTTCCTACTTTGATGTGGGTTGGGACTGAGGATGGGAGGTAAGGAGGAAGAACCCCAGTCGTTTCTGTGGATAATAATTTCCTGACATGAGCTCACACTAGACCTGAGTGCAGGCAACATGGTGGTCATGCTTTGGCCTCGGCATGCCTGGATTGGAATCCTAGCTCCACTTGTTGGAGGTGGACCTTGAGCAATTTACTTCACCTCTCTGCACCTCTTTATTTTTTAATGGTGATTATGGGGCAACCTGCAAGATCATCGTGAAGATGGAATAATTAATATACATGAGGTACTCAGCCCAGTTCCTGGCACACAGGAACTATCAGATCCATGGTGGTTGCTGTGGTCGTTCTGTTCAGAGCAGAACTGTTTAGCAGGACATCCTCTGAGAGATGTTTTCTGTGCCATTACATGAATTAAGGTACGTAAAGCACTTGGAATAGTGTCTCCCTGCCAGCGAGAACAGTGCCCCTCTCCTTTGAGGTGGTCGTGGTTGCTCTTCACATGGGTTTGTTCTCTGAACTTCCCATGGACTTTGGTTGGTCCGTGCTTTGCTTTTACTCTTTGCCTCCCAAACTTCTAGGGCATTCTTTAACAGAAGCAGCTGCTGCCTGAAGGACAAGGGACAGAGTTGCTATTCAATGATTTGACCCCACCCTCAAGACTACCTACAGCATTTTTCTTTGGGGGTCTATCAAAATGAGATGGGAGCTCATGGAAACACAGAGGTATCCGCGAGAGAAAAAATTGCAAAGGACTTCTCTCTCTGGAATGTTTCTTCCTCCCTGGAATATTTCTTTTAATCTTGAAGCCTCTTTCCACTTCTACTTAGAAAATAAGTTCTTTCTCCACCCCCAGACTGAGCCTGTAAACAGACAGCTGTGATTTGCAAAGTCTCCAGGAAGAGCCCCTCCTCCCTGAAATATCTCCTCTTTTATTTTTGTAGCCGTCAGAGAGGCTCCAACATGAAGAAAGAGATTTCTCTTGCTTTACAATGATGACTCCAACTTGGGATGTGAGTTTAAACCCAGGCACCACCTTTTATTAGCTGTGTGACCTTGAGAAAGTTTCTTAATTTCTCTGTGTGCCTCAACGGTAAAACCAGATTGTTGCAGTCATCAAATTAGATAGCCCAAATGAATCTCCATGTCCAGCACAGGACATGGTGAGTGCTCAATATGTATTACCTGGTTTTGGTCACTTGATTTTTAAATCATATCTTAGCCTTTTATTAAAACGTAAGTGCCTGCATCAAGCTCTTAGCGCCATGTTTCTTAGTGTGAAATCTGTGATATTTTGGAATGGATGGCCCTACGCCCTGTGGTCCATTTAGCATTTTCGCGCCTCACCTACTGAATGCCAGCATCCCCACCCAACCCTGTCCCTGTGAAAAACAAAAAACAAAAAAAAAAACTTAGCACCCTTGTTTGAGAACCATAGTAATTACACCTTTGCAGCATTTATCAGGTGGGTCTCAAATTCGAGAAAGACATAGAGGCAAGGAGTGCCTAGGAGGGGGTCAGAGGTACCAGTGTGGAGCAGACGGAGGAGGGGCGAGGAGAGAGGGGAGCCGTCCAGAGAAGTGCACCCACGCTCGTGCCCCTTCCAGACGCATGAGTGGGCACACACGCACGCACACGCACACGCTCTCTTTGCTTCCCTTTGGAAAAATAGGGGAAGACAAGAATGCCGGAAGAGAACTTAAAGATACTGTTAAATCGCGTATGGAGGGCAGTGGGGGAGGATGGTATCACTTCTGGAAGCTTCCTAATGCTTTTCCCCAAAACTCTTTCTCTTGAGGAACGCTTGTGGCCCCACATCAAACCAGCATTAGCCCTGCCTGGATTGAGAGAGGTTTAAAAGACATGGTGACTTTAGACAGCAGCCCGGGTCTTGGTGGAAGAAAGGAAGTGCAGGTCGCCGCACCCCTGCTTCCCGCAGGGGGGCTGTCCTGCCCCTCCTCCCCAGTCCTCTGAGTGCTACATAGGGCCAGCAGCCTCTGTCTCTGCTGTTGACAAGGGACAGGTTTACCGGGGCTTGGCAACTTTCTTCCCCTTCCCCACCCTGCCAAATTTAAGTCCTAAACCTGATACGTGAAAGGAAAGGGAATCTAAGTGTGAATACCTTTCTTTTTTTTTTTTTTAAGTTTATTTATTTATTTTGGAGAGACAAAGCGTGAGCAAGGTAGGGGCAGAGAGAGAGGGAGAGAGAATCCCAAGCAGTGCGGAGCCCGATTCAGGGCTTGAACTCGCAAACTGTGAGAGCATCACCTGCGCCAGAAGCAAGAGTAGGATGCTTAACCGACTGAGTCACCCAGGTGCCCCTTAAGTGTGAATGAACACCTTTCAAGCACATTTCTAATTATGCTGAACTCGGCCCTCAGTCCCTGTTTTCAGTCCCATCAACAGGCAGCATGTTTGATAAAACTAACACATAGAAATTCCTCGTTGCTTGTTCCATAGATCAGAACTGATGCTTCTATTTCCTCTTGAAAATAGCACGTTCACAATAAAAATACTGGGGAGGGGGGTTTGCAGTGCCTTTTACATATGATAAGCCTAAACGTGTTTTAATATTAGAATCCCTATTCCTCATCTTACTGAAAATTCCTCATCTTGGCTCTTAACTTAAACCAAAGCTTAGCGCTCAGCACCCAGCATGGTTCTATCTATGTTCAAAGGTCCTGCTTGGAAGTGTTCTTAGCACGGGCCTTGAGAAGCCCTCATCCATTCTTAAATTCAATGCCGATTAATAACAGATGCCTTCGTTTTCCCTGTCGGGTTGAGAACTCATTGAAGGGTAGGTCAGAATAAGACAGATGAGATGAATAGTGCTAGCTTTGTTTCTGATGAGACACTGAGGCTGAGAATGTGGCCGAGGTGAACCCCAGCCCGGGTTTCCTAACGCTGAAATCCAGAACCCAGAGTTTAACTCGCCATGCCTGCCACAGACCACCCCACATGGGCTGGGTCTCCTCCGGGGGCCTTAGCACATGGCCCAGTGCAGAGAAGGGCACAGGACCTTTGCAGGCAGGGATGGCCCAAAGGGAAAAGTGGAGAGGGCGAGCACAGCAGGGGCAGGTCTTTTCCCCAGAGTCACCTCTCCGCTTCCGCTGGAGGGGAGTGAGAGAGCGGCCACAGAGAGAGGTCCCTCTGTGGAGCTTCGTCCATAAGGAAGGAAGGACGGGAATTGGGGTGGTGTCCAGTCGAATGTAGCACCTGAGCAGAGAAAGAGGATAAAACACAGGCAATTAATTTCAAGTCAATTTCGTAGCTCAGCTTGCTTCCGAACAAAGAGAACGTGTGTGACCAACGACTTATCGATTGCTACATAACAACGATCCCAAAATGAAGGCCTTGAAACAATGCCACTTATTTTGTTCACGGATCTGCTACTCAGGCAGGGCTTGGGGGAGAGCTCATTCTCATGTCTGCTGCTTGCAGTGTTCCTGGGGCAGCTCAGCCGGGACCAGCAAATCTGCTTTCAAGATGGTTTACTCTCAGGGCTGGCAAGCCAGTGTGGCTGACAGCTCAGATGAGCTGTGGGTCAGGGCCCCTGGTTCCTCTCCATGCGAGCCTCTTCATGGGCTGCTTGGACTTCCTTACAACGTGGAGGCGAGGTTCCAGAAATGAGCATCCTGATAGAGCAAGGTGGACGTGCATGGCGTTTTTGTGACCTGACTCAGAATTCACACCGGTTACTTCTGTGGCAGGATACTAGTCAAGGCAGTCAGTCATAAAGGCCTGTCCAGGAGTGCCTGGGTGACTCAGTCCCTTAAGCATCCGACTTAGGCTCAGGTCATGATCTCGCGGTCCTTGTGTTCGAGCCCCGCATTGGGCTCTGTGCTGACAGCTCAGAGCCTGGAGACTGCTTTGGATTCTGTGCCCCGCTCCCCACTCCCCCCGCTCACGCTCTGCTCTCTCTTGTCTCTCAAAAATGAATAAACATTTAAAAAAATTTTTTTAAATAAAGGCCTGTCCAGATTTGAGGGGAGGGACCACAGTGGGAACAGTCCTCCATGAATGAGTGGCAAGGTTCTTGAAGAGTAATGTTTAGCAAGAAATTTGATGGCCATCTCTGCCGAACACAGTCAGTCTGCTACGACACTAACTCTCCTGTTGAGAATTCGCCTTTCATATGAAAGATAATAAAATTAAATCCAGAAGGAAACATCCCCCCAACGCCAGAGACCAAAGCTACCATAAGAGATGTAAGTCAAATCCTTTTATAATGTATAGTATAGAGTATTTCTTTTCATAATGATTAAGTGTTATCATTTGCGACGATTCATTGTCAAGGAGACCATGCCTAGGATAACTAGCAATTGGCCAGAACAAGAAGAGGCAGGATGCAGAAGGAATAAATAGTTCCTCTTTAGCTAGAGAGCAACTATTCGCTAAACTAGAAGTTGCCTTAAAGATACATTAAAGTGAAAGTTAAACCCAGCTCTTGTCATAGGTGAACACCACGGGAGTCAGGACAGAAAGAGCCGGAGAGTGACTGCAAGCACGTTCTTTGAGGTCAGACAGGCCTGAGTTTGAACCCCGGCTCTGCCATTGACTTCCTTGGTGATGTCAGTTTCCTCCTGCATAACCCAGGATGACGCCCACAGTACAGAGCTGTCGTCATAATTAAATATCCAATTTGCGTGAAGGACTTAGAGACGCATCTGGCATTTAGCGACGGCACGGTAAATAGTTGCCGTGTGTAAAGCAGATGGCGAGTTTCCGTGACACCTCCCGTGTCCTACCACGGCCGGCACACTGAAAACGGAGTAAATACCTGCCCTTACTTGGTTTTCTGCTTAGCGGAAAAGCTAAAGCTTACACACGTTAAACAATAGGAGGCAAATGTGTGAGTGCGTACTGGACATGGCAGAAGCGTGTCAAAAGCGTGTCACGACCCAGTAACATGTTTTTGGAGCATTTACATATACCTGAAGCCGCATCTGTCACTACGGCCACCACTGCAGCAGCTTGGAACGTAAAACGTCACCAGATGAAACAACTAACGTATAATAGAAAAGGTGCTAAAACTAGGCGTTATACACAAGTGATTCACACGATCTCAGAAAGAAAAAAGAGAGAGAGATGTCATTTCAAAAGCAACGTGAGGTCTTCCTTCTTGTGGGAACACAAGTGTGGAAAAGGGTGGGGAGACAGGAAAAAGGAGAGAAACTTACCAGTGGGGGTGGGGAGTGGTAAAGAAAACAAGGATCAGTTAATTTTGAGGGTCGGGATTTAGGACACCCCTCTGCCCTTCATGGGACTCCGCGTGTCACCATCCACCCCTCTTGCTGCTTACAACAGTGACTGGACTGAATAAAAACTCTTTGCAATTATTCATTTCTTAATTCTCGAACTGTCTGGCCGTGTGACCAGGTTGGTTCATCACACTGAAAACGGGAAATTATTTTGGGCAGCCGCACTGACCACAACATCACCCTAAATAATCATTAAATAATCATGTCATGCATCTGAGGAGGGCTTTAAAGTATCTGACAAATATTTCCTTATTTTGTAGCGTGGTGATGTGATGGTTATTCCCATTTCGCAGATGAGGAAAACTGGGGCGTAGAATGTTATATATCTCTCAGCGTCACATCGCTGGCCCAGGATGAGGTGACATCTCCAAACGTCGTGTTAGGAAGCTTATTCCGGCAGTGGACGTTAGTTCCTGTGGTGGGGTCATCAGCTGAGAGCATTCGGGTGGGAAGTGGTGAACCGTGAATGCAGGCATTGTAAGCAGGGTAGCAAGGGAACGTATGGAGAAATGTTTCAGAGCAGTGTTGAATAATGCTCTGTGATGGCTTAACTACCATGGATGGAAGGCAGAGAAGCTTCCAAGGTGACCAACTCTACAGATTTGGCACCTAGGAGATAGAACCTCCCCGAGAAATGTGATAGCTGGAGAGGACACATAGGTTGACAGGGAACATAAATAATTCTACTGTGGATATGTGAGTTTGGAGAAGACTAGAAGACTTTTGCAGAGATGTCCCTAAGGCCAGAGAGGTGCAGGTGTGAGACCAGGCTGGGGACATAGCATCTCATAGAGACAGAAAGTGGGAGCTCATGATGTTCCAGAGAGAGAATCTTTCAGAGATGAATGGAAGCCACGTGAGGAATAGAGCAAACCCTTGTCTCGTGCCTGCTAGACCCTGCAGTCTTTTGAAAGCCTCTGGGACAGGGGTCCCATCTCTTTGGCAGAGCTCAGGTAAGGACTTGTGCAAGGAGGCACTCAAGTCACAGGAGGGTTTCCCTTTCCTGCCATCTCGAGAGTTTTCTTACCAGGAATCTGAACGGTCTCAGCTCTGCTGTAATATATGCAAATATAGCACTGTAACATCTCCCTGCCTTGAACGCATCTCATTATGCTGATTTTTAGACACTGTGCATAATCACATTGATTATTTTAGAGAGAATCCAAGAAGGAGCCAACTCCTGACCCATAAGCCAAAGGGGGCAGCGTGATGGAGAACTTCCAGGGGTACTGGGACCAGCGGTCACCAACACACATCTCTGTGAGTGTGACAGAACTGTGTCACCACATCCCCCAGGTGCCCCCCCACCCCCCGCAGACAGGGATGTGACCTTCTCCCTCCTGAGAACAGGAGGCAGCCCGTGGACACCTCCATGTCCTCCAGACCCGCAGGAATCAGGACCTTGTCATCAACCTGTCTCCATCCACTCAGAAAAAGAGGCGACAGAATTTGACATTTATTTCGAACAGTGGCCACACCTACATCACTTCCAAAGGCCTGAATGACAGTTTCACTTTTGGCCACATGCTGAAGGAGTTTGCACGTGCTCGGCTGGGAATTCATTTCAACAGGGGTAGGTGGAAAACCCCGCGTGATGTACTTTCTGGAAGCTTTTGGCTCCGGCCTCCTTTCTGCTCACAGGGGAAAGGACAGTTTGAATACAGACTTGAGGATTGGGAGTGTGATAGGTGACCCTCTGCTTGTCCTTTCAAAGAAACGCTGTGGCCGTGCTCAGTGTGGTGTGGCAGGACAGACCCATCCTGAGTGGCCAGGGCCCCACGGCCTCCTTGTCCCCCACCAAGCCCAGTTGGTCACCATGCAGGGTGACAGCATTGAAGTCAGCCCTGGTGGTAGAGGAATTAGCTGAAGCCCAAAGGGAAAGAGAAGCCAAAAAAAGAAGAATTCAATCCAGCAACACCAAAGCTATTTCTTTTTTATTTTGTGGGCTCTTAGCAGCTGTTAAGCTTTGCTGGATTTTGATAGTAAGAAAGTTTCCAAATATAGAACAGTGAAATGTCAGAGTTAATGGGATCACAGCAATAAAGTCTCTCTACGACCAAGTAGTCTGACTGTGTTAGCTCCACGTGCTCAACATAAAGCTGCCCCGCACAGAGCAAGGCCCTGAGCTTTCCTGTTCCATCCCGAGTGTACCCCCGGCACATCTGGCCTAAAAGGAAAGCACTCAGGTTGGAATTGGTAAACACCTTGCAACTAGACGTATCTTTACAAGAGTGTTCTTTAAGCAAGCCAGGGCAAACAAGTGACTTAATTAAAAGGCTTGCTTCATTATATACATTGTACTACGATACAAATATAAATAGAGGGGCGCCTGGGTGGCTCACTCGGTTGAGCGTCCTACTTCGGCTCAGGTCATAATCTCGCGGTCCGTGAGTTCGAGCCCCGCATTGGGCTCTGGGCTGACAGCTCGGAGCCTGGAGCCTGTTTCGGCTTCTGTGTCTCCCTCTGTCTCTGCCCCTCCCCCGCTCATGCTCTGTCTCTCTCTCTCAAAAATAATAAACATCAAAAAAACTGTAATATGAATATAAATACATATAAAGCTAGCAACTAGCTTCCGGCCAACGAGTAAGGAAAGGGGCAGGGTGTCTGGTCAGCCCCTTGGCTGGGGACCTGCCACCACCCCTTCCCCCGCCGGCCTCACAGTCTCCACGCTTTTGCTGGGTGACAGCAAATTCTGTCCCATCATCCTGAGACTGCCATCGCCTCTCCCTGCATCGCAAGCGACAGGGCGACGCGCGGGACCCCAGCAGCCATTGGTGTCCCTCCAAGAAGTGCCACTCCTCCAAACCTGAGAATTTGCAAGACATCCTGGATGCAAACAAAGAACGGCCTTATTTGTGTACACGTTCCTTTCTCCTTCTCTTGTTGGAGGGCGTCTCTCATACAGAATTTGCAGAGCATCCCCAGAGGAAGGAGAGCGTTTTGGAAAGCTTGGGTACAGCGAAGTCATCGCCCGCCGTTTGCGGTGGCACCCGGAGGGGTTGCTGTCCCCCCAGAAAACAAAGATGAGAAAGAAGACCACAGATTAATTCGAGCTGCTGGGGGGCGGCCCGCGAGCTGAGAAGTCCTGGCTGCTTTCCCGCTATGCATCCCTCCTGCCCTCTCCCTGCACCGTTCTCACTTTCCGATGAAAAATTAGCATGCAGGAGGGAGGCAGGGAGGAGGCACGCTGGGTGCATGCCCGCGCCCTGGCGGGACCACAGCCTCCAGCCCGCCACGTGAATCCCCGGAACGGTGGCTGCCCTTTAACACCGAGAAGCACCAGGGGATGCTGGCTACCAAAGGAGATGTCGCTCAGAATAGGCAGGGTCGCATCCTCATACCAGTAAACTATTTTTTTTTTTTAAGTTCATTTATTTCTTTTGAGAGAGACAGAGATGGCACAAGCGGGGGAGGGGCAGAGAGAAAGGGAGAGAGAGAATCCCAAGCAGGCTCAGAGCCCGCTGCGGGACTGGAACCCACGAAGCCGGGGAGATCGCGACCTGAGCGGATGCCCGAGCCAACCAGGAGCCCCGCGGTCAACTCTGTTTTCAACAAGTAGCGCCGCTAAGCTGTGAGCAGCTCGAGAAGCCCTGCTCCGAGATGCCACCCGCCAGGTCTGCCCACCCCTGGCCCGGAGCCTCGCAGGCAACTTTTACGCCGGAGCCACGTCATGGAGATTCCTGTCCTTCGCGTGCGCGTGCGGTTCTTCTGCCCCGGGGGTTTTGGTTACAATGACAAAATACCCCAGAGGAGGGCGGAGCACCATTGACTAAGCATCGACGCATATACACCACAGCTGTAGGTGTGAGCGTTCTCACGACTTCAGAGCGGGTTGCCACGCGGTTCCCGTAATGCCAACAATCCCGGCTGCAGGGAGACTAAGCCAAGCATGAATGAGGGCGGCAAGTTTCTCTTTCCTGCTTCTGCTCCTGTTTGTGTCACTGTCCCCTCCTGATTCCACACCGGTCCACCTCCGCTCCCTTCTGCCAGAGATTTCACACCCGCTGACGCAATTCTCGCTCCCTGCAATTTCACCAAATCTAGACTCGAAAGGATAGAGTCTTTATGAGCTCTATTCCTATGGCTCTGGCCAGTGCTGTCACTCTCGGCTCCTGCCAATCCCCCGGGGAAATCCTGGAGCTGAACCACTCCATTTTTGTGAGCTGTTCCTCTCCCTCACCCAGGAAAGCCTCTGCTCTCCACACCAGGATGTCAAGGGCAGCCCAGCGAAGACTTCTCTGACCCTTAACAGAAAGAGAACACTCTTAGCAGCATGTGGCTATATTAGTTTGCCAAGGTTGCCACGGAAACACGAGCTGAGGGGCTTCAAAAAAGGTATTGGGGTTCCTGGGCGGCTCGGGCGGTTAAGCTTCCTACTCCGGCTCCGGCCATGATCTCGAGGCTGGCTCGTGAGTTCGAGCCCCGTGTCGGGCTCTCTGCTGTCAGTGTGAGCCCGATTCAGATCTTCTCTGCCCGCTCTCTCTCTCTCTCAGAAATGAGTAAACATTTTAAACAATGTACTGACTCAAGTTCTGGAGTTACAAGTTCGGGACCAAGGTGTCAGCAGGGCCTCCCTCCCTCTGAAGGCGCTAGGGAAGGACCTTTCCCAGGAGCCTCTCCCGGCTTCTGGTAGCTCCTGGGCTGTGGTGAGGGCCTGCGTCCCAACTTCCCCTTTTTGTAAGGACACCAGTCATCCTGGATTAGGGATCTACCCTAATGGCCTCATTTTAACTTAATCATCTCCAAGAACCCCGTAAGGTCATTGTCACAGGTACCGGGGATTAGGACCTAGACGTCTTTGCGGGGGGGACACAATTCACCCCATAACAATAGCAGACTCTGAACGTTCACGTCCTTCCCAGCATCACTTAGAAGAGCTTTGACACTTGTTACATGAGTAGTGCTCCTCACCCCTTTATGCCAGCGCCCAGATTTTAAGCCTGTACCTCGTAAGCATTTGCTGTTTTCACCGTGGGTGCTCACCAAGATGTACCCAGCGGCACATACACAGTACCCCGGCCCCGAAACTGACCGTACTTGCTCCGGCCGGCCGGAAGGGACACTTCCCACTACAGATTGGGGATGACAGGGAAGGCTTCTGGACTGGGTGGTATCGGCCTCTCATCCTGGAGGGAGGGCAGGTTTTAGGAAGCTCGCAAAGAGAGGTGAGCCTAGGCCAGAGAAAAGTAGCTGCTTTGGTCGTGCGGACACAAAAGTGAACAAACCTTTCCTAAAATGTTAAAGAGAAAGGAAGAGAGTTTTATTTGAGCCCAAGTTAGGACAGCTGCCCAGAATGCACAGGCTTTACAAAGAGAGTGCTCTGAGGAAGGAACATTTGGGGACAGGGTTAGGTATGCTTTTTACAGAAAGAGTTACAAACCATCACAACAAAGGGCACTCCAGACAGGTACAGACTTTATGTTTTTAGTCTTTGCAAGGCTGTACGACTTTAATCTTCTGGGAACCAGGGAGGGGTTTTTTTTGTTCTTCTTCTGTTTGGAATGCTCTTTTTTTGGTGTTTTGGGTTGTGTCGTTGTTTTGTTTTGCCTTTTATTTTTATTTTTTTCAGGTTATTTATTTATTTTGAGAGAGAGAGAGAGCACAGCTGGGGAGGGACAGAGATAAGGAGACACCGAATCTCCAGCAGGCTCCGCACCATCCGCACAGAACCCCACGTGGGGCTTGAACTCACACACTGTGAGATCATGACCTGAGCTGAGATCAAGAGTCAGATGCTTAACCAACTGTACCGCCCAGGTGCCCCTGTTGTTGTTGTTGTTGTTGTTGTTGTTGTTGTTTAACGAAGCTGACTTAAGATGTGTGCGCAGGGCAGAAATACAGCCCATGCTTTAGAGGTTTTGCCGAGTCATGTTGACCTTGGTAAATGTTAAAGTATAGCTTCCCTGAGGGTCACCTGGGTGGCTCAGTCGGTTGAGCATCCCACTTCAGCTCAGGTCATGATCTCACGGTTCATGAGTTCAAGTCCCACATCAGGCTCCGTGCTGACAGCTCGGAGCCTGGAGCCTGCTTCAGATTCTATGTCTCCCTCTCTCTCTCTACCCACCCCCCCCCACCCCACACATGCTCTCTCTCTGTCTCAAAAATAAATAAACATTAAAAAAAATTTTTTTTTTTAAATATAGCTTCCCTGGGAGCCCAGGGGCAGAGCCCACAAGCGTGAAAGTTGAATATTTCCTTTATCAGTAGGAGCGAGGATGCGGCAGTCTGTGTCTAGATTTTTCCCCATCGTGAAGGATGGGAAGTGAAGGTTGGGATGTCAGAAGATGATGAGTGTGTCAACAGTTAAATTGAGAAGTTAAAGCATGCAGATGGAGACCGCCTGGAGGTCTTCGACTTGTCATTTATACCCACGTCAATCGTCGCCTCTACTGGGAAGCCTTTCAGTGTCACTTTCTCCTTACAGTTTGGCCCCACAGTCCTTGACATATTTTGCCACGCTAGTGCTTACCATGGTATCTTCTGGTACTTCCTGTGTCTGCATGTGGCCGCAGGGCTGTGCTCTTGTGCCTGTAGCCTTATCACCAGCAATAGGCTAGCCCATGGGGAATGCTCAGTAAATACCTCCTGAGATAAAACAAAAGCACGAAGCCAGTGAGCTTAACAGCCATCTGACTATAAGATGAGCCAGTCAAGAAGGACAGACTCTTATAACTTGAAGGGACCTCGGCAGCCATCGAACCCCATCCCCCAGTAACCACCGCAAATCCCAGACAAGTGATGATCCTGCCTTATTCCCTCCTGGGGCAGCTCTGGCCATAAGAAGTATGCGGCTGGAGGAGACCTTGGAGACTGTGCTGTCCAGAAGGTGAACGAGTGAAGCTGTTGGCTCAAGGTCACTCAGCAATTAGCAACAATGATGGGAAACAGAAGAAACTGAGAACTCCCTACCAGACCTATTATGTCATCACCACGGTCCTGTGGGTTGTGGCTACGACCGTGTTGAAGTTTACAGTTGAGAGTGCTGAGGCTCCAAGAGGGTGAGTGGCCCACTCAGGGTTGTCTGGTTATAGGTGGTAGAACAGGGACACAATGACAGAGTGATCTCACTCCATTTTCCAACGCCCCCCGCCATTCTTGGATAAGACCCAGGCTTCCTGAGACACTGTGACACTGTCTTCTTCCTTGCAGAAGGAAATTTGCCGAAGAATCTGCTCCGGGCTCCCTTCCGCTTTATCACCTCCGCTTTTCTTGCTTTTCAGGAGAGAAGTATGAGCTCCATGCAGGGACTGAGTCCACCCCAAGTGTCGTCGTGCACGTGTGTGACAGTGACATAGAGGAAGAAGAGGATCCAAAGACTTCCCCAAAGCCAAAAATCATCCAAACCCGGCGTCCTGGCCTGCCACCCTCCGTGTCCAACTGAGCTCACCGCTCCGCCTCAACGATAATATCTGTCTCCTCTTTATCATGCTTTTTTTCCCTCTGTTGTTTGTTTGTCGAAAAAAAAAAAATAATTGCCTTTCAATCCCTGGGTGTTTGGTTGTTTGAGATTCCTTCCTTGTAATCAAGCCTCTCGGACAAAAGGGCTAGGAAAAGGTGATTATGTTTCCTGATCATATCATACCCATCAAGCATAATCCATTATTTAGAAGGTTCTAGAAAAAAAAAAAAAGTAGTATTTTCTTATTAAAGAATCAGCACAGCCTATATCTTCACTCTCTCTTGTTGATCCAAGCCAGAGACATCAGTAACAAATAGCACCTGTGTTGTTTGTGATCTGTTTCAGTCCCAGTCCTGACGTGTGTGCGTTGTTTCTTCCTGGCCACTTAAGTAGGACCATAAGTAAACTTGACTTTGACTGCATGAGATATCCCTATCTGGTCTCACTCAGTCCTCTGCATCCCGACATTCCCAGGACATGCATGATCACCAGCATTTATTTTCATGATTCGAGGATATACTATAACTCACAGATTGTCAGCATCCAGCCATGTCCTATCTAGATTAGAAAACTTACTAGCATCCTCCAGCTCAAAAAGTCTGGGTATATCCACTATTTTGAGTCAATACTTCATAGCTCTGTTAAAATTCCTGGAGGCAGCACTGAGCTTGGCCCCAAAGATATTCCTCAGTAGATTTTGAACACCACTTCCGTATAGAACTTTCCCAGCCTCACTGGGGAGGCTTGTCCAGGGTGATAGAGACCGATTTCAGACAAACCTATTTATTATAAAAGTTTCATGGTGTCTGAATGATTGTTTTTTTCTCTTTGTATATTTGTACAAATGTTTCAGCTGTGCTTTTAAAATCTGGATGTTTTTTATTTAGTGACTGTTCAGCCATTAGCTGCTTACAAACATGATACGTGCATTGCTTATGAATGCATTCATATACTAATACAGATAATCTGATAATATTACACTCTATTATGGATAATGCTGAATTTTGAAAGGGCACAAAACTTCTCATGCCAATATGTAAATGATTAGCCAACATCTTTGCTATCGAGAACACTTGTTTTTAAATAAAGGCAAGGTGCAAGTGTCCGTTGTAGACGATTTGGATGAAGCTAAATCACCAGAACGTAGCAGCCACTGAGCATTTGAAAAAGGAAAGGATAGTAGATAAACGTATACCAATCCTACTCATGCAATGGCCATGTTGCTCAAAAACATTTGTTTTCGTCACATGTGATATTTCTATTTCTGTAGCCCGAAGTGCATTACAGAAGATACACCTATAAAACCATTACCTTCTGCTATATGTGCAAGGCCTCATCTACTCCTGTACATTTAACGAATTACTTTAGATGCAAACGCCAGTTACAATGGAGAGGGGAAATACTTTCATTACCCAAGCCTCAGAGAAACACACAAGAACAAGAACATAGCCAACTTATGGAAGGATTGTTGTGGTTTTTGACTAAGGTGTATGTAAGTTTCATCAGAAACTTAAAACAGACTGATCACTCAGAAATTAAAGTCCGTTCTACTGTGAATATAGCAATATAGTACTGGACACAGTACAGGTGAAACTGAGGACAGCATTGCTTGTAAAACCCTGAGTTGCCATACGAAAAATGAAGGCTCCTTTCAAAAATAAAATCTGAGGAGTGTATAATAAGCAAATGCTTTGACTTTCCTTTGCTGTGGAGGTTTTTGGTTTTTCCTTAACAAATGAAAGATTAGACTTAGGAGTGGAGAAATGCTGCCCTCTAGTGGAAGAAATATTTTCTGAGCTCCTGAGACTAACGGAGAGCTGCAGCAGTCGGCCATTTTGTCCTGAATCTCTCAGTCCTCTGAGGGTCATTTGACTTACTAAACTATTCAGAATTTTCAGAATGCAAGTTCTAAGGAGATCTGGCTGAGAAAAATATTTGGAGATAATTTTTGACGTGTTTTAGAGCAGGTACCATCAGTCATTTGCAGCCAAATTTAGTGAAAGTTGAAATGACCATTCTGTGTTACACAAAATAAAAACACAGTGGAGCGTATGACCGAACTGGTTACTCTTGGTGACATTTATTGCAAAGTTTCGATGTTAATCTGTCTCAGGTCAAGTACTTCTTTCATTAGGCTGGGTTTGGGGAGGGGGGAGGAGGAACTTTTCCCAGGAGATCAGTAAGAAACTGGAAGGACTCCTGGAAGGGTTTCAGCAGAGCCTCCTGCACTGTGAAAGTCAGAATTGCCTCAGCATTTCCATGACGCACATTATGCAAATCTCTTTATCACTATTTTAAGTTTGAAAAGTTTAAATATGGAGGGGAAGGGGAGATTTCCATCAACTGAATCATTTGTGCACGTGTATAGCTCAAAAGAGCTTAGACTTCAAATATACCTGGTGAATGACTCTTTGTCCGTGTAGTATAATTTCTGTGTTGTCTTTCTTAAATTTTTTTTTTCAACGTTTATTTATTTTTGGGACAGAGAGAGACAGAGCATGAACGGGGAAGGGGCAGAGAGAGAGGGAGACACAGAATCGGAAACAGGCTCCAGGCTCCGAGCCATCAGCCCAGAGCCTGACGCGGGGCTCGAACTCACGGACCGCGAGATCGTGACCTGGCTGAAGTCGGACGCTTAACCGACTGCGCCACCCAGGCACCCCTGCAATACATATAGTTTTTAAATGACGCAGAACTAAAACACGAGAAGAATTCCTGCAAATCAATACGAAAAAGGCAGACAAGTCGTCTTGTAAAAATGGTCAAACTACCTAAATGGGTGCTCCATATACACAGGCACCTCACGCATACACACCCAAGCCCAAAATACCCATCTGGTTCATAAACATTAAAAAGGTATTCAGCGTCCTTTCTCATCAGAGAAATGCAAATCAAAACCTCCAGGAGGTATACCACACACCTATCCGAATGGCCAAAATTAAACACGAGGCACTATGAAGCACTGGTGACGATATGGAACGAGGCGAACTAAACTGTCACTGCCACCTGGGAACGCTGTTTGAAGGTCAAACATATGCCAATCTGGAAGCGATCCCATTCCAGGGCCCCAGGACATACAAGCAGCAGATAGGTGTTCTCACGTCTACCAAAACACCCGTACAGGAATGTCCCCAGGAGCATTGCTTATAATAGCCGTTAATTGGATACAACCCGAATGTCCTTCAGTTGTAGAATGAATACTGAACTGCAGTACATTCGCACAGAAGAGAATTACAAAGCAATAGAAACACAAATTCCTGGGGCGCCTGGGTGGCTCAGTCGGATAAGCGGCCGACTTCGGCTCAGGTCACGATCTCACTGTCCGTGAGTTCGAGCCCCGTGTCAGGCTCTGTGCTGACGGCTCAGAGCCTGGAGCCTGTTTCAGATTCTGTATCTCCCTCTCTCTGCCCCTCCCCTGTTCATGCTCTGTCTCCCTCGGTCTCAAAAATAAATAAAACGTTAAAAAAATTTTTAAAAAAAGAAACACAAATTACTGAGATATATAACAATACGGATATATCTCAAAACCCTATTTTTTTAAGGTTTGTTTCTCCTGAGAGGGAGAGGGAGCGAGAATCCCAAGCAGGCTCTGTACTGCCAGCAAGGAGTCCGGTGTGGGGCTTGAACTCAGGAACTGAGAGATCGTGACCTGAGCTGAAATCAAGAGTCGGATGCTTAACCAACTGAGCCACCCAGGTGCCCCACAAAATCATACTCTTGAGTAAAAAGACGTGAAAAGATAGACGTGATGTATGACTCCATTTATGATGTTAAGAAACAGTCAAAACTGACCTATGTAAATAGAAATTATAATAGCGGTTACCTTTTGGAGGGTATTGAATGAAAGGGGACACCTGCCAGCCTTCCCCTAAAAGGAGCTACAAACATTCCATCTAGACCTCCTTGGATGTATGCATATGTAAAACTCATTTCATTTTTTTTTTAAATTTTTTTTCTCAACGTTTATTTATTTTTGGGACAGAGAGAGACAGAGCATGAACGGGGGAGGGGCAGAGAGAGAGGGAGACACAGAATCGGAAACAGGCTCCAGGCTCCGAGCCATCAGCCCAGAGCCCGACGCGGGGCTGGAACTCACGGACCGCGAGATCGTGACCTGGCTGAAGTCGATGCTTAACCGACTGCGCCACCCGGGCGCCCCTGTAAAACTCATTTCAAATATGTACCATATATGGTATGTAAATTATACCTCAACTGAGTACCGGAGGAAGGAACGCCTGGTTGCGAAAAGGGTTTGGAATGCCCTCATCCTAAAGACACATCTCATTCATCTGATGTCTGGGAGATACTTCCACACGTATACACAGCGCTCCTTTCAAATCTATAAGTATTTTCTAGAATAGAAAGCAAAGACCTTAAGCACTGGGTGAGGCACTGTTCGTTCAGGTGACAGATATTTACCAAGGAACTACTGTGTGCCTGACACCAGAAACAGTGGTGAACGTGGTAGGTATTGTCCCTGCCGTTTCAGGAAGGAGGGTCTAGTGTGGGGAAGTGATAATAAACACAGAGATAAGCAAATAAAGAATGACAAGTTCTGGTAGGCAAGCACAGTGAGGAAAAGCAAGAGCACACTATGAAGACAGAGAATATAAGTGGAAGACCATGGTCAGGGTCAGCCTCTCCGAAGGGGTGACCTTGAAGCTGAACTGAAGAAAAATGGGCCATCCAAGGGCGAGAAGAGCATTCTGGGCAGCAGGGGTGAAGGCCATGGATTTGGAAAGTCTTCCTCACGTGGGAGGAGCCCGCAGGGTGTCATCAGCACAGGGGAGCACAGGATGAGGGGGAGCAGGCCCTAAATGTGGATGGGAAAGAGGGCCAGGCCTGGGCTCTGTGGAACGAGGCAGGCCAAGCTGGGGGGTTTGGGATTCGTTTAAAGCACAAGAGAAGGGTTTTCAGCCAGGGAGTATGCGCCTCGGTTCATCATGCGAGACACCCCGCTCTGACAGAAGCATCCTAACAGAAAGCAACAGCCCTAAATGTCCAGATAGACACTCCAGTGTGAGGACTTGACCCCCTAGCACCCAATTTAAGCTTGAAAAGATGGCTTTGAATAGCTGGGTTCATCATCACTGCAATCTTATCTGCCACATGAACCCTCCGCACCCATCAGCGTGCAGTATCTTTCATGGTTCTAGAAAAGTTGTTGTTGTTGCTGTTTTCTATTCTTACCCAAGTCATTTAGAAGAGCTTGGTGCAGGAAAGGGGGAACAGGGCAAGTGATAAAGAATGTGAAGTCAGTGTTTCAGGAAAAACATCCATTTAGCTGCTGATACAGAGTGTCCCTGCCAGAAGCCGCCATGCAGAGCGTCATTGAACACTTGGCAGGCTTTCCCCTCAAATTTATGCAATCTGAGAAAGGGGAAAATTTCAAGCAAAAGTTTTCTGTCAAACTCATTCATCTGTTCCTTTCAAAGATAGTCTTGGGAGATGTTATTGGAGCTGATTCAGGAGATTTTTGTGTTTCTCAAAGGAAGCCATATCCAAGGTTAACTCGTGTGTGTGTGTGTGTGTGTGTGTGTGTGTGTGTACCCAAGCGCATTTGATGTAAGTTGGAAATAGAAAACCCAGAATTGGCTGAAATGGTTGAAATACTTTGTGCTGAGCATTTTTATGCACAATACCTCCCTGGCTCTTTTGCATTATTTTCCCTTCTCAATAATTGAGTTGGAAGGACTCTCAAGGCTGGGCAGGAATGTGGGGCCTCCTTGGTAAGTTGCAGTCGTTAGTGACATCATTATGATTTCCCAAAGAGACTTTGCGTGTGTCTGTGGGGTCATTTTTTCTGAAAGCAAGGGTATAGCTGTTTCCATAGTGTTGCCACATTCAGCACCAGATAGCCCACATGATGTGCCGTAGTGAGTGGGCGCTGTGGTCTAAGTGCCAGCTCCCCGTTCGGGGGGGGGGGTCACCCATGCCCCTGGAGGTTGGGGTGCTGGTGGCTCACGACCCTCCACCGAGTGGCCAGGCACTGCACTCAGCTGGAACAGAATCCTTCCCCATGGTCCCACCCCCTACCCCAGGACACTGTGTATGAAGTAACCCATCATGCAGGAGGTGGGAAGGCCCCATCTTATGGCTCAGAAGGGCTACCCCAGCTCCAGAGCCACCTGTGGGGCCACCTGAGGGGTCTCTGCATCTCAATTCCACTCTTCCCTTTGCCTAAACATACTCCTTCACCCCAACACAGGGGTGGACACCAAAGGCTTTCCAGCAAACTTCCTGTATGCGCATCTCCCTCTCAGAGTCTGTGTCCCAACGAAACAAGTCTAACACAACCTCAATTGCTTTCTCTCCATCGCTTCGAGCTCTCTAGAATTGTGTCACCTTTCTCCATTCATGCCATTCCCTGTGCATGGCTAACATGGATCCATTATACCGGGGTTAGTAGTTTTGCCAACAGCAGTACAACAAAGTTCCACTGCATTGTTCAGCCGAGTTCAGGGGGCGTGGAATAGAAATGTGAGTAACTTGGCCCAAAGTCCCATGGTGAGAAAGGAGGGCTTCTCCCAATCTCCCCCATGGTGTGAGAAAGACAGGGAATACCCATTCAGCTTCTGTTGGAGGCCCTTATGAAAAACACAGGGCTCTGTGGCAAGGAAAGGAGGCCACAAACTCTGACCTGTGTGCCTTGAATGTGAGAAAGGGATAGACTTTGTGTATATGACATTCGGCAAGTTTACTAAAGTCCCTAAACCTGTTTCCTCTCCTGTAAAAGGGGTATAAAAACCCACCTTGGTCGTGAGGACTTAATATGACAATACTAATGACAGCAATTATGACTGGTGCCTAAACCCCAGCTCTGCCACCTAATCAACTTGTGATCTTCTGCAAGTTTCTTAAGCTAAACCTTGGTTTGCACCTGTGCTAAGAGGGCAGAATATTAGTACCTGCCTCACAGAGTGAGAGGAATTAAGAAAACACACCTAGGCTGGGCACATAGGAAGTCCATGGCCAATGTTTGCTATGCATCAGGACTCACATGGAGCACTTGACCATCATAGCCTCACATAATCTTCACGGTGGTTCTTTCATGGCTCCCATTTTTCATAAAAAACAGTCATCGTTTATCACAGGCCTTTTCTGCAGTAGCTGCTCTTCTAAGTTTTTTACATTCTTATTAATTTTCTTGACGATCCTATGAGGAAGGTACTGATGTCTCATTTTACATGTGAGGCAACCAAATCCCGGAAGTGTTATATCCTTGATACTCAAAGGGTGCTCCACGCACTGCCCACATCAGCATCGGCTTCCCAGGAAGCTGGTGAGAGATGCAGGGTCTCAGCCCCACCAGGACCTACAGAATTAGAATCTGCATTTAAACAAGATCCTCACTCCCATGATTCATTCCTACACACTTTAAACACCACTCAAGATCAAGGGCCAAATCAAATGGTGGCCGAGCTACGACCGTAGACCCAATACTTTTAACTGCTTCAATGTGTAGAGTGCTCGCCAAAGAAAATGCCCTAAGTCTATAATTTCCCTTCCTCCAGTAATCATTTGTTTGGCCAAGCTGCCTTCTCTGCATCTATCCACAGCCCATCCTTCGCGTTTTGCTGACCTCGGTATTTTGACTAAAATACCCAGGTATCACTGCCATGTGTCAGGCTCAGATAAAGCTTTGCCAATGGCCATTCCAATGATTTCCAGCAAATGTGCTTCTGAATAAGCTACCGTGTGATTTCCAGAAAGGAAGTTATACCCCAGGAGCACGCCAGAGGTCTGGGAAACAGCCGTTCCTGGTGCTGCTAGGAATAACAGAATAGTCTCAGGTAAGCACCCCAGTACTGTATATACTGGGCTAGCATAAGACTAAAGTCATCTCCGCTTGCCACGGTATGTGAGCCACCATGAAAACCTCTGTCTTTATTCATATTCTCAGATACCAGGCTAGGAATGACAGGATATTATGACTGCCCTGATGAACTTGGACCAAGATTAATATATTATCATTAACTACCATTCATAGGAAATCAGTTTATCCAGAGAAGAGCTGTCCAACCTCCTGCCTACAGGGTTGGACTCTGGCAACCTGTATTCCAGGAGGCACAAGAGAGACAGCCTCTGTGTGTAGACTGTTTTCAGTAGAGAGGCTCACCACACCCACTGCCACGACCCCCAGCTGTATCCACTATCCCTGACACCCAAATGTTTCTCCTGGAGTCTCCCCAGGGATTCTGGCTTCTAGAAAGTCTGAAACGGGAATAACCACAACAGAAAACATCCAATTATATCACCACGGGGAGTAGGAATCTTTACAGTCAAAAATGACCATAGTCTATTAAGTGAAATCCTGCGCCTGGCAGGGCAGGGAGGCTGCGTGAGGATTCTGATTGTCTTTTAATTTCTTACATGTTTCAAAGAATCTTCCTTTTACTGACCCCACCTGAACGCCCACTTTCAGAGGAAGCTGGTGCTTAATGTTACTGAGGTCCCTCCCCACGAACTAGCCCCCTGCCTGTCTCCTACACCTGCTGAGATTTTAGCTCTCCCTAGTCTGGGAAGTAAGCAACCATGCTTTCTTCAGCTATCTAGCTTCCAAAACGTTGTTGTTAGTCCCCTTTCCCATTCCCCTTGAACTTGTGGGCTTATAACTATCTTTTTCTTTCCATTAGGATTTTGAAGAAAGTAAAAATGAACTCATGAGTTTACTTGACCATGTGTAGCCAGAAACTGGAGTGGATTTCTTTCATATGCATCCTTTTGACCAAAAGACTTTGATATCCTTAGGCTACCAAAGGCACAGAGGCATGGTGTCCTCTCGAAAGGACCATTCTAGTGCATGGTCAGTCATTCAGACGCTCTCACCTCTGAAGAATTACAGAACTTCTGAAAATGGGACTTGAGGCTCTTTTACCTATTGGGTGTGTCACAATAAGAAATGTGTCACCAAGTTACCTGGGTGAAGCCAGAGAAGAGAGAAGCAAAGGTAGATTTTAAACCTCCATCAGTTCCCCACAAATGGTAAGAGCACTGGACAAAAGTCCTCTGACAGCCGGTGCTTTTCCCAAGGCTTTACACATGATTTCCCTCAGGGTGACGCTCTCCCCCAGCCTACAGAAGCGTGTTACCTCTTTGTGTTGTTTTGTTACAATTCCTAATAGGTAAATGTACCTCATTCTGGCCTTTAGCTGGACCACTGCGATCTACGTGATTGCACAAACTCAAAACCTCGCCTAAAGGAAAGGAGACCAAAGACAAGTCAGCAACCAGCTCTGTTCACTGGAGGAACAATAAGGAACATTTATTGACTACTTTGTTCCTAGTCCTGTCCTGTACATGGTTTTCCTCATTTGATCCCCATGACAGACTACAAAAGTTGACCTTTGTTCTTATTCTTCCAATCTGCAGATGAGGAAGTCTGGATTAGCAAAGCACTAGTCTTCAAGCTCAGATGGTCTGGGTCTGAAGTCCAACAGGTTTGTGTGTGTGTGTGTGTGCGGGGGGGAGTTTGTGGGTTTTCTTTTAATGTTTATTTATTTTAAAAAGAGAGAGAGAGAGCAATGGAAGTGCAAGGGGTGCGGGGACAGAGGATCCAGAAGCTCCAGCTGACAGCAGAGAGCCCAATGCAGGGCTCGAACTCACGAACTGTGAGATCATGACCTGAGCCAAAGCTGGACACTCAAGCTCAACCGACTGAGCCAGCCAGGCGCCCCCGAAGCCCACTTCCCGAAACTGCGCTCCACTCCCGATGGCACAGTAGCAGCTACAGCAGCTTAACTCACACGTTATCATTGGACCTTCGGGTTTGTGCAGTGCCCTCACGCGTGCCGTATTATTTGACCTCATCGAACACCCACAGGAAACTAGCTGATGCCGTGGGTGGCAAAGAGCTAGGCAAAGATACCACGACGTGTGAGATCTCCAGAGAGAATGGCAGTCGTGCTCGGGCACTACCTTTGCTCCGGCCCCTGGATCCGCTCAAGTTCCACTCTGGATCTGCTCCCAGCTCAGTGATTTCCAAGACAGCACGAAGGTTCGGTTTGTGTCTAACATCGTTTCTGGTCCCAGAGGGAGGCGGGCTTCTCCAGGAGTAGCACACTTTAGCGAGGAGATCTCAGATCCTTGTTCGTTCTCTCTGCCATTCTTTCTTTCTGAAATTGGACGGCAGAAGTTGACATTCGTTCCTGTGATTCACAGATCCAGGAGCAGAAAGAAACGTGAGAAAGGCTGGGGATCAGGGTCCTATGCCCCGAGAGGATTGTATCTGATCTATTCAGGGCACATGGGTAGCTAGCCAATTCATAAATTTATAGGGGAAATCATAATAAAATAAGTGGAACTCAAAAATGCAAGTATGTAAAATGTGAGTCACATTATTTTGAGACCAGTGAGTGGGCTAGTCCGAGTAGCTGGCCAGCGGTGGGTCTGGAGGTCTGGCTGTGAGGTGATACCACCTCGTAGTGTTCGTTCTCTCTTGCTTAAGTAAAACTAGGGACAATTCTGGGTTCTGTGGCTGTTTGATATTCCCAGAACAGCAGCAAAGGTTCAAGGGACCTCATTGTAGATGCTGGCCCAGCCTGGGAAGATCAGGCAAGGGGGAATCCTAAAAACATGGGGACCCTCCCACCCCTTACCTGCCCCTGGAGACAGGTTGCCCCCCAGGCCTTTCCCTCCTTTTCTTGTCCTCCTTTCTCCCCTTCCTGAACCTTTAAAGATAAAAAATTTGAATCCGCTGCTATTCGTGTATGAGATTATGACAGAAGATGGGAGCCCATCGCCAAAGGCTCATTTTATATTATCTCAACTGCCTTATAGTAGACTTTCATACTAGTGAGTTTTAAAGCATTTCCTGAGCTTACCTGAGCTGCTTCCATTAATCCTTAAGCAGTGCTGACATAAAGAAATCACTACAGTTAGCTAGCAGGAATCCTTTGTATTTTATTTAGGACTGTTTTCTTGTATTAGTCCTCAGGGAGAAGTGTGATCTTTTCAATGGTTCTGTTATATATAATATAATTGCGTGGTTACACAACTGCTTCTTGTGCTGACCACATCCCTCGATAAGCACATGGCAAGTGCTCTGAGAGCAAGGATGGTCCCTTCTGCTTAGCTTGACCTGCCGCACCTGGTTCTATGCTGAGCATCTAGTAAGTGTTCAATAAATCTTTGGTGACCAAAATGGGTAAATAAATCAGATGATTCAAAATCCAAATGATAAGCACAAATCATAATAAAACAAAACAAAACAAAAACTTTATACAAGACCACATGAAAACTTGGCATGAAAGAATAAATACTTGGCTGCTTGACCTATTTTCACAGACTTCCTCAACTGCAATCTCCATTTGATGGAAGAAAATGATACCATCATTCATTCACTCCACAAACAATTATTGAGGACTTACTATGCTCCAGGCGCTGAAATAGTTCTTTGAAAAACAAGACATCTTGGTGGAAGAGACGATTCAAGTCTTTATAGCATTTAGTGGTTGGAAAGTCTTAGGGATTGCATTGCATCCCCCCAAATTCATATGTTGAAACCCTAACACCCATGTGACTGTATTTGGAGATAGGATCTTTAAGATCATTTCTACTTTTCATGGATTCCAGTAAAGGAAAATCTACAGTTTCCCTTGATATTTCCCTTGCTGATCACTTAGCTTTCCCAACCCTGTCTAAAGCTTTCACTGCATGGTTATGTTTAATGTTTATCTACCTCCTGAGGCTCATAGTCTACTCCTAAAGCAAGTCTCGGCCTAGTTCATACGCCAGCTGCCACTGCTCAGAGTCTGGCCTAAATATAGCTACAGCCCTCCCAGGGTTTTCTTATTTCTCCTATGAACCAAATGCTTTGATGTTCAGTTCTGGTTTCAATTGGCCAACAAGGTAATGCGTTTCCATGTATAAGCAATCTCTCTGCAGTATTTCTGAATCACCAAAGACCGTCTACCTTCCCCTTGGGTCTTGGAAATAGGTAAGTATATACCCCAGCTAACTGCTACATCGGCTTGGTCTCTGCTCTCACAGCTGAACTTGGGGTGTTTATATTTGTTATCTATTCCTGCTGAATAAATTACCACAATGTCAGTTATTTAAATAACACAGACTTATTATCTCCATGTTTGGGAGTCAGGGATCCAGCCCAGCTGAGTCCTGTACCTCAGGTCTCTCACAGGCTGCATCAAGTTGTTGACAAGGCTGGAGTCTCATCTGAAAGTTTGACTGGGGAAGGATCCACTTTCAAGCTCATTCAGATTGTCGACAGAATTTTTTCCTCCAGGGGCTGCTGGGCTGAGAGCGTCAGATTCCTGCTGGTTGTTGGCGAAGCCCATTCCCACTTCCTGGCCACATGGGCCTCTCCAACATGTCCATTACTTCAGCAAAGCATGAGAGCTTTATAAGAGAGCATATAAAGAGAAGCTGCTGGCAAGACAGAAGTTACAATCTCTTGTAACCTAATCACGGAAAAGACATCTCATCACCCTTGCCATTGTCCTATTGATCAGAAGCAAGTCACTAGGCCCAAACCCCTCAAGGCAGTTGTGTGTTGATTACATGCGGATGTGAATAGCAAGAGATGGGCATCATCAGAAACCCTCTTAGAAGCTACCCACCACAGTATTAGTGAGCAGAAAATAAGCCACCGTGATGTGTCAGTCATCTCTAAGTTTCTTCTGCATTCTTGAAAGAGCTATTTACCTTCATGTTTCTTAATACAGGAAGTCTTGGGGTGCCTGGGTGGGCCCACAGGTGAAGTGTCCAACTGCAGCTCAAATCATGATTTCACAGCTCAAGGGCTGAAGCCCCACATCCGGCTCTGTACTGACAGCTCAGATCCTGGAGCCTGCTTCGGATTCTGTGTCTCCCTCTCCCTGCCCCTCACCCACATGCACGCTCTCTCTCTCTCTCTCTCTCTCTCTCTCAAAAATAAACATTTTTTTAAAAAGAAAGAAAAGAAAAGGAAGTGGAAGAAGGTGATATCGGTTTCATCGTGACTGTCAACCTCTTAGAAGTGAGAAATTCTAACTGTGCAATTTCTCCTGCACTCCCCATACCTGTTATCCTCAGCCACTTGGCTGACTGACAAGAACCACCTATCAAACGCATCCTAGACAGAACTTACAAAATGTCTGCCAAAAACTGCTCTTCCTCTCCCAGGTGACAGACCATCCTACAGTAGTGTCTCAAGCCAGAAACTACAAAGTTACCCCTGACTCCTTCCTTTCTCTCTTTCCCTACCTTCACGGAGTAAAATATTAAACAAGTATTTGGATAAAGTGTAAGTCACGTGACAGAGGACCTACGTAGTCATAAGGGTTGTTATTTGCTGATAATGGAGCCTAAAGGGGATTCCTGTGTGATTTGGGTAAATTAATTTACCTCTCTAAGGTCTAGTTTTTTAAACTAAAAAAAAAAAAAAAGTGGATAATAATAGGAAACATACGTCAAAGGACTGTTCTGAGGATAAAATGAAATGATACCTGTACAAAGCTTAGCATATTCTCTCACATCATATGAGCCCTCAGTACATGTTTGCTCCTATCGAGCTATTAGAGAGCCACACTGTGGCCATCTTTGTTTGCTTACTACCTCAGAAGTCTCTTCTCAAAGCCTCCACATTAGAGGCTAAAAAGCTCAACACACATTTTTCCAACCCATTTCATAGCCTTGGATATCTAGGGACACAGGTTTGGAATTGTTTTGTGCTTCTGTTGTTAAGCACGCCTGCCTTCCTTGAAGACAGATGGATCCAATGTCTGCAATTTTAGCAGCCATTTGCATCCATGAGATAACAAGCATGTGGTTGAACAGCCACACACTAAGGATGGTGGACAGAAAGAGTTTCTGTCCCTGATGACATTGCCAAACAGCAGAACCAAGGCCAATATCCAGCTGCCTTCAGGCTTCTTGTCGTGCGAAAACCACCGTTTTGTCAGGTATTCTGTTATCTGCAGTTGAAAGCCCTCCTCACAGATAATGTGTTTCAATACCCTGCAATTCAGTTATCTGAAATTTTAGGCCAGAAATCTGGACCAAGGTCACGACCTTAATCAATCCAATGTTTGGAATTCTATTTTTCCACATTAGGTAGCTTCTTATAGATGGTATAAACACAAGGAAATTGTGTGAACTTTATAATATGCTCTGTTTGTTCTTCTTATATTTTTGCAATATTTATTTTGAGAGAGAGAGAGTGTGTGAGCAGGGGAGGGGCAGAGAGAGAGGGAGAGAGAGAACCCCAAGCGGGCTCCCTGCTGTCAGTGCAGAGCTCAACACAAGTCTCGATCTCGGGAACCGTGAGATCATGACCTGAGGCGAAATCAAGAGTTGGATGCTTAACTGACTGAACCACCCAGGCACCCTTATTTGTTCTTCTTCTTATTAAATTTACTACATTTATTTCGAAAGCATATTCCTGACCTTGAAAAGAGTTCCACATATTCAAAGCTCTAATATTATGTCAAAAAAGCATCAAAGAGAAAAGGCATGAGGAGAAAAAAAAAAAAAAAAGGCAGACCTTCTGAGACAACAAACAAAAGAAGAAGGAGAAAAGTATATTGATATAACCATAGGCAGCATCAGCCCTTAATTTCCAAAGTTTTAGAATTCACCTACAGGAGTATATTTATTATGAAACTTCCCCCCTCATTTCATCTCTTCCTAAGAATTCTCAAGAGTGACATTTTAGGATTGTGAAAGACCTACATGTACAGATATCAAATGGGCAATATGCAAAGTAAATTTGTGCCCAGCCAGTATGAGAGCCCAGTGAGGATTCACCTGCTACAAAGTATCTAGTCCAAGTCCTGCCTAGAAATGCCAAGACTTACCTGAAAATGGAGCCATGAGAATTCCCGCCGTGCAGAGAACATGGCAAAGAGACTGGTTCTAGAACTTCAGTGGCCACTAGCCACGGAGCACTTGAAGTGTGGCCAGTGCCCCATGTTGAAATGAAAATGTTTCGTGTAAGTTTTAGAACATAAAATAAAACCTGCTCCAAAATCAACTTAACCTGTGTCCATTATTCTAATACGGTCAATAGAAAATTTTACTTTATCCATACGGCTCTTACTACACTTCTACGAGAGAGTACTGCTCTAGAACATGGCTCTCAGAAGAACAATGACCCAACTTCATGTACCAGATTGAAAGAATTGAGCCTCAACAGACTAGCCACTGGATGTGGACATTTCCATGTGCAGGGCAGATAGGTCTAAGCAGAAAGTGGGCATGATTCTGACAAGTGGAGAGGAGGCTTAATTAGGTTTATGAGAGGCTGGTGGCGGGGGGTGGGGGGGTGGGTGTGGAGGAAAAGGGAAGATCCTTACAATAGTTGGCTACAAATTGTCTTCAGACCATCAATCCCACCTGGGGCTGATTCCACCCATCTTGTCGTGCTGTTCTCTGTTTCTTGTACTATTTGCCTTGATCACCTTCCCAGGGATGTTTGGTCCCCATGAGCTATTTCACTTGGCTGCTTCTTCCAGTTCCTTCCAAGCCTCCCAGCGTGATGAAGGATTTTAATGCCCTGGGGCCACTGCTATGGAACTCCTGTTGCAAGGTGAGCAAATGGAACCAAAGTGACAGATGTTTTTCCGCACAGCAGAGACCCAGGCAGTTAAGTCAGTCACGGAACTGCTGAACTACTCTTGAAATGAGCTACAGGTAGAGAACCTCGTCCATCTTCTTCTTGAAGCCTTCAAGGCCTCCATCCCCTGTGATATATTGTCGGTTTCCATTAAGAGCCTGGAGTCGCATAGCATTTGCTCTCTGAAGAGCATCGGCTGTGCGGGAGAAACTCATTAAATGAACAAGTCAGCGGAGCTTTAATAAACAATCAGATTAACAGCCCAGTAGGAGAGTTACAATCCCATAAGTAATAGATTTAAAACCTCACTAGGCCCAGGTTGTGGGTCAGCAGAAGCATTCGCCTCTAAACGATTTTTGGGCAAAAAGCCATTCTGTTACCTGGTGGTCTCTGTGGGTTCCTTTTAAATTTAGTCCTGTTTGAGAGTGTCGAAAACAAGGGCATTTTCCAAATGACACGACTTTTGTTTTACAGTGCTCTGTAAGCCAAACCCCAAACCAGCCACATTTTTAAGATTAACGAAGCAAAAAGAAAATACATTTACTTGGGGGGGGGGTTACTAGTTAGATCTGAAGGATGTTTAACTCCAACAAATGCCCTATGTATAGAGGTCTTCTGTCAAGGGCTTCTCTTGATCTTTGTAGTAGAAGCCAAGCTATTCCAGGGCCTCAAGCCTTCAGCCAACTCAGTGAGCATGAAAGACAGGCAAATGGTCCATGAATACCAAACCCTGAAGGTAAGAAGAACGCTTCCCCTCCCCTCGTCCCAAATCAGTTGGTGAACGGCTGCTAGGAATGTCGCATTCATGACTATCACATATGAATTAGGAAGCTGGAAACATAGGGAAGCCATCTATAAGGGAGGGTGAAGCTGAGACCGTACTTCACTTGCCTGTGGACAGCTTCTAGGAGGACAGACCAGGAGTCAGAAGACGGAATTTGTTGGCTGAAGTTGCTAAGGAAACCCACCGGCCCCCAGAAGGATTTTCCTTGCTGTGTGCTCACTCGGGAAGGTCAGCCAAGCCATGGCTGGGTAAAAATTCACCCTGGGACAAGTGGCCAGCTTCTTTGGCCATGTGTCTATCGTTCCCTCACAGCAGAACGTGGGAATCCATTGACTTGCCTGGTGAGAAAGACAGTGTGAACCTCCCATGCTGATGGTCCTCATTTGACCAATGCTTGACTCTGGGGTTTGGCCAGTACACTCTTTCCACATGCATCTCCCCGCTATTGCCCATGAAGTGGTCACTTTACTCAACGGCAGATGCTATTGGTTACTTTTCCCAAACTACACCACAGTTTGTCCTTGCCAACAGAGGTGTATAGAGGCTAAAAATGCCCGGTACTAATTTTCCTGCATCCTTGAAGCTCGAACTTAGTTCATAGGATCTAAAGAGAAGTCGGCGGTAGGCTTTCTGGGAAGGGTTTGTCTCTGGAAAAGGAAACACATGAGAAGAAATGTCCATCTTGTTCCCCATCTTCGTTTCCGATGGTTGCTGTCACAGATGATCACAAGCTTGGTGGCTTAAACCAACAAAAATGTATTCTCCTGTAGTTCTGGAGGACAGAAGTCCAAAATCGGTATCACTGGGTCAAAAGCAAGGAGTCAGCATGGTCACACTTCCTCCGGAGGTTCAAGGGGAGCCTGGGTTTCTTCACTCTTTTGGCCTCTGGTGCCTGTTGGCATTCCTTAGCGTGGTCACACTACTCCAGTCTCTGCCTCTGCAGTCACGCTGCCTTCTCTTCTCCTAGATGGTGTCAAATGTGCCTCTGTCTCCCTCATATTGGGACACCTGAGACGGCGTTTAGGGCCCAGTCAGAAAATCTGGAAAGACGTCCCCACCTCAGAGTCTTTTTCTGCCATATAAAATAACATTCGCAGGTTCCAGGGATTAGGATGGGGACATCTTTTGGGGGGCAATCATTCAGCTTACCACATGGTGCAAGCTTGGGGAGTCAGAGCCAGAAAGAAGGGACGCAGCTGGGTCCCTCACCTGGTTACGCCACTGACATGACGAAACCCGGAATCATCTCTCCGGGCTTATGTTTAAGTGAGATAACAAATGCCATTGTTGAAGCCACCTGGAGGTAAGCGTAACGTTACGTGCAGCCTAGGTCCTATTGGACACCACCATCGACTTTTTTTTTTTTCCTGAGAGGTAATACGGATACAGATGATAAGCTAAATGGAAATGGGTCACTTTGGCCATTATTCTTTTTTTTTTTTTTAATTTTTTTTTAACGTTTATTTATTTTTGAGACAGAGAGAGACAGAGCATGAACAGGGGAGGAGCAGAGAGAGAGGGAGACACAGAATCGGAAGCAGGCTCCAGGCTCCGGGCCATCAGCCCAGAGCCCGACGCGGGGCTCGAACTCACAGATGGTGAGATCGTGACCTGAGCTGAAGTCGGACGCTTAACCGACTGAGCCACCCAGGCGCCCCTTGGCCATTATTCTTATAGAAGATTTTGCAATTCGCATCATCTTCTGATGCTATTCCCTTTTGCAATATTCTGATCGTTTTCCTGCATATGGTGCACCACCCTCACAAAACAGAGAGCTTGATAAGAGCAGTAATGCCAAATCATTTGACTCTTACCTGTGACACACTGCTGGGGCGAAGGAAATGCTCATTAAATTATCAGCTACTCAATCAATTTGAATATTAACGTCCTTCACGAAAATTGATTATATTTGGATTACCCGTGGATTTCTAAAGCATATGATAACACAGTTTCCTATGAGAATTAATAACTACACTGTGTTCACATTTCATGTGCAGAATGCAGTTATCACTATTTTCTTGAGGGTTCATACTTCTCCAAGTACTATGCCAGGTAAGTAACAGTCCCCGTCTCTGTCTCCATCTCTGTCTCTGTCCCTGTCTCTCTCTCTCATACACACACAACACGCACACACGCACACACGCACACGCACACACATTCCCTCATAGTGTTCTTCAAAAAAATTCTCTCCAGCTTACAAATGACGAACCGGAAGCACCACCTGGCTAACTAACTCACCCAGAATCACAAAGCTAGAGAGAACCAGAGCCTAGATCCAGACCAATATCCATCTGATTCCAAATTCCATGAACTCTTTCTCACATATGCTGCCTCCCACCACGCCATTCTATTTCCATAAAGAAATCCAAGAACTTTCACAGAACGATTTGGGGTAAGAGGATTTGAGAAAAGGAAAATACACATACATACTAATTGGGTTGATTGCCTTATCCCACGCGTAAAGCGTGGATTAAGAAGAAAAGTGGGGAAGATCCTCTGGGAGGAACAGAGCCGATTAGGAAAAGGCAGAAAAAGAAATAGGAAGAAGGTCTCAGACCCTTTGGAGGTTGTCTTTATAATGTCTTCTTTATAACCGTGGGAACTCCAGCCACCCCCTTTAGTAGAAATCACAAGCTGTTACCTGCAATAATTTATTTGTATTTGTATGAAGTTCAATTAATTAATTAATTAAATGATTGTATTTGTATGAACATACCCCAATCACCAGCATTTCAGAACTAAGGTTGGGTTTGCCCCTATGAGGTCACCATAGAAATGTCATTGCCTAAGACCAGGCAAAGCAGTCATCCAGCGCAGGGGAGGATTCTTCCCAGTGATAATCTGTCTATTCAAAATACAGATATTACACATATTATATAGTCTTCCATTTATATATAAGTAATTATATAAGAAATTACTCCCAAGACATGTCATTAACTGAAAAGAAGAATAATACATACAACATAAATACCACTTATTTATTTGTTTAAAAAAAAAACCCAACAACTCTAGAATATTCTTATTTTGAGTTTCCTTATTCTACCTTGGAAATTTTCAATACTTAACAAATTCCAGTAAAATTCAACAACCTAATTCCAATTCCAAGCACACCTCTTCTTTCCCATCTACTCAAACACAGTTTTTAAATACAATAGTGCTATACGGTAATATATCATTAACGACCCCTACTCTTTCCAAAAACACTAGGCAGGGTACAAATACACTGTTAAAAAATTACAAACTCTTTCTGTCTGGAGATGCTGACTGTCTCAGCAACTTCCCAATGGTCAAGATAAGTAAACGTTTTATTCGTGGGTCAGTATTACTTAACAGTTCATTCCAGAAAATTCTTGTTCACGAAAATGAGACTGCTGGGGCGCCTGGGTGGCGCAGTCGGTTAAGCGTCCAACTTCAGCCAGGTCACGATCTCGAGGTCCGTGAGTTCGAGCCCCGCGTCAGGCTCTGGGCTGATGGCTCGGAGCCTGGAGCCTGTTTCCGATGCTGTGTCTCCCTCTCTCTCTGCCCCTCCCCCGTTCATGCTCTGTTTCTCTCTGTCCCAAAAATAAATAAAAAAAATAAATAAATAAATAAATAAATAAAAAAAAGAAAATGAGACTGCTCACCAATAAAGAACTTGTCTGTGTCAGGAAATTCCCGCACATACATGTGTCCAGACAAAGAGTTTGCTTCCATGGAGAAGCGGTTCTCCTTTTGGAACAATGGAGTCCTTGCCTGGGCAAACTGCTCACCAACCAAACAGTATTTCAAGACACATGCTTGGTTGCAACCACTACTCCAGAATATATGATGCGTAATCTTTGTCCAGTTCTCAGTCAGCTCTCTGCCTTGAAGGAATTGCCTTAACCCACTGGACCCCAATCAACAAAAAATCCAACAAATAATCTCTCTGACCACCCCCCTGGGACACATTAAGACTCTGTTAAAGTGGAGTTCCCCTCCACTTTAGATCCACTCCAGTGGGTCTACTAAACTTATCTTTGTTTGAGTGATAGGTTTTCTAGTGATCTTTTGGGGCGTTGACAGTCAACACGTCTACCAGTCTGTGAGTTACATTTATCTCCTTACGTAAGATTCATTAAGTTCCAAATTCTGGTCTGGTCCACATGGGGCGGGGTGGGGGTACAATTGTAGGTGAGGGCTCACAAATGCTTGCTGGTTCTCATCTGACATGTTCTTTTTCAGCTTCCCAGAGGCCACTCTGTGGTTTCCTGCCCCTATCTGTTCTCAAACAGAGGCTCTTCCCACCGCAGAGAAAGTAGTCATCAGGAAACTGGAGAATTGCTCCCCCAGGTAGCTGCATTGGCTGTCTTGTTTATTTTGTACTGCCGATGTCTAGCATGGAGCCTATTTTCCAGTTCTCTCCATATGCAGCTGCGGCCCTGACTCTGAGAATGACAGGAGAGAAGTACCCCCTCGATTAAGCCTTTCTAAAGGCACTAGGCACATTCCGCAGTGGGATTTAGTTACAAAATAGCACCATGAAGCCTGTAACCTCCACCCCCTCACCCACTTCCAGCCTATAAGAGAAAAGACTGTCTTTTTGAAGGTGGCTTGGGTAGCACCATCAGGGGAGAGGATTGCCAGCCCAGTAAGTGTGGCTATTGCATTTTCTTTCCTGCCCCACCTTGTTTTTGTAAATCTGTTTACATTGGGGCCCGCACCTGAAAATACAATTTAGACACTGGCGGAAGCAACATTTTTCTAGATATGTCTCCTGAGGCAAGTGAAACAACAGCAAAAATAACCTATTGGGACTCCATCAAAATGTAAAGCTTCTGCACAGCAACAGAAACAATCAACAAAACTAAAAGACAACCTACAGAATGGGAGAAGATATTTGCAAATGATATATCCAATAAGGGGTTGATATACAAAATATATAAAGAACTGATACAACTCAGCACCCAAAAAACCAATAATCCAATGAAAAAATGGGCAGAAGACATGAACAGACATTTCTCCAGAGAAGACATCCAGATGGTCAACAGGCACATGAAAAGATGCTCAACATCACTCATCATCAGGGAAATGCAAATCAAAACTACAATGAGATAACATCTCATACCTGTCAGAATGGCTAAAATCAAAAACACAAGAAACAAGTGTTGGCGAGGATGTGGAGAGAAAGGAACTCTTGTCTGTTGGTGGGAATGCAAGCTTGATGAGAGCAACAAAGGCAAGAAATATGTAGTTTAAGTTAAATCTCCTTACAGCTTACAGCCCACTGATAGATACCAGACACCCACAGAGGGGTAACATTCCTCAATGAGTTCACAGCTGCTTTAATGCCTTAATGTTTACATGTCATTGAAAACTAAAAGCAACCTCATCTTGACAATAGCTAAATCTTCAGGTTCCTGTAAGACCCTGCTTTCAGCATACAGAAATTCCTTGGAAACTAACACGATCTCTATCCCCCCTGCCACCCCCCTCCGCTAACTTAAAAGTATATCATCAGTCACTCCTCACAATCTCAGTCAGCTCTTTCTGCCCACGGCTTTTGTCCCTGTGCTATAATAAAACCACCTTTTTGCACTAAAAATGTCTCAAGAATTCTTTCTTGGTGGTTTGCTCCCAAACTCTACTGCAAATCTCATCAAGATGGTGCAGCCGCTATGGAAAACAGTATGCAGATTCCTCAAAAAATTAAAAATAGAATTACCATATGATCCAGTAACCACATTACTTTGTATTTCCCAAAAGAATATGAAAACACTGATTCAAAAAGATATACGCAGCCCTATATTCATTGCAGCATTATTTATCATAGCCAAAATATGGAAGCAACCCAAGTGTCCCTCAATAAATGAATGGATAAAGATGTGGTATGGGATGGATAGATAGATAGATAGATAGATAGATGGTGGAATATTGTTCAGCCATAAAAGAATGTCATCTTTCCATTTGCAATAACATGATGAATCTAGAAAGAATATAATGCTAAGTGAAATAAGCCAGAGAAAGACAAATACTGTATGATTTCACTCATGTGAAATTAAAGAAACAAAACAAACCATCAAAGAAAAAAAGAGACAAATAAAAAAGCAGTCTCTTAAATATAGGGAACAAACTGGTGGTCACCAGAGGGGAGGTGGGTGGGGGATGGGTGAAATAGGTGATGGGGATTGAGTACATGTATCATGATGAGCACTGAGTAATGAACAGAATTGTTGAATCGCTGTGTTGTATACTCGAAACTAATACAACACTGTATGTTAGCTATACTAGAATTAAAAAAAAATTTTTAAAGAAAGCACATTTTACAATGAGACTCAATGCATGAATACATATGTGTGTGTGTTTGGGTGTGTGGGTATGTATACATTGAAATAAAGTTTTTACAAAATAATGCCTGTACTTGTTATGTGTAACACACTCTGGTATTTTCCATTCCAATTCATTGTATTGTTTTTTTTTTTTTAATTTTTTTAACGTTTATTTATTTTTGAGAGAGGGAGAGAGACAGAGTGTGAGCTGGGGAGGGACAGAGAGAGAGAGAGGGAGACACAGAATCCAAAGCAGGCTCCAGGCTCTGAGATGTCAGCACAGAGCCCGACGCGGGGCTCGAACCCACGGAGCTGCGAGATCATGACCCGAGCGGAAGTCGGACGCTTAACCCACTGAGCCACCCAGGCACCCCAGTTCTATTATTTTAAAAATGTTGTCACCAACTGCTAAATGAGTTTGACAACCAATAAACCACAAACCCCGGGTTGAAAAACAATCTCAGAGTTATACCTAAGGGAATTGGGGCACCTAATGAAATGGCAGCCAGCATCTTTGTCTGGCCTGGGTGTTGGGGATCTGAGCTTTGACTCTGGAATCTCCAAAGAAGTCATGGAGCCAAAGTGATTCGGGCTGGATTGATTTCAGGGCTCGCTAATGGGTCACAATCCAAGGAGCAAAAAATGGTAGCAAACCCAGGTTCTTTCCTAGACTTCATTTGGACCGCAGATTCCCACATAGGGCGGAGAGAAACAGGATCCATTCAGCCCCTCTCTGACAGAGCCAGTTAATTGGGACACAATCTCTCACGGTGTTCTCTTCTCTTCTTTCTCCTGTGGATGGTGATTCTAGAATCCAGAACATGTAAATAAAAAGGAAATTTGTCCAAAGTCTCTTGATAACTGAAGAAGAAAGCCTTCTTTCAATTCCCAGTTAGGACAGCAACAACAAACGTTCTATCGGGAAGAAATGTTCTTTGCTTGGGAAGAAATGGCCCCATTCCAAGGCCTGGCTAGACAGCACGACTCTGCCTGGGTGTCTGTTGCGTGTCTGTGTGGGCACACAACTTTTGTCATTATCTTCCAGAAAGAAAGGCCTTTCTCCATGTTGAGAAACCACAGTGTGGAAAACTGTTTAAGATGATAAAAGTCCTAATAATGAGGGTGAAGCAATATTGTAGGCGCATCCTTTGACTTCTGTTGAGAAAAACAGCAGCATGCAAAAAAATCAGAAGGATAACTTTCATCGTTCTAACCGTATCGGAGCTTTCTTCCCGTCTCTTCGGAAATAAAGACGCTAATGACCCATTTCTTAACCTGCTCTAACTCCTCCCTCTGAAATAGAATGCCACGTGTAGAGTCGGGCATTAAGGAAAGTTGTAGAATCTCATTTTTTGAAAGACCAAATGGATGCTTAGCCCATGCTGAATGATTTCAGCTAGAAAGTAGGGACAGGATAATAGAAACAGAACATGTATCTTTTCCTACACATGGTAAATCCGACCTTGCCCAAGAAATATCATTTTGTCTCCCAAATCAAGTTAGTTATGGAGAGAGAAGTTACCCAGAGAACACAAGCATAAAAAACCCTGGAAGCGGGGCGCCCAGGTAGCTCAGTCAGTTGAGCGGCTGACTTTGGCTCAGGTCATGATCTCATGGTGCATCGGGTCAGGCTTTGCGCTGACAGCGCGGAGCCTGCTTTGGATTGTCTCTCTGTCTCCCTCTCTCTCTCTCTCTCTCTCTCTGCCCCTCCCCTGCTCGCTCTCTCCCTCTCTCTCTCCCAAAAACAAATACAAGTTAAAAAAAAATTAAAAAAAAAAAAAACAACCCAAGACACCAAACAACAAACCCCGGAGGGACATGTACATACGATTGGCTCAGAAAACACCAGACCATCACAGCAAGCGTCATTGGACTGTCCCTCCCTGCTGCCCCCCAAATCCCTCTGGTCACACGTTTTACTGTTCCTTTATTCTCTCAAGGCCACAAACTACAATTCCCTCAGGCTGGGGGCTGGTGGGTGCTGGGGACAGGATAGAACACAGTGTAACTTTCCCCAGATGAATGCCCCCAAGAACGGTTCTGTGGCTTCCCCCGCAATGCTGATAGTGTCTGGGAGGGAGAGTGACAAACACAAAAATGGAACCACCCAGAAAAGGAATAGGGAGTCACACAAAGGCCCTCATACAACTGCTTGGAAAACATTCTCTCCAGTAGCCACTTCCAACAGCCCTGAGGCAGTTCAGCTCCTTGCTAACGTAGGAGAAATGAGAATGTTTTAAAAAGGTAACTAATAGGGGCGCCTGGGTGGCGCAGTCGGTTAAGCGTCCGACTTCAACCAGGTCACGATCTCGCGGTCCGTGAGTTCGAGCCCCGCGTCAGGCTCTGGGCTGATGGCTCAGAGCCTGGAGCCTGTTTCCAATTCTGTGTCTCCCTCTCTCTCTGCCTCTCCCCCGTTCATGCTCTGTCTCTCTCTGTCCCAAAAATAAATAAAAAAAAAAAAACGTTGAAAAAAAAAAAAAGGTAACTAATATATTTCTTTATTATTCAACCTTATGACGCACTAGGAAAAAAACAAGAAAAAGATCAAGGAAACTCCCCATTCTACAGATAAACATACCAGAGAAGTAGATTTGCCTAATGTTACGCATCTAGTCAGTAACAGAGCCAAGACTTAACTCAGCTGGTTATAACATTTCATTAAACATACTTACCTATAAAATCCTATTTGGGATGAAAGAAATTATTAAACCATATTGGAATGAAGTGATTAAATCCTAAAGGAATGTATGGTTTCTTTGATTTTCTGTTTTTTTTGGTTTTTGGGTTTTTTTTTTTTGAAGAATGTGCAGTTAATTTAATTATATTCTCTCTTTAGTCACTTGAATTAATTTTAAAGACACGCTTTAAAACAGAGAAACATCCAGACACATATCCCATATTATTCTCAACGTTTTTCTAATGCAGAGTGTTTTGATATCAGGTAGGGCCTGGACATTCTTGCTTCGTGGTTTACACAATATTGCCCTTGGAGCTAAGAAGATTTTAATCCACTGTCTTTTATTTACTCACTTAAGAAATACTGAGCTGAGGGGCGCCTGGGTGGCTCAGTCAGTTAAGCGACCTACTTCGGCTCAGGTCATGATCTCGCGGTTCGTGAGTTCGAGCCCCACGTCGGGCTCTGTGCTGACAGCTCAGAGCCTGGAACCTGCTTCCGATTCTGTGTCTCCCTCTCTCTCTGCCCCTCCCCCACTCGCACTCTGTCTCTCTCTCACACAAAAATTAATAAATATTAAAAATAATTTTTTTTTTTTTAAATTTTTTTTTTCAACATTTATTTATTTTTGGGACAGAGAGAGACAGAGCATGAACAGGGGAGGGGCAGAGAGAGAGGGAGACACAGAATCGGAAACAGGCTCCAGGCTCCGAGCCATCAGCCCAGAGCCTGACGCGGGGCTCGAACCCACGGACCGCGAGATCGTGACCTGGCTGAAGTCGGACGCTTAACCGACTGCGCCACCCAGGCGCCCCAAAAATAATTTTAAAAAAAGAAATATTGAGCTGAGTGCTATGCGGTGGGTGTTAGGGCCACACTGGCATCTGCTCCCAAAAAGTCCACAGGCAAGTGGAGGAAGCCAGGATAGAAACAAGGCCTCGCAATGTAGGGCAGAGGATAGTTCAGAGCACAAACCATGGGTGGAAAGCAACAGACTCTGTGGATCTCAGCTTCAGGGATCCTGGTTCTCTGCCTTTGGGCAAGATCTGAACCTTGCAAAGTCCATTTTCTCATTTACAGAAGCAAATCACAATACGTCGACTCGGAAAAGGAGGCAAAACTGAACAAGAACAAAAAGCCTTTACTTGGGGTCTCAGCATTGCAATTTGGGGAGCACAGATTCTGGAGTAACCAGAAAAGTGTTGCGCTCGTGTGGGTCAAGTAGGGGGGTTTTATGAGAAAGAGGGAAAGGGTGACCACATGATTTGGATAATGAAGAGAAGAAAAAACCCTGCTAATTTGGTGCTGAGCAGTTGAGCCATTTCTGATTTCTGTCTTACTGATTATTTCCCTGGGTGCTGTTGATTGAAACCGTCCCTGGTACGTATCGATTAACTTCACTGTCCGATGATCCGCGTGCCAGCTACTCTGTGGAAACTTTCTGAGCAACTGCTTGTAAAACAGTTGGCCGCTCTTGGCCCAGTTCAAGAGTTCATTCGCTGGAGAGGAAACCCGAGTCTCAAAATGGAGTCTCTGATGTCCCCAAACTCCATACATTCCACCAATAAATCCTGCCATATAGGTTTCTTGTGAGGAGTGATAAGCAAATACATGTAAAAAGCTGGGCTTTCACCTAGAACATAGTAAGAGCTCAAGTAGTATCAGTAATCATTAGTGTTAAGTGTTACAGAACCACAGAGCACTTGACTGAGCCTTGACAGAGAATCAGGAAAGCCCTCCCCTGTTGGGATGAGCACTGGGTGTTGTACGGAAACCAATCTGACAATAAATTATATTAAATAAATAAATAAATAAACAAACATTAAAAAAAAAAAAGGAAAGCCCTCCCCAGAAATGAGACAACAAAGTAAAAGGGGTGGCAGTGTAATGAACAGTGGTTCTCAACCAGAGCGCCAGATTTTGCCCCCATCCCCCACCCAGGGGACATTTAGCCATGTCTGGTTATCACAAAGAGATGCCAATGGCATCTAGTGAGCAGAGGCCAGGGGATCTGTTCACACCCTACAATGCCCAGGGCAGTCCCGACACAAAACATGCTCCCGTCCCAAATGTCGGGAGGGCTGACCTTGAGAAACCCTGCTTTAAAGCATGGATTCTGTAGCCAGAATGCCTGGGTTTTATAGGGGAGGAAAAGCTTTTTCCTCTGTCCGCTGATGACCCTGCCAATTAAACTGCTAATAGGCAGGTTCTAACAGGAGAAAAGGGTATATTCATTTGCACACCAGGGTTGGCTCGTTAAATGGTTAAAGGTTTATACCGCTAACTCAGTAGAGGAGAGGGAGAAGGGAGAAAGGGTTCCGTGGGAAGAGCAAATAGGTTTCTTTAGGAAATACGAATGGGTCTTAGAAGAACAGGAGACAAAGTTTGGGACAGCGAGTGGTCTTTCTGTCTTCTTTAGGACCGTAATACTCCCCCCAGAGAGGGGATTTATGGCAGGTTTACTCTTGGTCTCTCTCTTGGGAGTAGAGAAGTTGCTTCTAAGGTGGAACTAACAGCGTGTTCATTTCACATAAGTTTCTGCTTTTGGTCAGATAAGGGAAACTGAGAAGCCTTCTTTCTACAGCTGCTGAATTTCAAATGTTTGCAGCTTAAAAGAATCTATACTAACTCTGAGGTTCCATGTGTGCCCCCACAGTATTAATTCTGCCTTTGTCACCTACTAGCTGGGTGACTTTGGGCAAGCTGTTGAAAATTTATTACGTTGTCATTGATAAATAGCTAGAACGCAGGAGTACTGCCTTATATTTACATAAATTCCAATGTCTAAGTGAGTCCTAAAGCATAGTTTCGCCCAATTCTGGAGTAACCACCTACTGACACCCACTCTTTCTATGGCCCAGATAGCTTCCAGGAAGATCATTCTGAGTTCCATGAGTTTCTAGAAATTATTTCCTTTGGACTCTGTATCTCAGTCTCAGTCTGGGCTTACTGGGCTCAGTCCAGTGTGATGTAAAATTCGCATACAAGATGTGCAATGCAGAAGCATGGTCCATTCTGCTGTGCTGCTGGAGAAAGGGCTGGATGGGGCAGGGAAGAGGCAGAGGCAGGGAGGACCATTGCTAACATTCTCTTCTGCGACTTTGGCTTTTTTTTTTTTTTTTAAGCTTTCTTTTTTCAATTTTTCCTTTCTATTCAAGACTTCTATCTCTAACACCCGCCCAGTATGATCCTCTGCTATTTTTCTTAAGAGATAATATGATAAAGCGTTTATTGCTACTTTCTGCTTAAGGGCATTTTGGAATAACAGTCTGTGCTCAGGTTGTTGAAGAACGGAGGAGAAGTCAGATTCTTGGATTTCTGTCTGATTTATCTCTTAACTGAGCAAGAGGACGGCTGGATAGCTGCTGTATTTAAACAAATACCTGCGTGTGAGCCACCTGTGAAAAGGAAAGGCCTGGAATCACCAACCAACCTCCAACAAGTGAGTTGACTATGGAGCGTGCTGTAAGCAGGGTGATTGTTCTTTTCTCTGAACACTTCTCCTGCACTCTTTTCTCCTACATGCCCTGTGATCATCAGAGTCTGTCCTTTAGGCTCTATACCTGCAGAAATTTCATCCGCACTCCTCTCAAGGCTTTTCAAACCTAACCAAGAACCCAGGGAGAGCCTTGGGCTCACTCAAGGGCACCGTCACCTCTCTTCCTGAAGACATCCCTCTGGATCATTTCACTATCTCATTCCTCCTTTATTTCAGTCTTCAGGCCAGAGAAGCTCCAAAGCGTCAACACCATCTGAAGGGTCCACCAAATCCAGAAATTATACCAGGATATTCAAAATAGGAGGAGGGAAGGGCTCAGCTCCATGATGCCTTGATGTTTCGATGTCTCCGCGGGGTCAGTCGATGTGTTGATGACATGACACATCAAGTTGCTTATTTATTTTCTCTAAACAGCCAATCCAGGAAGAGACCTCAAGGTCATTATCAAAAATACTTTCTCTCTTGCCCATAATATCTTACAAAAAGTTGAGGTCAGTGAGCCTACTTCCTTATAAAAAGGCTAAGACAGGGAATCGGTTGCATTTTTCTATTCACTATTCTTTGAAGTAAGTTGTGCAATTTGTAGACTTCTGTGGTTCACCTTCAGTCAGGGCTGGTTTTACAAAATAAAGGCAAAAGTATCTCATTTTTTTTTTTTTTTTTTTTTTTTAAATTTTTTTTTTTTTCAACGTTTATTTTATTTTTGGGACAGAGAGAGACAGAGCATGAACGGGGGAGGGGCAGAGAGAGAGGGAGACACAGAATCAGAAACAGGCTCCAGGCTCCGAGCCATCAGACCAGAGCCTGACGCGGGGCTCGAACTCACGGACCGCGAGATCGTGACCTGGCTGAAGTCGGACGCTCAACCGACTGCGCCACCCAGGCGCCCCAAGTATCTCATTTTTAAAACAGCTTCCTGTGAAAATATGCTCCATGACTCTAAGAAATGGGACTGTTTGGGCAGCATTTGAATCTAGGTCAAAATTCAACCTGGAGGAATAATTCCTTGTTTTCTTTTTTTAAACAAACACTCAGGAATGCTTAGTAAGTAGCCCTGGGCTAATCTGTTTTTTTTGTTTGTTTGTTTCTACGGCTGCTTTTTCTTTTCCCCTGCCTTCTCTGTCTCTTTCTCCCCCTTCTTTACAAAGACCTTAAAAAGACTGACATTTCTCTTGCTCTCTTGTATCCTACTTGAGACTCTGTCACTGAGATTAAGTATTTATTTATTAGGTTTTCATAAGGTTACTAATATTAGGCTTTAGCAAAATTAAACAGTTAATACCACAAATTGAATTTACTGTGACCTATAAATAAAAAGAACATTGATAATGATGTAAAGAAAAGGGGTCAGGAGTAATTTTATTAGTGGCCTAGATCTCTAGAACAGAGATCATGGGCCAAATCTGGCATGCAGCTTGTTTTTATATAGTCCATTGGGCTAAGAATGTTTTTATATTTTGAAATGATGGTAAAAAACCAAAACACCAAAATATCCAAACAAGCACAATAGACACTGTACATGGCCTACAAAGCTTATAATATTTACCATTTGTTCTTTACAGCAAACATTTGCAGACCCCTGCTCCACTGTATCCTTTCTTTCTTGGCCTGATAGATCACTAATCTATTCATCTCGATTCTTTTTTTTTTTTTTCCATTTTTTTAATGTTTACTTATTTTTGTGAGAGTGACAGAGCGTGAGCACGGGAGGGGCAGAGAGAGAGGGAGACACAGACTCCAAAGCAGGTTCCAGGTTCCAAGCTGTCAGCACAGAGCCTGACGCGGGGCTCAAACACACGAACCAAGAGATCATGACCTGAGCCGAAGTCAAAGGCTTAACCAACTGAGCCACCCAGGCGCCCCCATTCATTTTGATTCTTAAATGGAATTTACATTTTCTGTTTGCTGTATGTCTCTGGTCTGCAAACACTTGTAACATTATTCCTTGGATTTATTTTCTGCAGTGACTAATTTTCTGGACGTCATCATACATTTATATTTATATTTATATTTATATTTATATTTATATTTATATTTATATTGTGTTCCTACTGTGTGACAGGCACTGAGCTATTACTTAGGTAGCTAAGCTGTGACTGCCAATAAAGCCCCAAATTCAGTGGCTGAAAGATACATTTCAAGCAGATAATAGACTCATTTAAGCTTCTTTTAAAAAATATCTCTTCTTGGGGTGGCTGGGTGGCTCAGTCGGTTAAGCGTCCGACTTCGGCTCAGGTCGTGATCTCGCGATCCGTGAGTTCGAGCCCCACGTGGGGCTCTGTGCTGACAGCTCAGAGCCTGGAGCCTGCTTCTGATTCTGTGTCTCCCTCTCTCTCTGACCCTCCCCCCATTCATGCTCTGTCTCTCTCTGTCTCAAAAATAAATAAATGTTAAAAAAAATTTTTTTTAAGTAGCTCTTCTAGGGGCTCCTGGGTGGCTCAGTTGGTTAGGCTTCTGACTCCTGATTTCAGGACAGCTCAGGATCTCACGGTTGTGACATCTAGCCCCGCATCAGGCTCAGCACAGAGCATGAAGCCTGCTTGGGATTCTCTCTCTCCCTCTCCCTCTGCCCCTCCCCCACTTGTTCTCTCTCTCTCTCTCTCTCTCTCTCTCAAAATAAATAAATAAACTTAAGAAAATCTCTTCTAGTAACTATGTATTCTTGTTATTTGACAACTCAAAAGCTTTCCATGGTCTCCCTTTGCCTACAGGTCAAAGCACAAACTGCTTGGCCTGGCTGGCTATTAGAACTTTCCACAACTGTCTCCCCCCCACCCCACCCCCTGCCATGACTTCCCACGGGGACTCCTCACAGGATTAGTTGCCCTATCATTATCAGCCAAACATAAGTTGTTCATTCTGTTAAGCATGCCAATCTCTCTGCTTGGAAACACTCCAGATACATGTCCTCTAGAAAACGAAATGAGTCGGTAGAAAAGCTGTTGTGAATACATGGCTGGCAAGTGTGGCAGACCATTGGGACGCAAGCCCTGTGTCACTCAATGAACAGTCTCATCCTCAAGTGGTGAAGAACAGTGAGTTCAGAACGTTGAACAAGACTGCTGTGTCAGGCCTGGTGCTATGAAGGAAGCATCGTCCTTATTTACAAGGGACACCAAAGTTGAGAACCCAACAAGGCAACTCAACACGATCCTCCTCACTCCCTCATGCATTTTTTTCAGTAAACTTTTACTGAGCTGTTATTGGGCGCGTGTGGCTTGTCAGGCCCAGTGTTGGCTACCTGCCACACCAACCAACACTTTTAATGCAATAGCAGAGGTGTGCAGGGCACCCTGGAAGCACGAGGGAGAGGCGCATATCCAGGCAGGGCTGAGGGAGGCGGAGGTTCCCCGGAGGAAGGTAGGCATGAGTTTGGTCTTTACAAATTTGAAGGCGATAGGCAGGTAAAGAGTAGACAGAGATGTATCCAGACTAGATTTCTCACCTCAGCTATTTCACCTATAGCCATGAATAGTATTGCTTTCTGGAAGCACCATGCTTGCCCGAGAACGGGGAGAAATGTTACAGAAGGGGTTGGGATTATTTGTCCTTGGTTTTTCTTTTCAATAGATTGCGTAGCTTGACAACAGAGGATGTAGCTTGCTCTTCTGTATATTTAGTTTTGCGTTAAGTAGTAAGTCCAAGTTAAACATGTACCAGTGAAACTAGGAGATTCCTAAATTCATCCCCATGTTATTGATAGGTTGAAAACTAGTCACTTCAGAAAAAGAAAGGAAACAAAATGAAATAAAGCAAAACAAAAACAAACAAAACCAGAAAAGGAAGAGAAAGGGAGGGAGGGGAGGGAGGGAAGAAGGAAAGAAGGAAGGAAGGAAGGAAGGAAGGAAGGAAGGAAGGAAGGAAGGAAGGACATCAACTGTAAATAGACTTAAAAGAAATGCCGAAGTGATAGATAGAAAATGCAAGCTATTTCGTTGCTTCAAAAATTATCTTTGCGCTGGGATGCCTGGGTGGCTCAGTCGGTTAAGCATCCGACTTTAGCTCTGGTCATGATATTGCTGTTCATGGGTTCGAGCCCCAGTCAAGCTCTGTGCTGACAGCTCAGAGCCTAGAGCCTGCTTCAGATTCTGTGTCTCCCTTTCTCTCTGCCCCTTCCCCACCCATGCTCTGTGTGTGTGTGTGTGTGTGTGTGTGTGTGTGTGTGTTTCAAGTAGTCTCCACGGTCTCGAAAATAAATAAACATTTAAAAAAAGTTATCTGGGGCGCCTGGGTGGCGCAGTCGGTTACGCATCCGACTTCAGCCAGGTCACGATCTCGCAGTCCGTGAGGTCGAGCCCCGCGTCGGGCTCTGGGCTGATGGCTCGGAGCCTGGAGCCTGTTTCCGATTCTGTGTCTCCCTCTCTCTCTGCCCCTCCCCCGTTCATGCTCTGTCTCTCTCTGTCCCAAAAGTAAATAAACGTTGAAAAAAAAAATTTTTTTTTAAAAGTTATCTTTGGGCTGTTAGCATCATAGGATGTACTAGAGGCAGGACAGAGTTGATAGTGGCACTTTGGAGCCAAACCCCTTAGGGTCACATTTGAGCTCTGACACAACACCTAGCGGCTCTGTGAACCAGGCAAGCAATTCAATGTCTCTGGGCCAGTTTCCTTCTGTGTAAACTGGGGAATGACAATAGTAGCCAGGTCACTGAGAACTAAAGAAATTCACAGGAGGAAATGGCTTATGTAAGCGTTTGATACAGACACTCTGCCATTAGTTAATTGATGAGTAGCTTCCTCCAGGGAGATTTTGTCAAGGCCCCCAGCAAATCGTGTTTTCCAGGTCCTGGAATGCTATCAATACAGAGGGACAGAGATGGAAGGTCGTCAGGGGATCACCTCCGGATCACTTTGGGGATTCTTCGTGGCCCCTTCATGAGTTTATGCTGCAGCTGTAGGTTTTTTGTTCTTTTTTTTAACAGACATGTTCACAACCTGTCCAAGAGCTGTAGGGAAAGTGTAGTAGCAATCCGTGACACCCATTCGGTTTCCTGTCTTTTACTGAGTCAGTGATGGCACAGGCTAACTCATCCCTCCAGGTGTGAATGTGTGAGCCTCACTGACCTCCCGATTTCATTTCTACCTTCCTCCAGGCCTGCAGTCCTCTCCTTTCTAACTCCGATGTGACAAGGATTAAACAGTGAGTCTAATGTATCGCACTTCAAAATTTCTCAGGGAATGTATGGACGAACGAATACAAGATACGAGAATCCTGAGGTCAGGTCGGTCCTGTTCATTTTGTTACCTGCCCAGTTTGATAGGGAGGAAGAGAACTCATCATTTGGGTACAAACAGTGGTCCCAGTAGAGTGACACAACCATTAGTGTAGAACGCCAGGGGATTCATCTAACATCATTTCTAAGACGTAGAAATTCACGTGGCCAGCTCTGGGGTCCAAAACACATCACTGAATGTTCTACCTGATAATGCTAAGATCTCATAGAGGAAATTAAATGTCACGAAATGCCCTTAATTATGGGAGATGGCAAGACTGTTCTTCACAGCATTCATAACAGCATAAAGGGCATCATATGAGGGAGAGAGAGGAGCACATAAAGGGCAGAGTATGGGGTCAGCGTTCTGGCAGGACTTGCAGAGGTGGCTTGAGTCTCCAGTATTGAATTGTTCTGAAAGAAAGAGACAGAGAGAGAGAGATTTTATTTGCTGGTCCCTCTACTAAGGAAGGGACTACATATGCAAATCAAGACAATTTCCAGAAGGATATCCTTTGCTTCAGATTTTGGCAGTTTGTCTTCACTGGCCTTTCCAGGAGCTCATATTTTTGAACATCCAAAGAGATGGCACAGGACACAAAGAGATGTGTCCGGAGGGCACAGGTGGGGAGGACGGTGGTGAAAAGGAATCACTGGTAATAAAGTCACCGGGGTTGGAGGAGCAAGAAGTCAGTGTGGACGTGTCAGCTTTACCACACGAGTGCCTCACACAGAGAACGAGGTGATAACGGAAATACTCCCCCAAATAACACGAAAGACCATGGAGAACTCAGCAAAGGGTAGTTGGAAAACCAGGAATATAAATATTATAAATAACAGGATCCTTCTACATAGAGAGTTTCCTAACCTGCTATTCTCTTTTGTCATAAGTTTCCCCTTATTATTAAATATTCTTCAAAAATATGCTCTTTAATGGCTGAATTGTAGCCATCATATGAAAATATCAAAATGTTCTTAATCATTGCTTTTCATAAGTCACTTAGGTCGTTCCTTATTGAGGAGTATTAGTACTAAGACTTCGGTGAATGTCATGCCAACATTTGTGTTTCCCATCTCAGACAGGATAAATTCTTCAAAAACAGACTTACTAGGTCAGAATTTATATTTTTTTCCTTAAATCAGTGAATTACGACCGCCAGCTCCACTGGCAAAAATTGATACTGGAAAAACACAGCTGACTTTGGTTAAGCCTTCGAATCACCTGGCAGAAGCAGAAATGTTAGACGGAAATAGAGACGAGCCAGCATGGCTTACAATGCCATGGGGTAGCAGTCAGTATGATTTGCAGAAGGAAGTAAGAAGGTAGGCGATTCTGGTGAGTCCATTAGGTGTGAATATATTAAGAGAGTTTCTACTGCTTTAGTTTTATAACCCTAGGAGGTCACCTAGGCTCTCTAAACCATTTGCTCATTTTGAAACTTGGGGCTATTTACCACCTTCATAGGTTGGAATACTTAATATTGTTAAGGTCAATTTTCTCTCTAACTTCTCTATAGTTTCCATGAAATCTTCATTTCAATCCAGGCCAGCGTCTCTATAGAAATGGACAAGCTGCGTGTCGCCTGGGTGGCTCAGTCGGTTAAGCGTCGGACTTCAGCTCAGGTCACGATCTCGCGGTCCGTGAGTTCGAGCCCCGCGTCGGACTCTGGGCTGGTGGCTCAGAGCCTGGAGCCTGTTTCCGATTCTGTGTCTCCCTCTCTCTCTGCCCCTCCCCCGTTCATGCTCTGTCTCTTTGTCTCAAAAATAAATAAACGTTAAAAAAAATTAAAAAAAAAAAAAGAAATGGAGAAGCTGCTCTTACACTTTACATGAAAAGCAAAGGAACTGAAATAGCCAAAACAATTTTGAAAAAGATAATGCCAGAAGACTCATCCTACCTACCTCAAGATGTATAATAAAGTTTTGGTAACCAAGTCCCTGTGGTATTGGCATAAGGAAATACAGATAGATCAATGGGCCAGAATAGTGTCCAGAAATAGGTATGTACGTGGTAAATTGTTTTTGACAAAAGAACCAAAAAAAAAAATTCAAAGGCAAAGGAAATACTTTTCAACAAATGGTGCTGGAACAACTGGATATCCACATGGGAAAAAAAATACCGACTTCGATCCCTATTTCACACCATGCACAAAAATTCATTCTGGATGTAGAAAGATGTGTAAATAGAAGTTCGAGAGCCTTGAATTATAAGTTTATAGGAAAAAGCATCTGCCCTCAGGCTCAGACTCTCTCCCATCCTTTTTAAACCTGTCAGGATTGATTCAGATTCGGTTAAATCCTGGCCTTCAGTTCCTCTCAATTCCATATTAACATACAGAAAAACCTAAGTTTGAATTCCAAAATTGCCATGTATCTAAGGAATATAATTGTTTCAAATTCCAAAAAGGACACAAATCGCTAAGATGTTCCATCTGAAGCAAAAGATTGAAAAGGAGGGTCAAGAATTTTATGTAAACACGATAAATATTCTTAAAGAAATAAAGTAATATTACTTTATAAAGAATAAGAATTTGACAATAAATTTCATATATTGAAAAAAAAGAATAAGAAATTATTAAAAATGGTATTTTGTTGGGGCGCCTGCATGGCGCAGTTGGTTAAGCGTCCGACTTCAGCCAGGTCACGATCTCGTGGTCCATGAGTTCGAGCCCCGCGTCGGGCTCTGGGCTGATGGCTCAGAGCCTGGAGCCTGTTTCCGATTCTGTGTCTTCCTCTCTCTCTGCCCCTCCCCCGTTCATGCTCTGTCTCTCTCTGTCCCAAAAATAAATAAACGTTGAAAAAAAAAAATTTTTTTTAAATGGAATTTTGTAAGGTATAATAGCTGAAAAATACACCAAAAAATGAGATAAAGAACATGATAGATACAGCTAAAGAATGAATTAGTAAACTGGAAAATCAGACATGAAGGAAATCTCTCAGTAGCCAGAAGGATTAAAATAGAAAAGCTAAGCATACTCCACCTTGTCTCTATGATATGGTATCAACCCTCCCCCCTCAAGATAATCAGAGTCGATTATCCCCCCATTACTGTAACTCTTTGCTGATCCACTGGCGTGAGAAGCCCAAAGTGGCCCGATGGTGACACAGCTTCAAATTTAGTAGAACCCCTAATTTGTCTGCTACTCTAGACATAGCTTTTTCTGGGAACTAAGACCTTTAACCTAGTGGAGCCTGAAGTTATGAAAATGGAAAGAACAAATTCCACAAATGGGTCACTGGGATCAAAGCTACAGGGACTACTCCTACTTCCACCCCTTGGTTCCTAGACCTGTGTACTCCAACTATTAACGACATGGCACCATATAGTGCCCTTATTTTAATACATATATTCCAACACAGAGGACTACACTCTAGTCCTCATGGTGTGTTCTCTGAGAGGTCACTGTGCTATTCAACTAGACCAGCTGCTTCTGGCTGATAAGGTATATGGTGAAACCAGGAAGCCCTGGTTTTGCCTCCTCTGCAGCAAAATTGGTCCCTCATCTAAGGAAATGTTGTTGCGGGATACCACGTTGGTAGACTAGACATCCAGATGCCGTTTGATGGAGATATTGATTTGTAACTGGTGTAGATATAAATTCTGGTAGGGACAAACTGCTGCTGTTCTCCTCATTTGAGGGCTTAGCATTGGTCTCTGGTGCTGACATTCAGGCTGGATAAATCTTGGTGAGCAGGCTGGTGACATTCAGGCTGGATAAACCTTGGTGAGCAGAATCCCATTCGATTAGACACCAAGATTTTCAAACTCATACTCTACCTTTTATTTCAATACAAAGCAGCCATCCTTAACCCAGTGTCATTTCAATTCTAAAGATGGCTCCTCTCTGAGTGACCACTCCAGTGCCGTTTGCTTACCTCTCTCTTACACAGTATCTGTGTGATGGCTGTCGAAGAAAGAGACTATGAAAGCTCCACGTTTCCATATCACCTGATAAGGGAACTGAGTTATTAAACTGACTGGCAAAATGCCAAATCCTCCTTCCGTAGATGCAAGACTGAGCCCTGGCACTCCTCCACTGTGCTCTTCACCCTGCAGATTCATACCATTGAAACCTCCTGGTCTAGAAGGAAATTTAGAATTCCCCACTCTGAAGACCACAGACACCTTGCCAGTAAACACATGGGCTTGGTTTCTACAGAGCTAAGGTCTTGTCAGCCTGAATTCCAAGTCTGTCCCCAGAATATCTCTCTGATGTCCACCCTTTGGGGTCTTACTGAGATGCATTAATAGCCTGGTTCTGCCACGTACTAGTTGTGCGATCTTAAATGAGTTACTCTGTCTGCCCAAGATCCCGTTCCTGAGCTGTCATAAGAAAAGAGTCATTTGTGTTTCACAAGGCTGTTGTATTGCCTGGCACAGTGGCTGGTATCTGGTTTCCACTAAACAATAGATATTGTTAGTATTATTTTAGTAATACTGTTATTTACTTCATTTCATGCCCACTTACCCTCCCGTGCAGGTGATAATTATTCCAGCTTTATAATTGTCCCACTGTCCCCGTCTCTTCTATGTCCCTCCTACTCTTACATCCGGCTCCCTAGTGGATTTTAATATATTTTTTCAATGAGGCTATAGTACCCATTCTTGGATTTTTTTAAATGCCCCTTCTCCTTTTCACCTCGCCTTGTACACCATCCCCTTTCTTATTGACTCCATGATTCATAAAAAATGTGCAAACAAACTTACAGCATGTGACGATGAAGTCACGTCCACAAACGACTGGAAAGCATATACCCATTTGTGCTGACGTGCCTATTTCTTCTGACTCACAAGCCTGTGATTTAATGACAGGTTCATACCCCAAAATTGTGGGAGCACTGAAAACACATGACATGACAGCATGTGACACACAGTAAACTAGGAATGGGCCAACAGATGTTACCACAAGAAAAAACAAAAACAAACAAACAAAACAAGAAAAGAAAACCATACTGACTCTCAACGTGCACAAAACCAAAAGCCCAAGTACTTTACATTTTTCAGTACAAGGGTCCAAAGAGCGGGTGAGCCTGACCCATGGCATGAGAACTGGCAATTCCTGCCAAATGAATTTAAGAAGCGATGTTCATTTCAATCACAATTAAACCTTGACATCAGTGAAATGTCAGTGTGCTGGGCCATTGTGCCACCTAGCACCACTTGTGATCGAAAAATGATATTTACTGCTCTGGTGACAATGTGCCCTTCTGCAAAAACCTTCACCTGCCCCCCTATCCACTGTCCACAAGGACAACTCCAAACTCCTGGTCCGGTTTTCAAGGCCTTTTGGTATGGGGGTCTCTATTTGCTACCCCCAAATATACCTCGAACTTTCTCACCTCATGATTTTAAATGCTTGCCGTCTTCTCTGTTCCATCTACTTTATGGAAATCCCACCTGTCTTTCAAGACGTTGCTTGAACACTAGCCTCTCCATTGCCTACTATTGCCATGAAATCCCAATGTCTTATTCAGTCACAGCTAATTTCTCAGTCCGGTATATTTCTGTATCACTTCTGTCTGTTCCTCTCTTGTAGAAAATACCATGTTTTGCCCTGTTTTCTAATGTTTAAATATGTAGCTTTGGTTAAGACACTCATTCTCACTGAATGTAGAGCGTGGCCATGAGAAACAAACTCAACAACATTGGCGAAGGTGTTCCAAGCACACATCAAAAACTATGAAGCGCTATACAAATGTAAAATAGTCTCATTATTCTATTCATGTCCTATGAATGAATATTCAATTGGTTAAAGCAGGCCTAGGAGACCTTAAATGGTGGCTAACATTGAATTTTATACTTTAAATGGGTGAATTCTATTTTATGTGGATTGTACCTCAATGAAGCTGTTATTTAGAAAATAGTAGGTTAAATCTTTATAGATGGGTCAGTGAGTTTACTCTGCCCCACCACCATGAGCAACATAGCTCACTCTGGCCAGTGAATTCAGGCACGCATATGCCTTTAGTTCTTTTTCTTTAAGAACTATTTATTTGTTTTGAGAGAGAGAGAGAGCACATGCATGAGCAGGAGTGGGGGGCAGAGAGAGAGGGAGAGAGAATCCTAAGCTCCACACTGTCAGCACAGAGCCCAACGCAGGGTTCCATCTCATGAACCACGAGATCACAACCTTAGATGAAATCAAGACTTGGACGCTTAACCAACCAGGTGCCCCAACATACACCTTTAGTTCTAAGCAAGAACAGATGAGTAAATCAGCAACAAGCCATTCACACTAGATGGATTCTCCTATGAAACAGAGTCCCCATTAGAGAGCAGAGAAGGAACTAGGCCAGCAGGTGGCTCATAGCCAGGCAAGGTGGAGATGGATGGAGTCCTTTGTGAAATCGGAGAACAGGTGACAACAGGTGTAAATGAATAAAGGTGAAAGTGACTTGAAGAGTCAAGAAGCTCTCAAGGATGTCATATCGGAAAATTTATGAGAAGGATGTTGAATTTTCTGACGAATCTCAACATTTAAGATGAGTTTTCCAGGCCAAAGACTATTCGAACCTCCATAAGCCAAGCGTCCTCTTTGTCGCCTGTGGCTTTATACCTTCTTTCAGCGGCCTGCTGCGTAATGACGGTCAAAGAGCAGAGCCAACCTTGAGCAAGCTATGGGAGATGTCAGCTTTGGGTGGGCTGCCCCTTACTATCTCTTTCCACTTTCACCTTCCTCTAGGTGCCAGTCCATTTACTCATCTCTCAAAAGAAAACACCCAGCCTACTGACCCATTCTTCTCAGCCTTTCTCTCCAGCAAAGCATGCTACTTTGAGGGATTCAGAGAGACTTTGAGTCACACACATGTGTAAGTAAATGGCGAAGAGAAGTGGATCTGACATGGCTCCTGGGGAAAAAAACAAAAAACCAAAAAACACCGTAAGGTGAAGTGATGAATTTCCGATTATGGAGTTGGAGCCATGCAGGAAGGGGGCAGGGGGACGCCTGCCCTGATGTGCCCCATGCTGCCACTCCAAGAAACCCATAAAGCTATAGAGCAATTGCTACCTGCTTTGCCTCTTGCTATATTGTCACACTTACCAAAGAACCCAGTGTACCCTCAAGCAACATAATAGTTACAAAGGATGTCCACATTTATGTTTTGAAGGTAATACGTAGAGCGGGAAAAAATATCTTTTTTGATCTAAGTGTAGGACGGTATTTTTTAGGCCCTTCCCCAACTCACAGTGAATTTGCAGGATTATAATACCCATGATGAGCCAATACTTGTCAAAATAAACGGTGAGGTTAAACTAAGTACTTTGAGGCTTCCTAGGGAATGCATTCTTTACGAAGAACTAAGGATGTGGTCGTGACCAAATGTTTTCACCCCAAACGCCGTGAGTCTACGTGCAATTTTGCATTGAGAATGTGCCTTTCCAGATAAGCCTCAAACCAGATACCGAAAGAAAGTGCCCTCTGCCCAACACTACCACATGCAAGACTGATCGAGTTACTCAACAGATGACACCCAGCTCTAGCCTAGAAAATAATAATCGTTTCTCTGCTGTGTAACTTCCACACTTCCCTCCATTAGGTGGAAGGACATGAAAACCCGCAGAGCAGGGGCCCCACGGGGTTTCTGCAGTTGCGAGTTCTTAGATCCTACAGACTGAACGTATATGTGTGCTGATCTACACACCAAAAAGTACCAATGAAAAAGTCAAACACCGCTAGGCCCGATTCGCGAACTTTCGGGCGGATGATTACAGAATAGGACTTAACTTTTTGCCGCTATTGTTTACTGAGGTATACTTTACATATGGTAAAGTTAAATATTCTCAGGTGTATTCTCTGAGTTTTGACAACCTTACAGTCAGGCATCCACCATCACAATAAAAATTCCTGAGGAGAAAATGGGTGATGGGCATTGAGGAGGGCACTTGTTGGGATGAGCACTGGGTGTTGTATGTAAGTGATGAATCACGGGAATCTACCCCTGAAATCAAGAGCACCCTGTATACTGTACGTTAGCTAACTTGACAATAAATTATGTATTTTTTAAAAAATTCCTTCACATCAGGGGCGCCTGGGTGGCTCAGCCGGTCGAGCGTCCAGCTTCGGCTCAGGTCATGATATCACAGCTCGTGGATTCGAGCCCCTCGTCGGGCTCTGTGCTGATGGCTCAGAGCCTGAAGCCTGCTTCAGATTCTGTGTCTCCCTCTCTCTCTCTGCCCCTAACCCACTCACATTCTGTCTCCGTCTCTCTCAAAAATAAATAAACATTAAAAAAAATTTTTTTTAATTCCTTCACATCAGAAAGTTCCCTTGTGCCCCTTTGAGGCTAATGCCCTCCCTTCACCCCAGGCTCCTGGAAACCACCAATCTGATTTCTGTCCTTATCCTTCTACCCTTTCTAGAATGTCATATAAGTGGAATCAAACAGTAAATAGTCATTTGTATTTGGCTTCTTTCACTTTACAAAATGCTTTTGAGACTCACCCATGTTATTGTATGTATCACCACTTCATTGCTTCTTATTGGTGAATAGTATTTCACTCATGGATATACCACAATTTGCTTATCTACTCACAGTTGAGGACATTTGGGCTGTTTCTAGTTTTTAATGATTACGAACAAAGCTGCTACTAAAATTTGCATCTAAGCTTTGAGGGGTCACCGTCTTCACTTCTCTAGTCTAAATACCTCGGAGTGGGATTCCTGGCTTGTGTAATACATGAATATTTAACTTTATAAGAAACTTCCAAACTATCTTCCGAAGTGGCTGCATCATTCCCACCAGCAATGTAGGATAGCTGTGATCCTTCTGCATCCTCGTCAGGGCCAAACGTTGTCAGTTTCCTCGATGTGAGCCATTTTAATAATTCTTCACGAATTTTTTTATCTAGCCTGAGCTATAGAACTCCACATTCTAAAAAAAAATAAATCAATTGAACATGTCTGCCAGCTGCATCTCCCGGGTTGAATAGGGTCCCTTCAAAATCCACGTTTCACCTTGAACCTCAGAATGTGACCTTATTTGGAAATAGCATCTTTGTAGATGCAATTACTTGTGCGCAGACGAGGTCCTCCTTGATTGAAGTGGGTCTTAATTCCAGTGGCTGGTGTCATTATAGGAGGCCACGCGAAGACACAGAGACAGAGAAGACCACCATGTGACCATGGAGGCAGCAGTTGGAGCTCCCTGCAACAAGTCAAGGAACGTCGGAAACCACCAGAAGCTGGAAGAGACAGGAAGGATTCTTAGAGCCTCCGGAGGGAGTGTGGCCCTGCCAACATCTTGATGTCAGAATTCTAGTCTCCAAAACTGTGAGAGGATAAAGTTCTGCTGTGATCAGCCACCTCCTTTTCGGAATTTGTTACAGCAGCCCTATAAAAATGATACACATGAATACAAGCTACAAAACACCAGAATACAAAGAAGTTTATAAGGTTACATTTGGCTTACCTAAAGCTTTCGGAGGATAAAACACATAGTAATTGTTGGCGGGACAATATAGTTCTCATCGGTACAGATATATCATTAGCAGCCTAAATTACTAATAGTCATAAAATACTTGGACTAAGTCTCTAATTCAACTTTACAGTCATCAGACTGAACTTCCATCAGTAAGTCCAAATTAGTGAAGACCTACTTTTTATCAAGAATCAAGGTCAGTCCAGAACCAGAGTCCCAACGGTTCCTAACCTATGGCTGTTGAATATGGGAGACCCACATTTTGCAGACTGTTCTATAAAGAATCATGAGGTCGACTTTCTTTTAGTTTGGCAGTTTGTGGTACAATGTACCCAACCTTAAAGGTTTGTTTGTTTGTTTGTTTGTTTGTTGAGAAAGAGGGTGAGACAGCATGAGCAGGGAAGGCGCAGAAAGACAGAGCATCCCAAACAGGCTCCACACTGTCAGTGCAGAACCCAACTCGAGGCCCGAACCCATGAACCATGAGCTCTTGACCTGAGCTGAAATGGAGAGTCAGACTCTTAACCGAGTGAGCCACCCAGGCATCCCAGGGGTTTTTTTTTTTAATTGTAAAATAGTTTGCTCATTTCCCCTGCCATGAGACCAGTTTTGAAAACAAAACTGCTGTTGGCCGAGCCAGTCTTGGCTATTTCATAAATCACACTTCATTTATCAGTTTTAGCACAAACACCTCTTCCGGCTCCTGGGGAAGAAAATAATCCGGTATTAAACTTCCTTAGATAGGCAGAGGGACCCCATTCCTGCTCCAAAACTCATGAAAGAAGTTGGCTCTTCTGGCACCCTGTTATTCAGAAACACATTACTAGCTCAGTGATGATTATATTAATTTAATAACATAAAATAAAGGACTAGGCGGTCCACAAAAGTCAATAACAGGTTGTAGCTTATGTTACCAATAGCTCAGCAGCTATTACAATTGGATAGAAATCGAGGCAACAGGGCAGACGATGTGGTACAGATGTGTGAGTAGAAATTCCACATGTTTACAATCATTCCTCTACCTACACTATTCAAGACCGAGTTTCTCCCCAGTAGTGACGTGAGATATACAACAAGCCTATCAGTACAACACTACGCGTCATCATAGGGAGATCTGGGAAGAGTCTTTGGCACTTGCTGAGCCCCTCCTGAGTCATGTTCATGTTGTGTGCTGCGAGTAACAGGTGCACCGTACCTATTTCACCAGGGTGGCTGGCGAACGCAATCATGCCTTCCATAACAAGTTTGCGGAGCAAGGCCAAGTGTCATCATCTGATCAGAACCCAACATTGTTCAGTGACCCGGATAAAAATCCGGTTTTTCACTCCTTCTGCTTGCTAGTCAGCATGCGCTGTTCTTTGAGTGTTTGGGAGAACACAGAGTTGGCCTGTCTGTGGGGGACAAGGAATTATAATGTCGGGCCACCCCGTTCCAAGGTTGAGCAATTTCAAAGGACAGGGCTTAGGGAACTTGGAACAATCTGTCCAACTTCACTGTCACTGGGTCTGGCTAAACACAGAAACCAGCCTCTCTAATCCCCGCCCTGCGTCTGGAAAACCATAAACCCAAGTACTACAAATAAAAGGCCATGGAAGAGTGAGTGCCCAGATACCCTTTGGGATGATATGATGCAATCAGATGAAAGCAAATTGGGGTAGGGGCTGTCCCTCCACAAGAAGTTGAGAGAAACAGAAAAAATTAAGACCAAAATGTTTCCCAGCATTCCCATAATTAAGCATCTACCCTTAATTACCAGCAAGAATGTCTATTCAGTTTACAGTGCCAGCACACTGGACAGGGAACAGAAGCTCCAGAGAGGAGCCAAAGCCACTGGTTGTGCTCAGTTTTGTGGGCTAATTAGATGTGGAAACTGAAATTGTGACAATCAGGCAGATATTATTTGCCATTGCAAAATGGTCAGAATTAGGCCTGGGGATCACGTAGATGGACAAATCCTTTCAAGGGAGCTCCAGGTCATTATTACAATTTATGGTAAATACAGCCGGGATGAAATTGACAAACCATTGCACAATGCCCACACGCAAACACGGCCACCAACAAACCAGAAAACTTCCTGAAAGAGAAATGAGACCTGACGGTTGTGGCCTGATGGTGCATTTGGGAAAAAAAGCTAGAAGTGGAGTCTAGAGCCTAGATGAAACTATCAGAGTAGCCTCTCCCCCTGTGCAGATTAACCTAACCCTGAACCTGGCTTGGTTGACTTTGAGCAGTCTCTGGTACCACAGAGGCCTCATGCTGCAAAAACCTGGGGCTTATAGTGCAAAAAAAACCTTCAACACTGGGGCTGCAGAACTGACTGAATTAAACCCTTTTAAATCAGATTTTTCTGAGATAAAGCAGGTCACACCAACTAATAAAGAGTTAAAATTTCATTGGCCCATCGACTCCCTGGGGTGCTCAAGGGTTCCTCTGAGCAAAGTCTAGGGTATGGAGTCACCAATTTTTGATAAGAAGAAAAAATGACCAAAAAAACTTGAGAGATCAGATAAGAGAATAAAAGTACTTTTAACCAAAACGGTGTTGACAAACCCCTGGGGTAGCGTTTTATAACCTTTCTGCATCGCCCACTACAACACAAACTGCCGGGCTAGTTAAAGGCACACCGCAGGAGGCTGTGTGACCCGGCTGAGAGCGGACTTCAGCTGGAGCCGATCGCGGGGCACATCCGCCCCGCCCCTGGGGCCTCCCCGTGACCCTCTGCTCCCGAGGACTGTGGCCCCTTCGCCCTCCTAACGCAAGCAGCGCCCGCCCCCTGGTCCCGCTGATTGACAGGCTGTGCAGCGACTCCCAGGAGCCCGGCAGAGGGAACTGTCCTACCGCAGCCAATGGCAGCCAAGAGGCGGGACCTGCGGCCGGGAGGCCGTGCTGGTCAGGTGCTCTGCCCCGAGGCGGCTGCAGGTGAGCCGCTGCAAGTTCAAGGGGCGCCGCTCGCTTTCGCCACCTCCCAGCTCTCCGCACGGGTCTGCTGGAGGGAGGCCCCTCCAGACTCACCCTCCAGGTGTCCCGAGCCCATGCGGACCGTCCGGATCGCTGCGAGGGTAAGAGTCCAGGGGAGTGGGCGGCTTGCCTCCAGGGGACTCACACGGGTCCAGTGGTCCTCTCAGACCTCTCCCCCCACTTTCCACTGCACAAGCGCACAAGCCACGTGGGTCACCGGCCGGCTTCGGTCGGTAGAGGTCTACGAATTGGGAACGCACCGTACACCCGCGCCCCTTCCCAGTGACTAGGATGGAATCCCAGGGGAGGAGATGGGGCGCTACTTCGTTCTCTCGACGTCTCTTCCCCCGATACACACGGCCTCCTTCTCCCCGTTTCTAGGCGCCCCTTTCCTCTATTTCTAAGGCTGTCTGTGGTGGAAGGATTGGAGGGGAGGAGGAACTGGACAGCAGCCAGGTGAAATCCGGACCCAGAACGAGGGATTCCACTGCACCGTGCAGCATTTTGTGTATGGAAGAAACGAAATTTGAGATTTCTTTCATCCTCACCCCCCACCTCTCTGTTTATTGCTTTGTGTCATCGATGTGATAATGTTGGTTCTTACCAAAAATTCCTAAGCTGTAGGCAACACTTAGCCTTTGTTTATTTTCCTTTGTCCAGGAAAGGAGCTCTTTCCTGCTTACCACAGTTGCTAAATTAATTTACTTAGAGGAAAAATCAGGTGTCTCATGTAGCTGATTGTTTTATTAGCCTTAAATTATATTTGTTTCATAACAGACTTCCTTGTGTTTGGAAGGTGAAGGAGAACAGAAGAGGGGAAACAGCATCCTCAGCCAGATGGTAGTCAATATATTTGCAGTTCCTTATTGGAACTGATTTGTAACGTTCCTTCCGGAACTGGAAACATTATGGTCATTTGAGAAAAGAGTTTTTTAAATTTAATTTTTGAACCACTGTATGGAGACCAGTACCTAAAGCAATTTCGGTTTAGGTAATGTTCTAGGTGTGGTGAAATCATAGTTAAAATTTACTGCATCTGAAAGCAAAGCGAGCATGCTGAGCCGTTTTTATTTACCTGTACTTGTAATATAGCAAGGAGGCAAGACAGGATCTGTGTTTGAGGTTTAAAAATATCTTCAGCATGTTCGGGTCGCCTGGGTGGCTCAGTTGAGCGTCTGACTTCGACTCAGGTCCTGAGCTCGCAGTTTGTGAGTTCCGGCCCCGCATCGGGCTCTGTGCTGACAGCTCGAATCCTGGAGAATCCTGGAGCCTGCTTCAGATTCCGTGTCTCCCTGGCTCTCAGCCCCCCCCCCCCCCCCCCACTAGAAGTCTGTCTCTTTTTCTTTCTCAAAAATAAATAAACATTAAAAAAAGTATCTTCAGCATATTCAAATTAGGAAGGTGGCAAAAGCTGAATTCGGGAGACTTCTTGGCACAAAGTGTGGATGGATCCAGGTTTTGGTGGGCTTATAAATACCTTCATGCAAGAAGGGACAAGGAAAGGAGGGAACCAAAGATCCTGTTTGATGTGCAAGCCCATTGAGAGCTGACAGAATTTACATATGTCTTGCTTATCCATATTGTTTTCTTAGCTTTCTTGAATAGCATAACTGCTTTTTAGAAGTCTATGCAGATTTTAAACAACCAGCCACTCAACAGCCTTGACCCAAGGAAAGCCTTTAATCCTGTCAAGTGCCTTTTTCTCACATATCCCTAAGATTAAGTGTGGGTGAATTTCAGCATCAGGAGAGTCAACACCAAATTGCAGAATTATGTTTCTGTTTGTACTTAATTCAGAAACTAATTGTTTTAGTTTTTAAGAAGGCTATGGCTTTAATTATTAAATGAATGCAGATTACATTTCACAAGTATATTTGAGTGTCACAAATTTTATGTCACTTCAGAAGAACAAGTTCATCTATTTTCTCCTTTTTCCAGTAATATCCCTAACCATGATGAACCAAACATAAGGCCTTGGCTTTGAAAATAGAGGTGTGTGTGTATGTGTGTGTTTAAAGCATTATTGTTGGATTTGCTAATGGTGCTTCCTTATTTCTAGGTTCCTGTAGTTGGTCTAACCATAATGATAAATATGTGTTCATAGGTATTTGACTATATAATTTTTTCTGACCAGAAGTCAGAAGTCTGGGTCCCCTGCAAAAGTTTCTGAAAAGCTTTTGTTTTTCTTAAAAGTAAATGACATCAGGGGCACCTGGGTGGCTCAGTCCGTTGAGCTTCCAACTTTGGCTGGCTCAGGTCATGAACTCGAGAGTTCGAGCCCCATCTCTAGCTCTCTGCTGTCAGCACAGAGCCCACTTCGGATCCTGTGTCTCCTCTCTGCCTCTACCCCGCTCACGCTAGCTCTCTCAAAAATTAATAAACATTAAGAAAAAAGTAAATGATATCCTATTTTCAAATGATATTTGGAGAGTTTAGTGAAGTGATTACTTTGAGAAATGTTTTAAAATTCTTGGGAAGGAGAAGTTTCTAAAATGCAACTAAACTTAGTTTTATTATGCAGGTAGCCCCCGGTCTCTTGTTTGAAATGGCGCAACGTAATTCTTCCAGGCTGTGGTTTATGATCTTACTGGGATTCCTAGGTACCATCACTGACAGTTGTGGTTAAGGTATTAAGTATGCCAAAAAAAAATTATTGCCATTAACTTCTATATGTTTTTTATACAGATTATCTTGCACTGAACTGATCACATACTTTGAAAATGACTGCAAAACTTCTCTGGGTATCCTTCATACTTGCTGCATTAATATTTTCAATTACATTTTCCCTCCAACCAGACCAGCAAAAGGTTCTCCTGGTTTCATTTGATGGATTCCGTTGGGATTACTTATATAGAGTTCCAACACCCCATTTTCATTATGTCATGAAATACGGTGTTCATGTGAAGCAAGTTACTAATATTTTTATCACAAAGACCTACCCTAACCATTATACTTTGGTAACTGGCCTCTTTGCAGAGAATCATGGGATTGTTGCTAATGACATGTTTGATCCTATTCTGAATAAATCTTTCTCCTTGGATAACATGACCATTTATGATTCTGAGTTTTGGGAGGAAGCAACGCCAATATGGATCACAAATCAGAAGGCAGGACATTCTAGTGGTGCAGCCATGTGGCCTGGAGCAGATGTAAAAATACATAATAGCTTTCCTACTCACTACATGCCTTACAATGAATCTGTCTCATTTGAAGATAGAGTTGCCAAAATTATTGAATGGTTTACATCAAAAGAGCCCATAAATCTCGGGCTTCTTTACTGGGAAGACCCCGATGATATGGGCCACCATTTGGGACCTGAGAGTCCGCTCATGGGGCCTGTCATTTCGGATATTGACAAGAAGTTGGGATATCTCATACAAATGCTGAAGAAGGCAAAGTTGTGGAACATTCTGAACCTAATTATCACAAGTGATCACGGAATGACCCAGTGCTCTGAAGAAAGAGTAATAGAACTTGATCAGTATCTGGATAAAGACCACTATATTCTGATCGACCAATCTCCAGTAGCGGCCATCTTGCCAAAAGAAGGTAAGTCTGACCGGGTGGCCGTCTCGGGCTGGGGCTACTTGTGCCCAGTGCAGTGGAAAGGGGAATTTTTGTTTCTGTAATTTAAATATGGGTGCCTGTGCGTTGGTAATATTCTGGGATTTAACCCTTAGACTCTGAAAAGACAAAATCTCTTCTCTCGGCATGTGGTTTTTCACTTTTTCCAAGAATATTGAAATTGATGTCCTCTATATACTTACGGCAGATGGATTTAACCATTTTGGAGTCGCTGAATATGATGAGAGCTACAGCCTCCTTTCTCAGAAAAATTGAGATGGAAAAACATGTAGAATTTGCGTGCAATTCCAGTGATTTTATGGAAGCTCTAAAGCTTTCTATGGATCCTTTTGCAGGACCCACTTAATAGGGAAGCAGTGCAGTATGGGAAGGAGAAAGTGTTGGCCAATCTGAAGATTTGTTTTTCCTGTCTATAAGGAGAGGAAGTAATAACAACACCCTGAACTTTTTACAAACCTTTCCTCAAAGCCTCATACCAACCTCGTCACCTAAGTGTTACTTCGATTGTAAAGACAGGTGAACAAACTCAGGTTTAACACCCCCAGTTCACAAAGGAAGTGCAGAGCAAAACTCGGACTTTTGCCTTCTGTTTTGTCACCATCTAGAGTTAACTTAGGTATCAAATGAGACCAGATTTTGAAAAACCAAATGCCTCACAAATGAGCATTGTATTCCTTACAAGGGAATACGAAACGGTGAATGTTAAGATCTACATAGGCACCTGTGCACAGACTTTTTAACAAATTCAGTATAAAATAGCAAGTTTTTTTGTTGAGAAAAGTCACATTAACTCTTCAGTTTTCCTTGTAAATTTGGAGTGTGTTCCCTGTTTGGATGGTGGGAGGCAGAGAGGAAGCCCCAACAAATCAGTGTAAAAAACAAGAAAAGGATTAAAGCTCTGGTCCCAGATTCGCTGCTTGAGGCCACGGGGAGTACTTTGCCACACCTCCAGGGTTTTAAAGAACCTTTTCAGGGCACCTGGGTGGCTCAGTCGTTAAGTGTCCAACTCTTGGTTTCAGCTCGTGTCACGATTTCATGGTTCGTGAGTTCAAGCCCTGCATCGGGCTCTGTGCTGACAGCGCAGAGCCGGCTTGGGATTCTCTCTCTGCCCCCCCCCCCCACTCCGTTCTGTCTGTCTTTCTGACAGAAATCAATAATTTTTTTAAAACACTGAAGAACTTTTCAGTGTTTTCAGTTTTTTAAAACACTGAAGAATTTTATAAGCTGCTCTCCACCGCGAATCTGTCCTTTTCTCAATGGCTCTCTCACCTTCCAGTCAGCATATTTTTTGGTCTAGAGACTCTCTGCACTAGTATCTCTCAGAACTCAGCTCTTTGTTTTTATTTGGGTATTTCAGTGCCCTAGACATTTGACTTAGTGCCACCAGTTGGGGGGTGCGTGTGCACACGTGCATGTGTATGGTTAAGTCTTTAGAGATTTCTAGTTCTATAGACTGTGCTCTCAATTCCGTAAAGTGAATTTACTTACAACAGAAGATGAATCATGTCTGTTTCCCCCTCAAGATTCTCTCCTCAAGGGGGTAGGAATTCTCAGGTATCTGGCTCTTTTTCGTTATGTTCTGCCTGCTGGTGTTTTACCTCAGTGGGGTTTCTGCAAGAAAGAAATGTTCCTTGACGCCTGTTGCCATGGTGGTTTCTTTGACTGGGACAGGGGCTTGTTCTGAGTGCCTCTCTGCATCCTTCCTCTTTTAGGTAAATTTGATGAAGTCTATGAAGCACTAGTTCACAGTCATCCTAATCTTACTGTCTACAAAAAAGAGGAGATTCCGGAGAGATGGCATTACAAATACAACAGCCGAATTCAACCGATCATAGCAGTGGCTGATGAAGGGTGGTATATCTTACAGAACAAGTCAGACAACTTTCTGTGTGAGTATGTTATATTGTGTCTTCCCATTCTGTATTGTTATTTGCTAAAGTAGAGGCTATGGGTAATACAGCAGTTTATTTCCTGATCGAATAACTAGTTGGTGTCATACATTAATAGCAAATCAAAGATCCCTGGGGCTTTAAAAAGAGGTAATCTTGGCCGCCCGGGTAGCTCAGTTGGTTAAGCGTCCAACTGCGGCTCAGGTCATGATTTCAGATTGTAAGTTCGAGCCCCACATCAGGCTCTGTGCTGATGGCTCAGAGCCTGGAGCCTGCTTCGGATCCTGTGTCTCCCTCTCTATCTCTGCCCCTCCCCTGCTCATGCTCTGTCTCTGTCTCTCTCTAAACATAAATTTTTAAAAAAAAGAGGTAATCTCCCAAATGTTTATTTCTCTTGAAGTCGTCAGACCAAAGATATGCAGAGTGCCCTATACCTCTAATTATAACTGTCATGTTCCTGAGAAAAACATAACTGAAATGTATAAATTGGATTATTTTCTGCATCTGTTTTATGTTCTGATATCATAATAATTTAATCTCTTTCTGCATTCTAATTAGCTTTCTAGGTGTTTTTCTTTTTTTTTTTTTTGCCCTTCTGTCTCTACCAAATATAGGCCAACTTTGTTTTGTACCTTGGAAACATTTCTAAAAAGAAGTGCATCTGGCATGGATAATCATATATCAAGATATATTTTTCTAATACCTAGCAATATAATTTTGGAGAACAAATGTCAGGTACAATGGCAAGCCCATTCGAAATTCAAACATGCAAAATAATGTGCTTTCTGCCATCCTTAATGTATACTTTTTTTCTTATATAGCTTTTAACAAGTTAGTGAGATGGAAAAGCCATCCATAGGATTTCACTCTTCTTTATTGGGTCTGTCATTTGCATATTTGCTTTCAAACTGCCTGCCCTCTCCCCACTCTGCTTTGTATTGCCAGTGACTGACTTCTACAGACTAAATTTCACAGGCTCCTTTGCAAACTGGCTTCTGGTAAGTGTTGACCAGTTGGCCAATAGAAGACAGTCACAGGAGTTTGGGAGGCAGGAGTTTGGAAGAAGCCAGGATATTTGTCCCCCATGTTCTCTATCTTGGGCTGTGTCTCTAACAGTGACTTCATTTCCTCTGTTAGCTCCCTCTGGACAACTTTTCTGTCTACAGCCTGAGCTCCTACTGGGGAGCCCTGACTTTTGGGCTCTGGTTAACCCCACCTCTTCCCTTCTGTCTCTCCAGCCCTGTGAGGCCAAGGGGACATAGGAGATTCCTACTATTCCTCATCCTTGGGTAACCTTGCCATCGCTGTGCGCTTCTCCGCTCTTAACACTTTTGTAACTGGTCCCCATATGAAATTCCCCCTTTTGGGCTACCTTGAGTGGGTAGGTTCTGCTTGCCTGGTCGACGTGGATATTAACATGACTGCTGCCCAGTTCACTAGGAGTCGTTTCTCCTCTGTTACTTGGATGATGAAGGAAGTTTTGACATAGTATATCAAAACCATATAGACATGTTTTTTTTCAGCATTGGTCCTTGATATATCCAAGAGAGGTACAGAAATGTCCCTTTAGGTAGAATTGGGTTCCTATCATGTCTGTTGACGCAAAGAAAAGCGGTTGCCTGGCCATGGCATTTGTAGTACATATGGGAGTCATAGTGGCACATATATACAGGAACATGGTTTCTGGTTCCCGAAACAGGTGTTCCATACAGATAAGGATCTGAAGCCAATATTTAATCACACCAGGGGAGCTGTTTTAGGAAAGCCTTTAAAAATCATTTCTTTTTTTCAAAAAAAAAAAAAAAAATTGAGGGGAGGGGCATGAGAATAACTGTTGCCTTTGTATGTTCAGATTTTCAAACTTTTATGTATGGCGCAGAGAGCTTTTATGTTAGAAGAGTTGCATTCAGAAGATGGGGTTGTTCCATCTCTGAGGGGATTTGTACTTTACGGTTAATGTAAATTTAAGGTGCTCTCTTGAAATTTTGGTTTGGTGCACTACAATTACACAATAGATTGGCCGCACCTATTTTTGGTAGAAAACCTTGGGGCGCCTGGGTGGCGCAGTCGGTTGGGCGTCCGACTTCAGCCAGGTCACGATCTCGCGGTCCGTGAGTTCGAGCCCCGCGTCGGGCTCTGGGCTGATGGCTCAGAGCCTGGAGCCTGTTTCCGATTCTGTGTCTCCCTCTCTCTCTGCCCCTCCCCCGCTCATGCTCTGTCTCTCTCTGTCCCAAAAATAAATAAACGTTGAAAAAAAAAAAAAAATTAAAAAAAAAAAAAAAAAAAGAAAACCTTAATAATGCTCCTATTTATGTCATATTATGTTCAACGTAATTATTTTATTTATCTTGAGAGAGAGAGAGTCCCAAGCCGGTTCCATGCTGTCAGCGCAGAGCCTGACGTGGGGCTCAAACTCAGTAAGCGTGAGATCATGACCTGAGCCAAAATCAAGGGTTGGATGCTTCCCCAACTGAGCCACCCTGGTGCCCCCTCAATGTTATTATTTATTCAACGAATATATGAAATAATTATTTCTTCAACAAATAAGTACTGGCCTGTATATTCCTCTCATCCTGAGTTCCCCAAGAGAACGAAATCCTACTGTCCAAAAGCAGTGGTTCGCAAATACGTTCCCTGGACCAGCAGTATCCAAATCACATGGGAACTCATTAGAAATGCAAATCTTGGGCCTAACCCAGACCTACTGAGCTAGGAAATGTGAGGGTAGAGCCCAACAATCTGTGTTACACGTGTCCCCCAGCCAAGAAGTCTCACACACAGAAGGAAGTTTGAGAACCACTGCCCTCAGGCATCCATTATTAAATATCGTCTGTTGCATCAAGCAGATATGGTTGGGGCCACTACAAAATGAAGTCCCTACTCATGGGAAAGGGTTTAGAAGGCATGAGTTCACTTCAAATCTGATTTTCTAGGAAGAAGTGTGATATGAGAGAATTATCTTTGCCTTCATGATTGAGAGTCTAGATCCCAACTTTTCACGGAAATGAGCACAGCTATCATCTAGCCCATTACAAATTACATAATGGCATATTTCCCAGGGTTACTATCAATTAATTAGCTAGAATAACATATAATACTAGTCAGGTAATTAGTGATTTCATAAATCCAACATTATTTTGACTTGAATAAAGTCAAAAAAGAGTCGTGGCATTCAGAATGACTTCTTCTGATGGATTGTGCCAGGCAGATATGGAACTACTTTGAGGAGATGACTCGGGGTGAGTTCATGACTTTCAGAGGAGCTGTTTTAGGATTTTCTCTTTTGCAGTGTTGTGTTCCAACTGCCTATTTCCCTGTAGTGAATGTGGGATATGGAGACTGATTTGCTAATCATTCTCACCACCTTTAACATACATCCTGACCGGGGGGGTGGGGGGGGGTGCCTGGGTGGTTCAGTCCATTGAGCATCTGACTCTTTATTTCAGCTCAGATCACGATCTCAGGGTTGGTCATGGGATCGAACCCTGCATCGGGCTCTGTGCTGAGTGTGGCACTGCTTGAGATTCTCTCTCTCCCTCCCCCGCGCCCCTCTCTCCAGCTCGTACTCTCTCTCTCAAATAAATACTAATAATAATAATTTAAAAAATAATAATAAGGGGCGCCTGGGTGGCACAGTCGGTTAAGCGTCCGACTTCAGCCAGGTCACGATCTCGCGGTCCGTGAGTTCGAGCCCCGCGTCAGGCTCTGGGCTGATGGCTCAGAGCCTGGAGCCTGTTTCCGATTCTGTGTCTCCCTCTCTCTCTGCCCCTCCCCCGTTCATGCTCTGTCTCTCTCTGTCCCAAAAATAAATAAACGTTGAAAAAAAAAATAATAGTAATAAGATAAAATAAAAGCCTGACAATTGTCTTAGGTTGCCACCTTACCATCTGTGGCTGCTTCCCCTCACACCCTGATACACCAGGCACACATGCCTTTAAATTGCAGTTTTTATGATGCAGGAATTTTTGTCCATCAATTTTATATCTCTTGATAAATCCAAAGACTTGTAAAGTTTTTACGTGTGGCCACACAAGCACACAATGCTAAATTGTAGTTTGATCCGAACCACCAAATGTCACTAGTGGATTGTAGCTGTTGCTCGGGGTTTGATTTTTGTGGCATCTTTTGTTTTCTTAATTTACTGTGTTTCCCTTTTCATTGGTTAATTATAAATTGGTTGTCCTTATGACTAAGAACGCCTTTATCCCTTTATCTTGAGAACATCATTGGAATAAATATTTGCTGAATATTAGTTTACCTGCCACAAAACAATGACGACAACAACAACAACAAAAAAATCACTCATTTCCCCCTGACTTGGCTCAGCTTTGCCCTTTACTCTTCCTCCTCTGCTGTTTCAGGTATTTTCAGCCTGCGTGAAAGATTTGTGATCATGTGACTTTTCATTTTCTAAAGTGAATGGTGATGTTTACGACAACAGAGATTGTTCATAAAAGATTATCTTCTTTTAAAAGACAGACTAGATACATGTTGCATTCAAGGTCAGACTTTGGTGATACCACTTACTTTCGTATCAATGCCATCTGGTTGGCTAACTTACCCATTCGTCTTATCTTTCCAGTAGGCAACCACGGTTACGATAACGCGTTAGCAGAAATGCATCCGATATTTTTAGCCCACGGTCCTGCCTTCAGAAAGAATTTCACAAAAGAAGCCATGAACTCCACAGATCTGTACCCGCTACTCTGCCACCTGCTCAATATCACTGGCATGCCACACAACGGGTCGTTGAGGGGCGTCCAGGATCTGCTCAGTTCAACGACCCCTAGAGCGTTTCCTTACACGCAGAGGCCCACCCTCCTCCATGGTAGGATCCAGCCAAGGGAAGATGAGCACGAGGCGTCGTATGCGTATTTCCTAGGGGTCTCTCTTGGCAGCATTTTGGTTCTCGTATTTTTTGTAATTTTCATCAAACATTTAATTCGCAGTCAAATACCTGCCTCACCAGATATGCAGGCTGAAATAGCTCAACCATTACTACAAGCCTAACGCTACTTTAAAGTGGAGGTTGTGTAATGGCTGTCCGTGTTTAAGGGTTTCAAATTCTAGGAAACCAGTTTTGGACATTCGTGCAGATCAGTAAACGGTTGCATACATATACAGGCACAGCCCCCCCGCACACACACATGCGCGCGCACACACGCACGCATACACACATACATCAAACACACACATAGACCAAATGCCCATACCTATAAAGGATTAAAATGAGGAAGTATATTTCTGTGGCTTTCTCCGGCTTAGGGGTAGATAAAATCCTGCTTTATTTGGACTTGGCACGTACAATGTATATATTTAGCAACTTTGCACTATCAAAAGTTCCTTATACATTGCACTTTAAATTACTCTCCTAAAGGGTACTTTTATGCGAAATGCACTTTATTGACAATTATGTCTTCTAGCTTGGTTGACAAAGGCAGTTTTTTCGGCCAACGTCGCAGAATACTTGTTATTTCTTGTTCAAGCTGAATGAAATTTCTAACAATTCGTGAATACTGTAGAAATCTATCCCCTTATACTGGGAGTGCAAGAAGAAAGTCAAAACTGTTGCAAATTAAATGTGATGACATTGAAGTTTGGAAAGACGCATTCCCAATAGCAGGACTCATCTGTGGGCATTTCTTCTCACACTTCTTTTTAAAAGACATGTGTTTTCATTTTATGCTTCCTAAAAAAAAAAAAAAAAAAGACTCAAGTGCTGACAGGTTTGTCCTAAACATACTGTTTCTGTCATGAAACTCATTGTTCTTATTTTCTGATGCGTCATTTTGCTCTGATTATATAATAACGAAGACACCATAAACATAGAAGACACCATAAACATAGGAAGGACTATGTCCTTCCTACATAGTCCAGCACCGGCCTGTTCTGAACAGAAGAGATTGGGGACCACCTCAGCAATGTCTTCCCTTGTTCTGTAATTCTCTGCTCCTTCGAAAACCGAATCACTGCTAATGACATTAAAAATCAAAATAGATACAACGATGTTTCTTTTCTTTCTGGTAACCTGTAGGAACAGAGTACGAGCATCTTTAAGATTTGAGCACTTGCAGGGGCGCCTGGGTGGCGCAGTCGGTTAAGCGGCCGACTTCAGCCAGGTCACGATCTCGCGGTCCGTGAGTTCGAGCCCCGCGTCAGGCTCTGGGCTGATGGCTCAGAGCCTGGAGCCTGTTTCCGATTCTGTGTCTCCCTCTCTCTCTGCCCCTCCCCCGTTCATGCTCTGTCTCTCTCTGTCCCAAAAATAAATAAATGTTGAAAAAAAAATTAAAAAAAAAAAAAAAAAAGATTTGAGCACTTGCAGATCCACAGGCGAGAGAGAGCTCAAGCTGTGTAGGTCACTCCGTTCTCAAAACGGGCTGTGAGGAGCTAGGGAAGGAACATTAGGTGGGACTGTGCCTGAGATGTTCACACTGTACCCAGAGCAGTGCTAAAGGACGCCTGATGGCAGAAATCGGCAAAATAGCCCCTCGAGGGGACAGGTATCGAAGCAAGGGGAGCTGAGATCATAGCCTTATTTTCATGAAATATCTGGATGCCCCCTCACCGGGTGCTCCGTGAGATCAAAGATGAAGCCAAGGTCACAGGCTTTGACCACCTGGGTAGTTTTATCATCTGCCTGGACACTCAGCTCTTCTCATCCTGACCACCAAAGCTGTGCTTTAGGTCTCTGAAGTAGTCAGGCTGGGGAGACCTATGGTTTACCTGCAGTTTCTTAGAGGAAAGAGAAAACCCTGGAAAGAACAGCTTTCTTCGGAAAAAAAAAAAAAAAAAAAAAAAAAAAACCCAGCTTATAGACAGATGGCCCGCAGATAGTATTGTGATTCTGTGTATATTAATGTACCCACTGGCTAATGAACAGGTAAAATGGTATATGTATTCCAGAAATAGAGGATAGAGCAGATGTAAGGAACAAGGAAATATTTTTCCCTTCAAAAGTATAGTTGTGAGGCACCTGGGTGGCTCAGTTGGTTAAGCATCCAACTTTGGCTCAGGTCATGATCTTGTGGTCCATGAGTTTGAGCCCCACATCAGGCTCTGTGCTGACAGCTTGGAGCCTGGAACCTGCTTCAGATTCTGTTTCCCTCTCTCTCTGCCCCTCCCCTGCTAATTCTCTCTCTCTCTCAAAAATAATAAACATTTGTTTTAAGTACAGTTGCATTGGGGCTGGGTGCCTGGATGGCTCAGTCAGTTAAGCATCCGACTCTTGATATTGGCTCAGGTCATGATCTCATGGTCGTGAGATCAAGCCCCACATGGAGTTCAGCATGGAGCCTGCTTGGTAGTCTCTCTCTCTCTCTCTCTCTCTCTCTCTCTCTCTCTCTCTCTCTCTCTCTTTCTCCTTCCCCCACTCGTGCACACACACACACACTCTCTCAAAATAAGTAAATAAATATATTTCTAAAAGTGAATAAATCCATGTAATTGTCACTTTAGAGGAGAAATAGAAAACAGACCATTACCAGCACTCCAGAAAGATCCTCAGTTCTCTTCCCAGTCACTCCTCGCTGCCTGCAAGAAACACTGTCCTGACTTGGAATGCAATGGAAGAGTTTCCCCTGCTTAAAAATTTTATTTTTATGATCATACGATATACTTTTTTGTTTTTTTTTTCACGCAAGACCACGTGACTTTCCTCCAAGTCCTTGTGTGCGCATTGCTTTGTTTATTCTCAGTGCTTCATGGAATGACATTATGTGAATATACCACAATCTGGATTCTGTTTTTGGATATTTGAATCATTTCCGGTTAGATGTTACCGTGAATAATGCCGCCCTGAGTATTCTCTTACATGTCTTTTGGTGCATACACGTATACGTTTTTGTTGGCTATATTCTTTACATCCACTATTTAGCCTAGACTTTCCCAAAAGCAGAGACCTAGGCTTGGATACAGGCAATTTTTGTGTGAATTGATCCCAAGAAACAAGAGTGAGGAACAAGGAATGAAAGAGATGTGGAAAAGCCTATATGAGCAGAAGTCGGAGAGTTGGCCGCTGTTATGGCTGGTGCTCAACCTCACCGCACCTTCAGAGGGGCCTTATGGAATAAATCTCAGAACTGTCTGCCTGAGGAATGCAAAACATTTGTCCGTCAACTTCCCAACCCTCCCCTGGTTAGGGGTGGCTGCATGGGTATTGACTCCATGGATTTCTGGGTAACGTATGCACAAGTTCCAAGTGTGAGCTCATAGGCACCCAGCGCCATCGTGTCCGGGCCAGGAAGAACAAGGCTCAGCATTGTCAGGTTGCTTCTGTGGGAAGCCGGTCTGTGCCAGGATGAAACTGGAGTTAAGGTGTGGGCCGAGTGGATTTGAGACACAGGGGATGTCTAATACGGCCACACGTATACGGATTCTTCGTTTTAACCAAGGTCATCAATTCTGTTCATCTGTTTTTTTCTATCCTTGTGTCAACACCATACTGAATAATTACAACTTTATGATGGTTCTTGACATCTGGTAGAGTAAGTGCTATCATTTTATCTTTCTTCAAAATTGTCTTGGTCCTTTGCATTTATTTTTTTTTTTAATTTTTATTTATTTTGGGGGGGGGGTTGGGGAGAGAGAGAGAATGCCACCCAGGCTCTGTGCTGTCAGCACAGAGACCAATGTGGAGCTCGATCCCACAAACCTCAAGATCGTGACCACAGCTGAAGTCAAGAGTCGGGTGCTCAACCAACTGAGCCACCCAGGTGCCCTGGCCCTTTACCTTTCTGCATAAATTTGAGTCGGTTAATACAATTCATAAAAATTAAATAAAACTCAGTTGGAATTGTTTGGATGCAGTGACCAATTTGAGGAGAATTGACGATCTTTACAATATTGAATCTTTCAACCCAAAATCATGCACAGCCTTCTACTATTTTGGTCTTTCTCAATTCCTTTCGATGCTATAATTTCCTGTGCAAAAATCTGCATGTATTTTGTTAGGCTTATCCTGAGATAGTTCATGCTTGTTGATATCAGTATAAATGATACCAGTTTTAAATTTTCATTTTCTGTTGATATATAAAAATACACTTGATCTTTATATATTGACCATATAGCAAGCAATTTCATTAAGCTTCTGGTTTGTCTGACTCCTTTGGATTTTCTGTGTATGTAATCTTGTCATCTGTGGGTGTGACAGTTTTATTATTTTTCGATTGTAATATGATTTCTTTTTCTTGCCTTACTGAGTTGCTAGCACCTCCAATGCAATGTTAAATAAAAGTGGTGATAGTGGACAGCCTTGTCTTGTTCCAGATTTTAGAAGAAAAGCATTGAGTATTTCACTATTCAGTCTATTAGTTGTATATTTACATAATTATGATATGATTCAGTATGATGTTAGCTGTAGGCCTGTGGCAAATATATCAGCTTGAAGTTCTCTTACAAATTTGTGGGGTTTTTTAATAATAAATTGATGTTAAATTTTGGCAAATGCTTTTTCCGCATTTATTAACATGATTTTGTTTTCCTTCTTATCAAGATAGAGGTTAACATTGATTTTCAAATATCAAAACTAATGTTGCACTTCTGGGATAAACTTTGCTTGTTAATGTGTATTATCCTTTTGAAATACTCAGAACTGCCAAACTCAATTAGGTATTTTGTTAAAGAATTTTTGCTCATAGGCAAATTGGTCTGTGGTTTTCTTTTAACATCCTTGTCAGATTTGGGTACCAGTGTCATACTGGTCTCATAAAACTAGTTTGGATATGTTTCTTCTTGCTCTATTTCCTGTAAGAGTTTGTGTAAAATAATTTCCTCCTTAAATGTGTGATAGAACTGGGGCGCCTGGGTGGCTCAGTTGGTTAAGCGCCTAAACTCGATTTCAGCTCATGATCTCATAGCTTCCTGAGTTCAAGCCCCATATCGGGCTCCATGCTAACAGCACAGAGCCTGCTTGGGATTCTTTCTCCCTCTGTCTGTGCCCCTCCCCTACTCCCCTGAGTGCATGGGTGCTGTGTGAATGAATGAATGAATTAATGAATGAATGAATGAATGATTTTTTAAGAAATGTGTGATAGAACTAATCAGGGAAACCACCTGGACTTGGGAGTTTTCTTTGTGGGGATGTTTTCGATAAGAAATTAATTTTTGTGATAGACATAAGGTTATTAAGATTTTCTGTTTGATTTTGTATCAGTTTTAGTTGTATTTTTCAAGGAATTGGTTCATTTTATCAAAATTGACAAACTTAATGGCACATTTCCTTGATATCCTTTTGAAATAAGTAGGATCTAGAAGTGATGGCCCCTCTTTTATTACTGATATTACTAATTTGTGCTACCTCCCTTTTATTTCAGTCAATCTTGTTAGGGCCTTGTCAGCTTTACCATTTAAAATTCCAAAATTTAGCTTTATTATTTGTCTTTTCTATTTCATTAATTCTGATTTTATATTTATTCTTTTTTTCCACTCACTTTGAATTATTTTCCTCATCTTACTAGCCTCCTACAGTGGAAGCTTAAATCATTAATTTTGAACCTTTCTTCCTCTCAAAGACAAGCATTCAAAGTTAGAAATGTCTATCTAAGTGCTGCGTTAGCTACATTCTACAGAGTTTGGTATGCTATTTAGAAGTGCATTGTTTAATATTCAAGGCTTCTCTGGATCTCATTGTTACTGAATCTATAAATCCATTGTGGTCAGAAAACATGCTTTGTAAGACTGCGATCCTTTGAGATTATTTACTGAGCCTTGTTTCATTGTCTTGCATATGATCTATCTTGGTGATAATTCCGTGTGCACTTGAAAAAGAACATGTCTTTTATGGTTGGGGCTGTAATCTCTAAATGCCATGTAAGTGAATATGGTTGCTATCACCACTCAGGTCTTCTAGATCCTTACTGATTTTTTTCTTGGTCTAGTTGTATCAATTATTTAAGAGAGGAGAACTAAACTCTTCAGTTATGTTTATGGAGTCTTTCTTGAGTTCCATCACTTTTTGATTCACGAACTTTTTTTTGTTTGTTTTAATGTTTATTTTTGAGAGAGAGACACAGAGCGCGAGTGGGGGAGGGCCAGAGAGAGAGAGGCAGACACAGAATCCAAAGCAGGCTCCAGGCTCCGAGCTGTCAGCACAGAGTCCGACGCGGGGCTCGAACCCACAAACTGTGAGATCATGGACCTGAGCCAAAGTCAGACGCTGAACCGACTGAGCCACCAAGACGCCCCTGATTCACAAGCTTTTAAGTTCTGCTTTTAGGTATGAACCCTTGGAATGGTCTTCTTGATATATTTGTCTTTTTGTCGTGGTGAAATGTCCCTATCTCTGAAAATTCTTGTCTTGAAGATGACTTTATTCCAGCTATCATATGGTTAGTTTACATGGTGTATCATTTTCTGTCCTTTTACCTTCAATCTGCCTTTGTATTTAAAGGGTAGACTACGTACAGCTGGCTCTTCTTTTCATCCAGTCTGACGCTCTCTGACATTTAATGGGAATGTTGTCTATTTACATTTAGTGATTGATATGGTTGAGTTTCCATTTTGCTTCCCTCCCCATTCTGTATTGGTCTATAGTTTCATTGGCGGGGGGGGGGGTGCTTTTATCAGGTTTTATATCCATGTTATAGTCACCTCAAAAACCCACATATTTTTTTTTTCTAAAGCATGTTTTATGAGGCGAATGTAACATTGATAATCAAGCCTAATGAAGAGGCAATGAGCAAGATTCTTAGCTTTGGGGTCTGTACCCTGTTGTACAATAGTTTATAATTTGCCCAATCTCTTGATTCAGAAATTGGTCTGTTTTCATGTCCTTTCTCTACGGAAATCAGTTTTGTTCATCTTTTTCCTAGGAAATTATCCATTTCGTCTGTATTTCCAAACTTATTTGTGCCAAATAGTATAAAGTAAGCTTAATATTTTTCAGTGTTCTGCTGGTCTCTTTTTCATCTATGTTTTCTCTCCTTCCACACTTCCACCCGGTTTTTTATGTTGGCTTCCAGGCCCTCCACTGCCTCTTCCAGAATTTACAGATGCCATCGGGGGCTCCATTTTTTTTACATTTCCCCCTTCTTGTGAATTGTGGCCTCTTGATCCCTCACTTTCTTTGTAATTTTTCAGTGCTTTAGCACAGGTCTTTTATACTTTGTCCAGATTTTTCCGAGTCCTCACCAAGAGGGTTGGTTTGAATTACATACTCCATCATTTTACTGAAAACAGAACTTTTATTATTAAAAAAAAAAAGGCTTAACAAAAATTTTGTGTATAAGACCTCTCTCTCCTCGGTGGAAAATTCAAACAACGTGTAAGTCTAGTACTGGGTCTGGGTCTAACCAGTATGAACCATTTTACAAAATATGTTTGTAGAGTGGGGTTGTCTGGATTTGCTTTGGGGTTAATTTCCATTGATCCTTTCCACCAACCTCCGCTATGAAAGTGAAGTTGAGTAAGCCTGGTAGGGAAGAAAAGAATGCCGACTGGGTCCCTGGCAACTCAGCTCTTTACCACAGGAGGGCAGTCTGAACTGGAGACAGCTGTAAACCATCACTGGGGCGCTGTCACCCGAGGAGCTCCCTGGATTCAGTTTAATGGTGGAAATCAGTTTTCTGTAGTCAAGGAGGTAGAAGATACCTGGACAAGTAGAAGGCCTGCCTGGCAGTCGGGCTTGACTTTTGGGTAGGACTCAGCCCTTGCCAGGTAATGTGGCCATGGGAGAGGAGTCACGTCTCTGGGTTATTTCGGCCGCCACCACCCCCTGCACACACACACCCATTAAGAATACGGAACACGTTCTGATCAGCATCTCTGTGGGAGGTTTTTGCCTTAATGTCTTTGTTTTCTTGAAAGATATGAAGCAAACCATTCAACTAAAAAAAATATTCACGGAACAATGAAAAATGAAACTCCAAAGGGTTTATGCCAAAAAGCAAACCAGTCCTCTGCAGCCTAACTCGACAGGACCCAACAGGCTCGTTTGGATTCTCCTGTTCTCTGAAGCTGTGCATGTTTGTGTGTGTGTTGGGGGAGGGAGGACGGTAACAAAACCCAAGTACAGGCACCAAGGAAGCTGGGGGTCAGGGAAAGAGGTGTGACGCTGGCATCCAAACTTCAGGAAGCACACGGCCTCGAAAATGGTTCTGTATCCAAGGATCTCAGCAGCAAGAGTTAAACCATGAGTAGACAGAATTTGTTGGTATAGAAGTTTTACCACTTGTGAGATACGGCAGAGCTCTCTTCCCAAGTACCTTTTACTCATTTCCTCCCACAGTTCCTAGCAGTGTTTGCTTAGTATGAATATAGGGAATGAATTTATCACTGCTCTACTAGAGGAAAACTTTGTGGAATCTGTACTCAATTAGTATGCCTATTTACAAAACACAGTTTAACTACTTCTATGGCTCTTGACAAAACATAGTTTAAATACTATAATCCCCCCTTCACCTCTAGAGTTTTGTAATCAGCTTTTTCAAACTTCTTCCCTTCTACTGTACATGAATAAGTTACAGTTTTGGAAGCTCTACAAAATTTATCTTGGCCTTCTTTCCAATGATGTCCTCATGCTAGATTGTATATTTATACACTGTTTTAAAAACCTGGTTGAGGGGGGGCACCTGGATGGCTCAGTCAGTTAAGCTTCCAACTCTTGATTTTGGCTCAGTTCATGATCTTACAGTTCGTGGGTTTGAGCCCCACACTGGGCTCTGCATTGACAGCACAGAACCTGTTTGGGATTCTCTCTCTCTCTCTCTCTCTCTGTCCCTCCCCTACTCACATTTCCTCTCTCTCTCAAAATAAATATTTAAAAAAATAAGAAAAATAAATAAAAATTTGGTTAAATATTTACATAATCCTGGCTTTAAAAAAAGTCTGTAGGGGCGCCTGGGTGGCGCAGTCGGTTAAGCATCCGACTTCAGCTCAGGTCACGATCTCGCGGTCTGTGAGATAGAGCCCTGCGTCGGGCTCTGGGCTGATGGCTGAGAGCCTGGAGCCTGCTTCCGATTCTGTGTCTCCCTCTCTCTCTGCCCCTCCCCCGTTCATGCTCTGTCTCTCTCTGTCTCAAAAATAAATAAACTTAAAAATAAATAAAAAATTTAAAAAGTCTCTAATGAACACCCATGTGGATTTTTGCAGTATTACTGGGTCAGGTCAACATCTATCACAATGTGTGTATTTTGCAGGGTGACAAATTAAAAAATCAGTAACATTGCATTCTATATTTAATAATTACAGTAAAAATGTTTTTATTCACATAAAATTTTTAAATCATAAGCAAAGTCATTCACTATGGATTCAAACAATATAGTCAAAATATATTTTACTTCAACTTAAGGCACCACATAAAGACTTCTTTAAAGCATACTCAAGTCATTTTATTTACACGCTATTTTAGGAAATGACTATAAAATCCACACCTTCCATCTAATCTTTGTCCTTCACTTGCAACTTCATGCATTCGCAATGAAGCAAAACCTCCAAATAAAAGGAATTAAATGCCATCATCCTTAAATCTTACCAGATAAGGACAAGAGGGGGAGCCACCCAAGAACAATACAAAGGCATGTTTAATCCTTTAATATTCCAAGAATTTATCTTTAAATTCTTATACCAAGCTTGATGAAACCGTAACACAAGGCCTACAATACAGAGCACTGAAATAATTTACATTCGAATTCTATTGCTGTTTACCAGAAGAACTCGCACCTTAATAACAGCAGAACTGTCCTTATAAAGGTACTTATTCCGGAAGGCAGCTATGCTCATCACTATACCACCAACGCATAAATGTACTTACTCTGAATTCACTCACTGAATGAACAAAAACTACTTAATAAAAAGTGTTCCTGGGGCACCTGTGTGGCTCAGTCGGTTGAGCGTCCGACTTCGGCTCAGGTCATGATCTCACAGCTTGTGGGTTCGAGCCCCGCATCGGGCTCTGTGCTGACAGCTCAGAGCCTGGAGCCTGCTTCGGATTTTGTGTCTCCCTCTCTCCCTGCCGCTAACCCACTCGCATTCTGTCTCTGTCTCTCTCAAAAATAAATAAACATTAAGAAAATATTTTTTTTTAAAGCGTTCCTATTACCTTTGAGTATTGTTGTCATCAACAGTTAAGTGTTTCCCAGAGCCAAATACTTCCTATCACCCAGAAAACATGTCAGGACATATAGGAGTCACTTATTTAACAAAATCCACACCAAAACCTTAATGTAAAGGGCTGGCTTCACTAAAAGATTTTCTCAGAGCACGAGAGGAGTCATTGGCTTTAACGATGATAATTTTTCAAAGATGAATTAACACAAAGTTCAATAATATATAAACGTCTCTTTGAGCAAATAAATACTGTTTTGTCCCATCAGCATATATACATAAAAAATTTTACAATTTTAATTAAAGTTAATATTTTGAGGATGGAATGAAAGACAAATATGTAAAGGTCTTATTCAAAAGGGTAAGACACTGACAGGCTCTTTCATCCTGTATGAAGTCCACTCACAGGCTGGATGCTGTGTATAGATTTCTGAAACTCCTAACCACCAAACTAATGCGATCACGAAAACTCACGGCGTTGTAGGGACCAAGCTCTATTGGGCTAGTATGAAATATTCTATTTTAGATACTCCAAAATGTGTCTACTGTTTTAAATGTGGCTGTTCCAGTCTTTTTTTTTTTTTAATGGAAATTGAAATAGAAAATTTTATTTTGTTCAGAAAAACTATTAACTTTAGGGTAACTTTTATGTGAGGAAAAAAAATCAAAATTTGTCAAAAAGCAAAATTAGTCCTATTGGTTTTATTTCGTTTATTATGCTGTTCTTAACACAGTCCACTTATGACCAATAGCATGGACTATTTATGCAGGTTGTAGAAATGCTTCTCAAGAACCCCCAAAACAATAGGCATCAAATGCTAAGATCACAAAATTAGCAGTGACCAAACAGGATGAATTATATGTTTGATGACTGGCAGCATTTTTTACTATCATAGAAAATCAACATTTAACTGGGCTGTATATTTGCTGTAGATAATTTATTTTTATCTGAAAGACAGTTACCCAGTTTATTTTATATTGTCAAAACTTTCAAGTTCACACTATTAACGGCCTGCCTCAGGTCCTGATGGATGGTTCTTAAAGCCAGTTTTTTCTTTAACAGATACAACTCAGTTTCCGCATATTAATTCTGATTATTAGAAAGTACCACCTAGCAAGGTAGGATGGCGATTCTTCACAGCAAATCCTTAGCTATGAACATGTATGTTTACAAAAATAGGAGCAGAGTGATTATTTCTATGAACCAAACACCGAAAAAAAAATCAGAGGTGGCACTCAGGCTACAGAATGTTAACAGTGCTTAGAGTTTAAGCTTAAATTCTGCCACTTAACATATGAATAGTGGAAAAGATCAAAAGATACCAAATCCCATGCCTGAAAAGTAAGGCATAATGTCCCAAAGGTTAGGTATCAAAATCTCTCTTCCTCGTTCTGACCCAATTGAAACCAGATTTGTATTCAGGTCATCAGTTTTTCTGCAGGACTTGATACCTCTGGCTATAATAAACATGAGAAAGTAAAAAATGGTAACAAAAGCCGATGAATTTTCTTCAGTCAGGAATTTAGCTTGTGAGTCAGAAGAAAGTAAACAAATATGAAGTGCAATTATACCGTCTGCCTGACAGCCACGTTCTGTGGAAGTCAGCCTACAGACCAGCCTACCTCTGACACTTTCTGTAAGTCACAGGAAGTCTGCATACTCGTGCACACAAACACACTTGCGCACACACAAATGAATAACTTACACGAAGGCGCTAAGCACAAACAGAGGAAAGCAATTCTATTTTCTTAGTTTCTTATTAGCAACAATCTTCAAAAGAGATCTTTTGAGGCTTCAACAGCTTACGGGTCTAAACAAAGACGCAATGCTGGAGACTGAGGCTTTGTATCACATGGTCTTTGTGTTGTGTTTTATAATAGCTTTTCTTAAAATAATTTCTTCACATGCTAGATCTGTTCTGCCTGGTTAACCGATTTTATTAACCATCACAGAGGTTTTCCTATGTCACAGGTGAACTTAGGATACAAACTCTATTAAGGTTAATAAGTATAAAAATATAGAAAACTTTTCCTTCCTGATACACAAAATCCTCTAACTGCATAAAGATTTCTGTTGTTTCGGTTACAAATATAAAAATTTATTAGAAAAGCATGCCTACTACATTTTGGTATATTTTCCTTTAAAATTGTGTCAAATCTTCATTGCAAGAAAAAGGCAGAGGCAGTATTTTTCTTAAAAAAGTTTCTAGTTAGAGAACTCGGTGGTGTTAACCAATGATTTACTAGCAATTTTAACTATGGTCACGGTTGTTCTGTATTAGCTGATGCACCAAAACAAAGCACAGGGAAAAACAAAATAACTCTAGCATGCTTGGTCTAAGTTCTTTGTCTTTCAAAGTAGATTTTTCATAGTTATAACACCATCCCTTGAATGTATCCTTGGTTTCATGTATAATTAAAGATACTCTGTATAAATTCCAGCAAGCATTACTCAATTAGGGGATCATCATCGTCTTCTTGCAGCTGAAGTCGGGAAAACGGACGGGGTACAGACAGTCTATTCTGCATGATTATTATGAGGCCTGTTAGCGTGGTTAAGACCAAGAGCGCACCGATAACAATTCCAACGGCTTCCGGGAGATTAATGCACCACTGGTCAACTAACAAACACTTAGTGTGACCAAAGGTTCCATTATTGGGACGTGGTTTTAATCCCAGGATGTGGCACATCATTGGGTAAATATCCACACTGTTAATTGTGTTGTGTTTGTAGCCTTTGTGAAATGCAGGTCCGTGGGCAGCTAGAAACGGATGCATACTAGACAAAGAATTATCATAACCATGGTCACCTACTGAAAAAAAGAACAAAATTATGTTAGTTCTTAACAGAAAGAATGATCTTTCTATTACAAAATAACTTGCTTCCAATGGAAATATGCTGATTCTTGCCAGTGTAATTCCCATCTGTTAAAATTAATTCCAATTAATCTGGACCAGATGGGGGCTAGAAATAAAATTTTCTATTTTTTTCAACTCAGCCATGTCCCCATTTCACACAGACACACATACCGCTTTTCCCAACTGGTCATGACCTGAGACTTTAAAACTATTTCTTGACTTCAGGTACCTATCTTTCAGTTCTGGCCCCACTTATTTCACCCTTCAATTTCCAGAACCGTCTGCATGCAAAGAGCACTAGTGATTATAAAAGAAAAAGAGTGGGTGGGCTGAGGGTCCTAAATAACTGGAGAGCAAAAGTGAGTGCGTCCAGTGAATGGGGAAGAAGTGAATCTGCAGCCTTAGCCACGTCAATTGCTCCCGTGATAAGAGACGGGATGATACAATATACTGATTTACTGACAGTTAATGAACACCTTAACATCCGGAGGCCACAGAATTGAGAATACAGAAGGGATTCTTGTACTGAATGTGAAGTCTAACCAGATCACCAACCTGTAACTCCAAATCTAACTCAAAGGAAAACATGACAGGATAGTCTCTGATACCCCAACACCAGAATCTCAGGTTTTGGCTTTGTGTTGGCAAATATTCCCTTTTAACGTACACCAGTTGGATTTGATAAGCTCCTGGTTTCATATGAAGTGCAAATGACTGAGTGGAAGGTAGATCAGTTTTTGTTATATTAGCCTTTAATATTATGTTTGAAATATTTCATAATAAAAATAATGCATGTGATCAATATAATAAAAACAGAATAAAACTCTATATATAGACATTACGATTTCAGCAGTATAAAAATATACGTGTATATGTAACAGCAAAAAAGTATAGAAGGGGGAAACTCCCACAATTCACATCTGTCTGTACCTTTGCATGGAGGGATTATGGATAGTTGTTTTTTTTTTTCTCGTTTCTAAACTTTTCTGTATTGTCTCAGTTTTCAACAGTGAGTATATAAGCGTAAAGAACATATAAATTCCAATAACCATTATCTTATCCTTGTCTGAAGCTTCTGATGTGCTGTAGATCAGGGGTCTGCATATGACAGCCCCTGGCCAAATTCAGTCCCCTACCTGTTTCAGTAAACAAAATTTCACCCCCCATGTCAGTTCGTTTACATAATGTCTAGGACTACTTTCCCGCTGCAAAGGCGCAATTGAGTAGCTGAGATGGAGACCAGCTGCCTTATAAAGCCTACATATTTACTATCTGGTCTTTTACAGAAATGTTCTGACTCCTGCTACAGACTTGTACAAAGCCAGATCTTTTTAAAAAGTATTCAAATTGAACTTAACATATGGATGAATAAGCTTGGGTTCAGGGAAGACCTGTAACTCTCCCCTATTATTTCCTTAGCTTTAGGAGAGATTTTGATACACCTGTTTTGTGTACTTGGTAGGTTTTTATTTGTTTACCTTCTGAATCTTTCCCAGTGTTCCAAAGAGCAACAGCACTCAGGTAAACGACTTCATCATTGGGGAAAGACTTCAGGATACTTGGACAATGTTTATTAATGCACACAAAAAATAAACAGGCATTGAACTATCGAATCTGTCCCCTTTTACCGTTTCTTTACTTCTCTGCCATTTTCTACAAGTCAAGAGAACCAACCTTGAACGTTACTGACAGTAACCGCAATGTGGGTAAGAAAGTACATCTACACCTTTGCCCTCAAGGTCACCCACCCTTCTCTAAAGGTGAAATACGGTTTTAAATTGCTGTTGAATGAAAACCTACGAATTATCCAGTCAAAAAGTGAACTGATTATACAGTGTTAAAGTCTCTAAATCAAAGCACCCTGTTAAGAGAAATACGTCACAATGTGTGATTTATCCCCAGGATACAACAGATATATCCTAAATACTTACATTTTGGTAATGATTTATTTAACACAATTGTCCAGCCTTCATCAGCAACCAAAATAATAGGCTGAATTCGATTATTATGTTGGTAATGAAATCTGGCAGGAATGTCTTCTTTGAGATAAACATTCATGTGAGGGCTACAGACTTTCAGTTTGTTATAAACCTCTGTTGTATCTGGAAGAAAAAGGAAACAGTAAAGGAAAAAAATCACAATTGAATGATAAGGAAAATAAGTATTTCTAACTAGAATAATTGGAAATAAATTCTGAACATACCATCGATTAAATCACTTTTAATTCTTAAAAATTCAGAGCAATAATAATTATGTGACATTGTTGGGGATGGACAGACAGACACACACACACTTCTATCTTTCCAAGCATTCACATATCTCTTTTTTCATTTTGTGACTCTCCCTGGTAGGCTTTTATACAAAAGGGGACAATTTTTATGTATAGCTTCCTAAGGAAAGATGAAATAATTACATATTATTACGAATTCTAAGATCAGTAGACAAAGAATATATCTCACACAAATATCCAAGTTGTTTTTAAAGGACAACAATGTCCTTTTCCATTAGTGTGAATAATGAAGAAACACATCAAAAAGCAGAGAAATAATCTCCTTGAACATGAACCTTAAACTAAGTGCTTCAAGACTTACAAATTAAGGGGAAAAACCCAGAATCTCACTCTGAGCAAGTTTACGAATATATGGCACTGTACTACAGAAAGCCAGAGCCGCATTCTTTGACACGCCCTCCTCCTCGTTCAATCGCCCCCTTCCCAAATATCCCTCAGCTAAAAGTTTACTTACTTATTTTAGGAAGTACAGCGGCAACTGGAGTCAAATCTATAAGAGCGTAGCTTGAATTATCAATGCAGCGATCCAAGTTGATCAGTCTGTCCTTAGAGCACTGGGTCATCCCATGATCACTTGTAATGATCACATTCAGATTTTCCCACAATCCTAGCACCTTGAGTTTGTGGACTAGCTCACCAATAAGGTCATCTATTTCTTTCAACACTCTGTACATGTTTTCTTTATCTTCGGGTCCATATTTGTGGCCACTTGCATCTGGTTCTTCCCAGTAGAGGGTTGCAAAGGTGACTGGTGGATTTGAATTGATGAGCCACGTGGTAATATTATTTAGTCTCTCCTCAAATGACACTGAAGAGCTATAATTCATAAAATAGGAAGGTGTGGTATTGTGAATGGGCACGTCAGTACCAGGCCACATAGCAGCAGCACTGGATCTGTTTTCCTGAAGCTGATTGGTCACCCAAATAGGTACTGCCTCATTCCACCAAAAAGGATCCTTGTCATCAAGGTCAGAAAAATGTTTCTTCGTGATTACGTCATACATGGAATTAGCCACAATGCCATGGCTTTCTTCATACAAGCCTGTCACGATACTGTAGTGGTTTGGAAATGTTTTTGTGATAAAAACATTTTTAACATGTTCCACCAGGACTCCTTCTTTGATAAAATTCTGGAGATGGGGAAATTCATAGTTCTGTAGATAGTCAGCTCTGAAACCATCAAAGGACACCAGTAGTAACTTGGGTGGCAAACTATGGGAAGAGTTACCTCTACAACCAGTTATAAGTCCAGAAAATAAAAGTATTACTAATAACTTCATAATGAATGTGTTGAAGGAGAGCAATCAGGGTTCCTAAAATATAAAAACACAGTTCATAAGTAGTAGTGCTGCTTTGATTTGGATTCAGTTTCAGAAGTTTAGCCATCAGGAGAAGAGAATCAAAATTTATAAACTTTCATATACCAGCTTCATATCTACTCAAAATTACATAATGCCATTTACTGAAAGATAATTGAATAAAGCTAAAATTGGGGGCGAAAACTGTCTTTACTTGTCCAATTTCCTATTTATGTATGTCCTGCTCCACCCTTCATGCTCTGAAGGGGATACAGACCGCTCTTACACTCCACACAGATATTCCTGTTTGGTCGCCTTGCTTGTCTGTAGTAGCAGAAATTATCCTAAAAACTTAATAAGAACAGGGGCACCGGGCTGGCTCACTCAGTGGAACATGAGACTCTTGATCGCAGGGTATAAGTTCAAGCCCCATGTTGGGTGTAGAGATTACTTAAAAATAAAATCTTGAAGAAAAAAAAAAAAGACTTATTAAGAACAGATAAAAGAAAGAAAAATGATCCCTTTGCACAAAACAGAAATAATACCAAGCCTTCAGGGGCTCCAGAGGAGATTATTTTTCCAGTTTAATGACAAGTACTCTATGTTCCTTTTATTTTTTTTTTAATGTTTACTTATTTATTTTGAGAGAGAGAGCACGCATGTGTGAGCACAGGGAGAAAGAATCCCAAGCAGGCTCCACGCTATCAGCACAGAGCCCAATATGGGGCTTGATCTCAAGACTCTGAGATCATGACCTGAGCCGATATCAAGAGTTAGACGCTCAACTGACTGAGCCACCCAGGCGCCCCCCACCCCCAAGTTCCTTCTAACCCACAGAAATAAGTGGTGGAAATGTTACCATATTGGCTCATCACCAGTTCCTGTTGAAGATACTGGCAGGAAAAGAAGGATAAGAAATAAATATTACTTGAGTAAAAGATCTCGTCTCAATCTATACGTTCCCAGTATTTACATGAGGTTGACAGACAAAGCCTACAGGGACTTGGATGCTGTACTGACTTCTGAAGAAATCCAACAGCTGCTGAAATGACTTTCATCACCATATCCCTTAAACTTCCTTTTTACTATCAAGAACATAACCATTCTCCCTAATACCCCAGGCTCATAGCTCTCCCTGATTTTTCACTATTTTTTTCTGACAATCCACTGATTATAAAAATAGCTTTCCCATAATAAATCTCCCTGCCTTCAGTCTCTATCATCTTTGGTCCTTAAGAAAGCAGGATAGGTGATTTAAGCAGGATGGTCCACTTTATTTTATTTTATTTTTTTTAATTTTTTTCAACGTTTATTTATTTGTGGGACAGAGAGAGACAGAGCATGAACGGGGGAGAGGCAGAGAGAGAGGAAGACACAGAATCGGAAACAGGCTCCAGGCTCTGAGCCATCAGCCCAGAGCCCGACGCGGGGCTCGAACTCACGGACCGCGAGATCGTGACCTGGCTGAAGTCGGACGCTCAACCGACTGCACCACCCAGGCGCCCCAGGATGGTCCACTTTAGATGGAGGGGATATCTCTTTCATTGCAATAGGAGAGAGAGGGAGCGAAGGCTAAGTTAGCTAACAGGTGTGAGGGCTGGAGATGAAGGGAGCTGCATTCTCTGTGTTCCAAGAGGTAGGGGTGATTATTGAGAGCGAGTAGGGTGGTAAAAGGTTCAGGGTTTTGAGAATCACAGAGAATGTCTGAAGTGGCCAACGTGGAGAACGGGAGAGGGTACAGGGAAACAGTGAGGACTGGTGGTCAAAGTTGACAGCGGGCGTCATGAATTGTTAGAGACACTGTTGACCGGTTTTCTCTAGCAATTCGGCGGCCCCAGCACAGGCATGAACAGGCAGCCGATCCTGCCTGCGCGTGAGACTCTGCCAGAAACTGAAGTATAATGAAGGAAGCTGAAGGTCCTATGGAGTGACTGAAGTCTGAACTGCAGCGCTTAAGATGAAACCGATACAGATGTGCGAAGTGGAAAGGCTCCTGGACTGGAGGTTCTTTTCTTTCTTTTTTTTTTTTTTTTTTAAGTTTAGTTATTTTGAGAGAGAGAGCAAGAGCATGTGCGTGTGAGTGGGGGAGGGGCAGAGAAAGACAGGGACAGAGGATCAAAAGTGGGCTCTGTTGTGACAACAGAGAGCCCGATCTGGGGCTAGCACCCACGAACCAGGAGATCATGACCTGAGCCGAAGTTGGTGCTTAACCGACTGAGCCACCCAGGTGCCCCCCGACCACAGGTTTTGATGGAAGCTGCAAGAATGTGAGACTGTGGTCAGAGTGAGGTGAGTGAAGTCACTATTTCAGAGTAAGACCCAAGGTATGGCTGCCGGAGAGGCGGGGGGGCGGGGGGGGGGGGCGCGGTATGTGCCTGGAAGTCCCAGGTGTAAGCAGCAGTGAGCTGACATGATGATTAAGTTCATGAGCTGTTTGTGTGTTCTTCTTTCTCCCAACTAAACCGCAATGACTTGAAGACAGAGACTTTCTTTCCTTCAAACGCACCACCAGGTAGATGATCTTTGTATGTACAGTCATTCAAACGTTTGTTGACCGAAGCTGTGACCCTCTCGGAACCAGGGGACTCAACAATTGCAAACATCAGAAAGGCACAGAATCTTGTCGGTGAGGATCTCTGGGCCTGCAGAGTCTACCATTTTAACCCGAGATGGGCTACCTTCTGGGTGTGGTGCACGGACCATCCGTTGCTGATGCCATCCAGGAAACCAAAACCAGTACAGAATGGCAAAATCAAATCACTGCTCCAAAGAAAAGAGTTAAGAGACACTCTGCACAGACACAGCCCCGGCTACAGCTCAGCAATATCAACACTCAAGAATCGAGACAGACAGCAGCATTTCTCTTTCCATTCGGTATTTGGTGCTCCTGACCTAGTGTTTAGGCACAACTCGCCTCCTCCCTCGGACCGTCAGCACAAGTGCGGCCATACCACAATGCTGTGCAGGCTGCTGCCCTGGGTTCCAGCAACCTTAGAACTTGCATGGAGACCATGAAAGCTGAACTTGGCGGATTCCCTGTTTTCTCTTGCGGTACAGCTACATTCCCAGGCACAAATGTTTGTTTCCAGAAAGAGTGAACTACAACAGCAAACAGGTGGTGCGGTATCTTACAGACACTCCTAAATACATTTTTTAAAACCATAATCTACTGCCCTGGCTCTTTCCCTCAGGAACCAGTTGACATTCACCACCAATCCCACCGCACAGGCAGCTCTGCAGGCAAGTCAGGTCTGATGTACACCAGGCCGAATGCACTCTCTGCACCCCCAAGTCTTTTTCCTTTCCTTAGGTCCCCAAACCTGCAAAACAGCCTCCCCGTTGTCTCACCACAGAGCTGCCCTGGGTAAAGCATCTGTTGCCAGCCTTGTCAATTCTCTTTGCATATCATCTATGACAGCACAGTAGACCTAAAAGTCACTGAGGGAAGCTCCTTACAAGTGCAGCTGCCCAGTCTTCACACCTGGAAAACTCCGGCTCAGTCAAGCTGGAGTAAAAGCCAGGAACTTGCATTTTGAACACTGTATGGCAGAGCCATACAATGGAATATTATTTGGCAATAAAAAGGAATGAACATACGCTACAACTTGGGAGAAACCTTGAAGCATTATGCGAAGTCAAAGAAGGCGCTCACAAAAGATCTCTTACTGTAGGACTTTTTAGAGGAAATACCTAGGATAAGCAAATAAGCTTATCCTAAGCTCTTCGAGATGGAAAGTACATTAGTAGTGCCTGGGCCAAGGGGCTGGGGAGAAATGAGGAGGAAATTCCAATGGGCAGTAGGTATCTTTTGGGGGTGATGAAACTGCTCTCATATTGACTGTGGTGATGGCTCCAGGACTCCACAAAACACTTTAAATGAGTGAACTGGATAATATGTGAATTCTATCTCAATAAAACTATTGTATTAACATCAACAACAAAAAAGGAGGGAATGAAATTGTCATCTTAAAAGCATCTGAAATGCCCTGCCAGAAAACGGGAAACATCTTTGATGTCTCAATTTACCTCCAAAATTGTGTGAAATCTGTACTCCATAATACAGACCTGGGGTGTTTTAACATGAAAATGTCTTATACCACCTTCCAAATGCAAAACGACAGCAAAACGAAAACCTGTGTCTGACCCTCTTTCTCAAAAAACACACAAGTCAAAATCTTTCTTCTGCAAACCTTGAATGAAAAGGATGCTCAAGGTATACGTGCTATTTATCCTGGGGTTCAGGAATGTGTTAGCACACTGTTAGGATCCTCGTTCCCAGGCTTAGAGGCACAGAGTGGAAAGACTGTAGGCTCCGAATTCAGAATGATCCCAGAACTTGAGCTCACATTTAGTAGATGGGCAACAGTGGGCAGATTTATTTATTATTTTTTTTTTTAATTTTTTTTTTTTCAACGTTTATTTATTTTTGGGACAGAGAGAGACAGAGCATGAACGGGGGAGGGGCAGAGAGAGAGGGAGACACAGAATCGGAAGCAGGCTCCAGGCTCCGAGCCGTCAGCCCAGAGCCCGACGCGGGGCTCGAACTCCCGGACCGCTGAGATCGTGACCTGGCTGAAGTCGGACGCTTAACCGACTGCGCCACCCAGGCGCCCCAACAGTGGGCAGATTTAACTTCTCTCAGATTTCGTTTCAGTGTTTGTGAAATGGGGGTGCATACAGTGTTACAGGACAGGCTCTCACGTTTAAGTTTCCCTTTATCCATTTGAGTTACAAAGCTGTTATGTTAGGAGAAAGTCTGTACTACGATGGGCAGAATAACATTATTGTGCCACTATAAAATAATTAGAAATAATTTAGTGCAACCCCTTCTTTTTACATGTAAGGGAGCTGAAGTCCAGTGATTGGCCAAGCTCAGAAAGCAATTTAGCAGCTTTACTATGCCCTTACTAATTCACGCCCTCAACAAGTTTACAAGTCTAGTAACAGCGAGTTCACAAAGCTAGTAATAAACTCCCAACAATTACCAAAACCTTTCATGTCAGAGCATCCTTCATTAACAGTGCCCATATCTACGTCTACTGCCTTCTGTTCCATTCTAACAGGGGGTGTCAATCTATTAGCAACAAAATACCGGTGAGAAGTTCTCAAGTAATTTTCAAGAACTCAAAATCACTACACGTTACATATTACTAAACTTTGGGAAAAATTCTGTAATTTTTCAAACCAAAAAAAAAAAAAAAATAGCAGAGGGAAGAAAAAAAAGCAGACCCATCCGGACTATACTCAAACATCCCAACAGCAACCAGAAGCAGTAAGTAGTTGTCTTCAATTCAGGGGACAGAACATGCTCCAAGTCTTCTGGGATGATTTTTTTTTACCTGGGTGGAATGCATGTCAGACAATTCGCACTGGCATTCTTAGCCCTTGTGAAGTTGGGAGAGGAGACTGTAACAGTTACAGGAAATGGTGAAAGGTATTTGTCACCATTAGCTTGCCATCTGCTCTGTAATACAAAAGCTCTATTCTAAAGACTTCACAAATATGTATAATTAAACTTTTATACAGCTTTAAAATAAAATAACATTATTGTCTATGGGCCTGGGGAACTTTGGTGATTTCCTGTAGGTTATTATTATTTTCTTGGTGTTTAAAGAAAAAAACGTAACTCCTCTTTAGAAGATTTACTCAGTCTTAAAAATTCTAGGAGTCTAAGTTATTCTCCAATTTTCAAGGGCTCACAAAATTTTCTAGTGTCTTCAAAACAGCTACTTCTTGTGTTTCTTGTGTTCTCATCAAAACTTCTCCCAAATTACTTTGTGGCTATACTCAAATACTTAAAACAGCTCCTCCTTGCTTTCAAGTGAGTTTAATTTCCTTAAAATAGCTTGGAACAAGCTCTGGGGGGAAAGGAAGAAAGGAAAGAAAACCGTAACATTAAAATGAACAGCTGACTTCCTATAACACTGGGCAAGTGTTCAGGCTTCAGTCCAGCAGGTCACCTGGTGGTTAAGCAAAACCATTCTGGGGTCTGGGCTGGTATAAACCTGAATCTGTTTGTCACTCGCTGCACAATGTTGAACGTCTCTTCACTTCTCTGAGCCTGAATTTCCTCATCTATATAAATGGGACGCTATTATCTCATAGGGTTGCTGTACCGAGAAAAGGAAGCATTGTTTGGAGAGTGCTTAACAGGGCGTCCAGCCTATAAAAAGCACGTAAATGTGATCTTTGCTAACTGGTTTTCTAGGAAATTAGTTCTTACATTTGATTATATAATGACCATGAGCTGTGATCTAATATTCAGATGCAAACGCCCACCCCGCCGCCCGCCTCCCCTCTTTGTCAACGCTGCCCACCTTCGCCGAAGTCAGCCCACTGCCCTCCCCGCCCTTCACACCATAGTCTCCCCCCCCCCCCCACCCCGCCCCCTTCCCAAAGCACCTGCCAACTGCTCTTTCCGCCTCCCACACGCCCTCTGCCTCGCGGTGCTCAGCTCGGTCCCTGCGCCTCCGGGTCCCTTCGGGGACGTCCCCGCCAGCTCCCCTGAGGCTGGGAGACGGGAGGGGAGGGGGTTCTCACCACCTCCAGTGTCAAATCCCCTGGCGACTGAGGACGTGGTGGCATTTCCCTCCGGAAGGCGGGCGCGCTAGGCTCACACTCACCCGCTGCCGGCACGCAGAACTCAGAACTGTCGGCACGCGGCGCTCGTGGATCCTGGGGGCAAGGGAGACCCGAAGGGACACCGGCGAGGCAGAAACCTTCTTAAGGCGCCTGCGCAATGGCGGGCGCTCCAGCCGCGGTTGTCAACAGCCCGAACCTCCCCGAGAACCGCTTGGCTGGGGCCGCTACGGATTGTGCGCAGCCGCCCGGCGCGCGACAGCGGAACCTGCTGCCAACCAGCTGGAACCCGGCGGGCGGCGGGGGCTGAGACGTTTCCTCTGATTGGTTCCCGGAGCCGCGTTAAATGTAACTTCCTTTGCGATTGGTTAGATTCAGGTACCACCTGGAGACTTCTGCTTCGGAGGGTTAGCATTGGACCTCGAAGAGGTTCTTTTCTATCTTCCACCACGCCCCTTTCATATCATCCTAGGGCGGGGTGCCCTTCAGGGGAGCTGAAACCCAATGAGTCCCGGAAAGGCCTCTGGCTGTTGCTTCGCCCCCAGTTAATACGCACCTGTTGGCTTCGGTGTCCGCAGGAAAAACGACTTTGGCTGCACCAGAGCCCAGCCCATGTCTGGAGCAGCTTCAGCCACTTCTAATGAATTGGAATAAATACGATGTGATTCTACCCAAAGCACCTGTTTTACTGGAAAAGTGAGCACCTTTACAAGGGACGTTGAGTACTAGGCAGTTTACAAGTTAGGTTACAAGAAACACAGAAACACAATCCTTGTGGTAGGGAGCCAGCTGAGAAATGGGCACCTCTTTCGACAGATACATAGGAGACTGTCCTCCTGCCTTTAGTTGGAAGCTTTGTCAAGCGGAAGACTGCAACTTTAAACTTACTACTGGAAAGAATACCAAAAAGAAGTAGATTTATTTGTTAACACTTGGGTCACCCTGGTATACTTAGTAAAGAGTGGATAGTATCTCTTCTCTCTTTGTATTTGCGGTGCCAAATACAGAACCTGGAACAGAAAAGGTACCTACTAAATGTTCATTGAATTTAATGGAGCTTTTGATTCATTTGGTTCTTGCCTTCCCTCACTTTAAAATACAAGCTCCAAGGGGCGCCTGGGTGGCTCAGTGGGTTAAGTGTCTGACTTCTGCCCAGGTCATGATCTCACCTTCTGTGGGTTGGAGCCCTGCCTCGGGCTCTGTGCTGACAGCTCAGAGCCTGGAACCTGCTTCAGATTCTGTGTCTCCTTCTCTCTCTGCCCCTCCCATGCTTGTGCTCTGTCTGTGTCTCTCAATAATAAATAAACTTTAAAAAAATAAACAAAGCTCCAAGAGGGTATTTTCTTTCATATTCAATACTGTAGCTCCAGTGGGTACTTTAAAATATGCAATTACATGAATTAAGAATGTGAATCATATGTTAATTATTTTCAGGCATTGAGGATTTCCTGGGTGTGAACCCAGCACCTGGATTAGTAACCTACAATAGTGGACCTTAGAAACCAAGGTCTACGTTTTGCACCATGGGTCTGAACTTTAGAGTATAGCCATTACCAAACCCCCAGGGTCTGCAAGCAGCTTCAGAGACAATGTGGGGCTGGCTGGGTTCTATCGATTATTAGTTCGTACCTTCACAAGTTCATTCCCGTTGCAGACCTCACGGCCGGCCTGTGCACTGGTGTATTGGGCTCCTTAGATCCGTGGGGTGTCAGAGCCCGCAGGAGTGGCAGAGGCCATGTCATTCAATCCCTAGAATCTGCCAGAGCTGAATTTTAATACTCGCTCTGCCACTCAGTAGCTCAGCAATCTTGGGCCAGTGTCTCAACCTCTTGAGCCTCCATTTCTTCATCTGTAAACCAGCCCTCTTACAGCACCAACCTCTTCGGGTTACTGTCAAATGAATGAGATAAAGCAAGTAAAGTGCTCAGCACAGTACCTGGCACATGGTAAGTGTTAGCGATCATCATCACTCTGAGCAGAAAAACGTTCCCCACCCTGAACAATGGTCAGGAAAAGTCTGAGTTCCGGGGAAATTGATGTAATGTCCAATGTAGGGGAAATTAATTTTTTTGGCAATCTGACCCGAGGTGCATGACTGCTTAAAGAGTAGACAAAATCGACTGATACGAAGGTCAGATGTGGAGCGGAGACGGCAGCTGGATGGGCATCGGGGGAGAAGGTTCCCTTCATCCACGGCCACTGCCCACGCACGTGGCGGGGTCAGAACGGGGAGTCCTATGTGGTCTGGTTTCCTTCTTACAGATAATGTCGTTGAGAACAGGGGGACAAAATGATTCATAAGGATGTTTTGGCACCAAGATTCTGTTATCCTTCAAATATTTACTATTTCAACCACAACTGAAAATGTGTTTTGGATGGACATAACTAACAAGGATATTTATAATCTTGTGAAACAAGAAGTCCAGAGGTAATGTAGGCTTCAGGACCGATTATGTTAGCAACTCAACAGTGTCACCGTGTACTAGATTCTTTTAACTCTCCACTGGGCTATTAACAGACTTGGAATCTGGTTCCTCTAGTAGTAAATATAACAGTAGCAAAAGGAGCCATATGATTCATTTTTCACTTCACTGGGCAACAGACGTGATTTCTAGGGTTTTTTTCCCCTCTGTCTCAGAAGCCTCCAGCAACCATCTCCTTCAGTTACTTGAACTAGAATTGTGTCATATGCCCAAATCTAAGCCAGCAAAGAATGTGGAATTACCAGGCGATCGATTCAGTCCAAACCTTGAGATGAGATCTTTCCCACACCGTGCTTCCTTGCTCGATGGGAGTGAAGCAGAATAAGTGAAAGAAACTCCGCCACAAAGCATACTATAGATTCATTGGAGCGATTTAATGATAATAAAAGAAAGCGTAACAGTATCATGAATTTTTCATTTCTGAAGTGATTTTTAGACATATATATATAATTGTTTTATTTAGCTGGCAATCTAATAACATTCATTTATAATGTTCTTTCAGCTTAGCTCTTGAAAAAGGAATTTTTTTAAGTTTATTTATTTGTTTTGAGAGTGTGTGTGTGTTCCCGAGCATGTGCGTGGGGGAGAGGCAGAGAGAGAATCCCAAGCAGGCACAGAACACTTCAGAGCCAGGAAAGGGGCTCAAACTCACTAACCTCGAGACCGCAAACTTAGCAGAAATCAAGAGTCAGATGCTCAACCGACTGAGCCACCCAGGAGCCCCTCGAAAAAGGAATTTTATATAAATCTTAGAAATATGGAGGAAGTTGAAACCCATTTTGTGTTAGAGACTGAAATGTGCAAGGAGAAATAATCTAAACTCATCATTTACGAATGAATGTTGTGCCTCCAAGAGAACTGACTTGGCTAAATTCACAAAAACGAATTACAATTCGAGTCTTTGCTCCCACAGCCAAAGTCAGGTTTGGAAGCAGTATGTTAGAGGCAGTTTCTCCTTTCCCCCCCATTTACTAGCTTCAAGATTTAGCATTAGCATAAAACACTTAAATTTTTTTTATCATGTTTTCTAGATCAGAGACATTGCTTTTTATGCAGCTATTTCTTTTTTAAACTCCTAATTGGGGTGCATAACTCATTGCTGGCAGGAATGGGTCAGAAGTTAGAAGTCACAGAAACAAAGTTTCAGAGGAAAAGCCACACCCTGCCCAAAAGAAAACAATTCCTGTCCACTGCTCCCTCGGATTAAACAACAAAACCGAAACTAGTGAATCGAATCTCAAATCACTTACGGTATTTTAAGTTTCACTTTTTAATATATATTAGATGGTGATGTAAAGACGAAGCCTGTTTTATCTTTAATATAGGGGGTGGAAAGGACGGTGGGAATGACAGTGCTTCGGTGATCTTTGAAAGTTTATGTAACTAAAACTCTCCACCCACCCCATTTTCTGCAAGATTACTTTTTAATAATCTCAATCAAGTAAGATGGTAAACTATTTTTACATGCTCCTGTTAAAAGTGAATCTGTATTGGGGCGCCTGGGTGGCGCAGTCGGTTAAGCGTCCGACTTCAGCCAGGTCACGATCTCGCGGTCCCTGAGTTCGAGCCCCGCGTCGGGCTCTGGGCTGATGGCTCAGAGCCTGGAGCCTGTTTCCGATTCTGTGTCTCCCTCTCTCTCTGCCCCTTCCCCGTTCATGCTCTGTCTCTCTCTGTCCCAAAAATAAATAAACGTTGAAAAAAAAAATTAAAAAAAAAAAAAAAAAAGTGAATCTGTATTATCCATCATGAACTATACGGTGTTCGACATTCCTCACTCTAAAGGAATTTTTCCAAGTATTTAATAACGTTGTGCAGGTATAAAGTCTTTTGAGGCTTTCCTAGGTAGAAAGAAACGTGCTCCAATTTTTAAAAAGATACAAAAATAAGTAAGGTTCAGTACCTGCCTTCAAGGACCTCTAATCTAGAAGGGTAAATGGAGAGGACATCTCTCTGTTGGGTTTGCCTGCCCAACATTCGTTTCCTCTTCTCCCGGTGGTTCCTCCGGGAAACCACTTTGTTTTCACATTTAGTCTATGGGAGTCATTTGGGGCTAACCACATCTCCCTTCATCTCCAGCATGGAGGCCTAGGGTGACCAACGATCCCAATTTTCCTGGAACCAAGGGCTTTCATGGGGCACGGAACTTTCAGTGCTGAAACCAGAAAAGTCCCAGGAAAATTGGAATGAGTTGGTCACTCTCACTCTGACCCAAGCCTGGCTTAGGAGAGCCAATTCCACTCCATTGACCACAGGACTTGGTTCAGTGATGGAGACATGCCCCAGACCAAAGCAAAAAGAGTCAATCCTGAAACTTTTGTTGAAACAGTTGAGGGTCAGTCTTTCAGGAGCTGCTGCTAAATAGGTAGGCTATAAGCCTGTGGCAGCTGCTGGTGATCAGTGTTGTCACTATAAATGGAAAGTCTACCTGGGAATAAAGCCAGCACAGAGAATGCAGAGCCAAGAGAAGGAGCCTGATACCCGATGATGTTGAGTCCTTGGACCCAAGTTTACCTGAAGCTCCATCGCTGGGCTTTTCCATTCACATGGTTCAGTAAGTTCTCCCTTTGCTTAAGCTAATTTTAATTAGGTTTCTATCACTTACATCTCAAAAGGGGATAAGAAAAGCTAATATTTGCTTACATTCCTGTTGGGTAAAGTAAATGCTGTAAGGGAAGCCCAAAAGAGGAAGAGGTTAAATCATGCAGAGGTTACATTCAGCTGTAGGAATCTAAAAATGGATGGAGGACGAGCTGGGTTTTGATTGGTTCTCACAAGTTAGATTGTAGAGTAGTTCCCTCTGGCTGCTGTAACAAATTACTACAAATGTTTTATCTTACAGTTCTGGAAGCCAGAGGTCTAGAATAGGTTGGCAGGGCTGCGATCCTTCTGGAAACTCTCAGGGAGAATCCATTTCCTTGCCTTTTCCAGCTTCTCAAGGCCAAGTACTTTCCTTGACTCTTGGCCCCATTCTCTAGCTTCAGAGGCAACAGTGTAGCAGCTTCTAATCTCTCTGATGCTGACTCTTCTGTCCTTTTTTTCCTTGTAAAGAACCTTCTGATTACCATTAATTTGGGCCCACCCAGGTAATCCAGGACAACGACTTCCCAGCTCAAGATCCTCATCTTATCACACCTGCAAGGTTCCTTTCTCCCCGCGCTCAGCACAGAGAATGCTTCCAATCCTCTGTCTTCCCCCTCTCTCTGCCTGTCCCCTGCTTGCATGCATGCTCTCTCTCTCTCTCAAAAATAAAATAATCCTTTAAAAAATTAAAATTAAAGGGGCGCCTGGGTGGCGCAGTCGGTTAAGCGTCCGACTTCAGCCAGGTCACGATCTCGCGGTCCGTGAGTTCGAGCCCCGCGTCAGGCTCTGGGCTGACGGCTCAGAGCCTGGAGCCTGTTTCCGATTCTGTATCTCCCTCTCTCTCTGCCCCTCCCCCGTTCATGCTCTGTCTCTCTCTGTCCCAAAAATAAATAAAAACGTTAAAAAAAAATTTTTTAAAAAAAAATTAAAATTAAAAAGTCCATATTATTTTTTACATAAAGAAGGAGTTATACCCAATTTGGCAATGAAGTATGAAGCACTGTGCTATTTGTATGGTGGGAATAGGAGTGAGTACAACATTGTCCCTGCCCTCAAAATGGTTTACAACAGAGTAGGAGAAACTTTCCCATATAGAGGGATCAATCACATTTGCCCAGGATAGTTCCCGTTTATGCCCGTTATCTCACATCCATATTCACAGTGCCCCCTTTCACTTTCCAAAATGTCCTGGCTTGGATGATGAAGTATATGGTCACCCTACCGAAGTGCCATCATCTTTCATATTTACTGAATATTGCCAGGTGGAGTTCTGTGTTAGGCCCCGGGGGAAAAACAAGAGACAGGCAAATTTTGTATGTTCATGTTGTTTACCACCTAGTTTTAGAGGCCGAGATGTTTATAAAGGGATAGGGTAGCATCCAAATTAATTGATCAGGCAGGATTTATGCTGCAACATACATGCTAAGCAAGAGAAACAGAAGAAAATAGATTTTACGGATAGTAAGAGCTATAGGAGTAGAGATATCCTGCAGTCTGGGTGAGCGGATGGGTTAGACTGATTGGCTGCTGGACCTTCAAGTGTGGTCAGGCTTGTTTGTGGAGATGCACAGGCAAGAGGGGACACCTAGATCACTTGTTGCGCGTGCGTAGGAATGGAGGAGAATGTCATTGTCGTGTGCTTGGTTTCAGTATTTCATTGACTACAAGATGCTGTGTTAAGAAACCTTGTTATTTGATGTATCACTAAGAAAAACTATAGCCAATCAGCTGTAAGATACATTCTGGTTTCAGAGATGTTAAAATGTAGGGGGAAATGTATATTTTAAGATCAGTAGGATAACATCTCTTCTCAAATATGAAGACTTTCACTGAAGTGGTACCCCTGGGGGCTTATATAAGTTTAATTACTTTACATCTTTTTTTATTGCTTGGTGTTTCTAACCATTTGATCATTCTACAGCTTTTCTTCCAAGCATATTCAGAACTCTCTTCAACTATGGAACTACAGAACAATGTAGGTAAAATTTAATAAACATTCCTCCTAACAGTGGATTTAAGGAATTCTCTTTACTCAGACATAAATCCTCCTTAGGGTTCTGCTTGGAATTTCCAGAATTAGTGTAACACCTTTGGGACGTTTAAGAAGCTGGATGTTTTAATTGGGTTAAGTCCAGAGAGAGTAACATCTTAGTTAACTAACACATTTGCATTCTGGCTTTTTGCATTACAGTTTCTCAAACTTGCCCAATCACAGATCACCTGTGGCTTTTGTTCAAAAGATCCCAAGTCCCTCCCCTCAAGACTTGGATTCAATAAATCTTGTGTGGCATCTGAGAACTCTGTTTTTCGTGAACGATGGATGTCTCATGATGAGGCATGTTCAGAAAATATTGGATTGGGTGCCAGTTAGTAACCTGGTATCCTCCTGTGTGCCACAGTGGAATGTAGCTGACAGGACACCAAGGGACCCTTGGATCTAGGAAGAGGTTGTGATGTGACACATGAGGACTCTCTGTGCTCATGACCTCAAATTGGCAAGGAGTAATTTGAGGTCAATAGATGCCTACTAACGTCAAAGCCAAGCTTTCATGCCTGATCTGACCCAGCCACGTGGGCAGTGGCCATGGATGAAGGGAACCTTCTCCCCCAATGCCCATCCAGCTGCCGTCTCCGCTCCACATCTGACCTTCGTATCAGTCGATTTTGTCTACTCTTTAAGCAGTCATGCACCTCGGGTCAGATTGCCAAAAAAATTAATTTCCCCTACATTGGACATGGGGAACGTTTTTCTGCTCAGAGTGATGATGATCGCTAACACTTACCATGTGCCAGGTACTGTGCTGAGCACTTTACTTGCTTTATCTCATTCATTTGACAGTAACCCGAAGAGGTTGTGCTGTAAGAGGGCTGGTTTACAGATGAAGAAATGGAGGCTCAAGAGGTTGAGACACTGGCCCAAGATTGCTGAGCTACTGAGTGGCAGAGCGAGTATTAAAATTCAGCTCTGGCAGATTCTAGGGATTGAATGACATGGCCTCTGCCACTCCTGCGGGCTCTGACACCCCACGGATCTAAGGAGCCCAATACACCAGTGCACAGGCCGGCCGTGAGGTCTGCAACGGGAATGAACTTGTGAAGGTACGAACTAATAATCGATAGAACCCAGCCAGCCCCACATTGTCTCTGAAGCTGCTTGCAGACCCTGGGGGTTTGGTAATGGCTATGCTCTCAAACTCAGAGTAATAGGGTCAGGGACCAGCTCTCTTACACGCTGTGGCATACAGTCTAATGAAACAATACAGGTATATTATAGAAGAGGATGAAAAAAAATCGCACGCCTTTTCATAATTGTACCCAAGATTTCCGAGATATTTTTACATTGCTTTCAACTGCCTTGGATTGTTTGAGGATAATATCCATTCCGGGAGATACCCGTTCCCCTCTTCTTTGCCGTGAGCAAAACTGGCTGGGGATTTTTCCCATTTCTGACCTGTCATGAATGCAATCTGCCTTGCTTAACCTAAGGCATCTGGGTGAGTTATGTAACTGGTTTAGTTCTACATTCGTAAGTATCTTAGCTCCAGGGGCGGGAATCCCGTGTATTGTGATGCTATCTGACATCCACTAAAAATCAAAGACATACTTGTTTCGTTGGAATGTTTTCCAGAGACAAACAGAAGGCTGCTTCTGTCTCCTAGAAGTCACTTTTCTAGAAGGAGTACCAAACTGGTTAGCATTCATTTAATTGTGTCAGCGCGTCATGAAGGTAAACTCATATGAACAAAATGGAAACTTTTAATCAATGTAACTAGAGTAAAACTTGAAAGTTTTAAAAAAGAGAAAAGATGATCGGGGCGCCTGGGTGGCGCAGTCGGTTAAGCGTCCGACTTCAGCCAGGTCACGATCTCGCGGTCCGTGAGTTCGAGCCCCGCGTCGGGCTCTGGGCTGATGATGGCTCAGAGCCTGGAGCCTGTTTCCGATTCTGTGTCTCCCTCTCTCTCTGCCCCTCCCCCGTTCATGCTCTGTCTCTCTCTGTCCCAAAAATAAACAAACGTTAAAAAAAAAAAAATTTAAAAAAAAAAAAAAAGAGAAAAGATGATCATTACAAAATTATAGGGTTCGATGAAAGCACAGGGTTTGGAGCGGCTCATCCAGGCTGCTTGCCCAGCCTAGGCCAGGTCCTAACAGATTCTGCAGACGCAGAAACAGATTAGGTAGCAGAAAAGTTAATAAAGCCAAATATTTGGTAAGAAGAGAAAGTCAGCTTCGGCACCCAAGGACCGCCTCGGTGAAGAAGGAGGTGGCTTTCTGGCCCCTTTACCAGAAGCTGGTGGAGTCCTGACTTCTCATCACTGTTGTTTTAGATGACAGTGGTACTATTGCTGACTCTACCCACAGCACCCAGGCCTAACTCCCCTTGTGACGTTCTGCATCATGGCTTCTGGCTGCCCTCCCAAGCTTCTCAACCACAGTCACAGATGTCCTCTAGGGTCACCTGCTATGATCCAGCCTCCAGGGACTCAATGGAGTCACCAAGCTGCTCACCAGAGTCCCATGTCTGCTTCATTTGCAGCCCCCTGTCATTCTTGTGCCAATGAACTGTTTTGCCATCATCTCAATTTTCGCCAGGGCAGCCCAGTAATTTGCAGGGTGCCTCTCCCCCAGCAACTCATGAACCTCGTATCACTGTCCCATGTCTCCCATGGACTCCACAGTCTCCCTCAGCTACGTATATGTAGCACTCAGACCGTGCAGGAGCTCCCAGAGGTTTATGGCAGTTGTCCACCTCAGTATTTTCTGGACCTCAGTCCCCTCTAACTCGCCGTGTCACACACGAGCCTGATGTGGGGCTTGAACTCATGAACCTCGAGATCATGTCCTGAGCCGAAGTTGGACACTCAACCGACTGAGCCGCGCAGGCGCCCCACACGTACACACCATTCTTGACAAACTGGCCTCTCCAACTTCTCAAAGACATAGAAGCAACCCTCCATGCAAGCTTCACACACCATACTCCCAATTCCTGTTAAATCTCTGCTTAAATTGAAATTCTCTTACTAAATATAGTTTACACAATTGTCAATAACTTCAAATGTTTGAAAACTGTGGCTTTGTAAAAGCCGTAAGTTACAGGGATAACACGTATTCTAATTAATGTTCTTTTCAGGAAGAGCTCCATTTAAGGTACCCTAGGTAGGCAGTTATTTATCTTATTTCTCAAAGCCCTGCAAGAAAGGAAATTATACACAATTTTTCAGAAGCCCATTCTTTCTTTTAAAGATCTTAATTATTAGTTCCGTCAAAACGAGTTATGTGACCACAGGTGCATTCCTTCATCTCTTTAAGTCCCTTGTAAAAAGGCAAGTTTTCTGTTTGCCATCCTCAAAAAGCTGTGGGATTTTCACATGGGACATGTTCACATGGGAGAATACTTGGAGAAAGAATTGAGCAAGTCAAGGAAGAGAGACATTTTTTAACTCCTTGTATATTTCATGCTATATATGAGTATGTGCCTCTCCACAAGGGAGAGATACAGAGATTATACATACATATATATAAATATATATATATGTATATATGTATACATATATATGTATATACATATATATGTGTATGTATATATGTATATGTATATATGTATATACATATATATGTATATATGTATAATATCTGTATCTTATATATAATATATCTATATTTTATATAGACAGATCTATATTATATAGAGATATAATCATACATAATATAGAGATATAATTTGATAGAGAGAGAGAGATATATAGATATTACTGATCCTTTACATGGCATTCTGTAATGGCGTCTGTCCCAACCCAACCTTGTTTCTCCCTCCTCTGAATTTTACCTTTAGTTTGTTTATATTATGCCACCTCGAGGGGCGCCTGGGTGGCGCAGTCGGTTAAGCGTCCGACTTCAGCCAGGTCACGATCTCGCGGTCCGTGAGTTCGAGCCCCGCGTCGGGCTCTGGGCTGATGGCTCAGAGCCTGGAGCCTGTTTCTGATTCTGTGTCTCCCTCTCTCTCTGCCCCTCCCCCGTTCATGCTCTGTCTCTCTCTGTCCCAAAAATAAATAAAAAACGTTGAAAAAAAAATTATATTATGCCACCTCGAGTCCCTTCTGGAACAAGGTGAAGCTACATATAAATACTTTTTTAAAAAGCACCTGTCCTTTGTATACTTGACTCATGCTTTAAAATTTTAATTGAAAAATTCAACAACACTTTGAGCTCTGTGATATGTATTTTATTAGTCCTTTCTTTCCAACCTGTAACGTGAAGATGGCTAGAGTCATTTTCCAAATAAGGAAGCAGAAAATTTTAAGATGACCTCGGACGTGAGTTTCTCCTTCTATTACCTTACCCTTCACCCCGCCCCCAAACACACACATTTTTTTTCTTTTTGATTTCTCAATATGTGCAGAATGCACTGCAATGAACCTAAAAATATTTTTTTCCCTAAGAATGGCATATAGCATCGTGTATAAAATGATTATTTCTAGGGTATGTAAGTGTATGGATAATCAAAGAAAGCCAAAAAACAAAAATTCCTCAGAGATTATTGAATCCAAACCTGCATTTTACATATAAGAAACTTTAATGACCTATTTCGTTCTAAATGCCAAATTTGAAACACCCATTCCTTCCCTGAGGACATTATAAGATTGTCAGATTATAGTGTGCTCCTTTGAATGGTCTCCTGAGGCCCATTTGTCCACGCTTCTTGGGCACGTTAGGAACCATCTAAGCAGTGGATCCTTGTAAACTGAGGATTTCCATCCGAACAGATGTATGTGTCTAGATTTGTTCAGTTAGCATGTTGGCACAGGGTGCATGTCAAGCCAGGTTCAACTTGATGAGCACAGAGAGTTTTGTCTTTTACAAGATGCATTTCAAACCCCCAAAGTTTCCTCAGGACATTCTTTGCTCCGTGATGGATTCGGTGGGAAAGATTAGATGTCTCGGTTCAAATCTTGTCATTCGATATATTGTTGAGGGCCTACTGTGTGCATAACTTTGTGCTAGCCCAGGAAAGAAGAACAGGCAAGAGTGTGCTCCTGCAAGGACCTTGCAATCTATCTATCCATCACCCCAACTGGGAGAATATCACCCCGCAAATGCCTGCATGGTGTAGTCAGATGCATCATCTTGACTAAATGTATAAATAGGCCGTTTCTTGGTTTTAATGACATGGTGGATGGCTGGGGTAAGAACGAAACTAAGTGGTTTCTCATGTTTCAGTAACGCGGAAAAACAGAGACTCATCAAATGCGAAAGCCAGAAAGTACCTTAGAAAGTATGTGAGGCTACTCCTACTTGCTGTCAGGTGAGGGGGCCGAGGCCCAGAGAGGGGCACGTTCCAGACAGCTTGTCACCGTCAGAGCTGGGATGTCCACCTGGGTTCCCATTGCAATTCCTGAGTTCTCTCCACGCTTCCTCCTAACTCTCTCTGCCTTTAGGCAAGAGCTCGGTCCCCTGGGGCTGTTGTGCCTGGGCAGCTAACTTTGAGGTCCAGACGGCAGTTGTTGGGAGCTTCGCACCAATGTTAAGGCAGCTCAGGAAAGCACTGGGAACACTTCCTTGTTTTACTCACTCTCACGGTTGTATTCTTCATCTGAAGGCAAAGTTTAGGGTGGCAGCACTCCGATGTTGCCCTCCAGCTGATGGCTCGCGCTGGTCCTCGCGCATCAGGCCCCACTTGTCCTGCGATACTGTGCGTGGGTCACGGGATTCAGATGGACGGAGAAGCAAAACACCACCAAGCACCATTGGCGGCCAGCCGGCACCATTGGTTGTACAGTGCGTGCACAGACCCCGCTGCGAGGTTGCCAGTGACCTCCACTCCTTCCCCAGCTTTCACACAGGTGTTCTGGACCGCGCATCCAGGCCGCTTCTGCCTAACATGTCAATTGATGTGGCCAAGATGATGTCAATGGATGTGGCCAAGAGAGCTGGCAGCACACCTTTGCCACCCGTTTCTCTCCTGTTTTTGTGACCTGCCGTCTCTTCGGACATAACCGGTCGACTAGACCCATTCACCATGGGACAGAAAGTGCTAAAAAGATGAGTACATTGTGGACGCAGGAGGAAGTTCATTCTGGCATACAGAGTCCTGTATCGGGGAGGTCTACTGTAGGTTCTCAGGCTCTGCTCTTGGACTGGAATTCAAGGGCCGGGGACACGTGAGAGCAAGGACAGGCTACCAGATTAAGAGGATCTGACTTGCCGTGCGTGTTACCAAGAAAGTGACATATCGTGGATCCACTGATCAGATCTAGGATATGAAGTCAGGGTTGGGCCCTGCAGACACGCTGTAAAAACCAGGAACAAGGTTCAGCCAAGACCAAAAGCAAAGTCGACTTGATGCTGAGTGACAGAGTGCTGGGGAAGTGCTTATTAAAACTCTCCTTCTCAAGGCCAGCTCTGGTTCTAGAGATGAGAAAGGAGGTGTTCAAGGTCCATTTATGATAAAGGAGTGGATGAGAGGTGGAAAACTAGTCAGGCCATGAGGTGATCATAGACACACTGTGCTTGTGTCCTCTGGGCTATTTCCATGGCCACTGCTCTTGGTCAAATCCACATTGCGACCCGCCCTACCTGGAACTTCTGAGCCGGCCTAGCCTGGGCCCTCATATTTATATGACATTGAACTGGACAGAACTAGGAGAACAGGGAGCATATGGCAATCGCTAGTCTGTACCAACCATTTTGACAATTTTTTTGCTGGACAATACGTACCAATGATCTCGGTGGCTACCTCCAGCGAGGTGAGTGAGACTGAGAGTATGTGTCTTGAGGCAGGAGATGGAGGAGTACAGAGAGACGGTTAAGATGAGTTTTTACTTGTTGACTTTATATTCTTTTAGGTTATGGGAAGGTCTTATGTTGTTTCTGTACTCGTGTATTTCTTATGTAGCTTAAAATAAAAAGTATATAAAATGGCTTTTAAAAAGTAGAATAAAATGGAGTCCATGAATGGTACCTGTCCAGTTGGGCCTCCCAAATGGCTGCCGCTGTGGTCTTAATAATGTGGGCTGGAATGCTGAAGGGGGCAGGTCAGATGAAAGGGTGGGTGGCAATCGAATGCATGGGTAGGGTAGTTCCTGCAGCCCGTGCCAGCGCCAACGGCATCATGGGCCAGCCTCTGTCACCACCACGGTGTAAGCAGTTCTGGAGCCAAGTTGGGGAGCTATATAACTTGGGGGACAATCCCAGGACCTTTCCAAGTCTGTCGTCTCATCTTCAACGTGAGAGTAGGAGCAATGATACTAGTCCTAGCGAACTCACAGCATCTGGGTTTGGTTTTGTTCTTTTTCTTTGGTTTTGTTTTTTTCCTGGCTACTTGGTATTTCCGTGCACCATTGCTGTGACCTAGCAACTAGAGACTGAAACAAGGTGAAGGGTCAAAGGTAAACAAAATGACTGGATCCCAACTGGGATGAGTCGACAGACTGATACACATTGTAATGACCTCCTTTTGCCTGACGTCTCTGGAAAGCTAAGAACAGCAGCTAAGTACCGTCATTTCCAAGAAAAGAAAACTGGTGATGTTGTGTCCGAGCGGCAGAAGAGAGGTCTTGCCCTGTTCGTGATGGTCTTATGAATTCTAAATTACCACAGGAAAGCATGAGAGACTTTTCCAGAGACATCAATCTCTCCCTCGATCCTTGTATTTTTTATGTCTGTATTTTATTTTACGTTTTTGGAAAGAGAGAGGGCGGTGAGGGGCAGAGGGAGAGGAAGAGAGACTCTCAAGCAGGCTCCACGCCCAGTGTGGACCCCAACCAGGGGCTCTGCAATTTTAGGCTGATTTTACTGTAGAACTAGCTTTATACGTCTCTTGAGTTTTAGACATGCGCGGTCTTTGTATAAATACATAAATGTGTATATACCTAAAGTAGGTAAGGTGGTCTAGAAGTTTAGAAAAAGAAAAATTCTTCCACAGTCCTAATGCCCAGAGCTCATGACAGTTTTATGTGCATGTATTTTTGAAAAGTATGTTTTCGGGGCACCTGGGTGGCTCAGTCGGTTAAGCATCCAACTTCGGCTCAGGCCATGATCTCTCAGTCTGTGAATTCGAGCCCCATGTCGGGCTCTGTGCTGACAGCTCAGAGCCTGGAGCCTGTTTCAGATTCTGTGTCTCCCTGTCTCTGACCCTCCCCCATTCATGCTCTGTCTCTCTCTGTCTCAAAAATAAATAAACGTTAAAAAAATAAATAAATAAAAGAAAAGTATGTTTTCTTTGGCTTATACTTATGTTTTTTTCCTGTCTAGATACATCCAGAAGACCAACAGCAAAATCATAGCTGTAGAATTTTTACCTTTTCAATGTCCAGTGATAACGTCATAAAGACCTTATGTTCTGCTTTCCAGAAAGTCTCGCTTTCCACGGAGGCTGCCTTCCTGGAGCCTTTCTCTTATTCACAACCTAGGGACTGCCCGACAGTTAAAGGATTAGTCCACAGTGTCTGTGACAACTCGGTCTGGTCATTTCTCTGCAGGTCAAACAATCTGAAGGCCGGGAAGAGCTTTGATATTTGGGCTAGACTCTTCTCTGGGGGGGGCATCTCTGCGCATTTACAGTCCGAAACCCCCCACCTTCCTGGAGTTTACTGTGTCGATAGGAGTGTGGCCAGCCTAAGTTTTTTAACCATTTTCTGTCCTTTTCTAGAATACACTCTGAAACCTGTAAGTTCAGAAACTCTGAAACCTGTAAGTTGTGCGGGATTTCTAATCCATCTATTATGCGCCTGCTGTGTGCCCCCCCCCCCCCCCCCCCAGCAGGCAGCAGGGTGGCCGGCAGTCAGTGCTGGTTCCCCACACCTGGTCACCAGGCTCTGGAAGCTTCTCAGGGCCAGCTCTGCGCTGGCAGCATGCCCTGCTCAGCAAACAAAGAACAATTAGCATGTTGTTCTCTATCTAGTTCACAGTGTAAAACCCTCTGGGCCAGGCACAAGCTCTCTCCGTTCTCCTCGGGTACTTTGACTTTGTAATTGACTGGTACTGACACCTGGCTGGAGAGAGGGGGCAGGGCAGGAAGCACTGGTTATGCCATCCGTTCAGAAGCCCCGTCTACTCCGCCAACCAGGCTGGTAGCGCCTTTCATGGTGGTCATCATTGCCAAGGCCGTTGGTCCTCCCTGCCTCCCAGAGATAGAATAAGTGTAAGGAATGCCAATATAATTCTAATTTCTTTAAAAAGTACAGTGACTCCTCCAATACTGCTTTTAAAATATCAGGAACATGGAGGGGGGGGCGCCTGGGTGGCTTAGTCGGTTAAGTGTCTGACTTCAGCTCAGTTCATGATCTCACGTGGCTTGTGAGTTCGAGCCCCGCGTTGGGCTCTGTGCTGACAGCTCGGAGCCTGGAGCCTGCTTTGGATTCTGTGTCTCCCTCTCTCTCTTCCCCTCCCCTGCTCTCTCTCTCTCTCTCTCTCAAAAATAAATAAAATGTGAAAAAAAATTTAAAGAATAAAATAAAATATCAGACACATGGGGCACCTGGGTGGCTCTAAGTAGGTGAAGTGTCTGATTCAGCTCAGGTCATGATCTTGAGGTTTGTGGGTTCAAGCCCCGCGTCAGGCTGTCTGCTGTGAACACAGAGTCTGCTTCAGATCCTCTGTCCCCGTCTCTCTCTGCCCCCCCTCTCAAAAATAAACATTTAAAATAAATAAAATATCAGATATACAATTTTTTTCCAAACACGTATTTTGTTGCCTGCCCTAAGCACATGCTTGGCTCACCTATAGGGTAATCCAGTTATGCCAACAGGACATACACACATTAGAATTTGGGAAACTACTACCATTTTCATAGATATCAGTGTCAATAATATTCAAATAACGTCTGCCAGTGAGATCCTATTATTCCCCAGGAGTCAAAAACTGAAGTGTATTCTATTTCAATGAACAAACTTACTGACCTGTCACACTTTGATACAGATCTCAAAGAGCTGAAAGAAAAAGATGCCCACTGACCTTAAGAACCTTGACCCTAAACAGCATTGTTTGAAGTAGACTTATATTTTCTTTGCAGTGTCTTTTAAGGATTTTTTTAACTTAAAAAAATGAATAGACCTTAAGTTATGTGATAAATATTAAAATAACCAGGAGAGTGGGGCACCTGGGTGGCTCAGTCGGTTGAGCATCTGGGTCTTGATTTCAGCTCAGGTAATGGTCCCAGGGTTGAGGGACTGAGCCCCAAATCAGGCTCCGTGCCGAGTGTGGAGCCTGTTTGAGATTCTCTCTTTCTCTCTCTCTCTCTCTAAAAATAAATACATAAATAAATAAAATACCCAGGAGACCATTTGAAAAGTATAGATGTCCAGACCTCCTTCCTACTTGCCCTCCCATACTGATTCAACTGTCCTAGGGTGGGCTGGCATCGTGATTGCTTCCAGAGCTCTCCAGGGTGAGTCTAATAGGAAGCCAGTTTGGGGAACCAGTGTTCCACCCAGAAGGAGATGTGTCTACACCCCATCAGATGGTCCAGCACTGATTAAGACAAATGACTGACTCCTCGTTGGTCTCCACCTGAAACTGATGAACAAAAATACCATTTCAGCAGGAAAAACATGGATTTAAGTGTAACAACACAGGCTGAAGGGTTCCAGGTATACGTAGAATGGCAGGCACTTCTAAGTAAACATTGTCAATGTTGGTTGAATTTTAACCATCAAGACATTTCAGTAGGGTTCTTGTGAATCCTTAGGAGCCTGGAAGGATGTAGCTCAACTCTCTGACTAGCTCTCTTGTAGCCACTCTAAGTTGCCAGATCAGTACCCCGCAACTCGGAACATTTCAGCAGCTTATTGTCACGATTCAGAATTCGTTGAGGGTTCTTTTTCTTTTCAAAAAACATTTACGAAGACCCACATGTACAACAAATCTTACGCATACGATCCTGAGTTCTGACAAATGCATGCAGCTGTGTAACTGAAAATGCTACAAAACATACAACATTCCATCCACCTCAGAAGGTTCCCTGATAATCCTCCCTGCCTACCCGTTTCCAGGCAACCACAGTCCTGACTTAAAAAAAATTTTTTTTAATGTTTATTTATTTTTGACAGACAGAGACAGAGTACGAATGGGGGAGGGGCAGAGAGAGGGAGACACAGAATCCGAAGCAGGCTCCGGGCTCTGAGCTGTCAGCACAGAGCCCAACACGGGGCTCAAACCCACGAACCGTGAGATCATGACCTGAGCCGAAGTCAGATGCTTAACCGACTGAGCCGCCCAGGCATCCCTAACTTTTTCTTTTTTCTTTTTTTTTTAATTATAGATTTGTTTTGCCTTCTACAACCTCATATAAAGTGAATAAAGTCATATGTAAGTAGCCTTTGGTTCTGGTTGTTTCACTCAGTATAATGCATTTGAGACTCACCCATATGTCTGGGCATCAGGAATCCATACTTTTTCATTAGGAGCCTTGTGGCCCAACATTGACCAAGAAAGCCTCACGGCAGGTGTGGCAGCTGCTTGGAGCCAGGCTAGGCCACAGCAGGTCTCTCTGGTATCACTCACATGATAGAAGCCAGTGGCCATGTCATAAGGGAACTCCAGTGGCTCAGCGAGGGGAGCATGTGACAAGGAACTGAGGCCTCCTGCCAACAGCCATATGAGGGTGCCATCTTGAAATCAGGTTCTGCAGCAGCCCCAGGCAAGCCTTCAGAGGACAGTAGCTCTGCCCTACACGACTCCAGCCTCGTGCCAGTATCCCTTGGCATAGAATAGATGTCAACATTGCACATACCATAGTTTACTTCCCCCAGTTGCCAGTGAAGGGACACCTAGGGTATTTGGGGGCTTTGACTATTAGGAACAAAACTGTTTCAAGCATTCTCATACGGCTCTTTTTGTGGACACATAAATATTTAGGAAAGGAACTGCTAGGTCACGGGATACGTATACGTTAATTTTGTTCAAAAAAAAAAAAAAAAAGACAGCCAGATCTTTTTCCAAAGCAGGTGTACTATTTAACATTCCCATGAACATTTTATGAGAAGCCAGGTACTCAGACATCCTCACCAGTGTTTGGTGAGGTCATATGGGCACGGGGCTCTCTCATGGTATTTGCATTTTGCTCTTGCTTTTTAACTTTTAACGTTCTGCTAGGTGTGAGTTAACACCTGCCGCATGTAAAATGTTATGCAAGGGGTACTAACGCCTCACTACTCAAAGTGTGGTCCGTGGACCAGTAGTATGCACGTTCTCTGGGAATCTGTTAGAAATGCAGAATCGCAGGCCTACCCCAGCCCTGTGGGAATCTGAATCTGCATCTCAACAAGATTCCAGGTGGGTTTTATGCAACATTCAAGTTTAAGAAGCACTGTTTGAGGGGATATAAAGATAAATAAGATACGATTATTGTCCTCAATCAATGGAGTAGGATAGAAAAGGTGGCAGGGAGGGTACCCACAGAAGCAACGCTATTATGAAGGACGGAACATAGTGCTTGCACCAACAGACATGAAGACAAAGTCTGGAGGGATCAAAGAGGCCCTCATGGGGAAGGCATCACTTATCTGGTCAGGAGCAATAGATAAGAAGGGAGGAGGAAGATTTGTGCAATCTTAGCTACATTGTAGGATGCTTAACCTGGCAAAAAGCAGGAGTTAGATTAAGAGGGGCGGTAGGAGAGAGAGAGAACCGTTTTTGGACTAGAGCGACAGCCCAAATAAGAGAGAAAGATGGAAACTACAGTGACCTCATGATCCCCAGTCTTGTAACGGCACATCATATGTAAGTAGTCTTTCGTATACATATGTATATACGCACGGAGCGTATATATACGTGGATATATGCAGATAGGTTCATTCATTCAAGTAGCGGTCTTATTTTAGTTTGAGACTTCAGGACATACACAGGACAGATACTGTGTGCCATGATTATTAGCCGTGACAGCAGACGTTCTCTAGTGATGGCAAGGAAACCATAAACACTGAGACACAGGACAGCAACAACGCCACAAAATACTGGTAGGGAAATGGAGTACAAATATAGTTTTATGGGGCCCTGGCTGGCTCAATCATAAGAGGTGGTGAGTTTGAGCCCTACCTTGGGCATAGAGATTACTTAAATAAATAAATAATTGCTTAAAACCCACAAATACAGTTTTATGTGTTTACGTACAAACATGTATACCCATACCAAAAAAAAAAAAAAAAAGAACAACTTTGATTCTAGTATATAGACAGATACCCTCCATATTTTCTGCTTAGTTTGGACATTACGAGTGCTAGAAGCTAAAAGTTGGGGTTTTATGGGTACCTAATCACTGAGATAAACCAAGACGGGAATGAAACACATTCAAACCTAGTTTGCAGATTAACTCTGGGGGGGGGGGGGGAAAGTAATTAAAGAAAGAAAAATTTTTATGTATTTTTTATTTAAAAAATCTTTTTAGGGGCGCCTGGGTGGCTCAGTCGGTTAAGTGGCCGACTTCGGCCCAGGTCATGATCTCGCGGTCCGTGAGTTTGAGCCCCGCGTCGGGCTCTGTGCTGACAGCTCAAAGCCTGGAGCCTGTTTCGGAGCCTGTGTCTCCCTCTCTCTGACCCTCCCCCGTTCATGCTCTGTCTCTGTCTCAAAAATAAACAAACGCTAAAAAAAAAAAAAAAAATTTTTTTTTTAAATCTTTTTAAACATTTTTATTTATTTTTAAGAGACACATAGAGACAGAGCATGAGCAGGGGAGGGGCAGAGAGAGAGGGAGACACAGAATCCGAAGCAGGCTCCAGGCTCTGAGCTGTCAGCACAGAGCCCGACACGGGGCTCCAACCCACGAATGGTGAGATTATTACCTGAGCCAAAGTTAGACACTTAACTGACTGAGCCACCTAAGAGCCCCAAGAGAGAAAAACTTTTAAAAACTGAGGATTTTTGTTATCTGTATTCTTAAAAAATGCCATCCCATTTGTTACTGTCTGTCTAACAAGTCTAAGAAGACATTATTTGAATTTAATAATAGTTTCCCCTGGGAAGCGGAGTTATTATAAAGTAGAGAATAGTGAAAAGAATTGGGGCTGGGATTCTAACAGACTTGGGTTTGGGGTCTGGCTTTTCTGCTTACTGTCCGCCTGACCTTGGACAAATTACTTTCTCTGAAATTCAGTTCCCTCAGGTGAAAAATTAAAAACAAACAAACAAACACAATGAATTGCCCTATTGGATTGTCCTGAAGATCCAGTGTTCCTCACAAACTCCTTTCCCCCTCTATTTAAAAATGTAAGATTCATTAAATGAACTGTAAGGAATTTTTAAAGGGGGACTGGGGTACTGAGCCCTAATGTGACACATATAGATACAATATTTTAATTTTTGAAAAGTGTTTATTTAGTTTTGAGAGGGAGAGAGAGAGAAAGACAGAACAGAGCTGGGAAGGGGCAGAGAGAGAAAGAGGAAGACACAGAATCTGAAACAGGCTCCAGGCTCTGAGCAGTCAGCACAGAGCCCGACGCGGGGCTCGAACTCACAGAGCGTGAGATCATGACCTGAGCCAAAGTCTGACGCTCAGCCCACCAAGCCACCAAGCCACCCAGGCGCCCCTACCTAACCATTATAAAGAGAAGGCATTAGTACCAAGATAGTTTCAGATTTTCACAAACATTTGAATTTGTCAGAGAGACAGAGACAGAGTATGAACGGGGGAGGGTCAGAGAGAGAGGGAGACACAGAATCTGAAGCAGGGTCCAGGCTCAGAGCTGTCAGCACAGAGCCTGACATGGGGCTGGAACCCACGACTGCGAGATCATGACCTGAGCCTTAGTCCCGTGTCTAACCGACTGAGCCACCCAGGTGCCCCCAGATACAATATTTTAAAGATGTTTTGAATAGGAGCCATCTTATCCTCAAATATAAATAATTGGGAAATGGGGTAAAGCCATCAGACCTGGGTATCTGTAAGTTGGAACTGTCACCTAGCTTTTTAGCCTGCAAGGACATTGGTCCAGACGCGGCAGGGATCCCCGCGGAAGGCGGGGAACAGTGCCCCCTGGTGGACCATGGACGCAGAAAGCACTCAGGCTTCCAAATTCTGAGGGTGATTTTTGAACTGGATCCTTTCCTGCATATTGTGTTCGCCCTGGTAAAAGTATGTTCGTTTTTACTGCATCACCTATAATTCTGGTTGAATTATGGGCATCTCATAATTTCCCTTATTCTATAGACCTACTTTTACAGGGCATAAATTTTAAATTTTTACTGATCACAGCAATTTTTTTTTTTTTCTGTGAAAGTTCAATGTCAGAGAAAAAGAGGTATCATATGATTTCACTCATATGTGGAATTTGAGAAACTCAAAATATGAACATAGGGGAAGGGAAGGAAAAATAAGATGAAAACAGAGAAGGAGACACAACATAAGAGACTCTTAAATACAGAGAACAAACTGAGGGTTGCTGGAGGGGAAAGGGTGGGTTATTCATAGGTAATATGCTTCAATTTCATGTTATATACACTACATGATGTCAAATTTAAAAAAGCAGAATACAAAGATAAAACATAATTCCAATTAAAACTATATATATACACATATATATATACATATATATATATACACATATATATACATATATATATATATACACATATATATACATATATATGTATATGGGTAGAAAAAGAATAAAAGAATGTTAACATAATTATCTTTGGGTAGTGCAATCACAGACGATTTTTATCATCTTTTTTCTGTAGTGAGCGTGAGCTGCATTTGTAATCGGAAAGAAATGTTAGTATTAAAATATTTGTATATTTTTCTTGTGCTTCTTGTGGAATAACAAGGGCAGTAGGGCAGTAGGCTTGGGCAATACTATTTAGACAATGCAAAACTCAGGTATGAAAAGACAGCTTACTTGGGGCAGGTGTCCCCCACCCAGTGGAGTTATAGGAGTCAAGTTGCATTTTCAAAACACACAGCCCTTTCTCCCTCTTTCCTGGACGGCTCAGGTAACAGTTTGCATCATGTTTGTTATGTAGGGAAGTATATAATATGCGAGGTTACTCAGAAGTTTCCTGAGATAGGTTGCTTTTGGTTTTATAATACAGAAACAAACTTCCCAGATGTCTTTGGAGAAAAAAAAAATCCCTACACACTCATACCCTGAAACCTCTCTAATCATGACATAAAATCCCCAGAGATGAAAATATATACTGGAGGAAGTAACTGGGTGAAACAGCTCAATAGAGTCCCGTTGTCTATGGCAGAAGGAAAGCATGTTCCCTTTGGGCAGAATGATGGCGATGAAAAATACTCAGTCCAGGAACACTCCATTAAGCTACTATATAAGTAATACATATAATACTAAATAAACACTAAGTGAACTAAGTAACTTAGCATTTCTGCACGTTCCTTCAACATTTATGCAGTGTGACTTTATCGTTGTCTGCAGAAGCCTGGCTAAGAGGATGCCCACCTCTCTCGTCCCGCTTTGAGGTCGACTGTGGAGACACCCCAGTCTTTGGGCATCTGTGAGTTAACCTGTGGTCAGTTGCTTTTTCCCTATAGTGGAGGTTTCTCGGGAGCTGACAGAGAGCTACTAAAAGGCCAGACAAGGAGGCTTTGGTCACGTTGGAAACAGTAGAGGGAGGAAACCAGACACACTCGGAATAAGGGGGAAGGGCAGGGGACAGGCGGAGGGTATCCTTGAGAGCGGGGTTCTGGGCTCGGATGCGTAGTCCCAGCCTGGACAGTGCTAGGGCCGGGGAGAGGATGAAACCAGGATTGCCCTGCCTGAGGCATATAGTTTGAGGGCATACAGTTAATCCTGTTCAAAAATGATGTTGTTTTTGGTAGTCGATTTTTTAATTAAATTATTTCAATAACTTCTTTTCCCTTCCCATTCATGTTCAATTATTTGAGTGAATAGGATTCCATCTGTCTCCCCCCAACATTTAATGGTCCCTCTTTTCCTATTTTCTTTACGCATGTCCTCTACTAATAAAACATCCTAAATGACCTCACCTGAGACTCCTCCAGGAGGTCTTCCAGATTGCACACTCTAAAATAGACAGCACCAAGGTGGATCAACCAATGTAATGATGAGTCACGGTGTGGATGACTGTTTACAATTTGGAAAGTGAGAAAGTGCAGTAAACCGGGGGGTTCGTATGCAAGCAAGAGGGATCTATGGTGGGGTTTATGCCAGAGTCAGATTCATGAGGCATGAAACTCAGCAGGTTGGAACCACTAGATGAAGGTTACATGTTGACTGGGAACAATGGTGTTTGGTGGAGAGCCAAGGAGGAGAGAATTCCAGGAGAGGAGCGTATTTACCGTGATGGGAATGACTCAGTGGAACCATCGGAAGTTCTCAGGTGGCTTATACACAGTTTCTTCCCTGTGCCCATAGTGAGATGTGGATGTCATGCTGGGATGTGCCCGTAGACCAAGCTGAGCACCTGTCTCTGTTTTGAAGCTAGCTAGCGTTTAAACGGTTCTGGAATCGAGCTTCCTTTTGTGTTCTGTGTCTGCTCATCCTCAATATCATCCTCTGAGCATAAAATTCAGATTTCTGAGCCTGGCATTCAAGGCTGCCCAGAGCCTAATCCAGTACTGTTCATTGTCTCTATTTTTTCCATAGTCGGCATACTCCATCCAATCGAATTTACTCTCTACCATTGTGAATTCTCAACTCTGCATCATATCTCAAACCTTTCCCTCTCTTCTCTACTTAACCCGAGTCTCATCTACCACCCAAGATACTTTCCCGGTCCCACACCCCCCAGCCTGGGCTTATCTCACCCTCTTCTGAAATCTTACGGTCCCAAAGATCAACCTCACTCGTTTGTCACTACACAGGATACCTCCTGTTGCCAATTAACTTTTTGTTGTTGTTTTGCTGCAGCATTATATCTTACGCTCCATCAGATTTTGAACTCTGAAAGCCATAGGTTATATTTTACAGCCCTTTCATAACTTTTGTGGTCTCAGATTTCCTATCTTTGGATGGATCCACAGTGTTTGTTTGTTCCTCCAAAGAAGACAACAGAACTCGTACTGTTATCTAAGCAATAAACTCAATAGCAGTAGTAGTAACAGTAGAGACAGACAGGCACTGCAATAAGCTTCTTACCGACAGTGTTTAAGTAAATCCTACTATAACACATACTGTTAAACCTCATTTTACATATGGGGCAATGGAGAATCAGGGAAGACATGAGGTGAGAAGTAGCTCTTCCCTGAAGAGTGGAAAATGAATATTTACCTTTAGCCATTCATTCCTTTGGCTTAGACTTTGCATTTCTTGAAGTGAAAAAATTACTGAGGGGGTAGGTAATCCAGTGGCTTGTCGAGAGTAGGTGGCTCCTCAGAGGGAAAACGCGGTGGATGAAGGGATGGGTAAGTGAAGAGACGAAGGCAGAAAATCAAGGGGAGATGCTGGCACTGGGGATAAACTTGCCCTTCTTAATATCATTCATTTGTCTTTCCCCTCTCTTTTTTTCCTGCTCGTCTGAGGCCAACCATTTGTGCTGATTTTCCTGAAACCCACCTGCTAACTCAGCTACCTAACTCAGCTACCTCAGGCAAGGGGGTCATGTTTTAAGCCTCAGGTTTAATACATGTGGCAGGGCCCAATCAACCATTCCAGAACCTGTTGTAAGGTATGGCCTCTATACCTCTTCCCATTCTAGGAGCCTATGGTTTGATAATTTTCAGATTGGCTGGAAACAACTGATACTCAACTCAATTGAGTACTCCCAGTGAAAGTCAAATACTTGATCCCTGCAGGAAATTTAGGCCTATAAACTCTCCTCATCCCCTTAACCTGGAAATGTTGGACAGATTCCAAGCCCTTCTCAAACAGACATTTTTGACATATCCTCCTTTCCCCTCCCCCATCGTCTGCAAACCGCTGATAAGAACAACTGTGAGAAGGGAGAGCAAGGCAGAACAATGCTGGAGGTTTGCTCCCTCAGTCTGAAGTACCCTGGCTATGCCCACTTTCTCCGGGAGCCGAGCCATTTCCATGCTTTAAACATCGAACGATCCAGAGATACTGCCTCCGTTTGGAAATTCATGGCCGCTGGGCTTTCAGTGGCCCCAAACATCTCGTCAGGAAGTTGTCAAATCCGAATATAAATGCAGCAAGGTGGAGAACATCATACCCGTCGGGACTCTCTTCAGAGAGAGTACTGGGTATGTTCTGAAGACATTCTTTAAAATTCTGTTTGAGAAGGAAGGTGAAGAGGCCCCTCCCCCAAACCAAACGTGAGTGGAGTTAGTCTGATGAGTAATCTGTGGAAGAAACTGGAAGAACGGATGGCTTCTCTGAGAGTGGAGGAAGGGAGAGGAGAGGGGTAGGGATGGGGGTGGGGCCAGTGAAATGGCGCCACCTCAGGTCACTTACTGCCTGTGACCCCAGAATCTCCATGAGACTTTTGGGTGTGAGTGGATGCTTCTTATAGAAATTGGTGAAAAGATGGCATTTTGCATCTGAATAATACATAGATGGGCAGAGATTCAGAGAAAAGGATGAGGAAGGAATCTATGAAATGGGACATTTTAAGACATATTTCCTCAGGTGCGTAAGTGTTGCAGGATTTTTTTTTTTTTTTTTTTACCTCAATACCCAGGATTCTTTGTCTCGACTCTTCGAAGAATAAAGAGGTGGGCACAAAATGAGCAGCAGGCAAAAGTTTATTAGAGTATGAGATTAGAAAGGAAGAATAGTATGAAAGCTTTCTTGACAGAGAGAGCACATTCAGAGGTGAACACTCGCGACAATAGGCAAGGGTCTTTATTTTATAGGGTTCTGGTCACACCTCCCTTTCCTTTCCCCCTTGTTCCTTCTCAGGTCGTACCCTTATTCACTTGATACCTCTAGGTGCTGGATTGTCCATTCCTGATTGGCTCATTTCCATTGTATGAGGGGTGGCCTATGGCCGGTCTACCTATTTTTAGTCAGATCTTTTGTCAAATTCCTGAGGGAAACCTGAAGGGGTGTAGGTGGGGTCTATTACACTCTTAAGAGGAACTTTACTCCCTAGGGGGTTTGCTGTGGTCAGCCGCTCCCAGCATCGTTCCAAAATATGTGTTTTTCCCTCACCCAGGGACCTCACATCCTAATCTATCCCCCTCTGCCTACTGAGTCCTATCTTTTCCTATCATATAAGGATTGGGGCATTCTTAACCGATTCCTGGGTGTTTTATACCTATCCTGAAAGGTTTCTTTATGTTTGTTTATTTATTTATTTTTGTGAGAGAGGGAGAAAGAGCGGGCTCGAGAGTGAGCAGGGAAGGGGCAGAGAGAGAGAGAGAGAGAGAGAAAGTCTTGAGCAGTCTCCATGCTATCAGCACAGAGCCCAATGCAAGGCTCGATCTCATGGCCATGAGATCATGAGTTGGATGCGCAACCAACTGAGCCATCCAGACACCCCTACTCTGAAAGCTTTGTAATGATATTGTTGATGGTCACCTAACAGCACTGGTGGTCAGGATGTCGCCAGCACCATGGGCTTACTGTAAATTCTTTTGCCTGGTTTGTTCAACCTGATGCTTGTATTCCAGAGAAGGAGTGCTTTTAACTCTCATGACTTAATGACAGTAACCCAAGAAATTCCACTCCCATTCCATTCCCAGAGCTGGAAATCTAAGGCAGTTGTTAACATGGGACATTTCTTATCCACCGGCTCTAGAAGTGATCCTTAAAATCTTTTGCTCAAGTGCCCATTAAAAGCATGATTAGGAATCCTGTAACCCTTTGTATGTTTTTACACTGACATAATTCTATGGAATCATTCAGTATATACTATTTTATGTCTGCCATCTTTCACTCAACATAGTGTCTTTGAGATTCATCCATTTTGTTGTCCGTATCAGTAATTCATTCCTTTGTCATTGCTGAGCAATATTCATTGCATAAGTACACCACAGTTTGCCCATTATCTTCTTGCGAGAAGTTTCCAGTGTTTTGGATTATGAAGCAAATTTCTCTAAGCATTCTCATACAAGCCTGTTGTGATGATTTTCACATTAATTTTTTTCTTGGATATAGTTCTAAGATTTGCTGGAATTGCTGAGTCATAGGGTACATGTACACATGTACGGTTAATTTTATAATAAACTGCCACACAATTTTACAAATTGGTTGTACCATTTTAGACTCTCACCGTCAGTGTATGAGAGTGATATGTGGCTACTCCACATCCCCACCACCACTTGGTATTGTTAGTCCTTTTAATTTTAGGTGTTCTAGTGGTATGAAGTGATCTCATTTAACTGCATTTCCCTCGTGGCTACTGCTGCTGATTTCCCTTTAATGACCTTATTTGCCATTGATACGTTACTTTCTGGTGAAACGTCTCTTCAAGTTTTTGCTCATTTTTAAAGATAAAGATTGTAAGATGGTGTATTTAGCCTAAATATACCACAATTCCATTAAATGTTTATAGACCAACTACTTAAATTAAAGGCAAAGATTGTTAGATTGAATAACAATATAATGATCTAATGCTTATGTATCAGAGCACACAAAAATGGAAAGTAAAAACTTGGGAAAAGATATCTATAAACACTAACCAAAAAAAGCTGATTTCAGAAAAAGGAAAAAAATATTACCAGAGACAAAGAGTGGCATTTTCTATTGAAGAAACAGTCCATGTACCAAGATGACACAATATTGAATCTGTGTGCACCTAATAACATAGCCTCAAACACAAATAAAACAAAAGCCAAGAGAACCAAAATAAGAATTGAGTCCTTTTGACCTAGATGATCATAAAAATCAAACATAAAATATTGTGGGATACAGAAAAAACTATATTTAGAGGGAAATTAATAGTCTTAAATGCATAATTAGGAAAGAAGAAAAGCTGAACACCAATGATCTAAGTATCCACCATAGCGATCTTGGAGTAAAGAACAGCAAAGTAAAACCAAAGAGAGGAGAAGGAAGAAAATAATAAAGATAGGAGCAGAAATTAGTGACATTGCAAAGAAATGCACAATAGAGACTATTAATAAAGGCAATTGTTTCCTAAAAAGAAAATAATATTGGTAAGTTCTTTTTAAAAATTTTGTTTATTTATTTGGGGGGGGGGACGGAAAGAGAGGGAGGGAGAGAATCCCAAGCCGGCTCCATGCTGTCAGCACAGAGCCCGACGTGGGGCTCGACCCCATGAACCGTGCGATCATGACCTGAGCCAAAATCAAGAGTCAGACGCTTAACTGACTGAGCCACCCAGGAGCCCCAATATGGGTAAGTTCTTAATGAGACTAATCAATATAAACAGAAAAGACACAAATCACTGATACTGGGTTTGGGGAAAAGGGGTATTGTCTCAGGACATGCAAACATCACACAAACATAACATGAGAACATTATCTTAACTGATTCCTTTGCTATTGTGAAGTGGTTATGCTACACAAATAGAGGTCAATTTTGGCAATTTTTTGTAGTAAAATAATTCATTGGCATTTTTGTTGCTAATATGATTTTTTTTTTTTTTTTTTTTTTAGTTTGGAGTGATCCAGCTCTACAATGTTTGAAAATCCCTTTGCACACTAACCAAGTTGAATCTTTGCACATACAAAGCAGAAGACCAGACACTGGCCCCGAGGTCATTCCAGACAATGAGCAGGTCTCCTGTAGGCCCAGTTGGCTCCTTTCTCTTGCACTTTAATTTGGAAATTTCCTTAGTTGTATGTGCATATAAGATCATGTCCTATGTGTATTTATACCTTGCACATACCAGAATGAATAGAATTTTGCCCAGTAGAGGCAGCACACATGCAAAAGTACAGGGGCAGGAAATAGCATGTAGGGAGGAGCAGCCTATCTGGCTGCAGAATAGAACATTTGGGAGAGCTCTAAGGGGAGAAGCTGGCGGGACAGATAGGCTTGCTTCTGATTGTGAAAGATCTTGAGACAGACATCTTCCTGTAGGTGCTCGGGACTCATCAAAGATTTCCAAACATGAGAGTGACATAAACAAACTTGTATTTCAGAAAGCATGCAAGCTCATTCTTAGAACCTCTCAAACAAATGAATAAATGTGTCATATTTCCTTTCCTGGGTTGTAAGTAACATGCGGATGAAGCCCTCAAAATATTTTTGACAGATTAATTGATTGATGGGCTCTCTTTTATAAGTAAACAAGCCAACTTGCTCTATACAAAGTGCTGTGAAACACACAGGTATGTTCTTTTCCTGTAGGAGCTTAAATATAATCCGGAGATAATATTTATACACATAGTACAGAAAGAAAAGTGGACCAGGAGTAAAAGGGCATGAATTCTAGGCACATCTCCATTTTAGTTGTTTATAAAATAAATATTTAGTAAACATCAACGATACATCAGATATTTGCTAAATTTTTATATACTGATGGACAAAATAGTCACGGGCTTTGTTCTCATGGAACTTACGTGTCCAGTGAGGGATAAAGATATCAAACAGTCACAAAAATTTATTCAACAGATGTTTTGAGTATCTAATATTTGCCAGCCACTTCTCTAAAGGCTTGAGATAATGAAGAAGCAGACAGAGATTTGTGACCATACAGGGTGTTTACATGTTAGTGGAAGGAGACAGAAAATAAATTCTAGACATAAAATAAGTAATGTATGCTTCTTGTTAGAAGCTGGTAGGTATTATGGAAAAAGAAATTAAAAAATCAAGTAAGGATTTTTAGCAATGGAGGGGTTACAGAGAGGAGTTGGGATGGGTTGACATTTTAAACAGGACAGCGTGGCTTCATTGGCAAGAGTATGTATACACAAAGACTTAGAAGAGTTTGGGGAATTAACTATGCAGACATCCAGGGGAAATGTATTTCAGGTGGAGCAAACAGCCAATGTAAAGATCCTATGCAGCGATTCTGGAATGTTCCAGGAATAGCAACGAGGCCAGGTCATCTGAAACAGGGTAGGCAAAGGCGGGAAAGGTATAGGAAAGCTGGTGCAGATATTCTAGGATCTTGTGGATCACTGTAAGGACTTTGGCTCTTTTACTGAGAGAAATGGGGAGCCATTACCTGAGTTTGAGCCCAGTTGACTTTCATTTCATGGCGGGGAAATATCTAACAATGATTCCTTGTGGGGGGGGGAGGGTAGGAGAGGAGGCTTGTGTGATGATGAAAGTAGATTGGAAAACACTGACTTCAGGAGGGAGTAGCTGAGATATCACCAAGCTGGAGGTTAGGAAATCGCAACGGAAATCAGCTGTCATTAACTCTCTGTGTGAACTTGGACCACTCACCTCCCCTTTCTAGGTTTCAGGCTTTTTTCCAATCGGAAAATGAACGTTAGACTGAATGACATTTTAGGTTTTCTCCAGCTCTAATATTATGCGTAGAATTTGGGGGGGGGGGTTCCATTGAGATATAAGTGCCTAATTATAGAACCTATGGTAATTTATCAGGGATTTGGACACACCGAACCTCATGTTTCAATAAGAGAAAGGGCTAACTAACATCAAGATGCTTAAAGTCTGTCTCTAGTCACCTTCCACTCATCTAGTCTCTGAGCCATCCCCAAAGCTAGAGTTCTAGAAATACTGCTCTAGTTTGCTGCAGAAGATTCCTGGATACATTATTGGAGCTAAGGGTACAAGGTAGTTTTGTGAATAAGATGTTCATCAAATTCTACGTCCACAGTTGCACTGCTTCCTAATTTTCACATGATTTCTGGACACTAAAGTCCCTTTACAACCTCTCTGGTTGTCACTTCACAGAGAACCACGTACATGGTGTGATGAAGGGAAATGGGAATTAACAGAATAGAGTACCAGATTAGAAACAAAGAGCCTGTATTTTTATGGCATTTGTAAGTGACTTCAACTAGGCACCCTTGTACATCTAGTTCCTACTGCTTATCCCAGACCTGGGGCAATTGCACTAAGAAAACCTTGGATAGTTTATTCTGTGCCCATTAGGGTCTAGATTTTCTTTCTAGTCTTCCAACTATGTTTAGAAGTGTCTCAACAGCAGAGGGGCGCCTGGGTGGCACAGTCGGTTGGGCGTCCGACTTCAGCTCAGGTCATGATCTCGCAGTTCGTGAGTTCGAGCCCCGCGTCAGCTCTGTGCCGACAGCTCAGAGCCTGGAGCCTGCTTCGGATTCTGTGTCTCCCTCTCTCTGTGCCCCTCCCCCACTCACACTCGGTCTCTCTGTCTCTCAAAAATAAAGATAAAAAAAATTAAAAAAAAAAAAGAAGTTTCTCAACAGCAGAGAATGAATCTTCTAACACATAGGACTCGCGCTCATTTCAGTATCCTGTGCATAGCAGAATCTCGGTATAAAAGTTCGTTGACTTTGTTGATGATCATACGGATTTAAGAGGGAAACGTAAAACTCAAAGCCATAAATCTTTGAGTTTTTATCTTTGGGTGGTCTGTACCGATGTAATTATAGGCCAGTGCATTTATCTCCTTTCCCTCTGCCATTTAATCACCTGGTGGTGTTTCCAGATAAGAAATGCAAATGGAATTTGTCACCTAGCTGGAGCATGTACAGCTTATGCATCACAGGGTACTGATACGCAAGGAATTGTTTTGTGCAATGAATTCAGCCATTAACAGATCAGTGACGACAGTGAAGAAGTGAATTGCAGGGACTTCTTGAATGTTGTCAACATTTGGAGGCAATTAGAAGAGGGAGCCCTGCTTAGCGACCCATGGCTAAATATTTAGAATTTAAGCGTGCACTGGGAAGATAATTCAACCTCCGGTTAATCCAAAGAATCTTGGAGTTACTGGCAGTGAGGAAAACCCCAGACTCTACTTGAAACTATCCTTAGCAGTGAAGGAGTTAACTGAGAGTGTAAGCTTTACCTGGTGCCCAATGGACTCGTCGCTTGCTGATTAAAGCCTCTGGTAAATGATTGTTAGAGACCTGTCATTGGTAGCTGTTGCTAGTTGCCGTGTTTCAAAAGCTTGTTGATTCCTCTGCAAGGTGGTGCCGCATCCTCTAGTCCTTTATTCATTTCTGATCTATTCGGGTCTGCCTGCAAAAGATTTATCAGATCAAGGAACATGAATGGTGAAGATAGCAGCACCATCTATGACACAGTCCAAAAAGAAAGGATGTATGAGGTTCCAGAAATGCCAGAAGAAAACGAAGTCCCTCTTTATGATAACATCCATGAAGGCTTGAGGTCAGAAGATGATGCATATGCCACTGAGCTGGAAAACCATGAATACGACTCTGTATCAGTTGATGTTGCTGAGGGTGAGGAGAACAGCTTGACCTCTTCCCAACCAGAAGCAGGAGACTACCTCCTGCCAGGTGACATATGTCCTGAGTCCCAGGATCTTCAACAGGGTGAGCCACCAGTCTCCAGCGAAGACTGGAACAACTCAATGGAAAAATCACTCTCACCAGCCCAAGACCAGGAAGAATTACACTCACCAGCCCAGGACCGGGAAGAAGTACCTTCACCAGCCCAGGACCGGGAAGAAGTACCCTCACCAGCCCAGGACTGGGAAGAAGTACCCTCACCAGCCCAGGACTGGGAAGAAGTACCCTCACCAGCCCAGGAACCCCAGGAAGATGGAGGCATGATGGAGAAAGGCCTGCCCTCTCCAACCTTCCCCACCCAGCAGAGTAGGGCCTTCTTTGCCAGCAAGGATTCCTCCACCTGCCATTCTGCTGCTGATGGTTTGGAAGAAAGTGAATCAACTTCCACAGACCCTGAGATTATCCTCTTTGTTAAGGTAAGTGCTGTCTCTGGTAGGCACTTCTGCATGTGTAGATGGAGAAAATGGTGTCTTCTTTTTCTGAGTGTCCAGGGAAAGATGCATGATGTCATGGTCCTTGGACCTCCAGACATATTCAAGAGTATGGCTGGTTAAATGAGTCATTCCAGGGGCACGTGGATGGCTCAGGCGGTTAAGCATCTGACTTTGGCTCAGGTCATGATCTCGCCATTTGTGAGTTCAAGCCCCGCGTTGGGCTCTGTGCTGACAGCTGGGAGCCTGGAGCCTGCTTCAAATTCTGTGTCTCCCTCTCTCTCTGCCCCTCCCCTGCTTGAGCCCTATCTCTCTCTGTCTCTCAAAAATAAATAATAAACATTAAAAAAACAAAAAAAGAAAAGGAAAAGATGATTTATATTTTTATTTGTTTAAGAAAATTAAGTTTCAACAATATATCAAAGGCATTTATTTTGATATCTGTCAAATACATGGTATAAAAATATGCACACATATATGTGCATATAGTAATGTCACAATGACTGTCAAAATTTAGTTCTAGAATGTTGTTTCTGTTCGTGTAATTTTGAAAATGTGACTGCTGTGTTCCCCCAATCAAAAAGTAAAATCAGGGGCGCCTGGGTGGCTCAGTCGGTTAAGCGTCTTCAGCTCAAGTCATGATCTCACGGTCCGTTGGTTCGAGCCCCGCATCAGGCTCTGTGCTGACAGCTCAGAGCCTAGAGCCTGCTTTGGATTCTGTGTCTTCGTCTCTCTCTGCCGTCCCCTGCTCACCCTCTGTCTCTGTCTCTCTGTCAATAAATAAATAAATATTGAAAAAAATTAAATAAAAAATAAACAAGTCATTCCAGAGTTCACGCGGGACTGCTCAAAAGTATAAGTATTGGAAAGTGCATTTAAATTGTGTGTCTGATCATTGACTTTTATATACCATGGGCAAAGTATTTTTTTAAAAGTTCACTTACAAGTGAGCAGAAAATGCAGTTCAAATCCTTACCTTTGTGACAGACGTTAAGTACATTTTCTCGTCTGGTTAAATTTCCTTTGTCAACTTGATTTTCAAAAACGAAACCAAGGCTGGTGAGAGGAAGTCAAATCAACAGTCAGGTGCTGGGCTTTCCTTCTTAGCATTTCTAAGGTCACAGATACTTCAGATATATGGTCAATAAATGTAACCTCTGTCATTGAGTTTGCCCTTTTGACACCAATATAACTAAACTATCTGATGAAGTAAAATGATTTCAGTGTAGTAGTAAGACACTAACAGCCAGTGTTAATGTTTAATGCTTATGATATATAAACTGAGAACTTTGGAAATCTTTGTTTTAGACTGATATTATAATAAATAGTCTATTTATTACACACAGACCATTTACAGTAAAGACTACTACGATTTATCAGAACATAAAAAAGCATTCTGGGCTAGACAAATCATCTTTATTAATCAAGAAGGCAGAACATTTTCCCCCAACGTCCACTCCCTGATAATATTCATATTTACACTTTTCTTAGTATGAGGACCACATATTGGCAAATGCTATTTCTGGCTAATAAAATGAACCCACAAACCCCCCAGGTCATGCTTATTTCTCTCCTTTGTGGTTTCCAATTACTCCTCCAATAAAATTCATTTTATTTACTAATTTCATATATTATTATTTTTTTTTTTTTACTTTGTACTTTTCCCTAGTTGTTTTGTGTGCACATTGTATTTCCTTTCTTCTACCATACAGTCTCTAAAAAGCACCTAGCAGAGTGTTTGGCTTCTACTTAGGTACCCGTCAAAACTTGCTTGGTGTTATGCTGAGCATTTGGGGGAAAAGGGGAATGAAGACAGGGAGGGGGGACTTGGCTGTCAAGAAATCAGCAACGTGGTGCGGAAGATAGACTTGCACGTGGTTAATTTCAGTGAAATAGATGAGTTAACTGAGTGCTGTGGGTACTGGGGATGGAGTGCTCAAGAGTGCAGGAAGGAGTCAGGAGGGGTCCCACCAAGGAGGTGACATTCAAGCAGGTGCATTCAAGCAGTCTTCCAGTTTCCATATCCACCATTAAGTTAGTTTCGAAACAAGGAAAGGAAAGGAAAGGAAAGGAAAGGAAAGGAAAGGAAAGGAAAGGAAAGGAAAGGAAAGGAAAGGAAAGGAAAGGAAAGGAAAGGAAAGGAAAAAGGAAAGGAAAGAAAAAAGAAAAGACCACAAAACCCCACTCCTAGTGAGGACTAGGTATATTTTTCTCAGGACAGAAGCATCCATGCACCTTTATGCAACAGACAAGGTGGATCGTCATCATCATTACGGGCACATGAAAACACTTGTAAATTTGGCAAAGTGTTGATTTCACTAGAAATTAGCCTGCCACTGGTGTTGAACCAAACAGGAGCAGGAGGAAACAGAACTATTGGAATCTCCAGCTGGCATTAGCAACAGGAAAAACTGTTTGATAGTAACGTGTGGTCTTGTGTTATTTAAGATCTGTAGTTCCCGAAAGCAAATATTGGAGTTAACTCTTTCAGTTTACATTCCTCTTAAAATAATTGTTCACTCGGAGACCTCAGCTCCTATGTGTGAACTTTTTTTTTTTTTTTTCACGAAATTCAGCAGTGCTAAGAAGAGTGGCAGTCATAATCCCTGCTTCCCAATTCCCTACCCATCCCCATGGCAGTTCTTTATTCAATGTTGAATGGGAATTATAAGTGAAAGTGGGGGGTACAGGGGCTTCTCTGCTTGCACGGAAGAGGAGGGTACAAGGGGAGCCTGCTTAGGCTCCTTCCTCCTCCCAGCTCCGGGGTAAGAGTCACACTCCATTTGACAGTTCTAGGGGAGAATCCTTCCTTGCCCGTTCCAGCCTCTGGTGGCTGCTGGCATCCCCTCTGATGGCTTGTACCTGCATCGTTCCACTCTCCGCTCCATATCACATGGCCTTTCCTGTAACTGCCTCTATTTTCTCCTCCGTTCTCTTGTAAAGACCTGTCAATGGAGTTAGGGCCCTTCCTAATCGAGGATGACCTCGTCTCAGGATCCTTCATTTAATTATATCCACAAAGACCCTTTTTTCCAAATAAGGTAGCAGGTACAGGTTCTGGTCGGACCCACCTTTGGGGAGGGAGGCACTCTTCAACCCGCTACAGCCCCTGCAGGGTGGGAATTGGTGGAGTTGAAGCATGGGAACATGGACAGCCATTCCTGGGATCCATATTTCCACCAAATGCAAGGGGTTCTGTGAGAAGTCGTGGATGGTTTGTACCTTCCCGTTGGTTCCCAGACATTTATGAGAGTGCCTGACATGTTCTTAACATCATCCTGAGGCTGGGCAGAAGGCCAGTATGTGAGCGCTTAATTTGATTTGTTGAGCTCTGAAGGGACATTAAATCAAAGGACTTGAGGATTCCCACAGCTGTCAGTGTTAAACATTACAAGGAGCAGCCTGTGGCAACCATGTCACCGTAGCTAATGCAATGTGTCCTCCCTCCTGGGCCTGCCGTTGTGTTTCTGCAGCTATATAATTGACCTAACACTGTCTTCTCAATAGACGTAGAGGCCAAAACCAAACACGTTAACCAGGAGAAGGTGAGTCGTGTCAACACTGGGGGAGAGAACACCAACTGACCAGGAGGGGGCTACCAATCAGAATACTGGGGGAGGGGCACAGGGTTGGACAAGTGGGTGACAGATCCTTTTCTGAGCTCCCATTTTCTGAAGAGTAATTTATCAGACTGTCAGGTCCTTGAGGAAAGGACCACATTTTACTTACCTCTGAAGCACAGTGTCCTGCAGGCTGCTGGGACTGTCATCAGGGCTCCATAAATATTGGTCAGAGTAATGGGAACTGTCAACTATGGTTCAGCCACCTACTGGAGTAAAGACCATCCCTTGGAACAGAATTGTACGTTAGATACCTCTCCGCTTTAAGCCCTGCCCCTTGCCAACAAGATCAAGTCCACCCTTGAGCGTCACCAAGGCCTTGACCTCGCTCCTAACAATCTAACAGCCTCTCTGGTCCCTCCTCCCATCACATTCTGCCTCATTCAGTATGTCCCAGGAATACCGAGCTCCCCACAAATTGGACATGTTCAATCTCACCTGGCTTTGCCCGTGCTGACTCCTCTGTCTATAGCATTTCCTCCCCTCTGTCACCTTGTCACCTTGTCCTCATCTTTCTGGACTCAAATTCCCCATGAAGCCATTTCTAAAACTCCAGGTTGTTCTATGTGATACTGCCTCTGTCCTTGTCTCCATCTTACCATGTGTCCCCTAATATTACACTTACCTGGGTAAGGCTGTTCGTCACTGGTCTGTAAGCACCATAGGGAAAGCACTCTGGACCACATCGTATTCACCTCTGTATGTCCGCCCACCATTAGCCCAGAGCCTGGCCCGTAGTTGGGGTGGGGGGGGGGCTCATAAATATTTGTCAAATGGATTAAAACTGAGCTGATTATGGGAAGGGCAATTAAGTTCTTTTTTTTAAAGGAAAACTTACTAGTGTATTCTGGGAAATTTGGTCAGCATTAAAGCAAAGACCCTAGGTTCCTGTTTCCATTGATGTTTGACTTTGAGTTGGGGATGGGTGGACGGCAAGTCCTGACGAAAAGCCAGCCGATACAGGGGGAAGAGGTGAAGGGGAAACTCATTTTGCTGAACGTGTACTTTGAACTGTGCTAGGTTGCCTGCTCTACTGATATTATTTCTGTAATAAGACTTAGGAGCTAAGCCCCAACTGGATTCTGATACTGACTAGCTGTGCACCTTTGGGGAAGTCACATGCACTTTAGATTTCTCCCCATAAAAAAAAGAAAAAAGAAAAAACAAAAAATAAAAAACAGGTGTATGAGATGAGCTCGAAAGCACCCACTGGTTCTAACCTGCTGTGCATGGAACTTCATTCGACCCTGTAGTAACCTTGTCTCAATCCCACGGGCACCCTCTCTCTTTCACATTGTAAACTTGTTTTATTGTCATGCTCTGAAGTATATATTGAATATACTCTTAGGCAGTCCTGTGATTTTTAAAACAGGGGAAGGAGGAAATGATGAGTAACAAAGAGAGATGTTCATACATAGAACAGGATTCTGACTCAAATCATACTGAATAACAGCAGGTTTTAGAACGCGACGGACTTTTCTCCCCCTTTGAATAGGTTTATTATTTGCATGATTCAAAATTTGAAAGGTACAAAAGACAGAGTCTCTGCTCCATCATACCCCCCTCAGATGCCCCATTTCCTTTTCTGAAGCAATATATTCTAAAAATTTCATGTATAGGCTTCCTGAGATATTTTGTGCACATTCCAGCCTGTATGGGTACATATTTGAAATTCTCTCCTTTCTGCCTTTTATTTAACACTTATGATATTACTGTATACCTTATGGTGCACCTTGCCTCTTTGGAACAAATTTTCTTGGGATATAATTTGCATACATCTAGCAATTTTCAGTGTAAGCTTCAATAAGTTCTGACAAATGTATACAATCGTGTAACAACCACCACGATCATGATGTAAAATATTTCCATCACCCCAAAAAGCTCCCCACTGTTCGTTTGCTGTGAGTCTCCTTCCAGCCGCCCTCCGACTCCTGGAAACAACTGATCCTCTTTCTATCACTATAGTTTTGCCTTTTAAAAACTGTCACACAAGTGGAATTAAACTCTGTGTCACCTTTTGTGTGCGGTTTCTTTCACTTCACATTATGCTTTTGAATTCATCCATGTTAGTATATACATCAGCAGTTCATTCCTTTTTGTTGCTAAGTAGTATTGCATTGTATGAATATACCACAATTTGTTCATGCATTCAACAGTTGATGGATACTTGGGCTCTTTCTCAGTTTGGGGCTATTATAATAAAGCGACTATAAACATGCACAAAGAAGCTTTTCTATTGATTCTGTTTTCATTTCTCTTGGGCAAATATTTAGGAGTGGAATTCTTGTGTCATATGGTCAGTGGATATTTAACCTTATAATAAAACTTGCAAATTATTTTCAAAGTGACTTCCTATATTTTGTATGAGACTTCGAGTTGCTTTCTTTCCAGCACTTGGTATTTTCAATCTTTTAAGTTTTAGGTGCGCTGGTAAAGTATAATGCTATTTCCTTGCAGCTTTAAAGTACGTTTTTAAGATTTTAATCCGAATATAGTTAACATAAAATGTTCTATCAGTTTCAGATGTATAAGATAGTGATTCAACAATTCTGTACATCACCCAGTGCTCATTGTGCCAAGGGCACTCCTTAATCCCCATCACCTATTTCACCCATCCCTCCACTTCCTTCCCCTCCTGTATCAGTTTGTTCTCTCTAGTTAAGAGTGTGTTTCTTGGTTTGCCTCTCTCTTTTTTTCTTTGTTCATTTGTTTTGTTTCTTAAATTCCACACGTGAGTGAGGTCAAATGGTACTTGTCTTTCCCTGACCGATTTATTTCACTTAGCATTATACTCTCTAGCCCCATCCATGCTATTGCAAATGGCAAGACCTCATTCTTTTTTGTGACCGAATAATATTCCATTGTGTGTGTATGTGTATGTATGTATATGTGCGTGCGTGTGTGTGTGTGTACATAGACACGGCATCTCTTCATCCATTCATCAACTGACAGACACTTGGTCTTCGTCCACAATTTGGCATGTATCTCTTTGGATTAGCCTTTTTGTATTTTGGGTAATGTGATTACTGGATCATAAAGTAGTTCTATTTTTAACTTTTTTCTCTTATTTTCTTTTTAAAATGTTTATTTTAAGAGAAAGAGCATGTGCGTGAGTGAGGGGAGGGGCAGAGAATGGGGAGAGAATCCCATGTAGGATGTACTCTGTCAGCACAAAGTAGGATGTGGGGCTCCATCCCAAGAAATAAGAGATCACAACCTGAGCCGAAATCAAGAGTCAGATGCTTAACCGAATGAGTCACCTAGGTGCCCCTATTTTTAAGGAATTTTAAGGAATGGTTAAGGACTTTTTGAGGAATCTCCATACTGTTTTCCACAAGGGCTACACCAGTTTGCATTCCTACCAACAGTGCACAAGAGTTCCCTTTTCTTCACATCCTCACCAACACTCGTTGTTTCTTGTATTTTTGGTTTTAGCTATCCTGATGGATGTGAGGTTAATATCTCATTGTAGTTTTAATTTGCATTTCCCCGATGATGAGTGATGTTGAGTTATTATTATTTTAGTATGGTGTCTTCTTATAATGAATTTTAAGAGTTCTTTATAGATTCACAATACAATTTCTTAGATTAGTGTTTTGCAAATAGTTTACAAGTCTGTGGCTTCACTTTTCATTTTCATAATAGTGTCTTTGGAACACAGAAGTCTTTGACCTTGAGAAAGTCCATTTTTCCTTTTTTTTTCTTCTATGGTTTATGCTTTCTCTGTCCTTCCTAAGACATGATTACCTAACCCAAGGTCATGAAGATTTTCTCCTCTATTTTCACATCATCTGTAAAAAAGGATATCTTTATTTCTTCCTTTCCAATCTGTATTCTTTCTTTTATTCCTTCCTTCCCTCTCTCTTTTTTCTTCCCCCCACTCCCCCCCGGTAGGATGGGGTCTTACAACACTGGCCAGGACCTCTAGGACATTGTTGAACATAAGCCATGAGAGCAGACATCATTGCTTTCTTCCCATTCTTAGAAGGAAAATATTCAATCTTTCATCGTTAAGGATGATATTAGCTGTATGCCTTTCACAGATGTCTTATGTTCCTTTCTATTCCTAGTTTTTTTTTTTCTGAGAGTTTTTAAATTATGAATGTGTGCTGAATTTTTCCAGCTATGAGGTTATCATCTGGTTTTCTGTTAATGTGAAATAAATTCATTGATTTTCAGGTGTTAAACGAACCTTACACATCTGGGATCAACTTCACTTAGTCATGATTTATTATTGTTATAGATTGCTAGATTCGATTTATTACAATTTTGTTGAAGTTTTTGCATCTGGATTCATGAAGAATCTTAGTTTGTAGTATTCTTTTAATTTCTTGGCCTGGTGTTGTTATCAGGGTAATGCAGGCCTCACAGAGTGAGTTGAGAATGTGTTTCCTCTTCCTCTGTTTTCTGAAAGACCTTTTGTAGAATTGTACTATTTCTTCTTTGATAGCTTGGTAGAAGTTGCCAGTGGAGGCATCTTCACTTGACGTTTCTTGGTGGGGAGGTTTACACCCCCCCCCCACCTTGAAAATTCAGTGTATTTAATAGATATAAGGAAATCCAGGGACATATTTCTTTGTAGATCGATTTGGTAATTCTCACCCCTCAAATTATTTGTTGATTTAATCTAAATGTTGAATTTACTGCCAATGCTCTCCTTATATTCATGTTTTATTTTACCTTCTTAAACATATGGAGTCTATTCTCAATGATAATTTTAATGTCCTTGTATACTTATTTTTTCATCTTATCTATAGATGGGTTTCCTTTTATTGATTGGCTTTTTCTTTAATTATGAGTTATGTTTTTGTAGTTATTTGCATCGTCTGATAATATATTTTGGCTGCCAGACAGTGAATTTTATGTTGTTTGATACTGGATTTTGTTGTGTTCCTTTTAAGTAATGTTGGACCTCATTCTGAAATGCAGTTAAGTTACTTGGAACAAATTTGATCCTTTTGAAGCTTACTTGTACTCTTTGCGAGGGTGGGTCCAGAAAATCCTACCCTAAGAATGGTTTAAAGCCAATTTGGTTCTACTATGGAAGGAATACCCTTTTGAGGACTCCAGCTACTGCATACAAGGAGGTCTTTCCACTCTGACTGCTGGGAACCAAACTATTACCAGTCTTATGTGAGATCCTGGAATTGTTTTTCCTACTCACTTCCAGTTCTTTCCTCACACTTGGTAGTTCCTCTCTCTTGCTGTCTCACTCTAGCTCCATCCACTCTGGTATTTAGATCTGTGAATTCTAGCTGCTCTGACCTTTCCAAACCCCAAACTCGGTTATCTCCTCAACTAAGAGAGACCATCAGGCTCTACTTGGGCTCTGTGCTGCCCCTCCCCAATGTCTAAAGACCAACACTTCATATAGTTGGTCTGCTTTACTAGTTGTTTAAAGTAATGTTCTGGTTATTAAGTGTAAATCTGGGTCTTTATACTCCATTCTGGCCAGAGGTGGAGGTTGTCCCGATCGACTTTAAGATTCCCACTTCTTTTGAGTTGCTTCTCCTTTCTTTCCAAACACTGGAAAGGATTCAAGTTCAAATCACAGCCTGGAATGTAGTCAGAAACGTCAACTGGACTAACATCTAATGATAATGACATTAAAGTGATTTTGTGGGAGACAACCATAGCAAACATTTTGGCTTTCAGGCCAAGGTTGCTCGCTAAACTTCCTTCTTTTCCCTCCTCTTTGAAGAGTATGTTGTCGCTTGCAAAGTCTTTATTTTGTACCTCAATGTTCTCAGCAGTGAAGAGACAGGAAAGCCGATGCCACAGCTAATCATTCACCAACGCAAGCCAGAATGCAGCGCCACATTCTCATCTTTTTACCTCTCACCATTCAGACCTGGTGATTCTATGAGTTCCTTTGGAAAATCCCAGGAGGAGGGAGCTTTACTATTCCCAAGAGAGAATCCTGTTTTCAAGCTACCTTCCAGTACCCAGGCCCCAAGTGTCCAGGATGAATTTGTGTACATAAAAAAATGCATTAACTGGCAGCTCTATTCTCAGATGATACTCCCTCAAAAATATGAGATGACCTCCCCTGTCAGGGGGGCCTGAAACCAAGTGTTTTGTGCAAGACAAAGATCTTGTGAAGACAAAGATTAGAAATCTGGGCTTTAAGCCACGCGTCACTTTTATGCTTTATGGCAGAGCGTTCCGCGTCCCTTCATGAGCCTGTGGGTCAACAGAAGTGACAGGCCTGTCACAAGCCATCAGCCTCCCATTTTTACCAGGGCTTCGTGCACAGCAGTAACATGGCAACAGCCAAAATAAATAAGAGAATGCATTGTTTGGGAAACCACTAACATTCTGCGGTTTCGACGATAGCAACTGCATAGCAAATATGTGGGGTGGTGATGGGTAACTGACATGAGTGCCTCTTGTTGACTGCACTGTAACTGCATGCTTTTTCCTTCCACAGGAATATTCTTGCCCTGTTCTTCTATGGGGCAAGAAAGGAAGGAACTTGGTAGATAGCCTTTTTATATTTATACCGACCCTCTACAAATTGGGTCGGTTATTCTGGAGCTGTACTATTTGGAACGATAGTCTTTAGCCCTATGTTGCTGTTTATTTGTTTATTTTTAAAGTTTCTTTATTTTGAGAGAGACAGAGAGAACACAAGTTGGGGAGGGGCAGAGAGAGAGAGAGAGGGAGAGAGAGAATCCCAAGCAGTCTCTGTGTCATCAGTGCAGAGCTCGACATGGGGATCGAACCCACAAAACCATGAGATCATGACCTGAGCTGAAGTCAAGCGCCGGGCGCTCATACGTATGTGGCTGTTTAAATTTAAATTAATTTAAATTTAAAAAATACTGAAAATTCAGTTCCTCAGTCATAATAGCCACATTGCACGTGCTCAACAGCTACATGGGGCTAAGTACATGGAAAGTGCAAATATGGAATATTATTGGTGAAGTTTCTATAGGGCAGTGTTATTGTAGGGCGAGATGGGTTAAGATCTGGCATGAAAATCAATCAGCTGTGTGGTCACAGACCCTTCTCTGAGCCTTTATTCCTTCATCTGAAAATAAGAAGTTGGGCTTCATAGTGAGACAGAGGAGTGGTCAGGTCCACAAAATAAAGAAATCACCAGTGAAAAGTATTCATATTCATAAGCAGTACCTGTGCTATAAGTTCACAGAAATCAATTGGTTTGAAATGGCAACTGTTTACGCAAAGTTCTTCAACTAATAATCAGCTCGTGTAAATGTCAGTGAAGCTGTCAATATCCATTGGCCATGCCCAGGCTCCCCGCAGGTCTGTCTGTGGCAAGGGTTCTCCACCGAAGCATAACTCTGAGGATCCAAGAGGCTGCCCCTTCAGCCACTAGAGCCAAATGTAGTATTAATCCTGAGACCCACACACACAGACCAGGATCCTTCTCCTTATTCAAAATAACTTGGCAAGTTAAAGGAGGCAAGGTCAGCTGGGCTAAGGGAAGGGTTGTTTACCAAGAAAATGTGAGGGTGAAGGTTGGACAATTCTCTTGTGAACGTGATTCTTATTCTATAATAAAAAATTTAATAGCTGTGAGAATGAGCTCAGGTTAATTGCCCATCCCTTTGTAGGCATCCCTTTCATCCATTTCAAATCGAAGGTCAATTAATCTTTATAGAGCATGTACTCTGTACTTCACGTGCTGATACTGTGAGAGACAGAAAAGCAGTCTCCGATGGGATTATTTCTGTGAGACTGTGACCAGCTGGCTCAGCAAGAAGGATTAACATTATAAGGCATTTAGAAATTGATACAAGACAGTTTCTCGAACATATGATGCATAGTACCCAATACGCACGAAAGGCATTCGGAGATGAAGGAGACTGGATTTATCTGGGAAGGCTTCACGTAGGAAGCAGGTCTTAAACTTTGAAGGAAATGTGGGCACTGGGGTGGCAGGGAGGAATCAGGGAGGAGATTCCAGGCCTCAGCAATGCATTGTCCTTTTTAATCCTATGTCATGTTAGGAGGCAGTTCATCAGAGTGTTTTATAGCAGAAACCATGGAACTAGACTATGTGAGTCAAATCCTGGTCCCGACATCTACTGGCGACGCTAACGTAATTCAATTCCATCCAATTCGAATGATGTTTAGTGAGTGTCTCCTCTGTACCTGTCTTAGGGCCGGATGTCGGGGGTCCAGTGGTGAACGCCTCAGGCACAGTCCCCGCTGTCATGGCGTTAACGAGAGCAGTCTATCACTTCATTGGTTCTTTTAAGAGAACGATACCCTAGGAAATGCAGAGGAACCTGCAAAGCCTTGCCCGGTCCTTGCCATCTCGGGACACAGCATGTCAGGCCAAAACCAACCCGGATTATGGTTGGCCCGTGCCTTGTAATGATGCTGGGGAGCGCGTTGACCAGGATCTGCTGAAGAGGTGATTCTGGTTTGCTCAAGCTCTCAGTGGTTTCATAGCTTGAGATGAGGACGTAATAGAACTTCCCAGCCTCACTTTCTGGGTGGGTTCCTGTTCATGTCTTCTTGCGATCTCATCAAACACTCCTAAGACTTCCTATGAATTATAAACCCCTGTATAAGCAAGAAGGGCTTCTGCCTGCTTGTTACAGGAACCACGACAATGGCTTTAAAAGCAGGGTTTTATTTTTCATGTGTGGTGAGAGTCCTGGAGCCTGGCTGTTGGGGTGAGGTCAGCCGACTCCACGATGAGGTCGAGAGCAGCCCTCCTCACTTCTCAGTCACATGGGAGGCCACGCTGTAGAACAGGGATTGAGTCCACCTTCTTCAAGGTAAAGAGGGCCCCTGAGCACCTGGAAAAGTAGGGTATGTTAAGGAAGTTTGAAGGGAAGTGCTCTTGGGGAGGGAACAAACCATGCCTGCCATCTCTCCTCAATTGCCTTTCTTTCCCTTGTTGCTGGGACTTTTCGTTCTACTGAGCATCTCATTAGTGTAAGAGGGACGATGATCTTGCTTCACTTCCTCGCTCCCGCTGCAGGCAGAGTGGCAACATGGAAGGACCGTGGGCTTCTGTGTCCAACCCTGGTGATAGTCCCAACGAGGCCATTTATAAACCAGTTGAACTAGGGCAAACGTCCTAAGTTCTTGGGCCTCATTTTCCATCAATGCCCATCTCACAGACTTGCTCAGAAGATTAAACCATGGTTATCTGACTCAATGCCTGGCATGCGGCAGGAGCTCGCTCAAGTATCCTGGCAAGTTGGATTTATTACCACCCTCTCTGAGAAGGAGCCACATCGCTGCTACTAAATTCCTCAGGCTAATTTCACATTAAGAAGGAGGCAGGATTCCCTCCAGTCTGAACTGGCTCTGCTTAGAACAATAATATCATACCATCCGAATTAACTTAAAAATAAACTAAAACAATATGAATAACACAAATATGTATCTGCTTTAAACCCTCACATGGAGCTCAAATTGCTGATCGATGGATCGTGTGGCCTTGTGAAACAGCTAAGATAGGCTACACGCTTCTGTAATAATCTCTCCAATAATTGCTTGGGGGGCAGCAAGCCAATCACTGTCGACAGTACTTGTATTGGTAAGCAGGCTTAGTGGCAGAAAAGAGAATCCACACTAAGAGTTTAAGAAGAGAGGGATTTATTACACAGTGTTAGGGAATTCACAGATTTTTCTGGGTTGGCCAGGAGCCAGGGTTAAGTGCTATGCCTCCAGGGACGAAACAGCCTGGAGAAACACCGAACCATATCTTGGGACGGTTCTAGAGGAAAGCCCGCTGTTGCTGCTTTCCGCTGCTGGCCTCTGTGACACTAGGGCTAGGCCTTAAACCTTCCGCCAGACCTGCAACCCGGAAAACCCAATGCCTCTGCCACAGTGCTCGCCATCAGATCTCATATACCGTGCACCCTGCTGCTACATGAGGTTCATTTCTGCCAGTCAGTTCCCACACATAGCGCATTTGCTTGGGGGAAACCAGACATCTAGATTCTTACTGCGAGGGAGTCTAAGAAGCGTAATATTTTTTGGTCGTATAGTAGAGGGCAGTCATGCCAGCCATGGAAAGGTTTGAGTAAGCAATATCTGGCACAGAGCACAAGTTCACCTCCAAGTCCCCTCCCACTCAGACTCAGTGGCTCCCTGCAGATTGTGCCCATGGAACTTCGCACATGTTCCAGATATCTCCCCGATTACGTTTAGTCATCATTATTTGTTCCTACAAAGGTCTTCCTTGTTCAATCGAGTCATGGAGTGGTGGGGAACGCATGGAATTTCGAGTTAGAATTGCGTGCAAATATCAGATTTGCTATTTACTAACTCTTTAACTTCGAAGGAAATCGACTGACATCCCTGAACACTAATATCTCTATTTGGAGGATATGGTGTGATCCCCACCACAGAGGCTAGTCACGGAGAGCACAGAGTGAAGTGCCTAACTGAATCACGGATACATGACATGAGCTCAAGAGATGGAAAGATTTTCTACATTTTCTAATCATTAAGAACAGAAATCGTTTTACTTCACTTCAAATTTATGTCTCCAGGTAATTTATATTTGGTATCTGCTATATGCCAGGAGTTCTGTGAGGTACTAAGATTATACCAATGAACAGGAATCTCACAAACACTCAACACAGGTGGGAAGAGGGACACCGTGAAGGTGACAATGTGTGGTGAAAGAGGGGTTGATCTTTCAGGAGTAGGGAGGAAGCCCAGGAAGATTTCACAACTCAACACGTGAGTTGGATTCTAAAGGTCGTGTGGGAACCCAGGTAGAGCAGGGGAGAGGAAGGCAATCTGATAGCAGTAACAATAATCTGAGGGTATTTGGAATGAGCAAGTGGTTCACAGACTATGTTTCAGGAAGCACTAGATGACACTGAAAATCAAGGTTAGGGCCCTACTGTGAAAGGTTTTGTGTGCTAAACTAGGGAAGTTGGATTTTACCTTGTAGTGAATGGGGTATCATGAAAAATTAAGCAGAATAATGATGGGTTCCATTTGCACAGCTTTGAACCTCTGATATAATAAGGAGGATGGAAGAAGCAGGTAGACCAGTTAGCCGGCTAAGAGAAACAGTCGATATTGTGTCACAGGTGAGAGGTGATGATGATGATGATGATGATGATGATGATAATGATGATGATGATGATGACGACGATGGTGATGATGAGAGTCTGAACTCATACAGAAAGCAATGACAAACACGGAGTCAGTGAAAACTATTTAGGAGACAGAACTTCTGAGACTGGGTACCTAGTTGGATGTGGAAGACCATGGGGATTGTGACACTATAGTTTAAGGAAGAGAAAATTTGAAGGAAGGGAGCTGTTTTCAACATTTTAATGTGCCCTGGCATATACAGGTTGATGTGCCCAATAAGGCGGCAGACCTATGGGTCTAAAAGTAGAAAGAGGGACAATAGATGTAGAGGTCTTGCTGGCATATGGAAATAACAGCCATAGCAACTGATGTAAAGAAGTTCAAGCCAGAGGAGAGTAGAGACCCCAATAAAGCCAGTTTGTACGTTGTGCACAGCAGTGTGCTGGTAAATCTTAGCAACAGTTTCTCTGGGAAGAAATGTCTTCATTTTTAGTATTTGCTGGTTTCCATAATGTAAATATTCCCACCAAAGCCAATTTCCAGCGGCCGGTGTGGCATCACTGAACAGGAAGTTGGGAAGAGATAGTTGGCTCTCATGAGCTGGGACAACACATTACACACACCACTTCTTGTGCAGGTTACACCTCATGCAGGGGTGCTGGTCTAAGGGAGGCAGGGCTGGCATCCATTCAAGTCTACCCAAGAAACCAGCTGTTGTAGGGATGCTGCTTAGGCAGGGGGCACATTATTCTACTCTGTTTACCCAGACAGTTCATCGTTTTCTAATTCTGAACCCAGAATCCAAGAAAGCTAGGGATAGAGCTTTGAGGAACACCAGAATTTATACAATGGAGAAAGAAGATGCACCAAAATGAAATAAAACAAGAAGAGTGGGCAGAGACGGCTCAAATCTAAGCATGCCCCCTTTCTCGCTGGACGACCTTGGGCAAGTTACTTTACCTCTCTGAGACTCAGTTTCATTATTTAAAAAAATTTTGAGAAAATACACCTAGCATAAAATTTAACATCTTAATCCATTTTTTTAAACATACAGTTCAGTGGCATTAAATACATTCACGTTGTCATGCTACGTCACCACCATATACCCACAGAACTCTTATCCTCTTGCAAAAGAGAAACTCTGTACCCATTAAACACTAACTCTCCATTCCCTTTCCCCTGGCCCTTGTCAACCACCATCCTGCTTTTTTGTCTTGATGAGTTGGATTATTCTAGAGACCTCATAAAAGTGGAATTATACAGTTAATGTCATTATTTTAAAAATGAGAATAACAATACCTTCTTTGTAAGGTGACTGTGAAGATTCCAACTAAATGCAGAAAGCATTTCACACATGCCTAGAGAAAGCTCAGATATCATTTTTCACATGTTAAAGATGATGGTTAGATAATTATGGGAGACACACGGATGAGTATCTGCCTTCAAGTACCTGCCTTCAAGGTCCCTGCCTTCAAGGACTTTCAGTTCAGTAGGAAAGATTTCATATTTTCAAGTAACTATTAGTCAGAAAATGAAAACAATTTTAAAGTGCTGACAATGTTCTTTGGGAAGTTGTAAAAGTTAGATATTACTGGCTAAGAAGATCTGTGAAAACTTCCCAGAAAAGGAAGAATTTCTTTGAAGGATTTGGTCCAATGGAAAGTGAAAGAGACACTCTGTGAAGAGGGATTGCACATGCAAGGACACTGTATCAGTCAGCTTGGGCTGCGTAACAAAGTACCACAGACTGGGAGGTTTTAGGACAGACATTTATGTCCTCACGGTTCTGGAGCCTCGAAACCTAAGGTCCAAGTGCCAGCATGGTAGGGCTGGTGACAGCTCTCTTTATGGCTTATGGATGACAGCCTTCTCTCCATGTCCTCATGGGGAGGAGAATGGGCTCTCTGGTGTCTCTTCTTTTGATATAAGGACGATAATCTAATTGGTAATCTAATCTATATGATCTCATTTAACCTTTTCTTTATAGAACCTATCTCTAAATACTACCACACTGGGACTCGGGGCCTCAACATATGAATTTTGAGAGGACACAGTCAGTCCATAATAGGCATGGGAGTGGAAAAATACCTTTATAGGGAACATTCAGTGATATGGTTTGGATGGAGCATATGGGGGTTGAAGGTAGAGGCATGGAGAAACAAAATTATACCTGGGGATCGTGTTGGAGACTGAAGAAGGCCTGGAATGGCAGCTAAGATTTATAAAGTGTATTTGGTCTACAGCAGGGAGTTTCTGAAGGTTTTGAACTAGGAAGTTGCAAGGTCAGAACTGTGCTTTGGGAAGATGATTTTGGCAGTGGGGGATTTTACAGCCGCTCCTGCCTGTATTATCTTGGAGCAGAGAAGGAAGTGTCAGCACTAACAGGTTAAAAAGCTAGCTCAGAATCTCCCGACCAGACCTTTCGAGTTGCTTCCCTGAATGCCAGTCGGTGTCTTGGTTGACTGGTAAGGAAGGAACATGCGTAGGGGGCACAGGCCCTGGGAAGCTCTTGTGAAAAATCAGTAGGAGGGGCATCATCCTTGGACCTCCTTCAACCAACGCTTTCCAAGCATCAGTCAACCCAGAGCAAAACAATCCCCTTTACTTCAGCAAAAAGGTTTTGAATAGCAGCTATGGATCTACCGACCAAAATAACTTAGTTTCTTGCTGACTGCTGAATACACAGCACAGCTACCTGATCTCGCAATGCATGAAGGAAGTATCTAGTTCTCCGAGTTGGAAATCGTCAAATCTCAATTAGAGAGCTCTACAGGGCAAGATTACAGAACGGAATGCCTCCTCCCCCCCTGGGGGAAAGTTCTCGTCAGCCTCTTGAGGCAATAGGTCCCAGCAGCCACCGCGGACAGCGACTAAAAATAGCCACAGTATAAAACCCCAGTCCCGGGACCTCTGGAGGAAACAGTTCGCCCAGAAAAGAAGCACAGGCTGAGATAAAGCGTTGCCTGGTGTTTCATAACACATCATCAGACGTGATGTGTGCCCTGAAACCACTAATGCTGACCTCACCAGTTAAAGTGGATTTACTGGATGGGAGCGAAGGCCCTTTTCTAACCACGACAGGCTCGGAGATTATCTAGTGGGAGCCCTCAGTTGACAAGTGAGAACAGTGAGGTGGTCCTTGCTCAGCACCACATCCCTCTTCCATCTGAGCACTTTCCTCCTTTCTTCAGCGCAACAAACACTGACTGGTTCAATCCCTCGCTTGATTCAGTGTCCGGTGTTACCTCCTCACCGTCCAAGCCGGTGGCACCTCCTGTTGCCCTGTTCCCTTATCTTCTTGTTTCCTTTCCACCCCTGGCATTGCATTTGACTGTTTTTGCCTGTGCTGCTAGGATGCTGGCCAGCTCCAGGGGCAGGGGCTTTTGCCTATCTGGGGTCTGGCACAGGAGTGGCCGTACGGAGTGTGTGGTGTGTCAGGCAGGGCCCTGCTGTCTGCATTCTCCAAACCTTCCGTAACTCCGATTGGTTGGACATTGTCCCTTCCGGGTTTGGCCTCTGTTTCTTGTTATTTCTCTCATATTATCTGTTTTCCTCTATGTTCTGAAAGATTTTCTTTATTTTGCAGCTCTATTTGATTTTTTATATTTGGCAGGTACGTTTTTAAAAAAATTTTTTATATTTTACTATTTTTGAGAGAGAGAGAGAGAGAGAGAGAGAGAATCGGAAGCAGGCTACAGGCTCTGAGCTGTTAGTACAGAGTCCGATGCGGGGCTCGCACTCACCAACCGCGAGAACACGACCTGAACTCAAGTCGGCCGCTTAACTGACTAAGCCACCCAGGCGCCCCAGCAGATACATTTTTAATTCCTAATAATTCTGGCCTTATTTTCTAACTGGTCCTTTGTCAAAGGGTCCCATGCCACCTTATGAAGGCAGAGAGACAGAGGAAGTCAAATCAACCAACCTCACTTCAGGGTGAGCAGGAAGGGAGCGGATTTCCAAACGCCAGAGTGAGCAAGGCTTTACCCCGGTGCTGCCATGCCCATACCGTGAAGCTTGAGCTCTCCCCCTGCTCATCAGATGGCTTCCTGAGAAGAACCTTCCATTTAGAGCCTGGAGGTAAAATGTCACCTCCAGCTGGGGGAGGCATTTGGCTGTCATCCAGTGTGGTTGTTCCAAGACAGACTTTGAATGAGTCACTCCACTTGAACCCCACATTGCGCTTCCCACCCACTGGCCATGTGCTAGTCTGCTGTTTCTCCAGGGTCCTGGCAGGAAGCATGGTCCCCACCTCCTCTGTAGCCCCCTTGGGCTTTATTCTGGGCAATAGCTTTCTGTGTCCCCTATCACCCGTTGGCATGCTCCTAGCTGCCTTCTCTCCTCCACAAGTTTGTCTACATCCCTTGTCTGTTAGTGACTTTGTCCATTTTCTTTATTCTTGTGAGAATTTGTCTTTTTCATACTTTCATATATTGCTTCTCAGCAGGAGGGTCTCAGGAGGGTCTGTGGGCAGAAATCTGCCAGTAATACTTCATGCACAAAGGGTCCTAAATATAAACATAACATGATTGGTTTGACTGCAAGATTTTCTTTTTTTCAGGGAAATCTCATCATGCTAGTCTTTCATGAAGTACATGGTGGAAAATACTGGATTACTTTCTGGTATCACGTTAGCCCTGGGACCTGGATGTGTGAGACGTTAACCACGTTTACTGAATGCTTGTGCAGAAAGAGGCCGAACATATGGGTCCTAAATACCACCTCACCCCACCCAAAGAATAGACCCACTTCACAGCCCGGATGCCTAAGCTCAGAGAGTGACTATAGTGGAAAGAAAACATAGGCTGAACTCATTGCTAACCGAGTGCTATTAGTCAAATGAATGTACCTGAGTCCCAATTTCCATATCTCTGATGTAAGAATAATATATACTCTTCCTACTTGGTAAGGTAACCATGGGTATCAAAAGAAAATATAGGAGACAGTATTGTGTAAAATGTAAAACACTAACCAAATACAAGGGATTGCTGTTGTGAGATTCAGCTGACATGTCACAGGAGTTACAGCATGAAAGGGAAAGCCATTCGAGCATTCTCTAAGCATATCATGTGGCTGGTTACCCCATCACCCTACATTTATAGATGTCCGCAGCCACGGGTCACAGGGAGGAGCACTTAGAAAAAAAGGAGAGAAACCCCAACCCAATAATTCGTCCCCAATCACACTGATATAATGGTAGAGGCAGAGCTAGCAAGCAGGTCTGAAATAACTCAGTCCCACAAACACCGACTGAGCCTCCAGCATGGGTTTGCCATGCCGTCAAGGGGCTGGAGCATGGTTTCAACGCGGAAGAAGCTCGCAAGTGCTCAGAGGAGAGAGTAACAGCCATCACTAGTGCAGAAGTGACAATTACTGAATAGGTTGTTCAGTGAAGTGCTCTAGGAGTTCAGAGAAAGAGCCTTTGTTGATAGCTGAGACAGAAACGTTTTGGGTAGTTGGTATCTGCCATTTTCAGAAATTCTGCCTCTTCATCTCAAAGACGCCTCAATGAGATTATGTATATTACACACACACACACACACACACACACACACTTTTACATACAGATACAAAATACAGTAAAACCTCGGAATGCGAGTAACTTGCTCTGCGAGTGTTTCGCAAGACGAGCAAACGTTTCTAATAAATTTTAACTCCATAAACGAGAGACGTCTTACAATGCGAGTAGTATGCGACGTCACAGAATCACAACTGAGCCGATGGTTCTTGAAGTTCACTTTGATATACAAGTGCTTTGGATTACAAGCACGTTTCTGGAGCGAATTATGCTAGCCAACCAAGGTTTTACTGTATATACTTCTGATTTTTATACACATATATAATATGTATGATTTAGGGAGGCTGTCACTCTTTTCTTACTTCTTCTTTTTGGTTATTTTTAGAATAATTTGGGATCTATATACAGATGCAAGTGGAAGAATCTGCTGCAAATGTCAAAGACAGGTTTTGACCTTAAGAGCTTTAAGAGAAAGGGGGACCTACCAGGAGAGGGCATTCTGCCTGAAATATATTGGCTGCCACCTAAGCCAAAGTGCCTCAGAGCACGTACATTCCTTTCATGGCAAGGAAGTAGAAAACACCCATCTTCTTGGCAACAATATTTATTTACTATTGAAATATTATCCTTGTGTTTGGAAGGTTGATGCATCTATCAGTATTTTCATTTCTAAAATTTATAGAGCAGTAAATTGGTCTGGCCTCTGTTAGTAACTCTGCCCTCAGATGGAATGATTCAATCTTGGCAATTAGCGGGCACTGTCTCCCATTAGCAGGAGTAATGACATGATGCGGTTGAATATCTCAGGATGCCAAGTTTATTTGGTGTTTGGACCGATCGCATACTCTCTTGGCTTCCATCTCTTAGAAGATCTTTTTTTAAAACATCTCCCCATTTTATTTATGTTAGAAAATTTGATTTAACCAAAGAACTAGGGCCAGAGCACAGAGCATTCAACAGCACAAGGGCCAGTTAGACCACTCTGCAGTAGTCCACAATGTGAGGACAGTTATCTTCAGTTGAGTAGATGAGCTTTGGTGGCTCTGCATAGGGATATGGTCCCAGGGACTCACAGGGACCCAGAGGGATGTAGACAGGGATCAAGGGGCAACTAAAAAACCAGCCTGCTGACATCCATGTGGCTCAAAAATGGTTTGCTGTTGAGGATACACACAGTCAATAGCCATGGTGCGGTCTCCTAAGACTGGTGATTATTTCCAAAAGCATACCCCACAGAACACTGTTTCCTTGACACAGTCCACAAAAAAATGGATCCTATGGCTAAAGAACTTTGAGAAAAATTACCCACGATTTCCTCCTCTTACAGATTCGCAGCACACATTGGCCTCTGAAAGGAGCAAAGAAATCAGTCAAGAAAACTTGAACTTGTAGAAACCAGCATGTCTCAACATTTTGGAAAGAGTAACTATAACCTTCCATACGGTGGAATCCATGTGTCCTAAACTTTCTGACTGAGGCTATTAACATAGTACATCAAAAACTAATTTGATGACAGGGGCACCTGGGGGGCTCAGTTGGTTGAGCATCCAACTTTGGCTCAGGTCATGATCTTGCGGTTTGTGAGTTTGAGCCCCGCACTGGGCTCTCTGCTGTCAGCACAGAGCCCACTTAGGATCCTCTGTCCCCCTCTCTCCGTGCCCCTCCCCCATTTGCACGCTCTCACTCTCTCTCTCTCAAAAATAAATAAATCTTAAAAAAATTACTTTTATGACAAAGAAGAGACAATTTGAGTCTGTATGAAATCTATAGTTTTGCCCCTGAGATGATTTAGCCAACCCAATGCTTTGCCACTTGTTGAAATTTCTTCCCGTTCCTAGAACCAGCTTGATGGCTTTTGCCTGGACCTGAAGGTTCTATTGAAACTAGGACTCATACCTGTGTCTGTTGGCCTCCAAAGCCCAGATTTTTTTAAATTTTTTTTTAACGTTTATTTATTTTTGAGACAGAGAGAGACAGAGCATGAACAGGGGAGGGTCAGAGAGAGGGAGACACAGAATCTGAAACAGGCTCCAGGCTCTGAGCTGTCAGCACAGAGCCTGACGTGGGGCTCGAACTCACGGACTGCAAAATCATGACCTGAGCTGAAGTCGGCTGCTTAACCGACTGAGCCACCCAGGTGCCCCCAAAGCCCAGATTTTTAACTGTGTGTTGTTCTACTTGATATATGAGTGCACTTAAACTCCTTCTCTCTGAAGATAATTCAATAGTTGGGGGAATCTCATTGTCTTCTGTTACCCAACGTCCCCTGCCTGCTAGAAATGAAAAAAGAAACGAGAGAGAAGGAAGAAGGGAGGGAAGGAGGGAGGCAGGGAAGGAGGCAGGAGTAAGTTCTTGTAGAAGCATAGGTAAGATTTAGCCACAGGAATACTTTTGGGCATTTGTAACATTTGTTTGCTTATCATTGTCACAACTCCCAGGGAGATGTTATGCTTGGCCCTACGTTTAAGACATCATTGTTTGAAAGATGACAAACGTGTATCTCCCCAGGATGGGGAAAGGGTGGCAAGATGACTGTGAGTGAGATGGCCCAGCTTCAGCCTCCAAAGATTTTCCGGTGGAGCAGCCTCTAAGCCTCTAAGCCTTCTCAGCCTGCATTTGCAAAGCAAAACAGCAAGAGTGTAGCTGGCTAACCTGTACCAAACCTACCTTTCCCTAGGGGTTGCAGGGTTATTGATACAGGAGGCCTTTAGGAAAGTGCTTTTGAACAGCAGCCTTCTTTGTTTTCCTCCCTTGTCCCTGCCCACTCTGAGTTTTAAATTCGCAGATTTGAATTCTCAGATTATGTATGCCCTCTACCAGGTGAGGAGAGCTCATTTGCCCTGCTGTTGTGATGGTCTAGAGCGTGAATTCCTATGGCTAAGCCACCATGGTGTGACCGACTGAGCATTTCAGGCTCTCTGCCCGTTCTTCCCCCGAGAGGCATAGAGCACCTGATCAAGGAATAGGTTAGACTCTTCCAAGCTGTCCCCACTGCCAGCCTGAACTCCTTTTCCAAGCAAGGAGGGGGGGAGGAGGGGAGGTGGGGGGGGGGGGAAGGTTCTGTCCTGCGCTTAGGTTCCAGGAATTGAACTGGAAAAACAGAGCTGAGGGTGAGCAGAGCTGAGTGGGGGACAGCAGGTGGCAGCGAAGATGGAATTTGGAATAAGGAGGCAAAGAGTCTGGGAAGGAGATGTAAGCCGGATGGGAGGCCAAGGAGCCCACAGAGAGGCCATTTGAACTTGGGAGGGTGGAGAAGAGGCAGAGGACGAAAATATGCTCGTGGCAAGGGTTAGGTGAGGGGCAGGGGCAGATCTAGGTTTCCCGGGGCCCGAAGCTGGGGCAATCAAGGAGCCTTCCTAACAAACGGTTATACAATTATGAATATAAAATTAGACACGGAAGCGAATATTCATTTGCAGTGAGAAAACGAATCAAATTAGCAACTTAAAAAAGCTGTCAAGGGGGCGCCTGGGTGGCTCAGTCGGTTGAGCGTCTGACTTCGGCTCAGGTCATGATCTCACGGTCCGTGAGTTCGAGCCCCGCGTCGGGCTCTGTGCTGACAGCTCAGAGCCTGGAGCCTGTTTCAGATTCTGTGTCTCCCTCTCTCTCTGACCCTCCCCCATTCATGCTCTCTCTCTGTCTCAAAAATAAATAAACATTAAAAAAAAACTTTTTTTAAAAAAGCTGTCAAATACCACAAATATCAGAAATCCAGAAAAGTGACTTACTGTTTTATTAAGTACCCACCACCCTTCTCCAATACTTTCTCCCCCTGCGTTTTTTGGACTACATACACTTTGATTGTTTCTCCATTTTACAACAATCTTGTAATATACTTTTTGATAAGACAGGAGAAAGATAATTTCTCCACTAATGCAATTATCACTGTTTGATTTTTAGAATTGGGAGTTACAAAAATGTAATTACTTATAGAACTACAACAAGTTGGGGCGCCTGGGTGGCGCAGTCGGTTAAGCGTCCGACTTCAGCCAGGTCACGATCTCGCGGTCCGTGAGTTCGAGCCCCGCGTCGGGCTCTGGGCTGATGGCTCAGAGCCTGGAGCCTGTTTCCGATTCTGTGTCTCCCTCTCTCTCTGCCCCTCCCCCGTTCATGCTCTGTCTCTCTCTGTCCCAAAAATAAATAAAAAACGTTGAAAAAAAAATTAAAAAAAAAAAAGAACTACAACAAGTTGATAAACTATAAATATATAAAGTGTATTTGGGGTACTTCCCCTTAAAAACGTACAGTGCCTTTGTTACTGTATATGCTGCATGACTGAGTATACTTCTGATAGGAGAGAACTTCTGTTTTGAATAAGCATTGGTAAGAACCAAACCCTCTGCTTGCAGTTTTCCATATCTGGTAACTGGGAGAATTCTCCACAGACTAGCTTCTGGTTACCTATATTTCAAACCTTGACTCTCCTCTTTGATACACATACGTCTAGTGCCTAGTGCCATGGGACACATTTATATTGCACTAGACCCCTGACCTTGCTCCTTTAGGTCAGCACAATGGATGGCAAGATTATTACCAGAAATCAGTCCTTCATGAGGACATCTAACAACAACGTCATTATTACCAGAAACGACTTAGAACCACACAAATATATCCCACTGAACCCAAACTAAATATATTCCTCAACTGAACTTTCCATTTTGTGAAGTCCCCAAAATGCCCAAGGCCACTCCAATATAATCTTTTTAAAATATGTATGTATGTATGTATTTATTTATTTATATATGAGAGAGAGAGAGTGAGAGAAATTGAGAGAAGGAAAGAGAGAGAGCAGGAAGGGGCAGAGGGAGAGGGAGGGAGAGAATCTTAAGCAGACTCCATGCAACTCGGATCCCAACATGGGGCTCAATCTCATGACCGTGAAGTTATGACCTGAGCTGAAATCAAGAGTCAGGCACTTAACCAACTGAGCCACCCAGGCACTCCCAATATAATCTTACACTAAAGAAAATATGATGGAGGTGAGGTTGCAATGGAAGGAGACACTAGTCCTAACTAATTGCTGCTTGAATATCTCTTGATTGCAAGTTTGACAAAAACAAATGATTACGTGAACTCTATCATAGGTCCTTTTCTAAACCTTGGAAGGAACCAGTGCAAGGGAGGGGATCAAGGATCTTGAGGTTTATTAATGTCACAATCAATCCTGCTTGGGCTAGGTCAGAGGGCTGGTTCCAAGCAACTTCCTATACCAATTGGGTATTTAGACACAGATTGGTCAGTCCTGACCTTTCAACAGTCTTACCCATGAAGGCTGAGCCATCCCGGACTCCACACTTCCTCTGGGCATGCGGTAAGGAAGGGCACCAGGCTCTGTGATATCTGTCAGGAACACCCACCTCCTGTGTGTTAGACTTCACTGCCACATGCTTCCATTTAAGGAAGCCACTGATAACAGAAGGACACTGCCACTACTCTAAATGGACTGTGTTTCAAAGCACCTTTATAAAAAATCAGCATGGGGTATACACCCAACTGGAAGGGAAAAATCAGTGTTGAGGTAAGAAATGAGGTCTCTGGGGACCACACTGATGACCACGCAGGCTCAAGTAGAGGGTCTGCTTCCAGGACAGGAACACCAGGTGATCAGACATTAAAGAGACTTTTGACCTTCGCTACCCTCTTAGCGCCATTCGTGAGCAGTCAGGTTGTTTGGGAGCAAACGTGCTAAACCTTCATCATGTTTCTTTTGTTTCCATTGAGGTAGAGTTGATGAGCTGCTCTCGCTGATGAGTTTACTTTAACTAGGGAGATCTTCAGGTGAGGCAGACAAGATAGCAACGGAGGATATCGGAGGAGAAAGTAACCTTAGAGATTATTTTCATTGCACAGTGGAGGGAATTAAAGTCCCAATGGGCAAAATGACATATCAGAGTTAAGGAAATTGGTACACACAGGTAAAGGAACCCAGTTTCATCCATGGAAGCCAAGTCCACTTTGTTTCTTTACCTCTAAAGCAAACTGTGGTTTTCTTGAAATCCTAGTGGAGAAGATGGTTCAGGAAACTAAGGAATAATTCTGGCACCCTCCCCTCGGCTCCCACCCTAACCCCCACTCCCACCTACCTCCCCCAAAGTGTCTACACCTGCCTGCACACAGTTAGAGTGATTGTTGAAGCTTGTATTTGTAAAGCAATAATAGCAAATATGTATATCCATTGGGCATCATTTATCCAGGGCTTCTAAGGACCAGGGCATGTTCGAAATTTTGTGGATACTGTGTATCAGGAGAGAAGAATTAGATGTGGAAGACTGCGGTACCTTGATGAATACCAACTGGTAATAGAGTATAATTTCAATTTTGTAAGATATGAAAGATAAAAACCTGGGTAGAGCACAGGGAGGAGATATACCAAACTCTTAATAAGGGGCTATGTTTGCATAGTCATCTTACAAGTGTTTGTCACTGTTTTCTTCTTTAAGTATGTCTAACTGTTTAATACTAGTTTCAATGCATCAATACAAAAAATTAGATACAGGTTTTATAAAGAAAATAAAATAACCTTGGATGTGTGTGTGTGTGTGTGTGCGTGTGTGTGTGTTTCAAGTAGTCTCCACGGTCAAAGTGGGGCTTGAACTCATGACCCTGAGGTCAAGAGTCACATGTTCTACCAACTGAGCCAGCCAGGTGCCCCTACCTTGGATATGAATAGTAATTAAATACATTTTTATCTGGCTTAGTGCTTTAGTTCAGGTGCCTAGTTGTAGAAACAGTGAACAGACCCACTGACATTAAGCAAATCTCCACAAAAGATCCTGAAATCGAGAAATGGTTGCCCAGAAGGCCAATGTTTTCTTGGTTCCCAGCACTGTGGAGGATGAGCCCCCCAAGTCCCCGACTCTGTGAGTATTTCATGAAGTCATACTTCCTCTGAGTCAGTCCAGTGTGACTCATGCTTCCCACATCTGCAGCGGAAGGAAGGGAAGGAAGCAAGAAAAATAATAATAACTTGGTTGTTATTGTATCCAATAAAGTAAATTTCACTGTGTTGGGCCAGAGGGTAAAATTATAGAAACCAATCTTTGCCAAAATGTGAAATGCAGTACGCTGCTGGATCAAGTGTTTCATTTTCTTAATTTTTCAAACGCCGTCATTAAAAAAAAAAAAAAAAAAAAGGTTTATTTTCTGACCTCTTGCCTATTAAAAGGGGGCAGCTAATTCTTCTGGCAAACTTTGTGGAAACTTGACACACAGTCTTGGGAGTTGCATTAAAAATGCAAGAGGGCATTTTACTCTCAGAGGAGAGCAGGGGTGGAGGGGCTGCGTGCTCACGGCTCCAGGTCAGCAAATGAGGAATTATTTATTTATGGAAAGTGGGGCTAGGTGTCAGCAGGGTTCTGGGGAAGCAGCGTGCCCAAGAATGGAGCACTCAAACGCAGCCGATAAATTCCTTCAACCCTGATGACTTGTGAGAGAGTTTTGAACGTGGTTTTCATCGTCAGTGATTTTTCAAGTTGTATTGTGGATTCAAGCGGCTGATTTCCCACTTTCTTTGACTTCAGTAGGATCAAATTTAGATGGTAGCTTTCATTAATTGTGCTGTAATCCTAGGAATCCCTGGAGCTGCGTTTTTACACCTTGAATAACTTTATGGCCCCCAGAGACAAACCACGTGAGAGAAATAGATGACTGTTCAATGAAAGAATCAAGTTCCCCAAAGCATTCTCAGCCAGCCTCCCTTGAAGAAATCTAGACCCTTAGCATTGGCAAATAGGTCTGTTCTCCGTATGTGAGGCAAAACATGACCAAGTTTCCATTTACATTTTACCTGTGCCGTGAAAGTTCATGATGATAACGAAAGCAAAAGAATTCAGAGCCGCAGCATAAAATTTCCAAACGTATATAAATTCCTGGAGAGGCTTACTCTAAAAAAAAAAAATTTTTTTAATGTCTACTTATTTAGGGGGGTGGGGGGACCATGAGTGGGGAGGGACAGAGAGAGGGAGACACAGAATCAGAAGCAGACTCCAGGCTCTGAGATGCCAGCACAGAGCCCATTGTGGGGCTCGAACTCACGAACTGCGAGATCGTGACCTGAGCCTAAGTTGCCGCTTAATAGACTGAGCCACCCAGGCGCCTCTGGGAGGCTTACTCTTGAACACAGTGATGATGCAGGTAAAATCTGCAGTTTCCCCATGCTGCCTCCTGTCTCTCCTCCCTTGCCTTCTCTTTGCACACCTTCTTTTTTTATTATTATTTAAAAAAATTTTTTTAACATTTATTTATTTTTGAGAGACAGAGCACGAGTGGGGGAGGAGTGGGGGGGGGTGGTGGTACACAGAATCCAAAGCAGGATCCAGGCCCTGAACTGTCAGCACGGAGCCCGACGTGGGGCTCGAACTCACTGACCACGAGATCATGACCTGAGCCGAAGTCAGACACTTAACTGACCGAGCCACCCAGGCGCCCCTCTTTGCACACCTTCTTCCAGCATTACTCTTGGAAAAATATCTGGCAAGTACAGTCATGTCAAGACATAAATATGGTTTGAGGTGGTTATTTTTTTATCCGGATATTTGCTTTTTTTTATTAATCAAAAAGCCTTCAACTACGGCAAGGAATTCCTTACCGAACTTGATTTTCCCCCCAGATTCTAGATGGGGATGCCTTTTCTCTCAACTCCAACACAAGCATATCAAAGCAGGCAGTGTGCCTTATTTAGCTTTGCCAACCCCATGAATCTAGGAACTGAAGGATGGACGGTCATTCCCTCTGAGCCTGCAGTGACAAATTAGGACGCCCAATGCAAGTTATATACAGAGAGCTTTTCTGCCTTACCTTGGTGCCGTGTGCCAACAGGTGAGGGAACTGGCCTCTGGAAGAAAAGGAAACACAGTTGAAGGGCATTTCTCTCTTCCTCCTCTCCATGGTTCAGATGTGTTTCTTCTGACCTGCCCTTGATGTGGGTCCTAACCTCAACCTCTTCTAAGTGCTACCTCCAACTGTGAAGCAACTCTCCCGTCTTCTCTTCGTAACTAGAACATGAACCGGGCACATTAGGACTTTGCCTTATTCGATTCGGCAGCACTAAAGATAGAAAATGAATCTAACTGCCACACCTCCACTACCTCAAGTCTTTCTCTCTCTGAATCCATCTTTTTTTTTTTTTAAGTGTATTTAATTTTTTGAGAGAGAGAGAGAGAGAGGAGGAGGAGAGGGGGAGAGAGAAAGAGAGAGAGAGAGAGAAGGAAGGGGAGAATGTCAACCAGGCTCTGCACTGAAAGCCCCAGTGTGGGGCTCCGTCCCATGAACCGTGAGATCATGACCTGAGCCAATACCAAGAGTCGGATGCTTAACCGACTGAGCCACCGAGGTGCCCCTCTCTCTTAATTCATCTCGATCGCATTTTCTAGAGTCACAGGTATCTGAGAACATGGCAGATAAACAAATGAAACCCCTGGTCTATTTTTACGGTCCAATTATTTGCCTGCCACATGTATGATTCTAGGCTAGCTACTTAAAACTCCTAATTCTCACTCTCCTCATAGTACATGCCTTATAAGGCGATTGTAAGGGGTAAATGAGCCAATGGATACAAACCACCTAGCACAGTACCTGGCACACAGAAAGTACTCAATAAATGTAAGCCATCATCATTATCATCATCAATAATAGCATCACCATCCCATCCAGTAGCAACTGGTTGGGGCTAATAAGGCAGTTATTCAGTATAATTCATGAGTGGCCTAGGTAGAGAGTGGACCTCCCCTCCAAACTTTATTTTTAGGGACCCCTGGGTGGCTCAGTTGGTTGAGCGTCCAACTTCAGCTCAGGTCATGATGTCACGGTTCATGAGTTCGAGCCCCACGTCGGGCTCTGTGCTGACAGCTCGGAGCCTGCAGCCTGCTTCAGATTCTGTGTCTGCCTCTCTCTATGCTCCTCCCCTGCTCACACCTTGTCTCACTCTCAAGAATAAATAAAGAAAAAAAATTTTTTTAACTTTATTTTTAAAAATTTTAAATATTGCATTAATAAAATACTGTTCACCTTGCTAAAATATTTTGAACATTGTCTCAATTCTCTCAATGGAAACATTGAAATGCTATATTTCCTCATGAAATACATGAAACTTATACTTCGAGATAAATAAGCTGATCTCGCTGAGGTTTCAAAAATTTCTTATTGAAAATCCCTGTGAATTCTACACTCCTAAATATACCCTTACCTGTCAGTCAGTGACCATACTCCTTGGAAACACGAACTAGTAAGCAAGGGAGAGTGTGTGCCCAGAAGTGTTTGTCTGGGCCTCCCACTTGATATTCTGTGTTTTATCCAATGAAAGAGCAGGTGGTGGAGAAAAGGTCTGGGTCCGAGGTCTGGACTCTAGCTTTGTCTCTGCCACTAAGGAGTGATGGAGTGACCTTGGACAAGCTCACCGGGCTTCTGCATCCTCACCCGGCAAAGAGGCACTGAGACTTCATACCCTCATCCCCCTCGGGCTTGGATGGTTTGTGTTTTGTGGATGATGAATTTGCTTCACTCCTCTCTTTTTCTTTCCATTTTCCCATCGAGAAGGCAAGGCAAAAGTGGTAACAAGCAGGAAAACAGCGCCCTCTAGGGTTTTCCCGAGGCGTGCCTGTGTTGAGGATGTAAGGATGAAAAACACCCGGGGGAGGGTCTGGGGGTTCTGAATTTCCTAAGGCCTACAATTACTTGTCTTGCGTCTTTTTCTTTTTCTTTTTCTTTTTTTTTTCTTATCTGCCTCACTTCTTAAGTAGACCTTACTTAAGAGTTGTTTCTACCTTGATGGGTTGAAATAAATTTGTTTTGAAAAATTACAAAACCGCAAAGGAATAAAACTAGCAAAAATGAAAATTAAACCCCCAGAATAAACTTGGAGGTGCAGAACCCCAAATCAAATAAGAAATTATTGAAAAAGCAGAGAGGTTTTGTATTATGTATTATGTATTTCAAATATAAGTGTAACGTGTTTCATGAGGAACGATAACGTTTTGATGTTTCCATCGAGAGAATTAAGACAGGGTTCAGAATATTTTAACAAGATAAACATTAGTATTTTATTAAAACAATATTTAAACAGAGGGGAAGTCCGTTTAAGTTTATATTTTTTGAGTTTATTATTATCCTTCCAAAAATGAGGCAGAAATCAATAAAAAGGAGCATTACTGTCTCCTAGACAACAGAGAAACAGAATGTCACAAATTACCTGATCTAATGCTCCATTGTATAGATGACGAAGTTGGTAACCCAGAACTTTTATATTTAATCCAGAGTTCTTGATAATTTCTGGAAGAGTACTTAGACTAGTAAGAGCAATGCTAATATTCAGTGTAAATAACAATGAATATGAACTCATTATGAATCAAGCATCCTGCCATGTTTTGCGGGGATTATCTCATTTAACCCTTGCAATAGCTCAATGAGTTCATTACCATTGTTTCTTCCCTTTTACAGCCAGAGAAATGGAGGCACGGAGGAGTCAAGTAACTACCCCCAAGTTTACAGCTTATCAATACTCCCGGGCCTTTCATACACAACCACAAATCTATCCCACATTCAAATTCGTAGATATACACTCAGATAGATGCCGCTAAGCTTTTTAGGACCTCTGGTTTCGTTTTGAAACAGAACATTATTTTGGTTCCGAAAGCTCTCCCTGACCATTGTGAAGACAAAATGAGTCACAGAGAGGTGGGAGGAGCCCTAAAAGATGGGTGGTAAATGGGGCCCAAGGAGGGGATGGGAGATGGCTGACCTTGGAATTGATCAGTTAGGGGCCAGCTCTTTGGAGTGAGGTATAGCTTCAATTTCCATCATAATCTTTCATAAAAATTAAGGGTCCATTAAGCAAGTATATATATAAAAGGAAAAAGCTGAATGCAGGTCGAATCTTTACAAAACTCTACGCACATGTGTTTATCATTTCTTCTGTTCTTTGGTAAAAGCACACAAACACACACTGACTATCCACACACAGTTCTGTGCTGTTCTAACACAATTTTTTTCATATGCATATTTCCTCGTGTTTCACTTTAAATAGCTACATGATATTATTCCATTATCTTGACGTATCATGATTTGCTTAGTCACCTCCCTATTGTTGACGCTTTGGATTGTTCCCAGTTATAAATAGCATCGCTATACCATTTCCAGAGCAATTTTAATTTAGGGATTTTTTTTTTTTTCCAATCCATATTCCCAAGGGTTTAATTCCTGTGTCAAAGTGCACAATATATCGGCTCTTGCTGTATCTTGCTAGGCTGCTTTCTGGGAAGGTTAAAAGATAAATTACAGGTCCATATAGCATTGAATCTTTAGCATTCCGTTTTGCTGATTTATCTACCAAGCAATGTCATTAATCATTTTAAGTGTTTTTGCCACATCGCTGCCACCACCCCTGCCCCCTGACATCATGACCATTCCCATTATCGTTACCTTTGCCCAGACAACCAAAAGCAGCACTATTAGTCACCAGCTACCTTCACCATGAATACCATCCCCATCGTCATCATCCACCCCCACTGTCACCATCACCTTCAAAATGCCACCACAACACTGTCACTGACATCACGGTCACTCTCATCCACAAAACGGCCACCCATACCTCCATCACTCACTACCGCCATTACTTTTATAACCGCCGCCTTCCCCATGACCAGCTATTGTCACCATCATCGTCCCTTCCCCATGATCAGCTATTGTCACCATCATTGTCCCCATCATCACTATATGCCACTACCATTATTGAAGACATCGAGCATGTGCCACATGCCGTCCTGAGTGTTTACTTACATTAACCGTTCCAGGCTCACAATAACCCTTCTAGGTGTATCATGGCCCCTTGTTGCCGACTGCAAAACTGATGCTGAGAAATTAAGACTTTTGGTCAAGGATACTGCTGGACCATGGCAAAGCCGAGATCCGTATCTGTATTAGTCAGACTCCAAAGCCCATTCTCTGTAGCGTCAATGCCTGCACTTACTTTAATTGACGTTCTGTGGTCTTTCAAAGTCCTTTCGTCTACATCTCTTTAGTTGCTATTCAGCCTGAGCGTTTTTCCATATGGTGATTTATTGTCTACATTTCCTTGTGTGTAAACCTTCCTATGACCTCATTTTACATGAAAGCTGAATATTGACCTCAAATGATTAGATCAATTCCTGATTTTTTTTCCATGGTAAAACTTTTCTTTAACATTTATAACATATACTCTTCCCCCACACACACACATTTTTTTTTATTTTAGGGAGCAAGTGCAAGTGGGGGGGAGGGGGACAGAGAGAAAGAGAGATCAAAGCGGTGCTCAATCCCAGGACCCTGGGATCATGACCTGAGCTGAAATCAAGAGTCAGATGCTCAACCGACTGAGCCACCCAGGTGCCCCTTCTCACTTATATTTTATCTTTTAAGCTCTTTTGGTTTCTGGATGTTATAACATCTATTTTATGTCTAATTATAACATTAGAGAATCAGAAGTATTTCTCCCTTTTTTAGTTGGAAAGAATATGCTTATTTTCTTCTAGTTTTCTTATGTTCATCATTTTGTTTCGACCAAAATTTATTATAAGTATATGATATAAGGTATGAATCTAATATATTCTCTGTACTGTGATTCGATTGTGCCCACGTACTGAATTATGATTATTTCTTGCACTGTATTTTTTTTTCATGTAGTAAGTTCTTATAATGGTTTTAATTTACTTTTAAAAAATACACTCTATCTCATCATTTCTTCCTTGCTTTTAATCTAATATCACATAGTTTTGGTAATTGTCACTTGTTTTAAAATCTAGAAAATAAATCTTTCACTAAGCCTTTTGGAAAAACTTTTTGGTTATTTTTTCCTGCTTGTTTTTCTGGAGAAATCTTAAAATCAGATTTTATAAAACATACTATGGAGACTTTAATTGTTATCATATGAACAGAGAGTTTGTTACTTTAAGAATATTCGATTTTGCATTCATGAATAAGATTTAATTTCCCATTATTCAGAGTATTATTTTTCCTTTCAAAATCATTTTATTATTTGGAGCTAAATTATTATCTAAGCAGTTAATTGTATTTTTATCATAAGAGTATATAGATTTTACAGCAATATGAAGTGATTCATCACCTAAGTATCGGGATACAAGTAATTTTAGTGAATTTATCTTTTCCAATGCATCAGTTTTTGCGGTAACTGCAAAATCTAAGATAAGCAGTTCAGATACCATAACAATTTTTTCTGCCACTTGAAAAGCAACATCCAAATTAGTAAAAACAATGACATGTTCTTTAAAGCCAAAATGTTTCAGAAAGGCAGGGCCTCCAGACCAACTAATCTGGGAAAAACAGTCTCCCGGCACATGGATATCCGTTAATGTAAACCAACTTTGGACGAGCACGCTAGGGCTGAGTTTCTGGAAAACTGTCATGTGAAGTGGGATTTTGACGCCACTTAAACTTCCTTTTCTCCAAGTTCTCTCCATTTCCATTGTCTGGGGCTCCTATGTGCTGACTTTGGCAGAGAGTAGCAGTCAAGACTGGGGTGTAAGTTGGCAAAATCATCGCAAAGATGGGCCCCTGAGAAGTTTGCTCCCTTGTTTACTCCCTTTCTTCCAGAAATAGAGCACTGCCCTCAGGCACTAATGGCATCTTGGGGTTTTGAGGACCCACCTGGGTAAGCCTCTCTGAAAGGTAGGGTTATTAAGTTTGGAGATTAGATTTTGCAGTCACAGCAGAAGTAGGTGAGTCCACCATTCATTTATTTCTTCAATAAATATTACTGAGCCATGCAATCCACTAACTGTGGATAAAACATCGTGGTCTCCATTAAAAAAAAAAAATCTATCAACATGAAAAGGGAGAAATAAAGGCATTGGATCAGGTTTGCTCCTAGGTCCCTTTCACCTTAGAATTAAGATATTTTCTATCACAAAATAGGTACTTGAGAGGCTGGGTCAATGAGCTTTGCCAAATGAAAAACTGATATTAGTTAGTGAGCCCTATGAGCCCAATAGGTCCTGGGCTGGGTCTGAAGACCCAGGTCTCAGCCTCTGAGGCTTCTTGTCACTGGGTTAATCTTCTCAATACAATTTCAGTGTCTTCTACCCACGGAATGACCTGCCTTTTGGTGAATCGGTAACCAAATACCCGTCCTTCCTGTGATTCTTCACTTATACGTCCCCTGTACTTTTTTCCACCCAGGGATGACCACATCCCTACTGCACACCCAGGATAGGCAAGAACTGCTCAGCAAACCAAGGAAGCCCTCGGATGTCAGTGCGGTTCCTTAGATTGTCTATCCGCTTATTTATTCATTCCTTTTGCTTCCATTAATTTCTTACAGAACACTGCTTATGTGCCCACACACACCTTTTCTGCCTCAAAACACAACGGAAGTAATTTGTTCTTCCAAGCTTGCCAATTATCTCATTCAGTGTATAAACTGTGATCAAAAGATTGTGCTTTTGATTTTTTTTTATTTAAAACAAATTTTTTTTAATGTTTATTTATTTTTGAGAGAGAGAGAGAGAGAGAGAGAGAGAGAGAGAGAGACAGGGCATGAGCGAGGGAGGGGCAGAGAGAGAGGGAGAGACAGAATCCGAAGCAGGCTCCAGGGTCTGAGCTGTCAGCACAGAGCCCGACGCGGGACTCGAACTCACAGACCGTGAGATCATGAGCGGATGCTCAACCGACTGAGCCACCCAGGTGCTTTTGATTTTTGAACCAAAATCAGGTTTTGGATATTCATTGTGCTTTTGATTTTTGAGCCAAAATCAAGGTTGGGATATCCATTTGCAAAAGAAGTCCTTAGTACTGTTGTGAGTAAAAGAAGAAATAATTAATAGTCACCAACCTAAATGACAGTGATGACCTTCTTATGGAGGCATTTCTTGAATATTCATGAGGGAAGCAAAAGAGACAAAATGTAGCACCTGTAAAAAATGTTAAGACCTTCATGAGATATACAAATATTGAATCATTATACTGTATACCTGAAACTAACATAATGTTACGTATCAATTATATCTCTGAAATTTTTTTTAATGTTAAGAGCTGAGGTTAAATAAGAGTTGTTAAACTAAGGATGGAAAATAATTTTTTTTGGTATTTTTTTCCTGCTTGTTCTTCCGGAGGAGCCTTAAAATCAGTTTTTTCAGCTTTTATAGAATATACTATGGAGACCTCAGTTATTGTCTTAGTTGTAATTTTGGAGTAAGGAGTCGGACAGAGAATTTGGAAGGCAGGAATTCCCAAGACTAAGATTTCCCGTATTATTTTCAAAACAAGCTTTCGCAACCGTTATACTGCAAAACCCATAAGGTTTATAAAGGTTGAATGCTTGGGAATCCACTAATAAAATAATTGATATTCTGCAAAGCCACTGAGTTTGTTCAACACCCATTCATTTGCTTGACAAATACTTCCTAAGCATGATTCTAGCACTGTCTGTGCCCTGGGAACAAATGAAAAAAGTATGAAACATCGTCCTTAACCTCAAAGACATGGTGGTGCAGTTGAGGAGATAAGATTTACAGAGTGAAAGGACAGGTTTATAAAAGAACACAGCTTAAGATTAAAAAACCAGGATGCAAATAAATAAATTGGAAAAAAGTTAAAGTAAGTCCCGAATGAGACAACTAAAAGAGACCGCAAGTTTCAAAAGGAATAAATCACTGTAGGTTGAGAGGGTCAGAAAAGTCTCCCTGGCAAGGTAGGACTTTAGCATTTGAACACAGGGAGGACATAGGCAAGGCCATGAGTGGGGAAGTTATTGAAAACCCACCCCAGCTATGACACAGCCTTTCCTGGGTCACCTGGGGCCCCAGTCTAATAAGTCACTTGACTAACTATGCAAAATGGCCAGTGACTTCTGCCCAGATGGCCACAGTGAGAGCCCGGGATAGAGGCAGCTTGTGCACAAGCTCGATGCAGATCCACACTAGAGTTTTCAAATGCAGTTCTGAGACATTCAACATCTAGAGGCAAGCAAATCTAACTCGTGGGAGAGACGGAGGCATTGATAGGGGAGCTGAGGCAGTTATGTCATTTAAGAGGAACTGAAGCATGGGAGGATTGCCGGGTAGCCATTAAACAACACGCTTGTGTAAACAATACATTCTGAAACAAATGGCTACACCTGTCCTTTATCAAAGTGCCTTTTGCTTAAAGGAAAACATCTTCTGCTTCATTAGCTCTTTTTTCTTCTTTTTCTTTTTTAAATGTATAGAGTTCTAATTATGTGGGTTTTTTTTTTAAGTTTATTTATTTTGAGAGAGCGAGAGTGGGGGAGTGGGGGAGAGGCAGAGAGAGAGAGGGAGAGACAGAATCCCAAGCAGGCTCCACAATGTCAGCACAGAGCCCAACGCAGGGCTTGAACTCACAAACCGTGAGATCATGACCCGAGCCATAGTCAGATACTTCACCGACTGAGCCACCCAGGCGCCCTTCTTTTTTCTTCTAATATTTGTCAAAGACTCGAAAATTTCTGCTGTCTTTTGAGGAAAAGGTCACAGCACAATATAAAATAGGGAGGAGGAGGGGGCCATTAGGAGGCAAGACACCTAAATTCCTGGCCTGGTCCTGCCCTTGATATTCTTTGAAACGTGAGGCTTGTCACTTACACTTTCGAGATCTGCATTTTTTCCCCACAAGATGGTGATACCATCTACCTTAATTACTTTACAGGGTTATTTGGGATGAAGTAAAATGATACGGGTAAAAATGTGTAATGTGTTGAGCCCCTATTTCGAATCAAATAATTTCACATTCTTTATATGTCATTGAATGCCGAGGACAAGAGCTCACGTTAAGTATTAGTAGCTCTATTCGTCAATAAGGAAACTGACGATTTGGAGAGCTTAGATGATTTGCTCAATGCCACCCAGCAATTGCAATCCAGCTCTCCAAACCTGAGTAGGTACTCTCTCCTTTAATGCCCACGTGACACAGTTTGAGCCCATGCCCTAATGCCTGCTCTGTCCTCCATCAGCTGGGGGCCCCTTTTGCTTTGAGAAGGTCTGAGACACCAGGTTGAAAGTGCAGGCCTTGAGGTGAGAGGTTAGCCTGTGTCAGGCTCACAGGGCGCTGTCCCACAAAGTAAGGCAGAAAACAGGGGTGGGTTGAAGATGTGATGCAGTGTCCAAAGCAAGGACTCCCATCACCCATATATACGTAGACAACATGTTACACGTCTCACCCTGAAGCACCTGAACTGGGATTATCTCCTGGCTCAGGGCTTCCCAGAGGGTAGGTCTTGCTTCACATCTGTGGGATTAAAAAGAATCTCTAGGGGCACCTGGGTGGCTCAGTCGTTTAAGGGTCTGACTCTTGATTTTGGCTTAAGTCATGATCTCATGGTCATGAGATCAAGCTCTATGTCAGGGTCTGAGCTCAGCGCAGAGACTGGGATTCTCTCTCTCCCTCTCTCTCTGCCCTTCCCCTGCTCATACTCCCTCTCTCTCTCTCTCTCTCTCTCAAAATAAAGAAACATTTAAAAAGAATTCTCTAACAAGCAACAATCTCAATTTTGGCTGCCCATGAGAATCAGCTGAGGAGTTTAGAAAGAATCTCAGAGCCCAGGCTGCATCCCAGACCAGTGACATCATTTAGTCCCCAAATGCAGCCATGTTTAAGAACGACTGATCCCACAGGACAGAGGAAGGGTCTCCCTAGGAACAAATTTGAGCTTCCAGTATTTTAAGATTTTTAGACTCTTCCAGTAATGGGGAGAAGCTACTCTGGCATTATCTCAAAGAGCATCTTTGGTTGGTTGGTTGGTTGGTTGGTTTCTGTTATATTAGCAAGTGGTGAATAGAAGTCGTAGGATCCTACCTTAGGTCTTCCTCAAACATGTCAACGTCACCCTGAAAAAGTAATAACCCCTTGTGTTAACATAGCTTTATGGCGATGTTTTCTGCTTATTGTTAAAACTGGCTCTGCAGATGTCATTTAAGCATCAATGGCGATTTTTTATAAAGCTTCATTCCTGGCGGTGATCAATCTACTGGTTACAATGATGGTCAGCACAGGAAGGGCAAAGCAGGAAAGACTCTTCCCGGACATAGATCATCTATAGATAAACACATCTATGGGTAGAAATTTTATTTTGCAAAGTGATGCTAGGCTTCCACTCTTTGGTATTTCTTCCCCCTTCTCTATTTGGTGTCTTTGTGGAGCTTTCAGAATCAAAACTTAACTTTCCTAACCTGATATTGTCAAGGATACCCAGATGTGTGCAGACTAAAGGTACAAAAGCTGTGGAGAGCCACAGGAAAGTATCCGGCCCCCAGTTTCCTGGCCCCACCCTCAGATTCAGTGTTTGTGGGAAGGGCCCAGAGAGCTGCGTTTTTAAGAAGCTCCCTAAGTGATTGGTTCAGACTGTGCTAGGAAACTCCTCTGGTCCCATACCCTTTGGGACTGCTGGTCTTTGTGTCATCAATGGCCTTCTCCTGGGATGCACTTTTAAAATGCAGAAAAGACTGCAGCCTGACTCACTAAGTTCCTCTCTGTGGGCAGATGTGAGGACAACAGCAGTAGGAAGGTCTCGATGTGTGTTTATTAAATGGACAAGAGGATGGGGCGCCTGGTGGCTCGGCCGGTTAAGCATCTGACTCTTGATTTCGTCTCAGGTCATGATCTCATGGTTTGTGGGTTCACACCCTGCATCGGGCTCTGTACTGGTAGTGCAGAGCCTGCTCGGGATTCTCAGTCTCCCCCTCTCCCTCTGCCCCTCCCGCACTCTCTCAAAAATAAATAAATAAGCTTAAAAAAATAATAAACGGACAAGAGGAAAGTAAGATCTGCTAGTGTGAGAGTTTGGCGAAGGGATGAGGGTTCTGAATCCAAGGAGTCTCGGGCTTTGCTCAGGTCACGATCTCATGGTTTGTGTGTTCGAGCCCCAAATAGGGCTCTGTGCTAACAGTACAGAGCCTGCTTGGGATTCTGTATCTCCCTCTCTCTGCCCTTCCCCCCCCCCCCACTTGCTCTCCTTTTGTCTCTCTCTCAAAATAAATAAAACGTAAGAAAAGGAAAAGAAAAGACACCTGTGGTTAAAAAAAAAAATTCAGATAATGCACAAAGTAAAAATTATAAAAAGTAAAAATTGTAATGGTCTCCCTCCTAATCCAACTTTTCTGAAATAACCATTATTCACAGTTTAGGTGTAGCTTTCCAGACAATATATATAAGATTATATATATTTTACACTGAAAAAACACATGTACTTTTCCATAATTTGTTTTCTTTTTCATTTAACAACATATCCTGACATCTTTCCATGTCATGGAAAAGAACTCCGTGTATGTTCTTTTTGTGATATCCTTCATTATATGGATGTACCCAACGTACCTAATCTATCTTCTGATGGACATTTAGTCCCCTTCTAGTTTTTTCTTATTTCAAACAATGATGCAGTGAACACTTTTGACCCTTTGTTCACTTAAGAGTTTCTTATCAATGGGCCTGTTGAGCCTTCGTATGACCCAACTATGTCTTTAAATTTGACAGATAGCTGGGGCACCTGGGTGGCTCTGTCAGTTAAGCGTCCGGCTTCGGCTCAGGTCATGATCTTACGGTTTGTGAGTTCGAGCCCCACGTCGGGCTCTGTGCTGACAGCTCAGAGCCTGGGGCCTGCTTCAGATTCTGTGCCTCCCTCTCTCTCTGTCCCTCCCTTACTTTCACTCTGTCTCTCTTTCTCTCTCAGAAATAAATAAACGTTAAAAAAACATTTTTTTTTTAACTTGATAGATAGCTGACCTCCAAAAGGTTGTACCAATGTAAGGTCCCTACTTGTATGGTGTATTTGCTCACAACTTTTTTCATGAGTCCTTTAAAAGTTTTACCAATTAAATAGTGAGAAAATATCCCATCAGTACAATTTCAGTTTTGTAGCTAAGCGGTGTGCTTTTTCAGATGCTTCTTATCCCTGTGTTCCTGTGAATGAACTGTTCATATCGTTTACCATGGAGTCAAGGCTCACTTTTGTGTTGCCAAACACTGTGCTTTCTTATTTTCACCGTGGCATCTGTGGCGAGCAGCAAACGGTCATGCGCCACAGAGAGCAAGTCCACGGAGCGGGGGAAGAGTGAGGGAGTCATTTTCCACTTACTCAAGATATCAGAACCAGCAGCTTATTAAAAACCACTGCGTATATCGTTCGGCGTGTAAACCTTAAGAGCTGGAGCAAAGCACAGTGACTGGAATGAAATCCGATCTCAAGTTATTTCTCAAACAAATGAGTGATTGTCGGCAGACAGGCAGATCTAGACACATTCTATGCGTCTGGCTCTGTGCTGGGCACAGGGAAACACACGTAAGAAAGACCGGTCCTGGGGCGCCTGGGTGGCGCAGTCAGTTAAGCGTCCGACTTCAGCCAGGTCACGATCGCGCGGTCAGTGAGTTCGAGCCCCGCGTCAGGCTCTGGGCTGATGGCTCGGAGCCTGGAGCCTGTTTCCGATTCTGTGTCTCCCTCTCTCTCTGCCCCTCCTCCATTCATGCTCTGTCTCTCTCTGTCCCAAAAAATAAATAAAAAAAAAAACGTTGAAAAAAGAAACACTGGTCCTTCTTTCAAAAAGCTAGAAGATTTGTTGGGCTGTGGCTGTGTAAAGTGATAATTACAATGCTAGAGGTGATTAATGGAGGGATGAGTGGATGTCTTCTGTCCTTGAAGGTCTTAAATCTAGAAGGCAGCAGATTCACAAACAAATCATTTCAAAGTAATAGTACAACAGTAGAGATTTGCATAGGATGTTATTGAGGCGTGAGTTTTTAAAAAAAAATATTTTTTTAACGTTTTATTTATTTTTGAGACAGAGAGAGACAGAGCATGAACGGGGGAGGGGCAGAGAGAGAGGGAGACACAGAATCGGAAGCAGGCTCCAGGCTCTGAGCCACCAGCCCAGAGCCCGACGTGGGGCTCGAACTCACGGACCGCGAGATCGTGACCTGAGCTGAAGTCGGACGCCTAACCGACTGCGCCACCCAGGCGCCCCGAGGCGTGAGTTTTAAGGATGAGAGAGAGTGAGGAAACACGAGGAAAGTCAAATAATGGAAACAAAGACATGGAGGTATGGGACAGCAGGGTGTGTACTTAGGAAAGCAAACCATATTAGGATTCCCAGAATCTCTGGCGCCTCGGGCCAGAGGAGTCCCGATAGGCAGATAGGTCACGTCATGCCAGGGAGTGTGATCCATGCTGAGCTGCCAAAGGGTTTCTTGCATGGGCTGGGTGATCTGCCGTGCATGGTAGATGGCTCACCCTGGCTGCCAGGCAGAAGGTCAATTTGAGGAGCGCGGTGGGTGGCCAAGACAGAATGCAGTCAGGAATGTTCTATGACCATCTGGGCATGAAGCAATGCAGCTGCAGCTTACAAGGATGAAAAGTGGAGAGATTTGGGTAGGGACTTGGTAACTAATTGGATTGGGGATGATGAAGGAATTAAACAAAAATATGGGCTTGGTTTTGGTTTGGGTGACTGGAGAGATGACAGTGTCACTGACCAGGAAAGAAAATACAGGGTAAGGAGAGGATGTCGGGAAGAAGGTTATTAGTGTGGCATTTTGGAAATGTTGTCCTTGAGGAAACACCCAAGGGGTATATTCCTCAAATAGTTACATATTGGGATGAGGTTCTCAGGGAACAGATGAAGGCTAAAAGTTACAATCTGGGAATGAAGGAATGAATTCTGGATGGCATTGGATTTCAAGGCAGGGGCCTTCATGAGCCTTACCCATAAGTAACTCATAACCAGGCACAACATCAACCTAAGTTTATTGTCCCTTCGAGGGCCCATCACAACTGCAGATCTGGATGGATTTGTGTCACCCAGATCCTTGAAGTCCTTTTGATGCTAACAGGAGCAGGGGAGCCCAGCAGTGCATTCTTACTGTTGAGTGAGGATGAGCTACTCACCCATCAGTTGTTAGAGTGTCCTTCCCAGAGATCCATTTCACAGCCCAGAAGCAGCTTGCTTGTTATGGTGGACGGAAAATGGATTCACTGATATGGGCTGCAAGGCCAAAGCCAAGGACACTCTTCTTTGTGACAAGATGGGTTCCCCCGAGTAACAAGATTGGGGAAAGGGTCTCTTTTAGCCCTTTATCAGCATGAGTTAGTTTCCTGTATAATATTTGTCAGCTTGAATGACCCAGAGCCTAGCTTTCAGGGAAAGACAATGCACCGTATAAAGGCATCAAGGTACATCAGAGAGTCACAGAAGCCTGTGCGGGCACTGCCACTTTTCAGTGCAGAGGACTGGGACAAGTTATTCCTCCTCTCTGAATCTGAGTTAACATGGGGGTAACAAGAAAAATATCTGTTCTACTTTTTATGGCCGTGACAATCATTAAATAAGAAATATTTCTAGAAGTTTCATGCAAATGCTAAGATTGTTTGAAGATGCCAGACAGAAAGCCTACACTTTGTAGGCCTCCATGTAAACAGTTGTCAAGTGTGTGTGAACTATACTCAAGTTGATTCGCTCATTTATTCAACCCACTTATGGAATAAATGCCCCCTGAGTGCCTACTCGGTATGAGATACGAGGGATAAAAAGAGAATGGACACTCTGACTGCCAAGTGATCTCTCGGCACAAGGGCAAGGGGTCTTGGCTAGTCAGCACCCACATGATGGGCACACATGCATCTCTATAACAAGAGAGAAGGAGCAGAGGAGTTGGCTTTGACTTGAGAACTTGGCCAGACCACTTTGGCCAGGCTGTTCTGTATCCTCTGCCCTTTAATATAAGGACTTTGACCAGAGAGCTGGTGCCGTGAGTAAGGCAGAGCTTAGGTCAGCAGTTTGACCCTCTGGGCCCTAACATAGGGAGGCTTCATTAAGGTCATTAAGCCTAATGTCTACTGATGGAATTACCCTGTGATGTGTCGAAGGGAGACAAATGATGGACTCCATGTTCAGCTTTTATCATCCTGGGATTTAATTTCTCAAGAGAGGAAAAAGTGACAATGGTTGTGTTTACAAGATTCCAAAAAAGCAAGGTAAAAAAAAGAATGGATTTGAACGGAATTGAATGGATTTCAATGCAATCTTCTATCATAAAGTGACTTAGATAAAACCTCAGCCTTTGGGAGTGGGTTTTGCCATCCTGCAAATGTCTTTGCCTGTCGTAGATGCAGCCAGTGAGCAAAACCAAAGCGTGAGGGACATTGAAGTGAAAAGCATATATTGCAAAGGAGTCTTAGGTTAATGTCTGTCTTTGTACAAGTGGGAATTGCAACCCTTTCCAAAGTGTATTTAACTAAAGAAATTCTGAAGCATTATAGAGCAAGAGAGAGCGTGATTTGCTACCAACTCAGCGTATATTCAGTGGTGCCACCATTATTTCTTTACGATATAACTTTTTCACTGAATGAAAGCCTCTGGGCACATTTTCTCCAAGAGGGTATTAATATTCCAAAAGTTTGTCAATATAATTATGTAGGAAAAGGTAAATCTGGGACCCCACGGCATGGACCCCTAAAGGGATACATGGAGGAATTCAAGCTAGATCTTTAGTTTCTCAAGCATGAAAAACTTTATCCTACCTTAGGGCCCCTCACACATGCTGTTC